>NC_136059.1:1938896552-1940329052 GCF_964261635.1 Lissotriton helveticus
TAACCTTTTAGATGTAGCCAATCCAAAGCATGTGGTCTGGGAAATGGTTTCATTTAAAAACCACATATGATTTGGGATGAGACATGCACGGTGCAAAGCCTCAGTGCCTTGTACCTGCCAGGCCCTTGAGCCCCAAACTGATTTAAGGTCTATTGTATCCTTCCATAACTCATACCCTCCAGTAACTAATTGATCCAGGAAGGCCTTTGAGTATAACAATTTTGTATTTGTAAGTCGAACCTTGGACAGTGGCTGTTTGTGAAATTTAAAATAAAAGGACTCGGGATTGGACTGATTAAAGTCAGTGAAATAAGTATACTTTTTAAGAAACGTTTCTGAACTCCCTTGTGTTGGTGCTGGGCAATGTTCCCACTGAGTAAAATTAACCGCAACCCTTCGGGAAGATGTCTTGTGTAAGAAGTGATTGCCATAATGTTGGTAACAGAACAATTCACCATAATTAGCAGATTCTAAATATAAATCCTCAGCATCAAAAGCAGCATAATATTTCAAATCAGAAAATAAACTTTCCACAGCATTAACATCCCAATCATCAGAACGAATGTTTTGTTTCACTACATCCCCCATATTAACTCTTAGTACATTAGGGACATTAACGACTTCCGTTGGGCCATGAATCTGAAAACGAACTGCATCCCACGCGATTCCATCCAGAACAGGCCACGCTGTGATGTTAACCAAAGTCAAGTCTCTTTTTAATCTGTGTGTAGAATGTGAAGAGGAAAGTGGGGCCAAAGTTCCATTCAAATGAGTAATGCAAGTTCTCTCCTCGACATAGTGTCCATTCATAATCCGAAAAAAATAAAACACAAAACCAATTGACATAAAAAGGTAAACTGAAAAAAGGACCAGCCAAATGTATATCCAAGGAGGTATCAAAAAATGTTTTTTAACCAGGCTAGCATATACTGCAATTTTAGAGGGTTTTTTCGAGGCAAGGGAAGCAGAGTCAAATGAAAATCTGGATTCCGTGGCTAAACGAGCTTGCAGGTCAGGCATGGACAAATCAGTGGGGTATGTATAGTCTGTCTCATCAAGGTTAGTTCCTGGTAAATTATTCAATAATGGACTGGAAACAGCAGGTAATTCGATGGCCACCTCAGGTTCATTATTAGAAGCAGTGGGCATAATTGAATTTCTCACAATGGAAGGACAGGAAACAGCCGGTGTCATGCTAAGAAGAATCGGCCACTCTGTGTATCTTGACATTGTCAATAGAAATAAACCTGTTTTCCTTACGACCTGGAAGTGGTGGTAGAATGACTGTTCTTGTGCCCTTCACTCCAAGCACTGGGACTGGAGCTCGATAGGAGGGACCAAACTCTTTCTTGTTGTCGATCTTCTCTCGAACCAGTTCTCCAACTTGGGGTAGCCAGCCAACTACCGGGATCTGCAACGCATCATCCGATGTGGAGGGCAAATGTTCCTTTGCAAGAGTTTCTCTCGTCTTTTGTAGATTCTGTAAAACATTGCAATGTTCATCTGCGTCAAAGGAAGTGGCGCGAACCACCGAGTCTAGACCGTCAAGGTCAGGGACGAACATCTTGATGCCAAAGAGCATTTCGTATGGGGTCCGCCCACCCAGAGACCTTCTAGGGAGATTATTAAGAGCACGCTGCACGCCATAGAGGTGAGCCAGCCAGTTTCTGCCAGTGCCTATAACTCGGGCTGTCAAAGATTGCTTTAAATCACGGTTCATTCGTTCAACTACACTATTACCCTCGGGTCTGTAGGGTGACGAAAACTTGACTTGGACCCCCATCGAAGTCATGGCATCCTTATACGCTTTAGAGGCGAAAGCCGGACCCTGATCCGAATGGAAGGTACCACAGGCAAAAATCCCTATAAAGATACGCAAATCTCTGATGACAGTCCGGGAATCAGCGCTGCGATGTGGCCATACCCAAACAAAGCGTGTGCATGAGTCAACTGCTACTAAGATGTATTTATACGCAGTATCAGATGAAAATGGACCGCAGTGATCTAAATAAACACAGCCTAGTGGTTTATTAGAAATGTACAACTGAGTCTGTGGCGGACGCGTAGCAGTTGAAGGTTTAATCTGCTGGCATATGTCACAAAGAAGGACATAATCACGCGTCTGTTTGTACAGTCCCCGCCACCAGAAACGTTGTTGTAGTTGCGCTACAGTGGCTGAGACGCCCGCATGCGCAGACGCCACACCTTCATGAGCCGCTGTAATCAAGTCTGTTCTGCGATCCGAGTTGGGAATCAGCCGTTCCCCAACATCAGGAATTGTCACAAAAGGAACCTTTTCGGGACTTAAGTGGTATTTATACTTCGAAGGGAATCCCGAAGGATGTTTACTTCCCTTCTCAGAGGCAGCAATCGCTGCCAAGATGTCGCTATCAATCTTGGTTTTAGACCTAGTAACTGCTGCAACTAAGTATGTAGATACTGCTGATTTCGCTGCTTCATCAGCAAGCGAGTTGCCAACAGCGTGAACTCCTAAGCGCTGATGACCGAGAGTATGAATCACATAAACGAGTGGCAACATAGCTTTAAGCGCTGCCACTCGAACCCAGATCATTTTATGTTTTATTGTGCTACCCTTGGAATCATGAAAGTCATTTTGAATCCAAAAGAACAAGTTTTCATTGTATGACTGGACACAGTAGTAAGAATCACTTACAATTAGAGTAGTAACACTTGGATCCGCGTACTCCAAAGCTAGTAATAGAGCACGAAGCTCTGCCAATTGTGCGGTGCAATCGCCCAGGGGCAACGTGTGTACCTCCCTGGATATGAACTCATCATTCAACATAGCACCGACCACAATGGCGCATGCGGAAACGTAGGCATGTTTAGAGCCATGCGCAACCTGCGCCGACCCATCAGTGTAAATGATGCAATGGAAGTCCTCCAAAGGCCGCATCGCCAGAGGAGCAGGGTGAACGAATTCATACTGCAAGTACTCCTGCGACCGTAAGGAAGCGTCAAAAATAAACATGACATCCGTGGATGACAATGACGCAGCCCACTGAATCCACCGAGGGTGCAAAGCCTTCGAATTTGGTACACTTGCTTTCGTGACTGCCTCCAAATGAGGACAGGGTGTTACCACTAGCATGCGTTTCCCCTGTGACAGAGCTCGTTCCTTTAGAATAGCCATCTGTACAGCAGTTAAAACCTTTTCTATGGTGGGAAACCGCATCTCAGCCGAAGTGTACAAGTGTGACTTGTAAGCAATAGGTACCGTGTCACCTTCATTAAAAGTGAGGTACGTGAAACCCACCGTCCCAGGAATTATTCTTATGACCAGGTTGGTGTGGTTATCACGAGTCAGTAAATATTTAGAAGCGAGCAGATCAGCCTGCAAAGATTGCAAAATGGCTGAATGCTCAGGCAGCCAGCACGATTTAGAGAAAGTCGGTTGTATCAAAGCATACAAAGGCTTGATACGCTGGGCATATTCCGGAATGTAAGTTCTGCCGAAATTCAAAAAGCCCAGTAAGGATTGTAATTTTTTCAGAGTTGTCGGTGCGCGCAATTGTGCGCACTTCTCCAAGAAGTGAGGTGCCAAACCTCTACCTTCATTGTTGAGCTCATAGCCCAAAAACAACACTGTGTGTTCAGCAATGTGCGATTTTGCAAAGTTGAATTTGTAACCCATGTCTGCGAAGTTGCAAACAAGAGAATTTACACGACACAGATGCTCCCAAATATCGTCGTCTGTGAGATATATGTCATCCACATACGAAAAAGCATCAGGGTCGAGTGCCTCCAGAATAGAGACAATTCGAGCGGTAAATACACCAGGACTATTCTTGTAGCCCATTGGAAGACGCCGGAATTGCTTTTGGACTCCAGCGCTTGTAAAACTGGTCCATTGGGAGCTAAAGCTGTCCAATCTGTGGGCATAAAAACCATTGGATATGTCAAGCGTTGTCTTGAAACGCTTACGCACGAGACTATCCACTAGGGCAGAGCCGTGGGTATTCTGTACTGCACAGTTACGGCAATGCGAGTTTAAATGCCGGTAATCCAAAACCAAACGATATGATCCGTCAGGTTTATTCACAGTAAAAAGGGGATTATTCATCGGTGACACACACGTTTCAATAACTCCCTGATATTCCAATTGTTCAAGGATTTCCGCGACGGAAGATTTTGCTTCACGCCGAATGGGATATTGAGGTTGAGGCTGCGGCTGAGACCGCAACGGAATTTCGTGGCAAGGCGACAATTTATCCCAACCACATTGGTTACGGTACAGAGCCGGCGCGAGAGCCCGAGCCCACTCTTCTGCAAAATGCTGCGCATGCTCTTTCGAGACAGTGTTCGCGAAACTGGGTAGGATTACCTCCTCCCCTCGCGGCGCCGCGAGCACAAAAGGTGGGGGCCAGTCAGCCTCCGAAAGTAAAATATCATATGTAGAAGACAGATTCTCCCAAAATACACCTTTAACGGTACGCTGTATGTCACCTTCAATTAACAGGACAATTTCATATAGTCTTTCAGGGGGAGCAAGTCTAGTATCCGCTGTTTCTATCACAACGTAGACATCAGTCGCTGTCACCCTCAGTAGTGGACGCAGCGCCTCTCTGACTATGGTTATCTCCGCCGCGCTGTCCAGCAAGGTCAGAGCCCACGTCAGATTCCGAAGCCGCGTTCTCACTATCTGTGGCATATCGATGCGCTGTTAAGGCTGCGACTTTCTTTTTCGCAAACTGCGGACGCCTAGGCGTAGAATCCTCCTGCTTCACTGCGCCGTCCGTCTGGCGGGATTGGCCACGTCCTTGTTGGCCACCACGTCCACGTCCACGTCCACCCCCTCCTCCTCCACCGGTCTTCGGGGCCGATGTGTCCTGAAAGGAACGAGGAGAGCGTTGATCAGAACCCTGAAAACGATCAGGCGATTTAATCATCGCGCGGTCGCGCAAATCATAAACTTTTTCGGGTGGCGCAGGAGCTTGTATTGCAGGAAAAGTACCCTGAGTCTGCGTTGTCTGCTTCCCCTGTGTCTGTTTTTTAGGCCAATTTTGTTTCTTGGACTTGGGCTGGGCATCTGTCACTGCAGATTGTCCCTGTGGTTGTTTTTTCTCCTTCACTGGAAAATATTTCAGACCTCTACTTGTGCGGCCAATTGTTTTATAAGCGGCCACCACAATCTTTGCTAACTGGCGGGGTTTGTCGGCATCGGGCAGAGCAGCCAAAGCATTCGACACCTGAAAGTTAACTGCATCTCCTTTAACATTGGAGAGAATGAGATCACTTACAATCTCAAAAGAACCACACAGGCGCATACCCAATTCAACAGCTGCCTCTGGACCGTGATCATTCTGAACACGTCTAACGATTTCAGGCAGGGCAGTCATAGACGGGGTGCCGAAGCACCTTGTATAAACTGCCGCAAATGTTTTTCCCCAGCTGTCACAGTCAGCAAGTTCAGGAGTAATATCCTTCGGTAGAGTAATCGTCAACATTCTATGTTTATCAGCAGGAGTAGAATTCGGAAAAACCGCCTCCAGTTGATCAAACTTCTCTGCTAGCCAGAATGGGAAGTCATCGTTGTCAACCGGACGCGCACCAAAAACCGAATTTACCATCACTGGATTGAGACGCATTCCGCCTCGTTCCATGGGAGCGGCCGCACCCCCCTGGGGACCACCAGGAAGATGTCGACCGATGTATTGCACTAAAGCACGAATCACGGAAATGGAAACTACATGCAGCCTGCGAATTTCTGCCAGGGTGCAAGCCCCGTGATTCGGGTGCGGGGTAAAGCCACCCAACGCAGGCCAATTAGTACCTGGAATTGAGAGTGGGCCTAACCTCGCAGGGGACATAGAGTGGGGGAGGGCGCCATCAAACCAAACTCGATGCTGCCAATGATCAATAGGTATTTCCAATGCCCTGTACGGCGTATATTCAGCCGGGACATCCGAGGCGGTGTAGGAGTGGAACAAACCAGAATTAGCGTCCACAGCCGGAAACGTAACCCAAGAGTAAAACAACTCGTAAGGAAACGCCGGATCTGCACATACCACGAAAATCACAGCCATCCCATCTACTGGGACTTGGTACGTCTGAAGATGGTTGCGTACCGCTACGCGACTATGCTGCGCAATAGCCACCGCAGCCGCCATTACAGAATTGGAAATAAGAAAACACAAAGAATACTTTGTAGCACAACTGGGTAGTAATTCAAAGAAACCGTTTAAGAAAGAATCAAGCTTGAATAAAGACCTATTTCAAAAAATAGGTAGGTTTCACCGACACCCCGTTTTCCGGAAACGGACGTGAAGGGGTTAAGGCATGAACGATAAACTACTCGAGTGTCATGATATAAGACCACCGAAACCGTTGGGCGCCATGTTGCAGGGTTTCTGTACTCACACAGAACTGTGCACAGAGGAGTGGAACCTCGGCAAATTAGGGTGTCCCAAAACTTACCTTAGCAACCAACTCACCCCTTACCGAGCTAGCTACAGTGTCTCATTGGACATATCAAACACCCAATGTTTAGACAAACCAGAACATGAACTTACAGTACCTCAGGGTACGTGGGACTCATGAACACTCTTTCGTTATATTATCATTACAAACCAAAACATGGAGTAAAGAAGACACATGTGCATTTGAAATGTTTATTTACTAATGCCGTCTTCTCAGGCGCAGTATCTTTGATAATACAAGTATACTTATTATCAGTATCAAAATTATCAGCATAGTTACTAAGACATAAAAAGCGAATGGTGACAGCATGTTAACATGCTGTAATGAATAAGAGTTAACAACACTTATATCTCACCCTCCCTAACACATATATTATATTATTATCTAAGAAGGTCTCTTTGGGTTGTTTTAGGGCGGGCCCATACCTTAGTGTCCTAGCATGAAGGAATCACATCAGCATACACCAGCTCTCTCTGCATGTGCACCGCATCAAGTGTGTTAACAATTCTCGTGCAAAGCAATATCAATCCCGCCTCAAGCCCAAGTTGGCAAAGGCTGCACTTGTGTTATGACTATGAAGGCGTGGAGATCAGACCTCATAACAATTCCATATCGTGTTGCTCCTGAAACTTCAGCACTCTCCGTGCAGACATGTTTTATTAAACAAAGTAGATATCAGAGCAATAACATATTATTCTCACATTCACCACGGCAAACTACTAGGTTGAAAGCTAAGTCAACAAATAAGGGTCGTGTGCAGAAGTTGCAAGAAAGGAAAAATGGCGTTTAAATCTCGAACGTACCTATGCTAACTTAACACGATATAGGGATATATAGGAGCTATACAACAACACCTGACTTTCCACATGAACCCCCGACGTTCTCACCTCTGCAGCTCCTACTTCAAAATGACACCCCTTGTAAGCTTGTCTCTACGATCTATAGGTCAGTACACACACAGATAGACTACTCGTCTTTGCCTGCTAAACTTCGATGGGACCGAGAATTGGACACGCCGCTAACGGACGAACAGTGGGTGTTCTGCCTCCAACAGACGGAGCGCATCTCTGCTAGCAGCAGATTTAGGATCCTCCACTATAAATTTATACACAGATTGTACTACACCCCTGTCCGCATGCTCAGATTCAAGCTTCGTACGACTGACACTTGTGATAGATGCCACGCCCAGGGAGCAGATTTTTTACATCTAGCGTGGGGGTGCGGGGAAGTACGACAGTACTGGGACCAGGTGTTTTTAGCTTTATCCAGAATGATTCATGTTGACCTGGTTCCCTCCCCTGTTTTAGCCCTTTTGGGATATGTAGAACCCCTACAGGCGACATACCGCAAATTTATCGCTCTAGCCCTCTTAGTGGCCAAACGGCTAGTTGCATGTAGATGGGGCAGAGGCAGAGCGCCCAAATTTAAGAATTGGATACATGACCTTACATATTGCCAGGAACAGCTGAGTGCCTATGCTGAACTGCTGCCACTCGCCTCACGCCCCAGGGATATTTGGGCCCCTCTACAAGGTTACCTGGGACGGATGCATGATGGTACCGCTGATGAGGCACTCACTTGATGCTACACAGGCCGGGGCTCCTGGATCCCCCCATTGTTGTGCATGTAGGTACAAGGAAATCTCACTATGGATTTTGGGGTTTATGTGACTGACCAAGTTGGCCTTCATTAGGCAGATAGCACTGTACACTACATAGGCAGGTGCAGTTTTTGGGAGATACGCAGGTATATACGCCCTGGGGCCAGGAAGTTCATACATCGCCCCTCGGCCTGGCTCACTGAGACATGACCCCCATTTCGTGCAATAGATTGGCAACATGGGAAGCGGGAATTAGAGATGTGCTATTCTCTCGTATGCTGTAGATTTAATTGCTGTATCTCTAATGTCTCTTTATATAGTACTGTGCTGTGGATCATCTACTGTATTCATGCCTTAAAAACCATGAAATGTGTACGACTCAATGCTTGTTGCGAATGTACTGTAACTGAAAATGTCAAAATAAAGTTTAAAAAAAAAAAAAAAGTTCACACCAGAAAGTCCTGGAGAACAGAAAGGCCAAAGAAGCCGTCTCTCCAGACTTGGCTGTCCAGGCAGTAGTGTCTCGTAAACGTGTGCAGCGATGCCCACGTAGCAGCCTGACGGATGATATTTAGGGGGACTCCTTGTTCCAAAGCATTAGTAGCTGCCGTCGCCCTGGTAGAATAGGCGAGCAGCGCCACTGGAGACTCCTTCTTAGCCAAAGAATAGCAGACTTTGGTGCACAAAACTACCCACCTGGAGATGGTCCGTTTGTTCATGGCTCAACCTTTCTTAGCGTCCACGTAACCAACAAAGAGGTGGTCGTCCACCCGAAATTGTTTGGTGCGATAAAAGTAGAAGGAAAGCACACGTTTTGGATCCTGTTGGAGGAGCCTCTCTTCCTCTTTTGAAGGATGCGGAGGCAGAAAGAAGGTGGGCAAAGTGATGGTTTGCCAATGCGGAAAGAAGTAACCACCTTGGGAAGAAAGGAAGATTTAGTTGTAAGGATGACCTTGTATGGATGGACAGCCAGAAAGCGAGGCTTGGAAGACAGAGCTTATAGCTCCCTCACCCTGAGCGCAGAGGTGATGGCCACCAGAAAAGCAATTTTCTAAGTGAAGAGTTTGAGAGGACAGTTATGCAGGGGCTCAAAGGGAGCACATATAAGATATGTCAGAACCAAGTTCAAGTCCAACTGGGGCATTACGAAGGAAAAAGTAGGAAACAGATGAGTAATGCCCTTAAGAAATCTATTTACAACAGGGGACTTGAAAAGAGAAGGCTGATCAGGGAGCCTGAGAAAGGCTGAAATGGCAGAGAGGTAGCCCTTAAGAGTGCCCAGAGCAAGGCCCTGAGGGGCCAAAGATAGGAGGAACAAGAGAACCTCAGAAAGAGGGGCAGAAAGGCGATCAACAGCCTTTGCTGTGCGCTATGCCACAAACTTATTCCATCTGCAGGAGTATACCGTCTTAGTGGAGGGACGCCTGGCTACCAAGATTACATCACAGACTTTGGGATGCAGGTCAAACAATGTCAACTGCCGCCGCTCAATCTTCACACAAGGAGGTGGAGGCTAGAAAGGTTCAGGCGGAGGACCATCTCCTGCTGCTGCTCAAGAAGATCCCCCCGAAGAGGTAGTCGGATCAGAGGATCGATGGCCATGTTGAGCAGCTCGGGATACCAGACTCTTCGTGCCCAATCCGGAGCCACAAGAATGACTTAGGCCCGGTCGCGCTTGATCTTCTTCAGCACTCTGGGCAGAAGTGGTATAGGCGGAAAGGCGTATAGAAGACCACTCACGACGAAAAGCGTCGCCTAGCGAGTGCTGCCTTGGGAATTCCAATGCGCAGAATTGCTGACATTACACGTTGGTGGCGAACAGATCTAACCAAGGATCTCCCCACTTTTGCCCTGGCGCTCAGTGAACCTGCCAGGTGTTGAACCACCAGGGATATGCCCTGATGTTCCAGCGGTGGAGGGCCTCTTGACATAGGGTCCACGACCCCACCCCGCCCTGTTTGTTTCAGTCCCACATGGCGGTGGTGTTGTCCATGAACACCTGCACGACTCTTCCCCGGACAGACGGAAGGAATACTTTGAGTGCAAGACGAATCGCCCGAAGCTCCAGAAGGTTGATGTGGAGCCCAGACTCCGCTGGAGACCAGAGGCATCTGATCTCCGCCTCTCCCATGTGGCTGCCGCATCCCAGAAAGGATGAGTCAGTCACTACTGTGTATTCTGGTTTGCAAAGAGAGAGGGATCTGCCGTTGACCCAATCCTTGTTCGTAAGCCACCACTGCAATTGTTGTGCAGTGCCCTCAGAGATCTGGATGCAATCAGACCGAAACGTAGGATAGAGACTGAAAGATCAGAATCATAGCCCGAATATCCCTGGCTCGCTGTTCGGGAGGATAAACCCGAAACGTCGTCGTGTCCAGAGCGGGGATCAGGTGGGACTTCAGCACGTTGATGCAGAACCCAAGCGAATGATAGAGGTCGGCTGTAGTCTGGAAGTGGGAGATGACAGCTAGGGGCGAGCCCGCCTTCAACAGCCAGTCGTCGAGATCGGGGAAGACTGGAACACCTGATCTGCACAGATGAGCTGCGACCACTGCCATCACTTTCTTTTTTTTTTATATAGTTTTTTTTACTGATTGCAAACCGCAAAAAAAAATCACAAAACATTTGTATGCATAACTTTCAAGCATATTACATCATGTAGCCATGGTCGCCATAATTTTCTTGAACACCCGTGGTGCGCTGGAAAGGCCAAATGGGATCACGGTAAACTGAAAGTGCTCGTGGCCTGCTGTGAACGTCTGGTATCTCCGGTGGGCCGGCAGGACAGGGATGTGAAAGCAAGCGTCCTGCAAGTCCAACGCTACCTTACAGTCTCCAGGGTCGAGGGCAGACAATACCTAAGCGCGCGTCAACATTTTGAACTTCTCCTTCCGGAGGAAGCGGTTGATGTTCCTGGGATCCAAGATAGGACGCAGGCCTTTGTCCTTTGATCCACGATAGGACGCAGGCCTTTGTCCTTCTTGGGCACCAGAAAGTAGTGGGAATAGCAACCACGACCTACTTATGGGACAGGAACGCACTCAATGGCACCCAAGAGTGCCGAAACTTCCTGTTGAAGAAGGGCCAGGTGATCCTCCAACATGCGATGGTACTGAGGTGGCATGGAGGGAGGGCTAGTCTCAAAGGGGAGGGAGTAGCCCCTTCGGACCATCTGCAAACCCACCTGTCCGACATGATGGTGCGCCAGTGGGGGAGGTGATGGCCGCCAACTAGCGTTTGGTGGCCCTGGAAGGTCAAGCTAGGAGGGTTTGGAGGCTGCTGCCGAGGGGGCTGTGGTGGACTGGCCTGTCCGCTGGCCCACAGAACCACAATTGTGGTGCCCACGACCCTGGTCGCACTGGGGCTGAACAGCCTGCGCTGACCTGTGGCTCTGGGCGGGACGTAGTTGGGCACCCCTCCCGTAGCTGCGAAAGGCATACTGTGCAGGGCAGGTGGTGGAGAGGCCCAAGGACCTGGCCGTAGTCAGAGAGTCCTTACAGTGCTCTAAAGCACCATCTGCCTTGTCGCCGAAAAGGCGACGGCCATCAAAGGTCATGGCCATAAGAGTGGATTGGACATCCCTGGAAAAAACAATTGAACGCAACCTGGGGTAGCGTCGAGGAGCTACTGATATGGAAATCATCCTGCCAAGTGCATCAGCGGTATCCAGGCCGCAGCGGATGGTAATCTTCGCTGCATCTCTCCCCTCGGCAAACGCACAGGAGAGTACGGCCCGGGCATCCTCCGGGCACTCAGGCAGCATCTGCGCCACCGTATCCCACACTGAGTGGGAATAACAGCCCAACAGACATGCAGTGTTTACCGACCGCAGTCCCAAGCTGGAAGAAGAAAACATCTTCTTCCCAAGGTGGTCCAGCTATTTGGATTCCCTCTCAGGTGGAGCGGTAGGGAATGCGCCTTCGGACGTGAAACTCTCAGGGGTGGGGTGTTAGGAGAGGAAAGTGGGGTTGCCCGGGGCCAGGCGGTGGAGTCGTGCATTCATCCTGTCCACAGGAGCCCCTGTGTTGGGCCTGGACCAAGTGCCCAAAAGGATGTCCGTGAGGGCTTCATTAAACGGCAGCAGGGGCTCCGAAGAGCTCGCTGCCGGTTGAAAGACCTCTGTCAAGAGGTTAGTCCTGACTGCCACCGTAGGTAGCTCGAGGTGGAGAGCCTCGCCCGCCCTACGCAATACCCGTGCGTGTGACGCTCCCTCTTCCGTAGCCACGGTAGGAGGAGACAACATGCCTAAGTCTGGGGAGGTATCCAGACACTGGCATCCCCCCAGTTCCTCTCTCCAGTCCAGATCGTAATCTAACTGGTCTGTTAAAGGGTCACCAGACCCCTACAATTCTTCTTCACCCTCCTCTGGCTGCCAATCTGGTTGAAAATGGCCAGGGCGGAACACAGGGACAAAAGTACCCATCAACGCCGGTCCAGCTCCATGTCCACATAGGGGGGAAGCCGGGTTCCACGCCGGCTAGGGGTCCAACCGGCGTCAGCTGTGGACTTGGTGTCGGTGGAATCGGCGCCGGTGGAGGTGTAACGAGGTCGACCGGTGCTGATCCGTCTCCTGGCCTGGATCCAAGGGTGCCCTGCGGTGCAGAGGCCAAAGCTGCCGGCGTCGAAGGCCTAGGGCCCTCAGCCGAGTCTGCGGGGTCCGTAGAAGCACCAGCGGAGTCGGGCTGCCCAAAGATGGTGAGCATCGCTTCGTAAAATTGACAAAGCTGGGCAGGGGTCACTCCCGGTCCCAGGAAGGGAGGGAAGGCCGGAGTCGACCCTGAAGGCTCTGCATGCGGAGCCGTGGGAGTGGCACCACGGCACCCGTCGTTGCGTCGGCCGACGGGACGAGGGGAAGTCAAAGAGCGGCGATGCTCCTTCGACGACTTCTTGTGCTTTGACTTACCTGACCCGAGTGCGAAGACTCAGAAGAGGAGCGGTGATGACTCCGTGATTGGTCCCTCGACCTCCCACGCGAACGGGACCTAGAGTGAAGTGGAGCCGACTGTTGGGCCTTAAGGAGCTTTCGGGACCGCTCCCGCAAAGACTTCGTGCCATGGTTCGGCAGTTGGAACACGACTTGGGGTCATGGTCGCGCTACAGGCAGTAGAGGCACACGCGGTGTGGATCAGTCACCAGTCGAGTACAGGAACTGCATGCCTTGAAGCCGGGCCTCCCTGGTGCACCAGGAGTCAGTGTGAGACTCAAAACCTTAGTCGACAAAAGTCGCAAAAAAGTCAGTAAAATAGTGACTAGGGGTACCGCTCTCTCCGGATCTGCGCTTGATTGCACGGAAAAAGAAAGGATGTCAGCGTGCGAGGGCGGCAACTATGTAGCTACCGTGATGTCATCCCGGCGACCACGATGCCAACAATGGACGCGGAGTCGACCAATGCCACCTTCCGACGCCCAAGGGTACGGCTGACAAAAAACTTTCCGGATCCTGTCTAACGCCTGGGGGTAATTCTAAGGTAAGGAATCTATAACTAACTGTTTCTTTCAGATATGTGTGCCCACACAGACATGCGGAAAACTGAACAAGGCCCATGAGGCCAGTGAAACAGAGGATGAGATAGTAGTGAGGAATAATACATAGCACCCCCCTGTCTAGGGGGAAGCACCTCCGAGCACTACGTGGGGTGACCGGGTGGGTCTTATTCCATAAGTGAATTTAATCCAGACTTTGTGGTTTTCTTTAGAACTTCTTTATTCATTAAACGCATTCAACCTTCATGGTTTAATAAATCAACATTGAGTTGTTGTTTAGAAGAGTGATGGCATAGTTATAACCAATCCCGATGCATTTCGGGCTCCGCCCTTCTTCAGGGGATGGCTCTACAAACGGAAAAATGAAAGAATCGTGGTATCGGTACATAATCGAAATTGCAATGTTAGTAAACGCGTGCACGAAGATCTACATGGTGCATAAAGAAATAGATGCGCGATGAAGTCGTGAGTTATAAGAATGTGGTCAGAACACACCAGGGTTAAAAGGTGTACATAAGCTATTCGTTGCAAAAATAAACCGTCAGTGAGGGAGCCAAGGAGGTTCACAGGCGTTAGCGTGGACACAAATGTAAACAGGTGATCAACTGAAAGTGCGCGTGAATAGTAACCAATTGATTCTGCCCACAGAACCGAAAATGTGCCCATAACCGTAAAGCGGTGTAAAAGTATACGGGGTGCTCATAAAGTACTCACGTTCAGGACAACTATGCAGGGACTCTGAGGAGTTCCGACAGGTAGTGACAAAGCAAACGCCGAGTGCGATCACGGTGATGTTATGAAGAGTGGAAACAAAACATAGAAGAGGGTGCGTTGACTAACCAGGTCGTGAAGCTACAACACATGAAAATGGGCGCCATCTTAGAATGGGTTACAAAACTATAGGAGAAATGATGACTGGGTGCGAGTGCTATATTGGACAGGGGTAATCCAAAGTAAATGAAGTAAAGAAATAGGGTAGTAATGTAATCTCATGCACATGCACAGTTTATAATCACAAATAACATTGAAATTCCATCCTGTCGTTAAGACCATGCGGTATCATGGTGGACATGAAGCGGATCCAGAAATTTTCACGTTTCAACAGAGTGTTTTTGTTGTTCGTTGTCACCTGTACTTGCTCAAGTATTTGGAACTTTAGTTGGGCCACATTATGTCTGTTTTCATGAAAGTGTGTGGCAACACTAGATTTCAAGTTGTTAGTCCTGATATTGCTCTTGTGCTCAAGAATGCGAACACGTATCTTCCTTTCGGTGTGGCCGATATAACATTTGCCACACGGGCATTTTAGTAGATAAATGACATTGCTGCTGTTACACGTTGCATTTACGTGTAATTTTATGGGGTGACCTTTGAGTGGGTGATTGGTGGTATTCCCAGTGATGCAGTTGTTGCAATTACTGCAATTGTAACAGGGCCGTAGGCCAGTGTAGGTAATTTGGGTGGTTAATGTTTTGTCTTTGGTAAGAATCTCTTTCAAGTTGCGGCCTCTGGTAAAGGCAAACATGGGTGGTTGGTTGAATAATCCTTGGAAGTCAGGTTCCATAGTTAAGATTGGCCAGTGCTTGCGTATGATGTGTTGGAAAGTTTTTGAGAGGATCGAGTACTTTGAAACCACGACCATGCGGTTTGACTTAACCTTGGGTTTGGGGAGTAGGAGAGTACTCCTAGTAATTGCTTCACTTCTCACCATGGCCATGTCAAGGATCGGTGGCGGATAGCCACGTGCTTTGAGCTTATCCAACAATTTCCTCATTTCTTGTTTGCTGTCCTGTGATCTTGAAACTATGCGTTTTACCCGTAGAGCTTGGGCAAACGGTAAGTTATTCTGCAATTGCCAAGGGTGAAAACTTGTGTAGTGCAACGTGGAGTTGCGATCTGTAGGCTTACGATATAAACTCGTGTGCCATTGATCTTGTTCTTTGTGTATCTCCACATCAAGATAGTGTACACAGCTCTCATTGAAGTCCCATGTAAATTGTACTCTGTCGTTGATGTTATTCCATGTCTGAAGAAATTCAACAAGGGATTCAGCTGGACCACCCCATAATAGAAAAATGTCATCGATGTAGCGCAAGTAGAGCTTGCCATGTTCATGCCAGTTGGTCTGATTCGTGATGTATGTTTCCTCAAAGTGCTTCATGAAGATATTCGCGTAACAGGGAGCTGCGCAATTTCCCATGGCCGTACCATTTAGTTGGTGTATCCATTTGTCATGTATTGAAAAGTAGCTATGGTAAAGTGTAAATATGGTCAATTCCATTAAAAACACTTTCAGGTCTTGATCCAATTCGGATGTCATAAGGGCATGTTCCACAGCTTCAATGCCCCAGTCATGGGGGATGGAGGTGTATAGGGCACAGACGTCAACTGTGCACATGATCAACGTGGAGTCTTTTAGTTCATCCATGGTGGGTGTTAGTTTCAATAAAAAGTCTGTAGTATCTCGTACATGTGATTTGGTGCTCAGAACAAACGGTTGAAGATATTTGTCTAAAAATTTGCCCGTCTTCTCATGTATACTGCCCTTGGTGGATACAATGGGGCGGAATGGTGGTCTGGTGGGATGCTTATGAATTTTCGGTAGCATGTGTAGCACGGGGGGTTTCGGATTGTTGGGTGTCAGATAACGTCGTGTTTTGTCATCAATCGTACCATTGTTAAAAGCCTGATTGATAATTTGAACCAAGTTCTTGGTGTACTCAACTGTGGGGTCCCCAGGTAGGACATCGTAGAGATTAGTATCCATGATGTGCATCTCAATTTGTTCCTCATAGAAACTGGTGTCCATGACAACCAGTGCACCACCTTTGTCTGCATTCTGGCAAGTAATATGCGGATTATTGGCTAACTGTTGCAAGATGTTTCTCTCTTTGCAGGAAACATTTCCGTGCTTTATGGGACGTTGAAATGGCAATTTGGAGATTTCCTGTTTGACCAGGTTCTCAAATGAGTCTATGATCTTGTGGCTGGAAGGAGCCATAAATGTACTGTGGGGACGGAGTCCTCTGAGCATGTCATCCATTTGGGGTGGTGCTGGGCATACATTCTGGAAAAAGTGTCTCAACCTCATGTTGCGTAGCAATTTGAACGTGCTGACTTCCAGTTCAAGTGTGTTGGTGCGGGTTGTAGGGACAAAGGATTGTCCCTTCTGCAGGGTTGCAATTTCTTCACTGGACAAAGGTGTCGAGGAAATATTGATGACTAGATTTTCTTCCATTATCATCTTGCTTTTCTGTTGCGTTTGTTCTTGCCGGTCGGTGGTGTCTGTTCTTTTTCTGTTACCACGGCGGGTCTTGCCCCCCCGGGGTCGGCTTGTAAGTCCTGGCCTGGTTCTAAAAAATGCACCGCAGGTTGAACTGATGTGCTTGGTGTCTGAGGTTCAGAGGTAGGTGTGGTACGTGTTTGTCGTTGTCGATTTTCATCTTCGGAGGACGATGTTTCAGCGCCTGAGAATGGGTTGTACGGTTTGTTGGAGCGTCGGCGGGCGTACACCTCTGCCCAGGTGTACACCTCGCCGAGCTTGTAATCGATGGTGTCTCTCTTGAATTTCCGGAATTTTCTCTCTTGTATCTCACGAGTGTGTTTGTCTAGTTGGGTGGTAATGTCCTCCAACATTTTGGTAAGTTCTTCCTGGGTCATGGCATTGTCCAGCTCATTCCTGACGCTCTTGATTTCTTGAGATAGCTCTTCCAGTGTTCTAGACAACTCCTCGACTATCAGCAGGATTAGGTCGAGGGAACACTTATTCAGGATAGAGAACCAACGTTCAACAAATTTGGCATTGTTTTTACAAAGTAGAGGCTTCAAGGGGACTCTCAAGCCCCGGGGGATCCTTTGTGCCCGATGGTACCGTATGAGGGTACTAGCGTGTAGTTTTTGATTCGATTCTTTCTTCAGTAAGTAGAGTAGCTGCTTGATGTTGCTCTCAACACTGCGGGTGTTTGCAGTGGAGGTGATGTCATCCTGGATCATGCCGTAAATCTTGTCGGCATCCTCAGTTGTGAAGGCAAATGTGCTTGCCTTTTGATCGGTCATACCAGAGACCGAGTCGAAATTCATGTTGTCTAAATTGGCGTGCTGGGTTCCAAGGTCAGGGAATAGTGAAGACTAGTGGGTGGTGGGACTCGCACAGCCCAAAAGATAATCCACAGACTTATAAAGTTCAAGTTCTGTTGTGTGCTCAGAGAGAGACGCTGCCTGGCCTGACAGCGGAAAATCCACGAGAACTAATACATAGCACCCCCCTGTCTAGGGGGAAGCACCTCCGAGCACTACGTGGGGTGACCGGGTGGGTCTTATTCCATAAGTGAATTTAATCCAGACTTTGTGGTTTTCTTTAGAACTTCTTTATTCATTAAACGCATTCAACCTTCATGGTTTAATAAATCAACATTGAGTTGTTGTTTAGAAGAGTGATGGCATAGTTATAACCAATCCCGATGCATTTCGGGCTCCGCCCTTCTTCAGGGGATGGCTCTACAAACGGAAAAATGAAAGAATCGTGGTATCGGTACATAATCGAAATTGCAATGTTAGTAAACGCGTGCACGAAGATCTACATGGTGCATAAAGAAATAGATGCGCAATGAAGTCGTGAGTTATAAGAATGTGGTCAGAACACACCAGGGTTAAAAGGTGTACATAAGCTATTCGTTGCAAAAATAAACCGTCAGTGAGGGAGCCAAGGAGGTTCACAGGCGTTAGCGTGGACACAAATGTAAACAGGTGATCAACTGAAAGTGCGCGTGAATAGTAACCAATTGATTCTGCCCACAGAACCGAAAATGTGCCCATAACCGTAAAGCGGTGTAAAAGAATACGGGGTGCTCATAAAGTACTCACGTTCAGGACAACTATGCAGGGACTCCGAGGAGTTCCGACAGGTAGTGACAAAGCAAACGCCGAGTGCGATCACGGTGATGTTATGAAGAGTGGAAACAAAACATAGAAGAGGGTGCGTTGACTAACCAGGTCGTGAAGCTACAACACATGAAAATGGGCGCCATCTTAGAATGGGTTACAAAACTATAGGAGAAATGATGACTGGGTGCGAGTGCTATATTGGACAGGGGTAATCCAAAGTAAATGAAGTAAAGAAATAGGGTAGTAATGTAATCTCATGCACATGCACAGTTTATAATCACAAATAACATTGAAATTCCATCCTGTCGTTAAGACCATGCGGTATCATGGTGGACATGAAGCGGATCCAGAAATTTTCACGTTTCAACAGAGTGTTTTTGTTGTTCGTTGTCACCTGTACTTGCTCAAGTATTTGGAACTTTAGTTGGGCCACATTATGTCTGTTTTCATGAAAGTGTGTGGCAACACTAGATTTCAAGTTGTTAGTCCTGATATTGCTCTTGTGCTCAAGAATGCGAACACGTATCTTCCTTTCGGTGTGGCCGATATAACATTTGCCACACGGGCATTTTAGTAGATAAATGACATTGCTGCTGTTACACGTTGCATTTACGTGTAATTTTATGGGGTGACCTTTGAGTGGGTGATTGGTGGTATTCCCAGTGATGCAGTTGTTGCAATTACTGCAATTGTAACAGGGCCGTAGGCCAGTGTAGGTAATTTGGGTGGTTAATGTTTTGTCTTTGGTAAGAATCTCTTTCAAGTTGCGGCCTCTGGTAAAGGCAAACATGGGTGGTTGGTTGAATAATCCTTGGAAGTCAGGTTCCATAGTTAAGATTGGCCAGTGCTTGCGTATGATGTGTTGGAAAGTTTTTGAGAGGATCGAGTACTTTGAAACCACGACCATGCGGTTTGACTTAACCTTGGGTTTGGGGAGTAGGAGAGTACTCCTAGTAATTGCTTCACTTCTCACCACGGCCATGTCAAGGATCGGTGGCGGATAGCCACGTGCTTTGAGCTTATCCAACAATTTCCTCATTTCTTGTTTGCTGTCCTGTGATCTTGAAACTATGCGTTTTACCCGTAGAGCTTGGGCAAACGGTAAGTTATTCTTCAATTGCCAAGGGTGAAAACTTGTGTAGTGCAACGTGGAGTTGCGATCTGTAGGCTTACGATATAATCTCGTGTGCCATTGATCTTGTTCTTTGTGTATCTCCACATCAAGATAGTGTACACAGCTCTCATTGAAGTCCCATGTAAATTGTACTCTGTCGTTGATGTTATTCCATGTCTGAAGAAATTCAACAAGGGATTCAGCTGGACCACCCCATAATAGAAAAATGTCATCGATGTAGCGCAAGTAGAGCTTGCCATGTTCATGCCAGTTGGTCTGATTCGTGATGTATGTTTCCTCAAAGTGCTTCATGAAGATATTCGCGTAACAGGGAGCTGCGCAATTTCCCATGGCCGTACCATTTAGTTGGTGTATCCATTTGTCATGTATTGAAAAGTAGCTATGGTAAAGTGTAAATATGGTCAATTCCATTAAAAACACTTTCAGGTCTTGATCCAATTCGGATGTCATAAGGGCATGTTCCACAGCTTCAATGCCCCAGTCATGGGGGATGGAGGTGTATAGGGCACAGACGTCAACTGTGCACATGATCAACGTGGAGTCTTTTAGTTCATCCATGGTGGGTGTTAGTTTCAATAAAAAGTCTGTAGTATCTCGTACATGTGATTTGGTGCTCAGAACAAACGGTTGAAGATATTTGTCTAAAAATTTGCCCGTCTTCTCATGTATACTGCCCTTGGTGGATACAATGGGGCGGAATGGTGGTCTGGTGGGATGCTTATGAATTTTCAGTAGCATGTGTAGCACGGGGGGTTTCGGATTGTTGGGTGTCAGATAACGTCGTGTTTTGTCATCAATCGTACCATTGTTAAAAGCCGGATTGATAATTTGAACCAAGTTCTTGGTGTACTCAACTGTGGGGTCCCCAGGTAGGACATCGTAGAGATTAGTATCCATGATGTGCATCTCAATTTGTTCCTCATAGAAACTGGTGTCCATGACAACCAGTGCACCACCTTTGTCTGCATTCTGGCAAGTAATATGCGGATTATTGGCTAACTGTTGCAAGATGTTTCTCTCTTTGCAGGAAACATTTCCGTGCTTTATGGGACGTTGAAATGGCAATATCGTAAGCCTACAGATCGCAACTCCACGTTGCACTACACAAGTTTTCACCCTTGGCAATTGAAGAATAACTTACCGTTTGCCCAAGCTCTACGGGTAAAACGCATAGTTTCAAGATCACAGGACAGCAAACAAGAAATGAGGAAATTGTTGGATAAGCTCAAAGCACGTGGCTATCCGCCACCGATCCTTGACATGGCCATGGTGAGAAGTGAAGCAATTACTAGGAGTACTCTCCTACTCCCCAAACCCAAGGTTAAGTCAAACCGCATGGTCGTGGTTTCAAAGTACTCGATCCTCTCAAAAACTTTCCAACACATCATACGCAAGCACTGGCCAATCTTAACTATGGAACCTGACTTCCAAGGATTATTCAACCAACCACCCATGTTTGCCTTTACCAGAGGCCGCAACCTGAAAGAGATTCTTACCAAAGACAAAACATTAACCACCCAAATTACCTACACTGGCCTACGGCCCTGTTACAATTGCAGTAATTGCAACAACTGCATCACTGGGAATACCACCAATCACCCACTCAAAGGTCACCCCATAAAATTACACGTAAATGCAACGTGTAACAGCAGCAATGTCATTTATCTACTAAAATGCCCGTGTGGCAAATGTTATATCGGCCACACCGAAAGGAAGATACGTGTTCGCATTCTTGAGCACAAGAGCAATATCAGGACTAACAACTTGAAATCTAGTGTTGCCACACACTTTCATGAAAACAGACATAATGTGGCCCAACTAAAGTTCCAAATACTTGAGCAAGTACAGGTGACAACGAACAACAAAAACACTCTGTTGAAACGTGAAAATTTCTGGATCCGCTTCATGTCCACCATGATACCGCATGGTCTTAACGACAGGATGGAATTTCAATGTTATTTGTGATTATAAACTGTGCATGTGCATGAGATTACATTACTACCCTATTTCTTTACTTCATTTACTTTGGATTACCCCTGTCCAATATAGCACTCGCACCCAGTCATCATTTCTCCTATAGTTTTGTAACCCATTCTAAGATGGCGCCCATTTTCATGTGTTGTAGCTTCACGACCTGGTTAGTCAACGCACCCTCTTCTATGTTTTGTTTCCACTCTTCATAACATCACCGTGATCGCACTCGGCGTTTGCTTTGTCACTACCTGTCGGAACTCCTCGGAGTCCCTGCATAGTTGTCCTGAACGTGAGTACTTTATGAGCACCCCGTATTCTTTTACACCGCTTTACGGTTATGGGCACATTTTCGGTTCTGTGGGCAGAATCAATTGGTTACTATTCACGCGCACTTTCAGTTGATCACCTGTTTACATTTGTGTCCACGCTAACGCCTGTGAACCTCCTTGGCTCCCTCACTGACGGTTTATTTTTGCAACGAATAGCTTATGTACACCTTTTAACCCTGGTGTGTTCTGACCACATTCTTATAACTCACGACTTCATTGCGCATCTATTTCTTTATGCACCATGTAGATCTTCGTGCACGCGTTTACTAACATTGCAATTTCGATTATGTACCGATACCACGATTCTTTCATTTTTCCGTTTGTAGAGCCATCCCCTGAAGAAGGGCGGAGCCCGAAATGCATCGGGATTGGTTATAACTATGCCATCACTCTTCTAAACAACAACTCAATGTTGATTTATTAAACCATGAAGGTTGAATGCGTTTAATGAATAAAGAAGTTCTAAAGAAAACCACAAAGTCTGGATTAAATTCACTTATGGAATAAGACCCACCCGGTCACCCCACGTAGTGCTCGGAGGTGCTTCCCCCTAGACAGGGGGGTGCTATGTATTAGTTCTCGTGGATTTTCCGCTGTCAGGCCAGGCAGCGTCTCTCTCTGAGCACACAACAGAACTTGAACTTTATAAGTCTGTGGATTATCTTTTGGGCTGTGCGAGTCCCACCACCCAATAGTAGTGAGGAAGTCAGGAGACAAAGAAAGCGGAAGAATAACCATGGGGGCATAAACAGAACCCAATAATCACTATTGTCTCTTGCACAAAGATTTGTAACAAAAATAAATGTAATGGCCCACCACATCTGTCCAGGCTTTAGTACAGTAGAGGGCAGTGAAAGAAAGCTAACAAAATGAAAGCTTTGCAAAACACTGTTGACAGTGAGGGAGAGGATGAGAGACCCCACCAGGGACACATCCACAAGGCAACAGTACTCCCTAGTCAGAATTCGCTGCACATACAGAGTGGGTAACCGAGTCCTCGGGGTATAGAGACCAACAACTCTTTTGAAGGGCCAGGCTTTGTGTGGAGATCTTATCAGGGTTTCTAAGGGACTTATCCCGTTCAAAGACCAATTTGAGAGGTGGTGTTAGCTGTCCAGCGTTTCATAACATATTCCAGTCTGCCTATGTCAGCAGTAGGTTCTGTGTCAATCTCACTGTGCCCTATGGGGCTGCTTGCATAAGGAATGAGGGCTGGGCCTCCATGCCTTGACTCTGCAATAATTTATCCATGTCTTCTGGTACATGGAACTCTCTATTTTTCCAATGGATTGTGACCAATTAGGTTTCATAAGAGTAATTCAGTCTCACAGCGGGATGCAGTGATGCACCTGCCTAAAGGGAATATTATGTGTTTCCATAGCAACTCCCACACTGATACTCCACTTGAGGAGAGCCCACGTGACCACAATGGTATCACGGGTAGCCCATGCCTTAAATTCAAGCTAGGTTGTGCAATACTTCCGAACAGAGGAGGTTGCAGTAGAGTGGGGTAGTGCAGTCTAACCTTCAGACTCACAACCTTGCAGTCTTGCACCATCAGGTCATTCATGACCTCAGTGGGAGATTGTGAAGCGTGCTCGCAGCAGGCAATGTAATTTGCTCGGCCACACCTAGGACAGGGAATTGGGGAAATAGACTCACTGCTCAGAGTGCCAGTGCAATCACAACGGTGTTGTGGCACGTCTCAACCACTGAGCCCCTCTAGCGAGCAGGGTAGCTCATCCAACAATGCATCCCTGAGGGCTTATATAACTGGGGGACTTTGTCCAACGACACTTTCACCCGCACCATGCAAGGTTACAGCCCAGAGTAGTGGGTATGTCAGGGCCCACCCAGCCACCAAGGCCAATGTTTTACCTGAATAGCGGCTGGCAAGGCCCAGCAGAACAGTAGAAAGTGGGCTGTCACAAAGTGCTACTGCCATGCAGGGTTTCTGCCTTCTACGCTCGTGCTGTACCTCCATCTAGGCCCAGAAGTGTGCATATAGTGGTGTGGGGGAGTCAGCTGTTGTCCTTCCATATAGTGCTGGTATGTCCTATGGCAGGAGCACCACCACCGCAACACACACAATAGGTGTCCAGCACGGTCTTGTGATGTTGTCCACAAATGTAGATGAGGATGGCAATGGGACTGGCAGGAGCATGAGAGCACTGGCCATTTTGGATGATCACAGACAAGCCCCACGTGCCCTCATGCTTTTATAATACCTCCCTATCCGTATTTCAATGCAAATGCATCTCTTTCTAACCCTGAAATCTTGAAAGAAAAGTTGCTACCATTCCCCCGATCTGCCCCTTTTTTCTCCTTGCACTTGGATGAAATGTTACTTGTAAAAGATCCTAGACAATGGGAGCGAAGCAGAGAGTTTCTTTTGTCCAAAGATGCTGGTGTGGCAGTTTGCAATGAAAATGTAAATCACTAAAGTAAACTTTAGGACTTTAAGGTACCCTGATCCTCATGTCTGCACGTGGACACAAGACAATCCTAGGCCCTAGAAAAATGACCTTTACATTCACATCCAATAGCACCTCATTCTGTCCATAAGAAGAGATGAACACTTGAGAGACTCTTACAAGTCCACAAAGATACAATTTTCAATGAGACCAAGCGTTATTGGCAGCAAATGACAAAAAGCGAGCCACACCAAAAACTATTGGTACAGAGAACCACAAGGAAAGCCCCCAAGTGCTGCTAGCTGAGGGCAACTCATCTATGAGGTTTTGCAAACATTTGAAAATAATATCCAGTTACACCCATTAACATTTCTTGGTCTGTGCTCTACTATTATAATGGCCAAGAACTAATACCAACAACCCAAGGATAAGGCATCTTTGAAATTAGCACTGATTTTATTGACTTCTAAACAGAAAGAAGAATAATGGGATGGAATGTAAGTAAAGAAAGATTATAGAATTCAAACAGAAAAAAGAAAACAATTCACCTCCAGTAACTGCTCTTCGTGTGCTGGGTTATGCGAGTCATATGGCTGCTTCCTTTGGTTTTCAACATCGAGGTAGAGTTTTTTATAACCAGATATCTGCAAAAGGCATAACTTAAATTTTGGTTTGAATCTGCAATACAAAACAATGTTATTTTTTACCTAACAGTCAGTCTCTAAGTGCTTACATACATTATGTTTGGTTAAATAAGTCAAATATGGTATACATAACAAAATATTATGTCTGCAGGTCCATCTACTAATTACATAGTTTGTCTTTTATCTAACCCTCATGACCATCCCTTTGCAAAGAAGTGCACTGGCAAGGGAAAGATGGAGCTCCCTTCAAGTCTATATTTTTTGAGTGGAGATGTTTGCAACATTCTTTAACCAATCAATTACCCTTTTCTCCACTTATTTCTTAAAATATATTTCCCCTTTCTTTTCTGTCAAGCTATCATTTCGCCTGCTCACTTTCTCAGCATTGCTTGATTTTTGTCTCTTTCTCTTATTTTCTCTCCCCAATGGAGCTCTCTAAACTCCGATTTTCTACTGTTTTTCCTCTCCCTTTCTATTCTCTCCATTGTTTCTTAGATATCAGTCTTCCACTCAATTCACTCAGTACTTTCTCCCCACTAATTTCGGTTTCTCTTTTGCTCTACTCTGCTCACTCCAATGGTTTTTGTCCCCTCTTTTTACACTTTCTTCAGTGTCTCTCCTTCTTGCCTGATTCTTTAACTTTTCTCTAATCCTTACTCTTCTCTCCAATGTCTGACCTTTTCTTCCTTTGGTATCTGCTTCTTTCTCTTCTGCTCCCCTATATATTTCTCCAACACCTTACTAGTGTCTCTATTTTTCCTGATCATAAGCCATTTACTGTTACTTTTTCCAGCTCCCCAATGTCTGTCTATATTCCTTTCTTGTACATGTCTGGCTTACTCCTCTCCTGTCCATTTATCCACTTTCTCTTTATTCCCTGCTCTTCAAGATGGCTCGTACTACTAACTGTACTGCATTTACTTCCACGTCATCGTTCTAGGGGTTTTCTCATTCTTCTCCTTTCTTTCCTCTCCAGTGCATCACTTTTTCTATTCCTCTTATCTCCCCTTATTCTCTTCTCTTTATTTATTGCTACTCTCTATATTGACTTTTTCTCCACAGGCTATCTTGATTGCAGGGTTTTGCTCTCTCTTCAGCACTTATCTTATTGACCTGACTCCTATAACTGGATTGTTCTTTCTCTCCTAATCTCCTTGTTTCAGCATCTTGCTAAAACAGAGGCACTGGATCAGTCTTTGTAATTTCATTCTACCTCTCTCCAACGGTTTTACACCTCTATTTTCTGTTGGTCTCTCAATCTCTACATTCTCTCTCTCTCTCTTTCTGCTCTCCAGCTCTCATAACCTCACCATGCCAATGTTTACCTTTCTCCTCTTCCTCTCATCTATCCTCAGGGTATCAGAATCTCCCACCCTTCATCTCTTATATTTATTTTTATCCTCCGTCTCTTTCTACAGCCCCCTTCTACTCCTTGCATGAAGACTGGAGAGTATGCTGCCTGGGTCTACAGCCTTGGGAGAGCTGTGCGGTACTGCAGCTTTACACATAAGCAGCATTTCCTAACATTGGAAATGAATAGATTGAGCAGAATTTGCCAGATGACAAGAGAAAGACATTTTGCTATGGAGATAGGCAACAAGAGGAATGTTCGGGGATGGGGAAAATAACATGAGAAGTGCTGGGCAGAAATTTGGTGTGAAGGGATAGCTTAGGAGTTAATACATAAAAGAATGTGGTGAGTAAAAGTACATCTTATGCATGAGCAATAAATTATGTAAAGACATTTAATACCCGTGTCCTAACATTTCTCAAATGTGTGATAATTTACTCTGCTCGCTAATATGTGGTAAAGTGCACAAAAATGCACAAGGGTCACAGGTGATGTGCGCCACTTGGCAGGATTTCCAAAGAAACCTTGCTTAAATGCCAGTTACAAACATGAAAGGGACCTCATGTTGCATACCTATGTTCCAAGGAAACAATCTGGGAAATTATACATTTTCATGGACTTGAAAACTGTAAAACATGATGCCACTCACAGTTTACTATTTTGTTTTTAAGTGACTACTGGCTTTTTTAATGTATAATACCCATTTTATAATTCTGTAACAGGTTACAAACTCACAAGATGGGTTTAGAAAAGCATCAAAAATTCACTATTTGGAAAGGGTATGTTTAAGGCATCCTTTTTAAGTAGCTATTCGTTATAGTATGTATCAAAGATTTGCAACTGAAATACGGTCACAAAACATTGCCAAGTTCGGGTGTTAACACATTCACAAAAGGGAAGCGGACACCTAAGAAGTTCTTCCATCATGTCAATCTAAACAAAAAAAATTGTTGGGGTGTGGACAGTGATCTCAAAACTAACTTGAAAACATAATCGTTCTAGATGCAGTCCTTTTCCTTTAATTGGATGGCATCCAATTGCAGTTAGTCACAATTTGCAGCCTATCTCATGAATGCTGATAAAGTAGGTGGGACATTGGATTCTCTTAAACCTTAGTTTGAAAGACATTGAAAACCTGAAATTAGAAAGAGTTGGTGGGAAATCTAGAGGAGTTTCATAATCTTCTACGCACACCACACTCAACTAATCCTCTCGCTCACTGAGGACCCCTTAAACGCCAAAACCAATTTCTGCAACGCCATGAACAACATATCCAACTGGATGGGAGGCAATTGCCTCAAAATCAATTCCAACAAGACAGATGTACTGATCTTCAGGAAGAACACTTTCGTTTGGGACCACAGCTGTGGCCAGCAGAACGCTGACCAACACCCACACTGAGAGACCATACATGCAACCTATGCATCACCCTCAACAGCAAATTGAGCATGAAACAACAAGTCAACACCGTCACCTCCTCCTGCTTCCACACCCTTCACAAGCTTCCCAGTATCTTCAGATGGGTCCCAGTCAACACCAGAAAGAGTGTCACTCAGGCCCTCATCACCAGCCACTTCGACTACGGAAACACCCTCTAGGCCGTCATCTCCACTGAGCTCCTCAGATGACTCCAGACCATCCAGAATGCTGCAGCCAGACTCATCCTGTACGTCCCCAAGCGGACCACTATCACCCCCACCTCAGAAATCTTCACTGGCTCCCTATTCAGAAGAGATGTCAATTCAAGATTCTCACACACACCTACAAAGCCCTACACAATAAAGGACCATCCTACATCAGCCATCGACGGAATTTCCATCTACCCCGCAAGACACCTTTGCTGCTCCTCCTTGCCTGTGCCTACACCCAGCGCTCCCGTCACAGCCACAGCGAGGTCGCTCCTTCTCCTACATCATCAAGACCTGAACCGACCTGCCCCTCCTCCCTCAACTCCATACAGCACCCTCCCTGGTGGACTTCACAAAGGTAGCTCGATAAAAATAATTCTCCAGCAGAGAGAGTACTCATTCTTTGGGATAGGCAGAGAAATTAGAAATGCGGAGGCAAGAGCAGATGGGTCACAAATGGATGGAGCTAAAGTGCTGATGTCCTTCTTTTCCATACTGAGGAAAGAACTACACATTCATATAACTGAAGAAGCTGGCAAATACGCAAAGACTTAGCACACCTATTTTTCAATTCAATAAGAAAGAATAGTTGTGTGCTAGGGCAAATTTTCCAACCTGATTCACAGCATTAGTGTACCTAGACTTATATTCTGGCAAAATGCAAATATGAGCCACATTTTGTATCTGAAAAATGGGCTGGAATGTGGTGGCTTCCGAGAAAGGCACTCTGCATGAATAAGTGGACACCCATAATCTTATTCCACCTGGAGATAATTGTCCAACATTGAAACAAACACAATGTTCCCCTGTCAAAGGAAGAAGCCTATTCAAGGTGTGGAAGGGACGGTAACACTACCATATTTCAGGAGTGGTGGGGTGAAGGCAGGGAGAATGGGCTTCTTCATGGGGAAAAATATTATCCTGAGGAGAAATAAAGCAAAATGCAAACTCAGATAAATTTTTCTACATCATTTATTCACCAAACAGAATTATTTGCACATATGAATGATTGTTCGTGACAGTCTATATCTACCACAGATTCCAAGTGTACTCCTGGGATGCTTTGTGAATACCAGGAATGGTGAAAATGGACACCATACATTTCAGCACATTTATTTCGACCTCATGAATTAGGTCCAACATGAGAAGAGGCAACTATTCTTCAAAGAGTCTCTTTTATAAAAGAAACAATTAATCTGGGTAGCTGAAAGTTTTACAGCTAGAGATGGAGACAACTTATAATGTGTGGTTCCAGGAGCCTCACCTGATACCAGATGAATTATTAAACCAATCATGTGATCATATGGAATATCCATGAGGAAGAAGTATCTTTTCTTCACTTAACACACCTTGCATCCTTTTGGTCATTAATCTTTTTTTCCTTCATTACATCTGTTACAGATTTGTCCACCTCAATACCACATTCTACAGCAGAACGTAGAACCTAAAAATAAAATGAAGTAATAAAAATGTAAAAGTCAACACTGCCAGTGAATGTTTTCATTTAAACTACTGCTAAGTCTCTCAGACATTCATGGTAAGTATGCTACACAGACATTCATGGTAAGTGTGCTACACAACATTTCTATCTACTTTGATAATTTTCTCTTTGGCCTGGAACCTCTTAACACTGATAAGACTTCATAAACATATCCAGAAAAAAGAAGGGTTGCAAAAAAGAAAGTATTATATTCGGTTACTTATCAATCTGCAAACTTTGTGCTGTATTAAATGTATGACTTTCTGTGCAATGTGCCCAGTCAGCAATGACGACTCAAATAAAAGACAAGTGAAACATTTGTAATTGTACCGCAATTATCTTTAAAGCATGTGCAGCAGTTGTCTGCGTCACTGGTGTAACCTACAAATAAAATGTTTTTGGTAATTGTTCTTACTTTTTATTTGTATTTATTTACTTGAGTTTTATATAGCGCTGGCTAGACCCGGAGGTATCAGGGTGTTTTACATAAGGTTCCACAAAATAACAAAGTTACATCAGTTACAAGTTACATCAGTTACTAGGAAACCGTTTCAAGAGCGTAGAAGATTAAATAAATGGAGTTTAGAAGGGTAACGGGGTAGGAGGTAGAGAGGATAGAGAGACGAAGGAGAGTCTGCCCAAAGTCCGGCTGGGTAGGTGACGGTCGAGGGGGAAGTCCACAGCCCATCTCCTCTATAGCTATCAGGTAACTCCACCGGGCATCAGCCAAACAGCTACGTCTCAACGGGAAAACAATTAAAGAGTAAAGGGGGGGATAAATGGAGCGTAAAAGTGTAGGAGGGAGAATACAATGGAGAGACGCAGTAATATCGGCCCAAAGTCAGGCTGGGTAGGTGACGGCCGAGGGGGTAGTCCACCGACAAGAACACATCAAGAAATATTTCAGTGGGGGAATGGAGTTAAAATGACAACTTGCATATACCACCTAGCTTGAAGGAGCTTCATACTATTCATCACTCTTTGCATCATCTCCCATAACAATGCCCAAAATATGGGATAGACAGCTGCAGAGTCATTTAATGAAAGACATGCTGAATGACAGGGTACTGCCAAGGGCACATTTCTAGCCTCCACTTATGCTATTCTGAGTTTATGTCTTCTTGCAGTTTAGGTTTTGCAAAAGAACAGCAACTTGGGGAGTGTTTTTTGATTAGAGAATATACTATTTTGCATAATGGTGGAAGCATATTAATGGCCTTTTCGTGGACTGAAACTTAGTAATGGATTAATCAGTGAATTTCTGGAGGAGATTGTCTTCTACTGTTGCTTATTTTGGTAGTCGTTCCAATGACTGTGATGTGTAAAGTCCTTTCAGCTGCGTCCTCACAGCCCCACCACTAGCCACGATCCAACCAGTATGTCACTGCTGAGAGTTCATGGAGGCAATAACTGTTGCCAATACAAGCAACTCATAGCATCCTGCTCACCAGGCGCCAATTCCCCGGCTGCGTCTGGCAATATGAATGCCACCACCCAAAACCAGACCTTTCAACCGCAGAATCACTGTAGGAAATCGCCTCCCTGTACAGTGTACTAAAATTAAGGACACTATGCAGAGAGTGCGAGAGATCCCCAAAATGTAGGTAGAAGCAAAAGTAGATAATACTAACTTTCTTTTTGTGGTAGTGTGGGTAAGCAGTTAGTCTTATCTGAGGGAAGTGTTAAGCATTTGTTATAACCCAGTGGCAATAAATGAAACAAAAACTCAAAAATAAATCAGAGAACAATTTATAAAAATAGCGTTGATTTCGATAAAAAATGTAAGACCATAAACACAGTTCTAGGATAAATATTTCCACAGTTTTTAAAGTTCGATAAATATATCACTTCTATGCACAATTCGGCACCACAGGAAAAAAGGGGGAAAAAGCAGAATATTGCTTAGAAATTCAGACAATACTTTCACGTAGGTTACCTCTACGTTGTAGGTTGATGTCGGGACCAGGACCACAGTTAAAGCAGAAGAAGTTCGACAGCGTCCTGGATTGGCCGGGAGCAGTGGTGCTGAGATCTTGGAAGCTGCTGCGCTAAGACGAAGGGGGCACTTGCAAAAGCACAGCAGAGGGACTTACAAGCAAGTCCAGTGGGTTTCCTTAGAGGGAGGAGGTCGCAGGGGCCTGGGGACCACAGGAGTAAGGCTGGTTGTTCGGTGCGGCGGCTGGTAAGGTCTGGTGCAGAGCAAACAGGTAAGCCGGGTGTCGTGTTTCTTGAGGTGCTCGCAGTCCAGAGCAGCAACCTACAGAGGTGATCTCAGGACAGCTGGGCCACTAGAGAAGTGGGTCTCTGGTGTCTCGACATCCCACGGAGGGTGATTGTGTCAGGTGCTTTGGGAGTCCGGAGTAGTCTCTTCTTCTCAGTGTTTGTCGTTGGGGGTCCGGTACCCGGGTAATGGTACGCAGTGGCTCTGGTAGGTCCTGGTGTCTCCAAACTTGATGGGTAGACAAGTCTGACCCCCTGGAACTGTTGTAACTTTTCTCACTTTAGTGCTGGGTCGAGGTCATCGGGGAGCAGCACATCGACAGACCGGACACCATGGAATTGGTGCCGGTAGTGTGCAGGGGAGTGATACCTTCATGGCGATTTATCGACGCTGGAGGTGCTCCGGGGTTTTTGGAGTCCCTTCAGGTTTCAGGACGACACAGCAGCAGCAACTGTAGATTTTCTGGGAGCAGCAGGCAGGTTTTCGTGCCTTTTTCTTCTGAAGAAGGGCTTCAGTTCTTGAGCATTGGGTCTTTTTTGTCCTCATTTTCTCTTGTCTGTTGTATCTGCTGTTCAGGTCTTGGGGTGCCACCTAAATACTGAATTTAGGAGCCTTATAATGGGCTACTTACCTTATAGGAGTCTACACCCTATAGTGGCCACTTCCTGTGCCCTGGTAGGAGGTTTTCTCACCATCTCAAGATGGTGACATTTCAGGAGAAGGGTTCGCTTAGCCTGTCCCGCCATAAAGATGGTACAGGCTAAGTGGGGACCTCCCTCCTAATCTAACTAAGTTTCCTGCCTCTCCTTCTGCCAAAAGTGGAGCACTATCAGGAGGTTCCTGGTTGGATTTCAAAGGCAGCACTGCCTTTCGAAGCTTTCCGTCCTTTCCATAGACAAAGCAGGCTTTGTCTATGTCTTCTGAGAGTGCAGGCGCTCACCCCAGGAGGTCAGAAACATGCCTGGCTTTGGTAGGCTGGACAAAAAAGTCAGATACCACAGCACTGCCTAGTAGATTTTCAGGGAACCCTCTAAAAGGGTCTCTTGTGTGGATTTATTAATAAATCTCACACTGGCATTAGTGAGGATTTATTAAGACATGATGTTTGGTACCGAAGACCTTAGAAATCAGTGAAGCCCATCATGGAGCTAGGAAACTCGTGTTGACGAGTATCGAGCCCATGTTCTCTTTATGGCTTCCCTTTGCACTTACAACATCTCAGAATGGACTGGACATTGTAGGGGCATATCTGCTCATGTTGATACGCCCACACATAGGATATAGTGCACCTTGCCTTTGGGCTAAATGCCTGCAGTAGGGGAGATTTACCTAAAACCCATGCAGAGTATGGGAGGCATGCACACAAGGTTGCGTGCCTTGTCGACTCTTTGGATTTCTCTGCACCAAGACATGCAGTCTTCAATAGCAGAGTGCATAGCAATGGTGCGGGGTCCCTGGGGTGGCACAACCAGTGCTGCAGCCTCAGAGGACCCCCTTCAGTACCCATACCATGGGTACCATTTTCTAGGGACTTACACAGCTAAATGAAGCTGTGCCAATTGTGGTATAGGTTTGGGGGAAGAACACTGGTACTGGGAACCTGGACAGCAGGGACCCTGTATTCTATAGTCAAAGTTGCATCAAAAGCTAGGCAAAAGGTGTGCGTGTGCGGGGGGGGGGGGGTACTGAAATAGAAACCCACTTTCCTACAATCACTAAAAGAAATTCTGGTAGTAACACAGATCCCTAGGAGACAGATATACTTTTTTTTTAAAGACAAACTTTATTGGATATTTCTGGTGCACATTACATATTTGAGCAATTCTTTATACATGTTAGTTTTGTAAAGAAATGATTTGCAAATTATACACATATCATTTCACAACCTCATTTCGCAAGCTGTTCATACGTTCCTGTGCATAACCGTTTTATTCGGTCCAAGGAGAAATTCACATATATTTTTGTTGTACTATTACAACATAAATGGCGTGCCCGAAGTATATAATGACTAGAACCCAGGGAATCCCACCTACCCTAACCCACACCTGTAAACCAAACCTGCAACAAGGAAATAATTGCCGCTGTGAAATTACTACATCTTACAAGTACAACCGATAGTGTTAGGGAGGACAGGGAGGGGAGGCAAGAACAACACAAGGGGCAAGGGAAAGGAGAGAGGGAGGGGAATGACAATCCACACAGAGGACATCTGCTAAGAGTCTAGCCGCTGTGTGAGGGGGGACTGAATAGCCACACCACCATTAGTTTGTGGAGTTTGAGAGTCCCTTGAGACCTCCTATGTGTATGTTTTAAAAAGCTCTACCGATTGCACCCATCCTTATGAAGACAGATATACTTCTTGTTATTCTCGGGAAATAATGGACACACTCACAAAACATTTTGGGCCTGATTTAGATTTTGGCGTCTGCCGAAATCTAAATCCCATTATATCCTACATGATCCATATTTCGGAAGACAGGATATCTGTCAGTGTTGTAACCTATCCTTCAAGATCTAAATCAGGCACTTTGTACTGCTCACATGAGCTAGACTCAGTGCTTAAACCCATTGAAACCTCTACATATAGGTGTAGCCTATAACCTAGTTTAAAACGTAGATGCATTAACACTTGCTTATGTAGTGTCTTACTACTAATGTTGATATGATTAATGCTGACTGTCATTGTGCCTATTCTAATGGTAACTAATAACAAAAATAATACTAATAATGTGATAAGTGAGAGTGTGGATTCCGTTACTAAAGAAACACCTAATACTAACACAGAAGGGCGCTCGACCTCGGACCTGGGTTCGAGTCTCGGTAATGACGCTAAACCTCCTGTGATTCTGGGCAAATCACTTAATCTCCCCATGCCTTACAAAAATTAATGTGTGTCCCCGTGTAACGTAACTGGTGCTATGTAAAGCGCTCTGATACCCGATTCGGGTCAAGTTTGCGCTATATAAAACTGCAAAAAAAAAAAAAAAGATAGAATAAAAGTAGGCTCTACCCGACAGTACCCTACCGGATGAAAATCAGCTGACCCTGTTTACACTGAATGTCACTGATTTTCTTCGTTGTTGCAACACTTGGCCACTTGATGGAGCCAAAGCATTATAAACTGTGGTGCCTGGTGCGGAGGTGTCAGGGGAAAACAGTGCTTCCGGGCAGGTCCGGCACATGGGGAGCCGTGGTGTAAATGGCCCAAGGGCCAGAGCAAAACCAGGCCCCATGCCTGGCTCACGTGGGGGGAGAGGAGCTGTTGTGCTCTGTTGTCGTACTGTGACCGGCCATACCAGAGTACTTCACAGGTCTTCAAAAAGACCATTTACTAAATAAGGCTTTGATGTTATCAAAGGAGTAAGCGGCGGGGGTGGGCACCGGGTGATGTGTTAGAATAGGCAGTGGCATGCCCACTGGAGCGATCTCTACGCACCAACGTGAGTAACTGAGTTCAGAGTAGTGCTTTGAAGCTGTATAAACTCCACTTTAACACTGAACTAAATACAAGTTCAGAACGCGTGCGGTCAGGGGTTCGCCTTGCTATGCTTGGTATCAACTTTCTAAAGTTAGTTTTTCCTGGATGTGTGTGGACGCGTCACCCTGGTGTGTACATAGATTTAGTACATACTCCCCATTAGGTTTCCGGCCCTCGTGGTGTGTGCGGTGCCCTGCTTGCGATGAGTGGGTTGGCAGGACGAGTAAGCTCCCGCTGCTCCCTGTAGGGCTGTGCCGACAGACTGCTGGCTGCTCGCTCTGAGAACTTCCTGCCTCGGGGCGCGACAATTCTGCCGACACTTCCCTGTCCAGGAATGGGGCTTGCTGCTGCTCGTTACCTCTCCCCATCGGGTGAAGACTCGGCTGATGGATAGTGACGTGCGTGTTCTGTCTTCCTGCTCCCCTCTGCAGGCCCCATATTTCCTCTCAGCAGGTACTCTTTATCATGCCCCCCATTACTGGGGGGGGCTGGGGGCTGCTCTCGGTCTTCACTACACCCTTACATTCGAGATCTCTCTGGTTTTGGGGGGCCAGTCCGCAGGCCTTGGCTGAAACTGGTGATGTGCTTCCACAGAGCAGGTTTTTATGAGGGTGGAGGGGGGCGCATTTGTTGGGTCTATTGTATTGCCCAGTGGGTGCTCAACTGCATAATAGCCCATCTAAGCAGGCTATTATTCAGTTTAAGCCCCCATCAGAGCCCTGTAGGATTGGTTAGGGGGGTGGTTGGGTGAGGTGCACACTGATTTTAGATAAGACTAGGAGATTATTTTAAAGAGCACACAACTATCTCTTATTGGCCTTAAATTATTCCTACCTCAGCTCAACTTTGTGGTACTCCCTTGGGTTGCATTTTATCGAGCCTGGTCGCCATTTCAAACGTCTGTCCCATGGGTGGGGGTGGAGGGGGAAGTCTATTCAACATGCTCACCAGGTAAGCAGCCCATCCTGTGGCCTGCGGATCGAACTGATCTCCAACATGCACACTGGGCTAGAATGGTGTGAGGAATACAGATCTGTGCACCGTGCACACTAGGCCAGCATTTCACCATTTGGTGTGAGGGTCAAACAGATTTGTGCAACATGGCAACCTGGGACAGTATTTCAACCTGTGGCTCCCAGGTTCCACCGCTCTCCACACCATGCACACTAGGCCAACATGTATCTGTTTAGTCTGTAGTTTACAGATCTGTGCACCATGCACACACTGCGCCAGTATTTCAACCTTCGGCTTTCAGGTTGAAAAATTCTGTGCTATTCGCACACTGGGGAAACTTGCAACAGTTACGACAAGTTTAAAGTTCAGGAATAATTTTGTAAAACTGTTATTCCGGGGAAAAAGTCTTAGCAAAGCCCAACTTTTGATAGTGATTCACTTACAGGAAAACACATGAGCTAAATCCTTCTTTCCAGCAAAGTGTTCCACTCTTTCCGACCGTCACAAAATGCGAACGTTACATTGCAGGTAAAATGTACATTTTGTCTGCTCCTCAACCCATATATTTTCAGAGGGCACACAGCTTAGTTCTCTGGTGTACCAGAGGGCCGCACTGATGCCTGCAGGGGGGTAGGCAGGGGCAGTGGGGCTGTAAGGTGGGTGTAAGGGAAGCAAAGCATGTACATCTAATTGCTGAATTGTAATGCCCAATGTGGAACCATAAAACCTGGGGTCCATTCCTGCTTCCCCCCCAGTTGACCACACTGTGTGATCCTAAGCTAGTGATACTCAAAGCACGGCCCGAGGACTGCATGTGGCCCTCCTAACTTTTACATGCGGGTCCCTGGTCTACAGCTGTGCTGGGCTGCTTTTTATTAGATTCAGCTCTAACATTAAAAAGATATTGATTAGATAGGTAAGCATTTGTTTGGATTTTTTTTTTTTTTTGGAAAATATTTTTATTGGAATATCAGGATCACCATTGTACATAGTTCTTATCTTGTCATCACTTAAACATTACAATTACATTGTCCCTTGTGGTACAAAACAAACATTGCATGTGTCCTTTTTTGTTGATATTAAGTATAACAACTTGTTGAACTCCCCCCTCCCACCCCTCCCAGCACTCATATATTATATATATTAGTCTCTTTCTGGCAATGTCTCTTTGTTACGTCCCAATGTTAGTTCCTCGTTTGTCATCTACTCCCTTCCCGCATTGTGTATGTAAGATATCGTGTAGTCTAGATCCGCAACTCATCCTGTGGGTGTGTGCTCCGCATCTGTGTGTGTTGGGTTTTCGATATGACAGACACCACCTAGCTCAGTTGTGTCTTCGCTGTAACATCCGCCGGCCTGTGAGTCTATTCAAGGTGCGTCTTAGCACATATGTCGAATTCCACTAGGAGTGAGTTCCATTCCAGTGAAATGTGTGTCTTTCGTAGGCCTCTGCGCTCCTCTCTGTGTAGTTCCTGCCCTTCTGCTTTCCCCCATCTCAGGACCTCCTCGTACCATGTCCTTACGTCTGGTGGTCTAACTGATTTCCATTTCATAGCTATCGATCTTTTTGCTAATAACAGCGCTAAATCCACAAATCTAGTAGCTACGCTCCTTTTCTTTTCCTTATGACCCAGTCCTAACATACCGTATAGCGGTGTCGCGTATGGTCTGCCCGGTGCGATCGCAAGTAAAATCTGATGGATCGTTGCCCAATAGTACCCTAACTTGGGGCAGTCCCAGAACATATGCATTAGTCCTGCGTCGTCTAATTGGCATCTGGGGCAGGTGTCCATCACTTCGGGGAACATTGCGTGCAACTTTCCATCTTTTAATGGAGGAAAAGCCCAGCGCGATATTTTTAACGGAGACTTGGCTACATGATGGTGCAGGTCCAGATGTTGCAACTGCCCTCCCCCCGAGTTATGCTATTGCAAGGAGGGACCGTGCTGACCAACTAGGAGGGGGCATTGCCATTATTCACAGTAGAGATCTTGTGTGTAATTTTGAACCTGCAGACATTCCTAGCTGCGAAGCGGCATCATTTAAAATTACCCTCAGTCCCAACTTTACTTTCTCTGGCCTACTTATCTACCGCCCGCCAGGAAGTAATCCCTTATGGTCAGATAACTTGGTAAACTACATCTTACCTCACCATTTGAACGCCCAAAATTTTACAGTACTTGGAGATCTAAATCTTCATTTAAAAGACGACAATAACAAGATCTGTAAAAATCTAATTGATGACTTTATGGCCTTAGACATGACACTACGCAATAAGGGCCATACCCACAAAGCTGGACATTTGTTAGACCCAATCATATCTAACATGAGAGAACTATTATGGCTGAACACCACTCCCATTTGCTGGTCAGACCATTTCCTCACACTTTTCCCTATCTCACTTAAACCTGCCAAACGCCCTTCCACGATTCCCTCTGAAACTTTTAGGAGAAATTGGAAAACCCTAAACATGGATGATCTCAATAACGCATTGAGGAAAGACCACCCATGTTTAGATGGGGATATGGAAAGCATATCAGATGCCACACAGAAATGGCTAAATGGCGCAGTGAATGCCTGCTTGCCCCTATCCCGCTGCAAAGGGAAAGTGCACCGCCCCCTGGTATACAGAGGCCCTCAAGAAAGAAAAATCTACATGTCAGACCCTGGAGAGGCAGTGGCGTAAGAAATATGAACTACATCAAAAAGAGGTTTATCGCAAGGCCAGAAATAGCTATCACTCGGCCTGCATGAAAGCCAAAGCATGCTATGTCACTACTACTATTAACACGGCCGTATATAAATCCCAGACCCTCTTTAACACCGTAAAAGAGCTGGCTGGAGAGAATTCAAGGGCGGAGGTTAACCCTCTCAATACTCAGCAGTGCCAGGATCTGGCGTCTTTTTTCGTTGAAAAGATTGAGAATATTGTCTCTAATATCAACGGAAACAGTATTAACACACACAAGCAAGACAACACCCCCCAAGTCCCCAGAGGAAGTTGTCGCCTTAAAGCTTGGCCCCCCATTAACTTGGACAAACTGAAGGAACTGTTAAAGTCTATCAAATCGGGTTCCCCACGTGACCCCATTCCTATCAGTATCATTTGTCAGCTGGAGGACTCCGCCATGACTTCCATAGCAGAGATACTTAACGCCTCCATAGAACAGGCCACAGTTCCTGCTTTACGGAAACATGCTATGGTCAGTCCACTGCTCAAAAAGCTGGCCGCCGACCCCACGATATTGGCCAACTATCGCCCAATATCGTTACTTCCTGCTTTTTCCAAAATCTTGGAGAGGCATATTCATAAGGCTCTTTCAACTTATGTGGAAAACAATGACTTGCTTCATTCGTCCCAATCTGGTTTTAGGAGTGGTTACTCCACCGAGACTGCCCTGCTCGGGGTCACAGAAAAGATCAGGGAGCTTATGGATGATGGCCAAACGGTAGCACTGGTCCTGTTGGACCTCAGTGCGGCCTTTGACACCATTTCTCACTCCAGACTGCTTGCCAGGTTGGAGGAGAATGGTGTCGAGGGCAGGGCACTAGAGTGGATTAGATCATACTTATCCCTCCGCACCTTTCAGATCGCCTCTTCCTCGGCATGTTCCGATGTATTCTACTCCCCCCATGGTGTACCACAGGGATCTATCCTGAGTCCACTATTTTTCAACTTGTACCTACGACCACTTGCTGACCTTGCAGATAATTATGATCTTACCTTAATGACCTATGCAGACGACTCTCAAATTCTGTTTTCACTCTCTAAATCTGATCCGTCTGCTCCATCTACACTAAAAATAGGCCTTCACGAAGTATTTAGTTGGATGTCGGCTAACCAACTTAAACTAAACGGGGAGAAAACCGAGATCCTCCTCTTAGGGAATAGTAAAGATCTTTGGAGTGATCCCCACTGGCCGGCGTCGTTAGGTAAGCTCCCGCCACCAGCCTCCCAGGTCAGAAACCTTGGGGTCATCATAGATGACAGTTTATCTATGACACAGCAAGCCAACAAAGTGGCAGGCATGTGCTTCACCATTCTTAGATGGCTACGCAAAATTGTCTGGATGTTACCACCTACTACCCAGAAGACCGTAGTCAATGCCTTAGTTACATCTCGGCTTGACTACGGTAACATCCTGTACCTGGGTTCAAACAAAGCAGTAATAAGACGCTTGCAACCCGTGCAAAACGCTGCTGCCAGACTGCTTTAGAGAATCCCTAGATCCGCCAGGATCACCAAACATCTTAGGGACCTGCATTGGCTCAGGGTAGAAAATCGGATCCGCTTTAAACCCTGAACTATTTGTTTAAAATCAAAGCTGGCACTGCCCCCAGGTACCTACAAGATCTTGCTAAGCCTTACCTCCCCAATCGCAGCCTCCGTTCATGTACAGCAGCGAACTTCGCGGTGCCTAGGTACAAACGGGCTAGAATGGGCGGGAGATCCTTCTCATATCTGGGTCCAACTCTCTGGAACACACTGCCCATCCATATACGCAAGGAAGAAAACCATATGAGATTCAGGAAAAGCGTAAAAACTTGGTTGTTCGACAAATAATTGCCTGTTGATTGCTCTCTCTCTAGTTGTGTCATGTGCTTTGCTATTCCGGCGCCGGGAAACCCTTTGTGGGTAGCTGCGCGCCTTATAAGTGCTATAAAATAAAAAAATAAAAAAATAACTTGTGAGGGGTTAGATATGCCCTATGGATAATCATGAGTTGAATAAATTTGAACTTAGGGTTGCGTGACACTTTCTTCGGTAATTTTAGGATTTTCTCCATTCCTTGTCGCTAAGACCTTTGCCTAAGTCTCCCTCCCAGCGTGCCCGAAGTGGCTGTAATGAGACAGCTCTATCTGCTCTGATACCAGTGGTCAGCCACGTCGTTAAGTGGCTAGCGACCCAATCAGATATTGCATAGTGAGTAGTGTATTTGTGGCCGGTTCAATGCTGTCTCTTGCCCAGTGTGTGGTTATGTAATGTGTGATCTGCGCGTGTAGTAGGAACAACGACTGCGGGGTCTGATGTAAGCGAGTAAAGTCTGCGTGTGTTAGAAGTCTGCCCTCTGAAAAAAAATCTCCTATGTATGTAACACCTGCATCATGCCACGGCCGCAGCGTGCGTTCCGTCAGCGTCCCAGATCCCAAGGGGATGCCCAACAGCGGTATCGTGGGTGCGTAGGCTGTACGTCTATTAGTGTATCTGATCGCCATCCTCCATTGTTGAATCGCTAATCTAAGCAGGGGCGGGGCTGAGTCAGGTATCTTGGCTTTCGGAAGCAACAAACAGTGTGTATTGCCTCTATCTCTGTCCGCCTCTGTCATATTTAATTCGTGAAGGTTACGGCCTGCTAGCCAATACGCCAACCACTGGAGCTGGCACGCATATCCATATGCAATCAGGTCTGGGACTCCCATACCGCCTTTATCCGTAGGGAGTTGTAGTTTAGCTAGGCTTATGCGTCTTCTGTCCATACCCCATACCAATTCCGTTAGCAACGTGTTCAGGGTCTTAAAAAAGGACATGGGTACTAATAATGGTAGATTTGTAAAAAAAAATATATCAATCTGGGCAACACCACCATTTTAAAGATCGCTACCCTGCCTGCCACTGATATCGGTAGAGTAGTCCAGAAGCGGACTTGCGTCCTCAGGGCGTTTAGGGGCTTTACCAAGATTGCCTTCCAATAGATCCCGTGTATTCCTATATATTTGTATGCCTAAATATTTGAAGGTCGTGGGCGCTACTTGGAATCGATATGGTGTGAACTGTATGTGTGTGTCTTCTATAGACCTATGAAAACTATACCCATACGATTTTGCTTCGTTAATCGTGAGGCCAGATAGTCCTCGGAAGTCATTAAAGATCTCCGAAAGCGGTGTCAGCGGACATGTTAAGTCTTTGAGGAATGAGATATCATCCGCGTATGCTGAGATGATATGATGAGTATTACATCTGGTAATCCCTGTTGTAACTGCCAGGGTCCTCACTTTAATCATTAAAGGCTCTAGTGCGAGTATAAAGAGCAGGGGCGATAGCGGGCATCCCTGCCGTGTGCCCCTCGCTATTGCAAACTGGTCAGATATACATTTATTGGTGCGGACGCGTGCGGTGGGGCCATGGTACAATAAAGTTACCCACGCTATGAATTCAGGTGGTATGCCGAATTTGCCCATTACCGCAAACATGTAACCCCATCTTAGGGAGTCGAAGGCCTGACGGAGGTCCAGGGATGTACATCCCTCGGTGCTCTCCCCCATGTCATCTTGAGTCATTAGTTGGCTCAGTCTCCTCAAATTTAATGTGGTGCTCCTGCCTGGTACGAATGTGCATTGGTCTGGGTGTCCCATATCTGGTATGTAGTGGGAGAGTCTGGAGGCTAGGATTTTACTGAGGATTTTATAATCCGTATTTACCAGGGACAGGGGTCTGTAGTTCTCTAGTTGTAAAGCGTCCCTCCCTGGCTTGAGCAGAGATACTATCAGTGCCTGCAGTGTCGTCCCTGGCAAGGCGATGCCACCCAGTGCTTCTCTATATAATGTGTGTAAAATGGGGGCTAGTAGGTCGATATATGTCAAATAAAATTCAGCCGGGAGGCCGTCCGACCCAGGTGCTTTGTTCCTTGGTAGCGCCTTTATGGCCTGTCTAATTTCCGCTATCGTGATGGGTTGCGATAGATCTTTTTGTTGCGCAGCGGTTAGTTGTGGGATGCATATGTTTGAGAGGAAGGACTCCAAGTCTTGTTCTGAAAGCGATGTGTGTGGACTATAAAGGTCAGTGTAATAAGTTTTGAACGTATTGTTTATATCCAGTTGGGTCCGTATTATCACTCCTGCTTGGTCTTTCACCTGCGTTATAGGAGCGCCTTCCGGAGTGTTACGTGTTAGTCTCGCTAGTAATGTGCCCGCTCTGTCAGCCTGTGTGTGTCAACCTTAGTTCTTCCAAAAGTTCCGCGTGTTGTACATGGGCCTCTTGGAGTTGCGTGAGATTGTCATCTGTCCTTGCAGCTTCGCATTCTAGCAGCGCTAGGCTGTCCTCCACTTTCCTCAATTTCTCCATCACTATATTCTTTACACCCACTTTCGTCCCCATAGCTACTCCGCGCACGGTCGCCTTAAAGGCGTCCCATTCAATTTGTCTGGTGCTGGCTGCGTTTTCATTTTCGTCAAAGTACTTTGTGCTTGCTTCTAGTAATGTGGATCTGAATACTGGGTCTTCTAACAAACCTGGTGATAAACGCCATGTCAGTATCGGGGTGGACTGTCTCCCCCATCGTATGGTTAGTTCCACTGGGTTGTGGTCTGACAGTGTCTTACCCATATGTAGTACCGATGCAATCGACCCCACCAATGTCCTAGAGCAGAATATTCGGTCAATTCTGGTGTGTAACTTGTGGGGCGGAGAGTAAAACGTGTATTCCCTATTAGTTGTGTTCAAGACCCTCCACGTATCGTCCAGTTCCCAGCTGTTCGCCCACTGCGCTAACGCCACTGCCTGCTTCCTACTATCCGTCGCATGCAGTGGTGGGTGTGACCCGTCGAGTGTAAGGTTCTGGACCGCGCTACAGTCCCCTCCTATAATCCATTCGTGACCCGCCCAGTACGATAACACTCTGCTAATCTCATCAAAGAACTTCGATTGTTCCGAGTTGGGGGCGTATATACTGCCCAGTACTATGCATGTGCCGTCAAGTATCCCTCGGATGAACACATATCGTCCGTCCCCGTCTATCCTTTTCTCCACTAATGTAAAAGGGACAGTGTTTTTAAGCCAAATAGCCGCTCCCCGGGAGAACGCTGAATATTCCGTGGCGTAAAGTTGGCCTCTCCATTTCCTTAACAATTTAGCTCCCTCCGCCCCATTTAAGTGTGTCTCTTGGAGGTACACTATGTTTATTTGTCGCCTGTTCAGTTGAGCTAGTATTCTATGTCTTTTATGTACCGAGCCCATACCTCTCACATTCCAGGTGGAGATCTTATATTGGTTAGCAGACAACATTACATCGAGTATCCCTCTCGTGAGACATTGCCCATGTCCCTATCAAACATGCCACCTTGTTGTACATTGTAAGTGCTAGATTTGTGTGCAATTCCCCAACCTTAAGGTCCCCACCCCAAAACCGTGGCGGACCAAACCAGAATACCCAACTGGGGTATGAACGGAAAGTAATTGTGCCTTCGCCTGGCTATTATTGTGCCAGTCGTTCGCTCGTAGCTATTATGTACCAAATACACTGTTACTTAACACCCTATCAACAGCATGTGTCCTGGATCCTTGACCCCTCCACCCCCAATCAGTCAGTGAGGTGTTAATTTACGTTACCACACTTCGGTCGCTGTGCCAGTGTTCAAAGGCCTTCCGCCTCCTGGGCCGTGACGCGTGGGAACAATTGTAAACTAGCGTCTGTATCCGATGCTGCCGTACGTGATCTGGCTTGGCTATTCGTGTCCGTTCCGACGTGTGCATCATGTGCTGCCAGTGCATTAGTCGTAAGCAGCGCTATTTCCAGTGAGTTTCCTCCGCTCGACGCTCCATTTTGGACAGTTTGTGAGGCCTCCTCTTCTGGGGCTGTATATTTTTATTGATTATAACACAAGAGTAAAAATGTACATAACGGGTGTCATTTGGTGGGACATATTACAGCGGTGAACGGGCGAAGGAATTGTGGAAATACAGTACAATTATAGGCTTCTGAAGAATATCAATACCAGCTTAGAGCTGAGGCAAAACAATACGATATAGATAACCATAAGCAAACCTTATCAAAACCCGCCCACCAGGAATACAGGATACGCAAATTGAACACTCGACACCCGGTTATGAGGGACAAAAAGATCAGGAGAATATGCCACATCTCTTGTGAAGAAGGGAAAAAGGGAATAGAAAGGTCATAGAACAAAATAAAGGAAAAATAACCCCCCCCCCTAAACCCCTGCAGATGGCTACGACCTAACCCCACTAGCAGCGTGCCTGTCGCCCCTTAAACTACACCCCAAGGAAGGGAAAAGACGGAGGAGGAGATGTATTACAAGACGATACGGGCTCCCGGACTCCCCTCTCCCCCGCCAAAAGCAGACATCCCCTACTGTGGTATTAAGCAAGTTGTAACAGACTAATACGCAAACCAATAGGGGAGCCACCGACAGAGAAACGACCGTCCCGCCCAGTCCCTGGTACCACAGAGGCAACAAATCCCTGTTCGATCGCAGCAGTCACACCAAACCCAGACAATAAGAATTCGATCTGGCCCGCACTCCCACAGATACAACCCAGCAGAGTCAAAAGAAAGTCACTGTACCAAATTCAAGTCAAATTCAGCCCTGGCCCTTAAGATCCATTGCACAAACCCCATCCAGGAGAACCAATATAGTATCAAAAGAGTCAAAGCGTTGCTGGAAAAGGAGATCAATATAGCCTGAAAGAGTCAAAAAGGTTAAGTCTCGAAGTCTATCGGATACACGAAAGTCAATCCAAAAAATATTAGTGGAGGTCTCCAAAAGAGAAGGAAGAAGTGAGTCCTGTGCGGGCGATAACTTCGCCGATCTTGCTAGGTGTTCAGGGGCTCCAGTAACGTATCGCTGTAATCGTGCGGGTACAACTGGTACCAGTTTCAGAACAGATTCAGGGTTCTCCTCTCGAGGTAGATCAAGCTTCGCGGGGGTAACCGTATGTTGCAGGTCTGACACAAGGCTGGAGCCCGGTCTCAAGCAAACAGTCTCGAGGCGTGCAGTCAAATTGTGGAGAGCAGCCTCCATTTGCAGGTGAAGAACCCCGATGGCGGCCATTACGGTCCCCAGGGTCGGTCCACACACCGTCCGATCCATCTCCGCGTGAACGACAACAAAGCAAATCTTCAACCCCGGAGGAACCAACAGGCGCGGAGAGGACGGAGGCGACCGGCGACTCACAGGCTTGGCAACCGTTACACCACTGCCGAGAGCGGGGGCCCCACCCGCGGACCCCGAGGGCTGCAGCAGGGTCCCGGGACCTGGCCCCCCACCCACCGTGGCAACCACGTCTCATCGCCGTTCATCCAGTATTCGCAGGGACCAAAGACCACCACCAGGATGGAGAATATGTTCCACTCCGATGAGACCGGACTCTGCCGGGCACCCGCGGCCGATGTTGTTCAACTGAAACCCGGCTGGGTCAGTACTCGAGGCCCCGGCTTACACACTGGAGGAGGCCCAAAAATGAAAGACGGTGTAACTTCGTCAATAAAGGCGAGAATAACTCCGGGATTGCCCCCCCTGGGCTCAGCAACGATTCAGACACACAGGAGTCTGGCGGGAGGTCAGGATGAAGTTCAGGATAAGTCCGCCAGCGACGGAGGTCGACGGAGCCGGGAGCTTATGCGGCCATATTGGTTGCTTGCGTAGCTCCTCCTCCCTGGGGCTCTTTGTTGGCTCAAGTCTGTTCCCTTGTTGTCGGACTGTCTTTCATGTGGCACGTCCGGTCGGTTGTCTTGGGACGGGGGTGGTGTAAGTGTTACCTCCATCCACTCGGAGGCCTCTTCGGGGGTATCAAAGAAATATGTTTTGCGGTCATGAATTATTTTTAGGCGTGCGGGAAAGAAGAGTGCATATTTCACATTACGGTCTCTTAGGGCGCGTTTTACTCCCCCGAAGGATGCCCTAGCTTTCTGCACAGTGGAGTAGTGTGGCTCACTGGTTAGAGGCGGCAGGCCTGAGAGCAGAAGTCAGCCTGGGACAGGGTTCAAGTCCCGACGCGGCAGGGTCGTGGACCTTGGTCAGCGGACTCGATAATTCTCGCTTCGGTGCTTACTCTAATCAGGGGTTCCACTCGGCAACTCTGGGCATTAGCTTGCCTAATCTCCACAACGGCCCCACCAATTCCGGGGATGCCTGGCTCCACCTTGGGGACTCCCAGCAAGGGACCATCCCTCAGGGAAAGCCAGGACGGGTTCCCCAGAGTTATACAGCGCCGGGACGCCCCGTTGCTGGGGCAGCTGTGCGCTTTACAAGTATACTACATTTACATTTACACAGCTGGAGTGAAATCCGGGTAGATGGAGACTGTTTGATTTTCATATTTTTTTGGGCCATTCTCCCTCGCAGACTTTAGTATCGCGTCCCTGTCTTTGAAGTGTAGGAGGCGTGCTATCAGAGGTCGTGGTGGGGCACCTGGCTTCGGCGATCTGGGGGGCACTCTGTGCGCTCATTCCACGCTGTACATCTGGGTGAGTTCTGCGGGGTCTACAATTGTTTTCAACCAGTCCTCCACAAATCGTGTTGCGTTTACCCCTTCGCTGCGTTCCGGCACACCCAGGATGCGTATGTTGTTGCGACGCGAGCGCCCTTCTGCATCGTCCACCCTGTCTCTCAATCCTCTGATTTGTCTCTCCATGTCCTCAATGCGTGTGGAATGTTCTGTTTGCTGGGGGATCAGGTCTGCTAGGGCGAGTTTGTGTTCGGTCACTTTTTCTGCCATTTTTTTTTGGTCATCCTTCAGAAGGGAGAGGCCCGTGGACATCGCATATATTTGTGATTCAAGTGCTTCTCTAGAGGCCTTAATTTCGGTAAGTATAAGGTCCAGCTTGGCCTCCTGCGCATTCATGCCGGTTGGGGGATTATGTCGTCGTTGAATGAGGCCAGCGGGTCCTCTGAACCAGAGGAGTGCACCACAGTATGTGATACTGGATCAGGTTGACGTGTTTTGGTCCGTCCCATTGTTCGCCGCGTGATCCTGTTCTTTGGGCCGGTGCTGTGGCTCGTTTTTCTGCTGCACTTTAGATTGGCGCCTTCGCCGAGGGTAGTCCTGTCCGTTTCTTGTGGTCAGATGTTGGGGAGGCCTGCTCAAGTATGGAATCCCTATGTGTGGCGGGTTCCCACCGCCACGCCTGCCACTCCCCGGGGCGTTTGTATTGCGAAAGATAGCAATACTGTTGTGGCACTCCTGTTACTCCTTAGTTGAGCTGCCGTGGACTTCGTGTGCCATACTCCTGTGTCCGCTGTAAGGAAATCTGCACTTTCTCTGTTATCGCTTTGAGGTCAGGTTATTGCAGTCGCACGAGGTCCAGCCCATTTGTTTCATATAGAGCAATTTTTCCAGCAGATTGCCGAGGTCTATATGGAGCGCTCCGTTTTACTGGCCTCTCGCCTATGTCTCGGCGTGGTATGTAGATCCCTCGGCGCTATTCACGAGAGCGGGGCGGGAGTTGGGGAGGCGTTCCACTCGGTCTGGGGTCGCATGTGTCGTTGAACAGGTGCCTAAATGGGCGCAGGCATTATGGGGCAATCACTGTGCCAGCTGCTTAAAGTTCCCGACTGTGTACCTTCCAAGCTCCGCGCTTGTCCGTCGCTCTCATCCGTGGGAATGCAGGGCTTGTATGCCCTCGTGTGTTCGGCCCCGTGATATCAGTGCCCGGCAGTGTTATCCTCAACATGTCATCGTGGTTACCGTCTGGGGTCCGGAGCCGTTGCACAGTGCCCCTCCGGGCTCGCTCTCTTTCTCCCACTGTCCCCAGTGATAATGCTCCCTATCTCGTGGGGCTTGTCGGTAACTCTCCGTACCGCGGTGTGCCGGCGGATTAGTCGTAGTCGGTCGAGGAAGGTTGTGCAGGGGGCTCCAGGTCGCGCTATCTCAGACCTCCAGCGCTAGTTCCCGCTGATAGTGCGGATGTGCGTGCCTACGCTCCACTCGCAGCCGGTTCAATTTCGGGCCATCCCAGCTTGCACTGTGGGCCGATGCTTATGCAGTATTAGTGGGCCTCACTTCCGGTTTCCCGACGGTCCCGTTTGTGACGTCCCTCGTGTCTGCCTCGCTCTGGTAAGTTGATTTCCGCCTTCTGGTAGTAGCTCTCGGTGCGGTTGCAGATGTGTTTGCAGGTCCCCGGCATCAGCTCCCGCTGGTCGGCGGTGTGGGGACGCGGCCTCCCTCAGTTTGATTGCCGCCGGTGCGTCCACGGCCCGCTTGCGCTTTCACCGCCGGCCAATGTCTACCCGTATCCTCTAGCCTCACCGCTCGCTATGCAGGATAGTCTCGTAGATTCCTTCTGTGTTCCGGTGGCTGCATTCACTGGCGGTTCAGTGGCGGCCAAAGATGTCTCCGTCTCTCCCGCCAATGTGCCACTTCCGGTCCGCCGTCGCTGGTACTGTGTGCCGAGGCGTCCCCTTGTCCACTAGGCCCCGATACCGTTCCGATGCGGACTTCTCTTCAGGGCGTTCCGGGGTTCCCTAAAGCCCTCCTAGCGCTGCTAGTGGTCTTCCCGTGGCTTACAGGTGTGGGGATATGGGTCTGATTCCAGGTTTCAGGATATTTAGATAATATTTTAGGGGATTTCGGACGGAGCTAGCTCAGCTCACGTCTTGCATGCTCGGCTGCTAGCCACGCCCCCCGCATTTTTTGGGAGGTTAACTGAAGTTTAAGAAAGGAATTAGCACCGCTCAACTTTAGGAACATCCAATTTTTTACAGCCATCTTGCAGCAAAAGTGTAAAAATGGTCTCTTCAAAATTAAAGTGTATTTCAGAACCGTTTCACTTTAGTACATCAGATTATATCAGTGCACTGAAGTCTTGTTAGGTCTTCCTACGCAAAAAAAATCAAGTGCAATAACAAAGCCCCAAATACTTTTTTTCTTAACCCCATTTTTTTGACTTGCACATGCCCCTTCGGCCACACTGCAATTTCATCATAGCATTTAAAACAAATCTCTACGTATATTTATTGACAAAAGCTGAGTGACCAATTTACGCTTTTATTTAAAATAAGCATTTGCAATGCAATAGGTCGCGCATTTATGCGAGTTTGAGCGGTTGACATTGCAAATAACAATGCCTTTCATTTTTGTTTTCGTATTTAAAACATAAATAAAAGGCTTTGTCATTTACAATGCCAATAGCTTAAACTCGCATAAATGCGAGACCTATTGCATTGCAAATGCTTGTTAAATCTGAGCTGCAGAATCAAAGGACAATGGAAAGTATTTCATAACTGTATTAACTTCTGAAATGTAGAGCAGTATACAATTTCTGAAGAAAATGGAAAAAGCAGTAATAAGAGCAAAGCGTTCCATAAACACCGGTAAAACACTGTTTCAGTTGATTTTTTTGGCACGAAAATGAGTAATTACTGAAAAGCACTGTTTTTTAAAGTATGGAAATCACTGGAAAACACTGAAAAACACTGAAAAAACACCACCAGAATTTACCAAAAAAAGAAACTGAAAACCGGAAAGCCTAAATAAAAGTTAGAAAACACAATTGAGGAGTGTTGTTTCTGAACTAGTGGTATTTAAGGTCCAGAGGCATAAAATCATGTTGCGTTTGCAAATCCTGTGATATGTAAAATCACAGAATTTAAAACACAAATTAAAAAAAGAAAATACTAAACCCATCTTACTAATAGGAAAAGCATTCTGACAGGCAAAATGGATTTAGTGATCTACACTGAATCGCAATTCGGAAAGGTTTTAAAAAATGGCATTCCTCCATACCGATTCGCAATTTGGAAGGGGCATTCCTCCTAACCGCCATTCAGTATGGTATTGCTTCAATAGTTTATGACTGTAATTTGGTTTGCAAACCATTGAAAAATTACAGACATCTCACATTTAGTGGTAACTCATAAGCAAAGGATAAGGGGTCCCCTTTGGATTGCTTTCCATTTGAGAGTTGGTTTTATCCTCTCAAAAGGAAAACTTTATTTATGCATTTATTTCAAGTAGCAACTGTTCCCTTAAGGACCATGGCTGCTTTAAAAAACAAATCCCATTTGGAAATGCAAATAAATAAATGATGGTCTGTTGTTCTTTGCAGACCACTGCCCCATGTTTGCAGTCCATCACAGGGTGTTGTCAATATTGACCTGCCTAATTAACACGCATTAAGCAAGTCATTCTCTGACTCTCTGAAGCTGCAGATTTGGAAAAGCAGTTGATTAGTACATAGGATTTTTTTGCGAATTTCAAGACAGGGGGCAAAACATTGGGGTGCAATTTGCGATCACTTTTTGCGATCTGTCTCCTTGTACATTTGGCCCCATTTCTAAACTTCCAAGAGTAAGCTATGACTGTTCAAGTTGATTATTTTCTATTTTAAAAAAAGAAGTACTTGGCAAGTCTGAATGTGACCTTTTATGTCAAGGTCAGACATGTCAAGAGGAACTGTATCTGACAGCTATTTGGGACAGACACTATAGACCATATTAACATTGGAAACCAAAGTGTAGAAAAACAATTAGCTAAAGCGAAAAACACTAATTGTCTTAACGCTGGCCTACGTAAACCACAGGTCAGTAAGAATCCACCTAAAATAACATGTGTAAGTAATTAACTGGTAGTTGGTGGACGTCACTGAAAATGTAAAGCATAACAATTATTTATAGCAGGTAAATATGGAAAGGGGATCCCTGATAAATATTTAACTTTTAATAAAAAAATAAAAAACATAAATAAAAGTCTTTTAAAAAAGACAAACCGAGGTAATCTGACATTGTAGTGAATTATATGGATTACAGATGACAAACAGAAGAAATCTGGTGTCAGGCATGAAGGGCATGCTAGCTAAGCAAGATATGAACATGTTTTTGCTCACTGGAGGGTCCCGGTTCTGGGTATTGGGTAATTCAGAAGAGTGGAAATCTAACTACTTCTTTGTTTAGGATTGCACTCATGGCACCAGGTGATACACCTAAAACAGCCTTAGTCTACACAGGCAATACTGTGAATGAGGTCGAAATTATAAAGGCCGGGAACATTCCTAGATCTGCAGAGAAGCAGAATCCTGATATGTTGGAGTGAGTGGCAGTACATTTTTGTTTGTAGAAAAACACCTTGAGCAAAGATTGAACATCAATGTGGGGTAGAAAAAAATTGGTATATAGAAACAATACTGTCGGAATGAGTTCTGGTGGAGGTAAAATTCATATGGAAACCCTGTGCTAATTAAACATACTTAGGTGCAGTGTGGATATTAAGCCAGAAGGGCTTTGATGGTCAAACCAAGAAACCTAAATTTTGAATGTACGGCAATCAAGAGTTCATGAAGAACTAAGTCCTGCTGAAATGAAACAATGAAACTCCATCTATGATGGGGATTTTGTTACTCTGTAACATTTTTTTATGACAGGGAGAAAGTACACCCTGGGAGGCTGAGTGAGTTGCTCCTGTTCATATCTTCAAATGTGTGCACATTAGCCTAAGATTTTCTGATGACTTTCGAAGACATTTTCTACTACAATCTGCAGGGTGTCCATAGTAAATATAGAGGGGATAAATAAATAAAATGAACCTAAATTGATGGGCAGCATTTGCAAATGCATTGGCAATACTGCCGTGGTGTACCTCCAAGTCAACCCACAGTCTGAACCATATTGTTTAAGATGTATGCTTACCTTACTCTTTGAACATTCTAATGAATTCTCTGTGAATTAAGAAAATAAAACAGGATATTATGATAAATACACTTTAATCAATGCAAAAACCATCAAAACGTGTACATTTAGCAACTTTACCCTGAACAAAGCATCCTTTTGGTTCTGATATTTTTCATATTATCCAAATACACATTTCATAGTGAAATAGCAATCCCTCTATTTCTAACAGATTCATCAAAGAGCCTTAGTTGAGAGAGGAAATCTGATGTGCATCTTCAGAAACCTCTCATGCATGGACCACTCACGCACCGGGGCATTTGGGCCAGAGTCCGACCAGGTGCAGAGGGAGAAGGGATAGCAGAATGAGTCGTACCAAAGATAGGTCTAGTACATCGACTGCAGCGCAGTAACACACACTTTGGATTACAGAGTGGGGCTTCTTCAATTTCACCCCAAACTCAGATGGGGTCAAAGCCTGCATTCATCCTGATGCTCAGCACTTCCTGTCCTTTCCTGCCCCTTCCTAGGATTTAGGAGTCAGACAGCAACAGGCTGGTGCTCTCCATCATTTGAGCCCTGGAAATTCTACGGTCATGTGACTTAGCGCTGGAGGACCTGCAGTGGCCTTCGCACCTCACACACCCAATGCACGATGATACAGAGTGGTGTTACTGGGACTTAAGCAAAAGCACTGCAAAGACACTCTAGGCCTTGCAGATTTGCAAGTAGGTAGTCAGTACTGAAATACAGATCAGTGATCTTTGTTTATAGACATCCCTCGAAGTAAACACCAAATGTGCTAAGAGCTGTATGCAGATCTTGCCTCAGCAACGAATATCTTGTGCTATGCTAAATGAAATTAGATTCATAAAGGTTTTACATGTTATTGAACAGCTTTTGATTCAGTGACTCAAAATACTGTGGGCAAAATATATGGATTTAGAGACAGATAAAGAATTTCAAATGCTAGTTAGGCAGCAATAGTCTAATAGTAAAATAGACAACAGGCACCGTAGAAATGGGAAGTGCAAAATGTGATTTTGTTTTTACCCCCCTGTGAGTTAAAACAGGATGTATTTTATACTAGTGGCTCAAATATAGGTTTGTTAGTGTTCCTGTACAGCCCTGGGGTATGACAGAGTTTTCCGATTTAATTATCTTTTCATACTTTATGGACGAATTTCATATTTAATTTTTTCCAACTCTCCATACTCAAAGGTTGAAGAAGTGATTACTGGCACTAGTAAGGCAATAACTGCACCACTTCCTAGGCGATGCACACTTTGTGAGCTTCCCAAAAGTCTTTTAGCCCTCGTGCCAGACTCAGCATTACATCATAGGAGAAAAGGCAAAGGCATTTCCTTATGTGTGGGTAGTCACACTCACTGCAAATGAGGGATTGCCTCTTTGACACTTTCTGCACAGTGGGTGTTAAAGAAGGAGCCATACCATGCAAGTGACTGCGGACCCTTCTGTTACACAACAGTGGTACACTGGTGCAAAAAGCAGGTGTAAACACCTGCTGCACTCCGCAGCACTTCCTTAATCTGGTCTAATGATTTATGAATTAACAAGAAACGATTTTGATTGTAATTTACTACTTTGTTCTTATTTTTTTTTAACTTGTGGTATGAGAAGAGAATGTACAAACGTTGTTTTTAAACATGTAATAGAACTTTAAATCACAAATACATCCCCTTAAAATGTGTAAACGAAGCAGAAAAAAAAGAGAACGATCAAAACGTTTAAAAGTAATCTTCATACACACTCATCAGCACAAAGAGGAGATAGGAGGAGATAAGATAAATTACCTGGCACAATATATCTAGTTTACAAAAAACATAGATGTAATTTCCAACTATTATAGATGCAACTGTAAACCACTCAACCACATTTTGGTAACCCATTCTAGGAAAATGTCTGTGCACAGTTTGTTTATAAAACTTTCTTCATGAATAACATCTTTCCTTTCCAGTCTTACGTAAATCTTAATATTTCATCCACAACTAAAAATATTTCCCAAAATGTAACCCATTGAAAAGCAAAGGCCATTCTATATTATCGTTACCTATCATGTGAGTCTGTTTTGCACCATTTGTGCCGTCTAAAATACGTTGTAATTCGCATTTTCCTGTTAGATGTCGCCATATCCATTTCAACCAACATCTCAAGAAGTTTCTGTAAATATACTGCCAGATGTATCCAAACATGTTCTATACAAATTAAGAAAGAAAAGAATTAATCAACATGGCATTAAAGCTGATGGTCACAGATTGTGAAATTAACAGTTAATATTGTCAATGCAGTGAAAATAAACTCATTGCTTTTAATGTTTTAAATGCTCCATTAAACAAGTGCCTTCTAACAAAACCTCTGTGGCACCAAACATGGAATAGCAAAGCATTTCTTATCAGATTCCAATTATTAACAGCCAGCAGGATAGCTCCATCTATTAAATGCTTACAGCTAACTTCTCCTGTGACTTGCGTGTAACAAGCTCAGGTCCTGATCAGGTCAACTCTGCCTTCCATTGTTCCAAAAGCTGTAATAAATATTAACATTACATTCGACATTGGTTGCATCGGTATTTACAGGTGCTCAGTTATGCAAAACAGTAGTTTTATGGGCACACTAATGTCAAAGCAATAAGTTTGGTGATGCCACAAGGTGAACAATTAGCGGGAACTGAAGATCACATTTAATGCATGCTGGACCTTTTCAATAACCCACACACAAAAATGCAAATGTTATGAATTTAGAAATTGGACATCTAAGCACCTCACCCCATGAGACTCTTGACTAGCAGGGGCGTGTGTTGGTTTAATCAGTGAGGAGCTGGCTGTATTGGAAGGTTTAAAATGCCGCATTAAAGAATATTTATAGTGTAATTATCGTAGATTAAGAAGAAAGAACTATAAAAATTGGAGTCTTTAGACTGAATTTTCAACCATTAGACCCTACGACAAAAAACAAAAGGGATGGGTAACAGTTTAAGAAACCACATAAAAATAAAAACAAATAATATTAATACATTTTGCATCAAAAAGGCTGAATATGCTCTCATTAGGACTAAACAATTGTACTGAGAAGATGAAGAGAAAAGTGGGTGGCCAGTTGTACAGAATGTAGGAAATAAACAAATAATTCATCCCATCGTTTCACTTATCTGGAATGTAGGCATGGCAAACAAAGAAAGTACTAAAGAATTTGCTATTTTTTTTATGAATGTCCATATGAAAACCTTGAATAGATGTTAATTGTATGAAAACTTGTTATGATAATCTAGACTTGCCCAAACTTAACACAGAGAACAAAAAAATGATGTGACAAGGATATTTCTTTAAAAGTACTTCAGGATTGGGCATGGCCAAGATGGCGGCGTGAGTGGACGTGTTGTTCCATCGCTCCCGACGACGGCCAATCAACAGCACCGGCATTCCGCCGTCGAGGGTCTCCGGATCACAGCACTAGAGCAGATCTGAGTGCTGAACTGACCAGGAAACCTTTAGCAGCCCGGGAGCTCCTCTGGAGAGGGCGATCGGGAATGTCCGACGGCGCGGCAGTTGGCACGCCCCTCCCCCGAACCGCCGAGTGAGGCCCAAGAAACGGAGTGCTCGCCCCACGTGAGACAGATCTGCGGCGGCGGGAGGTCCCGCGAAGCAGTGGTGGACGTGGAGTCTCCGCCGAGTCCAGGGAGCGATTGCAGTGGCCCAACCGCGAAGAGACGCTGGAGAGGGTACCGGGAGTGCTGTAAGTGGAGGGCCGCGCCGCCATTTTGAGCAGCGGAGCGAGCGGCTGCGATCGGGGCCTGTCGGCAGAGCCCGGTCCCTCCTGGGTGGCAAGCAGGCAGCGAAGGAACGGAGGAGCGCCTGGTGGCACCTGGCGAGCGCGGTGGACGCCGAGTGCCTGGATGACTGCGAGCTCAGAGTACGGCAAGGGGGAGGCCTAACAGTAAGGCAAGGGGGAGGCCTAACAGTAAGGCGAGGGAGACGGCCTCCCACGCGTGAGCTGCATCCTGGGCCTACAGCGTGGTGCTGGTCTCCAGCGGCATAGAATCGAGGTACCGATTGGCTGGAAGGGAAGGAGTGAGCAGCGATCCGTCAGGTGGGGGGACCCTCTGGACCCTCTCGTAGTGGAGACACCGACGCAGGAGCGAGACGGCAGGCTCCGGGAGCTGGGCGGGACCGTGTTTCCCCTGTGGAGCTTGGGAGGAGAACCTCCGGCCCTGGGTGTGGAGTGGCTCGGCGGCGGAGAGTGCGGTAAGCCTTGTGGAGTGCTGGCAATACCCCAATGAGACGATAGACTTGGGGAGCGAAGTAAGGTCCCGCCACGAGTAGCATCAGACGAGGCCTGCCGGAGTGGTGGCCCACTGGGGCAGGGCAGTCGTGTCCTGGCGCTGTGCGCCGAAGCTGGTCCCTTGCCATAAACGCCTGCACCCTTGGGAGAAGTTCGGCGGGACAGACCTCGTCGGAGAGGTGAGCCAGAGGAGTGCGCCGACCGGGGGGTTGGGTCCCTTGGTGTGAAAGGCCGGCTGGGGACGAGAGCCGCGAACCTCGAAGGCAGCAGATCCCAACGTGGGGACCCCCAGGCAGCGAGGTGGAGCAGTCCAGCGGGGGGCTATCAGCTAGAACTGATGCTTGGCCGGCTGGAGGAGTGCCAGGAGTCCCAGGAGAGCCCAAGAGAGAAGGCATTGTGGAGTCACCGGTGAGTGGGGCGGCACAGAAGTCTCACTGGTGGCATGGCCTGGGGAGCTATTTGAGATCCTGGTGGGGCCCAGACTGAGGTGTGGGGTGGCCCGGCTGTGGACACGGCAACTACGAGGAAGGGCCGGAGGCTGTTGGGGAACATAGAGGCTGCAATCTTTGGTTGCAGCGATGCAATCGGGTCGGTGACCTGTGGTGCTGCTCTCCCTGGTTAGGACTGGCCGGTGGAGGGGGTGAGCAGCGAGTTTGGCCTCCTGCACTTTCTGAGTGGCAGCGGACAGTGGGGTGCTGGATAGGGGGCCCCTGTAGCGCACACAAAACGCTATGTCCTCCTCTAGAGTGCGGAAAGATAAGACATTGAAAGATCTGTTTGCTAAGGCCCAGACAACCGTGCAACCTTCTGAGATTGCTTCTAATCCCGTTCAATCCACGCCGGACCGAAGTGATGGTTCGGAGCCCATCACTAAGGCATTTATGGAATCGCTATCCACGACACTAAGGGATGACATTCACACATTGAAAAAGGAGTTTGCGGACGAAGTCAAGGAGGTCCGCAGCGATGTGGATAGCATAGGTGAACGGGTGGCAGCATTGGAAGGAAAGAGCGACGGGAAAGACACCGAAATTGAGGCCCTCCAACAGGAAATCTTGCAGATCCATGACCAACAGGTTGGTCTCCAAACGCATCTGGAGGATCTAGAAAACCGTTCGCGCCGCCATAATGTACGAATCCGTGGAGTGACACTGACTGAAGGTACCAAGGATCTGTTCGAATTTATGAGGGAACTCTTCAATCACATTCTGGGGCGCCCGCTAGAGTCCGACCTCCGACTTGATAGAGTACATAGGGTGGGACCCTCGCGCCCTACTTCGGCCGGACATTCTGGTCTGTGTGCAGGACTACCGCACTAAAGAGATCCTCCAAAAAGCTCGTCCGTTGCACCCATTGTCCTTTCAGGGCTAATCACCAGTACTGTTTCAGGACTTATCTGCCCCCACCTTGCAGAAGCACAGAACCTTTAAACCCGTCACATCCCACCTCCAGCAGCGTAACATATCCTACAGCTGGGGCCATCCATTCATTCTGGTTTTCAAACTGGACAATAAGCTATACCAGCTCCGCTCCCTGTCGGCCGCTTGCCGCTTGTTGGGTATAGACCCCCCGGCTGGGGAGAGTGACGCGGTGGACCCAGCTGGGAAAACGGATGATTCCGAGCCTCGGTGGCGTATGCAAGGCAGACGGCGTCGTGTCAAGAAGCCCCACACAGCCGAGATTCTGGAAGGTCAACGTGCTGCAGTGGAGGCGGTCTCCTCTGATCTGACCTCGCCTCATCCTAACTGAGCTCAAGGACGGGCCGCAGCAATTTGCTTGTTTGTTTCTTGCTGGGCCGTTGGCGGGAAAGGGGGGCTGTTGAGAAGTGCTTGAGCTATCCCATGGTACTATATTTCCAATCACCTACGGATGATGGACAACTTGTTTCTGATTGCCTGGTTTCATGTTGGGAGGGGTGTATTTGGGGGGGGTTCGAGGGAGGGTATAGTGTCCCTTGTCCACCTTGCGCTTGGGGCCGAGATGGCCGCGATATGTCTTGTCCCTTTGAAAGAGCTGATGCTTTTGGTTTCCACTTCAGCAGTATTAGGGTGATACTTTTCCACTCTGTTGCTCCATAGATTAGATGCTGACCACAGACCTTAAGGTTCTCACTTTAAATGTGAGGGTCCTCTCTTGCCTTGAGAACTCATAGGCTGACATTTGTCTCCTGCGGGAGACACACCTTTTGCAGAGGGACTTCCGGTCTCGGAAGTTCCCATATCCATTTTTTTCTTCAGGTACTACTAAAACAGCAGGTGTAGCCATTTTGGTAGCCCAGAGGTTTAAAGGGAGGATTATACAGAAAGAGGCTGAGATTAAGGGCAGGTTATTGACATACAGGTTCGCGTTGGGGGACCACACGTTCACGGTGGGCTCCATCTATGCCCCTAAGGAGGGTCAGGAGAAGCTTTTCCATTCTGACCTCACCTATGCTACAGCCACTCCAGATCAACATATCCTATTAGGTGGGGACCTAAATTTGGTTTTTGATAATTCCCTAGATAGGTCATGCCAGCGTTCATCGCAAACCAGCACCCTTTATCCAGAGGGACTATCCCATCTCCAAGACCTAGGTTTCAAAGATCTATGGCACAGTTTCCACCCCCAGAGTCGTGCATACTCATACTACTCTAATGCCCACAAAACTTATGCCCGCTTAGACTACCTGCTGGCGACAACGGCGATGCATGCGCAAGCGACCGAGGTGGAAATAGGAGTGGCCTCACTCTCAGATCATGCCCCGGTGACTGTAGTGCTGGCCTTCCCACCGCTCCAGCGCGCGCAGCAGACCTGGCGCCTTAGGGAGACTCTGCTACACCGCAAAGAGTTAGGGCTAAAGATACAGCGCGTCAACACGGATTACCTTTCCAGCGGTGTGGAATTTATTAAAATATCTACTTGTCCATGAGGCAAGTTGCTTCAAAAATCTACTTGTCCTGTAACAAAATCCACTTGTCCCTTTAGTGCCAAGTGGTTCGGCAACTGATTGTGGTAGCAATCTCTTTGTATGGGAGCTTTTGTATAGCCTCTCTGATTGTGCGAGGGCTCATGCCGTGGTGGTTCTTGAATGCCAGCAATCCCTTTGTGTTGCCGTGTTTCTGCGGATCTGCATGCTGGGACTGGGGGTAGTGGTGAGTGGTGGATCCAGGGTTGGAATGCCCTTTGGGTCTGTGCAGATCTACCGACTTGCATGTTTTAGGGGTTTTTAACAACTCTTCTCTAATATTTTCCCATGCTGAGAAGTGTTGGAGATTTGCTCCTGACAGTGGCGGACGTAGACCTTCTTCCAGAGTTGGGAGAAGAGTGGTTGATGGGAGGGTGACCTTGCAGACACTCGGGTTTTCGCATGAGCAAATCTGCACATGCATATTTGCTCATGATAAACTGCAGTTCACGGATATTTTCTGGGAGTGCATTTCTTGCCCTACTTCTGTAGATTCTTGTGAATCCACAAAAGCCATATAGCTGCACTTAATGCAAGGACATATACCAGGGTTGCACTTTTGAGACTTTCTTTAGTAATAGGGCCACTAGTTTGGTCTGGCGTTGACCACAACCTTTTGTGTTTGTTAAAATTCTCTCTCCGTATCAACTGGCTTCGCTGTGGGTGGCGGCGTTGGGCTCTTTCAAGGGGAGTATATTGGCACACAGGGTGGTTTTGTTCAGTGGCAGTAACTGATGTGGCAGTGTGTGCTTTTTTTACACCTTTTTTTGTTGATTTTGCCAATGTTTGTTATAATGGTGAGGGCCCGGCAGCTCTCACATCAAGAAGGCTTTACAGAAACCATGCCAAAACAAGTCACGTATTGGCAAAACTAGAGGGCTGACCACGAATGTCAGACCTACTGGCTTTGCCAATGCTTGTTTATTTTTTTATGTTTCTCGTGATCTTATTGAAGCTGGTTACACTGATTTTCCAATGAGTGTTTTTGTGAAACACATTTTACTAAATGATGCTGCAAAGAAACGGTACCTGAAATTTCACAGTAGTTTAGCAAAATTTTCTTTTTCCTACTTTGAAAGCAAAGAGTCATTAATCTTTCTCTCAAGTTTCTGCAAATATTAGCATCTAATCAGAGAGCATTCTGGGAGCATTATGCATAGCCTCATGTTGCTAAACTTTGAAACCGTGAGTACACATTTTTATACTGTAACCACTGTCAGTAGTGCAGTCAGAACTTACATTTACTTAGAGCGCTCACCCTAATAATAAAGGATTTCAATTAATGAACCATAAATACAAGTTTGAACAGCATTAACATTGGCACACAAATAATAACTTAACTTCAGGCAGTGCCCTTCCCTGGCCCTTAATGTGCTTCTGCAAACTGGCAGCCAAAGGGTTTGTGCTGTAGGTTGTTGGGCCTACTTGTCCCAAGGACAAAATACACATTAAAACTTGTTGCCCTTGACCCCAAACAATATGTCCTGGGCGTCGGGCTATAGGAATTCCACATCCCTGCCTTTCCCATAATAACAACACGGACACCTCCCTTTCTACACAATGGGCGGCACTGAAGGCGGTTCTCCGGGGGGAATTTATTGCAATCTCCGCGGCAGACAACGCTGAGCACGGTCGCAAACGGGAAGAGCTCATTCAGCGCACGAGGGAGTTGGAGCAAATGCACCAGCGCACAGAAGCTCCACGAATATGGAGGCAACTTAAAGCAGTGAGGCAACAATTGGCAGCTATCGATCAGGACAGGGTGGAGTTTGCCGCGCTGAGACTTCGGCACGCCTACTAGACAGGTGGGGATAGGTGTGGGAAACTGCTAGCTCATAAATTGCACGAAACACGACGTCAACAGAATGTACAGGAAATTCTACTGCCGGACAGTAAGAGTGTTTCAGATGACCCTGGCATCGTGAGTACTTTTAGTGCTTTTTACACCGACCTTTACACCAGCTCCCCCTTGGAAGATGTAGCTGGGGAGGCTTTCCTTGACTCTGTCCAGCTACCTACCCTTACGAAGGAGCAGGCCGACCACCTCGAGCGTGACATTCGCACGGAGGAGGTTATATCTGCCATCTCGCGCCTTAAGGTGGCGAAGTCCCCTGGCCCGGACGGCACTTATGTCATGAACTGTTACAAGTTCCCAACGGTCACGGTTCGTGTTAACGGGTACACGTCTCCCTGATTTCCCATTGAGAGAGGCACGAGGCAGGGGTGCCCTTTGTCGCCCCTCCTCTTTGCCCTCTACATGGAGCCGCTGGCGCAGAGGCTGCGGTGTAACTCACGGGTAACGGGGATCAAATTCGGGGGCTATGTCCATACGATCAGTCTTAACACTGATGACGTCTTGATTTCGCTGGCCAACCCACGGGACTCGCTACCTACTTGCCTCGCGGAACTTTTTGCTCAATGCTCTGGCTTTAAGGTTAATATGGGCAAATCGATGGCGCTTGACCGGTCGCTGGAGAAGTCCACTAGAGAATATTTGCAGAGCTTGCTCCCCATCCATTGGGCAGAGGGGGGCTATCCCATATCTGGGGATTCAGCTGGCAGCCTCACTCACTGACACGGTCAACATTAATTATGCACTGTTGCGACGGAAAATCAGGCAGGAATTGGGGCGATGAAAACATGCTCCAATATCATGGTTGGGTAGGATCGCTGCGGTCAAAATGACCGTCCTGCCGGAGATTCTATAGCTGTTCCGCACTATTCCTCTCTGGCCACCAATGGGTTGGATACAGCAAACTCAGTCGGAATTGGCCCAATTTATATGGAATCTAAAACTATGGCTAGCGATGCTCCCGGCGGAAGGAGGGGGGCTAGGAATGCCGGGTCTTATGTTTTACTTCCAAGCGGCCCAATAGCGGCTTCTGGTGGAGTGGAGTAGATGGGAGTCCGAGAAGCATTGGTTATTTAAAGATCAAGCGGTGGCTGGCAGACCTTTACAGGAAATCCCGTTTCTCCGAAAGCAACATCGGACCCCTAATCTATACGCATCCTACATAACCAGGGTCCCCTTGGAGGTCTGGGACCAAACCAATATCAAACACGAATTCACCACCTTCCCGTCCCCACTCACGCCCTAGGTGGATAACCCCGACTTCACAACGGGTATGGACTCGGCGGCATACGCTGGGTGGCGGACTGCTGGTTGCCGTTGCCTCTTCCATATGTACACACCGGAGGGAGTTATCCCCTTCACTCAGTTTAGGCATACATATGGTATGCCGGAGTCGGAGAGATTGCGATACCTCCAGGTACGACACTGGGCACTGAGTGAACAGGTACACCCGGTAGCTGCTCGGCATCTCTTACTCTATGAGCACTGGCTGATTACACGTACAACAGACAAAAAATGTATTTCAGATTTATATAAAATGCTGCTGGCTAGATACGCGCACACATATAGTGCTGATAGGGCCTGCTGGGAGAAGGAACTGGGTAGGACACTCAGCCACAAAGAATGGGAGGGAGTCTATTATAGAGTGCGGCATTCAGCGTATCATATGGGACTCACCGACACTCTCACCAAGATCGCGACCTATTGGTACTATACTCCCGAGCGCCTCCACACAATGGATCACACCAAAGAAGCGACATGTTATTTATTTATTTATTAAAAGTTTTGTATAGCGCGGACAAGACCGGTGGGTATCAGAGCGCTTAACATGAAATAAGAAAAGGAAACAAGGTTAGCATATGTATAAGCAGTTAACAAGTAACCGCATTGAGGTAGATGACATATATATTCGTAACACATGTGACGTTAGCGTAAGTAAATATGCTATGATTAAATAATAACAAAACATGTATATATAACAAATGTGAGGTAGCACGGTATAGGTTCATGTATGAGGTAGCACGGTATAAGTTCATGATAGATGCTGTTCTCCTGTTCAGTCAAATCTCCATTCCTATTGGCCTTTGGGTTGTTCTAGTATCATAGGATATGTGTTCCATTCTAGTATTGCCTGTGCCTCCCAATCTAGTGGCGTATAAGATCTGTACTAAGGCAGTATTATAGCAGATCTATGATCAGTGATCTTCGCTAAGTAATGTATCTGTTCATCAGCAGGCTCTTCACTTCCCGTTTGAATGTTACCAGATTCTGGATCTTCCTGATGTTTGGAGGGAGTGAGTTCCATACTCTGGGGGCCGCTCCCGAGAACGCTCTGTCATAGGTTTTCTTCTTTCGGAAGAAGGCTGGTTGTAGTAGCAGCTCCCCAGCACTCCTAGAAGGTCGGTTGCCACCGGACAACTGAATTTTCTTTGCTAGATATCTTGGGGTGTTGTCGTGTAATGCTTTATGTGTGATACATGCTATCTTCATTTGGATTCTTGCTTCATATGGTAGCCAGTTTAATGCTTTTAGGTGCGGGGATATATGGTCATATTTCCTGGTTCCGGTGATAAGTCTTGCTGCAGCGTTAAGACAGGCTTTCAATGGTGCTGTGGACATTTTTGGTAATCCCGCCAAGTTGGTGCACCCATATTCGATCCTCGAGATAACTAAGGATTGGATTGCCAATTTGAGGTCTGACTCTGTGATGAATGGTTTCAATTTTCTTAGGTAGTTCAAGTGAAAGCGGGCACTTTTCGCCATTGAGTTAATGTGGGCTTTCATGTCTAGATTCTCATCTAAGATGATTCCTAGAGATTTGGCTGAGTTGACAAGAGTTGGGGTGCAGTTTAGCGCAGTCACGACTTTCATCCATTCCTTTATTTCTGTATTCCTCTTTGGTGGAGAGATTAGTAGGAACTCTGTTTTATGTGCATTCAGCTTCAGGTGGTTTGCCGTTAACCATTGAAGTGCCATTTTTAGTGTCTCATTCATTAATTCTAATTCTTTTATGGATCCGATCTTTACGTAAATTTGCGTGTCGTCAGCATACATGTGATAGGATATTTGAGATTTTTGGAGAATTTCTGTGAGTGGCTCGACGTATAGGTTAAACAGATCTGGGGATAGTGTCGATCCTTGAGGGACTCCAATTGTGTTAGGGCAAGGAAGTGAGATTGATTGGTTAACCATGAAGCGCTGTGTTCTGTTCTGTAAAAAGGACTCGAACCATTTCAGCACTATTCCCGATATTCCCATCCTGTCCCGTAGCCTGGTCAGTAATGCTTCATGATTTACCGTATCAAATGCCGATGACAAGTCTAGGAGAATCAGTAAGCATGCTTGATTTTGGTCAAGGGCCTGTAATGCGTCATCAGTAATGTGGAGAATCGCTGTTTCAGTGCTGTGCCCTGCTCTGAATCCTGATTGGCATTCATCTAGCAAGGAGAATTTAGTGATGTGTTGACTCAGTTGGTTCTGCACACATTTCTCGGTCAGCTTGGCCAGTAAAGGGATGTTGGTCACTGGGCGAAAGTTATTTGGATCTGATGTATCTGCTGTGGGTTTTTTGATTATGGGAACGACTTGGCCTGTTTTTAGGCAGTCGGGAAGAATCCCTTCTGACAGTGACGCATTTATTATTTCGGTCCATATTGGAATCAGGATGTGATTGATTTCTTTTACACATTTTGCAGGCAGAGGGTCTTGGTAGTGGTTGTTAGGTTTGATTCCTGAGAGCGTCTTGGCAATCGTGTGTTGGTCGTACAGATCAAATGTTTCCCAGCTCGCCTTGTTTTTTGCCATGGTGCAAACCGTTGTAGAGTTGGCATCGTTAGTACACCGAGGTTCGATGGGAACGTTCAACGCCGAGTTTTTAAGCTCTATTTCGAGAGCTTTGGCCTTTTCCGTGAAAAATGTGGAGAAATCATCACAGCTTAGAGGTGTTTTTGAATTTTCTTGCACTGTTTTGGCTAGTTTGTTTGATTGCTCCTTTAGGATTTCAAATAGTTTTCGTGGTCTGTTTTTGGCATTATCCAGTTCTGCTCTTATAAATTCCTTTTTTGAGTTGATGATCTTTTTATTATATTGTTTCCTTGTTTTTCTGAGGGCTTCCAGTTCAGGCGATGATGGGTGTCGCCTCCATTTTCTTTCGGCCATTCTCAATTTGCGTCTATCTTCATTTAGTGCTTCGTTGAACCACGGCTTTTTAGTCTTTTCTGAGATTCGTTTCATTTTTAATGGCATGGTGTTATTAACGATATTTTCGACAGTTGCTATGTAGTGTTCCGTCAGCTCGTTAACTTTTTCCAGGTTGTTGGGTGGCTTTAAGTCTCTTTCACAGCTTTCGACCAGTAGTTCCATATTTGCTTCTTTTGTGTCTTGAGTCCATTTTTTGGTCTTGAAAGGTTGCCTGGTCCTACCTTTTCTCGTTGTGGGTATCATGAATGTTATGGCGTGATGATCAGACCAGTCACATGGTGTTATGGAGTGGATTGTTGCAACTTTGTTTCTTGAGATTATCCAGTCTAACGTCCCTCCTTTAGAATGTGTGGGCAGTGTGCACGCTTGAGTGAGGTTTAGTTCAGTGAGGAATCCTTTAAGCATGTTGACCAGTTTGTCATTGCTGTTCTCCCAGTGCAGGTTGAAGTCGCCTAGGAATATGTTATTGACAGCGTCGTTAGAGTTGGCTGTTATGATCTCCATTAACTCTGCTATAAACTTTGTGTTATCTCCTGGTGGGTGGTAGAAAGTATGCAGGTTGCAACGTTGAGTGTTAGATGATCTTATGTTAAGACCAAGATATTCACAGGATTCAAGTGGGTCGGCCTGAATTTGTTTAACCTCTATGTCAGATCGATGAATACAGGCTATCCCTCCCCCTAGTTTTCCGTGTCTATCCAGTCTCAAAACGTTGAATTGCGGTGGTATCAACAGATCCATGGTTGGTGATGAGGATTCCGTAAGCCAAGTTTCTGTAAGGATTGCCAGGTCAATGTCCTTGTTGAGGATGAGGTCCGCTATGTCCGATGCATGTTTGGTTGCTGATCGGCAGTTGAGTAGTAGACAGGATAGATGTTTTTCTTTTTTAATAGCGTTCGCATTTTCGGCTTCGTTTGGTGTTAGTTGTATGTGCTGTAAATTGTGGGGGTTGGATGTTCTATCGTTTTTTCTCGCTGTCCTGTTAATGTCTAGCGGGACTGTTTGGATTCTCTCTTCTTCCTTGTGGTCCGATAGGTCATATGTTCGGATTAAGGCCAGCGTTTCCTCTTTAGATAATGCTTCAGTCCTGTCTGGTCGGTTGTCTCTCTGTTTTAAACGCATGTCCGCCTCGTTGCTCTTTCTATGTGAGGAATGTACAAGATTTTGGATATCCGTGACTTTGGCGTGAATGTTCGCTGTCCTCTCTTCTATTTTTTCTATCGCCTGTACGGTATTCATAGTGGCTTGTGCTAGCTTGCTCACTAGTTTCTGAAGCTTATTAAAGTCCTTCTTGTTCTGGTGAGATTTCTTTGGTGCAGCCGATCTGTACATCCGCTCAACTCTTCTCCTTTTTGGAATGGTTCTTAGTTGCGCTGCCATTTTCTTTATCTTCTCTTTTTGATTGTCTATTCCCTCTCCATTAGGTGTGTCGTTGGTGCTGGGTATGTTATGAGTTGGTAGGATCTTGTTAGGGGTTGAGGGTCTGTAAGCCGCTGGTGTTGTGTTAGCGTGAGGTGTAGGGAGGTTGATGGAGTTAGGTAGGTCCTGTGTTGTTGACAAGGTTCTGGCGAGGGTTTGGGTTGAAGGAAGGTTGTTGTCTTCTGTCTCATCCAATTCCTGGTTGTTAGGTGGCGCTACCCTCACTGCCAGTGTATGATCTACTTGAGGGGTCTCAAGGTTCGGGAGTAGGGACGATTCTTCTCTTAGGCGCTGACAATGTTCTTTGTTTGTTTGATAGGTAGACTTCTCAGTTCTTCTAGTCGTGTTCTCTAGTATAGGCCTTACTGGACCAGTTAACTTTACCCGAGTAGTCGCTGATGATGACGCCGGCGCATGATGGCTCCTGGTTCTAATTGTGCCTCTGATGGTGACATCGTGACTGTCTAGCGTGTCTAAAGGTGGGGTTAGGAGAAGTTGATGACTCGGGTCGTCCATTGAGTCTTTTATCGATCGGAAAGTCTTGGCAAATCTCTCTAGATCTCGATTTGCTGCTTGTAACAGCACTATTCCAGATTTATATATCGTGATGTTAAGTTCGGCTCTGCATCTTTGTGATGGTGTGGTTGACATTTTTAAGCCGTGAGGAATGTTTTTCATAGTTTTTATGGTAAGCATCCTAGTGAAGGCATTGCGCCATTTAGCTGCTCTGAATGTATAGAATATGAGGTCATTCATTTTCGTACCATTAGTTGCATTAAAGTATAGGTCTGCGAATAGTATGTCCGGGTTTTTCCTCAGGTAGTCGTGTTTAAACTTCTTAGCTGCCTTTTTAGTTAAATTATTGGGGTATTTTATACTCTGGGCACTCAAGCCAGTAGATTCAGGGTATCTTTCGCTCATTTTTGCTCCGTTCTGCCTATATTATGGTGTTTCTTTTTCCGTTTTATTCCTGGTAGCCCCACTGCTGATGCTATTTATTGCTGTTTTTAATCCCAGATCTAGAGTTGTGCATTTAAAGTTTTCCTGAGTAGTACTGGATATGGCTTCTCTTTTCCATAATTATTCCTTATTTACCTCTAATAGTTGTACTTTCAGAGTGCTTATTAATTATTTGCCAGCTGACATTTGTTCTGCTCTATGCTGGGTGTAAAAAACAATCTTGGTGTAAAAACCATCCTTGTAAGATGGCTGCCGTTGTGTTTGTTTTTATACAGGCAGGGAGTCCTTTCTCACTTTCAACTTCTTTCTCTGGTCCAACTCCTTCGTTGATTGGTCCAATTTCCCCCCAGGCTTTCTTTTAGTTACTTAGATTGATTGCTGTTGCATGTAAACTTTCAGCTATTCAGCTTTTCAGTTGTTGCACCTAGTTTAGCCGAGTTCCGCTTTTCATACAAGTGTGTGGGTACTTGTATCAGCACCTCTGCGTCATTTGTTTAAATGTTTATTGTGTATTGTCTGCCTTGGCCGCCATTTTAAGGTCAGGCGGGGCGGACTACAGACTTTCCTCGCTTTCCCGGTCTATCCTAAGGTGTGGCGGCGGGGGGGCGATGACTGGGCGCCGTGGAGCTGCGCCGCAGCAGCGCGAGTGCCCTCACCTCCTCGTCGCTGCACTCAGTCCCCGATCCCCGTCCTGGGTCCCGGTGAAGCCGCCTCGTCCCTCTCGCAGATCGGACCTCGCCCGCACCGCCTCGAGGGTCCTCCGCTCTCCGCCCGCTCCTCCAACAGTCTACAAGGTGACAGCCGATGCCGTCCCCGCCCGGGCGCCTCCGCGTCCCCTCTCGGTCCGGATGATGCCAGGCTGCTACCTCTCTTACGGAGGTAATCACAATATCTTCTTTTTCGTACTGTTTTCGTGTCCTAGGTCGCCAGTCTTGGCAGGTCTTGGGCTGTAGGGTCGGGATATTCAGGGATTTATGCCAGGATTGGCGATCCCAAATCCCGGAGCCCTTGCCTAGGACTCCTGGTCAGCGGCCATCTTCTGGGCTGTTGGTGGGGTTGCGGTCAGGTGGGTACCCTGGTCCACTTGCTTTGGGACTGTGTTCACCTGCAGGCATATTGGAAGCAAATATTAGATGAGATAGATACGCATCTTGCGACAGAGATACCGCACCTTCTCGCGTATGTCCTACTGGGTCTCCTGAATCCCATGATGTATCCCCTACGCTCCTGCAGACGTCGCTCGATTACCATTGCTCTGGGTTCTGCAACGTTGCAGAACATACTCACACATTGGAGGACCGCGCATGTTCCCACATTCAATGGATGGCTCCATCGTTTATGGCATGTGCTTGGGATGGAGAAACTCTCATTGACGCTGGCGGGGGAGGGATACAGATATGCAGAGCTGTGGCAGCCCTTTTTGTCCCTTTTAGCCTCAGAATTCAGGGAGGTGACATGCCCCCGCTATCTTAGGCTGTTGTGCCTCTATGATCCTGAACACACAAGAACAGCCTGAGGGTTGTAGGGGCATAGATATGGTAGGTGGTGGACTTGAAACACGGGTGGGGGGTGGGACGGGCAGGGTAGAGGATGTGTTTAGTTATTTTATTCCAAGTTATGACGGGGGTAAAGCCTGTTTTGCAGCAGCTCAGATTGGCATCAGCATAGTTGGACTTACTGGGACACATTGATTCTTGTTTTGCTATGTGTATTATGATGTGATGGCTGTAACCAATGATCTTGTTCGTATGTGCTGCATTTCCTCAATAAAAGATTTAATACTAAAAGTACTTCAGTCAGTTAGCACTGTAAATCTCCAGGTCAAGATCGGTTGGCTTTGGAGTTTTATAACTATTTTTTTTCCCTCAATTGATGTATGCATGGGATTATCAATATACAGAAACCATCCGACGCAGGCAAAATAATAAGTGTATAGTGACAAAACTAATATGTTTTGAAAACTGCCCTCACTCACACACAAATGTGTGTGACATGCTTCATCATCGGGTCTGCTTACAAAACGCCCTAGCGTAGCCACGCACAGGACGGAGCATAGGGGAGGGGAAACAAAAACATACACAAACACAGACGTGACAGATCAGTGATAACACAGTGAGTATCACCCTGTGACTGGGTACCGTGATAGAACAAAGTGCAGCATAAGAAAGTGCTTTAAAACTGCCTCATGGATACCTTCAGGACCTTTATTCATAGGTTCCACAACCAGGATTAAAATAGTGAAGGATGGGCAGTGTTTAAAGAGAATATTAAGTTCCAAAAACACCCCTCCTTAATCTGCCAGTGCCAACATGTTTCGACCGTCTAACTGTGCCCCTAATAAGCAGGTCACCCCGGTCTTCATCAGGACGTCTACCCGTCCCAGTCCTTATATCCACCTTACCTTAATCAGGCAAATAGATGGAGTGAAGGGATCAAAATCGATCAAAAACGTGTGGAGGAAAATCCCGCTATCACGGGATACAACTACTGAAAAAAACAAAGTCATATGCTATAATATATTGTGCATGTTATTACAAACCTCCAATCAGATTTTGCATATATCTTAATATATCCCCATCTCCTTCTGGATATCTAGGACTGTTGCATTAAACAGACTATTATTGCGGCTCGTAAATACACTAACCACCCTTCATACCATAATGCGGTGTCATCAGATAGAGATCAAAAGATTAAAATATACTGCTGGTAAAAAACCACCATTGTCTCCTACAGCAAGACCACCTGTTATTGTTATTAAAAGAGACGTTTGTACGAGGGAGTATAAACCGTCTGCACAAATATATTACGGCAAACTTACCGAGTTTATTAATGAATTAAACTCAAAAAGGCGCCCGGCAGGGAGAACTCCAAAGAACACAACCTGTGTTCAGGAAGAGAAGAGAGGAAACCTATTAATTATGTAGCCGAAGGTAGCCATAGAACTCATTTCCAGCATCCAAACAAAGGTTCTCTCCCTTTACACGTAGTATACTTCAAACGTTTACTCAACGCGTTACCAAACAGCATAACTGGTGCCCCCCCCCCCAAAAAACTCCTTACTGTTCCGATGGACGTTCACTCCAGTAGTGCCTGCTCCTGGAGCCTCTTCCGCATACGCCCCTGAATTCTCGCTACGGAGCATATGTGTGATAGTGCGTACTCGCGTACGGGGCTGCAGGGAGGTGTAGTGCCTCCAGAGTGTTGCCACAGCAACCCCGCATGTCACGTGCTAATAAATGTTTTTCACTCAAGCCAACCAAGTTATTGGTTATATTCTCGTGCGGTAATTTAGGTATGAGCCCGCTATATTCACAGAAGCACTACATCTAAATTGGCAAGTCCCGGAAATGTTATTAAAGACTCTGTTCCAACCCCTGAGCATGAATCATCATGCTGCTGTGCCACATACTAAGTGGGGATTTTAACCCCATCCATAATCAGAGGACTCAATTAAGCAAATCTTCAAAACTGGAACATATGCTAAGTGGGTACCTGAATCTCATCCCTCTTAAGGCCACTAAATTGAGCAAATCATCAAAAGCCAAAACGAGTGAGTATATTAGTAGCTGGAGGAGGGCAAAGTCACTCTAGAGTTTGGAAGTGACCGCTTATCGAGATGTATCAAAATACATTACCAGCAAATATTAGCAGATAAGAACAATCCTCATTGTAAACACCTCACTTTCTGACATAGCCATACTATGACTCCACCCCCACACAAAAGAAGGGACGGGAGATGAACTATCCTGTCAACATCAGCATTGTATAGTTTGGGATCTCTGTTCCCAAGGAGAAGGAAGACCCAAGTCAATGCGCTTAGTATTAGAGGTTAGATGGCATACACTGCATGAGCCACAACGGGTATGGCCCACCAACCTAGGGAAACCTGTGATCGCATCGGTGCCCCCGGTCTTAGGTGGTGCCCGTGGTCTGGTGTGAACCAGTAGATCTTTAAGATTTTGGCTCCGTTTGAAAGGAAAAAGTGGTTTATCCACATTCAAACCACCAGAGTTCAGGATCTTCCAATTCCTTAGCAAAGTTTGTCTAATCTGTTGTGAGGCAGTGTTAAATGTTGATACAAACACTGGTTTGTTCATTGCTGGTCTGATGGTCTTAGACATTAATGCTTCTCGATCAACATTGGTGGCCCTCTTTCTGACTCGTTTGATTACCCTATCAGGGTACCCCCTCTGTTGTAATTTTTTAGACAAGAGGTCTGCCTCTACAGTGAAGTCCACCCGTTCTGAACAGTTCAGACGTATTCGGAAAAACTGTCCTACCTTTTGCTCGCTGTGAAATCCGTTACGCCACTGATCTTATCAGCTTTCATTTTTTATCAGCCTCAGCGGTCGTGTTTTGGAGAAAAGAACATGAGTTACATTTTAATCAGCCAACACAGCCACAGTCACGTGACCTCCTACATTGTTCACGTTTTGATTTGAACTTCGTCTTGCCCGAATGAGGAAGCAATGGAAACTGAGTTGAGTTTGCGCGATATAAAACTGCACAAAAAGGGCAACTGGGTAATAATGCCTTGTGGTGTGTTCTCCGGCAACACCTATCCGATAAGCAGATTCTAAATATATAAAAAAGTTTTATTTTTTTCAAGGAAGGTGTGATTGATGGGCACCCATTACATACATTTTGCAGAGAAAGGTACAAGCACTGGCATAGCCAATAGGTCTCACCTTTGGTACCTTATAAGTGTTTAGGCATGCAACAGTTTATGTTGTTGCACTAATAACATTGTGCTGGATAACTAAACACTTATAAGGTCCCAAAGGCGAGACCTATTGGCTATGCCAATGCTTGTTGATCTTCTACAGAAAAGCTGGTAGATAACAGATGTCACACAGTTTGGAATTAGTATTTAGAGGACAGACTTTTTTTGTTTGTAGTCAAATTATATATATTGAGATTTCTATTGCGATTAAATACCGTGATTGTTTTCCAGTCTTCCTCCAGCCAAAAGAACCACAATTAGTGGTAATTTGGAGAATGAAGATTAGATCCAACCCATGTACATAGACCACTATCACCCAAAATATTTCTGTAATTGAGCGATGACTGTGAGCTATTGTACCTTCAGACGCTTCATGTTCAGGTTTTAATTCACAATATGTTGTAAGACCTTGTGGTTTTCATGGTACTGCTTCGGTGGGAGGTTTCATGATTCCTACTGTGTTGCATTGTTTTTGGTAATTTGGGACATCTGTGTAGTGTTCTGGAGCAACGGAACTCTGTGTATTGTCACAAAAGGAAAGGCATAAGTAACACCACTGATAACAGCTTTGAGGTGGGATTTAAACCATTTATTGATGACTCTAAAATAAGTTAAATAATTAACTGTGGTGCTAGGACTGGTGTGCCAGAAGTGGCGGGCAGTTTTAAGGGTTTGGTTTAAGGGAGACGCAGACATCACATTGCAGTAGCACCGATTAAAGAAGAGTTTATAATGACGTCATTGGCGCTGTGGAACAGTCAGACGGGTAAGTCCCAGTGCTATAGCCACGGTCACAGGGCAGCAGGGGAGGACCAAATTATGCCAGGGGTGACTACATATTGCAGTAAGAGAAGGCAAATTTAACGGCATAATGTGCCACATTTTTTAATAGCATTATTTATATAATTTGTCAGTTTACCACAGGCTAACATCTGTCCGCGCAAAGGTTTCATCTCATTAGTTCCAGTTTAACAGCGAAAGAGAGCAACAAGCAACAGAAAGAGGGCAAGTCAACCTTTCAAAGAGCCATTCACTGAGCAGCCGTGCGTGTTGCTGCATTTTTAGTTACTTTTGATCCTTTTAAGTTTTTTTTGTACATCTGCAAATTATGCAGAAGATTATGGTTTATGCAGCAAATCCAAAATAATAAGGAAACACAGCAGCTGCAAAATTGTTTAATTCCAATAGCCCTGGCTATAGCCCTGGGGGACAGTGACATCACAGCGCTGTGGCACATACGTTCGAAATAGGAGGTCCACTTTAAGATTCAGCAAGTGTTGTGTGTTGTGAGTTTGAGTTGTGAGTTTAGTGACCTGTTAAATACAGAATTCAAATGCAGATAATGAAAAAAAATATAAAAAATAGGTTGTTTTAAACAGGTCTCGGAAATACACTCATCAGAACCAAGGGAAACACAGTTTTATTGTGAACCGCTTAATAGATCAGTAAAGTTTTTTTTAGTGGGCTTGTAGTCAGTTGTGACGCAGTCTTTTTTTTGCCGTTTTATATAGCTCGAATTCGACCCGAAGGTAATCAGAGCTTTTTACATGAGCACCAGTTGCATTACAGACGGACACATTCTGATTAAGTGATTTTCCCATAATCACAAAATGCTAACCTGTGGGCTTCTGAATGACAGGGAGAGAGAGAGGCCTCCGACGGGGGAGCAAGCAGAATACAGGGCCTCTGGCCTCAATCCAGGCCCAACAGCGGTTTCGCTTTCCTGGATGCTCGCGGAACAAAAGGTAAAGTTTTGTTTCCTGGAGCCAGGGCGTGGCTGAGAATGAAAGCAATCAGCAAGGCTAAAACAGCATCGGGTGCAACTGGGAAATGCAGAGAATCCGTCAGGTCTTAAATGAAGGGATGAGACCGACAGGGCAAAGGGGGTGAAACATTGAGAGAAAGGAGCAAGAGATAAAAAGGTTGGGATGGTGGCGCGGGCGCGAAAGAGCAGGCAAATGCACTCGAAACAGCAGCTGGTTTCAGGAGAGAGAGCTGTGCACGGTTTTCAAGCACACTTGTGCTTGTGGCACCATCCGCCTTGCAGGAGCGAGCAACAGCCAATTAGCATGCGCCGCTACTCGCTCCCGCAAGGTGGATGCCGCCACAAGCACGAGTGTGTGCTAGGAAATGAGCAGAGCGACGGCTAAAGGCCCTCCTAAGCAGCGCATGCGCGCTGCGTACGCGAGACCTAAAAAGGTAACAAACTACTCCGCCAGATAGTGCCCACTCTACAACTTTATGGTCACTGCAAATATGCGTAATATGCTGTAGGTACATATGGTCTTGTTATTGCCATCAATTACCAACAACCAAATCTACTCTGAGCAGTCACCCAAACTGATATTATAGTATGCATGGTTATGCACAGTATTTCTTGTTGAAATGTTCCTTTTGCTCGAATAAATACAATATCTAATAAAAAAAACTATGAGACTGAATTACAGACTGTTTAACTGGGAAACCTGAAGGCAAATCCCTGCCTTGTCACTTGAAAAACGGTATGATCCTGGTCAAACCATTTGCCCTGATGTACTTCATTTTCATAACTGCGGAATTTGGGAGCAACTGCAGTGGTTCAGCTTAGGGTGTGTACTATATAAGTAATGCCTTCATAGATGCACTGGCATCAAATCAGGAATAAGAAAAAAGCTGCATCACCGCTCACAACAAATGGACATGGAGTCATTAGCAGCACCACAGCTGAAAAACTCAGCCAAAGCTCATCTCCACCAGGCAGTGGGTAAACTTGCTTTAGCTCAAATTCTATCAGCAACATTGGTCCCGCTCCCAATCTGAGAATTGAATCCAACTTGGAAATTTCTTGAAAAGATAAATTACCAGCTGTAGACTGTAATTATAGAAAGGAATCCTTAGCACAGATACTACTCTGCTGCCTGTTGCTGATAGTGCCCGTTTAACCTTATTGAGGCCTATCTTTTTACAACATGGAACTCGTTCGGCCAAGGAGGATGTTTTCCCTCTATATTGCCTGGAATCAATGGATGAAATGGCAACATTTTGGACATTCAAACTGCAAGCATGTCATTTGTTAAAGAATACGAACTGCCAACAGACTCCGCAGTAAAACTATGCAGCTTCTACTGTGGAAGGGGCCGGTACCAATGGGGCCTGTATTAATGCAACAACCTCTTACTAACTGCACCGACTGCTTTTCACATATTGCAATATCCCGCCCTTGAAATGTAATAGTTCTGTTTGGCATACATACCCTGTATTTATTTTTGGTGACCATAGTTCTCAATCTGGCATATATATTTACATTACTTTTCTGTGCTACCTTAGGTGCCAAATATGTTCATCCTGACCTCAAGTAGCATCAGCATACAATCCAGCAACTTTCTAAAGTTCAAACAGCAATAAATTGCTGTTTGCACTTTAGAAAGTTATACACAGTCTGTGACTTAAACTTTGCACTTTAAATGTATGGCCTGCATTGTTTGCACTTTTAACTCTGCACCTTAAACTCATGGTACGTACTGTTGCAACACATTTTGATTGACCTGGCAGTGAGGAAAAGGTTGTAGGATATGAACATGAGTTCCGCCATGTTTGTATCTACCCAACATTGTTTAAATTGTCTGTGGAATTTTTCCATGCTATTGCAACGCTTTTGTGTATGTGCTGACTTGTGCATATTCTTGTTCACCATGCCCTTTAAAAGTAACAAATGGTTGCTAAAATAATTACAACCTGTGAATCGTTTGTGCTTATTGTAAGATAGGATACCACAGGCTGTTCCTATACAATTTGCAATTGGTCAAGCTCTGTGATTATTGCGCTCATTTGCCTTGAAAATGTCGGGTGATAGGCTATTTTCTGGTAAGGAAATTTCCAACAGATCAGATTAGGGGTGGGGAGTGTAATCTGCATGCAGACTTGTTTGGTATATAGTATAAATACGAAAAGACAATTGTTTCTAGAGTTCATTCCCTTCACAGACATGCTAACCCAGTGTTGGTTTGTGCCCGCTTGAGCAGGAAAATAACTGCTCTGTTTTACCTCCGACTACCTTTACTCTTTTAGATTTAAGTGGACAAAAGTGGTATTATCCAGGTCACAATTGTACACTTTCCACAAATGGCACCTCAGATGGAACCTCTACATGGGACATCCAACAGCATTTGAGCCAGTGGCGGAGATGACACGACCTGACACCGACTGATTGTGGGGTCCCTGCAAGAGGAGACTGGTTTCTCGCAGCTGCCATCTGAAGTCCTGAACTGCTGTCCCTTGGCAACAGGATCTCCCCAGCAGAGGTTTCAAACTGATCAAGCGAAATGTGACTGAATTGACGAGTACAGAGAGTCAGACATCTTCAACAAAAACCTGGTTCATTTATTCTGAGTTGTTTTGTAAGAGTTATATTTGATTATTGATTAGTTGTTTGTTTTGAGAATTTTATTGCATTACATTGGTTGGGTCTTAGGTTTGACTGGATAAATAGGCCTGTATTGATTGTATTGGAAAGCTTTCTCATTTAGATGGTCTCTGACTTTAAGGGGCAATTAGTAATCTAAGGAAATGCGTTTTGCGGTGTTGCTGTTGCCGTTTCATGAGCCGAGGCCTAGATGAGTCTCAACCAGTCCCGGTTGAGGGTAATCCTGCATGGAAGATGATGACAAAATATGTGACAGGTGTGAACTTGTGGAACAGACTATGGCATCGATATACAAAGGGAAATGAGGATTTGAGATGGCCGCTAGATTGTTCGTTTGATTTGAATAAAATTCAATATTTGCAGCAATGTTTGTTTGACAGAAAGGTCAGACAAGCAATGTGGGAAAGTTTCAATAAATGGGAGAAACGTCCTACAATGTTAACGACAAAACGATAGGGAACTAGAACAGAAAAAGGGAGTGTTGCAAAAATCCAAGGCATATGGCCAACCAAAACAAACTGAAAGTATTGACTGTATGGACAAAGAGTTTAGAATGACCACTAAACAAGACATATGTGACACAAGACAAACAACGTGAGGACAGGGACGAGGTATTAGAGAGACTACTGGAGAATCCCCCACAATATGCCCCACAGGCTCCTGTACCTGCCCTACAGGCACAAAATGTACCACCATAGATGGGTCAGCAGGGAAATGCGCCTCTAGTACCCACTGCAAATGTACCAATTCTTCCTGCCCAATTACAAGCTCAGCAATTGCCTGTCCCACTCGGACCAATACTCAATCTGTCCGCTGTTCAACAGCAGTCATATGCAGGACAAACAATACCTGCACCAAATGTACTGAAAAACCCTCAGGTGCGTTTTCTACCAAGACTAATGACTGGAGGAACACACTCTGCATCCCAATCAGCTGGAAACACGCCTTCAAGTACCCAGATTTTGACTCGCAAGAATAGTTGTAATTGGAAAGGAGTGGGAGCTAGAGGGAGAACTGAATACCAGATATGAATCACGGAGAGCTGACCCAGAAGAACTATAACACATAGGCCATAGATGGATGTATGACATAAATAATGACACCATAAATACTGTCATGCCAACAGTGAATAAGTTTGGTGTTTTTCAGCAACATCTACTCATTCGATATATGACTGAAAAGATAGAGGATTGGTGGACACAGTGTAATAAAAATACCCAACAAGAGGTGTACAATTGTGGAATGATGCGAAAAGCCACATGATCCCTTCCCCAGATTAGCCCACGGCTGTTGAAAATTGTTTGGATTGGGGTGCTAAGGTGAGAAGAAAATATCAATAAATGGAAAGAGAATATCCCATGAGGGAAATACACCCCCTTCTTGCACCTCCTGCTGCTGCTGGTGTTACTGTTCACAACGCTATTCCAAATTTCGTCCATACCCCGTTGAACAGGAATGAATTAACGGCAATAAAGAAAGATTTGCCAGACTTTAGGAGAAACCCGAAGGGGTTTTAAGAAGCCCTAGAGTCAGCCACTAAACTATGTGTAATGACATTCAAGAACTTGGAACTATTTTTTGATGCCCCACTTCCTAGAGAAATATGGAATGGAATACGTAGACATGAAGAGGTAGTACACTTTGGGCATGCCTGGGGACATTTCGAAAATCTAGATAGACAGAGAGGGCCAGGAGACAGACCAGATCAACCTATACTCGATTTGCCTGATCGCATAATTGCTAAATTGCAACTAATAATACCAAGGGAAGACATAAATTGGGATAAAATAACAGCTTGTAAACAAAAGCATACAGAAGAAGTCTACGACTATTTCACTAGGATGGAGAAAATACTCAGGGCTCAGGATTTGGCAACAGTGTCATGGGAAAAGAATTTGATTAAAGAATTAAGAGACTTGATTAAAGTGTCCGAGAGCAACTGGCCGACTAAAAAACCTGCAGACCTTTTGGTAATGGCTATGTATTTTGAGAATGACCAGAATATTAATAAAGAAACGAATGATAAGAAAAGGAAAAAAAAAGGAAAACTAATGTTTCCTTCAGTAAGCCTTCCCAGATAGGGGAAGACAAAGAGTTATGGGAAATGTAAGGGGAGGTGGAAGAGGGGCTGGCCGATGCTCATCGGCTCCTGCACAGCAACAGAGAGCAGGATTAGGCTGAAATCAGTGTGCCTATTGCTTACAGGAAGGTCACTGGAAGAGTGAATGCCCTAGTCTACAGGGCCAAGGAACTGTGGCGAGAGAAAGAGGTAGTACAGTGCCAAGAAGTACAGGAAGAGGTGGCATAAATAGGCAAGATTTCACCCAGCGTCAAAATGACAATAGACGTCAGAATTATTTTGATGGCCAACAATGTGTCCTGCCAAGTGCTGTAAAACGTCTTCTGATGTCCCTCCCTGATGCTTACAACACTTGACAAGAGCAGATACAGTACAGGAGACTTATCATGGACTCAAATGCGTCGACTTTTCGAGACTGATCCACTTCAGAAGATGTTTTACACCACTTGGCAGGACATATTGTTGTGGCCGTTTACTGATCGGTAGGGCACTTAAAACGTATTAGAGGAAGAATACTTGGGATCGTTCAGCGACCATTGAAAGAGTGTGGAAATAATACATCCACCAATAATTCACAAATTATCAATAAAACTACGTTATGCACATTTCTACTCGACTACCCATGACCGCGAATTTAGCCTTGAAGAAGTCATTGAGTGCCGAAAGACATGTCAGCTGTTTTTCCTTGGTCTGAATACACGCTACGATCTACAACTATTTGAACTCTATTGTTTAATTTTTATGAAGAATCATGCAAATATCAAGTTTTTAAACTATTGTTTATAACGATTGTTGAGAGTGCTTTGGTATTACGATCACAGATGATACAAATATCATACTCCTCAAGCCTGGGTACATCTCGAAAGGGAACCAGGACATGCTGAAAAGAGGAAATATACCGAGGTTATCAGCCATCCCAAACCTCGCAGAGTTAATTTCAACTAATCTACTCTCAAAAAAGTTTATCAGCCTCCCGAGATCGAAGCCACCAAGGCTACCTGGCGAACGGCAACAATCACTCAAAAAGTACTAGCTGAGCATTGCATATTTAAAACCTGGGGAATAAACATAGCCCTTCACCAAAACCCAGGATGTCCTTCCCCTCTGCTCAGTCCCAGCCATTGCATCGCAGCAGCTAGCCCGATCAGGTGTACCCAGTCAGTGTTTAGAGGGGCTCTGGGGCAGTCACCACAAAGGAGGCCGGCACCAAGCGACCAACAACAAAGTAGGACCCGAATAGCACCTGGACTATGAAACACGTACTATGACTTCAGGCGGATCTTGAGAACCATAAATGGCCTCCTGGGTACTCAATGACAAAATCAACAGGCAGGCATAGCCATCCCGGACAATAAAACCACCCTCTGCCTCTGCTCATGCAAAGTCAACGGACTGGCAAGCAAAACATCTGATCCAGAGGTCCTGCTCTACCTAGAGTCTTTCGACATAATAATGCTGAAAGAAACATGGCAGGCAGACGCGGGTCACCTGCAGAGTTTTATGTGCTTTGCGACACCAGCATTAAAGGGAGGAAGATTTGGCTACCTATCAGGAGGACTGACAATCTACACATCCACTATTTGCACAACTTCTGCAAAGTTAGTGGATCCTGCATCAAAGGCCACCATCGCAATCATGACCAGCCTCTCCCTCAAAGGATCACAGGACGAAGCAGTAATAGTCAACACCTACATCCGTCCAAAAAGCAAAGTAAAAGACTCTGAACATCTAATCGACCAATTACTAAATTACATAAGTAAGTTGTAAACACCAAACTTTATCCTCTTGGGGATCTGAACCATCACCTACAAGGTACGTCGCTGGAGGAGGTAGTGCGGACACAATCCCTATACTGGAACATACCAGCACAAAGTGGGAACTCCCATGGGAAAATGAACAGCAAAACCAGACACATCTAGAGCACCACAACCTCAGGGCACTTAGCGGAAGATTCCCAGAAGATTCCCCTCCTGTGGACACCTTCTACTCTTCCTCAACTTGCTCAACATTGGATTACACCTTCATCAGCCTCCCACTGTTTAATTGCATACTTGCATTCCGCTTAGGGGACAAGGGTGACAGCGACCATCGACCGCAAGAAATACACCCATTAGCAACCGCACGCCCACTTTACCGCCTGAAAGAGGCCTCCGACTCCATTTACCTGATCAGCTTTAAGAGAATTAAATTTGCTGTAGCAAATGTTGAGACCCTGTCAGCATCAGCAATGGACGTGTTACAAGCACATACAGGAGCATCAAATAGTCACATAATCGATGGGAATGCTTTACTGCTAGTCTGGTAGACCTACATGCCACATCACCGAAAACAAACCCCCCATCAGGACTCCACCAAGGGAAGCAGGATCACGAATGGCCAACGGATACAATTAAAGAAAATTAAAAGAGTGATAAAGAGCACTCTAAGATCTCTTCGATGCAGCCCAGGTAGAACAATCCTCCACACACTTCTCCAACAACAAAGATCCTCACTCAAAAACCTGAAGTGGGAAATTAACAGAGCACGGGAGGACCAGCTTTTGGGCAAAATTACTGCATGACATCAACTGCAATGACAGTGCACGCTTTTTAGGAACGGTAAATAAAATAATGCACCCACACCATGGAGGAATTGCATCTCACATTTCGGAGGAGACCTGGGTAAATTTTTGAAGTGACCACTTCAACCACCAAACTGGGCAAAAAGGTCTAAGGGACCAATTCAACCACCACACAGTGCAAAAAGCAGAAAGCCAGACATCCAGGAAAACGGTAGAGTACTGCACCACAGGAGACCTACTACAGAAGGACGATATCATACCCACGCCGGACATAACAGAAGTACTGAAGTATGAAGAAGCCATGGTTTGAAGTATTCACCGGATAAGGCAAAAAAATAGCAAACGAAAGGAAGGGGCCACGGGACCGAATGGCATTCCACCAGAGCTTTTCAAACACAGGGGGGATGACTGGGTTGGAATCCTTAGCCCTCTCTTCCAAGAAGTTAGTTCCCTCCGCATAACTCCAGCATCATGGAAAGGCTCAACGATCTCTCCAATCCACAAAAACGGAGATAAGTCTCTACCCCAAAACTACCGTTTGGTGGCCTTAAATCGACAATAAGGCAAAATATTGTGCAGGCACTGTGTTAGCGGAACTCACATCTTGGGCAGCGGAGTATGCAGTAATTCCATTTAACCAGACAGGATTTTGCAAAATGCCCGGCACGACAACAAACACCCTGGCCATCTCACTACTTTTAGATGCGGCAAATACCTCTGATCCCCTATTACACCTTTACTTCATCGACTTCAGTGCAGCCTTTGATCATGTCAATCGGGCAAGGATGTGGGGTAAGCTGCCCCGCTGGGAAATTCCCCAACCTCTACTAAACATATTGATACTTCTTCACATGGATACATGGGTACAGGTGAAACTAGGAGCAGGCACACACCTTTCCAGGCGAGTACCAACAACCAAAAGCCTGAAGTAGGGGTGTGTGCTCGCTTCCACCGTATTTAATCTATTATTGGCCGACTTGACGCAGGAACTCAACATTGTTATTGTTATTGTTATAGCGGATTTATATAGCGCCGAATCACCTGCAGGTCTCAGGGCGCTTTTGACCACAAAACATAACAACCGGGATACTGAAAAAAGGGAAGAGGGAGGGGGCAGGACTTAAGCTAAGCTGAGTGCTGTTCTGAAAAGGTTGGTTTTCAGGGCTTTCCTGAAGCGGAGTAGATTACCCTCCTTACGGAGTGCCTCCGGCAGGGCGTTCCAAAGGTTCGGTAGTAGGACTGAGAAAGATCTCCCTCCCATTGTGGCCAGTTTGAAACGTGGGCATACAAGGAGTTGGGCGTCTGAAGACCTGAGGTTTCTTTCCGGTCTATATATCTCAATCCGTTCCATCAGAAACTCCTTGCGCCAAAGCCAGGAGGAAAGACCTTAACCAGTTTCCTGTATGCTGGCGATGTGGTCCTGGTCAGTCACACACAGGTGGGTCTACAACATCCCCTCAACAAAATGCAGGATTATACTACAGAGAATAGCCTGAAGGTCAACTATGGAAAAACATGAACAATGACCATCAATAAAAAAAGAAAAAGACCCTGGACCTGGCACCAGGGCAGCAGAAGAATATAAGTACCTGGGCATCGTCATCGACAAAGAAGGTCTCTTTGCCCAGCAGAAAGAAGTAATCAAAAGTAAAGGGCTGGCGATTGCAGTAACACATAAAATCTCAAATCAAAACTGAGGGGGCCCATTTTAAGTCCCTTTTCAGGATTGCACACACCAGAATTCTTCCAATAATCACCTATGGCAGCAAATCCATGCAAGGCAGAGACACCAAGATACTGGACAGCGCTGTAGTCAAAGCATACAGAATCATGTTCAGCCTCCCAAAACACACCTCACCAGCTCAGACTGGAGTTCTGCCTATTAAGACAATCCTTGGCCAGGAATGGAGCTGACATTATCTGTGGAATAAGATCAAGAATGCCACGTCAAACACATTTAAACAACTATTATGGCATGAATTACTACAGAGTGATACATCACCCGAAAGAAGCTACCTCCAGGAGTGTCCCTGGCAACAACTGGGCTGTCTCATCTCTGAAACTTACACATGGACGATACAGGCCTAAAGAAACTGGAATGGAAAGCAATAAAACAACTTTCACTTGTGGAGGACAAGGCTATTTTCTCAGCTCAAGCCTGGATGACCTTAAATAACTACAGAGCTCTTGCACCTCAGAACTATTTTAACCTAGATTACTCTAGATCGTTTAAAACACAATTCCTGGGGCACCGCCTTACACTACTCCTGTGTGCCTTGAACCTTCCACCTAGGTTGAGGGACTCAGCACACACTTCCTGCCGCTTATGTGGCAATGGGACAGAAGACCTGCTGCACCTTCTAAGTACCGGTAAGGAGCTGCTGGGCCAAAGAGACATCAGTTCCCGGAGCAAAGCAGTGTTTGCCTGTTTCAGGCCTGAAGACTCAAAGCTAAACTGTAGGCTGGTAAAATTTCTCATGCTAGTGGAAAAGAAAATGCCACCGGCCGCGGAACGGAACAGGTACATGGACGCACCGCGACCCCCGCAGATTCTGAGCCGCAAAGCATTGGCATGCTCCGCTCACCGACCCTGCACTAGGTATGAGAACACCAATGACAAGGTGAACATTATTAACAACAGGGCACAAGTCCTAAAAAAAGAAGTGGGGGGACTCTCCAAGTTAGGCGTGGTCACAGGAAGTGACATCACGACAGGAAGTGACATCACAACAGGAAGTGACATCACGACAGGAAGTGACATCACGACAGGAAGTGACATCACGACAGGAAGTGACATCATGCCAGGTGTGAGCAGGACAAATGCAAGGCAGGGAGATCTGTTGAATAGGATGGCTCCCATCTCTCCCTCCGCCTGCACCATCTCTCCATCCGCCTGCACCATCTCTCCCTCCGCCTGCACCATCTCTCCCTCTGCCTGCACAATCTCTCCCTCTGCCTGCACCATCTCCCCCTCTGCCTGCACCATCTCCCCCTCTGCCTGCACCATCTCCCCCTCCCACTCCGCCTGCACCAGCTCTCCCTCTGCATGCACCAGCTCTCCCTCTGCCTGCACCAGCTCTCCCTCTGCCTGCACCAGCTCTCCCTCTGCCTGCACCATTTCCACTCTACCTGCACCATTTCCACTCTGCCTGCACCATCTCTCCCTCTGGCTGCACCATCTCTCCCTCTGTCTGCACCATCTCTCCCTCTGCCTGCACCATCTCCCCTCTGCCTGCAACATCTGCCCTCTGCCTGCTCCGTCTCCCCTCCGCCTGCACCATCTCATCCCCTGCCTGCACCATCTCTCCCTCTGTCTGCACCATCTCTCCCTCTGTCCACACCATCTCCCCTCTGCCTGCACCATCTCCCCTCTGCCTGCACCATCTCCCCTCTGCCTGCACCATCTCCCCTCTGCCTGCAACATCTGCCCTCTGCCTGTTCCGTCTCCCCTCTGCCTGTTCCGTCTCACCCCCTGCCTGCACCATCTCATCCCATGCCTGCACCATCTTTCCCTCTGCCTGCACCATCTCTCCCTCTGCCTGCACCATTTGCACTCTGCCTGCACCATTTCCACTCTGCCTGCACCATCTCTCCCTCTGTCTGCACCATCTCTCCCTCTGCCTGCACCATCTCCCCTCTGCCTGCACCATCTCCCCTCTGCCTGCACCATCTCCCCTCTGCCTGCACCATCTCCCCTCTGCCTGCAACATCTGCCCTCTGCCTACTCCGTCTCCCCTCTGCCTGCACCATCTCACCCCCTGCCTGCACCATCTCACCCCCTGCCTGCACCATCTCATCCCCTGCCTGCACCATCTCATCCCCTGCCTGCACCATCTCATCCCCTTGCACCATCTCTCCCTCTGGCTGCACCGTCTCCCTCTCAGCCTGCATCATCTCCTTCTCTGCTTGCACCATCCACCCCCTCCGCCAGCACCTCCCTCCCCTGCCTGCTGCTCTTTTAACCCTTTCCTCGTCGCCTTCTCCCCCCCCATGGTTTCTCCCACAGTTTTTGGCTCTTCTCAAAGTGACTGAAATAAACTCATGAAATGCGCTTTGAATTTGTGCACGCAAATTTGCGCCTACCCCGCTCCTACCCCGCTTCGATGTGCTGAGTATCGGAGCCTTTTTTTAATACTTTTGTATGATTCAACTGAACATCCATTGTCTAGGGCAGGCGTGGCAAACAGGGTGAGGCCTTTTTTCGTTCCTCCTGCCATCCTGCACACTCTGTGACCTACCTGCGTTTGGCCCATCATAGCGCTGTCCAAAGAAATCAAATGGTCTTTTCAGTGCTTCTCATATTAACATCTGCAGTAATGCAGGACAAGCCTCGCAACATATATACACGGATGATTCAAAAGGTTCCAAAAATTAACTGCAAATGTGACTTTTTACGAAACTCTGAAAGTTCTTACCATTAGAGATTGGGCCAATCTTGACTTTGTGTTCACTGAATGTGGTGTTCCCCAAACGCCCACATGCACTCGGAACATGAACACGACCAAGATCGCATCTCCGAGCAAAAAGAATAGCGAGCAGAAGGTCAAGGGCGGAGCTCATTTTATACTCAAGCCCCTCCTGACAAAGCCGCTGCGCTCGCAGAACTGGGAAAAGGAAGATTCTGGCATCCGTCCATTTCCCTGCACTATAAACAGCATGGGACAATGCGGACGGTGTTACATGAACAGTAAATAAATAGCGAGGAGTTCATTTTGGTGTCAGCCCTCTGCTGATGACACCCGGTGCGGCCCGCACCTCCCGCACCCCCCTTGTGACGCCACTGATCACAACCATCCCCAGAAGAGCTCTCTTGTCCAATGATCTAACCATTCATCCTTCCATCAAACCCCTGATATCCACCATTCCAAATGTACATTGTCATCTATTAATTCTTTTATCCATCATGCAGTCTTTCACCATTCATTCTGTCCTTCCAACTGTGTGCCCATCCATATCCAAACCTTTTCAACTATTTGAAAACCTATCCATCGTCTATCTTTCCATCCATCCTTTCAGTCATCCATCCCTTCATCCATCCATTCACTCACTCATCCATCCAACCGTGTACCATTTCACCCAAGCATCCTTTCACTCATCCATCCACTCTTCCACCCACCCATCCATTCACTCATCCATCCAACCATTTACCCTTTCACCCATCCAGCCTGTAAGACAATAAGAAATGTACATTTGTCAGGTGTCATACCTGATATGTATTGTTAGACAAATTAATTATCATAATGTTATCGATCTAGTGAAGATGGAAGGCTGATACAGCAGCATGAGATTAGGGTACCCAACACTTTTACACTTGTTCACTGAAAAACGATTGCATCATATTATGGTGAATATTGTGTTGAATATACCGAAGTGCACAAACATGTTTAAAAAAGCAGTCACAAAAGAAACATTTCCGGGGTGTCTGTGGATTCTTGTACAGTGGAGTGGTGCATGCTTCCTCACCTTTCCAGTAATTAAGCGGGTGGTTCTTGCCTTTTATGCACAGCCAGTTGCGGGGTGTTCGCCTCTGATTTGAGCAAGCAGGCTGGAGAGAAGGGACTAACATACCTCTTGGGAACTCGACTCACCGATTACCAGCCCTGCAAGAGCCTTCACTGCTCAGATTTTTTTTTTATTTTAGACAAAAATGTGTGAAAAAACTGTCTTAAAATAATCGAACTTTTATTTGAAACACATTACACCCTCCGTTCATTTTCAAATGTTGCACATCGTGTTAGCTTTCAACATATGCCAAAAGAAGAGAGAGAGAGACTCCTGACCCTGTGGCAAGCAGCATACTTCTGGTGAGATTTTTGGGAATGCCCTTGACCAGCTGTTAATGTTGCCGGCGGCGCTACCCGCAGGAAGCGGCTCACCACATGCTGTAACACCCCAAACTGGCCCATTGACATTCTGTATGTGGCAATCAGCCCCATACAAAGTGACAATGGGCGGGGTGGGGCTGCTCTTGCGCTTCTAGCAGCCTGTGATTGCAGGAATGGGGGCGGGCAGGTGGAGAGAGGGCGCTCTGTGCCAATGTTTTGAAGCATGTGCGATGCAACAGAAGGTGGCATTTCTTTCAAGCTCCCCCACATCCTGCTCGGCGCCGCGGCGCCCCTGGCTTCTCATCACGGCGCACCGGGGTGCCGCGGCGCACACTTTGGGAACCACAGCATTAGGGGATGATGGGCTAATAAAGCTGGCAGTGAGGTGCAATATTGGGAGAGTCTGTTTTCGTACATATCCGGCTGAGGCGGGCAGGCAGCAGGCGAGGCCGGGGACGAAGGAAAGTCTGGATCGGGACGGCGTTTTGATTGAGCAGGGTGGACGGCGTCCACCCTGGAAAATAAGTGGGGGGATGCCGTCCACCCGCGTGGTACCCCGACTCGTGCCCTGATTAACAAAATACTATCTATCCAACCATCATGCCAGGGGCATTAATGGTTGGTTTATACAACTTTACTGCACAACACTTTGCACTAAGTTAAAGTCTCAGAATAAGTTACCTAACATTTTATATACAAATGTTATTTCTGTATATCTATAGTTTTAATGCTGTTTGCGTTCTGTGCATGGGTTCTTACCTACCCTGCATTGGAAGGAGTACAAAAGGACAGTGCAAACTTTGATAACAATATACTATCAATCAAAACTATCTGGCCAAGAACATTACTGGCTGGTTAAAACAACTAAAGCACTTTACATGTAGGGAAAGATTAATGACATGTTGAGCATGTTATTTTACTATGTGTATTTATGGTTTAAAAAAGCATCTTGATTGTTATGCACCGGTATTTTTTAACTATACAATAAACTTAAACACACATTTGGCAGTTGAATGTCGCTCACAGGTATAATCAAACCATGGAAATGTCACACTTAAGCAATTTATAACTTGGCAGCTATGATCTGATGCGAAACAACATCATCTAGGCTGATGGAAAATTCGTAAGAACAGAAGAATCAGAGCAAGTTTGTTTTCTTTGCCAGTCTTTAATGGTCATCTTTCGTCTACTTCTCATCGGGATACATGGAGATCAGATTATTATACTCTGCCAGTTAAAAATAAATCTAGGATACACAAACCAAGAGTAAAATTCTTGAATATCTTCGAGGCAAAAAAAAAATCCCACGATGGAATGATCCCTTTATTTCATAATTAAGTCTCAACATCACCTGCCATTTCAAACATACCGACTATAAAACACGATGTTTTGAACGCTATCCTACCTTTATGGTTAATAACTGTGCAGAAAATAAGAATTTTGAACCTACCGGTTGAGTGAAATGCTTAGGGGTAGCCAAGGACGCCAGCACCACAAACAATCTGCGAGCTCAGTTGCTCTCAGCTTCGCCTGCCTGTTATCGGAGCTGAGCGAACCCACTCAATGTCTGCGTGGTTACTGTAAGCATCAGATAGTACCCCCGGCATTGAAAGGGAAAGAGGACTACGGCTTGCTCTTCCCGTTCCGGCGCAGGGCGCCTTCTCGTGACGTCAACGCGCAGAGATCGGCCCTCCCCCGGTGACAGTGCGAGTGCTGCCAGTGGAACATGGCCGGTAGCACGGGAAGCTGGAGGAGGCATGGCCCCCCTCTGCATCGGCAGTGGTGTACGGGCGATTACTGCAACTCAGTCTGAAGCCAGTTGAGGGCTTGCGCCGAGAACGGAGTCTGCACCGGCCCCCTGCCTGTAGGTATCCCGGGTATAGCAACTGATGGAAGGGAACCAAAACTAGAACGTGACAATTCCTGTGCTGGCAAGGTGCATATGAGTTTGTCTGGTTGCGAGGAGGGCTTAGTCTGTGGCGACTCTGGGTTCAGGCTCAAGACTGCGAGTATGATTACCTTGTTTAGAGGCCCATTTAGTTGCTGCCAGTGTTGTTTTTAGGGATGTGCCTCTTATCCATGGTTCTAGTGGAGTCTCTCGCCTTTGCCCCCAGGTTTCCTCCAAGTCATAATGACATCAGAAAGCACCGATTTGTGGGCGTGAGGGGCGAGTGGCGTTGCAGCCCAGAGAGCGCACGCCGCTCTAGGTGGCCCGTGCCTCCCAGGTGGAGGAAAATGTCATTGGTAATCAAGGGTTTTCTTATTTGTGTCGCCTCCATCCTTGCTGATGTTGACAGAGACTCTCTGAATCTCTGCAATGCTGTCTGCTTGCGCTCTGAACATCTTGTACCCCCTCAGCTGTAGACGAACGGGGTTCATGCTAGCGACTATCTGCACGTAAGGGCGCTTTAAGGAAATGACAACAGAAAGCGGCAGTGATGCAGCTCTTTGCATCTGTCATCATGAGTCATTGTTTGTTCACAACAAATGTGAAAGCTGCCGCCATCTCTCTAGTGGGCTCCTTGGGTAAGTGGAAGCTGTGCCTTGTCTTTCATTTACCTTCATCTTACTTTTTTCTTTCTATTTTGAACTCTTCTATCCAAGGCCAGTCAAAGTCGATACAATTATTTTCCAAGTTTACATTTTATATTCTTTTGTGTCCCAGTCGTTTGTCTTTCATTCAAGTTATTATAGCATCGTGTGTTCATTTCTGCTGCGCCGCACATAGTAGATTGCATGTTATGAATTCTATTCTGTAAAGAGAACCTCTTGTCTTCACTTTCTTGATAGAGAGGTGGTAGTTCAGAGGTTCGAACAGATACATTTTAATTTTCTTTGTACAGGCTAGATATTTCGTTTTGGAAACCACTCATGGCTAGATTATAAATGACCAACATTTATATTGTTGTGAGCCTTTGTTAAAAGGGGCATCAAAGGAATTGAAAGAGGAGACTGACAGTCCAGCCCCCCCCACCTCCAAGATGACACAGCACTTTAGTTCTGTCTAAAGATATACCTTCATATTGTATTGTATTTGTATTTATATATCGCTTACTACCCCTGTTGAGGCGTCCAAGCTCTTTTTCGGCACACAACTCTGGATCCAATAAAGGATTAGTGGTAAATTAGTATAGAGAAATTTAAAAGTCATTTGAGTGGTGGATATATTAGTTATTTGGATTGAGAATGATAGTGGAGGAATAGAAGAGGAAAGGATTTAGAAATCTTTTTTTGTTTGTTTGTTTTGTAGCTCATAGCAGCAGGAGGAGGAGGCTTGGGATGATAAAAAGGGAGGTGGAAGAGTCTGAGGGAAGGGTTTAAAAAGACTTGTTTAGGGGATCTGAATGGTAAAGGAGGTATAAAATATTGCAAGGAGGGGTAGAGGAGGGAAGAGTCTAGAAAAGGTAATTTTGAGGAACATAGTAGTGTGTTGTATAGATAGCCAAGAATCAATATAATGTTGGAAAGCTTCTTTAATGGTATAACAAGAAACTGGTCCGTCCTTTCCAGCAGCAGCAATCGTACTGGCAGAAGCAGAACAGAACATAGAACACTCTGGCACAGTTCTAATTCCATTAACTAAATAATTACAAGAAAAGAACACAACACATCCCCTCTCTTTATATAATAAAATACTTATACATTTGATCTAATATTCAAGAAGCAATATAATGTTGGAAAGCTTCTTTAATGGTATAACAAGAAACAGGTCCGTCCTCTCCAGCAGCAGCTACAGTACAGGCTGAAGCAGAACAGAACATAGAACACCCTGGCACAGTTCTAATCCCATTAACTAAATAATTACAAGAAAAGAACACAGCATAGTGGTATGAGGTTTGGGATGAATTAAAGAATGGAGGTATAGGATATATTGAGAGCAGGATAGCGTGATAAATAAGGTAGTGCATTGGAAATGCTGAATTAGATGAAAAGTAATAAATATATAGATCCAGAAGTATATAGAAGTTATGTAGATGGGAGTATATGTAAATTAAAGATGCATTAAATGAACTCCGGATTTCAAGTGTTGTTGTTCTTAAAATTAATTGTATTTGTATACTTTTTTTATAATTCAATAGTGAAGCAATTGTAGATATGGTAAAATATGTACTTATTTATGCAGTCACTTATATACATGTTACAAACATAGAATAATGTAACTATCAGTAATATGTACATTTGTTAAGCAGAACAAATGGATATCCTATATTTTTTTGTAAACATGATTATTCTACACGTTTATACAAAGCAATACACACATATAGGTATTTGTCTATAGTACAAATAAATGCTTGTATACAGAGGAATATGCTGTATATTTCTGTTTGCGTTTGATGGTTATGTGTAGTAGAGCCAACTCTTGAGTAGTTTTATGAAGATAAGGTGGTTATCCGTGGATCTTATGTTGGGGGGTAAAGAGTTCCATAGTTTGGCTGCTTGAACAGAGAAGGATGGCACACCATAGTTTTCTTCTTGTGCATTGGGGTTTTGAGACAAGGTGCTACTCTAGATCGGAGGTTCCTTTGTTGAATGTGTTTGGTGATTTTATTCCTGAGGAAGAGTGGTCCTGTTCCATGTATCGCATTGTGGGTGATACATTGCAGCTTGAATGTGGATCTTTTGGCAACCGGTAATCAATGCAGGACTTTCAAGGGAGGGGATATGTGGTATTGCGGTTTTATATGTAAGAGTAGTCTGGCAGCCGTGTTCTGAATCCGTTGTAGTCTTTTCATGGTCATTAAAGGAGATCTGTGGTAAAGGCTATTGGTGTAATCAAGTTTGGACAGACACAACAAGGGAGATGGTAGCCTGGACATTATGTGAAAATCTCAAATGGGGGACGATTTGTCGCAGAGTTTTTATAGTAACAAAGCTTGGTCTTGCTAGTTTGTCCACTTGGGCATTCATTGATGGCGTGGAGTCCATGGTCATTCGGATGTTTCTTACTTCCTTTGATACTTTAGGCAGTGTTCCCAGATCATCAGGTTTCCAATCGCTACATGTGAGTATTTCCATTTTGAATGTACTCTGTTTGAGATAGTGCCATGTCATCCATTGATCCACGGCTCTGAGACAACTGAAAATTGGCCAGTTTCCAATACCTTTGGGGCTTTCCAGTTGAAGGAGTATTTGCGTGTCATCTGCATAGTTATAGCACGTGAGTTGAAATTGATTGATCAGTGCCGGTAATGATTTCATGTAGATGTTGAAAAGCATGGGTGAAATTATACTGTCTTGAGGGACCCTTCTTATGTGAAGTACGGTTTGGACGAGTAAGGGGGTATGGATGACATTAGTTCTGTTGGGAAGGTGGGATGTGATCCAGTCTAGAGCAGTCTCCTCTATGCCAGTCTTTGTATCAGAGTGTCAAGGTCAACTGTGTCAAGGGCAAGAAGTAGCCCAGCAACTCCACTGCAGTCAACTGTGTTCTTCAGGCCATCCCAGATGGCAAGGAGGGCAGATTCTGTGCCTCTTCCTGGACCGAATCCTGTTTGGAAGTCTGAAAGTATGGCATTATCTTCAATCAATTGTGACATCTGGTTGAATGCTGCTCTTTCTATCAGTTTGCCCGGGAAAGCTCCATTTGTAATTGGTCTGTAGTTGTGAGGGTACAGCAGGTCCAAGTTTGTTTTCTTCAATAGTATTGTTTCTTTAAAACACATAAGATGGCGTGGGCAAACTCGATAAAGCTTACGGCGTGCTTTTTAAAACACACATGCACACATTTATTACTCAATAAGCATGCCATATAAGATAATCTCATTCAGACTTCCTGTGCACCAGCTAACCACTCTATCTCACAAATTTAGTAGTTTGACTCTTTTTTCATGCAGTGACTCAGTTTAAACACTCTCATCATACACACACTTCAAAATGGCAATCCCAGTTGATGAAATTATCACATCATCTTTACTGCGTCACTATATTCTTCATGTGACACACTTAATTGCTTTCACAAACCGGTAGCGCTGTTGAGGATGTTTCAACAGCTGGGAGCTCACAAGTTGCAGATAACATGCAGCTGATGAGATGGCTGCTTCAGCGGTACTTTTTTATTGGCACAAGCTGGGTGTCCACAAATAGTGGTGTGCATTTAATGTCCATTTCTTTTGGCAGCGTTTTTGCATGATATTGTCCTTATTATGCAAGGCCATCTGTGTAGGATAGGTCACGTTGAACAGTTGCAGGCCCATTACGGTTTTCAAAGTTTTGGGTGTCATGTGGTGATTGGTTTGCATACATTTGTATTCTCACATAAATATGGTGACATTTGTTCCTAGCTGTGTCCTTAACTGATGTCTTTTATGAATTCAAGTTTTCAAATGCCTATTTCCTTTCCGTCATGTACTCCAGCTGATGTTTCATAAATCCCTGCAATATGCATAAGATGCTCATTTACAACAATGTATGTAAAAAGAAGATGCTCTTTTAATGATTGTAATTTGCAGAGTTGTATTATGTTTCTTTACTATTACTCACAAGAAGTACATCCAACAAAGATTTGTCACAGTCCTGGTGTGGCCTTCAACTCTCTGAAAAAAGGGACAGCCCACATAATACTCGGCCGATTCGCAGTCCGAGCTCTCCTTTCTATGGTGTCCCGGCGAGACCCTGTAGAAAGGGGAGCTCGGACTGTGAATCGGCTATCTCTTGGCTGAAGAGAGGTATTTGGAAGCTTTTGACCAGATTAGACAACATACTTCATACTAGATTTACATATACGGGGTACCAATCATTGACGGCCAGTTAAACGTTTGTCCTTGTCTGCTTACAATTCACATGGTTATCATGCAGAGTGACTAATTTGATATCTGGTCATGATGAATGCCCCGTTTGGGGTCAATAGAGGGCAGAAACATGTTGACCCTTAGTAGGGGTATATTTTGTTAATCCCTAGACCTCTTATTTTTTAATCCTGCCCAAGGACACCACCCATTAAAGTCATTTATTTTCCTGGAGAAGGTTTTAATATTCTTCACTGACAAGAGATTTTAGTTTGACTTTGCACTCTGCCCCTCACTCACTAAGATGTCTGGTCCCCTATAGATAAAACACCTCCGCTCCGCTTCGAATTTTTTTTTCCGGAGAGTTGGAGTCAACATCTGGGACCCTGTGGTCCAAGTCTGAGGAGGAAAACCCACGATGAAGCATGTCACCTTCGGGTGAGTGAGGGTTCTCATCCTTAAGAAAAGATGTTTCCTATTTTCAACATCACATCTAACTCTCTGTTTGATATTAGTTACAGGATTCCCCCTGTGACAATTCTTTGGTGGACGTACTTTTTGTGACTAATAGTTTAGGTACAGAGTAGTACGTGTCCTGTTTGGGTGGTCTCGCCTTGTGATCTTTTGTGTGGACCATTATATTATGTTTCTTTACCTACTGCACATTTTTGGTTACCTTTGTTGCTGTAATTGATGAATGGTTTAACAAGTGTACACCTTGATGACGGACCACACAATCTGAAATACTTTGGGGATGTGTTCAACAGTCTACACTAGTGAAAATTATACTTAATTAGTGGAATTTTAATATTGGTACACCTCATAATCATGTAAACAATGGAATTTGGTACATAAGAAAAAACATTTCCAAAATAGGACTTTTAACTGATCGTCAAGTATGATGGATTGCTTGTAACACTTTAGTCGCAATGATTAGCTGTTTATCTTTAGGACAATTTGTTGAATAATGAATAGTGGGATAATGGTTCCATACTAATGTCCATGGGTAGAAGCTATTTGTGTATAGCACTCTGGAAATTAGAGTATAATATGTCGAGTTTTAATGTACTTTTTGATTAAATATTTGTCTTTTTTTGCATTTTTACCTTTTAGCTTGTGCACATGCAAAGACGCCTAAAAAAAGTAGATCAATCAAATGCCAGGCTACCAGTCCAATGTCATGTTTTCATTGAATTTATTTTTGCTCTGGATCATTTTTAGGGCTGGGTTGTGACAGCACAGTTGTCAAATAGACCTCCTGCTAACAATATACTTGTTTTACTGCTTTATTTTCATTTTATGCTTATTAACATTGCAGCAATAAGTAAAGTATACAGTGATTACAGGGTAGAGTGGAAAACAGACTTATCGTTGTGTCCAGTAGGCAATAAGCAGTACAAGGTACAATTCATAGTGGCCGGATAAACAAAAATCATTCAGTGAAAAGAAGTCATTATAGTCATACTGTCAAGCAGCAAAAACAATATATTTGACATGGTATATCGTATCAATGAGCAACACTGGACGTAGACCATTCACATCCGTGCATATAATGTTCGTTACTCAAGATGATACAAAATGTCACATCACTCAGAAGGTTATAAATAAAAAGTAAGCGTGGAGAATCACAGCTAATGCAACAAATGTATGGGCCGTCCCCCCGACTCCCTTCTTCATCAGGTTCAGAGCATGGACAAAGCAAATACTCCACCTATGGGGCCCTGTATATCTTTCGTGTGACTACAAGACTGCATAAGAGCATGGTAATTATCAGGGCGAGTATTACAGTATGTCATGTCAGTCTGCCATTCAGATACCATCAGCAGAGGTCCTTTCAACCAGCACATCGCAACCCTGCTTCGTGCCAGTAAAAGGCCAAGTGGCACAAGTATCCTACTAGTTTTCGAGACTCCCGATCATATCCCCGTAGTGCCAACAATGGAGCGCACCTCAATACTTTGTCAGTGATTTCTTCCAAAAGTCTAAATATCTCAATTGATAAATGCCATAACAGAACCATGCCATATGCACGGTCAGCTTCCCCTGTGCCACAGTGAGGACATCTGGAATCCTCTTTTAAACCATACCAATGTAAGTGGGCTGGGGGTATAATATACCCAATGAAAAAATGTAAAATGTATTAACCGGAGGTGTCCGTTCAAAGATATAGTATGAATAACTGAGCAGCAGTAGACCCATTGCCTATCTGTGATTTCTATGTCTAGTTGATCCTGCCTGTGAGCTTTAGAGGTATGTGAGAGAGGAAATCTCAGGAGGCTCAGTTGATGCACCATTTAGCAATGTTCGCCACACATGGTGGGCACGATAACAATGAAATTGGGTTAGCAAAGTTGGTGTCTGTCTGCGAGCTAACCTTATCCCAATCATGAAGCATCTTATCTTCAAAAAGATCCCCCAGGGGCCATGTCCTTCATACTCTCAAAGCCTCGGTTGCAACACAACCTCTGCCAAGCGGAAACCAACCACACCATTGCAATGGCAAATTTGGAGAATAAAGCAAGGTCGCATTCGGTGTGGCTTCTGTTTTCTTTAAAAGGTATCATGTGGTACCCTTTGGATCTATTACATTATGTCAGTGCACTGGTTTACTTAGTAAGGCAAAAGGAAGCGAACATGTGGAACATCCATTTGACCATGTAACCAGAAAAAGGAAAACATAATCTGCGCTACTCTATACTATACTTCAAAATCTGGAGCACCTATGACACCTGCCGGGTAAGGGTAAGGGTGGCCCATTGTACACAAGCCTGTTTGCTGGCCCATGCCAAACGAAGAATCAAAGTGCTCTAAGTTCGAAATAGTGCACCCGTATGTTGATGAATAGAAGTAAAAAACCTGGGAGTACTATCATTTTCATAATGGCTATACGGCCAATAAGTGAAAGAGGAAGATTTATCCAATGGTCCACTGCCTCAGTGAGACGCTGAAGGCCTTACCATAATTTTCGCGCTGTACCACCTCTTGATGATCAGTATATATCATTATGCCTAGGTAATGTATCAGATCCCTAGTCCATTTCGGGGGAAATTCCGCAGTTACATATTATCAATAAGAGGAAACATAAGAGATGTGTCCCAAATGTATCTCTAACCCAGAGTGGCCACTAAACCACACTGCCTTTCTGAGAACCGGAGCTAGTTTCCCGTCAGGGTCACGGACCTATAATAGTGTATCATCTGCATATGCAGAAAGTATTAAGTTGTATTCCAAGAATCATATACCTTGGTGGGCATGATACTCTTGCAGCGTACAAGCCAAAAGCTCCGCTACTAAAGCGTATAGCAGTGGGGACAAGGGGCACCCTTGACTTGTGCCCCTAGCAATATGTTTGTCATTAACTCTCCCCTGGGCTGTTGAGTTCTTATATAAGACCTGTTTTAGTTTCTAAAAGACATCCCCAACACCCACTCGCCGCAACACAGATAGCATAAATTCCTACTCAACAATCCGCTCACCGACCGGCCGGGCTTCGCTCCGCCGGTCCACATCACCTGACTGCAAGTCCCAGGAGCCTCAGGGGCTGAACGCGCATTTCCCACGCGCCAGGAGGCGCATAAAGACTCGCCTGTTGCAGAGTCCCTTGGTGTCCATTGCTGTGTGGTTTGCCTTCCTCGCGGCCGGGCTTAGCTCCGCCCCCCGCCCTCACTGACCGGCCCGGCTTCGCTCCGCCGGTCCACATCCCCTGACTGCAAGTCCCAGGAGCCTCCGGGGCTAAACGCGCATTTCCCACGCGCCAGGAGGCGCATAAAGACTCTCCTGTTGCAGAGTCCCTTGGTGTCCATTGCTGTGTGGTTTGCCTTCCTCGCGGCCGGGCTTAGCTCCGCTCCCGCCCACCGGCCGGGCTTCGCTCCGCCGGTCCACATCACCTGACTGCAAGTCCCAGGAGCCTCAGGGGCTGAACGTGCATTTCCCACGCGCCAGGATGCGCATAAAGACTCGCCTGTTCCTTCGTCCCGCGAGGACGCGCGAGGGACGCGCTGGGCTACGCCCGGGCAAAGGGCGGGCCCTCTGTGGCCTGAGGAGGCCGGGACGGACCACCCCGCTTGGTTTTTCCACAAGAGGAGGTAAAGAGACTTGGACTCCATACTTCGTGGTCTACTTAATATTTGATTTTATTAACGGACTTTGATTTTTGTACTTTAAATTTCCTGAACGTGTCGCTGCTTGGTATTACCAATATACATCTTACTCATAACCAAGCCACATTATGACTCGTAAGGGGGTTAACAGAAATGTCATCCCTCAGGGGGGTTCACGCCATGGGACACAAGTCCACCACCTAAACGGGATAATATCGCCCACTCCTAGTGAAACGAATGGAAATAATTCTTGCCAGCCCGTAGATAGTATACTCAGTCTAGACTCTCCTTTACTAACAGCCGGTATTGTGCAAAGCCTCTCACTGGAAGAGGAATTAAATATCCTGTGTAAAACTAGGTATGTCCCAGTGAACCGAGATTCGAAAAAATTAGTGCCCTACTTTGTCACCCCAATAGTATCGGTACATTATCCCCTAATGACTGCCCGCTGGAACACCCCCTACTACCTCAAAAAGTTAACACCCAAAGTTTAGTACTCCCCCAGGTTTCATCCGTTAAAAGGAAGTACGATGGGGATAAACACAATGGGAATCACCCAAAGCTACAAAAACTGTCCGTAAGCCCCTTACTTTCCACCACTAACTCCCCCTTAACCTTAGAGGTTGCAGAAAAATTAGACCACTCAATAATTCCCTCCCAGTTAACTTTACTGTCCCAGATTGAACTACTGATTAAATCTATTACATCACCGTTGGTGGAAAAACTAAACACCCTAGGGGACAGGTTGATGAGACTAGAAGAAATGATCAAGGCCAACCTGCCACCCACTAAAAACTCTGTAACATCTAACCGCTCCCAGCCACCTGCTGCCCCCGAAGTGCCTACGCTAACTACACAAAGCACTACTGACCAAATTCAGCCACTAGCCCTTAATACATCAGCCCGAATGTTCCTAAAATCCCTCTAAACCCGTTTTAGCACGGCATACTGCTCCTGGAGCAGAGTTTAATAAAGCACCTTACATACACTTACCACCGGAGGCTGCCCCGTTTGTATATGTCCTTTCAGGAGTACCAGCACTTACTCATGGAAAAGTCGAAAGACAAGAAGATCTACTAAACAAGGTTATGTTTTGGTTAACAAAAAATAGACCCCTGCCAACCGACCTTAATGGAAGTATAGTGAGTGTCAGAAGGGTGGGCTGGCTAGGTTCTCTCCCAAAAGACATTCCTGGTGATCTAGTGCTAGTTAAATTTAGGAACAGACATATTGTCCCGTATCTGAACACCTGGCAGCCACAAGTAGGTGACGGTCCTATATCCACCTGGGATTTACACGACTTTTACCCCTGTGTGTCATACCACCCTCTATCAAGACCAAAGACAGGGTATAATTACTCGATGGGTAGAATCGCCTGTGTATTGAATGGTAGTAGCTCTTCCGCTTCTAATCGATTCGAACAAATGTACAATAGCTATAAGCATGGAAAGCTCTATTAATTTGCTCCTAGCAAGCGACAAGCTGATGTAATGGTAGATCTGTGAATGCTAATCCTATGAAAGGCACGTAACAATTATGAAATTATTCCCACAGGCTGGGCCCAAGTTTTTAACTTGTACATACTTTGTGATACTGCATGTTTTGTTTCATGACTGTTTTTAACTGTACGCTTTTATGATTTTAAAACCAAATCGAATAAAGCAAAACTGAACTACTCGACAGTCAAATGCTTTTTCACCATCTAAAAAACAGCCATGGCACGCACTTTAGGATCAATACGTGAAACTGTACCAAAGAGGATACAATGGTTATATATAAGAGCTCTAGGAGGTATTAAACCGGCTTCTTCCGGGCCCACAATACCTCTTAGCAGGGGCACTAGTCTATTAGCTAATACTTTTGCAAACAATTGTGTGTCCGTATTTAAGAGTGACTGTGGCCAATATGAAGAACAAAGATCAGCCAGCTTGCCACATTTAACCAACGTAATCAGTAATGCCTCATGCATAGACAGAGGCATGGTGCCACCGCATATTGTCTCCTCAAAAAGTTTCACCAAATTGGGTTTAAGGTTATCTTGGTATGCCTTGGAAAAAGTCACTGTTAGGCCTTCAGATCCAGGTGCCTTGCCTCCTGGCATGTCCTTTAACGCAGCCGCAATTTCATTAGGACAGAGAGGTGCCATTAGCCATTCTGTATGTCCGAAAGCCACTTCATTGAAATATGTGCCAAATAATCAGTAGTTGCCTGTTCATTATAATTAGTGCAAGATGTATATTGCTTAGTATCATAATTATGGAACCTTTCTGCCACCTGAGCGGTACCATGTATAGATAGCCCATCCTCATCGAGGACAGATAGTATTTCGGAATCTTCGTGATTCAGTCATACCAGGGCCGCCAGGGTGGCACTCAATCGGTAACCCTCCCCGTAGACTCTGGCAGTAGCACACCTGTCCAGATGCGTTATCTAATTCTGCGCTAACTCATTATACTCCTTTATTTTGGCCCTGATTTGTGCTAATAATTCAAGGAGCTAGTCAGGGCAGCAGTTGGACCGTAATCCCTACAATAGGGGCAGTGCCTGCTCAGGCACCGCCAATAGGGATTACTGTGCCAATTTTCCCCTGCCTTTTCCTGGCCGTCCAACCGCCATTAAATGGCATACGCAGATGGACTTTTTGGGGCCCCTAGCAGGCACAGTCCCCCCAGGGCCTCCGCTATGGTGCCCCCCTAAACATCCATGCACTTCGTGGTGCCTGGCACACGGATGTTTAAAAATATGCCTTTTTCAATTGTAGCTTGAGCTTCGGACCTTTTTCGTGCCTGAGCACAAGTGGAACAAGCATTTACAATGCAACGGTTTCGCCTTTGGAAAAGTTAGAGCTATTGGCAATGTAAATGACAATGCCATTTATTTATCTGTTTTCAAAACCAACACATAAATACAAATTTTGTCATTTACAATGCCAATAGCTCAAACTTTTCCAAAGGCGAAACCGTTGCATTGTAAATGCTTGTTTGTTGTTGAGAAGGAGGGGACTGCTCATGTACCTAAACATACCCGTGGCTGGCACAGCAGCCTACAAGGGCTAAAAAGTTCTGCCACCTAGAATTTGCCTTAGGCTAGAGTCCTGTGAGATAGTTTGCAGTAAGGTAAACAAAACATGCTACAAAGTGTTGCTCCGGGGAAGTTTTTTCTTATTAGTTAGTGAGAATCCAGCAGTCACCCCACCCACTGGCTAGTATATACTACAAAGGTTTCACCTCACTCATAGCTCATCCGAACACCCTGTGGACCGGTTGATGAACAGAAGACAACTGGGCTTACTTTAGAGGATTAACCAACTCCCACTTGTGCCCATGACTATGAAGTGGTCCCCAAGGGTCAGATGACTACGGAGACACACCAAGCTGAAAGAGGCCTTTTTCCTGAATTGCAAACAGACTAGTGACAACTGGAGCTGGACTGTGCCCTGCTGGTGGCTTCTGCTGCTGTTGGTCCTGACCCCAGAGTGATGTCCCTGAGGTTCTTAGAGCCTTCGAAGTAACCAAAAAGAGCTGCTCTAGAAAGTCTGGAAAGTTGGGACTGAGAAACTATTTGGACTTTCAAGACCTCCAGAGCATCAACGGTACCTTACAGCAAAGGTGTTTTATTACAAGTGGACACAGCTTCATGCTTGCCCCACTGGAGCATTTTGATCTCCATAAAAGATGAAATCCAAAGGTGGCATCCATACCCTGGCAAAAACGCACAAAGGATCTGCTTGACTCAAGGACTTTAGAGGCTGAGAAATTCGAATTGTTTGTGCTCTGAACATTTCCCTCTGTGAAATTTTAATTTGACCCACTCAGAGCCTTTTCTGCCAAAAGCAATAATTTCAGTGGGACCTCGTTCAACAGTAAGCAGGTATCAGGAGGTCTTCATCAGGTGCAGACTGCAACCTTGAACCACTGGAGGAATTTGACTTCTATTTCAGAGACTACGTAAGAAAGTAAAAATTGATGACCGAAGACACGCTTGGCTTATCTGACCGATGCTCAATCACAGTCTGATTGGAATCGCGGCTGGGCCTCGATCAAGCGGAAACAGTGAATTTCGATTTGTGCTTTTTGCCTTAAATTGTTGAAAAATCACCTCTCTGGTTCCTCTTATTGGTTTGTTGTTGTTTTTATGCCATTTTGCTCATAAAATATTTCTTTAGTTTTAGAAATTATCAGTTGGATTTGTATTTTCTTGTGTTTTGGTTTTGCAACTCTTTTGCAACAGCTAAATACATTGCACATTTTTTTAAGAGAAGCCTGTCTGCCCTAGCTACCAGGGGGTTGATCCAGATTTTAAATATATTGAAGCTGTTTTACCCAACCAAGTGTGTGACCTTATTCCTTGTTGTAGACTTATATCCACTCCTAATTAATAAACACACTTTTATATAGTTTACATAAAACAAATTATAATTCACATTTCTTACTTAATAAATGTATGACTACTGCCAAATAGAAAAGAAGCACCTGTGCTATCAAATGGATTGTGGAAAAGCAGGTTGACACTTCATTGTTAAAATATAAGACAAAGACATTCTATAGAGATTTAAAAGTAACGTATAATCAATTAAATGCGCACAGTATCTAATTCCACAATATGTGTACATACAAGATGATTGTTGTTTAAAAAATAATTTTCTCTTTGAAATCCCTTATATTTCAACAGGGTTAGCACCAGTTCTAAGGTTAAACATTCGATGGACAATGTAATAGACCTACCCTTTCTCCGTCTTTTCAAGAATATACACAGTAGGGGACCTCATGGTCTTATCCCTTTATATTATTTTATTAAGAAACCAAATTGGTCTGGTTTCATTATAGCTTTCTTGTATTGCTTCCAACTGAAATCGAGTAAATCTCTTGAAGCGGACAGATGCCACTCCTCAGACTTTGCAGGCAAGTATGGCTAGGCCAGAAAATTCACACATTTCAGCCATTTCTAACAATATTCAGGGGTGTTAAATGGCATTGTGCCCCTCTATGTGGAAATGGTCTTCTATCATATAGTAGTCTGCTCCACATTAATGTTCTCCATATCAAACATGCCACCCTAATGTCCATTGCACAATAAGTAATTCACTTTGGCCTACAAAATTGGGCATTCATTTGATACCTCCTGTTAGTTAACGTTATGCAAAAACAACAGTTGATGGACAGAATGCAGAAAAATGTCATAACGTTCACCCCAGTACAGACATCTGGGTCTAAATCCATCGTTTTGTTGCTCACCATGCCATTCCAGCTTGAACCCAGCCATATGCAAATCAGTCTTTACCCTGTGCCCCATGGGAACAGACCAGACTGATCTGTCAAGCCAGGTCCTCCCTGGACTGGAAACAAGCATCCTATACATAACATAAAATTATAGAAAGGAAAAAATTAATTTTGGGAATGTTTTTACTGGGGAGGTTCAGAGTGAAGCCATGGACAATTCGAGTTTCAGTCTTGTGTATTTGATGTCATTCAGGACCACCTCGGTAAAAAACATCTCCATAATTCACTTTTACCCTTCAATAAATCTATAGGTTATGTATGGTTCTCAGCGAAAGCCTGTATCGTTTATATCAGATGCTGAATTGCATAATCCACTGCTGTGACATAGCAATAGTTGAGAACAAGACAGGTCACCCACCGGCTGCCTGAACATGACGCAGTGGCAGATGGTGCAGCGCTACCCAGACTCGCTCCTGGAGGGTGCATTGAGTGGCAGTACGCCCTTCCTGCTGGATGCTGACGGCCACCTCTTCTTGGACCATGAGGGACTGCTCTTCAGGCACGTCCTCAACTTTTGCTCATGGACAGTACAGCTATGACTTTGAAACAGACTGCCCCCCTCCTCCTGACTCTCTTTCTCATTTCCCTCTTTAGTCTACTTTCCTGTCCTGCCTTCCTTTCCCTTTCTTTCTGTTCTCCCCCCTCTTCCTTCCCCTGTCCCCTGAAAACCTGCCTGAACTATGGCAAGAATTCCCTGCTCTGTAAATATGTAATATGTATAATCCTGAGTGAATTTGCAATTTGTATATTTTTTTTTATCTCTAACCACTAGTATATGGAGTAGTCCTTTGTACTTACTACCATTCCTACGTGATTTTAGAGTTTATCTGTTTGCATCTCTTTCTTGAGTGACTTTACAACTTGTACATTTGCAACGTTTCCCTCCTTTCAATCCACTTGTGTGTATATATCTCTTACCACTAGTATATGTAGTAGGCTTTTGAACTTACTACCATTCCTATGTGATTGTAGAGTTTATCTGTTTGTATCTTTTCCTTGAGTGACTTTACAACTTGTATATTTGCAATGTTTCCTGTTGATATCTCCTTTGTAGCTCATGTAATCCAAAGTCCTAATGAAACGCAACTGGTTCTTTTGTAAAGCGCTCTGACACCTTCGGGTAATGTTTGCGCTATATAAAATCTCAATAAATAAAAAATAAAATAAGAGCCTTCCCGGACAGGCTGAGAGGCCTGCCTGGAGCCTGTCAGCGCAGGTCTGCCTGTCTGGTTTGCCAAAGGAGGGGGAAGGAAGCCAGAGAAGGTTTTTGGGGTTGGTTAGGGATTGCAGGTAACGTTTTTTTTTGTTTGTTTTTTGATACAGGAAAGGCTGTGATCTGTGTGGCTCTCCCATTACCCATCATAAGATTATATTGTATCACCTTTCAATATCACCAGGAAGTCAATGACATACTCTGCACTAAAGGGTGAAGTATATTTAATAGACTTCACAAAGGTCTTTTGGTTTGTCACATCCGCAAAGAACAATGTTCTTCTCCTGCCCAATGTTACTGTGTATAGGAAAACTAAACAAAACGTAAAACGTTATTTTCCCATCGTACAGTTTGGCTTCTGTTTGGCTTCTATCCAGTAGAGACATTAATATCATTCTTCGTGATTTACTGATGAGAAAAAGCCTTTCATTTCACTTGGTAGCAATTTCACTCACCATATTTTCTGCTGGACACGCAAATTCTCATGTCAAGCGTACAAAATATTAAGTGATCAACAGTGTGTCCATTTAAGATCTCAATAGAAACAGCAAGAGAAAGATGAAATAAAGAGTATGTGAGAGATAACGAAACTAGTGTGGGAACCGGGGGGGAGGGAAGAAGAGAGAAAGAACATATTCTGCCAATGCAATTCAACAAAATACATTTTCTATTCAGAATTCACATTAAAATATACATATTTTTCATCAGCACATATGTTCCCAGTTATTTCATTCAATGGGCGAGTAGCTCATTCAATGAGTTTTGTATACTCCTCTGCATCTGCAGTAATTTACCTTTTGAGATTCTTAATGCTCGATTACAATTTCCAGATTTCAAAAGCGAAGACGGGAATGGCTAGCGACTCAGGCTTGACTTGGGACTGAATAAGGTTTTCATATATACAGCTCTGAATCTTTTGCACCAAAAAAAGCCGAAATACAAGTTCTTCTAAGTAGAGAGAAATTCGGGAAGTGGTACACGGCTGACACAGACAACTTGAGAAGGTGTTCTTGGGAGGAATGCTGTTTGACCGAATTATTAACATTTTAGGACTTAGTCCTTTCATCAGCGAGGCAAAATATTTTAAGTTTACCATGAGAAGGCATGTCACCAATGATGCAGTGCTCCATTCGTGGACATTTCTTTTGAAACCTACTGCATCTTGGGAGCTGCATTCCAGGGTGGGAGAGTTGTTCTAGCAGCTGAACTCACACCCCAAAAAAGAGTGACGCTGAAGAAAAATCCTAGAGGTGATGCTCAGCGTCCTTCGTGACATCTAGCCATCTGGTAATCACAAGAATTTTAACTTTTGTCTCAGTCCCTCCCAAACCTCAGATTCAAAGTCCTTAGGTTCTTACGTGAGTAACTCATCATATCAAGAATATGTACATTTTTATTCCGTGATTTTTGTATCCTTGTTTTACAATTGTTAAAGACAAGACTACAAGTCCCAGAATGCAAAGAATAGGCTTCTCGTGCATGGATTTCGAGAACCTTGACATATGCAGTAGCTATGTCACCGTTAAGTATTGGAACGCATTCTAAGTCTACACTCCCGTTAGCTCAAATTAATACCCATGAACTATTTCGAAACTGACGTATTTCGAACATCTTATCTACTGAATTATCAAGTGTCCACTAAATTACCTTTTAGGATTATTAAAAGTATAACAAGCCTTTCCTTTCAGGACCAAAATACACTAAGTAAAGTTGACCTGAAACACTTAGAATTTGGACTGCCTCGGTAAACAATAATAATTAGAATATGAACACTACAGCGCCCATACCGTGGTGTTTTTAATCATTCCAACAGTTTCTCTTGCAGACCGTTAAGCGATTAAAATGTGCACGGTACATGAAATATTCCTTGTAACGTTTGTCACAAGAACGTAAAAAAAACATTTCACGAGGAAATGCATTCCGGATAGTAAGAAGAAAACTTTAAAACACACATTTTCGAAAAAAGGGTTTTTGTTGGTCTTTAAAAGGCTTACCTACGTTTTCAAACCGGGAGCTTAAACCAGCTAGTAGCGACGCACGTTGAAGCCAGGTAGGGCGGTAGCCGTTAGGTAAACAGCTGCTTTGAATAGGAGAAATTACCAGGAAAAGAAAACAAGTCAGGTCCCGGGCCGGCAGCCAATGACAGCGCGGCCCGGGAATGACGTCAGGGGGGTGTCCCGGGCCGGCAGCCAATCACAGCGCGGCCCGGGAAATGACGTCACGGGGGTGTCCCGGGCCGGCAGCCAATCGCAGCGCGGCCCGGGACAAAGGGGCGGGGCTAAAAAAGCCCGAGAAACGCCCCCGAATCGCGTTTTCCCGAGACAGCGCGATTGACAGCCTCTGTCTCCCAATGGCTAGCCTCCATTTATGGAGCTAGCCAATGAGAGACAGAGGCGGTGCCGACATCCATACTCTTGACAAAAGTTTTCGATCTGGGAGGGGCACTTCGTGCCCTCCCCAGGTCGAAACCTATAAAGGCATATTTCCGACTGTCGTGATGGGGGTCGCATTGGAATGTGGGAGTTCCACTCCCACTACAATGACTGTCCGACACCTGTCCAACCATCATCGTAATGAGCCCATTGACTCCTTCTTAAACCCAAAACCTTTCACTTCGTCAATGCTCGGTTAATATTTTTCAGTTTTTGCAATCATATGCGTTTCCCCTTCAGACAGTAGCAATTTTACAGTTTTTTTATTTTTACACTTTAATGACTATTGCATGTGTGCACAAAAAATGCAACTTTGCCAAGGCCAGATCTTTTGCTTTTGCCAGTGCTTGTTTTAGCATGTTTTCAGTTTGTCATCAAAATTAACATATTACTTGACAAAAAGCCAGCTGGGAAACTGGATGCACCACGAGGTGGAGTGATTGAAATAAATGTTTCAGCTTATTTGCTTTATATAACTGGATTTAGGACAGCTTTCTAAATATAACAAATTCAATTTCTTAAGTTTGGTGATAAATATGGGTTGAAGTTGGGACTGTTAGCTGTATTGAAGCTGTGCTTTAGTTTTACTGATACACACAAGGCACAATAGCTGACTCTAAGGGACTGCACAGGGGTGTGGCAGACCCTGTCCTGCTCTTTAGGCTTGTGTGCTGTCAAATCTAATCTCCAAAAAATCTCAAGAACTATATTAAAAAGTAAAATTGAGAATATATTAGGATCCACACTGGCCATAAATAAGAGGACTCGTTTTGTTCAGTGGCACACACTAATCTTTTTAAATAGCCAGGGTTCACAATCTGAGGTACATTTTGCCCACTAAATATTGTAAGAACTGATGTGATTTAATTTACCCTTTGAACATAACTACATACATAGAATAATCCGCCGGCTGCTCTACTTTTAGAATAAAAATTTAGTCTACAGAGAAACAATCTTGCACTTATCTCTACTCCTGCATCGCCCGCCCTCAATTTAAGCAGCACAGACACAACAGAGGTGCTGTGGTACTGATACTATTTCTCCTGGACCAACCACAAAGGTTAGGCAGACAGATAATTACATTGACAAAACGCCAGCTACATAGAACACACATCGAATATTAAAAATGAAGTAACGTCCCAAAATCTGCATGTTATGTTAATTACTTCTCCTGCTAAACATTGCCACGTTTGACCTGCCAAAATGTATTGAAGGATGTGTCCTTTATCCCTCCCTGACCCTACCAGGTGCGATAAATTCCATACATCTCTTGATTTCGACCCTTGCGTAAGCATAACATGGGGGTTTCTGTAGGGGTCCGAATTTTCTAGTACACTGTTAGTAATTCCCTAAATGTCAAATAAGCTTGCTTGACCATTTTTTCGTGTTTATGTATCGTTGGTAACAATCTTAACCAGATTACTTGTTCTCTTGTTTCCTTTTAGATTCTTGTTTCTGCTTTTGTGCAGTTTCACATTGATGAGTCATAATGGACAAAATCCTGGAAGGCCTTGTTACGTCGTCCCATCCTCTCAGTTTGAAGAAAGTGATTGTTAAGAAGGTGGTGGAATCTGCGGAGAACTCTGTCAACGAGGACCAGTGCAAAGCAATGTTCAACCTCACTACTCGGCTTATCCTTGAAGGGGAAGACCTTTTTCAAAAACAAGTTGGCCACCAGGTGCTCGAGTCCTACGCCAGGTACCATCGCCCAGAATTTGAGAACTTCTTCAACAGGAACTTTGTGCTCAATCTTTTACAAGATGGTTATCGATCTGTGGATCGTAAAGATGTTGCTGTAGTTGACTTTATCCACAGTGGACTGAAGCTAATAATGAGTTGTCCATCAATCTTAGATATTTTCACTCTGCTTCAGGTAGAAGTGTTTCGGATAGTGTGCGAGAGACCAGGGCCTCTGTTGTGTGCCAGAGTAAGTGACCTGTTGACTGATTTTGTGCAGTGTATCCCCAAGGGTAAATTTTCAGTTTCCTTTTGCCAGCAGTTGGTGAGGACTATTGGCCATTTCCAGTGTCTTTCTACAAATGAGAAAGAGCTCCGGGAATATGTGTCTCAAGTTACCAAAGTCAGTACTTTACTCCAAAACATCTGGAAAGCTGAACCATGCACACTGCTTCCTTCTCTGCAAGAAGTCTTTGCAATAATTTCTTCTACAGGTAAGCCTTGGGTCCACCAAATATTTAGATTTTACAAAAACAAAACACAGTGGGCGAGCAATAAGCTTTGTATTTATGGTTCATAAATAATATTTTAAATTGATGGTATTTGCAAATTATTTCATCTAGAACTACATCATTCTAGTGTTTTAGAAACCCCATTGGATTTTGGATCCGGGTACATCCACAAGAAGTTTTATTTTGTTAATTTTTCAACACAGATGAGAAAACGCTAGGGCAAACACTCTTTCAACCGTGAGGTTACTGGTAAGTGTACTAATGTTGACCTTTAGCCACTTTTTATAAAATATAGCAAGTTCACATCGTCTTTCCAGTCTTGCACAGTAATCTAGATGAATGGTAACTGGAAGTGGTTATTCACTTTTGACTTGCCTCCTAAGAATACATGTCTGTTCTTCCTCTCAAGTAGCCTGTTTTTGGAATATGCAGTCATTTGTAAATATAAAATGGATTTGAACGAAGGTGTAAATACTCTTGTTCCTGTGGGTGACAATTTATGGCAGCTTCTCATTACATAAAGATCGGAAAATAGCTTCGCTAATTATGCTGTGATCCATGTTCTATCCGGCTTTGGATTCCAGCAACGTTCTAATTTTGCCAGTGTCTGTAAATCTTTATAGAATCTTACTGGGACTTTAGCAAAATGGAATTACCATATTGAAATCCGAAACACTCAACCATGAGTGAGCTATTGTTTCTGCATTCAGATTCACCACATGCGAGAAAAATTGACTATTTTACAGCCTGGAAAATCTGGCCTGTTATATCGTTATGGGAACAGTCTGCGTTATGGACTGGGCCAGTTTTCCTGTCCTACTAACTGTCAGCCATAGCACATGTTGAGCAAGTAATGCTACCTGTCCGCCCCAGACATAAGTCTTTCCTGCCCTCTCCCTCCCTCCTTCCTCCCTCTGCCCTGCCAGAGCAGGTCGTAAATATGGGCGATAATGCCACAGATAAGAGTATACTGTGCCTAATTCCACCAGGTAATATCAGGTCTGTGTGGTTATTTCCCATTCAGTAGTTTAAACTCATAATTGCATGGTATTGATTGTCTGTTACCACAGTGCACCTGTTTTTATGGGTGTAAATTTACCACTTTGCTAGTCCTTGCGACTCATTGACTGGAAGTAGACGTTAAGTGGTATTTGCAGGTTTTGATTGCGGTCTGTGCACGCACAAACTTACATGTTAATGGCCTGTCCATTCTCATTCCACATTGGAAAAGGTTGGAAAGTTGCTAAAATGTATTGACTAAGGCAGGAGCAAACTATTTTTATGGTGAAACAAAGGGAGTGAGGGCAAAGTGAATTTGCAGTTGGTCAGCAGATTTTCACATGAGCTAATATGTGTGCATATTTGCTCATGAGGAAAAACAAATATCATAAGTTTGCTCAGAAAACAGTTTCCAGGACCAGTTTTTTTTATAAACTAATGTGTACTCTTAAAAGTAGTAAATCTACAGTAATGTAAGAACATATATCTGGTGGGTGCTCCTTTTGACCATTATTTTTTCCTAAAAAAAGTTGACGTGCATCAAAAACACTATAGCAACAAAAAAAATTCATATTGCAATTTTTGGGGTGTGTACTTTTTATTTGTAAAGCAATCACCAATCTTGGTTTCATGATTCTGCAAGTATTTGCATATAACCTGGCAGCAATCTGGGAGCATTGTACGTATCTTGTTAAACTTTGCGAGCATCAGCACATTTTAATGTTTGAACCACCATCCGTGATGCAACCTTAACTCCCAGTTCACTTAATCTCATTAGAATACTCTTCTTAATAGCAAAAGATTTTGAATCAATAAATCATTTGTAATTACAAGTTTAAACAACTTATAAGTAGGGATGTGTATGTTTCTTTAGTGTCAGGAGCACTTCTTTTTCACAGATCCATACTGTGGTGGTATAAACTGGCAGACAAGAGTTTGTGCTGCAGTGACTTGGGCCTACTTGTCCAGTGGACAAAATAAATATAAAAACCTTTTGCCCTTGACCTCCAAACCATTTATCATGTGTGGATAGGGCACAGGAGGGTGGCAATACCAGTTCCACACCCCTACTGTTGAATTTATTAGAGATTCCTTCCCTACAAGGGAGTTCGACCTGTGTACTAAACTGCTTCTCAACATGTGTATCTTGATCGTTTATGTTCAGAATTGTGCACAAAGTACCCCACAGTAATCGTACCACTACATACAGAGGATTTATTAAATAAGAAGAGCAGCAATATTGCCAGCTGTAGTTGAATCAACAAAGGGTGGCAAAACCTTTCTTTTTCCCCTCTCTCCTCTTTGCTGGATTCCCTCCATTACGGTCGCTCCCCCAGCCCCCTGCTCGCACAACGGAAGCTTTCTCCTCGCTGCTTGCCTTGCCTGCCCTGATACCTGCTGCCTGCCGCCCCGTTACAGCGCACTGCTCAGATCTCAGCGCTTGGTATCGTTTTAGCTCGCATTACTTTATTCTAATTTGTATACAGCCACGAACTGCATAGCGGCTGATGTAATTACTTGTGAAGCGTTTTTTTGTGTACTTTTGTGACAACATTGCATTGAGTCGAGCTCCGGCTGTGCCCCAGTTTCGATTTATCACCGGGCGGCCATTTCAGTTTGTATTTACTTTTACCCGTGTCTCCTCCCAGACCCCGCCTCCCAGCTGACCCTCCCACGCTCCGCCCCCCTCCACTCTCCAATTAAGGCAGATGTCCCAACGCGCAGCGTCCACGCGCTACGGCCGCGCCGAAGGTGCGCCAAAGGTAAGCCCGTCTACGCCCGTCCGCGCCTGGACCGCGCCGAGCGCCAGAACCCCTGGCCCCCGTACCACCCACCCCACCCGCATTTCTCATGACGCCTCCACCCTCCTAGCCCTAAACCCCGGCCGACTCCCCAACTGCGCCCAAGCCGCTCCTGGACACACCCATGGACCCTTCTCTTGCAACTACTGTAAGTACGACGGCACCGAGACCAACTGCTCATTCACGTACAACGAACTGAGCTCCGACACTAACCACCTTAAATGCATCCTGCTCAACACCTGCTCGGTCCACAGACACGCCATCGACCTTTGGAATCTACTAGACACTATCTCTCCGGACGTCGCCTTCCTAACAGAAACATGGATGAACGCCTCATCAGCCCCAGACATCACCATTGCCATCCCGGACGGCTACAAGATCATCCGTAAGGACCGCACCAAACAAACAGGAGGAGGCATCGCTATCGTCCATAAGAATTCCATCCGCATCTCAACCAGCTCAGACGTCAACCTCGCGAGCGCCGAACACCTACACTTCCAGATCCACACCGACCCCAAGACCACACTCAGAGGCACCCTCCTCTACAGGCCTCCAGGACCCCGTGCACAATTCAGTGAAGACATCACTGACTTCATCACCCCACACGCCCTCCCCTCCGAGGATTACATTCTATTGGGAGACCTCAATTTTCACCTGGAAAAGAACAACGACAGCAACGCAACCACCCTTCTGGACAATCGCGCCAACCTCGGACTCAAACAACTTGTTAATACCCCCACTCACTACGCAGGTCACACACTCAACCCCGTCTTCACCTCCAGCAAACATATCTCCTTCAGTCACACCACAATTCTCCATTGGACGGACCACAGCTGCGTTCACTTTTCCTACAAAAAGACCACAACCCACAACCATCCTCAACCTACTCTGCGAAGAAACTGGAACAAAATCACCACCGACCAGATCTCCTCATCGCTTCTTCAAAACCCCCCTGCCCACTCTTCGAACCCCAACCAAGCAGCCATTAACCTCACTCAATGGCTAACCAACAGCGCCGACAACCTAGCACCTTTGAAAAAACGTCAAATCAAACTAGGCAGCAAAAATGCTCCCTGGTTCAACGATGATCTTAAGAAATCCAAGAAACTCTGTCGCTCCCTTGAGAAGGCCTGGAAAAAAGACCCAAACACCAGCACCAGGGACGCCTTCAAAAACGCCACCCGCATACACCACCAACTGATCCGAAATGCCAAGAAAGCCGCATTCAAAGACCGACTAGACAACAACGCCCACAACAGCAAGGAACTATTCAACATCGTCAAAGAATTTACCAACCCCTCAGCCAACTCCAACGACATCACTCCCTCTCAAACCCTTTGCGACTCCCTAGCTTCGTTCTTCCACAACAAAATCGCAGACATCCACAACAGCTTCAACAACCAACCCGGAGACCAACCCACCCAACCTTCCGCCGTACCTTCACCCCCCTTGAACATCCTTTATGACTGGAACACAATCTCCACTGAGGACACCATCCGCCTGATGAACTCCGTCCACTCAGGATCCCCCACAGACCCATGCCCTCACCACATCTTCAACAAAGCAGACTCCATCATTGCACCACACCTCCGAGACGTCATCAACTGCTCCCTCAACTCCGCCACCTTCCCGGAAATCTGGAAACACGCCGAACTTAGCGCCCTTCTGAAAAAACCCACAGCTGACCCCACCGAACTCAAAAACTACCGCCCCATCTCGCTCCTTCCTTTCCCGGCCAAAGTCATCGAGAAAGCTGTCAACAATCAGCTCGCCGCCTTCCTTGAAACCAACAAATCCCTCGACTCTTCACAGTCCGGATTCCGAGCAAAACACAGCACTGAGACCGCACTCATCGCAGCTACAGACGACATTCGTACTCTACTGGACAATGGAGACACAGTCGCCCTCATCCTCCTTGACCTCTCCGCAGCCTTCGACACAGTCTGTCATAGCACCCTGCTACAACGCCTCAGAAACATCGGAATCCAAGGAAAAGCACTGGAATGGATCACCTCGTTCCTTACCGGAAGAACTCAGAGAGTCCGCCTTCCACCATTCAATTCAGAGGCCACTGAAGTCATTTGCGGCGTGCCACAAGGATCTTCACTCGGCCCCACCCTCTTCAACGTATACATGAGCCCCCTCGCGACCATCGCACGCCAACACAACCTCAACATCATCTCCTACGCTGATGACACTCAACTGATCCTCTCACTCACCAAAGACCCGAACACCGCCAAAACCAACTTACATGAAGGAATGAAAGAAGTAGCCGAGTGGATGAAGAACAGCCGTTTGAAATTGAACTCAGACAAAACAGAAGTCCTTCTCTTAGGTACCTCGCCCTCCGCTTGGGATGACTCTTGGTGGCCAGAGGCCCTTGGAAAAAGCACCCATCCCGACGGACCACGCACGGAACTTGGGCGTCATCCTTGACTCCTCACTCTCGATGAACAGACAAGTCAACGCCGTGTCATCATCTTGCTTCAACATTCTTCGCATGCTCAAAAAAACATTTCGCTGGATTCCCACCGAAACTAGAAAAACGGTCACCCACGCACTGGTCACGAGCCGCCTGGATTACGGAAACACCCTTTACGCCGGTACCACCGCAAAAATTCAGAAAAAACTCCAACGCATCCAGAACGCATCAGCCAGACTCATACTAGACATCCCGCGTAAATGGTATTTCATATTTTTCTTTTCTAAAAACAAATATGCATTAATCGTGGGAACATACACTATTAAAAGTGTTATGGCTTGCATAGTTGCAGTAGCCAAACAAGAATAGTATCTTTAACCCCTTGCGTGTGTCGGACGGCCGTCCGACGTCACGGTGGGCGTGTGCGGAGGACGGCCAGGGGCCGTCCGAACCACGCCATAAATCACCCGCACCGTGGCGGAATTTCCGCCGCGGTTAAAGGGTTAATCAACCCTCCCCCAACCTTCAAATTAATCATCATATATTTCCAACAAGTACTGGCAAAGCCAGCAGGTTTTGCGTACAAGAGCTTGCCAATGTGTTTTAGCCATGCTGTGAAGCAGTGCATCTGAAAGTTAGGAAAAAAAGTGATATGTTGTGGCCAACGCTTACAATTTTTTTGAGGGATGGGAATGAGAGGGGGTGGTGGTGAGCAGCAACGAGGGACGGGGTGGGGTCATTCAACAGATAGCATGTGAAGGAAGACAAGAAACAAAGCAACACAGGACATTCCCAAAGGAATAAGAAGCTGAGTTGTACTGTCGGTTATCTGAAGTTATGAACCTGATTGCTGAAAAGTAAAGAGATTGTAACACGTCCTGTAACTCAAACAGAGTTGATTTATGACAGCCCTGTTAATAGTCAGGTCTGGGATGCCAGTGTATTCTGCAAATCAGGATGGATTGGGATTGCTCTATGCTGCTGGTAAGCAGAGGTGCATCATAAGAGACCTGTGAATTACTTTAATTAAGTGCACGAGGCACGTCAGAGTGGAAGTACATTGTGAGATCTCTGTGGTTGTCTCAGCAGTCGTCTCCCTCTGCATGTTAGCATAGATATGCATTATAAAAGTTTTAAACTGTAGTGTATGGATCAATACATCGATAATACCAATAATGTTTATTTTTCAGAATGTCTTTCCTCCCTTGGGCACCCCAAAACCCTTTACCTTCACCCACCCTACGCCCCTGCTTGTTACATTACATTTTTCTATTTGCTACTGCTAACTTGCAGTATTTTAGAATCGCGCACCCTATATCACGCTAAGACAAGGCCCTGGCCATTCACAACTTGAATGTTCCTACAATATGAAATTAAGTCAGCAGGCACTGAAGCACTTGTAAGATCTATTGCAGAGAAGAGAACCCCATGGACATTAATGATTCAGGAAGACTGGAAGGAGGCCAGGAATGAATTTTGGTGAAGGGATTAAAGTAAAAAAAATGGGGAACGGGTTAGGTAAAACAAGATATATAGACACCGCAAACAGCTCCACCTCTTAACACTTTAGAAACTCAAAGTTTGTATGAACACCATGTCGTCTCATTGATTGGCTGAAAATCTTACTGATCCTGATATTGTAGGCAATTCACCCCCCCACCCCACCCCTAAAAGCCCTCCCTAAACGATTGGATACCTTCTCCTAATTTTTAGGCATGATGCATTTTTTGATATTCAATGTACCACATTTGCTAGGGCATTTCAGTAAATGACCAAAGCTGTGACCATACAGCTTTCAGTAGGTAACACAAGTTTTTAACCCTAGTTATACAAAAATATGCTCCAAATATTGTTACAAGAGCATAATCTTAGCTGTAGGTTTGACTGCCAGACATTTTGACCGCTCTCAAAGATATTTAACAAACCCGTACATGTTTTGCCCAATTTGAGAATCGTTTGTGTGATGGAGTGACATGCCTGTTTATCATTAATTTTACTTGATGGTGTGTAGGCTGCCACACATAGCTTCTGGATGCAGGTATTAACAGAACAAAAGCAATATCAATAATGCTCTATGGGATTACATTATGGGTAGGGTGTGGGTAGGGCCACCATTTTAAGTAATGCCACCGACCCATGACCGCCAGGGGACATCTCGGATCACCAAGCTGTCATCGCATTCCTAAGATTACCGGCCATTAAATCCGCTTGTTGCTGATACACTCGTATCCCCATGATTTATAAATGGTCAGGTTGCCATGTTATGGAGACACTGTTGAGTGTGAAAGCAGGATCCGGGCACACGAGAGCAAATGGATAGAGACATGATTTAGTCCAGTTATCCGGCAGACCAGAGAAGGCAGCTAAATCGAGCGTTTGAGCCAATAGGTGGGGGGTGGGGATCAATCTCACGCCCGAATGTATAAAAGGAATGTCTGCATATAGTGAAATTAGGTATGTGTCGTCTCTTAGGGGGATACTTCAATCCGCACTTTGTGCAAGAATAGCAGCAGCGAGGGATTCTATGCCAGAGAAAAGAGCAGTGGAGAGAGTGGACAGCTCTGTCAGGTACAGTGGGCTACCAGGATTCGACCAGAGATGTAGGGGCCCGTTTTCACCGTGTCGGTGCTGTGTAGAGTAATCGAACCAGGCGAAGTAATCTACCCCCAATACCGTACCGAGGTAAAATGGCAAAAAGGAATTCCCATCCCCAGAGAATCCAAGGCCCTTTCATGGTCAAGAACCAAACACCCGGAGTTTGGCCATTGGAGTGTGGAAGGAGTGGAGACCTGGAAATAATGTCCCAAATTCAGTGAAGTGTTGCAGGCTGGAACAAAGCCATTCTGATCTGAGTGGACCAGGGACGGAACTGTGGGCCAGCTGATCGTTAAGTATCTTAGCTTGCACTTGCAACCCAGGGCGCTAGGATCTCTGCCAGGCTTAGGCAAGGAGATTAATACAGCCTCATGTAATGATGATGGGAGAGTGCAAGCCGTTGGGGCGTCTGATTAAAGCATGTGATTGTGGAGCTAATGTTTAGGCATAAGCCTTGTAATATTCGGCAGGTAGGCCATCGGGTCTAGGGGTTTTGCCTGATGCAAGGGCTCTGATGGCCTCACGGGTATCAAAGAACGTGTTTGGTTCATTTAATGTTTTGTGCTTCGCAAGAGTGACAGTGGGCAGTTTTATTTGAGACAAGAACATATTTAGATGGATCTGGCTACGTTGGATAGTTGCCTCGTAGAGAGACCGATAATGTCGGGTCATTTCAGTATGCATTTCGTGTTGTGTGTGGAGGAGATGTACCGTTTAGGCTTGTAAGGTGTGGGTAGGGTGTCAGTGCTGCTCCTGGCGTATAAGCCATGCTTGCAGTTGTCCCACTCCTGACGTATAAGCCATGCTTTCAGTTGTCCCGCTCTATCTAATGCCGCATGAGTGCGAAATGAGTGTGCTGCATAATTTTAAGCACCGTAGGTTCTCCAATAATGCAATGTGTTCACTACTCCTATAATTGTGGCTGTGTCACTGCTTGCCCCTCAAGCTGTAAAAGCTTGCGTTCAACCTTGTTGATGGCATCGTCCGAATGTTTGTGGCTGTTCCTGGTAAATCCCGAGCTGTGCCCTCTGATGGTTGCCTTAAAGGCTTTCCAATTGAGCAGCTTATTTGTTGAGCCACTGTTGAGTTCAAAGTATTCCGCGATTGCAACACCAAGGGACTCCGGAATTGTGGGTTTCCAAGGCTGCCAGTTGGAGATGCAACATAGGAATGGCTGCTGGGCCTATGTCCCACACTAACTACAGGGATTTAGGGTTGTGGTCCGAGTCTTTGCAGGCCAGATAGTCGATCTGTCCAATTATCGGAATGAGGGCGGTTGACCGTACAATGCAATCAATTCGGACATGCAAGTCATGTTTCAAAGAATAAAATTAATATATCTTCATGTCAGGGTTGCGCAAGTGCACCATATGTCTATAAGGGACATGGGGTGGAGCCAATTACTCAATGCCTAGGTGTTGAATGTGGCTATATTGCGTGACAGGGGTGGGAATGAGCAATCTAGCATAGTGTTGAGGACAGAGTTTAAATCGCCGCCTAATAGCCATGGGATCTCACTCGATTAGCTAATACACCAGATACTTTGTGTAGGAACGAGGTCTGGCCTGGGTTGAGAAGCTTAGAGGGCTCCCAGCAGGATCTTTTGACAATTTAAGTGACCTCTCAGAAGCACATACCTGCCGTTCGCGTCCACCACCACCGTATCCGCCACAAATGCGGTCCCCAGTTTTTCCCAAGCTGGCACTCCCTTAGCATAGGAAGAATTGTCAGTGACAAACACCTGGCTGCGCCAGCGAAGACATTAAGTCTGTGAGCGTCAAGTGTGTTTCCTGCAATAGTGCTATGTGGATGGATCAGCGTTGACGGTAGGAGAATACAGAGTAGCGGTGCAGAAGTGTGGCCATTCCTTTTACATGCCTTTTACGTTCCAGGTGATGATGTTAGTGTAAGCAATGTTAGGGATGAGACATTATCTCGACTGCACCATGATCGCGCTCAATTGGAAGAGCCCACTGCCTATAGGCGTGCCAGTGAGCTAGGGTATTTAGGGGGCCAGACAGTTCAGGGCAACCCATTAGATCCGAAAAGAAAAGTAGGGGAGGGGGAATAATCCCAAATCATGTAACATTATTAATGCATATGTGCCACAGGGATGCGCCCAAACCATTCAGCCTAACTTTGGCTACTGCAGAGTGTGTCGGCTAATCCAAAAAGAGCTTGAGTAGCAAAAACTAGCATCAAAGGACTCCCTATTGCGCTGTGGGCAATATACTTGCTGCACTTAGCCGGAGTGTTATTCCGTGTTGGGCAGCAGTTCTACGTTTTGATTGCGTTGTGCATCTATCGTTACATTATCAGGATAAGATGTCCATTGGGTGCAGTTCTAGGGTGTTACGTGAGAGCTACAGGTCTTTAGTGGGTCGCAAGTGTGGCAGTCCTGGCCGCCATTTTGTGTTTTATATAATGTCATCCGCCATCTGTAACATCGTCTGGTGGAGTTGGTGAATCCACCCCACCCCGACGGCCTAGTCGCTCCTGGATTTTGTGGAGCTGGCATCTTAATCTGAGTTTAGGGTGTGTTTTCGTATTGCAGCTGCTACGTGCAAGGCCTGTCGCCGCTCCAAGATCCTTTGCGCCAGGATCGGTACGACCCTTGGCTTATGAGGGCTCCTGGCACGCCCACCACAAACAAGACGCCGGCCCTCCATATAATTTAGTTTCCCCTCTATTTTGGCAGGCGAGGGACCCAAAGGTGCAAGGCTAGTGACCTCCATCCAGTCCCAAGCGTCCTACGAGGAATCAAAGAAGCAAGTGGTGCCTGACTATTACTCGGAGGCACGCAGAGAATTACAATCAGTAATGTACACCCAGTTCACAAGGTGGATTTTGACTGCCTGAAAGGAGCTCCTTTGTTGTTGTGCAGATACAGTGTAGTCTGGAAAGAACATAACCAAGGGGCTGTTCACCTTGACTTCCTGCATTTTGCATGTCTCTCGTGGTGTTGTGCCACGGTCTCTGTAGTTTAGTGAACCAAACAGGAAGCGCCTAGTTCTAGCGCCTGGTGGCGGTCTACATGTCGGCAGTTGGTAGGCATGTTCAACTGTAAAGAAAGGTGACTGTGCAGCATCAGGCAATAGCGCACGATTCCAGTTTTCAGTATAGGCCACCGCATCTTGGACCTACTCGCTCTCCAGCAGACCCATCACCCCAATGTTATTTCTACATGAACCGCCTTCGGCATCTTCCACTCTATGCTCCAAGGCGGTTATGCGTTCTTGCAATAATTGTATTATTGTTGTATTCTCACAGGTTGCTGGCTGCAGCTCTGCTAGCGCAAGTTCATTGTTGTGTACCTAGCCAGCAAGCTTACGGTGGTCCGTACATAGGAGAGTGAAGTCCGCAGTCTCTTTGTCTCTCTTGCTTTCTAGTAATGTGTGCGTCAGGTCAAGAGCAGTTCCAGTTGTCTCCACTGCCTGTAGGACAGTGTCTAGCTTTTTTTTTTTTTTTGTTGAAACTTTTTATTGAAAATAAAAAGAAGAAAACAGAAAAACAAAACATGGCAAGGCAGTACAATAGAATTGTGTCACCATTCGGCCCGTGGGGGGGGTACAAACGGAAATCAGATATTGTTGCAAACAGTAAATCGAGGGGAGGGGGGGGGGGGAAGGAGACCAGAAGTATACAAAACATCTATAATCCTGCGGAGGAACCATCAGGTTGGGAGGAGGGCAAGTCAATATCACAGTCCGATATGGGGGGAGCACATATATCACCACGGTATGTGTTCCACTGAGTCCAGATTTTCCCCCATTTGCCAGGTGTGCCACGGGAAACATAAACCGTTTTTTCTCGAAACATGCACCAATCCATGTTTTGTTTCCACACTAGGACTGTCGGAGGCCTCTGGGCGCCCCATAGCTGGACAATGTCACGCTTGGCGATCATGTTACCCAAGGTCGCCCATCGAAGCTGCGCCAGATTATAATCATTCGGTTCCCAGACGTTCAGCAAGCATCTCCGTGCTTCAGGCATCAACCGTACACCCGTAACCTCACTCATTACCGCATGCACGCGATTCCAATAGTTCAACACGGCCGGACATTCCCAAATCATATGGAGAAATGTGGCCACCATGCCGCATCCACGTCTGCACAATCCATCCGTCGAGAATCCCATTCGCACCAGACGCGGACCAGTCACATACACCCTATGCAGAATTTTGAGTTGGACAAACCGAAGGCGTGCCGGGATAGCCACTTCTTTCGGGGAAGAGATCGCGGCCTGCCAATCTTCATCATCGAGCTCCAGACCATCGCTGGTCCACAACCCTCGGAGGCCTTCCAATAAGTCAATCCTAGTATTAATCAGTTTTTTATAAATGAGCGAGATGGTGCTATCAGGGACATGCCCATCTAGTATCCTATCCTCAAGCGGGGATGCCTCCGGCACGTCCAAGCCTCGGGGAAAAACAGACAAGATTGCGTGCCGGACTTGTGCATACCGAAAGGATTCCCTATCATTCAATCCATATTCAACTTTCAATTCCTCAAAAGTTTTGATCCTACCCTTGATCCACACATCATCGACCCTGCTGATCCCTATCATGTCCCACCGATCGAATCCCTTCGATTGCCAAAGGGAGCCAAGTTTCTCCGAGGCATAGAGTGGAGTAGCTCGGGTCGGCCTGTCAGCCCATCCCGTGGCCTGCCCACTTACACTCACCAGTCAATATACAGCACTGGTAAGCCTTATGGTGAGTGCAAGAATTGCGCTGGGGCAATCTCCCTAAAACTGCGGAAAAACCGGGACACCCACAGCACCACCCCTTATGTTCAAGCTGTTTAATGTCATCCCCATTGTCTGGTGGTCTGTTTGCAAGTTTTAATTTGTATTTATGCCAGGCACGTGTTCCTGGTTTGGTATGTGCATCCAGAGTTGCAAGCCCAGCTCCGCGGCTCATCCAAAGGCCTGGGTCCGATGCCTCCCTGTGCCCCCATCTGCCTGCTGCTGTCGGCTCCCAATCAGCACCCAACTCCGGGTGGGAGTAAATGTGTTTCTGCCACAGAGTGCAGTCAGGGTATACCCACACTTTCCCAGACAGGAAACTGCAGTGTCCTTGGAGATGGTGTCCCTGGGACATGGCTTGAATTGGGGATGGGGTCCCTGGGTCTGTTCTCTGGCTCTAGGAGGGGACACAATGTCTCAATGTCCTAAGAAAAATGTCACAGAGGGATAGGGTCCACTGGGTTCTTCTCTGGCTTGGGGAGGGGAACTCTGTCTCCACCCCTCAAAATGAAAACTGCCCCGGGGATTGGGGTCTCCAGTACCTCATAGTGGCCCAGGAAGGTGGGGTGCATATGCCCCCTCCTCTTGATTATAAATACCACCCTGGAGACGCGGTTCCTGGGGCCTCTAGGAGACTCCGGGATGGATGGGGGGAGGGGGGGGAAGTCAGACGTTACCTCCCCATCAAAAAGAGTGTGACCTGGGGATTGGGTCCCTGACCTTCCAAAAGGCCTAGCAAGGGGTCCCTCAACCCCCCCCCCCCCAAGAAAATGTAAGTGCGTTGCTACATCTAGAAGTATTTTTTTTAACTTTTTTTGTAAGAAGGTAAGTGAGTCCCCAAGTGTTAAGATGGATGCAGCCTCATCTTTTCTGAATATGGTGGCAGCTGATCAGGTCTTATCTAGAGATGTGTCGTCTCTGTGGATCCCCCCCCCCCGCATGAGCTGTGCAGTAGCAGGCAATACATTTGATTTTTCAATTCTTTTTTTTTTATTAAACTGGAGTGCCCGGGTGCCAACCTGGAGCTTCCTGCATCATTTTTAAAGATTGGGTCTCCGGGGGAAGCCCTTGATCAACCACAGCCCACTGACCTCCCTGGCTGCACCCATGGTGAGAGTGCAGGGAGAAACTTGTGTGCTCCCACTCAGCATGAGTAGCTTTCTGCTCCTGCCGTGTGGGAGCACATAACAGTTCGCTGCACGTTTGTTGTACATGCGGTATAGATATGTGTTTCTTGTTGTTCATAAAACCCCTTGGTTTAATACAGACCAAATGATCGTAATTACATTGCTTGTATTCCTGTTTCTTCATTTACTGTTATCTTCTCTGCATTAAGTTTTGTTCAGGGAATTATAGATCTCTAAATTCACAAATATTTAATTGTAGTATTGTGTTGTAAATGATTTCCTTTCTGTCCATTTGCTTTAGTTTTGTTTATGTTGTTGCATTATTTATATTTGGGTTTCTGAAAGACTTGTATTTGACTCTTTTAGATGCTTCAATTGAACCGTCGGTTGCCCTGGCAAGCCTTGTACAGCATATCCCCTTACAGATGATAACTGTTCTCATCAGAAGCCTGACCACAGATCCAAATGTAAAAGATGCAAGTATGACTCAAGCTCTTTGCAGGTATTATTTTACTTGAGATGGGAAGAGGAAAAAAAGACACACTCGTTTTCCCATCTTGTATTTGTGATAAACTGCCCCCTTTTTAGGTTTGCCTTTTGTTTACTGAAATACAGAAATGTATTAAGTTAACTGAATGTTAGCCTCTTCCTGTGCACACTGTTACTATTTTCAGGATTGCTGGTATTGCTTTTTAGTTAATGTGCATGCTTAAGAAAATTACCCACTCCACGAGATTTGATTTTAACAAATACAGATATTATACCCCCTGATACATGGAAATATGTGCATCTCTGAATGGCTCGATGAGCTTGTGCTGGAGCTCAATGGTTAACGCGTTGGTTACAAACATTTGTGTGTGATTTGAAGATTACATGTTTGAATCTTCCTGGCACCTGCAAGAGTATTTTCTGGATTAACGATGTACATTTCAGATCACACCTTAAAACAGATGCTGATAATTACCATTCACCATTCTTATTTAGCACGTGTTGTATAACTGTGCTCCCTTACTTCCCTATTTCCCTCATGACTTCTAGCTCTGATGATGCCAAACTAACGTAGTCTTTCAACTATAGTTCAGGGTCTGGACCCTTAACCGAACCTGCCAACTCCCTCTGTTATTGTTGGTATGCACCATAAAATACCTAGTAATAGTGGTAGAACTGGCTTTCTTACAGAATTTCACTTTGACCTTTAAGGGTATTAACACGTTGTATTTGCTCAGTTCTTTTCACCACTCTCCTTACAAGAACTCAACACACTCTGCCTTTCAAAAACAATTAAGGTAATCTCCTTTATTTTGAGGAATTACTGTTAAATTATGTAAAAAGTCAGCCTTTGTTCTGCAATGTTATTGTTGCAGTAAAACATTTATTGAAAAACAGTTGCAAGAATTAATGGTTAATACACCTTTCACATCTCAAGCAATGCTTTGAACACTAAATATGCAGATATAAGTCTGATAAGACTGAGTGATTGAGGCTATGAATCAATGGGGGACCAATGTAATACATGGTAAATTTGGGTACTTTAGATGAAGTGAGCTAAAGGTTTGTTTTGCCTAGAAGACAATTCCTGTAGTATGACAGATTATCCAAAACCTAAACAGTTGGAACATAGTCCGAAGGTAAGTGGGATATTCTAGGCCATTATAGACTTGGGGAGACAGTAATTCAAGTATCTAGGTCACTGTGTAATTCCAGGCCAGCTATAGAACTCAAGCATACAGGGAAATAATAGGTTATTCTCATTGATTTTTGTTGGTGAGGGCACACCGATGTGTTTCATGTTCTCTTGAAATGGAAGATTTAAGTTGTTCCAATTTAATTTCTTGCTCTGCACCTATATGAACGAATAGTGTTCATATAGCACCGCTTTATAGCCAAGTTGTCTGTTGGTACTGGCAAATCGTTTGGCAAAAATAAATGCCTCCTAAAATAGATGGGTTTTGAGAATATATCTTGCGGCTGAGTGCAGTGTCACTGTACCTGTTGACTGAATATGTACTGAACCACAAAATCCTCCTGGTACCCCTGCTTGAAATGGGTCTATAAACCAAGATTTTGGCAACTTGATCTTGGTCATCTGGCACTTTCATCTTGCAACTACCTTGGAGACAAGGCCTTTCTGCAGCCACATTTAATAGTTATGTTGACTGACGTTATTGCAAATTGCTGCGGGCCTAGGACATTTGCTATTGTAGCCACAAGCTAGCTGCTAGGCATCATCTCCCATTGAGTCCCCTATATTTTAGGATTTTTTGAGTGTTGCATACATAAATACGAAGTTTTTTTCTTTTGCATCCTGTTACCTAGAAGGAGTTTTCTGTGCACAACGCTTGTTTGTATGAAGATGGTTGGGGCTGGCAGGGTGTGTTAAGGGTCTAGACCCTGATCTGATTAAAAGACTTGGCTAGTTGGGCATCATCAGAGCTAAATGTTATGAGGGGACTAGGGCAACTAAGGCAGCGTAGTATATAAAAACCGAACCAAGTACAATTTTATGCTCCCACGGACCGATTAATCACCCAAGCTGGGCAGCAGAAGGTGAATAGTGCCAATAAATAGAGACTGAATCCAGTACAATTTTATGTGCCAGAGGAATGATTACCTGCTGGGCAGCAAATAGGTAAAACAACCATTATACCTGAGAAAGGTGTTTCCCTGATTAGAATTGCAAGGGGAAATACAAAAAAAACAGAAGAAGGTGATAGTCTGTGAAAGAGTATTTTGTAAGATTCGTGATGTGTTTGAGTGCATATGTAGTCTGTTTAATGGTATTCTCTTTATTGAATGTACATTCAGCAGTGCACTGGGATGCAGAATTGATGTGTTGAAGTTAAAACATGTTAGGAGCAGTGTTGTTTATTTGTTCAATAGGAAGATTCACTTAAAAGCAAACTTGTTTTAATTCATCTTCTTGTTTCTCTTTCAGAATGATCGACTGGCTGTCATGGCCCTTGGCACAGCATGTGGAGACCTGGGTGATTGCACTTCTTAAGGGACTAGCCGCCGTCCAGAAATTTACAATTCTGATTGATGTCACTTTGCTCAAAATTGAACTGGTATGTGAGATACTTTAATTATGGAAATGTGTGCATAATTTTTCTGCAGTGGGTATGGCTCATATAAGGCATGATGTGAACCCATCCTGCTGCTGGAATATTAAAGGCTTTTCTGAAAAGGTTGGTTTATCAGTTTTTCCTGTACCTGTTGTAGTTGTGTTGCTCTCATAACGATGGGCCATGATCTGTTTCAAAGGTGGGGCCCAGGAGTTTGTGCTGCCTTCCGACATGCTGTAGTCCTATAGGATTGCTTTCAGAGAGAAGAGATGCTTTTTTGGGTCTTAATCCAGCACTTCTTCTATTTTCTGATTGAATAGCACATAAATGATTGTTGTGTGAAGTGTATTGAACTGTTAAAATAGAAGATATTAGACTTAACAGTGCCTGCTTTACTCCCTCTTAGGTATTCAATCGTCTGTGGTTTCCTCTTGTGAGACCTGGTGCACTAGCAGTCCTCTCCCACATGTTGCTGAGTTTTCAGCATTCTCCTGAAGCTTTCCATTTGGTAAGTTAATGACTTGTTTTAACTGTTTCAAGACTTGCAGGAATGTGGAATTCCTATAGCCCAACGCCTAGGACATATTGTTTGGGGTTAAGTTTACATGTGTATTTTGTCCTTGGGACAAGAAGGCCCAACCCCCTGCAGCACAAACCCTTTGGCTGCCATTTTGAAGTACCATATTTTGGATCAGAGAAGGGCACTGTCTACAGTTAAGGTAATATGTTTGTCCATATGTTAATGCTGTTCAAACTTGTATTGATGGTTCATTATGTGAAAGCCTTTATTATTAGGGGGATCGCTCTAAGTAAATGTTGTAAGCTCTGACTGCACGACTGACAGTGGTTCCAGTAAAAAAAGGTGTACTCACCATTTCAAAGTTCCGCAATATGAGGCTATGTATAATGCTCCCAGAAGGCTCTCTGATTTGATGCAAATAGTTGCAGAAGCTTGAAAGCAAGATTGATGATTCTTCGCTTTCAAAATATAATGTTCATAAAAAATGAAAGTAGGAAAAAAAACATTTAGCTAAACTACTGTAGCATTTCTCTGCAGCATCATTTAGTAATATGTGTTGATGCATGCTAGTATTTCTCAAAAATATTCATAATGGAAAATCAGTGTAAGAGGTTTTAATAGGATTATGGCAAACAAAGAAAAACAAGCTTTGGCAAAACCAGTAGGTCTGAAATTGGTGGTCAGCTTTTCATGTGTGTCAATGTGTGACTTGTTCTGGCATGGTTTTTGTCAAACCTTATTGGTGTCTGAGCTGCCGGGCCCTCGCCATTATACCAAACATTGGTAAAAGCAAAAATTGTTTTTGGTCTCAATGGCACACACTGCCACAGTAGTTACTGGCACTGAACAAAACTACTTTGTGTGCCGATATGCTCCTTGTGAGAAAGCAGAATGCTGTCACTCACAGTGAAGCCAGGAGAAAGAGCGAGAAAGAGAAAAATTAATTTTAATAAAAACAAAAGGTCACAGTCAATGCCAGACCAAATTAAGGGCACAGTTATAATAGAAAGTCTCAAAAGTGCACCCATGGTATATGTCCTTGTATTAAGTGCAGCTATACGTCTACCGTGAATTCCCAAGAATATACAGAAGTAGGGCAAGAAATAGTACTCCTAGAAAATATGTGAACTGCATTTGAGCATGAGCAAAAATGCATGAGTAGATTTGCTCATGCAAAAATCTGAGTGTTTGCAAGTTCACTTTCCCTCCAAGCACTTTGTTCCAAACTCTGGAAGAAGGTTTACATCTGCCATTGTCAGGAGTAAATTTCCAACATTTCTCAGTATTGGAAAAGATTAGCGAAGAGTTGTTGAAAACCCTTAACACATGCATGTTAATAGGTTTGCACGGACTCAAAAGGACATTCCAACCCTGGAACTATTGCTTACCACTACCTTCAGCCCTAGTATGTAGATCTGCGGAAACATGGCAACAAAATGGAATTGCAAGTATTCAAACACTACTATGGTATGAGCCCTGGCATAATCAGAGAGGCTATAGCATAGCTCTTATATAATGATTGCTGCCATAATTTGTCACCGCACTACATGGCACCAAAGTGTCAAGTGGATTTTGTTACAGGACAAGTAGATTTATGAAGCAACCTGCCCCATGGACAAGTAGATAGTTTATTAAATTCCACACCCCTGCAGACTTGGCATTATAAAACATGATCTACCCTTTCTGTGATGGTTGCCTTCTCGTTAAAAGCATGTGTAATACAAAAGACGCATAATTTCCATTTTCGGATCTACAGTGATTAGATCTGCTGAAGAAAAGCTGTATATAGTGGTTACTCTTATGAGTGGTTTTTAATAAGACCAGACTGAGACCATTGATGATTTTGGTACCGCGCGGATGCATCAAACTAGACGGACAAATACATTTCTTGATCCCCTATTAAGTGCTGTGCTCAAAAGTGATCTCTCAATGACAAACATGCAATTCAACATGCAATTCAAAAACATTTGCTTATGTACAGAGTAATAATGGCATAAGAACAAGGGTAGATGGGCAGCTGAAGTGATTCAGTCACTCATTCCAGGTGTCTAATCAAGACATGAATTTCCTAGTCTTATTGTCATTTAAATCAACAACATTGTGATTCATTAGTCATTCAAGGGTCCTTATCAGAACAGCAACATTGAAGAAGAAAAAACACACAAATGGGACCCCTATAGAGAGAGAGACTGAATAGAAGCAAGTTAGGAAGATTTCTAAAACAAATAGAAAATAGAAGCACTAGGAGAGAAGCTGCAAACAGGTGAACTTACAAAGGAGTACAAAGCAAGGGCATTCTAAGGGGCTGGAACCAAGGAGGTATGAAAAGACCCAAAAGGGTCCCTAGTACTTAAGTAGTAGGGTAAGGGGGGGGGGTGCGAAGCCCTCAGTTGTTGCACTAATTGGTGAGAAGGTGAAAAAAACCTTCAGTGTGGAGAAATGAGGAAATTAGTTATAGAGGATAATTTTGGAATGTTTAAATCAGTAAATTGAGCCGATCATCATGTGAATGGGGGCGAAGTACTGATAACAAAAAAAGTTATCAAAATGAATTCGGTTGTTTATTGCAGATCCCTGGTAGTTCAAGATGGGAATGGCTCCTCAAACAACTGGTTGCAAAATCTGGCAAGAGACTGTGCTCCTAAAGAGCAAAAAGCACAGCTGAATGGCCGAGTAGGAAAAGTCAGGCTACATCAGCGGCAGAGCAACAAACAAACTGATAGTGATGAATATCACAAAACGGCCGTAGTGGAGTAACCCATACCTCTATAAAGGCTGTGAAAGCTTTGCTAGTTAGTTGCAACAGTAGCATGCCCTGTTCTACATAGCAGTAGGGTGCACCCTGATGGAGACCCATGCAGAGGTCAACTGCACCGGTACTGGGTCAGTGGAAGCATGGATCGTTCAATTAATGTTGTATGTTTTGTTAGCACCGTTTTTTACAAATTGGGTCGGAAACAGTTTCTTGAGCAGCATGTGGCCGGTAGGTCTTGATTACTGTGGCAGCCCCCAAATACCTGAATTGGTGACTTTATAGCAGCCAAGAGACTTGTTGGTTTGCTCTTTGGGTTCCTGAAGTTTGAGTCTGAATGGTGAATACATAATGCTGATACAAACTTTGAGTTACGGGATGCAGTATGAGCTTAGCAGAAGTGCCAATCTACTCTCTACACAGTGGCAGACAGTCACTTTGGTCACCTGGAATGTTCAGGGTTTAAACAATTGTAATAAGAGGGCCAGGGTGGGTGCATGCCTAAGGAAGTGGGGAGTGCTAATTGCTTGATTCCAAGAAACACATTTACTCTCTACTGCGGTGAGTAAACCTCAACTTAAGTGGAGGATAAAACTTTAGCATGCCAGCTATAGCACCCACGCTAGGGGAGTGAGTATCTGGGTAATCGCACCCCCCACCCCGCCCCCGAACGACGTTCCAGATAGATACAGTGGTAGCAGGCAAAAAGTGGGAATATGTGATAAAGTCTGGCAAATGCAATGGAAAAAGCCTGGCTTTCATGGGATACATGCACTGAACATTTATGATAATACTATCACAAAGTGAGGTTGGGTGATTTTAATTGTATACTAGATAGCATGGTAGGCAGAATGCCACATTCCCCCGTTACAAAGCTCTAATGAGGGATCATGGGTGTAAGCAATGGGTGTCCTAGACTTACTAGATGTACGTAGAGAACAAAACCCCCAAAGAAGGGAGTAATCGCACCATTAGCTGACACACAACATATACTCCAGGCCGGATTTTGTGTTAACCGACAAAAAGAATGCACAGTTGGTTTCAGGCATGTCATATTTGGGTAGGGTGGTGTTTGATCACTTCCCATTGACATTTAGCTACTCTGGTCAGCCAATCAGACACAGTATACCTCTCTGGGGATTGCCTGCTACAGCTTCACAAAACACAATATTCTGCCAGTCTCCATTGGAACATAGAGTACAATTTTTCAAACTCAATGACGGTACAGTAGCAGTAGAGGCTTGGAATGGTGTGCATTGAAGTTAGTGATCCAGTGGGGGATGACAGTGGCATTGTGACTTGAACGAAACAACGGTACGCAGACATAAACACCAGGGAATAAGAGCTGGCTTATTGGCAAGCACTTCACCCCAGGCTACTACCTCAAGACATTTTAGGGAAACTTACTGAAAAAGAGACTTTTTTTAGCATACAGTATAGACCAGGCTTACACAGGGCAGGAGACAGGGTGGACAGGAAGCTGTCCGGATTGTTCAAACGTGAAACGGCACCAGTTAGTATCACAGCAGTTAAAATGAGTCAGGTCACATAGTGAATACACAGGATAACATAAACAGGGTTTTCTTTGAGCATTAACAAACTCTATATACAAGCCATAGGAATGGATTAGGTGTAGACGATTCTCCCCCACTGTCAGGAGAAAGTATTAAGAAACTAACGCTAAAACAGAGAGTGAATCCTTAGACGTCAACATCACTATAGAGGAGGTAAAGGCGGCTATAAATGAGTTAAACACTTCCAGTGCCCCAGAACTAGACCGTGTTCTTGCAGAGTGGTACAGGCTTAGACGGGGATGCTGGCCAGAAGAGTATTACCAGGTTAACACTGGGATGGTGATTATTACAGATGTACCAGGAAACAATGGAATGGGGCGAGCTGCTGAGGTCACTACATGAAGCCACGATTATTCTACTTCTAACACCCGGAAAATATCCCAAGGATAGTTAGCCATCTAGGTCTCTGTCTCCACTCAACACTGACAATAAAATATGAGGCAAAATTCTACCCATGAAATTGTCTAAAGCAGAGCTCTAACCTTTTCTTTAATAAGTGCTTCTAATGGGTAATGACAATGATACCAAGCTACTAACCGAAGTTATCAGTTACAAGAGTGCCCTCTTCAGGTGAGATTCCATTAGTAGCCATTGCATGCAAGATTACGCGCAGTGACCACTCCTTGCAAAGCTTGTAAAGGCCACATGAGGATGAGCACCAGAACACCCACCTACCATACGTATAGATAACACTGGGGGCGGTTCACAAGTTTGTACCTGGCTTTCTGTGAAGATAAATTAAATCCCATTGTCAAAGCGAGACAAAAATGAGAAGCAGATTGTGTCACATGCTTTACAGACAAAGATTGGAGGGTAATGCTGGTGCTCATACAGACCACCACAAGCAATGCTAGATTTACACTCATTCAGTTTAACTTCATACAAGGACATGCGCCACCTCCCCGTGCTCCATAAAATAGGCCCACAGAAACTTGCAGATTGCCCTAAATGCAGGCACACAGACTCTACTGAACTACACCTGACCTGTGATTGCCCACACCTGGCTGAATACTGAAAGTAGGTGGCAAATCAATATCAAATAGGCCTACAGATCGTACTAGGACTGAGGTATGCCTATTAGGAGCATTTCTGGTGGAAGGAAGTTTTATCATCAGCTGTTGAATTGAGTGTAGTGTAACCAACAGCTAGCCACTAATTTCACAGGAATCACATGCATGGTTTTAGTGTAAGAAAGAGTTAGTTTGAAATGTATTATGGGTGACACCCAGGTGGAGAACATTGCAGTAGTCTAATCTAGAGATTAGGGGCCATATCATAAATGCTGTGCATTTTCGTTCATTGGGCCGGGCGTTCCTTTTAAAAGGTGCGTCCTGCGCAGTGAAGGGAAATGCGCTCCATTATGAAGGGAAGTGCCCCCTATTAGGATGAATGTGCTGCCCCCAGGGCATTCAGGAGAAAAACTGAGCAGTTGCTTTGAAGTCGCTCTGTGTTTTCCACGGGCAGGCGGCGACCCGTCTGTACTACGTCTGTGCATAGCATTTTCAGTATACCGAAACACTCCCCTGCTATCTTGGATATCTGGTTGTCGAACTTGAGATTGCTGTTAAACTATGGTCCCAGATTCTTTATTTTTGCTTTAGTGGTTGGCACTGAGCCGAAGACCTCCGGCCACCATGCTGAGGTCCAGATGGATGGCTGTTTCCCCACAATATCTCAGTTTTCTCTGCATACAGTCTTAGGTTGCTCTGGTTATCCACTCTGCTAGGCTTGCCAGAATGGAGCGAAAGTCAGCCACGGGATCTCACTCACCTGAGACAGGATAATAATAAGTTGGGTGTCGTAGCGTATGACACAATTTTTACACCATGTATCTCAATCCATCAGCTAGGGGCCGCATACCAAGTTAAAACATGTAGCCCTGTGTGTCCCCACCTGCTTGAGCGTAACCACCTCTGAGAAACATGTCGGTGTAACAGCCTGATAAGTGCGGTTCTGAAGGAAGCTGGCCAGCCATTTTAGGGCAAGGCCTGTGATCCTGTATGACCACAGCTGTTTAACTAAAAGGTTGTGGAACACTGCTTCGAAGGCAGCACTTAGGTCCAGCATGATCAGTGCTGTGGTTTTGCCTTCATCCGCTATAAGTCTCAGAGATTCAAGTGTGAGCAAAAGTGCAGATTCCTTGCTAAACTGGGGGCGGAACCCTCACTGGTTTCATGTAGCAGATCCTTGGTTGTAATATAGTTAATCAACTGTTGATTTACATGTTTTTCTGCCACCTTCGAAAGGAAAGGAAGCAGAGAGCTAGGCCTAAGGTTTTCTGGTTTGCCTGCATCCAGATTGGGATTTTCAACAGAGGCATCACTGTTGCGTGCCTCTGTTAAATGCCTCTTTAAAGGAATCTCATGTGCCCCAGGCATGGAAACATGCAATGGTGGTGCCCCTTCTAAAAAAGGCTGGTGCGGATGTTTCTAATCCTTCTAATTTCAGGCCCATATCCCTGTTGCCCATCTTTTCGAAAATCCTGGAAAGGCACGTCAACACTCAACTGAACCATCTAGTGGAGAGTTCTGGTTTTTTACACTCATCCCAGTCCGGCTTCCGAGCTCACTACTCCACAGAGACAGCACTTCTCGGAGTTACGGAGAGTCTACGACACGGTATCGATCAAGGTGAAACATCGGCATTCATCCTGCTGGATTTGAGTGCTGCGTTCGATACCGTGTCCCATTCCATCCTTTTGAGATCTCTCCACTCCCTGGGAGTGGCAGGCCCGGCTTTAGCCTGGATTGCCTCCTTTCTTAGTGCGCGTACTTTCCAGGTTTTCTCGGCCAAAGCTACATCTACAATCTGCTCATTGGCTTATGGTGTTCCCCAGGGGTCTATACTCAGCCCCTTATTGTTTAATATCTACGTAAGACCCCTGGCCACCATTGTGGAGGAAGCGGGGCTGACGCTATTCTCCTACGCCGATGACACCCAAATTGTCTTCTCTCTGTCAGGCAGAGATGAGAACAGCCCCTCTGCTCTAAAGCTCGGCCTGGTACGCGTGGCCGAGTGGATGCAGAAGAACTGTCTGAAATTAAACGGGGAGAAGACAGAGGTGGTGATATTGGGCAAGAATAAAAATCTATGGGGCCCCAACATTGGCCTAGTGATATGGGACCACTTCCACAACCAGCCACAGTGGTTCGCAACCTTGGTTTCCTTGTTGACGACAAGTTATCTATGAGGCAGCAGACTACAAAGGTTGCAGCGATCTGCTTTTCCTTCTTAAGATGGCTCCTGAAAATTTTATGGATGCTGCCCCTATCCACTCAGAGAACTGTTGTCCAGGCGTTGGTTGTCTCCCGCCTGGACTACGGTAATGTTCTCTATTTGGGAGCTGATGCTGCAACCATTAAGATTCTTCAGGTAGTCAACAATGCGGCTGCCCGCCTGCTTCGGAAGGTTCCTAGGAGAACTTCAGCATCTTCTGCTCTGCGGGACTTACACTGGCTTAAAATCGCAAGCCGGATTAAATTTAAAGCCTTATGTTATCTGTTCAAGATTAGGCAGGGCACAGCCCCTAAATAGCTACAGAACTTAGTTCAACCATACAGGACTCATCGAACCCTTAGATCTTCTGGGAATGGAGACTTTGTTATCCCAAGATTCAAACTTGCCAGAATGGGCGGGCGGTCTTTCGCTCATCTAGGGCCCAAGCTCTGGAACGTTTTACCAGTTGCTCTAAAATTGGAGAATAACTTGCTGCAGTCCCGGAAGGGACTTAAGACCTTGCTTTTTGAGTGATCTGCCCGTTGTCCTGGTCTGCTCGATATTACCTGATACTTCTTTCTTCTTGAGTCTATCCCTAGCGCCGGGAAACCCACTGCGGGTAGCTGTTGCGCGTTACAAGTTAAATAAATAAATAATAATTTCCAAGGAAGTTGGCCTACGTTGAACAACTGATTAGTTAGATCGCATAAACTGGGCAGGATGGCCTCCGGTCTCCACTCCAGCACCGCTGGAGGAGCTGGATTGAGTGGGTAGCCCAATTTTACCTTAAGGACCAGCACACACAGTTCTGGGATTGTCAAACTGTTAATCCTTGTCAGGCCACTTGTAGCTTTGTATTCTCCTACCTCTGCCCTTGTGCATAGTATTCACTTATCCTGCAGTATCCATCTTCTTGTGCACTCACTTTCTCTAGGTTAAGGTCTCTCTTTTTTTCAACATTTTCCTATAGTTGTACTGCCCACCTGCACCATGTCCTTTTCAGTTTTAAAAGGGAACTTCAGATTGTATACTCTGCCTAATGTGTTATTTGTGACAAAATTAAATTCCAACTAGTTTTTTATTTAATATAGAAAAGGAAATATAAGATTCAGGTGTGCTTCAAGACATCACAGATGGGAGGATGCTTTATAATACTTACAAATACATTATAGATGAAGGGAAACCAAGATTCCAATCAAGTAACTTTTTCTTCATTCTTGACCATTAACTATCTACCTTCGTACTCTTCTGAATGCACATTATACTTACGTTTCTTTTAACATCATTCAGATCCATCAAGTTAATAATCCTAGAATGGTCTTATGCATTGGTGCTCAATGAAGGTATAATAATGATGAACTAAACGGAACCCCTTTGCATTACCATTTAGAGGTATTACACATGGTGGCTTCTTTGGAGTGTTGGGGTAGATCAATTGTGGCCACCCTGTTTATTCAATTCTAAACATGTTGAATTAATAACCATATTTCCATCATGATTTTATTTCCTGTCATTGAGTGAATTTCCCCAAACAGATACTTTCCCTGTCGCTCTTAATAGTTTACAATTTTCATTGACAAGATAATGTCTACGGAGGTGACTGTTTCCCTTTGGAAGTCCCCATTAAGCACTGTTGCCAGTTTCTTTAATGCAAGAAAGTGCTGTTTTGTAATTTCTTTGAAAAAGGAATGTCTTTTGATCCTCAGCCTTCTATGTCATTCTTAGGTGGTCCCACATGTAGTTCATCTAGTCCAGTCTTTGAAGTGCGATGGACTGCCTTCCAGCATGACCTTCTTATTGCAGTTTACAGAGTTGATGCACTGTATGATATACCATTATTCTGGATTTCCTGACCTCTATGAACCAATACTGGAAGTTATTAAGGTAAGGTGGCCTAATTAAGTGGCTGTTTTTCTGTCTGCAACACGTTTTATTAATGTCTCCTATTTAACAAATTACAGAGGCTTAATATCATTGGGATCTAAATGTCTGTAAAATCTTTCAAATGTGTGCCTGAAATGTTTATATTATTACTTTACCTTTTTTTGTGCTATCTAAGTGCAAGATTGTTGTGATGGAGTTGTCGGGGAAATCTCACTAAAGTCTCCCATTCTAATCATAACCTATTTAGTGATCTCTAATTGGAAGAAGTGACTATAGTTAATATAAATTTAACATATTTCATATGCTTAGGTCTCTGCATGTAGTCATTCTGTGGCACCAACAACTGTTGAACTATCCTGACTATTTGAATGTTGAGTCTAGGTGTTCATCTGTTAGATAATTGTATATTGTGTGGATTTTGACACCATCTAACTTTAGAATATCTTTGCCACCTATTGATGATAATTTACTATGATTTTTTTATGAAAATGTTTCCACATTTCGTATGTCAGTCAACATTTCTGTGGGGTTTTTGGCCTGTAGTATTGTTTTGGCATTAAGGCTACCTCACTGCATTGAACTAAGTAGGGCCTCTGTGTTGTCCAGAGACTACTTCTGCAGCATTGTTTCACCGGATTCCCAAAGAAAAATCGAGAGGCAAACAGTAATTAGATCAACTCATGTCCCACCACCCCTCCAAGACTTTAACTGGCTTCAAGTGGCACAGTCTTCAGTTCTCCTGAGGACATTCCTCATAAGTACCTTCAGGTTCCATGCTATTCACCCGCTTGCAGCCTGGGACTCAGCGAGACTAAACTGATTGCACAGGCTAGATTTAACAGCAAGTTTCGCAAATTAAGGTCTGTCAGATTGCTAGGCACATATCTATGGAACTCTATTTTAGATTATACAAGTCTTCCAAATCTGTCAATTTTCAAGAAAGAACTGAAAGTAAGTCTCTACATTGAAGCCTTTACATCCTACAATTGAACCACTGACCCTTTCTCCATTTCTGACCTTGCTAAGGGTAACAGCTGAGCATAGATCATGACATTCCAGAGTCACCAAAGTCTCCAATCTATCTTTAACTACTGTTTTTTCCTTTTGAAGAGTATTTACTGAGCGAGGATGGATAAGTCACTGCTGACGTTCTCTCCTTGGAGGCCTACCCACAAGGGTTAGTCTTTTTGACACACAGTTTTTGATTCTAGGGCCCCTATTTTGTAGTACAGCTCCAATACATTTGCTTGGGTCTTTAAGCCAGTCCCGTTTGGGTGTCAGTAGGCCCTTTCCTGTTGAGAGGGAGGAATATTTCCCCTGTTAAAGTATTTTTTGGTTTTCACTCTGCAGTTGCATGATGAAAGCTGAACATGCTCCATCTGTTGTGCCATACACCAGCAGCATTTCCCCTTCCGACTTAGTGTTCACCTCTTAGCATAGTCTTTCTGCTCCAGATACCTGAAAGAGATCATTGCCAGTTATGCGCCTCACAAAAGAAGAGATAAGGGCACCCCATCTAGAGGAGAAGATTAGTAATATCATGTTGAGTTTAGTTTTATCTGGGCAACATAACATTGATTCTAGTAAAAAAAAAAATAATAATAATAATATTTAATGAAAACAAAGATCTCAAAACAGACCAAAAGCAACTAATTTAATATTGCTTCTTGAAGCAAATTTGGCACTAGTCTCCCTTCTCCTGCTTTTGCATTTCCGCAAATAATATCTCTGTAACCTCCTTCCACTTTTCTTTATTTCTACCTGTGAGACAAAAACTACTGTGCATTCCTGGGTGGGCCTATGCCAGTAAAAGTGGAAGTCATACAGGCCATGCATTGTCCCCCCAACCTTTCAGCCAGTAATAGACATTTTCTTCCCAGGGGATTCACCTAGGAAGGTTTGTGTACCCGGGTATGTGTTCTCCCTACACCCAACACCTAGGAAGCAGAGACCGTATCTCGCAATGTATGGCAGCTGTGTGACGTCTTATTTCCCTGTAGGCACCTGAAAATCCAATTCAGAAGCACTTTACATTTATTAATTCAGAAATAGTTTTTTGCCAAACTTTTAAGTTATATCATATTGGGCATACATAACTGTGGCCTTACACAGCAAGTGTTCCTTAGCAATCCTCACCAGAGTTTTTCACATAGAAAAACCACATCAATTAGTGTTCTCTTTTAGGTCAGAAATAAGGTACATAATTTCCTTTAGACTTTTTCGTGTGCTTTTATTTAGATTTTAATATTTGAGTGTTTTTATTTCTGATTTGTTTAGTGTTTTAGTCAGTACTCTCAATGTTGAGTTGGTGTTCCTGTCTGACGGTGTAGTGATGATCAGTTTTGTTGGGCTGTCCATTAATGTCTGTTAAACACCTCAAAGAGCAAAGAATGCCCACTCTGGCCTTAAGTAACGCCTTTCCATTGAAGGTTATTCTCTAATTTGTAGGAAAAATGTAGTTAGGGCCCTGCTTTCTAAATTCTGCAGAAAATAGCAGATTATAATTCAAATGATTAATGCTGTGAGTGAGCAATCAAGTGCATGTTTTAGACCCACTTTCTGTATTATGTTAAGCTGTTGCATAAAACCATGAGCATTGACACTGGGGCTCCAATGCAAAAAACATAAATTTGTAGGACAACCTTGAATTTGATAAATTCTATTATTATTTTGTTTAGTCTGTCTTTAGCAAGGTTTTCTCAAAGGTATAGCCTCAAAGAGATACACTTTTTGACAGAAAGTTCACAAGATGCTTGCACTGTTCAACCAACGTGTATTTCGCCCTTAACGGCCTGAAAGATGAAGGCATTTTCAAGTTGATCAAGGATTAGGGTAACAGACTGTCAAAATGTTGTGGCAAGTGTTAAGTATGTAAGTTGTGGTCTCGATTTCCACTGTAGATCATAGCAAAAAAGACACTGCCTGGCATTAAAAGAAGAGCTGAAATGAAATACAAAACATTAATTGGATGTCTTCACCCACCACCTCTCTCTTAAAAACTTCGGAGCACAGTGAAGAAAACAGCAAGTTGCAGGCTGAGGAAGGCACTTTAGTTTTTGCTTTCCATCCCAGAAATAGTTGAAAGTTATGGGTGTCATATTTTTTTTTTCTCCATTTATTTGAAGAGTTTTATATGGCGCTGGCTAGACCCAGAGGTACCGAGCGCTTTCATGAGGATCAGTGGGACAGGTTACATAAGTTACATCAGTTACAGTTACAAGTATAGGGATAGGAGAAAGACATGAGAAAACATAATAAAAAAGTTATTAGCACGTAGCATAGCCAAGACTAACGTCTTAAGGGGAATGGAAGGAAGAGGTGGAGAGGAAAAATGGGGGGAAAGGAAAGTAGATAGAGTAAGGCAGAACAGAAGGGGTAAAGTACTTCAGGAGGTATAAAGCATTTAAAGCAATGTGAAAGATAGATAAAGCCGTGAGGAACCGTTTGAAACAGTGTCCGAAGTCCAGCTGGGTAGGTGACGGCATAGGGGATGAGCCATAGCCAGACTCCTCTAAAGCTGCATAGGGCAGCTCCACCGGGCAACGGCCAATGGTTCTCGGGCTCCGCTGAACGCTAGCACTGGCTAGGCCCGGAGGTAGCAGAGCGCATTAAGATCAGGAAATTATTACTGCAGAACAGCTTTTACAAAGATTACAATTAGTTTCTGGAGCAAAAAAACGGATTTCCTCAACTGGCAACCACCTATTTATTGTAGATCGCACACATTTATGTCACTGTATCTAACTAGTGTGGAGAGAGACACCTGTCCCTCTTATTGTGGGTCAGTCAAGGGAATGTACACCGGTAGACATCTCGCTCTGTAGAATATCTACAGCTGGAGAATTCTGCATATGTGAAAGTAGCTAGGTGGCATTACTGGTATAAGACAATTGGGTGTGCCCCTTTGATTTTTTTAAGGCATTGATTTATTCAGGCTTCTATAGCGTGAACCAGACCCCAAGGGACATTGACGCTCTTTCCATTAGCGTCACAAGAACAGTAGTGATAGTATAGACAAAAAGAGAATATGCCAATAACAAACCATTAAAGTGCTTTACATATGCCTCCGAACAAATAGCAACGTCTTTTGTTGACACATCAATGATTAGAGAAAAGTTAGCTCGCTGGTAAAGTGTCTTTTTAGTGGGAACGTATCCATTATAAAGAAAGGTGATGATGGAAAAGAAGGATTTTTAGTTCTCTTTTGAAGGACTCGTCAGAGGGATTAGTCCTGAGGAGAGGCGGTATTTGATCGGATCTTCTATCGCTGGTTATTAGACAAGCTGCAGATTTGAGGACTGCCTTAACTGTGGTTGGGTATATACTGGCAATGGCAGTAAGAGGTGAGTTGCTATAGTCTAGTTTAGAGAGGATAAGAGATTTAACTAATTTTGAAGTAGTCAGATGGGATAAGCGGCTTGAGGGGGTCTGATTTGGTGTTGTCCTGTTTTTTCTAAGCATTAACATGGGCATGTAGATTTAGGTTTTTGTCAAGGGTAAACCCAAGAATTTTTTATTTTCTGTGATGGTTCGTGTATAGGCATGCAGGTATGACCACTCTAACCAGGTTGTATTGGAGTGGAGCAGTGCAGCTGAGAGAGTAGAAGAAACTCTTTTCAAGGGGATCCGTTTGAGGTGGTGATATGGCATCCTGTATTGAAGATCTCCAAAGGTTTTTACCAGGTTGGTTGTGTCCTCATGTAAGGAGACCATAGATACAGCTCCATGACATCTGCTTAAAGATGAAAAGAAATGTTAGATGTTCTCAGGAGGGAACAGAGGGCTTCTATGTATAAATTGAATATTGTCAGGGAGAGGATGGAGCCTGAGGTACTCTTTGGTGCAGACATGAGGGGCTGGAGAGCGAGTTAGGGGCTGGGAGCGAGTTGTGAGATGGGACTGAAACCAGTCAAGAACTGTGCCATTGATTCCTATCTATTCTTCAATAATTTTAATTGGGGATGAGAGATTGGCTGTGTCAAATAATAAGGAAAAGGTCCAGGAGTATGAGAAGGCAGGATTATCCCCTGTCCTCGATATGTTAAGCATTATCCACTATTTGTAGCATCTCTGTCTCCATGCTGCAACCGGATGTAAATGCTGGTTATCAAAGAGGTGTATTTTATTGCAGCACAACTTAACAGGACTTTTGCTCGGAAAGGGAGGTTAGAAGCAGGGATGTGGAATTCCTATAGCCCGGCGCCCAGGACATATTGTTTGGGGTCAAGGGCAACACGTTTTCATGTGTATGTTGTCCTTGGTACTAGTAGGCCCAACCCTCTGCAGCACAAACCCTTTCGCTGCCAGTTTGCAGTACCACATTATGGATCAAGGAAGGGTACTGTCTGCAGTTAAGGTAACATTTTTGTGCATGTGTTAATGCTGTTCAAAATTCTATTTATGGTTCATTAATTGAAAGCCTTTATTATTAGGGTGAGCGCACTAAGTAAATCTTGTAAGGTCTGACTGCACTACTGACAGTGGTTCAAGTATAAAAAGCATTGGCATAGCCAATAGGTCTCGCCTTTGGGGCCTTGTAAGTGTTTTTCCAGAGCTATTGGCTTTGCTATTATGTTTAGGCTATGTTGTAGATAAGTGTGGCTTGTGTGTAGCAAAGTTATAGTAAAAAGTGTTGTAAGCATTTTTGTTACCTTTTCTATAATTAAGATGATATGTATAACTGAACAACCTTATTAAAAAAAGAATATAAAAATGTTTAACGCAGTACTATCGCTGGTGAAAAGGGTTACTATATTTTTTGTGGCACAACGAGGGGTAAAGTGGTTTGGACATCACACTTAAATGTAACCATGTGTTAAATTTTGAACATTTACGAGTGCCACTTTGGACAGCTAAAACTGCTCCTGTACCCCTGGACAGTGAAACCAATACAGTTTCTTAAAATATTACAAAGGTTGATAGTCTTATGGGACGATATAAATGACAGAAAAAGAAAACTTGGTAAATGAGAAGTTACCAAGTACGATAAACCAGCATTTGCAGTGCAAAAGGTCTCGCATTAGTGAAAGTTTGAGGTATTGGCGGTGCTAATAATAATCTAACACCAATAGCTCAAATTTTCAGTGATTCCAGATCTGTTGCATTAAAAATCAACTGCGGCACTCGCACTTTAGCTTTAAACATCTTAAGCTAAAGCATGGGTGCTGAAATTGCTTTAACAGTAAACAAATAGAAAAAACTTTTTTTTTCTATTTCTTTACTTTTGAAGCAATTGCCGCACTGGCACTTTTGCTTGAGATATTTAAAGCTAAAGCACCGGTGCCGTGATTGTAACAAAAATAAACAGTAAAAAAATAGCGGCCGCATAATTTAGAGGCAACATGCTGGTAGAGAAAAGAAAACTCTATGATGCGGCAAGAATTGTCTGCGTCAGGGTGCTTTTTGAATGCCAGAAGGGGGGCAACATGGGCAACAGAAGGAGGGTAATTGGGTGGGAAGGGCAAGATAAGAGTCATAAACAACAACCTCACCATGTTTCAAGTTCTTGGAAAGCCTGCCGGAGTCCCCGATGCCATTAGGAAACCCCCCACCTGCGCACTTAATTAAGTTATAGGGCATCCTCGCGGGTCCCGCTGCGCAGCTGCTGAAGGCGATGAAAGTGCAGTGAGTGGACTCGGAGACAGAATGCTGCGCGTGCTGTGGTGAGTCCAGAGTCCAGGTCATGCACTGTGCTCTAAAGGTGACCGGCGGATGCCTAGGGACTCCGGAGAGCAGAACTGACATAGTAAAAGTTGGCCTGACATGTTCTCAAGATGTTGGGCAAGGGAGAGGATCTCTCGTTACGACCAGAGCTACCAGGTTAATCTGGCCAAATCGCTAAATCCCTCCGTACCTTAAGGAAATATGAGTGACCTTGTGTGATGTAACTAACTGGCGCTTATTATGTAATGCGCTCCAATACCTTCAGGTGAAGTTCAAGTTATACAAAATGCAACAAAACAATGAAAAATAAAGCGCGAGGGAAGCTGCACTGCGGACTAAGCGCAATGGTTGCAAAGACACACAAAGTCTCCGTAATCTCGGCTGAGCAATCTATTTGGCTGCAGTGTGCTCCCCATGAAAAAAAAATATTTGTGCATGATCCTCAGCACTATTACGCTCCCCCCACCTTACTGCCAGTACACCACTGCTCCTGCCTCCATCCATTCTGTAAACCCAGGGAGATTTAGGATTCTCAAGGACAAGATGTGGGATAACTATAAATAGCTCTACGGACTACCAGTGTGTAATTCTATATTATTCACGTAAATATGTAAGTACAGAACGAGTTGGCCTGCGTTTGTTTTATTCTAAATGCATTGCCATTCTAACAGACTTGTCTTGAAAACTGTTGGTTTGTACCTTTGCAGAAGGAGACAATATGACACTAAATATATCCCAGCAGCGCTTGCTCCATGCGACGCGCACACATCAGCATTACATAATGAAGTCAGATGCAGGCGGCCAGGGATGGAGGCAAGCAGTGTCTCCTTTCCAATTACCACACGGCTTATCAAATATAACTAGTGACAACGCTGCAAATCCTTACTACACGCCTTTACAGCCTCCCTAGCTGCAACTCGTTCTCCTCGCCTCGGTGCATTGCTGGACACTGGATTCACTGGGGCTGAATGAGCCGGCCGCGGTGGTCACTGGAGTACGGGGATGCGGGAAGCACATTAGGCCATGGACCAAGTTTCCTGGTCGGGAGGCGGAGGAAAGCAAATCTCAAAGCCTTATCTGGCTATTGCCCCTCCCCGACTCCTCTCACCGCTCCCAGCCCTTGGCTTTCAGTTTTGTTTCTCTGGGTCCTTGGGTGGAACCGTGGTTAGAAATATGTGCTTCCAGTGCTGGACGGGCAGGTGCGAGGGCAGTACGTGGCTTTTTGGGGGATAACCGTTCTAAGCTGTGTGGTGCTCTGCGACTGATATGTCCATGCGTCCTTTCATTTAGAACGAGAGGCCCGTGACAATGTTGCTGGGAAAGAAAACAAGCGGCAGTGAAAGCGCTAATGTAAAACAAACAAGCCTGCGAGTGGTGCGTGCGTGAGCCACAGCGAACCATGTGGTTTCAATTACCGCGCCCGTGTCTGGGCACGATAGATGAAACCACATGGTGGCAGTGCGGGTAACCGACAGCAATATGCCATGGGCGGAGCAATGCACCCACCTTTGGCCAATTGCGTGCTGTCTTCGTTATAAAGACGCACCCTACGGCCAATAGCTAGGAACAGAAGGAAAAGCACACGCTTGTGCATGTGCTTTTCCTGGGTCCGTTATCAAACCCCCTTCAAGAGGACCTAAAATTATACCCTTCCCAAGTGAATAAACAGATGTCACAGGTCGTGAAATGCTATGTCACTGCCAAACAAAACACTCTTGTTCATGCAACCATTGTGTTTAGCTGGGCAATGCAACATCAGGATGCCAGAGAGAGACTAACAGCTCATAACAGCGGATTGTGAGAAGCCTGGGACTCACCCTTTAACCCATGGCTCAAACGAATCCTATGAGATTTTTCACTACTGCAAGACAGATTTCTGTACGGGCTCCCCTCTAACGTCTCGAGGGAGTTCAACAAACACGTCAACAAAACTGAACTCAGGCACACTATGACCCCATACAGCGAGGGTCTTGAATGTTGCCAGACTAAGAAAGGTGCACGTGGTTGACTGGTTCGCCATACTTTTACAGACAACCAGAACTACGCAGCAGTGATAGCCAGCCTGCTGCGCAGCGGTGGGGGAGGGGAAGAGTTGCTTGACAACAGGGATGTCCCTGGTGAAGCCACTGTAAAAGCACTGGCTTCCAACCACGTGGAAGCACGCTCCGTATTCTCAAGCAGGGAAGCCACGCGTGCACTCCCAGTCACAGCAAAATACGCAAATATTTCGTATTTTGTCGGAGGAGGCGTGCCAATAAGCTCCTGGTTAATGAACAACAGGTGAAGTATGCTCGGGCTGAGGCGATTTCAGTAATTAGTCCATGGCAGGGCAGGGGGCATGTTGCAAGAGAAGCAACAAGAGTGCACAGCAGGAATTGGTTGCTACTCAACTGTTCAATGTGCTCCATATGTGAGGCAGTGCCACGCTATGACACACTAAGAACACTAAAAGTGCCGCCGCAATACAAGGCTGCTTGCTGCAGACACTGTATTCGCATTAGGAAGGGAGAGGATGTGGCCTAACGGCTAGATCGCTCTACATCGAAGCTGGGGAAAAAGGGTTCAAGTTTCGTCAGGGACGGTCAACATCCTGTGATCCTGGGAAGAATTACTTAATCTCCCCGTGTCTAACAAAAAAACTAATGCGGCCGTCTGTTACGCAACCGGTGCTCATGTATAGCCTCAGATACCTTCGGGTCAAGTTTTCACTATATCAAACTCTAAAAGAAAAAGAAAAAAAATGGAAGGACGCGTTTCGTCAGTGTTTTACAAACTGAGGGAGGTATATCAGGAGAGTGGCAGCAGACAACCAAACTATAAAAGCATGCTGCCTGCAGACATTGCACAGTTGTAGTATAATTTAAACACCAACACATAGGTGTAGTTCTAGGGCAGCACTCGGCCATCTATAGAAGAAACCATCAATAAGACCCACATGTTCCCATTACCATCAATGAGAAAGCAGTTAGTTTGGTAACAGCGCACAAAAACTAACACAAGCCGCGCGGCCGGGTGACGCGCTCTGTGGCGGGGGAGGGGCTGTTAACAGAGAAGCGGAGCAGGAGGTGAGCCTGCGAGTGGTGCGCGCGGCAAAGGAAAGCCATAAAGGAAAGCCAGATGGCACCTGATGAGGCACTGAAAGCACTAGGCCAGCAAAAGCATGCGGAAGCACTTTTAAAAGCCACTTACTAAATGTCTCGCAGAGCAGCGCATGCGCTGGCTCAGGCGATACCTAAAAATGTGTACACATTTTTTCAAAGTTTAGCAATATGAGGATCCCAGAATGCTCTCTGATTTGATGCAAATATGTGCAGAAGTTTGAAAGCAAGATTGATTCTTTTCTTTGCAAAATAAAATGTTCATAAAAAAATGAAAGCGGGAAAAAAGCCATTTAGCTAAACCACTGTAAAAAATTTAGGTACCATTTCTTTGCAGCATCATTTAGTAATGTGTTGATGAATGCTTGTATTTCCCAAAAGTATTCATAATGGAAAATCATTGTAACCAGTTACAATAAGATTATGGGAAACAAAAATAAACAAGCAATGGCAAAACCAGTAGGTCTGAAATTGGTGGCCAGCTTTTTCGTTTTATCAATGTGTGAATTGTTTTGGCATATTTTTTGTAAAACCTTATTGGTGTGAGAGCTGCCAGGCCCTTACCATTATAACAAACATTAGCAAAAGTTGTTTTTGGCCGCATAAAGCACACACTCCCACTGTAGTTACTGGCACTGAACAAAACTTCTTTGTGTGCCGATATGCTCTTTGTGAAAGAGCAGAACGCAGTCACTCACAGTGAAGCCAGACGAGAGAGACAGAATTTTAATAAACTCAAAAGGTCACAGTCCACGCCAGACCAAATTAGGGGCCCAGGTATTAAAGAAAATGTCAAAAGTGTACCCATGGTAAATGTCCTTGCATTAAGTGCAGCTATACGGCTTTCGTGAATTCCTAAGAATTTACAGAACTAGGACAAGAAATAGTACTCCAAGAAAATATGTGAACTGTATTTTAGCATGAGCAAATATGCATGTGTAGATTTGCTCATGCGAAAATCTAAGTGTTTGCAAGTTCAGTTTCCCTTCAACCACTTTTTTCCAAATCTGGAAGAAGGTTTACGTCTGTCATTGTCAGGAGTAAATTGCCAGCATTTCTCAGTATGGGAACAGATTAGTGAAGAGTTGTTGAAAACCCTTAACTTGCAAGTTAGTAGGTTTGCACAGACTCAAAGGGCATTCTAACCCTGGAACTATTGCTTACCACTACCTTCAGCCCCAAGATGTAGATCTGCGGAAACGTGGCAACCAGTGGCGTAACAAAACCTGAAGGGGGCCTCCCTGCAAGATATGATGAAGGGGCCCCCTCATCGTGTTCTGCTCCCCTTCAGAAAATCATTATTTCTGTGATATTTACATCAGTATGAAGCACTACATATAAACCAAGTTAACATTATGAGATTGATTTACAAAGTAGGAGACTGATAGAAAGCATGTCCTTCGCTTTAGAATGATATGAAGGACAATAAATGGTTTTCATCAACAATGGTGATAAATAGGCAAATGTGAATTTCTTCGCCCATAACGTGTTATTGGGCCACATTTATTTTCATTGGCATGTATGTTTAGGAGACTGTCAAACACAAGATCTATTGTATGCTCTGTAAGCGTTTTATTTTTTTTCAGGAATACAGGTAAGCACGATTAAACTATAGCATACTTCATTTAAAAATACTAAGATTATTTTCTAATTTCAAGCATGAGGCAACTTTAGTGGTAACATATCATTATAATGTAATTTGATTCCTTTCTGAGCATAGTCTTTTATTATTCTAGCCATTTTATCCATCAATGGCGCACACAAAATATGAGTTTGGGGCAAAAGGTGGCAGGCATAGCATTCCAAACAACTTCTCTCTGACTAAAACAGTCACACATGGTTTTGCTTCTATTACTGTGACCACAATACAAAAAAGAAAAGATGCCTACGAAGTTGAATTTGAATCATCTCTCAGTACTGCTCCACAGCCGCCTGTAAATAGCCCTATAATAAAAAACTTTTTTAATCAGTGTGCCCTGTTTATTTATTAGCTCTGCAGTCACGTCTCTACCTTTTTGTTTATTAGTTATTGATGTGAGGAGATCTCTACTTTGAAACATAATGAAATAGTGTTAACTCTAACTCAGTTAACTGTATTGTTCGGTCTTCCAACAAGATTCCTCTTGCTAAAGGGCATGGTGCCTTTAGTTTATTATGACCGGGCTTAAGTAAAGTGCAAGAGTTTCAGAGGAATATCCTCTACAAAAGAAAATGATCCACTTTAGTTTGCAGAAACACTTTTTTAGTTTACTAAAATAGAACTGAATTGTCAGGATGTCTACTTTGGTAACTGTATGTTAAGCATTCCAGTAAAGTCTAAACAATTATCTATAGTCTACATTCAAAAGAGGATCTTTCTGAAAATCTGTTGTACCATGTTATTTGTATTTGTAGTATTCTGTTCCATTTCATTAATTTGATTGTATCGTGCAGAATCCTTGCATGTTGTGTGCCAAAGCACTAACTGAATGTAAGGGTGTGCTACAGCTATTAATATATAAACGTGAGTGACTTAGAATTTTTGTTTCATGTATAGGAATTGCCTAAACCAAATGAAGAGAAGATTAAACTGGTTCTCAATCAAAGTGCCTGGACATCCCATTCCAATTCTTTGGCATCTTATTTGTCTAGAGTGTCTGGAAAATCGGAAACTGGCAAAACTGGCCTGATTAATCTGGGTAACACATGCTACATGAACAGTGTTCTTCAAGCACTATTTATGGCAACAGAGTAAGTATTATCTTAACTTTTAATAGTGTGTTCCATAGTGCATTTGTAGCTGGATAGATCTCCTGTGATGGAATTAGTTGTCAATAACGTCATCTTTTAAATGCTAGTGCAGTATCATGTTAATGTTACAAATTGCAAACATTTGTTAAAATCCACTTGTGCTACTGTGTTTGGCACCGGATGGTGATGACCTTGGGTTTTATGAACAAGCTTTTGGGGCCATATATCATACTTTTTAAACCTGTCCAGGCCAGAGAGGATGAATTGCCTTGCTACCACCGAACAGTCAAAATTATTGAAAAATATTAACTTCAAAAGTTTTGCGTTCAGTAATCATTGCATGCACATTTATTTTTGCCACATGTTTAGACAGTCTTTCTTATCCTTCTTTTCTCTCTAATTTATTATCTCTACACACACACACACTACTCCTGCACACCCTGTATCTCTGTTACAGCAAGTTTTCCGCTGTTATTTAGGTGCTAGTTTTTTACTGAGACTGGTATGTCTATGATTGTACCAGGTGAAGCAATATATTTCTTCAAGTAAAAACTGGATGTTTAATGATTGAGCTTGCCTTTTGTTACAGATATCCAGTAACTACTTGTGCTACCTACCCAAAATTACTGCCCAATCCATATTGAGGTAACCCTGACGCACTACATGCAGCACATGCAAGTAGCTAGAGGGCGTGTGAAAGTCCCAATTTGCATGTACCGATTTTCCTCTGCACCTGATTACTTTTTCTTGCGAAATTCACCTAAGGGGTGTTGAATGCATTTGAGTTGTTCTCCATGGTGACTAACGTTTCACTTGTTCCTTGGGCCATAGCTAGGCTGGGCTTCAGCCTGCACTCGTCCCCAGCTTCTCTGGATGTAAGGGTTCCAAGCCGCTATTGTGTTGCCTGAGCAGACTAGTGAGAAGTGGCATTTTATATTACACTGAGTGGTGTAGCACTCCTTGGGTGTTTCAAGGCCCAGGTATTACACCATTCTGCTGGTATGGGGGTGGGTGGGGTGTAGTAGGGCAATGAGCTAGTGTGTGCATACTTCACAACAGTCACAGCCTGATAAGGCACTCTCCTTTTATCCCCCTCCATTGTGTTGGGTGAGAGTCACTCCTGCTTGGCTTAGGAGATAGTTGAAAGGAAAACGTCTGTTGCGCTTGTGAGTGACACCCCAAATAAGGGCTTTTTATCACGATATTTTTTATGAACTGTGTTGTTACATGTTTTTAACTTAATCATATTAAAATTGTTTGCATCTGTAATGTGAAACTAATGAGCATTAGGCACTGTATTAAAAAGTGGAACGTGTATGATCATATCGTCTAAGTATAAATACTTATGCCTTTTTTTAAATAAATAAAAAAGATTTAATAATTTTATATATTGTTCTATGCCAAATTATTATATGTTTTTGCTTTTGTGGTTCCACTACTAAACTATACTAATTCTATATATATATATGGGTAATTGATTGTGAATATGTGAGTGACAGCACCCTTCTTTTCACATAGGGACATAGTGTCTCTCTAAATAACAATAAACAACCCAGGGAATACTCATAAATTCTTTCTCGCGCTTGTGAGTGAAGACACTCTTTAAAAAAAAAAAAATACAAACGGTTACCCTGCGCCACGATTTCATTAACACATCTTAACTTAAACACACTTAGGAAAGGAAGAATTACTGGACGTGCCTGGTGGTGGTGAGAAGTAACCTCACTGTGCTCAGTTGTTCATCAGGGAGTTGACATACATCTCTGTCCTGGGTCGAACTGTGTGGGTTGTGTGCCATGCTTTTCCCCTCTCCTACACCAGATCATGGAGGATGTCAATTGAGCTTCCACCCTAACCCCAAATTACTTCTAAATTTTTTAAACAGCAAGCTAAAGAGAGAAAGTAATTTTTTTCATTTGCATCATTATTTCCTGTGACAATTCTTTTTTTGTGCTGAAAAAATCTGTCTTGCATTTACCATATATCTTTTATATTGTTTCTTTTCTCCTGAACCAGAGTGCCTTCGGTGTGCCTATGGGATCCTCCGCTTGTTATAGTCTTACCTTGCTGCCCCCTCAAAATGCCATATGCTGCCCTATTTCTCTCCCTTTGTTTTTTCTAGTTTGCATGTGGGGGTTTACACACAAGAGTGGACATTCTCTCCCTTGCACATCATTGCATGCTCTCTTCACCAGTAAACACCCTGCTTACCCCTCCCTTTCTTTTTTAATCTAATTCTGCCTTCTTCCTAGTTTTCTGTCCTTCCTCTTCATGGTTCCTCTAGGCATTTCCCCTGTCCCAGTGCCACCCAAGCTGTATCTTCCTTTCTTAATCATCGTCTCCCTATGTGCTTTTCACCTTTCAAAAATACAGTAGCATTTTTAAATGTTTTTATGTATGATTATTTCTTTCCCCATATTTATGTATCCATCGATCTCTGGCTCGTGCCCTCACCCGGCCTCCTCGATTCACCCCATCATCACACCCCTTCTAAATTATACGGACCGAGATACTGTACTTCGCCTTGCCTGAGAGCGCCAGGCCATATACCACCAAGGCAATGACTTAGCCTTCTATCTAGATTTCACTATGGCAGTGCAGGCGGCTAGGTGGGAGTTCCTGTATGTCAAAAGGTTATTACAGAAAGCCGAAAGCCCTTATCCCCTATTGTATCCAGCTAAGCTACGAATCACACCTTGAGGGAAGGTCGCATTTCTTTACTGATGCAAAGATGACCTCCAAATTCACAGAGATTATCAGGCCGCGGCGACACTCCCCTGACTCCTACCCACATTTCACTACTGAAGGCTCTCTTAACTACAACAAATAGGGAAACTGTTCATTTGTTGTAGGATGTAATTGTTGCTCTTGTCTCATTATATGAATGTTATATGAATGTTAGGACTGTTGCACTGCCTTAAGACAGACAAACCCAGGGAGGTCTTATTGGGGCCTATTGCCTAACTAATGTTGCCCACTGTGATAGACCATTGGGAATTGTTCTCCATTCCGGCCGACTCAGCCTTAGTTGGCAGGGGTGTTTGCTTGGCTCTACGGGGCTTGAAAAATCCACTCGCCCGGTCACTATGGCGGGACAGATTTATTGAGGATGAGCTATTTTTAGGCCCTCCTTGCACCTTCCGGCAAGTAGGAAGACAAACTGACGTTTGACCTCTGTCTCTGAAAATTGAGCAAATGTGACAAGATATCAAGATTTAAAGGCATTTATATTGCATGTGAATGAGAGGAGTTGGCCTAACTAGGGCGCTCGACCTCGGACCTGGGGATCTGGGTTCGAGTCTCGGTAACAACGCCAAAACCTCCTGTGATTCTGGGCAAATCACTTAATCTCCCCGTGCCTAAAATGAAAGTGAGTCCTCATGTAACGTAACTGGAAAAATATGTAAAGCGCTCTGATACCTGATTCGGTTCGGGTCTAGTTCGCGCTATATAAAACTCTGAAAAAAATAAAAATAAATAAAGATGTCTTTAAATCTTGTCACATTTACTTCGCTTTCATAGACGGGGGTCAAGTACGTTACAGTTAGGTGAAGGAGATTTTTCAAGTTACTAGACCTGCAGGCCTTGGGATTTTTCTAGCCCTGGCTCTACCTTGCCCCCAGGGATGAATCCCAGTCTGGTTACTTGGTTTGTAACCGGAATGGTGGGTTGGGGGGATTACAAAGGCTCAACCATGTTTGGGGGTTGGAGTGGGAGGGCAGGAATGTTGTACACTGCATGTTTTCTATTGCTTTCTTTGCTTTTCCTTGATACCTGGGTGATAAATTGCCACTAGCACCACATGTAGCCCCATGTCATGCTCTACATTGAACAAGACAGCACTTGCTTTCTATGACACAAACAAAATGTCTTATCTAAAATATTCGCAGTCTTAACGATTATAGGAAGACTCGTCTAGTGCACGTATACTTAGTCCACCACCACATCGACATCAGTTTCTCAAAAGAACTCCAGCTTACCACATGCACGCCTCCAGGTTTGCGCTCCAAATGGTGCAGTGTAATGCACGCCTCTCTCTATTCCAGTTATGCCAGGGGAGTCGCTATTCTAATTCGCAGAGGTCTTGCTTGGCACCTCACTGATTCTGTCATAGATAGAGAAGGCCAATATGTCATACTGGCTGGCACCCTCTATATACAGCTGGTTACCCTTGTCAACATATACAGCCCAAATACAGGTGCCCCAAAGTTTTCTGCAAGCTGTGGAGGTTGGAGGTTGTCATGGGTCCTGGGAGCCATAATCTGGGGTGGGGATTTCAATGTAGCACTAAATGATCAGCTTGACCAATCCGATTCTTCTTGTCGCCCACATCCTGAGACTGCTTCAGTTCTTAATATAAATATGCAATACAATTACCTTTATGATGCATGGAGACTAACACATGAATGAGTCAAGGGACGGCACCTGTTTTACGACCCATCACAATGCTTGGTTCAAGGATAGACCTGTGGTTGGTGTCCAGGGATGTCCAGACTTGGAGTTTGAAAGCAACACATCTGCTCGCACCTTTTCGGACCATGTGCCTGTACTCTTGGAATTGACTGTTCTCTTCCAGGGGATACTCATTAATAGTCTTAAGCACTGAATAATCTCCGCCCATGAGCGGGAACCCGGAACATATAATAATAATAATAATTATATATATATATATATATATATATATATATATATATATATATATATATATATATATATATATATATATATATGTGTGTGTGTGTAAATACATATAATAGTAGTACATAGTACTAAACAAATTATACACATATATATGTATAACCAATAAAAATGCAGCCCAACATAACCCATAGGCTAATAAAGCCATAATTACATATTTTCTGCAGTATGAAAATAAATCATATAAATAATGCAATAAAAAGGCATGAGCCTCAAAAGCATTCCATAATCAGCAGAAAACCTTTATTTTCATCAAAGAATTTGTAATAAAAGGCAATTAGCCTAAGAAGGCTGCATACAGAAAAACTATCCCTGTATAGAAAATCAGACTGACACCTCGCCTTTAAGGCATCAGAGAATCTGAACACTTTGCCTTTAAGGCCTCCAGGGGAACTCTGTTCCCATCATGCCCCACAGGTGACAGTTAGGTCAGTTCTTTTTTCCGGCTTGTTCTGTGAGGAACCTGGAACTTGAGCTCGGCTGAATTTGACTGTTTTTCAGTCAGAATTTGGTTTTTTCCTGTCTTTTTTGACAGTATTGGCTTTTGGTGGTGTTTTTCTACCTTTTCTGACTAATTTTTTGGAAAAATTTTGGTCAGTTATGCCACCTTTATTCTATAAGTGTCCTTCCTGTGGGAAGAAGATGTCCAAAACAGATCCTCACTTTGTGTGGTTTGTCTTCCTTTCACACATGATGTGGAAAAATGTTACCATTGCCTCAAGCTTTCGAGCAGAACTTTGAAAGAAAGAGAAAAGGTTCGGCTTTTGGGGCTTATGGAGAGAGAAGGACGTCGTGAGAAAGGGGCAAGGAGTGTTTTGTCGTCTGGAAGGTCCCCATCTCATTCAAAAGGTCGAAGATCTGCAAGATCAGCAAGAAAAAACGACATCAGGAAGTGTCGACGTCGAAAAAAGTAAGTGCGGCGTCGAAATCAAGATCACCGTCGACGTCGAGACCAGAGAAAGCTGCATCGACGTCGAAGACATCGCCGGTGAGGCATAAGTCGGCGTTGAGACAGCTGGTGTCGATTGCTGTGAGGACAACGTCGAGAGCAAGGCGTTCGACCTCGAGAGAGAGAGAGAGCGATCGTCGTCGAGAGGAAGAGTTGGATCGACGTCGCGAGAAAAGTTCAGATCGACGTCGAGAGATGAAGGTACGACGTCGAGACCTGAACAGAGAAGACGATCCAGATCGCCGTCGAGACATGGTTCGACGTCGAGGCATGCCTCTGGCTCGAGGCTAGAAAGGGGCCAGTCGGCGTCGAGAAAATGTCCGACGTCGAGGAAGTCGACGTCGAGGTCTCCGCTGCTTGTCTCACGGTCGACGTCGAGACATTCTAGATCAGCCTCTCGGACCTCTCATAGGTCTTTGTCGAGGTCTGAATCAGCGTTGAGAGTGTTGGATGACCCTTGAAGGTCTGCTTCACATGACCTGCAGTCAAGGACATCGGTGAACAGATCTCCAGTGGTCGGAGCCTCTCCACACCAAGATTCTTCAGTGGTGGCTCATTCTGACTCGATGTCAAGGAAGTCAGCGTCAGGAGAAAGACAGGTGGTCCCCAGAGAGGTGCAGGCTCCAGCATCTGGGTTTCCACATTCAGTTGGGAGTGCTTCCTCATCTGCTTCTTCGTTGGGAATGCACATTGTGCAGGTTTCCCCGGAGGGCTCTCCGGTGCGTAAAACACCACCTGCAGGTATCTCTCCAAGATGGCTAGAAAGCATCCGTCATTGGAAGATGCAGCCAAGACCTAATCAAAGACCGCTGACTATGGGGGCTTCTAGACCATCGGCTGGTGGTTCTCCAAGGAGATCCAGATCTCCAGTGCGAAGGCGTTCACGCTCTAGGGAACGCAGTAGGCATCGGTCTACTACTCCTGAGAGAAGACATCGATCTCCTGCTTCTTCATCTTCAACAAGGTCTTCTTACAGAGACTATTCGCCCACGATTTCATCAACACCACCCTCCAGGGTTTCGCCTGTAGATGTGGGAACCTTCAATGAGGTTTTGTGTCGTGGGGCGAGTAAATTCAATATTACTATGACAGTGCCTCAGGTGAAATCTTCTGTCATTTTTCAGACTCTACATCAAAAGTCCTCTGCTAGGCCTCTTCTTCCACTGGTGCCTGGTTTGTTGGAAGCAGCAATGAAGTCTTTTTTGACGCCAGCGACTGTAGGATCAGGTCCTTCAAGGATTGCGAAAAAGTATAAGGCACCTGAACAAGACCCCATGTTCCTGCGCACAGATCCGCCACCAGATTCTCTCATAGTGGCTGCAGCCAGGAAGGCCCATTCGGCTATGTCTGTCTCGTCTACCCCACCTGAGAAAGACAGTAAAAATATGGATTCCTTGGGCCGAAGGATGTGTAACACAGCTGGTTCGGTCATGAGAGTGGTCAGTGCTGCGGCTTTGCTGGGTCGCTATGATCGCCTCTTATGGGATTCTATGGCGAGGTTTGCAGACAAACTTCCAAAGGAAGATCAGAAAGATTTCCTGGAGATTGTGGAAGAAGGTGGTTTGGTGGCAAACCAAAGTAGAAGTGCGGCTGCGGATTCAGCTGATCTGGCAGCTCACGGCCAAAGGGGTGGTCTGATGGGAATATCACAGTCAGCTGTTATGCTCTTCACTATTCTCAGTTCTCAGTTTTTCTAAGTCTCTAGTACAGCAACACACATTTGACCTTCCACTTCTTTGTGTTTATTAGTCTGTGTATAGGGAAATGAAATGGTAGGTCGTTAAATATATTCCCTTGACCCTTCCCAAATTCTGTTTTTTGAGCTCACGGTTATGCCCACGGCATATTCTCCAGAAGATCGGCTTGGCTGCGGCTCACTGGTCTAAAGCCGGATGCCCAAAGAAAGATAGTTAACCTACCTTTCAACAGGTCGACATTATTTGGATCTCATGCTGATGATGAGATGACCAAGATGAAGTCGGAGCTGGACACTCTGAAGGCAGTGGGCCTGGAGAAGAAGAAAGACTTCCGCCGGCGTCATTTTCGTCCTTATGACAAAAGGTCATTCCAGCAACGTGGGCAATCGTCGAACTGGTCGTCGCAAAATCAAGGCCAGAACCAAGAGGTCTCAATTTCAACAGAGCAGACCTGGGCGAGGCAGAGGAGGAAATAGACAACAGTCCTCTGCTGCAAAACAGCCTCAGAAGCAATGAAAAGAGACTTCCTCCGCAACTATTGTCCACTCCGGTAGGAGGAAGCATTGCTTTATACTTGGACGAGTGGAGAAGATTAACAAAGGACAGGTGGGTTCTCGGCATTATCCAGAATGGCTACCTCCTAAAATTCAAGAAACCTCCTCCCATTATCAATCCGAAGGTACTTTTTCATCACAATCTAAAGCTGTTGCAAAAAGAAGCAAACATCCTTCTGTGCAAGAAAGCAATAGAGAAAGTCCCTCGTCCACAGCGAAACCAAGGTCTGTACTCCAGTTTTTTCCTGGTGAAAAAGAAAGGTCCCAAGGCAGAATTCAGGCCCATACTGGATCTGAGACTGTTGAACAGGTTCATTCGAAAAGAAAAGTTTCGAATGTTAGCGCTCCATCAAATATTCCCTCAGTTACATCAAGGGGACTGGATGTGTTCCATCGACCTGAAGGATGCTTATTTTCATGTTCCAATCTCCAAAAGGCATTGCAGATTTCTCAGGTTTCAAGTGTCTGTTCATCCCTACCAGTATGCAGTACTTCCATTCGGGCTGAAGTCAGCTCCCCGAACGTTTTCCAAGTGTATGGCGGTGGTTGCTGCCTTCCTTCGAAAGCAGAGAATTTTCATTTATCCTTACTTGGATGACTGGCTCCTAATGAGTTTGTCCCCGTCTCTGTTGGAAGATCATCTGTCCATATGTCTTCATCTCATGCACAGGTTGGGTCTCCAGGTCAACTTCAAAAAATCAATTATGTATCCTACTCAGCGGATCTATTACCTGGGAGCTCTTCTGGACACAGAAAGAGAAAACGTGTGTCCTTCGGAGGAGAGGTGGTTATCAATCAGGTTGAAGTGTCAACTGCTTCGTCAATCCACTTATCCGACAGTTCGTCAAGTATCTTCTCTTCTGGGATCCATGGCATTGTGCATCTTCATAGTTCCAAACGCAAGGTTGCACATGCGTCCTCTACAACAGTGTCTAGAAGATCAGTGGAGTCAGAGGACGGGATGTTGGGAGGATCGAGTTCTTCTTCGTCAGTCCGCCAAGGATTCCATCAGGTGGTGGATGAAGAGATCACACTTGATGAGAGGTGTTCCGTTTCATCAAGACCCTCCAGTGCAGACTCTGATCGCTTCACTCCAGGGTTGGGGTGCTCATATGGGCCCCTCTGCAAGTACAAGGGCTATGGTCCGACTCAGAGAAGGGCTATCACATCAACCTGCTGGAGCTGCGGGCTGTTCATCTAGCCCTCAAGTCCCTGTTTCCCTCATTCCAGTCTCGGTCCATCCTGGTCCAAACAGACAATACAACGACAATGTATTATTTAAACAAGCAGGGGGGGTACTCGGTCCAGGACGCTGTCCATAGAAGCCCAGACCGTATGGAATTGGTTACTGGCGAGAGACTTGTCGATAACAGCTGTACATCTGCCGGGAGTTCTCAACTCTCAAGCGGATTTTCTAAGCAGGGACTTCGTCGAGGCTCACGATTGGGTCCTCAACGAGGAAGTCACAAACCGTATTTTTCAGGAATGGGGAACACCAGATATCGATCTGTTCGCAGACGCGTCCAGGTTTTCCCAGAGCGGGTCTCAGGGGAATGTCCTTTTGATAGACTGGTGTCAGAACTTACTGTACGCTTTTCCACCGACCCCGTACATACCGACAGTAATCAACAGGATGTACAGAACCAACTCCAGGATGATTTTGATTGCCCCAGAGTGGCCACGCCAATGGTGGTTTCCAGATCTCCTTCAGTTGTCGGAAGTACCACACAGGAGATTGCCGTGTCGCCCGGATCTTCTGTCCAAACAGAAGGGGAGAGTGTTCCACCCCAATCTGTCCTCCCTGCGCCTGGCAGCATGGCTCCTGAAGTCATCCAGTATGGACACTTGCAGTTGAATCCTGACTGTATGCACATCCTTAAGGAGGTGAAACGGCCTTCTTCAAGGAAATCCTATGGATTTAAATGTAAATGTAAATGTTTTTGAGCTTGTAAAGCGCACTGCTACCCGTCCATAGGTCTCCTGGCGCTGTATAACTCTGGGGAACCCGTCCTGGCTTTCCCTGTGGGATGGTCCCTTGCTGGGAGTCCCCAAGGTGGAGCCAGGCATCCCCGGAATTGGTGGGGCCGTTGTGGAGATTAGGCAAGCTAATGCCCAGAGTTGCCGAGTGGAACCCCTGATTAGAGTACGCACCGAAGCGAGAATTATCGAGTCCGCTGACCGAGGTCCACGACCCTGCGGCGTCAGGAATTGAACCCTGGTCCCGGGCTGACTTCTGCTTTTGGGCCTGCCACCTCTAACCAGTGAGCCACACTACTCCACATTTAAGTGGAAACGATTTTACCTGTGGTGTGAGAGTAATGGGTTTGATCCTATCCATGGTCAGGAACAGGTGATTTTGCCCTACCTCTTACATTTAGCAAGATTTGGTCTTCAATTTAATTCTATTAAAGTCCATCTTGCTGCAATCACAGCCTACCGAAAATCACCTACTCAGGTCTCCTTTTTTAGGATGCCTGTAGTAAAGGATTTTCTGGAAGGTTTGAGAAAGGTGTATCCGCCAGTCAGGACTCCTTCTCCACCGTGGGAGCTTAATGTGGTGTTAACTAAGTTAATGGGTGCTCCTTTTGAGCCTATACATAAGTCTTCCTTGCAACACATAACTTGGAAAGTAGCATTCCTGGTGGCTATTACTTCTGCTCGTAGAGTGAGCGAGATTCAAGCTCTGTGTTGCAAAGAACCGTTTACTGTGTTCCATTCTAATAGAGTGGTACTCAGGACGCATCCTGCTTTTCTGCCCAAGGTAGTGTCAGATTTTCATATTAATCAAGCCATAACCTTGCTTACCTTTTTTCCAGATCCTACTAGTCCTGCTGAAAGGGCTCTTCATTCCTTAGATCTGAAGAGAGTCCTTACGTTTTATTTAGATAGAATAAAGACTTTGAGACATTCAGACCATTTGTTCATTAACTATGGTCCTGTTAATACAGGCTCTGCAGCATCTAGGAGGTCCATTGCTAGATGGATTGTTTCTTGTATTCTTCTAACTTATCAGTTGTCAAATAGGTCTTTGTCAGGAAGACCAAAAGCACATTCTACAAGAGGGAAAGCTTCTACCATAGCTCTCCTCAGAAATGTTTCTATGGCAGAAATTTGTAAGGAAGCTACTTGACGTTCAGTGCATACTTTTACTCGCCATTATTGCCTTGACTCAGACACACAGGCAGATGCTCAGGTTGGGCAAGCATCTCTTAGAAATGTATTTGCTAATGCTACCTGAGAACTGTGTTTTCAGTTATTGTTGTTGTTATTTTTTCTGTTCGCCCGCGTTTTGTGGGTATGAGCTTGCTACTCTATTCAGTGCTTATGACTATTAATGAGTGTCCCCTGGAAGAGAAGGATTAGTTACTTGCCTGTAATCCTAGTTCTCTTCCAGGGGTATACTCATTAAAGTCATAAGCACCCTCCCGCCTCCCCGGGCGAGCAGTAGCTTTATGATGGTACTATTGTGTTTCTCGATGCAGATTCCTGCTAAGTTTACTGTACCGTATAAAAGAACTGACCTAACTGTCACCTGTGGTGCATGATGGGAACAGAGTTCCCCTGGAGGCCTTAAAGGCAAAGTGTTCAGATTCTCTGATGCCTTAAAGGCGCGGTGTCAGTCTGATTTTCTATACAGGGATAGTTTTTCTGTATGCATCCTTCTTAGGCTAATTGCCTTTTATTACAAATTCTTTGATGAAAATAAAGGTTTTCTGCTGATTATGGAATGCTTTTGAGGCTCATGCCTTTTTATTGCATTATTTATATGATTTATTTTCATACTGCCGAAAATATGTAATTATGGCTTTATTAGCCTGTGGGTTATGTTAGGCTGCATTTTTATTGGTTATACATATATATGTGTATACTTTGTTTAGTACTATGTACTACTATTATATGTATTTACCATGCTTGGTATGTCCGTGCATGTTGAGGTATGTGGGAAGCACGATCAATCCTGTCAAATTAAGGATATTGGAGCACATGCGTGCAATAGCTAATAAGGATTTTACCTATCCTGTAGCACGCCACTTCTCTATCAAACATAATAGCGACAGGAATCTTTTGAGATATTTCTGCTTGGACAGAGTAGAAGTAAATCCTAGAGGGGGCAATAGATTGCTTGCCTTGAGGAGACTCGAGTCACGCTATATCATAGACTTAGAAACAAAAGCACCTAAAGGGTTGAACATGGGAGAAGAACTGGCCTCACACTTGGGTTGATAATGATGTGAAATATGTAATGATGTAATATATGAAATGAACCATTATTAATATTGACCTGATTAGGATTTTTCTATTATCTATTGTCTGATGACCTTTTGAGAATTTTTGAGAACTTTTGAGATTTTTTGAAGGTTTTAAATTGTGTTGAGATTAGGGGTGTATGATTCCACTTGTATTAACTTTTAGTTAATATCCATTGCTTGATACTGAGTTCCACCTTGAGTGGGCAGTCCATTGGGCTGCCAATGCCGATCCACGGCGAGATTTCTCTGAGGCTTCTATCAATGATCAATGATAAGATAGACAGATTGAAGCCTGTCATCATCTTAGCCGCGCAGCGCAGATATTAATGGTTGTCTGTCTTAAATCTATGCGGGTAATGAGTGGGATGATGAATTTGCCGATACACGGCGCAAATTGTGGTGTGACATGTTTACAAGCAATGTTTGAATTTTCAATGTATTTGCACATTATAAGATGGCGCTTATGAAGCGCTTTTGCTTAGTCCCTCTTCTATGCCCATGACCTGTGGGAAACATAGATAACGACCTTGTTTTGGTCGCGCTGATGTAAAATACTGACAAAGGGAGCGTTGCCTCCAGAAACGCGTCTAGCGGAATAAACTTACCCCTGCTGCAAGCAACTGTCGTGCTGTGAGTGCTTTTCTATCCTAAACTGACCCGGTTGGGTATTTTTCTGGGATATTCTGAGCATATATATATATATATATATATATATATATATATATATATATTATATATAATATATATATATATATATATAATATATATATGTTCCGGGTTCCCACTCATGGGCGGAGATTATTCAGTGCTTATGACTTTAATGAGTATACCCCTGGAAGAGAACTAGGATTACAGGTAAGTAACTAATCCTTACCCAGGCTCACCCTTGTGCTTTTTCCTAGAGGCTCCCACTGGGGGCGCTGCTAGATGCTATGTTTCTCGAGGAGGTCCGTACAGAAATAGTCGCCTATTTTACACTAAATGAGGGCTCGGTGAGCTCCCCATCTTTGGGTAGTATTTAAGGTTGTGGTGTGCCGCGTCTGCATTGCTAAACAGTGTACCGTACTGCGGGCTATACGTGGTCAGCTGGCCAGACTGGAGACTGACATACATGGTTTGGAGACCTAGTATTTCCAGACCAATGACGCGGCGACACTAGCTAGGATTAGAGAAAACATTTCTTCATATGCTGAAGAGGCAGACCGTGAGGCTGCCTACCTAGGCCATGATGGGCAGGCCCCATGATATGGGAAGGGACATCATCTGGGCAGAAATCTGGCCAGTTTACATTGCAGGCCGGGCGCTTCCACATATATGTGTGCGCTCATAGATGACTACTCTGTTACTCGGGACACCTCCAATGGCCTGTCACATACAACGTCCTCATTCTATTCCAGACTTTGTTCAGCCACCCCAGTCCATAGTTTGTTTGAATTCGCATACTATTGACACCATACAGCTCCTATGGCTTGAAAATGCCCACAAGGAATATCTAGACTCCCCATCATACTGAAGAAATAACACAGACGATTAACTCCCTCCCCCAGGACAAAGCACCAAACCTAGATGGCCTGACTACAGACTTCTACAAGGAATTTGCATCATTACTAGCCCCCCACCTTCTAGCGGTATTTGAGGACTCCTTGGAGATGGGACTCCTGCCCCCCTCGCTTAGAGAGATTATTGCATCCATCCCCAAGCCAGACAAACCTGCATGTAAGTGTGACTCCTATAGGCCGCTGTCACTGATGAATGTTGATAACAAAATACTGGCGAAAATCCTAGCTAATCTTCTGCTAACCTTACTTTCAGGTATAGTGCGCCCAGATCAATATGGATTAATTCCCGGACATTCCACCTCTCACAATCTACAAACTAAATTGGCTGTCATGCAATCATCTTGACCCCAGGGTGTCGGCGGTGGCAGCTGCTTGACTCCACCAAGGCCTTTGATTCTTTACAATGGGCGTATTCTTTCCCGCTACTTGAACACCTGGGACTTAGCCCCACTTTTATGATACATTCACCTCTTGTACACCATCCTTACGGCTCGGATTCATCTTAAAGGACTGCTTTTGGACCCTTTTTCAATTACCAGTGGTACACGGTAGGAATGCCCATTATCACCATTGATATTCACGATGGTGATAGAGCCTCTAGCCGCGGCAACATCACGCTGACACGGGGCTGGGATTCACCTCGATGGACCTGATAGTCTCAACTATGTGCATAACCCGCAAGAGATCCTGGTGCCCATTACTCGAGAGGTCATTCGCTTTAGGTGATTTTCTGGCATACACATACACTGGGCGAATTCAATACTCTTCACGCTCACTGATAACACATGCCCATTCCATGCAGAATACTCCATGGCTGGGCCTCTACCACATTCTGCTGTGTGAGAATCTGGCTGAGTCGAAATCTGGAGGAGCTGTAAAGGTCCAATTATGGGTGTACAATGGACTCTGTCCCTCGCCAGGCAGCTTGCCATTGCAAAGATGGTGGTTCTCTATCGAAATTTCTTTATCTCTTCTTCAATAACCCTATCCCACTCACTGCTCAATTTTTAAAGTGCTTACGGTCTAACTTGGTTTCCCTGGTTTGGGCGGGCCGATAGCCACACTTCTGGGACATGCTTACACTGCCCCTCTCTCAGGGTGGCATGGGAGCACCGTACATGACACTTTATGCTCTATGCTCTGTGCACTCAAGCACAATTTTTACATCAGTGGGTGCACCTGATGCGTCATCAGCCATATGTTGCTGTGGAGATAGATCGTGCAGATCCTTGGCCTTTAACTACGGCATTAAATGTCACTTATAAGATGCAGAGGTTGACACTGTGATGAGTGTGCATTGGACTTGGGAAGGATTAAGGAAGCGAGCCAGACTGTCCACCATATATGTACCTTCTACACCACTGGGACGCAGTCCCCTTATGCCGCCGCTATATGACAGCGGGACTTAAGCGCGGGCATGCAGACAGAATTTAATCACTTTCTCTGACGTCTGTCCGGAGGGCATTTTCCTATACCCCCTTACACCTCAGCCTCATCAACATCAGCTGCATTGGACCTTTTAATGTATTATCAGATTAGAGCCACTTGCCGAAATCTCCATGACACCTTCCCAGTGCACCCCCTGATATTTCAGACCCTTGAGCATGTGCTGACTACACTTTCTCCTCATAAGATGATTGCCTGCCTCTATAACACCATCCAGTCCTCCTACTAAATCTTGGCCTCTGTGTCCACCAGGCTGTGAAAAATCTAAATTCTTGCACCGTATATATCGCAAACTTCATTTCTTCCTGTGGCGTGCCTTTGCCCTGCTGTGGCGGAGTTTTGGAGGGACTTTTTACTTTTATTGACAATATCACTTAGAACTACGATCCCACCACCTATTTGATTGGGCTGGTGTGATACGTCAAGGATGTGCCGCCTACAGACCGCAGGTTTACGACCATGGTGCTTCTCTTGGCGAAGCGAAGAGTGGCCATGCACTGGGGCAGACGTCCAGCACCCATGATCACTGCACGGTTGGGAGATACGGCATATTGTTCGGAGAAACTAACCCTTTATTGGGCCCTCATGGCACCCCGGTCCAAACCCATGGATATTTGGGAACCTTTACTGGCATAACTGCACGCTAGCGCTACATCTGCTCCTTCCCCTCCTGCTGCTGCATCCTCTGAGGCCCGATACTGCCTGTTCAATAATACCATTCACCTTACTTGGGCCCCTAGACCTGGACCTTGCCTATATCCTACTGTCTATGATGTTCTCATGCTACATTTTTGTTTGTGGGTTATTCCGGGGCCCTGGGCTTGCTGCTACAAATGTTACACTTCATCTAGGCATGTATGCATGCTGTCTATCGTTGGGAGTCTCATCATTGCAATGCTGGTTTATGATCAATGTAATCAACGCCCTCTACTCCTCTTTTTTTTCTGTCTTTTCTTTCACCTACCTTACATCGTTTGAAAATGTATGTTTCTGTATTATCCTATGCGCAATATAGTTTTTTCTCTCTTTTGAGGTTTGTTGTTAGCTGTTTCTGTTTACAAAATGGCAATACAATCTTTTTTTCTTTTATAAAGTTTACAAACACGTTTTGAGTACATTTTAGGATTTATGATGTAAATAGGTGTTAGCAAGCTTAGGATTCATATTTGTGAGTTTTATTAATGGAACATTTGATGACGTGTGCCTTCAGAAGTAGAAGATTGATTTCTGGTAATGATCACCCTCTGCTCATGTGTGTACCCTTTTAGTTTTAGGAGGCACGTGTTGGCTTTAAATCTGAATGGCTGCAATTCATTAATGAAGAAATTACAGCAGCTGTTTGCCTTTTTGGCACACACTCAGGTATGGCCCTTTATTTCAAGAAGCAAGTGTATTTGTGCTCACCTAAGTCAGTTGTTGCGACTAGGAACTGAAATATGAAGCAGTATTGCAACATGCTAAAAGTGTGATTCCCTCAGGTTTATTCTTTCAGCAGTTAATTGGCACACCATATAAAGTCTTTCTAACAAATTAGGAAGTATTGATGCTTTTATTCAAACATTTATGAAAGTCAAAGTGTCTTTGGTCTCGTGTGTTTTAATTTTAAACAGTGCGGTTAAAGAGCTAGCCAAGCAGTAGGCTACAATGTCAGAAGTTGCTTATTACATGGCTGAGCTTCAGTTTCCATTCCTTTAAGGTGTGTTCTGTCAAGTATGTTCAGTAAATATACTTGTTCTTTTAAGCTAGGAAGAGGACTGTCTCTCCTGTCCAACCTTCCTCTCTTTCTCTCCCTCCTCTAGTGCCATAGATTGCCCAGTCCATGATGCAGTATTAACAGGTATGCTGCGGGTTCAGCCAACCCACCCACAAAGGGAGCTTGAGGGAGGGTGGAAGTAACAGAACAGTTGTCTTCGTCAGTTGAAGGTGTGCAAAAGTCAACCTAGAAATGGAACCATCCAGATGAAAGGTGCTTCCTTACTCTCTTGGATCATTACAGTTCAGATTTTTCAAAAGTATGAGGGCCAACTCTAAGGTTCCCTTAGGGTAACACATCCAATATTAGTTAACAGCTTCTCAGTGGGTTATGGTGGCATAGAGATGGAGGCTGTTAAAACTCTACTGACCTCCGTATGCAGCTGCTGTGAGGTTGAACTGTTGCTACCCCAACTTGAATACTAACCCAGTTACGTTTTTTAATTAATAATTTTTTTTTTTTAGCTCAGCAGGGTTTTGCTCATTTAGAGTATCTGTCACAAAAGTCTTGGTGCCTACACTTCTGGCTCTCAATCACCTCTCTCCCAAAAGTCAGTTTTTATGATAGGCTTCATTCCAAATCTGACCCTTTCTCTTTGTTAGGAATTCAACAAATGACCCATTATGTTGTTGAGAAAGCACTCTTAGCTTGTTTGTAAAAACTGTTAATTCATGTATGAAAGTGATTTTTCTCATTTCTAGTATGCTCATGTTGAGATATTGCCTTTGCGTTTGTTTATCAGAAAAGGCTGATGTTATTAATGTGGCTCCTGATGCATTTTCCCTTGTTTTTGTTTCTGTTACTCTTACTGTGAATGTGCAGCCATCTCTTCCTATCTTTTAAAGTATATTTGAAACAAACTGCCCTATGAAATGCCTATTGTGGGCAGTTAATTTCAATAGGTTTCTTTTCAATTCTAATTTAGAGGGAGGCCTATGCACCTCATGTTTTCTTTGAGGCATCCAGACCACCCTGGTTTACACCTAGATCCCAGCAAGACTGTTCCGAATACCTCCGGTTTCTGCTTGACAGGTACATCTGGGTAATTCTTTCTTTAATGAACGCACAGTGTATTGATGTGATGTACAGAATGCAGTGCTTTCCTTGCATGTGTCTTGACACTAAGGAGTTCACCTAAAGCACATATGGCTGTCAGATGTCCTGTTTCCCTGCACTAATTTGCAGTCCGGAAGAGTTTCACCACTTCATATAATGGAATGATCCTTTCCCAATCTTCGATTGGGTGTACATTCTAGACCCTTTTCACTTCTGCAGAGGCGATTCAAATCTCTGTTCTAACATTACTGAAGCACAGAAGCTTTCATCAGAAAGCATTGCGAATAGCAACGTGAACTTGTAGACTGATACTATTAGAATGTATTACACTCAAAGAAAGCACTAGGACTTGGAACAGCACTGTGGATTTTAGCAGACCCTTTTGCGTCTACAGGAGCCTGTTAAAGGAAGCAGAGTAGAAAAAATAATCTTTTTCAGGAATACTTTTTGACCACTTGGGATGGAAAATATCACACTAATGCAACACCATGCTTGATGCAAATGTTCTGATGCCATAATTAATTTGAGGAATTTGGAAGATGCTGAACATGTATCTTATTTTGGGTTAAGGTCACTTATTGTAAACCTTAAGTTTCCTCCATTTATGTTAATAGGAACTTAAATATTCCAGTTTACAAAACCTAAATTCTAACTTAATCTAAGTCATGTTATTGAAGGTATTTCTTTTTAAGCAATTTCTTTTTTTGTGGTCATATGATGGTATGTTTTGTTATGCTGAAGTACTTTCAGCTTGATTTAACATTTCTTCCCTTTCTATAAAATGTTATCTCCCAGGGTGAAACCATAACTAGCTGGTATTTTTGATCCTGTGTTGTGTATACACATATTTAGTTTCAGCTATTCACACTTGGAAAAAGGATGCCCATGTTCTAGTGGGCTCTTTCTTGCATGTCATTCCTGGTTCTCTTTCCTGTCCGCTAGTACACTTGTCCATATACTAGCACATTGCCCTCCTCTTCTGTGCCTCATTCTCCCAGTCTTTATGTTCCTTATGGTGTGCTATTTCTGGAACACCTTCAGGAGTTCCAGTTCAGGGGCTCAGTCTTGCATGCCAGTCCTGGTATGTTTTACCGAGCACCAATGCCACTGCTCTTTTTGGCACACAACCCCCTTTTTCCACTGACTGAATGGGGATTTTTAAAGCACTCGATTTCCCAGAAAAAGGGTGTCCTGGCACTTTTAGGAAGAGTCATCATTAGTCAAGAAAAATGGTGAGTTTTCAACGATGTTAGAAAGTGAAATGGCAGTTGACTGCACAAAGTTTAGGGGGAAGAGCATTACCAAGTTCAGTTGTGCTTACTATGAAGGCGCTGCTGCCTAGTTTTGGATCTGCAGAATCTTGGAAAAATAAGAAGATTAGCTGGACTCAAACTCGGGCTGCCTACTGTTTTTTTAAAATAAAATTTGTCAGCCAGTTTAGAGATTAAAGATGTTACACGATTTGAAGATTTGTTATTCTAAAAATGAAACGAGCGCTGCCTTTTGAATATGCTGCAGTCAGATCAGTAGATAAGGTGGAAGCTGATATGCATAGTTACTGTAGTCTAGGCGTTAAAGAAGGAGTATCTAGACTACTGTTTTTTTTTTAAGTGTACCGCTCAGAAGACTCAGCGTTCCAAATCCATTCTCATTACCTAGGCCTGTTACACCTAGGTCTTGCACCCCCAAAGGTCTGTTCTTCTAGTTCTTTGAACACTCAGAGGCACTGTTCCGGTCACATTCCAGAAATTCGCATAGGAGATGTTGTGCACAACACAGAATTACTCCTCACAAAGAGGTTGCACTCCAATAGATCACACTTGTACAATGTAAGAAACTGGGTTTTTGTTACAGCAGTCTCACGCTTTTTGCCTGGTATTTGATGCAACTTTGAAGTGTAACGGGTTCATGCTAATCAAGTCCTCAGTGCCAGTGTTCTTTTCCTAAAACAAAACAACTGGTCACTTGATCCCCAAGTGACCAGGCCTGTAGCACCTCTGTATGTCCCTAGTAAGTGGTACCTCTGGTACCTAGGGCATAAGTTCCTAATAGCTGCAGCATCTCTTGTGTCACTCTAAGGGACCCAGCACCAAACTCCTACAGACTGCCACTGCAGGCTGAATGACATGGTGCTCCAAAAAGTGAAAACATGATATGGCACACCGTTGTGGGCCATGTCAGCTAGCACTCCATGTAATATTGTAAGTCACCCCTACAGCAGGCCTTACAGCCATAAGGCAGGATGCATTAAATTACATGTGAGGACATATCTGCATGAGCAGGTATGCCCCTGTGCTGGCCTGTTCAATTACTGTCAGTACAAGTGATCAGGGAAGCCATCTTAAGGTATGTATTGGGCACTGGTCAAAATGAGTTTCCTAGCTACATAATGGCTTCACAGAACCTTTGGTGTTTGGTATCAAACACCTCGTATTAATAAACCCACACAGATTTCAGTGTTGGGCGTAATAATACATACACCCAGAGTGTACCGTAGAGAGACCCTGAAACCTACCAGCCCTCTTGTGTTCTGGCTGACTGGCCCTGTCCAGCCTGCCACCACAGACAAGTTTCTGACCCCAGGGTTGAGAGCCCTTATTCTCAGGAGGTCAGGAACAATACCTGGTCTGGAGAGAGGTGTTCTCACTTCCTCCTCCAGGAAGCATACCAAGGCAGGAAGCTTCAAAGGCCTCTGCTGCCTTTGATATGCGACCCAAGGCTTCCCCAGACTGGGATTCTACCCCCTGCCCTGTACCGATCTAGCACAAAGACAGGTGGTATAATTAGCTATGCAGGAGGCGTGCCACACTCCGATGCTGGACACACCAGTTTGAATGAATATAAAATTAGGAATTCCACCGTCTTGTGTGTGGTGGAATCAGGAATCCAGGGATATGGTGTTGCCCAAAATCCAAAGGAAGTGGTCATCTACGGATGTAGTGACTCCAGGGGTAAGTACATTAAATATTTAAGGGACCCTCTGATACCAGGCCTTCAAATTTTGACAAACAAAAAGAAGTGGACAAAGAAGAAGACTGCTGACTGAGAACTCAGGAGCACTACTGACTCGGCACCAACACTGCCATCCTTCCTGATTCACCCTACCCTCGTGGAGCATGTTATGTTATGATATGTTACAATGTTTTTGTATAGCGCAAATCACCACTGGTCTCTAAGCGCTTTCACAGAAAAAGTACATAACCTACTGGAGCCCAAAAACGCCCTCCGCCATCAAACCCAGTTAGGGTATTGATGTTATCCTTTTAAACAGGTAGGTCTTTAAATTCTTTCTAAAAGAAAGTAGCACTGAGTCTCCCTGCAACGTAGCAGGTAGCTCGTTCCAGATTTGCAGAAGAAGTACCGACAAAGCTCTGCCGCCCTTGGATTTGAGCTTAAATCTAGGCTGAATCAGTTTGCAGGCTTTGCCAGATCGCAGAGCTCTGCCCGGAGTGTATTTCCTCAAGCGCTCTTTGATGTAATTAGGGGCCTTTCCATAGATGGCTTTGTGGGCCATACAAAGACATTTGAACTACACATTTTACAGAGTTTCACACATAGAGAAACTCCCCTTCACAAAAATCCTTTGTCATGATAGAGAGGAAGGGTTGGACAGACAAGCCTCATAGGCTGCCATTATGTGTCTGGAAAAGGGATACCGTGCCTTTAATGAACACTCCAGAGACCCTCGGTATCCCATGATACACAGCCCCAGGCAAGTTACTTTCAGTTCTTTTTTTCTGGCTCCTGCTAGCAGGAACCTGGAGCATTGAGCTCTATCTTTATTGGTATTACTTTAATTTTTGGAGCTTTTTTGATCTTATTAGTGTTTCATTCGACGTCTGGGGCCTTTCTCTTCCTTTTGCTACTTTTTTGGAGCTGCTATACCACCTCTTTCTTGTTGAAATGCCAGCTTTATTCAACAAGTGTCCTGAGTGTGGTAGGAAGAAGGCCAAGTCAGACCCACACAGAGTATGCATACTCTGACAAATCTCACAGGAATCAGGAACATGTGTTGCTGGAAGACACTCTTTCTCCCGGAGGACCCTGCATGACAGGGAGAAGATCAGTCTTCAAGGCCTGGAGCAGAGAAGACATCAGGCATGGAGGGACTCTTTCATCGTCCTCTGCCCGTGAATCAGCCTCGGGGCTCCCCAGTCAAGAAAACCCCCAGAAACAGCACCGGTCCGGTCGACGTCGATGGCTACAACGTCGGATTTGAGAGGTATGACTACAATATGCTCCCCGTCGACCCAGGGCCCTGGGTCGAAGCGACGTCGACGCTCTGCGTCGAGGGGAAGGACGTCGAGACCTCGGACGAGGTCCACGTCGAGGACTTCACGGACGACATCGACACACCATTGTCGTCGTGCTGAGTCCCGTAGGCATCGGCGCTTGCCGTCGAGGCAACACCGCCGTTCGCCGTCGACGTCAGTGAGAAGATCGACGTCGAGGAAATCGATGGCACGGCGAAAGTCGACGTCGAAGAGACAGTCGATGCCTAGGACAATGTCTAGTGGAAGTTTATCCTCGGTGGTTAGTATTTCCACATCTGAGAGTACCCAGTTGCGTCGGCTCTCTTCTTCAGGGAAGTCTACCTACAGAGCACCCTCCCCGAAGCCTGCTCATAAGAAGAGGAGAGTAATTCGGTCTCCGGGCTCTGACTACTCCAGGACCTACTCGCCTTCATGGCCTAGGACGCCCACGCCTCCTCCTCCTCAACTTCCTCCTCCTCAACTTCCTCCTCCTCCTCCTCCTCCTCCACAACCGAGGCCTGTGATTCCGGGTTAGCCGCCCAGGAGACCAATATATAGGGGGAGACACCGCTCTCGCAGTGGACGCAGGTCATCGACCAGATCACGACGTCGTCGTAGGGAAGGATCGCGGTCCAGGACGAGGTACACAGACTCTTCCAGTGACAGGAGGTATTCTCCTACATTGTCGGACTCTCCACCAACGAGAGTTTTTCCTGTGGATGACATTGTTACATTCCAGGACGTGCTGCTGAGGGGAGCAGCGAAACTGGGAATAGCGCTGACACCGCCTACCCCGTCCACCTCAGTCATCTGTGAAACGCTGCAGCGTGGGCACCTCTGTCGTCCATTACTTCCTTTGGTGCCGGGGTTGGAGGAACCGGCCATGGAGCTCTTCCTGCCACCTGCCACGGTGAAGTCTGCTCAATCTCGACTTCAGAAGAAGTACAGGTCCCCGTATTCGGATCCTGCGAACGGATCTTGTACCAGATTCTGTCATTGTGACAGCAGCCAAGAAGCAACATTCTACTGCTCCTTCGTCTACGGTCCCTCCGGACAAGGAGAGCTGTCAAATTGATTCGGCAGGGAGGAAGGTCTGCAGTACAGCGGCCACTTCTATGGAAGCAGCAAGTTCAACTGCTCTTTTGGGTCGCTATGACCAGTTGCTATGGGAGTCACTCCAACAGTACATTGAACTCCTCCCGAGGGACAGAAGGGAAGATTTTCAAGAGATCTTGAATGAAGGCATGATGGTTTCCAATCAAATCATCAACGCGGCTGCAGACGTCTCTTTCCTGGCAGCTCATGGGTACTGCCACGGGGTGAATTTGAAGCGCCACTCCTGGTTGCGACTCGCCTCCTTGAAGCTGGAGGCGCAAGAGCGGATCGCCAACTTACCCTTTTCAGGGTCCACCCTCTTTGGGACACATGCGGATGAAGAAATGGCCCGCATGAAGGCAGAAATTGAAATGCTGAAGGCTGTAGGCTTGGAGTAGCCGAAAGAACAGAGGAAGTCTTTCCGTCCTTACCAAAGACGATACTCCTCCCAGCAATTCCAGTTCGGGCGGGGTCGCCAAGCTGGGCAACAGCAACATCAATATCAGAGGCAGCCCTTCCAGAAGCGTCCGAGGGGCAGAGGTAACCAACAGTCCTCATCTGGGAATAAGGGCCCAGCTGGGTCCAAGCCTTGAGGGATTACTTCCCCCTCGTCTGTTACCCACTCCAGTGGGGGAAGCATTCAGAATTACCCAGCAGAGTGGAGAAAAATTACTCAGGACAAGTGGGTGCTGAATATTGTTTGCAATGCATACAGTCTACGTTTTCTAAGCACTCCTCCACCTATCCCTCCGGTTCTCTTGCAGTACCTGTTGCAAGAACTGCAAGCGGAGGCCAATACCCTGTTATGAACGATAGAAGGCGTCCCTCTGTCTCAAAGGGGAAAGGGTCTATACTCAAAGTTCTTTCTTGTGTGCAAAAAGGACAAAAACGAGTTCAGGCCCATTCTGGATTTGCGACAAGCAAACGAATGGATTCGCAGGGAGAAATTTTGTATGCTGTCCTTGCACCAGATTTAACCTCCACTACATCAAGGAGACTGGCTTTGCGCAATAGATCTGCAAGAGGTGTACATCCATGTTCCCATTGCACAGAAAAATCGGAAGTTCCTGCGCTTCCTAGTCTGCAACAACCACTATCATTACACAATACTTCCGTTTGGTCTGAAGTCTATAACCAGGACTTTTTCGAAGTGCATGGCGGTGGTGGCGGTGCACCTGAAAAAGAACAAGGTGTTTGTCTACCCGTAACTGGTTGATCAAAGCCTCCACCTACCAGGAAGCGCAATTGCATTTCAACAGGACGGCTGTTCTGTTGAACCAACTGGGTCTGCATGCACATCAACGTGGCTAAGTCTATTCCGACTCCTGTTCAGTGTCTGCAGTACTTGGGAGCCTCCATCGATACTCTCAGAGCAAGCTTGTGTCCTTCGGAGGAGCAACGCTTATCGATCTTTCTGAAGGCTCAGACTCGCATGTCCATTCCATCAACGACGGTGAGGACAGTGTCGTCTCTCCTGGGGTCGATGGCTTCTTGGATCTTCCTCACACCACATGCACGCCTCCACATGAGACCGCTGCAGGAATGACTGGAGGATCAGTGGGACCAGAAACGAGGTAGCAGGGAGGACAAGATCACACTGTCCCAGCATGCTCAGCAGTCCCTGAAATGGTGGTGTTCAGAATATCCTCAAGGGGGTTCCATTCCACAAGGACATTCCAATACAGACCATTGTGACGGATGCCTCTCTCCCAGGTTCGGGAGAGCATTCAGACCATCTGCAGATCCAAGGAACGTAGTCCCAGGCAGAGTCCACGTACCACATCAATTTTCTGGAACTCAGAGCTGCTCATTTAGCCGTGAAAGCTTTCATCCGTCCTTCCGGACCAACTCCCTACTTGTGCAGACGGACAATACGACCACAATGTACTACCTCAACAAGCAGGGAGGCTCGAGATCGCGCACACTGTCTCAGGAGGCGCAAGCGATCTGGCACTGGCTGTTAGCCAGAGGACTAACAATATAGGCGACCCATCTACCAGATGTGCAGAATGCTCAGGCGGATGCACTCAGCAGGCTCGTTCAGGAGAACCATGAGTGGGTCTTAAACGACGAGGTGTTAGGAAACATCTTCGCAAGATGGGGCACTCCAGAAATAGATCTGTTCGCCACCGCCGAAAACAGCAAATACCGACACTTCGCCTCCAGGTTTTACCAACCGGGGACTCTGGGGAATGCACTATGGATCTGCTGGTCCAACAGCTTTCTGTACGCTTTTCCGCCCATTCCCCTGATTCCTCCAGTGCTCATCAAGCTGTCTCAATCCCGAGCGCTAATGATCCTCATTGCTCCGGAATGGCCCCGACAGTGGTGGGGCACAGACCGGCTCTACCGGTCTCTCCAACCCCATCTGCGGCTTCCATGTCAGCCGGACCTTCTCACGAAGTTCGGGGGGCCGATGGTGCTTGCCATTCTATTCACAGATTATGACTATACACAGAGATCCTCTACTACAGAAGTAGTAGTTTCTTACCTGTAACTCCAGTTCTGTAGTAGGGATATCTCTGTTATAGTCATAAGTGACCCGCCCGCCTCCCCGGTGGACGAAACAATGATTTTCTGAATGCTACAGACCTGGCTTTATACATCTTCAAAAAGAACTGAAAGTAACTTACCTGGGGTTGTTATCATGGGATACCGAGGGTCTCTGGAGTGTTCCTTAAAGGCACGGTATCCCTTTTCCAGACACATAATGGCAGCCTATGAGGCTTGTCTGTCCAACCCTTTCTCTCTATCATGACAAAGGATTTTTGTGAAAGAGAGTTTCTCTATGTGTGAAACTGTGTAAAATGTGTACATTTCTATATAATTTGGCTATCCTTTTTCACTTCAGGATGAAGTGCTGGCCAATGTAGCCTTGTTAATGTTAGGCTGCATTATTTGTCTTTGATTTTCTCTTAAGTGTCTATGCAGGACTGCAGAAGAAGACAACTTAAGAGACTATTTTGATTGCTCCGGGGTCCACACACATGGGCGGGACTATTCACAGATTATGACAATAACAGAGATACCCCTACTGCAGAACTGGAGTTACAGGTAAGAAACTACTCCATCCTTAGGTCTAGCCAGATTGTACTTCCAGTTGCCCCGTTCAGCATCTTTTTGCAGGCCCTCTCCAGCCACGAAAGAATCCAGCACCGAACCCAACGCCAAAGGCTACCACTGCACCAAGCCCCTCAGCCCGAGGAGAAGTGGACCAAAGCTGTCCCAACATGCCCAAGCATCTCAAGTGTCAATACCCCCTTTAAGTTCCCCCGGACTGCTTGCACAGTCCCAGCTTGCAGCCTCTTTCCAACCTAACCGTTCCTCATTGAAGTGAATGGGTCACCCAACACCGTGACACATCTCTACACCCGGACGCCCCCGAGTCTTTGAGGTGATCAGCTTGTGTGGCTAGGAACCTTGCCCCATGCTCACCTTGAGTCCCGGAGAACAAGCCTAGAAGTTGCTGTTAAGTGCCTGAATGCAATTCATATTTTTCCCCCTTAGGATAACATTACCGCGCCCAAAAATTGTACTGTTTTTAAAAACTGTAAAAACTCATAATTCGAAAAATACTTACCTGATTCCAATGATCTTGGTATCTAAATTCATATAAAAGTATGTGTTTTTATAAACTGGTGTTTGATTTCTTTTTTTGACTGCGTGATTAATTTACGGCTTTTTTGAGTGCAATAAATTCTTAGCACTACTCTCTAATATGCCTAACTGCTCGCCCACGCTACCACAAATGAGAGCATTTGGGGTGTGACTTGTGAGATTGTAATTCCTGTAGGGTTTGCCTGGACTCTTGAGTACCTCATATGGGTCCACTATATAAAGAGCCAGCTACTTACATACAAGTAGGCCAACTAGAGCATGATGCACACATGCTGAGGAGGTCACAAGAGCCACGGAGGGGTGCATCTCCCTTCCGTAGGCATGCTTGTACTGGCCTGCTCCATTTGGTAACTGATTGGAGAGTTTTTGAGGATCGCTGGCTCAGGCCTATGCCCAAAGCTCCTCACCATCGCTCCCTTTTCATCTTTGATGTCTGCAACTGCAGCAGCCGGAGCCTGGAAGTCACTGAGGTGGCCATTGTCAGCAAGTCAGCTTTGCCAACTAAATCAGCAAACTGCTTAGTTGCATCTGGACAACAGAGCACCGGTCTAGGGGATGCTGTGACAAACCTGACCGCTTTAATTTTGCTGAGCAGTATGAGGCTCAAGCAGCAGTTAGGGAAATTCGATGGCGGCGGGGCAGTGGAAGGAAGTTAACATTGCACAGCTGTGCGATGTAGTTTATAGGATCAGGGGGCATCAGGTAGGGTGGTCCTCCTCACGTCTCTGCAGTTCTGTCGTCGGGAAGGGTGGTATGCTGACCCTGTTTCCCAACTGATTGTGCTTGAATGCCATCTTGTCACAATCATACTGTGCCCCTACGTGGTGTTTGGGGTCTCTTTTAGTGCATTACCTGTTGCCCGTGACCAGTGTTCAATGGCTGGCAGTCTGTGATGAGAGTTGACTACTGTGTGGTTGGTGCTGTTCCACTATTAGCCCAGAGAATCCGTCACCTATTATTAAACGCATCTTTGAAGCCTAAATTGGTGGTTCGAGCAGACCTAGATCACCGTTTCTGTTGGTAGAACATAAAAGTACTAACTAGATATCTGCGTAAAATCTGTGACAACATGGTAGAAATCAAGACCTGGCTGTGGAGAGGAGGGTTGAGTTACAGAAGGAGCTCATCATTCCAGACAAGCCCCAGTACCCCTAGTACTATCGGAATCTCAAGTAGCTATTAATACAGCACCCTCTTCTTCCTCTTCCCTCTTTCTTGGGCTTCCTGAAGCTGCAGGAACTGACCAATTGGTCAATCACAGGTTGAAACTGGGTCCATGGGAGCGTACCATGAAAGAAAGAACAGCTCTGCCTTGTCAATGTCAAGCAGGAACCTTTGTCACTAAACATTTTTAATCTGCAGAAAGCTCACAAACTGAGTTCTAAGGAGCACTTTGTGGCTCCCAGGGTGGTGATGGACACCAACAAAAGTAACAAACCTCAATGGATTGCTAACGTAGTAACAGCGTCCGATGATCAATCTTTCGCATTCCATGTGATGCAAATGTTGAAGTATGTTGAGATGAATCGCCAGTTGATGGCTTCTCCTTCAGTTCTTCCCCAATCCTTGTGGCCTCCAAATTGTCTTTTGAGCCTTGTCTTATTGCCAAGTCTGTTGACTCTGAGTCCGTTTCAGCCTTGTTCACTGATTTAGTTATTACATTTCTGTGGGAGAAATGTCACAGATGGGTTTCTCCACTTATTCTCTTGGCTGTGATCCAGAGATTGCACTCTAAGTAATGGATTCATATTCACCTTAATGGTTCAGGTGTACTGTCAGAAAAAAATAAGTGTAGAAAATGGTCTAAGTTCCCTTCCTCTTAGTTTATTCATTTCGGACTTGCCTCCTTCCCTGGCCAACACAAATTCCTTTTCCCCAAAATAAGGAGCTTACTTGTCAGCTGTTTTATGTATGCAGATGATTTAGTGATAACGGATTACACACCAGTTTTTCTTCAAAAACGCACCTATTGTGTACAGAATAAACTCAGTTAATGTGGAAAAAACCAAGACCATGACATTTGCTAAACATTTGAAGAAAGATTCTTGATATCAAAATAACGTCCATTTTGAACAATTTACTGAATATATGTGGTTAGGCTTTTTATTTGTAAGTAACATAGTTTAGTTTCGTTTTTAAATTTCTAAAGCGCAACAGCTACCCAACAAGGATTTCCCAGCGCATACAGCAGGTCAAGGTGAGATGGACATAGCGTATTTTATTTATGAAACAGCCAAGTTTTTAGCGACTTGCAGAAATTAATATAGTTTGTCTCATTGCGGAGAGCGATGGGAAGGGAATTCCAGTGTAAGGGTCCTAGGTGTAAAAAGGATTTGCCGCCCATCCAGGCTAATTTAAATTTTCGAATGATAAACCTACGGCAACGCACACTACACAGGAATCCCAGCCAAACACCTACGACGACTACAACGCATCCAAATCGCCTCCGCCCGACTGATCCTCAACGCCCCCCGCCGCAGCCACATCACCCCCCACCTGAGAGACGTACACTGGCTCCCCATCAACAAGAGGATCACCTTCAAGCTCCTCACCCACGCACACAAAGCACTCCACAACACAGGACCAACCTACCTGAACAGCAGTCTCAGCTTCTACACTCCCACCGCCAGCTCCGCTCCGCCAGCCTCGCCCTCGCCGCTGTCCCCCCGCATCCAGCGAATGACCTCCGGCGGCAGATCTTTCTCCTATCTCGCCGCCAAGACCTGGAACACCCTCCCTTCCCACCAACGGCAGACCCAAGACCTACTCGCCTTCAGAAGACTCCTCAAGACCCAGCTCTTCGAGCTGTAGCGGCACCCCCCTCCCCTCAGCGCCTTGAGACCCTCACGGGTGAGTAGCGTGCTTTACAAGTACTCTGATTGATTGATTGCTTGGCTGTGGTATTTCTTCGTCTTTTAAATAGGATATCTTCCCTTTCAGATTTGGCTGCCTTACTGCATGCAGTATATAATGTGTTGTTATTGTAGCCCCTGCGTTCAGATCCTTTCAGCTCTCAGGCACTCTCCGTAGGGGATGCTCTCCTTGATGGTTGCAGGGTGGAAGCTACTGGCATGAAGAATAAGGTTGCCAGCGCTCGGTTTCCTGAAAAGTGTCATTACAGGCTTGTGATTTCCACCTGTATCTTCACATCTAGAAACTGAGTCTCAGAACGATCTTCTGAGGAGTTGTAGTAATATATATGTATGCATATACACTGTGTGTGTGTGTGTGTGTGTATATGTATATATATATATATATATATATATATATATATATATATATATATATATATATATATATATATATATATATATATATATTCACTGAAAAAACCATAGGTTATAGACCATATATAGTTAGGAATTAGCATTTAAAAAACCTTATTTTACTCACACAAAACCATTGAAATTCCATATATAGTTAGTTGCACTAACTATATATCGCGCACCCGCAATCCACTGCTGATCATGTCACATATTACATCATTCATGACATGGTCAGTGACATCACTGATGACATCACTGATGACATCTCAAATGACAGTGGAAGTATACGTGTCTGGACGAAGGATTTAGTAGGTGCATGACTGAATGTATGAGTGAGTGATTAAATGTGTCTCACTGAGTGCATGGGTTAGTGACTAAACTGTCTTAATTTGTGCATCATTATGTCTGTTGTTCTGTAAACTGCTGCATGTGTTGATCATTAGCTATACGAGAGGCTATATGTGTTATTAATTGGTTGCCCAAGTATTTCTATGGGAGATTGAGTTTGTGTGGGGGTGGCTGGAAGGTGTGTGACTCTATGCATAGATGTGTGAGCAGTTTATTCACTAGGTGTATGAGTTCAAGAGTGCATGTGGAAACAGCTACATGGGCAGTTGACTGTGTGCATGAGTGTATTGATGAGTGAATGGATATCTCAATGCTACATGTCATAGTAAGTACATATGTAAAACACAGTACATGTGAGAGTTGGCATATATAAATAACTGTGCATGAGAGCCACTGAATGAGTGAGTGGTTGTATCGATCATTGTGAACTTGTATCAGGGATTGTATAAGAGAGTAAATATGTGTTAGTATATGGTTCAATAAGTAAGGTGTGTTTAACTGTATAGTTGAAGAAATGGAGGTGAGATTGTTTCTTTGCATGACTGACTGGGTGTGTGAGTAACTCCATGGATGAGTGGCAGTGTGTGAGTGTCTGTATACACTGAGTGTATCTAAGGTTATATTAGAGTCTGAAGAGATTTATCGTATTAGCACAAGAATGATGTGAAATGAGATGTCATCAGTGATGTCATTTGAGATGTCATCAGTGATGTCATCAGTGATGTCACTGACCATGTCATGAATGATGTAATATGTGACATGATCAGCAGTGGATTGCGGGTGCGCGATATATAGTTAGTGCAACTAACTATATATGGAATTTCAATGGTTTTGTGTGAGTAAAATAAGGTTTTTTAAATGCTAATTCCTAACTATATATGGTCTATAACCTATGGTTTTTTCAGTGAATTTTCAAGGTTTTGTAAATGCTAATTCCTAACTATATATGGTCTATAACCTATGGTTTTTTCAGTGAATTTCAATGGTTTTTTAATAGCAAATATCATAAGCTGTCGAATGTCAAGTACGTGGTAAGTGAAAACATTTTCGTGTTTATGCACACTGATCTGCTTTGAATGGTGCCCCCCCCCCTCATTTCTATTAGGAGTACTCTCTCTTTGCAGATAGTGAAAGGTAGTTAACGCAGGCCTTTGCCCCCGTTGTAATCCGTCGTGCCTGCTTCTCTCTCCATTTGATTGATTGTTATCCAAGTATTTACTGTTTTAGAATTAGTTCTCTTTGGTTCATTCTCTATTTACAAACAAACACAGAGTCGCAATACTCTGTTTAGTCTTTGCAGATAACGAAAAATCGTGTAAAAAAAGAAAAGGAATCGAGCAAAATCAGTAGGCCACTAATGGGATCTCTTTTTGACCTCGCTAAAATAGAAACATTAGGAACAACCCCTCATTACAAATACAAAACTAGTGAGATGAACTGAACTCCACACAATGATGGCTGCAAAACAGCTCGGCTCCGCCACCCACCCCGCCCAAAATAACGATAAAGAACGGCTGCCATGATTGGTTGCGGAATGACCACGACGGAGCTACGAAATGGTGCTGCTCTCATGCTAACCCCAGCTTCAGTCTGAAACATCCAGAAACACTGTAGACTACCAATTCGATCAGTTCCGGTAGCGCCCCAATGTAACCCGGTAGAGAAGAACTAGCCCTCCCCTCTTTGACTGATGGTTCTTGTTGCCTGTCCCTTCTGTTGTCATTTAACAGAACTATTTAGCCTGCTGAAAGGGGTTGTGTTCCGACCGCTGGTTGGTGGAGACATTTTGACTATATTCTGTACCTGCGTTGTCGCGTAATGCGTCATATGACGCGCCGCCTTAGCGCATCCGGAAGTCATCCGGGGCGCGCAGCGCGTAACGTAAGCATAACAAGTCATGTGACTTGTTAATAAAACTTTTCATTGGTTCATTTTACTTTTCTTATTGTAATGATGAAAGGCTTGGTCATATGACCTAAAAATTACGCTTTTCATTACTTCCGAACATTATTTTTTCTTAAATATATGTTATAATGTTCCAGGCTAATGTACTTTCCCGGAAATTTTACAACTGTCCTGCAAGTAAAATATATTCTTTTTTCGAGAAAAAGAGCGTTTCTTCGTCCCATGACGGAGCCGTTGAGCAAAAGAGGGTCGACCTGCTGTCTTAGTCGCCGATACGCCTGAATATGAGATTCTTATCGATCACTTTATGTTGCAGGAATAGAAAACACAACAGCCCTTGACCATTTATCTTTACTGCGTTCCTTCGTATTATACCTTTTACCCTTCATGTAATTGGTCTGCTTTATTTCACTTGCCTTTTAATGATTCTAAAACAGCCACTATTATTAAAAACTTTACCAATGTATATACTACTACCATGTTTTCTTTTAAAAACCTTTATTGTGAAAATTTCATTATACAAATACGAGCCTATAACCACGTGGGCCTGCCACAGAGCAAACTGTAATCGTATATGATGAGTAGACATTTACACTGTAGAGGAACGTAACGGGCGGGCCATTAGGTTGCAAGAACTAAGGTGTCTAACAGTTACGGAATCGGTGGACGTACATTTTATAATTAAAATACGACAGGGCCAGTTACAATAAAATTATCTAGATATACATTTGCGGGCAAGTACCATGGGTGACGTTAATTCGAACTTTCAATAGTACAGTAATCAATAACACATCAGAACTTAATATCAATAGGGATGTCGAAATATTCAATCAATTCTCGTCCCCGCCCGCCATGTGCTTCAAAACTGCATACGTATCTCGTGATTTCAAGGTTCTGCAACCAGTACACAACAAGGAGTTACGAGTCCCATTTATTCCGGTGCCATTTTGGGCGAGGACGGGCAGGTCCAGGATATAGTCAAAATGTCTCTACCAACCATCGACTATGATGATGTTCATATGCTGTATTTATTAGAGTAACACTCATCTGTCCACATGAAATTAATTTGCCACAATCTAAACATGTCATTTTAATCTTTCCAAAGTTCTTCTAAATATTTGGGACCGTTTCCCTTGCCTCTGAAGCTCTCAGTGCCACTTCTCTGATGAATATACTAGCAGGTCAGGGGTTCTCCTCCAAATCTCTCTTTTATGCAGCACTATAATTAATTGGTGCCACCTCTCCATATAACGATGCCTGGTATAGTTACCACAACTATATTTTTTTTCGGTTCCTCTGGAGAGTTCATCGTGGCAGATGAAGCGTGTACCGGGCATTTACCTTTTTTTGCATGTACAGGAAAGGAAAAAAAAATCGAGCGTCCGAGTTCTAAGGTGTCCCAGGGCCATTTTAGTGGACCAGGCCCAAATCCAAAGAACAGCCATCTCACAGGCTAATGGGGCGACCCACGCCGACTTTCAGCATTGTAGAATGACCACACCAGTACAGCAACTTGCTAGACATCACCTCGGTGCCATCCGGATCTCGGCGCCCCACTGCAGATGAAGTGCCTCTCAACTATGAAACCACCACGGTGACATCCGGATCTTGGCGCGTTGTGCTGCCTTCGGCCTATTCGCACATCGGTCCGCTACTGACGCCATCTCACAGGCTAATGGGGCGACCCATGCCGAGTTTCAGCATTGTAGGATGACCACACCAGTACAGCAACTTGCTAGACATCACCTCGGTGCCATCCGAATCTTGGCATCTTAACGCCTAGTGGTATCTTCCATACAAAAAATATTGTTACGCTGCCTTTGGCCCCATTCGCACATCAGTCCGCAACTTAGACATCACCTCGGTGCCATCCGGATCTTGGCATCTCAGCGCCTTGTGGTGTCAGTCAGAAAATATTGTTGCGCTGCCTTTGGCCCCATTCGCACATCGGTCCGCTACTGACGCCATTTCACAGGCCAACGGGGCGCCCCACGCCGACTTTCAACATTGTAGGATGGCCACAGAAGTGCGACAACTTACTAGACACCACCTCGGTGCCATCCGGATCTTGGCGCGTTGTGCTGCCTTCGGCCTATTCGCACATCGGTCCGCTACTGACGCCATCTCACAGGCCAACGGGGCGCCCCACGCCGACTTTCAGCATTGTTGGATGGCCACACCAGTGCGGCAACTTACTAGACACCACCTCGGTGCCATCCGGATCTTGCCGCGTAGTGAAGCTGCAGCAGCTGCAAATAAGCTTCAGACAGTGTTACAACCGCTGCTCAGAACTCTCAACTATGACACCACCTCGGTGCCATCCGGATCTTGGCGCGTTGTGCTGCCTTCGGCCTATTCGCACATCGGTCCGCTACTGACGCCATCTCACAGGCCAACGGGGCGCCCCACGCCGACTTTCAGCATTGTTGGATGGCCACACCAGTGCGGCAACTTACTAGACACCACCTCGGTGCCATCCGGATCTTGGCGCGTTGTGCTGCCTTCGGCCTATTCGCACATCGGTCCGCTACTGACGCAAACTCACAGGCCAACGGGGCGCCCCACGCCGACTTTCAGCATTGTAGGATGGCCACACCAGTGCTGCAACTTGCTGGACACCACCTCGGTGCCATCCGGATCTTGGCGCGTTGTATTGCCTTCGACCTATTCGCACATCGGTCCGCTACTGACGCCGCCTCACGTGCCAACGTATTTTCTCCGCATTTTATACCCTATGCCGCATAACAGGCCATGTGACTTGTTTATAAAACTTTTCATTGGTTCATTTTACTTTTGGTTTCCTAATGATGGAAGGCTTGATCATATGACCTAAAAACAACACTTTTCATTGGATGAAAACTTTTTTTTTTTCCCAAACGATGAAAGCCCCACCTTGTTTCTGGATGTTTCAGACTAAACTGGCGTCAGCATGAGAGCACCACCATCTCCTAGCTCCATCGTGGTCATTCCGCGAGCAATCATGGCAGCCGCTCCCCACCAGAAGCCTGCAGGAGTCGGGGCCCCCAAAACTTTTGATGAATTCTCAAGGCGGAGGGGACGCTTTCGAGAATGGGGTCCAAGACCTAGCAGACAAGCGTCCGATTTCCAAGGTGTCCCAGGGCCATTTCAGTGGACCAGGCCCAAAAAGGAAAGAGCCTGCCGCCATTTTGAGAGTCCTGTGACAGCCGCCTATCGCTGCACCGCAAGAGTGGGCGCAACTCAGCTGAATTGCGGCTTTTGACACAGTGGACCAAAAACGGATGGAATGGCAACTGAAACGGTAAAGGGGCGCCCCACTACAACAGATGACACTCCACCTGGAGAGGCCCGTTCACGCCGCCTCCCCCGGGGCGCCCCACGCCGTTATTCGGAGCAGCATTGTAGGATACCAAAACCAGTGCGGCAACTTACTGGACATCACCTTGGTGCCATCGTTCTGCTGCCTTGGAACTATTCGCACAACAGTTTGCTACTGATGACCCACCCCCCGCGACGCCCCACGCCGTTATTTGCTGGGTGGTAACTTACTAGACATCACTTTCGTGTCATCTAGATTTCGGCGCGTTCTGCTGCCTTGGAACTATTCGCACAACAGTTTGCTACTGATGACCCACCCCCCGCGACGCCCCACGCCGGAAATCTGGACGTTGTGCTGCGTTGGGACTATTCGCACAGCCGACCGCTACTTCGTTGTTTTTCCCTAAAAATGTTTATATGTTATTACTATGTTTGTTTTCTTGTATATATTTATAAATTATTAAAGTTTTATAATCTTACTACTTTGTCGGAGTGCTATATATTTTTAATGTGACACATAATTGTAAAAACTTTGATGTACAAAGAGTCATCCCTGGAATCTTCCGCTTCACGCTCGGTCCCCTCCCCAATCACAATACAGGATGGTTTTCAGATAATAGCAACGCTTCTGCTGTGACGGATCTCATCGAGTGTGGGCCTTGATCTACTATAACTCCTTTGAAGAGGGGTGATTCTTTACAGCTGTGGCCATAAACTACATCTGCAGGGCTAGCTGATAGCCTAGGACCGGCCTGGACAATCGGACACAGAGGAAAAGGAGTGTCAGAGGGTGCGGTAGTGAATAGGGCGAAAGGGAGGTGTCGGGCGGGCACAGGGTGTGATTCTCAGGGAAGAGCAGCGCAGATGGGGGGAGGTTTATTACCCATGCATAAGACAGAGAGCGGGGGTGACCACTGCCTGGGTGAGATGCTTGCGAGGGTGGGGAGCCATGCTAAGGATCGACAGCGTGCACAGAGTGGGTCTGGTCAAGGCATCTAAAATGGCTGCCGTGCACGACAAAAGTGTGGCATTTGAAAAAAGACAAGATGGCGCAGACAATGTTTTTCAACACTTCCTGATTTCCTTCGAATCGAACGTTAACAGACGTTGGGGCATATTACCAAAGTTAAGCGATATTTATCCCTAACGATGCATTGCAAAGATTTTTTTACCGTCAGAAATTATCGCAGATAAACCTTGCTATTATCAAGGTTTATCGCAAATACGATAAAAAACGACCGCAATGCATTAATATCGCTGAAAACTCAGCGATATTCATGCATTACCGAGCTAATGCTCTTAGCCATGTTATCCACCTCCCATTGGATAACCTGGCTAAGAACTGCTCAGGGCAGCTGTTACTTTTTGGAGATATTCGCGCTTATCTCAAATATTTCCAAAAGTTGATAATAGGAGATAGCGATGTTAGCGACTGTTTCCAGTCGCTAACATCTTGGCATGCCCACTTTGCATGTCATTAGTGATAAATATTACTCACATGCAAAGTGGGGCCCAAGATGGTCGCTATCTCCTACTAGCCGTCGCTAACTGGTGTTAGCAACAGCTAGGTAATACAGATATAATTTTATCTCCGCGAAGCGGAGCGCTGTTACAGATATATATCTTGTTTTTGAACGTTAATTTCTCAAAATGCACTGAAGCACATATATTGAGACCTAGCAAAGGCACATCGGGCTACCAGTCCCTAATATTTTACCAAGTTTCGTGCAAATCCATTCAGCCGTTTTATTATTATTATTTTATTTTTTTTGCCCCGCGGGCCCTTTTAAAACCTCCACATCAAACCTAGGGGGTCATCGAGGATCTACTATGCCCCCTTATGGTCATTTGCCCCTTCGCTTTGGCCTCCTCTTGTCTCTCGATCCTACCGACAGACAAGATGGCGGCCGCTACGTACTGTTTGGAATGTTTACAGACACCGGAGAGCCAATCAGCTTCGCTTCACAAAGCTCCGTTGCGCGAAAAGTACGCGTCCTGGAGCGCTGCCCGGTCCGCTGTTACAGATATATATCTTTTTTTAAACGTTAATTTCTCAAAATCCACTGTAGCACATATATTGAGACCTACAAAAGGCACATCGGGCTACCAGTCCCTACAATTTTGCCAAGTTTCGTGCAAATCCATTCAGCCGTTCGGGCTAAAAGTGAGGCCAACCGCCCTATGGAAAACTCAATGTTAAAAACACGTTTTGGGACCCCCCTTTTTTCTCGACCCCCCCTGGACGAACCCCCCCCCCCCCAATTTTCAGGGGCTGCTCAGAAACAAAATGTTCAATTTTCCTGAAAATTTCAGCCAATTCCGTCCACAAACGCCAAAGTTATTAGACATAGAATTTTCAAAAAACCCATAGAGAAAAAATCCTAACTATATATACCTACTGGCGACCGCCAGTAGGTAATTTATATATATATGTGTGTGTGTGTGTATATATACATATGTGTTATCAAAGATGTCATGAGTGTTGTAATATCTGTGGTAATTAGCTGTGCATGACGAGGGCACGAGTTAGTTACTTGATATAACTCCAACTATAACAGGTGAATTTCTGTGGTTTTGTACGTTTAAAATGTGAGCCTAACTATAACATCCCTGTAACCTTTGCTTTTTCAGTGAATTCTGTAGTTATTTTGATGTCATTCATTTTAATTACGTTAATTCAACATCGGTCGTGTGCATCGGGGGTTAGCTGCAAGGGTCTGCATCCCCAACCCCCTATATCGACCCAACATATGGCGGGGGTTGGCCATCCTGGGGCACGCAGCCCCCTCCTCCCCGGGCTGATTTGGCCCCGGGGACCCCATCCCTCATGGCTACGCCTTAATTCAGTGGCGGAGCTGGCCATGCCCCCCTTCCCGACTGATATCGGCCCTGGGGGAACCCTATCCCTGGGGGCCCGGCCATTATCCAATGGGGAAGATGGAATCCCACCCCACAGGGCCAGGCTTTAATTAAAGGTGGGGCACGCCTTTTCTTTTTCGTTTATGGTATTTTTTTTTTTGTGGGACTAGACTGAAGCAGAGTCCCAAGATGGCTGCCAACGCTTCCTGGTTGAAGTGTGGACAGCCAATCACATTTCAGTTAGGGAACTTGGATCCTCAGTATGTATGTATGTATGTATATATTTATAATTATAATTTCCCCAGAGAACATTTCCACCCAATGCCGCACGCCTGCCGTGGTGGCGGTCAGCCACAAATGTGCAAACCTAGTCAAACCAAAGGAATAAGGCGGCACACTGACCAATTATTACAAGTCTTTAATTGCTCAAAAACAATGCGTTTTAGCCGAGGAGGCCTTTGTCAAGTTACTAGAGTGCAATCAGGTAAACATTGAAATAATTTTACGTCATAATAGAGACAGAAAAGTTGCCCTGTCGTTCACAATTCATCAAGGATATCAATGCAATGGTTCGGCCCTCATGAACAACAATTTTGAATGCTGTACAATGATCAATATAATAATCACAGAATTAGTGATAGAAATGATAAAAAAAGTATGTACATATAAATTAAATAAGTGAATGTCACATATCCCTACATTGCCATAGACATAGAGGAGTTACTCGTGTTATGTAGTTCATCCCATACAATGCAAAGAATTCCGATCGATGGATGACAATTGGAAATAAACTTAAACGATAAATATTGCAATCCTAAAAGATGATGAGGAACGTATGTACATATCAATGAAAGATAAATAAAAACAAATTAAAAAGTATTGCATGTTAAATCACATCTTCAATTAGCAATTTGTAGGTCCACTTTTCCTTGATTCATGTACAGTCATAGAGCAAAGGGTAACTATTGTCACATGTTATACAAATATATTTCAATCCTGATTAACCCCTTCCGTGCTCCAGTCGGCCGACGGGAGCACTCCCTCCCTGGTACTGCGCACAACCGTTGGCCGTAGCAGCCCAGCCCACCCATCAGAACGCCCGCACCGTGGCGGAATTGCCGCCGCGGTTAAGGCGTTAAATCACTCAAAAAATGCAATGACGCATTTGCGTGAAAGATAAATAATTGACAGAAATGAGGTATGAACGCAAGCAATCGAGTACCTGCCTGATAAAACCATACATGATGACTAGCGAAACCTATGTTTCTGATCTGATACATTTGAAGAAACATTGTATATAGATGCGTGTGTCCTCAATAGGATAAAAAAAGGAACCTAAATAATAACCAACTAATCAAGGGCCAGTGCCCAAATGTGGAAACATCATTCCGTGTACAGATCAGACAACATTTCGAAATGTCCATGTGATTGAAACCATAATTCAGGACAAATGTCCAGATATAAGGCTGTGACTCAAGGTCATGTGACAACCAATGCGAGTGTGCACCCAATTTATAAAAATATGATGCCATGGGGGAAAGACATCGTAGACAAAATAGATATGAAAGGAAGAAAAACGGCTAAGAAATGCTTCAGACAAATAAAATGGACAGATGTCCGAGATACAGATTGAACATGGTAACGGACACGTGTGCATAACAGGTTAGGCATCAGAGACCAATATGGGTGCTCAATTCTTCTTCCCTGTTTAAGCCGTAAGGCATCCTGGTATTCGGGTCGATAATCTATCTTTATTCAAGAACTCGTAACTGTTACTCCCTGTCCCCACCACGTATATGTTTTATTATTCTGTTGATGCCACAGAAGACAAGTCATTTGTTATTGCCATTATATGAGTTGTAGAAATGCCTCGCCACAGGTAATGAAATCTATGTTGGTTATGGCCCTTTGATATTCTAGAATGTGTATCTTGAGCGGATGTTTCGTGCTTCCTACATATTGCATGTCACTGACATTTCAATATATATATATATATATATATACAACATATTCCGTGGTGCATGTGATACATTTTTTGATAGTTCTATCCCTGCCATCGTGTGTCTTGAAAGTTTTGCAGCTGGTTGTGTATCTACAGGCTTTGCAGGAGTTACATTTGCGAAAGTCCTCCTTCAATTGTAACCAAGTTATGGTTGGTTGAATCTGTTGATGACTCTGTGGATCAACCTATCCTTTAAGGTCTTGGGTCGCCTATAAGTTATCATGGGTGATTCCCCCACTTTGTTGCCAATCATTGGATCCGCCATGATAAGGCCCCTGTGTTTTTTCATCATTGCTCTTAGTTTACAAGATTTCGCATTATATGTGGTAATCATGCGGGGGCTGGTGGTTGACATGTCTATTTTGCGTGAAGTATCACTGTTATACTTGGTTGGTGTGCCGCGTCAGTCCTTTGGTTTGACTAAGTTAGCATTTTTATATAATATACATGTTATTTTTTTTGCAGGTGGGTAACTTCTTTTTTTTTTTTTCTTGTTACGAAAGTGAAGGTACAGCTGCTGGCTACGATGGTTTACTACTATTAATGTATGAATCCTCTTTGAAAACTGCGCTTGTGTGCTAAACAGTTTCTGTGTGTTAAATTATTACTCTGCACTTTTGTTTTTTAGGCTGCATGAAGAAGAGAAAACAATAAAGGCCCTTGCTTCAATGAAGCCAACTGACAGCATGGTTACTGATAGTCCATCCCCACAGGAGGTGTCTCACCCAACCAATCAATTTTCTGATGTATCATATGATAATGCTGTGGAAGAAAAAACTTTGATAGAGAAAATGTTTGGTGGGAAACTGCAAACAAACATATGTTGCCTAAACTGTAAAACTACTTCTCAAAAAAGAGAACCGTTTACAGACCTCTCCTTGGCTTTCTGTCCTTTTTCTGCAAATGGCACTGTGCAAGGGATCCTAAGCTCTCCCAAGGAGAAAGAGGATGATGTTATGGTGTCAGCAGAGTCACCCATGCTCGAGCTCGCTGATAAACCAACACATTGTGAAACTCAGCCTGAAGATGGAAATTGTACACCAATATTGGATACCACGGAGCTCAAACATCAGTCCCCTGAGCAAAACACACTTCACAGTATTTCAACATCTGATGGCCCATGTATAGACCCACGTGTTAACTGTTTTCCTCATGATAGAAGTGAGCACCCTCTCTCTGTGACTGATTTATTAAACTATTTTCTAGCACCTGAAATACTTGATGGAGACAACCAGTATTCTTGTGAAAACTGTGCCTCTCTGCAATGTGCCCAGAAGACTCTACAAATCGTGGAGGAGCCAGAGTACCTCATTCTCACCCTATTAAGATTTTCATATGATCCAAAATGTCACATTCGGCGTAAAATACTTGACAATGTTTCTCTTCCTCTTGTTTTAGAGTTGCCAGTTCAAAAGGCAAATGCTTCTTTAGCTCCAATATCTAGTGTTTGGTCTGTAGAACTGGAGCTCCCCGACATGAGCGAGAATCTGCCTAAAAAACTGAAACCATCCAGGACTGAAGATACTTGTTGCACACAGATGGTCTCTTATGTGCTGAGTTCCATTGTGGTTCATTCTGGTGTATCATCTGAAAGTGGGCATTATTACTCATATGGCAGAAACGTCCCGGGTTCAGGATCCTCTGTTCAGCTGTACAGTCAGCCCAAGTCGCTTTCTTTGGCTCCCTCTCAGGGTCCTTTGCTTAGCAGTGCAAATCCCAACTCATTTGTCATAGAAGACTCCAACTGCAATGAAATGTCCAAGGAATGGTTCCTTTTTAATGACAGTAGGGTTACTTTTACCTCATTTCAGTCTGTTAAAAATATTACTAGTAGGTTTCCAAAGGACACTGCCTATGTGCTGCTTTACAGAAAACAGAATAGTAGCATCAGTGTTGGTGCTAGCTCAGCAAATGGACTTTGGGTCAATGGAGACCCACCTCTGCAGAAGGAGCTTATGGATGCTATAACAAAGGACAATAAATTGTATTTACAGGTAAGGCTTTAAAATACAGTGGTTATTCACATTTCATGGCTTATGCCAATGAACACCAAATGTGTGGTTTCCTTAGACCTTCCAAAAGAAATTGCACTTGCTATGGCAAAACAGTTTACACTGCTTTTGTATAAGCAGATTTTAAAAGTTAATTTAATTTTTCTAAGCTTAGTATTTCTTTTGTGTTTGTCACACCATGTGCTCATCCTTTGCCTTAATATGTGATTAGGGGGACATATATATTTTTTTTCATTATTGCTCACTTATGATTTCCTAATTTAATATATGAACATGTTTCTCAGTCTTACCTCCCCTCACAATTCATATAACTTCTCGCCACACTGTAATTATGCTTTCAGTTACTTTGTTTCTTGGGAACAGGTAGTCAATACAAAATGTTTTTATATCAAATTTGTTGTACGGAAAGCTGTTTTCATGAAAGAAAGTATCTCGTGTTCAGTGGCGGTTTCTCCTTTAGGGCCCTTGGCTGCAGCCCTACATGTTTTCTACAAAACCATATTTAATTCTTCGATTTATTTAGAGATGCAATCTCATATTGTATCTCTAAATAAATCGATGTATTTAAGTCTGTGCTGCCTGTATTGCCTCTTTCTGAGCAAAGGGCCATAAGCCAGGAAGTGACTAACTTCTGCAGTGTGACTCTCAACAGAGTTCTTACCTTTCTAAAGCCGTTTAGTGCCATGAGAAACTTTGGTGATATCCACTGTAGGCCATTGATGCTGCCGGTGTCTTGGTTTCGGGCGTTGCAGACTGCATCCCTGCATGAGAGCAGATGTCATTCAGAGGCATAAGTCCCACCCTTTCCCATTCGTCACAAGGCAAGATAGGATATGAGTGCCATTAGTATGATTTGTATATGTGTCCTGGGTAATGGTAAATGTTAATGACAAACTTTTACTGGGTTTATTGTGCTGAGACACATGATCACACTGACCTCCCTTTCAGCGACACCCCATGCTGTGGCTGTATGTCTCTGACCCCTTTAGTAGTGAAGCTGCTCAATTTGTTCCCTGGTAAAGGTGATCCAAAATCGCGCAGGGCTTTTTCTCCCTGACGACGATGATCCAAATATCTTCAGCTTTTAAGGGTCTCAGGGGCAAAGGGAGAAATATGTACATATTGTGTAATACCAGAAAAATATGAAAAAACATTAAATGCTATAGGTATGCTTGTCTAGACCATGGAGTGCATACTTTGTCCTTATTTATTTAGCTTGTTCAGCGCAATGATTCTTTAATATTTTATTCACACTTTGGAGAGATTTTGATTTGAAAGGCAGACGCTGCAGGATACTAGATGTTTGTGGTTGCGTATTTCTGAGGTACTGGCTCTGACATATGGTATTAAAACAGACATTGAAGCAGGTCCCTGTTGGGTCCCATTTAAAGTAATGCATGTCAGCGATGTAGTTCTTGTTTCTATTTCACGTTTTACTTAATCTTGCACTTCCTAAGTGTGTTAGCTCTTTCCATCATGATGTGTTTGTATGTTTTATTTTGTGTTGAGTTGCGACAAGTTTATGGCGGACCGTGATTGCGAACTCTGTCATGGAGGCTGAAGGCAGTGCGAGTTTCTCACAGTGTCTGTTAGTGGGTTGGCCTCTGCAGAGCACACAGAGCAATGGTCATATGTTCCAGTTGCAATAGCAATTCAGTGTAAATATGCGTGTGATGGGTGCACACATTTTGGTGTGGTGAAGGAGTGAAGTGAATGAGATGCAATAAAGTGTATTCAGGAGAGAGATAAGAGGGTGCTGAAGAGGAAAGAGATGAAGGTTAAGATATGTAGATGGAAGAGATTTGGAGAGGAAAAGTGTGTACATGTCTAACATGAAGTGTGCATAACTAACAACCAATTCTCCTTCCACTGGCCCAATATATTTAATTTACAGTCTCACAATTTCAGAATGTAAACATTTTCAGTATTCATTATTTACAGCAAAATCATTGTTGATGGTCCTTTATCTTAAACAGCTAACAACTGTAAACAAAGCAAATAGTTCTGGCAGATTTTACATGTATTTCAGTCGTTGTTAGGTCTCGCCTGTCGATGCGCATGCGCATCGAGCTTGCGAGACTATTGGGGCTTAAACAGTCTTTAACTAACTTGCAAGGAATCGTGGCGATTCCTTGCAGTGCCCGTGAAATTCAAGCTCAATGCGCATGCGCATTGAGCTTAAAAGCGCGTGCACATGCCCCCAGCCGCCTGCCACATCAAAGGTAGCCCAGCCCCCCTCCCACAAGCTTATCAGCGTGCTCATTCCCTAATTATTCACGGCCGGCCGGCCGTGACATGCCTCCAGCCGCCTGCCACATCAAAGGTAGCCCAGCCCCCCTCCCATAAGCTTTTCAGCGTGCTCATTCCCTAATTATTCACGGCCGGCCGGCCGGCCGTGTCTCCTTCATTGTTCACTTTCCTTTCTACACTAACCTGTAACATTTTGATGTATTAGCTTGTAGCACTGCTCAACATCATTTCTTGTCTTTATTGTTTAGACATCCGGTAATCTGACTCCTTTTTATTGCGACCCGGAGAGTCACAGTTTTTACCTTGATTAATCATTCCCTGCTCCGTGAAAAGTAGAAGTCTGTTTCACGTGCGCTTTAAGGTAAACGAGGTTTCATCTTTTGTACGCCTATGAAAGTGAAGCCTGTAACACTGCCCAACACTACCTCTCACATTTTTCCTAGTTCCTAGATTACAGGCAATTTAACTCTTCTCTATCCAGTACGGAGAGCTTTGAACTTCCAACCCATTTCTGCTCCGCTAAATAGAAACAGCTGTTCAATACGCACCTGCAGGTAAAACAATTTATCGCTTTGCTAGTTCATGCCAGCGAGGATACGCAGACAGGGGTGCAAGACAACAAACACAGTGTGATCTCTGTACCGACAACGAACTACTCCGTGTGAAAGCTCTACTCTGGATCACAACTACAAGGACACGGTTTACGCGCAGTCACTGGTTTATTATGACAGAGAAGATCATGAGTGAATGTTGTACCTTGAACACCGCGTTTTCCGTGCGTCTCCTCCCCCCTCCCCTTCTCTGCCTTCCCTCCGTCTTGTCTCTTTTGGCCCCCCTCCTCCTCCTACTCTCCTCCCCCCCCCCCTCCTCCTCCTACTCTCCTCCCCACTCTCTCTCTCACAGCCTCCCCCAGCTCCGCCCCCTCACTTCTTGGTTGCACGGCCGCTAGGCCGTGCCTCCCCTACTCTCCTCCCCCCTCCTCCTACTCTCCTCCCCCCTCCTCCTACTCGCATAGGAGCGTTTACAAAAGCAGAAAAAAACGACCTCTTTACGAGACACCCACACGGGTTTACAAACTGAAATTAATGTATTTACCCTGCCTTCTACATTGTACATTTATGGGGTTGAAGCACTGCTCTGCCAATATTTGCCGTGACTCGGGCTATTGTGTTATACAAGGCTAATAATAAAGCAGCATTAATGCGCTTATTTTGAGGTCTTGTCATGAGCTGCAGCGCGTGGATTCTGCTTTTCATTAGCGGATATTTGTTTAAAGATCTGTTGAGGCGACTCTGAACACACAAAGTAACCACAAACTAAGCAGCCGGTACGCAATCTGCGGGTTTTTGCTTTTCCTTATGAGTACCAAACCAACCAACAACAGGCAGACAGGGGTGCAAGACAACAAACACAGTGTGATCTCTGTACCGACAACGAACTACTCCGTGTGAAAGCTCCACTCTGGATCACAACTACAAGGACACGGTTTACGCGCAGTCACTGGTTTATTATGACAGAGAAGATCATGAGTGAATGTTGTACCTTGAACACCGCGTTTTCCGTGCGTCTCGTTACTAACTAGTCTCTACCCATCAGGTAAAGGAGAAACTCTAGTACGTGTGCATTCAGCCAAAGTGGCACTGTCACAGGGACATCATCAGCGTCTTGGATCAAGCAAGTGCATGCTTTGGTTTTTCATCGCGTGCATCAGCACACAGCTCCCGTGAGCATTTAGCCAGGCACTTCAATGGGTCAAGCAAAGTGCACGCACTGCTCTATGCAACCTAAATTATTACATGTGAGGGAACATCCGGTCTTAGGTTAAGCCCTATTAGGATGCTTCGAATTCTAGCAAATAAAAATGGTAACAAATATAAAAGACAGTAAGTCCAAGACTCCCCTAGATGCAACTAAAAGCCTTGTAAAGAGTTTACCACTAGCTACTGGGGAGTTTATTTAAAACCCAGTCGCTGCCCGAGTCTCCTCCACCACCCCCACCCCCTCGCAGCTGTTCTGCCTTTCGCTTTACTCTCGGACTTTAAATGCAGGAGATTCTTGTCTGGCACCATACGCATCTCTTGGGGTCTCTTATTTGCGAAGGTAGTCACAGTCATGCAAGGCAGACGTGCATTAGGCTTTTTAAACAGTAACGATTATAACTTCTGATGAATTCGAATGACTACACATTTCAGGTGGGGAGTTTTTAAAGCTTCCACCCCCAAACACTGCAAACAGTGCCACCTCGTGGTAACTGTGCAGCACTCCAATATAAGGTATGTCAGGAGCTAAGACTCGCACTTCCCTTCCCAACCACTCTGGGTGAGGACGCATGCTGCTATATCCACGTTTCTGGTTATAAAAGCCTTTTTAGGTCTCGCCCCCTCCCTTCTCCAACCCCTCCCCACTCTCTCTCCCAGCACAGCACCATCAAAAAACCCCAGCCGACAGTGCAATAGGTCTCGCAGCATTTGAGTTAGAGCTTTTAGAAATGTTTATGGCTTTTTTTATTTGTAATTCTTTAGCATTGGCTACAGGAAACAAAAATGCTAAAGATTTTCAAAAAAAACCATAAACAATTCTAAAAGCACTAACTCTAATGATGCGAGACCTATTGCATTTTCAATGCTTGTGTTATATATGTTGATGCAATAACAGAAAGCTCAAAGAGAAACCAAAGTACATAGTCATGTGACAACTATGGGAATCACAGAAATTTAGTGTTCGAGGCATATGAGCTGCAGATTACGCACTGTGCATAGATGGCCACCTAGTGTTGGGCCCGGATGTTTGCAGTTTGTTTTTGTTGTAGAAAAGTCTTTGGAAGTCACTGGACAGGTGACTCCTCCTTTGGATCATACTGCCCATGGGCATCGGCTCCATCCCCAGATTGTTTTTTCCCACCAAAGGGCTTAGATGTGTTCCAGCGCTCCGTGTTGGAACCGATTTCCTTTGACGTGCAATCCTCAGCAGCTTCCAGAATTTAGTTTCTAACGCATTTCTAGTCTACGCTACTCTTCAACATCGAAGATTTCGATTCCGGTCGTCGACGACGGCCTTTGGGCCTAACTAGGCCTCGACTCCAGCTCATGGAAAGGACGCCATTTAAAAAATGTCCTCAATGTGGGTCGAAGTTTCCCCACACCAACCTTCATGAGGTGTGTAACCATTGCCTCTCCCCGGAGCACGAGGCCAGAGACTGTTCCGCTTGTGCCTCCTTCGCTCCAAGAAGACGATCCGGGACCGAAGAGCTAGGAGAACAATGGCTCGGTCTTCAGCTCCGATTTCAGACGACATCTTCGCAGAGGGCGTTGACGTACCAGAACAACATGGCGTCTACGGCAACTCCGAGGCAGAAGATTCCGAAGTCGAGGACATAACTCCAGCACAGCGGGTCGTAAGTAAGACCGTCTACCTCGACCCTTCCTCGACACAGTCAAAAAAGGCTCCTGTCACACCCTCGCCCTCGGGCGTGGGTGCACACCGAGACACTGCTTCTACTGCCCCACCTTTGGGTCCGGCTAAGAAGTTAGCTAAGCCTTCCGGCGACTGGGGCTCGAGTCGGCCTCCCCACAGTGCCGGCGCACATCTACCGGCACCGAAAAAGACAACATCACCTACCACGCCTCCTGCTTCTCCTGTTAAAGACATTGCCAAAAAACCAAAAGAAGCTACTTCTGTGCCGAAACCTCCCTCCACACAAAAGATCGGCCTCCTGTAGAGGACTTATTTCACCCAGACCCTGCTCAAAAGACTATGGTTAAAGATCTAATCACTGGTCGATTAACTCGAAGTTAAAAAAAAACGACCACTGGATACACCTGCACCGGTTCCTCATCTAAAAAAAGGACATGGCTACCTCTCCTCTAAGTGTTCTTTCCCCTTCTCCTCCACCTATGCCATCACCACCTGTGCCCCTACCCCAGCATTCCCCTACATCCTCTATCATACCAGATGATGACAACAGGGATGATAGCTCTGATGATATAGGGGGTAATGCAGATGATCCATCTAATCCTCCAGGCTCACCTGACCCGTGGGATGATTATAACACCCCAGACATCCCAAATGTCCCTCAGGACGACATATACCCCTCTAGGCCTTCCCCACCAGAAGACACTATGGGCTTCAATCAATTGGTACACAGAGCTGCACAGTATCATGGGGTGGACATGCATACAGACCCTGTAGACGAAGACTTCCTAATGGTTACCTTTGATAATGCACAAAGATCCTCATCCATTTTACCCATGCTTAAAGGAGTGGTTAAGCATGCTCCTGAGGTCTTCAAAGACCCAGTTAGAACTGTGGTCATAGACCCACGAAGAGAGAAGAAATATAAAGCCGCTCCTTCAGACCCAGCATATTTTAAAGGCCCAGTACCACTAGACTCGCTTGTGGTTTCCAATGCATGCAAAAGAGCAAATTCACAAACATTAGGTGAAGCTCCCCCACCAGATAAAGAGTCTAAGCTCCTTGACGCATCCGAGAAAAGAACTGCGTCTCAAGCAGAAAACATGTGGCGTATTGCCAATACACAAGCATTATTGGCAAGATATGACAGGGCACATTATGACTAATTAGAATCGTTATTGCAGCACCTCCATGATAAGTACAAAGATAGAGCAAATGAGCTTATCGAAGAAGGGAAAAATATTACAAATACCTCCATTCGTTGTGCACTTGATGCAGCAGACACTGCCTCCAGAGCAGTTAACACCAGTGTTTTGTTGCGTAGACATGCCTGGCTACGCATATCAGGGTTCAAACCTGAAGTCCAAAGTGCTATACTTAACCAACCCTTCGATGAGCAACACTTATTCGGACCCAATGTAGATGTATCCCTTGAAAAGATGAAAAAGGATACAGATACGGCCAAATCTATGGGAGCCCTGCCTCACCTTTGGCTGGTTAACTGGGGCACCGAGCAGTCAGGCTTAATCAAATGAAGAAATGTAAAGCATGAAGAGAACCGAAACAACAGGTATGTAAGAAACACACTTCTATAAAAATCCGACCCTAATTTATAACCATGGAGAATATCTTTAGCTTTAAAAAGACAGCAAAACAATATAAATCTATCAAGCGGAACCGGAGATATGATTTTTCACAGGTAAGTAAAATTGCTTTAATTTAGTCTCTTAATGCAATACATTGTTGCAAGCGGTGTATAGTATATGTTCCATGTCATGACGATTATTGTTTGTTTTTGTCCCTATTCCTTTACAGAATTCATAAAGAAACAGTGGGAGGAAACGAATAGTTTCTCTCCAGCTTATCGCACCTAAGCGTGTGCACACATTTTTCACCCCAGTCTTGAAAACCTCCCACTGACTGAGTCATGCTCTTTCTTTACCCCTGGTCCTAACGAAAGCCAGCACAGGATACAGTCTGGTTGAAACACATAGACCCGTATTTAGGATACTTGAGACAAAACACAGCACTCTACACGTATCTGCCAATCTTTTGAACCCTGTCATAGGGCCCCACTATTAAAGCTACTTACACTATTTGAAGGGGATCCTGTAGATAGTTTTAACGTCACTAATCTCTGCCCCAATCACAACACACAAAAAAAAAAGCTTTGCTATAGTTCAGGCGTTGAAGCACACCCAGGGTGCACTCGACACCTTGGGTGGGACCCGATGATGAAGCATGCCACCAACTAGGTTGGTGGGTGAGGGTTTTCTTAAGAAACCTATCGGTTTCCCAAACATAAGCTACAGGCTTTAACTATGAGCCAGTTCCTCTTGATTATACATGTTTACAGTGGCGGCTCGCCGAGGGAGTAAGGTAAGTAAATAAATAAAACGATTTACCTTGCGCTCGCTGCATCGACGAGTTGGCAATGCAGCGAGCGCAAGGTAAATAGTTATTTACTTCCCTTACTCCATGTCGTCATATGTCCTACTCCACTACCCCCCTATGCCCCTCCCTGCCCCACGGCACCCCCACGGCGAAGCGCCACTGCATGTTTATATGAGGAAATGAACTAGCTCAACTTGGTTTTTTCCTCTCTCTTGTTGATAATTACATGCATGCGGTTTGTAGCCATTGTGCTAAACTCTGTATAACTCTCTTGGACTAACTGCAAGAGGCCATTCATAGAACCACTCGGGTCCAGGGGGCTGTCATCTGTCACTTTTAGCAGTCTTAGAGTCCTCAGTGCTTTTTACTCCTTTACTGCAATCCAGGCAAGAAGTGGTTCTGATGATGGGGATACAGGATTTTGACAAGCTGCAGATGAGGGATATGCTGCAGAGATGCTGAGAGTCTTCCTACGGCCGCCCTGGTATTCACAGTTGTTTCTGGCCTCTGATCTTGGACTCGGTGGTGCAGTGGCGGGAGGGCAGGTCCATTTGCCGCTGGTTGACTTGTCTCCATGTTCTAATGGCTTTCAGCACTTCCCTATCTCCACAGGCTTGTGGACACCATGGGCTGCCAAGGACTCAGTCTTCCAGCAGGCTCTTCAGCATCCAGTAGGGGGGACAGGCATACCTAGGCAGCTTACTCAACTAGCCCCTGGGGTCACCTCTTTTCATCCTGGTACTAGTGGAGCTCTTTTCCACTAGTGAGAACAGCAGGCACAGTCCTTTTTGCTGTTTCTAGGGAGCTGCAAGGTAGTCCTTTTTCTGTTTTTCTTCCAGTCCAGTAATGATATGAGGACTGTGGGTCTGGGGTGCCACTTTTATGCCATCTTCTCTCTTAGAGGGCTAACCAACGGGGCAGTAATTCTCAAGAGGCAACCATTCCCACTTTACATCACTTTCTGGGGGTTGGCCACCAAACAATACCAGGATACCCCTCTCTACCGTAAACCAAGAAGGTGCAAGCCTTCTTTCCCTGTGAGGAGCGCCGGCTACACCTCTGGGTTGTGCCCAGCATAATGAGCCACTCATCTTGGAAAACGGTTCCTGCAACGTTTGTTCCCCTCCGGGGGAGATACCAACCAGTTTGTCTACACAAAGAAACAGGCAGGCAAAGGTGTGGTCGCCATTTGCTTCAGTGAAACGGTATCCTCTTTGAAGCGGGGACATCTATGGCCACCGCCCAGTAGTCGTCCTCCTAGAGGAGGTCACACATCCTCCCTTGAGCAATTCTCTATGCTCCCTGTTCCTGTGTGTGCTTCACAATTCCTAGCAAGGGGTCAGCATTTTGTTTCAAATGACAACTGCTGCAGACAGACAGGAAAGGCTACCAAAGGTTTGGGCATAAAAAGTGGTAACTTTTTTATTTTATTTATTAAGCAGCACCAGAAAATACATATATATGAAATAACAATCAATGATAAAACCAGTTAATAGAGTACCATAAATTAATTATAAGAGGCAGTTGTTATAAAACAAAAGCCGTCTCAAGAATAATGCAATTCATCAGATATTAAAACAGATTGATCCAATAAGCGAGCAGTTAGCCACTCCTGCACGGTAATTTTGAATATATCTGCAAGCAAATCGGTCCATAAGAGCCTAGCCCAGATGATGCTAAAGGCCACCTCTGTAAGTTCCTTCCTATGCCACCCTTGCATCTCTGCTCCAACCAGCGATGTATGCCCAAACCTTCTGCCCCGGGTTCTAGCCTGTCTGCCCCTGCTAGCATAGATAGCCCTCTCTTGATTATAGATTCCAAGAAGCCTGGCAAGCCAAATGTGGAAGGTTGGTGGTTCAGCATCTTTCCAACTAGTTGCTAGTAGTATCCTATATACCACTGTCCCCAAAAAGAGTCAGTATTCCTCCTCTACACTAAAACCCTTTGAGCCATCATAGCCAAGAATCAACAGAGATGGGGATCGTTCTAATCTATGGCCAAATACTTCCTCCCAATACCCTGGTAAACCTTTTTTTTTAACAAAGTTAGTTTGTCTCAATCATAGAACATCAGGGTGGCTGCTCCTAACCCACATCTAGGACGCTTCTCATCTATCCTTTTCCCCCATGTATACAATTTAGCTGGTATTAAATATAAATTAAAAATAGTTTTTTTACAGTTGAGCTTTTAGGTTTGAGGATAAAAGTATTTTAACTGTTAAAGAGAGAGTCATATAAATGTCAATATCAGGATTTCCCAGCTTCAATGCCCAAGATGATTCAGTTTTTCCAAATCGTCTGGGATTTTGTCAAGGAGTAAGCTATAAAGGTTCCTAATTTTGGTGAACTTCCTAGTTATGGTATCTAAAAGTGGAATCTTATCGAGCTTAATCTTAGGGGTGTTTAAGACCAGGATGCTTTTAATCTGAACAAATTTAAAGTAATGGTTATTCGGGATATCAAAAACCCTCTGTAGCACGGGAAATTGAAAATCTTGCTCTCCCCCATAAAAATCCCCAATTGTTCTTACTCCAAATCTTTCCCACTTCTTCCCCATATCGTTAATCTGGGATGGTAATAGTGATGAGCGCCACAGGGGGTATATCTATTAATTTTCGGGATTACCATAAATTTGGAATCCTGCTTCCATACTTCCGTGCACTGCGGACCACTTTAAACCTTACCTTCTTATAGGAGCTTGGTTCTAATTGTCTCAGTAAGAGCCTTAGAGCTTTCTTCCTAATAGAAAGTTTGTAGATAGTGGGTGTTTTTGGACCTTGCTCTGTTCGGGTGTCATTATCTATGACAAACAGCGTAGCCATTTGATGGAGAAGAGCTGCCCAATAATATTGGGGATATTAGGGATTGCTAAACCACCCCTCCCATGTCTTCAAAATACTATCGTTCGAGGCATATGGGCTGCAGATGGTACATTTATGAATAGATCGCCATCTGGTGTTGGGCTCGGATGATTGCACTTTGTTTTTCTTCTGGAGAAGTCTTTGTCGTCATAGGTGACTCCTCCTCTCGGTGTTAGTGCGCATGGGCATCGGCTCCATCCTTAGATTGTTTTTTTCCGCCATCGGGTTCGGATGAGGATCGAAGCGCTCCGGACCGACTTCAACAAAGAAGGTTATAACCGGCGCGTATTCCTTTCCAAATCGACGGTATCGTTATCGAACGCGACTTCACTCCATACCGACGCGATTCGAAGGACGACGACTACGAGAAACTCGACGTAGTCCAGCCCGGGGTCCATGGAAAGGACTCCATTCAAAAAATGTCCAACGTGTGGTGCTAAGTTCCCACACAAGGACCTACACGAAGTGTGCAACCTCTGCTTGTCCCCTGAACACGAATCCAGGGACTGTGAGGCCTGTGCAGCGTTCTCGTCAAAGTCGACGATTAGAAACCGTCGAGCCCGAAGACACGAGGTATCGAGAATGCAGTCACAAGCAATCCCGGAGCTGTTCGAGGACCAGCAACCAGAAGAGGAGGAAGAAGAGGCCGACGAGGCGGGGTCAGAAGCGGACGAGTCCGACGTCGAGGAAATCGACGTCCAACAAACCGTGAGTGACGACGTCCCTTTACCGAAAAACAGACCCCGCACGGTGTCGACCCCGCCCTCGAGCCCGGTCAGACAACCGAAAAAAGTTTCCAACGCCCCGCCTTCGAGCCCGGCAACGAAACCGAAACACTCGGTCCCCCATCATAGTGGTTCCGGTTCCGATAAACCAACCACATCGACACCGAAGCACCAGGTCAAGGAAAGCTCGAAGTCGAAGCAGTCCATGTCGACACCGAAACACGCTTCGGCGCCGAAAACACCCTCGACACCGGGGACATCTTCGATACCGAAGAAGTCGGATCCGAACAAAACTTCGGCACCGAAAATACAAATGGACATTTCAAAGAAAAGACACCTTTCGGAACCGAAAACTGCGGTACCGACACAGGAACACGGAACGGATCCTAAACAAAAGACTTTGTTTATTGACCCAAAGACTGGCAAGGTAGTCACAGAGCTACCTAAAAAGAGGAAACATGAACATTTGGACGACAAGGCTCATCCAAAGAAGAGAACAATGGGGACGAATACAACTCCTCCCCCTTCTCCCAAACCTCACACACCATCTTCGCCTATTCCTCACAATAGGCCAGATATTCCTCCCACACGTCCATCTACACCTACAACAGATGGAGAAAGTGACACAGGGGAGGGGGGACACCCTGGGGATGATGAGGACACAATCCCAGAGGAGGCAGACCCATGGGAGGAGTATAATGTGGGATCAGGTAATGATACCGACCTTGAGTCATATCCCTCAAAACCTTCACCTCCTGATGACAATACTGGGTTTGCACAACTCATTACTAGAGCAGCAACATTTCATAAGGTAGACCTACATACAGAACCTCTAGTGCAGGACTTCTTATTAGAGACACTACCTACTGCACAAAGAACATCAGGAACACTACCAATGCTAAAAGGCCTTCTCAGTCATACATCAGAGATATTCAAAGACCCAGTGAGGGCTAGGGTATTGAACCCAAGAATTGATAAAAAATATAGGGCAGCTCCAAAAGACCCAATATACATTAAGGGACAAATTCCTCTAGACTCACTAGTGGTCACAAACGCTCGCAAGAGAGCAAACTCTTTATCTACGGGAGAAGCGCCACCTCCTGACAAAGAGTCTAAACTAATAGATGCCTCTGGCAAGAGAGTAGCATCTCAAGCGGCAAACAGTTGGCGCATAGCTAATACGCAAGCACTACTTGCAAGGTATGACAGAGCGCATTATGATGAGTTAGAAACACTCATCAAACATCTCCCTAAAGAACATCAAAAGAGAGCTGATCAACTTATACAAGAAGGGAAGTTAATTACTAACACTTCAATAAAGTGCGCCCTAGACGCAGCAGAAACTGCGGCAAGGTCGACAAATACAAGCATCATGCTAAGGAGACATGCATGGCTCAGAGTGTCAGGATTCAAACAAGAGGTACAAACCTCGTTACTTAATCAACCTTTTGATGGGAAAACACTTTTTGGCGCAGGGACAGATGAGGCCCTAGAAAAAATGAAAAAGGATACAGAAACGGCTAAATCAATGGGAGCATTGCAGCAGCCGACACAAAGAGGTTCCTTTCGTAGATCCACCTATAGAGGAGGATCCAAAAGTACAGGTACAAACCAACAGCAAACCTCTTTTACACCTACATCACCCAGAGGTAATTCTAGAGGTGGATACAGGGGTAACAACAACAAGGGTAGAGGTCGCGGAAACAACAACAACCGCAACTCTCCAACCCCAAAACAGTGACTTCATAGAGCTTCCCCCAGACCATATAACACCGGTAGGGGGACGCCTATCACAGTTCCTACCTGTCTGGGAAAACATCACATCAGACAAGTGGGTAAGACAAATTATCCAACATGGTTATTGCCTAGAACTCACAGCTACCCCACCAAACATCCCCCCCAAACAGCGTCCAATGAAACAAGATCACCTGACACTGTTAAAACAGGAAGTAACATCACTGCTAGAAAAGCATGCCATAGAGAAGGTTCCACAGCACCAACAGGGAACAGGAGTATACTCCCTATACTTCCTAATCCCCAAAAAGGACGGGTCTCTAAGGCCAATACTGGACCTAAGACCTCTCAACGCATACATAAATTCGGAACATTTCCACATGGTCACGCTCCAACAAGTACTTCCTTTACTGAAGAAAGGGGACTTTCTTTCTACACTGGATCTAAAAGACGCTTACTTTCATATCCCTATTCACAAAGCCCACAGGAAATACCTCAGGTTTGTGGTAGAAGGACAACATTATCAGTTCAAAGTCCTCCCATTTGGTGTCACGACGGCACCAAGGGTGTTCACAAAATGCCTGGCAGTGGTAGCAGCTCACCTAAGAAGACAACAAATTCATGTCTTCCCATACTTGGACGACTGGCTAATAAAAGCCAGGTCGCAAGAGGAGTGTCTGCAACACACACAAAAGACAATTCAGCTACTACACCAGCTAGGGTTCACGGTGAACTACACAAAGTCACACCTACAACCAAACAAAGTTCAACAATATCTGGGGGCTACCATAGACAGAAAAAGCCAAAGTGTACCCCAACCCAATAAGAGTCCAAGCAATGCTTACAATCATTCAGAGATTTCAGCCACAACACTCACTAACAGCAAGAGTGTTCATGCAGATACTAGGCATGATGTCATCCTGCATACTGCTAATACCATATGCAAAACTACAAATGCGTCCGCTACAAGAATGCTTAGCGACACAGTGGAATCAGGCTCAAGGACAGATTACGGATCTGGTGTTGGTAGACGACCGCACACACCGCTCTCTGAAGTGGTGGAACAGAACAAACATTACCAAGGGGCGGTCGTTCCTAGAGCCAATTCCACAGGTGACAATAACAGCAGACGCATCGCTCACCGGATGGGGAGCACATATGGACAAATACACAGTACAAGGAAGGTGGAGTGTGCAGGAAAAAACACTGCACATCAACTATCTAGAACTACTGGCAGTGTTTCTAGCATTGAAAGCCTTTCAGATACATGTTATCCACAAAGCAGTCCTGATCAGAACAGACAACATGACAGCAATGTATTATATTCAAAAACAGGGGGGGACGCACTCTCTCCAATTATCCAGACTAGCACAGGAGATTTGGAGATGGGCCATTCCTCAAAACATCTATCTGTTAGCCGAACACCTACCAGGAGTTCAAAACCAGATAGCAGACATCTTAAGCAGACAGTCGGAACAAATACACGAATGGGAACTGCACCAACAAATACTGCAGCCATTCTTCCAAAGATGGGGACAACCAGAGATAGACCTATTTGCCACTCATCAGAACGCAAAATGCCAAAGCTTCGCGTCCAGGTACCCACATCACCTGTCGCAGGGCAATGCGTTATGGATAAATTGGTCCAACAAATTTGCATACGCTTTTCCCCCTCTCCCACTAATCCCATTAGTGGTCAGGAAACTGCAACAACATTCAATGACCATGATACTAGTAGCACCCACGTGGGCAAGACAGCCGTGGTTCACCACGCTCCTGCAACTCTCACAAGTGCCACATCAAAAGCTACGAATTCTACCCATGCACCTTACACAGAACCATGGAGAAATAATGCACCCAGATCCAACTCAATTGAACTTAGCGATCTGGCTCCTGAAATCCTAGAATTTGGGTACTTAGATCTCCCCCCAAATTGCATGGAAATAATTAAACAAGCGAGACGTCCAACCACCAGAGCATGCTATGCAGCTAAGTGGAAGAGGTTTGCTATACACTGCACTAATAACAATATCAACCCTCTAGACGTATCAACAAGGGAGATTATTTGCTACTTGTTACACTTACAGCAATGTAATCTAGCGTACACATCTATCAGAGTACATCTAGCAGCTATAGCAGCATACCTACAAAACAGGCAGCGCATATCACTGTTCAGAGTACCAGCGATAAAAGCATTCATGGAAGGTCTTAAAAGAGTCATTCCACCAAGATTACCACCTTCCCCAGTCTGGAACCTCAACGTAGTACTCACCAGACTAATGGGGCCACCCTTCGAACCTATGCATAGGTGCGAAATACAATTCCTTACATGGAAGGTGGCATTCCTTATAGCCATTACCTCACTCAGAAGAGTAAGCGAGTTACAGGCATTAACAATACAAGAACCATTCCTACAGATACACCAGAATAAAGTGGTTCTTAGAACAAACCCAAAGTTCTTGCCTAAAGTAATTTCAGCATTCCACATCAATCAGCCAGTGGAATTACCAGTCTTCTTTCCAAAGCCACAGACGGTGGCAGAAAGGGCTCTACATACACTAGATGTTAAAAGAGCCATTTCATACTACATAGAAAGAACACAAGACTTCAGGAAAACTAAACAACTATTTGTAGCATTTTCCCCAACACATAAGGGCAATCCTATCTCTAAAGCAGGCATCGCAAGATGGATTGTAAGATGTATACAAATATGTTACATTAAAGCAAAGAGAACATTAACTGTTCCTCCTAGAGCTCATTCCACAAGAAAACTAGGAGCATCTATGGCATTCTTAGGGAACATTCCCCTAGATGACATATGTAGAGCAGCAACTTGGTCTACACCACATACATTCACAAAGCACTACTGTGTTGATGTACAGGCTGCACAACAAGCCAGAGTGGGCCAAGCTGTATTAAAAACTCTATTTCAGACAGTTGCGACAGACACTGGTGACCACCGCTAGGGAGGTAACTGCTGTACAATCTATTCATAAATGTACCATCTGCAGCCCATATGCCTCGAACGGAATATGCTACTTACCAGTATGCATCTGTTCTTGGCATAGAGGGCTGCAGAGTGGTACATGCCCTCCCTGCCTCCCCGGAAACCTGTGTCTGTCCCAACATTATCTTATTTAGATACATTTACATGGGCATATCTTTATGTACTACACTACACTACTCCATCTAACCCTACTATGGCAAAACAATCTAAGGATGGAGCCGATGCCCATGCGCACTAACACCGAGAGGAGGAGTCACCTATGACGACAAAGACTTCTCCAGAAGAAAAACAAAGTGCAATCATCCGAGCCCAACACCAGATGGCGATCTATTCATAAATGTACCACTCTGCAGCCCTCTATGCCAAGAACAGATGCATACTGGTAAGTAGCATATTCCTTCTACAGCCAGCGGTATAGCCCAAAAGAAGTCCAATAGCTTTGGTAGCATGGTCATTTTCAAAAAGTTTCCCGTCCCATTAACGGACAAGTGTAAAGCATTGACTCTCCTTAGATCGTTCCCTATGGTTTTAATCAAGGGTTCAAAATTGCATTTATTAATTTCATCTACTTTTGCGCTTATACGAACCCCCAGATAGGCAGCTGTCTGCTTTCCTTGGGTCATTGTAATCAATATTATCTGTGCATAGCACAATAGTTTTTCCCTTGTTCAAAACATATCCAGAGAGAAGCCCATAGCTCTCAGCGATTTTATTTATTTCTGTAATTGCCTCAGCTGGATTCGGGGTTAGTACAGCAACATCATCGGCACAAGCCAGTACTTTGGTCTCATACCTGCCCGTAGCTATTGGCTTAATGTTCCGGCTCTGTAGGAGTTTGACCACCAATGGGTTAGTATATAAGGCTTATAAAATCTGGTAGCAAGGACCTCTCTGCCTAGTCCCTCTTGATATATTAATATTATTAGACTCCTTTCCCATAAGTTGCAATTGGGCCCTTGGTTGACAGTAAATGGCTTTAATTGCTTTTATAAATTGGGGCCCAAAACTGTTTAGTTCCAGTATCCCACATAAAAACTCCCAGGGCACCCGATCAAAAGCTTTCTCTGCATCAAGGAGGATCATAGCCATCTGAACCCCCCCTCCCACCCCCTCCCGTCCCAAGCATGATATCAAAAAGAAAGATGACTCTGCAGGTATGGACAGTTGTTCCTTTGACCAGGATAAAATCCATGTTGCCAGAGGGGGAGCAGATGTTCTATGACCCTCCCAAGCCGGTTGGCCAAGATTGTAGAATATAGTTTAGAGTCTGAATTAATCAAGGAGATCTGTCGTTTTGAAGATGGCTTGTCAACCGGCTTACCTTTTTTAGGAAATATTATTATATCAGTCTCTTTCCAAGACTGGGGGGGGGGGGTTCCACTATATTGCACTCCCTTAAACAAGTCCAGAAGAAGAGGTATTATTACGGTTCCTAAGATTTTATAAATCTCTAGCAGGATTTTGTCAGGTCCTGCAGCTTTCCCTGAAGCCATTCCTAGCAGAGCTAAATGAACTTCCTCTAAAGTAATTTCTTCTTCTAGTTCATCTCTTATTAACCTATCTACGCCACCTCCAAGTTCGGTGCCTGCAGTTAGTTCTGCTAGGGCTTGCCTGACTTCCGCTGCATCTTTTTTTATATCATTTTGGTACAAGATTTGATATCATCGTTGAAACCCTTTAATAATGTCTTCTGGATCTGTATATACTTGTCCATCTATTTTAATAGAGAGTGTTGCATTAAAAGAAATCTTCTGCAGAGTGCTGAGGGCTAACCTCTTACCTACCAGCTCACTGTTTTCATATGTGCTATTCCAATGTGATTGATATTCTTCTGCTGATCTCTGCGTTGGCCAACTATTTAATTCCGCTTTTAGAGCGATTATTCTATGTAAAATATGGACCCCCATCTTGTCCCTGTATGATTGTCAAAACATGCTCTTCTTCAGCTCTAGCCACCTCTTGTGATATTTGTTGATTTTTGTTTTCCTGCTCCTTCTTAGCTCTGGCCTCATAACTGATGGTTTCCCCTCTAAGAGTGGCCTTAAAAGAGTCCCAAACAGCCCCCCTGCCAGCGCTAAAGCGATTCATATCAAAATATTTTTGCGCCCAATCCTTAATAAATTCGATATAGTCTTTGTTCACTAGCAATTTTCTATTGAACGTCCATTTGCTCTGTGGTCTTTTAAAATGAGTTAATTCAATTTCTAAAATCAGAGGATTAAGATCAGATATTAATTTAGGGAGTTTCTTAATCTCAGCTCATACTAGTAGATCTCTTGTTCCAAAAAAATAATCAATCCTGACATATTTATTATGTGGACAGGAGAAGTATGTGTAGCCGGGGTTAGTCGGGTTTATTAAATCCCAGATATCCACCAGACCATGGCTATTCATAAGGTAATTTAAGGTCCTGTAAACTCTAGACTTCCGACCAGAATATCCACCTTGCCTCTGCTTGCCAGTACCTATATTTAAAGAAATGTTTGAATCTACGCAGAAAATTAGGGAGTTTGGCCATGTAGCAAGTTCTATTTCTAGGTCTTCGAATATTAGAGGGTCGTCTTGGCTTGACCCGTAAACCGAACATACCTTATCTGCTGTTGAACTATGGCCCACCTCCCCAGGGCATCCACTGCCTTGTGTTTGGCTAAACCTAATGATGTTTTAGCTAGAATGGCCACCCCGCGAATATTAGAGGTCTGAGTTGTGCAAGCTAGTGTATCATACCCGTCGACCCTTAGTAATTCTCTTTTCCCCCAAGGAATGGGTGTCTCCTGTAAACAGACTACATCCATAGAGTTTAACCTGATGATTTCAGCATATCGAATCCTCTTAGCCCGATCTTTCAACCTCTGCCACATTCCATGAACATAAAGTTATCTTCACATTAAATTTTAATTCCAAGTTCCAGGGATCCTTCTGTTAGTAAACTGATGCCCTCATGCTCCTCCACATTATGGCTCTCCTTCTGCCTTCTATTAATCTCTGTTGACTGTTACTTCATTTCATTACTGATTCCGGAAATGCTTTTTTAATCTTGCTTTTTACCCACCACCCTTCCCTTACCCACTACTTCCCCTCTGTCACTCCTCCGGCCCCTCCCTCAACCCACCTCCCCAACCCCCCGCCTCCCCTCATTAGGCGTGCAGACTCAATCTTGAGTCTGTCCGTGATGAATGTGCAACACAGAGCCAGATCCCAAATGCTGAGACCTTCCACTAGTACCTAATAGATGCTGCTCATAGAACCACAATTCACGCAGTTGTTCTTTAGACATGCATTTTATTTCATAATTTTTATACTTTAAGTGCATTTCAATAATATCAAGTATATCAAAAATATTTTTTTTTAAACCCAGACGATTTAGTAGTACTTTTATCCCTTCTTATTTAGTTTGATTTCCCCTAGTTATGGTTATAAACTGCTGCTTAGTGAGCATTTTACAGCTATCTTAGTCTAAATCTAGCCAGACAGACCGTTCAGATATTCTCTAGCCTTTATTTCGGACAAAAAGAATTTGGTTCAATCCCTCGCCCCCCCCTCCCGATCACTTTAAGCCGAGCTGAATTATTTAAATAAGCTTGTCCTGTTTTGTCTTGGAATGGCTTAATAAGCTGGCTCAACCTCCACTGCCTTTCGACGGTGGAGTGTCTAAAGTCCGGGCAAACAAATTAAGAGCTCTCGTTCCTAGCTCTTTTCGCTTCTGGTCTTGCTTTCTCAAAAACCGATTGGCGTAGTAAGAAATTGCTGAAATACACCAGGATTGCGCGGGGGAAAGCCCCTGCCTTTGCTGGCTGTTTCTGAACAGAGGCAAGATGGCGGTCGCTTGAGACCGTTGGGCACATGAAGCCAAGAGAGCCAGGGAAAACCAACTTAAGATGCTGCGCTAAGAAATTTGGATGAGAGATGAATACAGAGATTTATGGTGAAGAGCTTAAGCAGGCTAGGATCTACATACGCTTACTCGGAACTGTCATTGGACTGGCTGTACTATGATACTATGGCAAGATAAATTCCAAAGTCGATGGAACCCAGCAGAGGAAGACCTACCTGTCAGCAGAGATCAAGGGTGAAGCTGAGCGTGCCGAGTGTGCTGAAATTGCTGGATCTGTCGAGATGGGTCCCAAGACGGCTGTGGTGGCTGCCAAGGCAAGAACAGCCAGATTGGTGTTGCGGGGGACGTCAGAGTTGGGAGATGCCGGAGTGAAGAAGGTAACGGCTCTGGTGACACTGGAGTCGCCCACACAGACTCCTAAATGCAAAAGAGGCGGGGCTGTTCAGAAAGGACGCCCAGCCGGCCCCACTGTGGCTGATCTTCTGAGAGGGTCAGCCAGGAAAACAGTTCCGGGCCATGAAGGGAAGAGCAATTTCTGCCCTAAAGCGAGCGCGAACGCTGCAAGTTCTGCTGTTGCCTGTGAGGTCCCGAGCGCGATCTAGGTTACACCAGAAGAGAGGATTCTCCTAACTTGGAGACATGCGGTCAGGACGGGGGACCCGCCGACAATGAAGGTATGCTCGGCTCTCCACCTCCACTTGTGACTTTGACTGGTGCTGGGGGTTAGACTGTTTGATGACAGCCCGTCTGATTGAAAACATAATCTTGGAGAACCCACTGGAAGCTCATGTAAACCAATCCCAATTGCCCTTAAAGCTAGCAAAACCAACATTGGGGATATGGAGCTCGACCAAGAACCTAGTGATTTTTTCTTTTCTTTATCTGACCGGGGTGAGTTATCTGATGCCCTGTCATACACTACAGATGAGAGTTGTAGTGACCGGGAAGAGGATGAGGGCTGTAAATCAAAAACTATCTTAAAGCGAAAGGGGGGCGGGGGGGGAGATCTGGCCTGGGACTACACCCCTACAAATCAGCTTACCAATCCTTTACCGCTCGATCCACCCAGCTCAGATCATCTGAGATCAACCCCTCCAAAGCTAGAGGCTATCTTCCAGGCCATCTCAATGCACCGGGAAGAGACGCGCCAGGATGCGCGCAAAGCCCAAGCTGCTATGCGTAAGATGCAAGGGGTTGTCCGAAAGCTGACTAAGACGTGTAGTGTATTTGGGGAGCGGCTGACTGATTTGGAGTCTAGGATTGAATCCGACCTGGCTTCGAACCAAACGCTAGTGGAGTCTCATGAGGCACAGCTAGTCGACGTCAAATGGAAGCTAGAGGAATTTGAGAATCGCCAGCGGAGGAACAATCTACGGGTGCTGTGAGTTCCCAATGGGGTTGAGGGGGGAAATGTTTGCTCATATGTAGCGGACTTGCTTCGAGAGTCCTTGCCAGAACTCACTGAATGGAATTGGGCATAAAAAGTGGTAACTTTCTTTTTTTATTTATTAAGCAGCACCAGAAAATACATATATATGAAATAACAATCAATGATAAAACCGGTTAATAGATTACAATAAATTAACTATAAGAGGCAGTTGTTATAAAGCAAAAGCAGTCTTAAGAATAATGCAATTCATCAGATATTAAAACAGATTGATCCAATAAGCGGGCAGTTAGCCACTCCTGCACGGTAATTTTGAATATGTCTGCAAGCAAATTAGTTCATAAGAGCCTATCCCAGATGATGCTAAAGGTCACCTCTATAAGTTCCTTCCTATGCCACCCTTGCTTCGAGAGTCCTTGCCAGAACTCACTGAATGGAATTGGGCTTTGGAAGTCCAACGTGCCCACCGTGTCCCTTTTGTTCAGAAAAAGTGGTGACTTTCTAAAGTCATCTTTCTATTAAATGTGCAAAAATCCAAAGTCCAGTTTAATGTAACGTTTAATTTGATACTTTGGAGTATTATACTTGGTGGTCCCAAAAATAAGTTAGTACTTAGCGTGGTGGCTAGTGAAATTCCATGTTAGTCAATAGGACCAGGACCTTGCTAGAGTGAAAACGGCAGTGCATGGTTTTTACTGACAGGGCATGTTAAACACAAAAGTAATATGCCCCTCTTTCTAATAATAAGCACTCTGCTTGGTGGGCTACCAAACAATAACAGACTACAGGAGGTAGCCCATAAACCCTATAGAGACCAGGACCAACGTGTGTAACATACAATAATGTCTCTAAGGGTGCAAGTTATTGTCAATTTTTTAGTAACACAATTAATTGCTGGAAGCAATTCAATGTGACAATGTAAATTAAGTTTCAGCATATATTTGTTATATAGATAACTTCATATATTTAAACATGTATGAAAACGGCACTGCGTTACATTAAATGGCATGTAACCCGTGGGATACTGTGCACAAGTGTACGTGAAATGGTGACACGTGAGGAGTATGTACAGCGACAAGAAGGGGCGCAACAAAAAATGGTAGGTGACTTTACATTGTTGGAATACCCAAACAATAAATGGTAATATATACAGGGGAATTGCACAAAACAGAAGGCAGAAGAGATCAAGAACAAAAAACAAGTTAAAGTAATCTGGGCAGTATGTTGTTTCCAATACAAATGCAGTCAGAGATCAAAATACATTTAAGTTGTCATGGCACCCAAGAACCACAAAATATTGGCCGTGAGCAGTGCTCAGTCACACTTTTTGATGGCTAACTGGTACCACAATGCTCAGCCTGTCCCACCCAGTTATTGATTAAAAACCATTAAGCAGAGGGTGAACTACTTACTTTGAAGCCCTTTGATTCATCAGACAGCAACTTGTTACAGCCATCAAAACACAACTTTCTCTTCCAACCACATAAAATGTTATAGGGCCACTAAATTATTTCACCTCATAGTTTTACAGTCAGTACCACTAACTTCATTTTACTTCATCACATCAACCCATCTTATCCATTATTCTCTTTCCACATCCCCTCACACATCGGTCTTCCTTTTACTATAGTAATATTTCTTACCACCCCTACTGAGCTGTCTAAAAGAATGTGCTAATGCTGCTAACTGTGATTCTCCACTGTTGCTATCCTTTGTAAATTCACTTTAAACTCCCATGTGAGCCTCGTTGTCTGTTGTGGAATGTAAATGGTCTGTGTCAAGCTCTTTCAGCTTCTCATATGTCTTAAAAAGCAATTAAATGGTGTGTCCCTATCGGAAATCTATGTCTAAGTAGACATAACGCCTGCAGTCAGGAGAGTTCCACAGTGGTCCTGTCTTTGTGCCGCATGTACATGTGGAATGAGTTGAGCAGGTAGCCAAAATCATTTTGTGTAAATAAAGACCTCATAAATAACGTGTTCAGAGCAATGACTTCGATGGCTCCTTTATTGCTAAATGCTTGCCACATCTTCTATACCTTAAATCAGCACGTTCAGCACAATGTCGTTGACTGGAACATTTTCTTATCCCCCATGGATAGTGCTTTTGCGATCAGCTAGCCAGCGGCGGAATGTCGCCCCACAGCCTGGCTCAGAGACAGCAAATGAAAAATAAAACTATGTTCTAGAATTTTTATTTTTCATTTGCCGGTGCTGAGTCAGCTTGTACAGGGATAGACGGGGTGGGACATGGGAGGAGGAGTGCTATGTGCACTCCCTAAGTGTGCATATGTGTTTGGCTCGCCGTCTCAGGCCAGTCAAACACACATGCACATTCAGGTTTCTCCAGCCCAGCTGCATTGAACAGCCGGGCTGAAGAAACCTCCCACAGACTCCCTGTCCTGAATGGAGCATCTTTTCAGCCTACTCAGGCCAATCCCCGTGCTGCTCTCATAGCATGAGAGCAGGTCAGGGATTGGATGGGAGTCTGTCCAAGGTGCTGGTAGGACCAGGAAGAGGACAGGAGGTGCAATGAAACGTGATGCAGGAGGTTCCGGCAGCTTCAGGTAATCTATTTTTGTAATGTATATTATTACTAACACTCCCCCACGTTCCCTCAACCAGCCTCACCAGCTTTTGTTTGTGGCGGCCACCACTGAAGCTAGCATGGCTCTGGCTAGGTCCTTATGAACCTCAGCTACCATAGCTACTTTCCCTCCTGGCTTATCCTTGTTCTACCAAACATTCAAGGGTTTCAAAACCTATCTAGCTACCAAATTGTTGGGCGTGGCTAGTTACCTATTAAGATTGCGTTATGCGCTGATGACCATGGTTAATATTGCATGCCATACCACCTTTAATAGCCTCAAGTGACCTAATTGTCAATACAGTTGGGAGAGCGCGTTGTGAATAGGCAGACAGTGATTTTAAATTGCATGCCCTATAAAGGGAGTGCAGGGTGAGGATTTGGCTGAGGTAAACATTGCAGTTGGAGCAATAGTGGGTTATCATACTTCTCAGTGTCATCTGATTACCTTTCTAAGCATGGATATAATGCAACATCTGGTGAGTCGACTAGTGGGGTATAGAGCCAGATGTGGGTGACTAACCTCTGCTCCGTCTGACGATGTGCCTCTCAACAGACCTTGACTGGCACAGGCTTCTCCGCTGGAGTTGATCACATGCAGGGCCGGTTTGGGGGGGGGGGGTGTTGGAGGTGCCGCCGAGCTCTTTCTTTGCCGGGGCTGGTTTTCGGCCGAGTCCGGCCCTGATCCCATGTCCAAGACGCAGCAGGTGCACTGTTAACAATTGAGGGGAGGGTGTCTGGTGCTGATTCTGGAAGTCTGAGATTCTAGAGGCATGGACTGGAAGGAGATCCCAAGAATTACAGTGGGCCTATTGCAAGATGATATTATTTTCTTGCAGAGGAGTACTCTCTGATGCCAGGCAAGTGTCCAGGACCTGGGCGGCACCCTTGGGGCTCAGGGAGTCACTAGCAGAGACCAGCAGGGTTTATGCTGGTCCATTTGCAAGTCCAGTCAGGTCTAATTACAACAGGCCAGCTCTCCAGCCATCCTGCCCACACCTAAGCCTCCTTTGTAGAAGTACAACCCAATCCCAAACAGCAGAGCCACTCACAGTCCTTGACACTGGCAGAAGGCGCAAATGGTTAGGACACGAACAATGCAACTCTCTAAAAGTCAAAAACAACACAGGTGCCAATACTGATGTCACTCTACATCTTCATTCAAATCAGTGATCATACACCTCAACACGATCCCCATTTATTTATTAATTTTTATTATAAAAACTTTTTTAGGTATTTCATTCTCATGTTTGAACAACACAAATGTTTCAAAATGTTTCAATACACAGGGACTCCAAAAACACAATATATACAATAAACATTAGGCAAGTTAAAAAAAACAGACCCTAGGCTTTAGAAATATTGGTATATAATGGTGTCATGGTTGTTTTTATGTTTTGTGATTCTTTTTTGTTGTAATTTATTGTGTGACATCGGTATTGGTACTTGTGTTGTTTTTTGGTTTAAATAGGTCCTAGGCCTACTGATCACGGGCCTAACCCTGTGAGTTTATACATTTTCTAAAAGTTGCATTTCTAGAATTTTGACTTAAAATCGGACTTTATTTAATAGGACTAAAAATTACAATGAATTTGCGTCTGAACAGTATATCTCTATCTGTTCACAATCCAAAGTTATCTCCTATTAAATGTAATAAGGTAACCTAGTTAGCGAAAAATGACTGTAGTGGTTTTTCACTGCCAGGACATGGTAAGCTTAAATACACATCTTACTTTTTAAATACCGTACACCCTGCCCTATCAGCCTTTTGGGCCTACAGTATGGGTGACTTATAAGCCTTGAAAGGGAATGTTTGAGAAGACAAAAGGTTGATTTTGCCAGGTCCAAATAGTAGTTCAAAACTGCACTACAGGCTGCAATGGCAGGCCTGAGACATCTTTTAAAGCACTCTTGTCAACTAGTAGTATTTTATTTACATGCCCTAGGTCCATGTAATATCATTTGTAGTGAGTAAATTAAATATGACAATTAGGGACAATTTTCTCACGTTTGAAGGAGGGTTCCAAGCATGTTAGCACTGGTTAGAAGTGGTAAAATGCACTGAGTCCTACAACTCAACAAGAACAGTTCAGCGAAGAAAGGGAGTGATAGTCGCTCCAGAACTGTGTCCTAGATACAAAAACATATATGTCTGTATCCCCATCATTCTAGCTCACAAAGTATTCTTGAAATGCTAGGTAGATTCTAACACTACCAGTGCAAACTGCTTGATTTTTGCCTACATTGAGCTTCAGTGTTGTTTACAATGGGTGCTACTTGTGCTTACGGAATGGAAGATCAGGTATTTCCACACCATTCAATTAATGATGGATCGGTCACTATCTCGTACATCTTCTGACAGTCTTTGATAGAGTCCACTGCAACATGGACATTCAGCAGTGGTATGGGTCATTCCTTCAGAGAAAGTTCCCCATCACTGCATAGGTTTTGGAGGCCCCTGCGCGAGGACGAGAGGTGTTTGTGTTCAGCAGAGTGGATTACGTTAGCTGTAGATCTGAGGGATGTATCAGTGGAATGGAGCACGCACAGATGTCTGTTGGAAAGGGGTTGACGAGATTTTTAGAATTGAGTGAGTGTGTGTCTGATTCATTTGGTTGAAGACAAGGCTTTTAAGTATTTCGGAGAAGATAGAAAGCTGACTGTGTGTTTGCTTGTGTGTGGATGTACATGTGTGTGTGTGCTTATGTGTGTGTGTGTGTGTGCTTGTTTGCTTTAGTACGATATAACTCCCACAGTTGTAAAACATGAGATATGCCACCAGATAAGATTGTGTGATTGAAAAGGAAATCAGAGTAGTGCCTTGAAGGTTAGGAAAGAAGTTGAATAGTTTGAGGATTTAAAGGGCCAGATATAGCTCAAGTAATATTATCAGATTTGAATATTGGACTAAGCTTTGTAGAGATGTGCAGGCAAAGTCATTAAGCCTAGCACAGTGCATTTGGGGAGTCCTAAGTATGTTAGTGGATGGGGATGTTATTGTGCAAAGGTTAGTCTGATTATGGTTACCTTTCAAGAGAGCTAGCATGCAAATTCTGTTCCAGAGAGATGATAGAGGGTTAGCAGTCTGAATGGGAAGGAAAGGGTTGATTGTGCAGTTGGAGGAAGGTGAGGAGAATTCGTAAGTAGATGGGTTTGATATTTTCATGGTCTGTGAATCCATTTTCCGATCTTCTTTTGTTTGCATGTCAATGTTCTGTGGGCTTATTCATGTGCCGTTTCCAAAAAAGTACATGCATCATTGTTTGGTGGAATTAATGTGTAGTGTAATTCACGGTTGCTGTGTGGAGGCTTTGTGGAGTACATCAGCAGAGCATAGTAAGAGTTGAAAGCATGTTGAAAGTGCTTCGTTGAATTTTGCACATAATGTATTCTGTTGTAAGGATATGAGGTTCTTCGGATTTGGTCAAAGAGTGCTGGAAGTCAGGATAGTTTTCTTTCCAACAAAGAGGGCATTTATTAAGCAGAGAGGAGCTTCGTAACTAGGTTGTACTAAAGATGATTTCTGCATTCCGGTTAGAGTTTCCCATGTTCACGAGGGGAGGTGTGATTACTATCACTTCCTGAATGTTGTAACGTTCCACAAAGAACAGACCTTTACTTTAGTTCTTGGAACACGATAGTCAGGACTTTAGCTTTTAAGAGGATTTAAAAGAGGATTCTGGAGTAATAGGGGCAGTTGTTAGGGAACGAGGGAGCTACCTGCTCCTACTTCTTTGTGGTTCTGCCTTGGACTATTAGGGGATGTGCTGCAGCCAGTGTTGATTGCTGTAGGATGCCTACTTAATGCATAGTTCAGTATGGCAAAGAAAGTTGTGGGTAGGTTTCACTCTGCCTTATTCTTGTCAGTGTTTTCAAGTTTGTTGCTGCTATTGTCCTCGGTTTGTTTCCTGTTTGACCCAACTGACAGAGCTAGCTAATTATTGCTTTCATGACAGGATGATGGACTTAAGACACTTTTCTAGCTTGCAGTCGCCTTCGACTGTTGTGGTTGTTAAGACCTTTCTAAAGACAGGTACTGTAGATTTATCAATATCAAAGATAACTGTGTGGTTCTTGATATCTTACAGACTCCCAGATTAGTCTGGTTTCCTTGATTCTAATGATGTCCTCTTCTTTCCTTTAAAGGGGCCATCCATTAAATGATGCCCCAATATCTAAACCCCCTACAGATGTCATCAAACAAAGCAACAATAAAGTGTGGCCTTTTTGTGATATTTAGTGATGTGGGGCTGGGTAATAGTATATATTTTTTCTCTTCATTGCTTGGCCCCTTAAATACCCACCTTAGTGATTATGGGATTTCTTATTACATGATGGAAGTAAGCGAATCTCGTGAGGAATCCTTTATAAACAAATGTTTCTTGTAACACTGGATTCTTTGCTGGATAATCTTTCCCACGTTCATTTTTGACTGCTGTATTTATGAAAGGGCTAAGCTGCTGTAATTCCATCGGTTTACAAATTTATCTGAGATGGCACAAAAATGAAAGAAATTGAGATTCCTTTGTCCATACATTACATGTGTAGACTCTTAGTGGCAAGTGGCTGCAAATATTGTGACTGCATTTAAACGTTGCCCAGGACCACCTAGGATACCCATATGAGAGCACAGTGTTACTGGTAAGTAAATTATCCTTCGCTAACCAGTTGATTGTTAAGAGAGAAAATTATGAGGGAGCTGGAGTGTTGTTTCAATTAATTGTAGTATTTTGCATATTTTTGGTAGCACGGTATTTATAAAAAAAAATTCATTTCAGAATTCCAAGTAGTAACAGAACAGCTTTCACACCACTTTGACTGGCTGTAGAAGTAACTTTAATATGTTTGTATCCCAGGAACAAGAGTTGAATGCACGGGCACGTGCACTGCAAGCTGCTTCTACATCATGCTCTTTTCGTCCCAATGGATTTGATGACAGTGACCCACCAGGAAGCTGTGGACCTTCTGGAGGGGGTGGAGGTGGAGGAGGATTCAGCACTATTGGCCGCCTTGTGTTTTGATTTCCATATGCATAGACTTCTGACGCGCATAGTAATAATTGGCAAACTATTGTCTTTGATGGATACTCCAGGCTCCTTCTCACAAGGCTGATATTGCTTGGGGAAAATGGCAAATTCTTTATGATTCTCATCCCACTACGTTAACATGGTGAATGCATCATAAAGACCTGTATCTCGTACAATTAAATTACTCTTATGAATGCACAAGGCTGGTCAAACAAGAAAAACTTGAGCGTTTGTTTTGGATTGCAGATTCATACCGTAGCAACTTATCGGGAATGCCACTTGAATAGCTCTATTCAAGAAAACTAATTTATTGCATTACACAAAGCTTTCAAGAGGTTGTAGGATCTGTTTTTAAATACACGTTTGTATTTCACTTGTTATGATAAACTTGAATATACCATTGACATACAATGAAGGCAATAACTGAGCATATTTCCCTTAAAGGTTTGATTTCCACTTATTGCTATACATATGGTCACATAGTGTGAACAAAGAAACAGTTTATATAAAAATATTTCCAGAAATCATTTTCCCAAAAAAAGTGCATGGTCTTGTAGTAAACTTTTTAAGAACCTTGCTATAGTATCTTTGTAGTATTTCTAATTGATTTGAAGATTTTTTAAATATATTTCAGGGAGTATATCTGCTGTGTAATTGAGTGATGCAAGTTGTGTGTTCCTTGCAGTACTGTACATCAAAATGCAAACATTTTGCGCCTTTTGAAAAATTAGTGAATGGTAATAACTGTACATGTTGTCCATATTGGGGATTATATCATTTTTTTGAAAATTACTAGATTTTTCCAGAATTAAAATCTGGTGATTGAAGACCTGTTTTGTGGTATATTGTTTTCCACAAAGAAACTGATTCTTCTTGATAAACACATGCAGGTAATTCCGAAAGATTCTTGTGAGGTGCGACCACACTCTGTTCGGTCTTTACATTCTCTTGTTTGCCTGAAGGGATTCACTCATACTGATCATCACTATAGTCTCCAGAGGTGTCTTTTCTCTGGTTCTTGTCGCAATTTAGACAGGAAAATAATCCAAACCAAAACAGACTATTGTTTGTAAAATTGGTCTGCATACACTGTCATTTGTTGTTTAGAAAGGCCATATCCTTGTTTAATGACCTTTGTTACTTTCTCCAGGATGGCATGCATAAATACCAGGTTAAGCTTCCTGTTCCTACATGTTAGATTCAAGAACATAATGCTAAATGTCAACCTACATTTCTTATTAACTGTTGCCTTGTGGCTGTGATATGCCAATCCGAAGATATTGTTGAGAGTTCAGTTCAGAGAATATGCCACACCTACTAACAATGAACTGTCATGCTAATATCACAGTAGCCTTTACTTGGGGAAATCGCACATATTTGTATTACTTGTGATTCTTTTTTTAACTCAACAGTTGTAAATCATTTATGAAATGCTGTCTTGCTCAACAAAAGAAACCTCATTATTTCCTTGCTTTTTTGGCCTAGTTTTAAATTTCAAACACTAAAAGCAATCTGTAATATTACTAAATTGTGTTTACAATGTGCAACTGGTTCCTAAAGTGTTTACAGGATAATGCGGGATTGTTTATCAACCACAAGTCAATTGTGACTGAGAAACTGACCTACTGTTGTGTGAACTACATGCATCTTTGAAGGCTAGGTCAGATCAGCAAGCCAACCCTAAGAGAAAATGTTTGAGATATTGCTTAACAACCAAACAACAATACAATTCCGAAGTAGAGACCTTAGAAATGAAAACGGTCTGTTTGAGGCATGTGTGTTGTAGATACACATGCTTTGCATACTTCTGCCATCTAGTGTAGGGTCCGGATGTTTGCACGTTGTTTTTCTCCCATTGTTTTTTTAATTTTATAAAGAGTTCTTTTTATTAAATCAAAAACAAGCTTCAGAAGTAAGCATTTCAAGGATATACAAATGAAGCAATTGCCAGATATGGCCATATCACACCATATTAAACACAATACCCATACATGCTGTAGACAAGCCGCCCGCCACCCATTGAAGTACGTCTCTAAACCCTCCCAGAAGACCCAAGGAGAACCCAACATGAGAACCATCACAGACCCCTGTATAATGACCACGGCCCCATATCTTCTCCCATTTGCAGGGACATCCGTGGCTTTGGTACACCACCTGCTCTGCCCTGTGACACCAGTCCAAATCACAGATCCAAGCGGCCACAGTCGGTCGGAGTTTGCACTGCCCCCCATGGACGTGCAATGTTCCTTTTTGCGACCCCTCCCGCCAAGGCCAACCATAACTTTGCACACTTTGGCCACGTGGTCTCCCTGTGATGCCGAGAATATGCCACCTTGGCTCCAACGTAACGCATGTCCCCACCACAGCCTCCATCACAAGGGTGACACCCCTCCAATACCTCTGAATCCTGGGGCACGACCACAAAGTATGAAAAAACGATCCCCTCTCACCACATCCCTTGGCACAGATCGGAGCCATCTCCCTTAATCCGGACATGCCCCATTCTCGAGGCATAGGACCTGTGGAGGATGCGGAGCTGGATCAGTCGAAAGCGTGCCCTAATAGCTATTTCCCGGGGACACTGCAGTGCCTCTGACCAATCATCATCCTCCAACAGGCCCACGTCCGATTCCCAGGCCTCTTGCAGGGGACCCAGGCAGTCCGGAGTATTGTTTACCAATTTCTTATACGTAAGTGACACCGCCTTCTGAATCATAGGATCCAAGAGGAGCCTATCCTCAAAGGGTGAATATTCTGGGAGCACGCTCCCTTCTGCCAATTGAGAATGAAGTGCTGGGAGAGGTGTGGCGCCGCGGCCAGGGCGACTGACGCTGGAATCTGGGGATCACGGTTCGATCCCCGGCTCCGGCGGCAGGTTAGCCCAGCACCATGTGACTCTGGGCAATAGCTCGCTTAATCTTCCCGACGGCCCCCAGCGCCTAGAGACCCTTACGGGTGATTGTGCGCTTTACAAATGTGGACTTTACTTTAACTGTCTACAGCGGAGGAATCCACCTACCCCCATTTGAAAGCCCTCCCTGAAACTATTGAATGTCACATTTGTGCCACTTTTCCAGACGTCCCCAAGCAAGTCGATACCTAAAAAGCTCCATTTCCTAAAGCCCTGCAGTCTGTGCACTTCCCAGAGCAGGGTCTGTTTCGCGAGCTGCCCCTCCAACCCTTTCATTTTAGTGGCTGCATGCCAGATATCTATGACCATTCTAGTATGTGGTGGCAGATGTGTGGAACCCCTTACCCTGCGGTACAACTCCCCCAGATAGCTGTGCTCACCCACGACCAATCTGTCCACCCTGGAGGCCGGCTTGTCGAGTGGGGAGAAGACCCATCCATTTTTGAGATGGGCAGCCCAATAATATTTCTTAAGGTCCGGGACTGCCATCACCTTCTCGTACATTCTTTTTCTGCAGTTTCTTAAGTGCAATCCTGCGGCTGCCCCCCCCCACCCCACCCCACAGCAACTGGTGTAGTTCGGAGTCAATTGTCCGAAAGAAGTCAGATGGCGCGTGTTTTGGATAGCGTACAGTAGGCGCGGAAGGGCCATCATCTTGAAGAGAACTTCCCGCCCCATTAGCGATGGGGAGCCCCCGCCAATGCATCGCAACATCCTGCAAACTAGAGAGTTCGACCTGCAGATTTAATTGTGTAAACTCCACCTCCGACTTGGTTATTCATATGCCCAAATATTAAAATATGTGTCCTGCAACACCATCTCCGAGCACGCCGACGTTAAGACCGGCGGGTCCCCAGCTAGCGAAAAAAACAGGGACTTGTCCCAATTAATGCGGTATCCAGAATAGGATCCAAAAGACCTTATTATATAAATGAGTCGATGAAACGTTTGACGCGGCCGATGCGTGTATAATAGGATATCGTCCGCATACGAGATGCGCTCTTCTCCGCCCCCCCTCCCAGATCAATCCCGCTCACCACCGGGTACCTCCTGATCCATGCTGCCAAGGCCTCCAGAGCCAATACAAATAGCGTCGTGGACAGAGGACACCCCTGGTGCGTCCCCCTATACAGTGCAAACAATCATGAGACGAACCCGTAGACCCTAACACGGGCCATTGGGCCAGTGTATAGCAACCGGATCCACCTTTACAGCTGCCCGTCAATGCCCACCAGGACAGCAAAGAGATAAGGCCACTCGATGCTGTCGAATGCCATCCCCGCGCGTCTAACGAAAGAAGAGCGGGTGGAACACCGGGCTGCCTCCGGATCATGTACATTACCCTATATAAATGTCATAGGTTGAGCCTCATGTGCCTATGGGGCATAAAGCACGATTGATCCGGGTGAATCAGCAACTGCAGAATCTGGCCATGCTGATTCGTGATAATTTTGGCTAGAACCGTGGCCTTGAAATTAAGAAGGGAGATGGGCCTGTAGGAGCTGCAGGAGTATAACAATAGTGGCCATTTGCATGTCTGGGAGTTGCTTCATTTCAAATGCTTCCTTAAACATGTCAAGCCAGCTTGCTCGCCACACATTTAAACAGCTCAGTGGGGAGCCCATTCGGGCCCGCCGTGTTCCCAGACTGCAACTTTTGCATGATGTTTTCAACTTTCACATGAAAATCTGACTTGTGCAGCTCCTTGTCCTCAGATTCAAGAGTCGGAAGAGAGACGTCGCGCGGAAAAGCAGTACATGCCGGCTCCCCCCTCGTGGATTGAGATTGGTAAGTGGCTTCATGATATTTGGCAAAAATTTCCGTCAGAGCTGCTCCTGTACCACTCTGAACCCCCTCTGCAGACTGAATTTCAGACACCCAATTGCAACTCCGATCCCTCCGTTCCAGCCACGTGATCAGCTTATTGGCTTTCTCACCCAAATTGTATACTCTCCATTGCGTGGCAGGCGCGTGAGCCCGCATTGTCGGCATGGTCTCGAAGGGATCGTTTTTTAAGTTTAAGGAGGTGCTTATGCTATTCGGCCTCCTCCGCAGCCGCTGCCTCTATGCCTTCCTCAGCAAGTATCTCCTGCTCGAGCTCCTCGCACCGAAGTAGAGTTTCTTTAAGTTTGGCACCGCCTGCACAAAGTCCCTCTAGGCTACCACCTTAAACGCCTCCCATAGAATCCCCGCGGAGCTAACAGAGCCGACATCCTCAGCAAAGTAAAGTTCCATTATGGTCCTCAAAGCTCACCCGAAAGTTCTGATCCCGAAACAGAAAGGGGTCCACTCTTGGAGCGAGGGCCCAATCACGAACTGGCCTGTGAAGCTGCGCCTCCACCAGTGAGTAATCTGATATACCGGGCGCCCTGAAAGAGGCCCGCCGAGGCAGTGTGTGTCAAGATGTAGTCAATTCGAGCCCTGCTGCCGTGCGCCGCCGAGATAGTACAGACCTGGGATTTTGACATCTCCAAAGGTCCATAACACAACTAAAGTATCCGCTGGTCAAATCAGACTTAGAGCAACACTCAGCTCAAAGATACATGACCCTATTCAATGTATGACCAGTGTATAGACCTGGACAATCCTTTCAGGAGGATGGATTCCCATCACTCACCAAGGTGACTTTCTTTATCATCTGGGTCTCCTAGCGACACGCTAGTGTCGCCAAGGGCTACAACCCTTTCAATGTAAAGGGGAGCTCATTGATGTTTTCACAAATCCTTCTCATGCTGTAGCGCGCTCTATCAGATCCACTTGACGTGAAAAGATGTTTTATTGAAGAGTGATGAACGCAGTGCAAATCGTTTCAATCTTTGACAGTTATTATGTTAAAACTGTTGTTGCACTGTTTTTACTCTGGGCAGTAAGAGATACCCATTAAGTGTGCTCTCATTCTGTTAATTTTTAATTCACTCGTTTCACTTTTTTGCTCTGCGTCCATCACTCTTTAATAAAACATCTTGTGGATCTTATAGAGCGCGCTACCGCGCAATAAGTATTTGTGAAAACATCCGTGAACTCCCCTTAACATTGAAAGGGTTGTAGACCTTGGCACCACTATGTGTCGCTAGGAGGAGATCCCAATGATGAAGCATGTCACCATGGTGAGTAATGGGAATCCGTCCTCCTGAAAGGATTGCCCAGGTCTGTATACTGGTCATTCTGAATAGGGTCACATTTCTTTAAGCCGAGTGTTGCTCTAAGTCTGATTAGACCCGTGGATGCTGTAGTTGTGTTATGTAATTTGTTTGGGGAAAATATCCACGCCTGGTCTTAAAAAGTTCCCTAGGACCCCCTCTTCCTTTCGTATTGTTGTTTATCTCCAAAGGTCCGCCATCCCCTGAGCCCTTGCAAATGAAAACAATGGTCTAGGCCCCTTGGTACCAGAGGGGAGAGTCTCCCTTTCCATGTCTGGTGCAAGGGTGTCGTTCATGTCTCCTCCCAGTAGCAGCAGACAAGAAGGAATATCCAGGAGAAGCTGACTGAGATCCGGAAATGTTATGTTGTGCAATCGCGGGGGAATGTATACCGAACATATGTTTACCACCTGTCCCTCCAAAATTCCCGACAGGGCCACGTAGTGCCCCAAATGGTTGCACCATGTGCACTGTATCACCAGAGGGATTGCATTTTTTATGAGTATTGCTGTGCCCCTGGATCCGGACGTGAAACCAGCGTTGACCCGTAATGTGTAACCATATCTATTAAGGGCCAGGTATTTGTTCCCCTTGAGGTGCGTCTCCTGAAGTAGGATGATGTCTGGGGAGTGGCGATATAAATACTGTAGAACCATGGTGCGCTTGATTTTGTCCCCAGGCCGTTCACATTCCAGGAGAGGAATGTTAGCTCTCTGTTAGGTCGTGTGGCCATGCATTGAGCCTACGCCAACCCTCCGCCTCCCCACCCAATAGAGCCCCCTCTTACCCATGAGCTCATCTAAAGATGTCCTCTGACACCAGTAGTGATGCATAATTTCTGAAGCAAAAACCCAACAAAGAACCGTGCTAAGAACGCACAAACCCATTCTAACAACCCCCCCACCCTGCAACCCTGCCTCGTAAGTGCAAAACTACCCACATTCCAAATAGCAGAGCGCCTGTCGCCCCAGAGAATAAGAAATTAAGATAGGGCTGTCTGGCACCACCACACAGTAGTGCCCCCTCCCGTTCCCCCAAATCCGCCCCTACACCCGTTAAGAAGACAGAACATACAAAACAATGTCTCCTCAGGACGTCCCCCAAAAAGTCTAGTGTGCAGCAACAGGAGTACAGATATTGGTCCATCAGGATAGTTTCTCGAGCACCACCAAGTTTAAGCAGCAGTTCGCCACAGTGCGGCACAACAATGTCTCCCCAGGCTGTGCCCCCAAATGTATACTGCGCTGGAACAGGAGCAAAGATATTAGACCGTCAAGGCAGTACCTCAAACTCCACCAAGTTTAAACAGCAGTTCGCAACCATGAGTCTTGTCCCTAACTTCCCAGGAGAATGTGATTTGCTCTCAGGGGTTCCAGACCGGGAACTTCTGGATCTGGAAGCCAACCTTCCACCTTCTCGATGTCGAGACTGAGACTCAAGAGCACGAAAGCGACTTCCGCGCCAGTCCCCCTCAGTGCGACGTCGTTGCGACCGATGAGGGCCCCCATCCAGCCATTGTTGAACCTCGGCAGGTGGTGTGAAGAACAGGGTCTTCTCTTTATTCAGGCCCTTGATCTTTGCCGTGAAGAGCATAATGTACTTCACACCCTTCTCTAGCAGGGCTTGTTTCACCCCGTCAAAGGTGCTCCTCTCCTGCTGTACTCTCAACGTGCAATCCGGGAGGACCGCACTGTTGAATTCTCAAAGGGGAGGTCTCCGCTCGTCTGCAAGATGGCATCCCGATCTCTAAAGTTGAAAACACACGCAATGATTGTCCGAGGAGAAGCCCCAGGTTTTGGTTTAGGGATCGGTGCCCTGTGCGCGCTCTCCACGGTACAGAGGTTGCACAGTCTCAGGCTTAAGGTGGTTCAAAATAAGGTCCTCAATAAAGAGATCCATACTGGGGCCCTTCCGCCCCTTCAGACACCCCCATCACCCTAATATTGTTGCAACAAGCTCTCCCTTCTTGATCGTCCAGCCGCTGGGCCATCAGTGTGTGTTGATGCATAAGTTTCTGCAGGTGCTCCTCTAGCTTGCGCGTTGCTGACTGGAGTTCCCCCACATTCTCCTTGGTCGTCGTGACCCTCTCCGTGCTTTTCCTCATGTCCGCCCTCATCAAGTTCATTTCGATATTGTCTATCGATTTTGGTCTCCAAAGTCGTTCCCAAAGCTTAAATTGCTGACATGATGGAACCCTTGGACGGCTCCTCTTTGGACGATTTCTCCACAGTCGGTCCTTCCTCAGACGCCAGTTGGTGCAGCACAGCATACTTGTCAAGTTTATTCGTCTGCACGGCCGCTGGGGCCCCCTTTGGTTTTGTCATGACCAAGATCTTGTTGTGAGGGAGCACCGGGCCTCCTCACCGTCCACAAGCCAGCAGCGGGCCACCCCAGAAAAGGATCTCTAAATGGTGAGGGCCGTGGGCGATCCCTTCATACACAGGCTCTCCACTGTTCACCCGCTCCGGTGCGCCGCATGCCCCGTGCACGTAGCATATAAGGGCCTCTCCAAAACAGTCAATACTGAACCTGAGCAAGGAGACATGCACTGGGAGACGCCGCTCCCCACTCCAAATAGGCCGACCACTTGCTGGACTGGGCCGCCAGACAGCTGCAGCAGCCCAGTCGCTCTAGCCTGCTGCAGGCTGCACCGCTTCACCGCCGTTGAGTCCTGCAGGAGCCTTCATGTAACCAAGGAAGATGCCCACAGGTCTTTCCCTCAGCTCCTCCTTACTTTTCGAATGCTTTACGACGTGATTCTGCGGGCACCGCTGGGCACACAGAGGATGGTGCTCCCTCAGGTCTCAATCGCCAGCAGTCCCATCCCAGCGTGTCCCCTCAAGACGCCCCCAGGGCATAAAGACGAATGTAGGCCCCTCACAGTAGACAATAACCCTCCGGTCCAGGCCTCACTGTATATGCCTCCTCCCGAGTCCAGCACCCTCAGTAGATATGGCCTGGGGGGCCCGCAGAGACGACCACATCATCCATCCGACACAGCTGATGAGTCTCGCCCGACAGATCCTCACCTCGTGCGCACCAGCTCAATACAGAGACCACCGGCGGGCTCACCCAGAATGATGACTTGTCCTGGGGAGCTCGACACCGGTGGGCCACAAGTCAATACAGCCTCCGTGGTGCCTCCCCCAGCACACAATGTCCCAGCAGTTTCAGGCCCCAGGCAACGAGCTCCGTGTGGCCAGGATCTAGAGCCTCACACTCAAGGAGCCGGCAGTGCTCCAACCGTGACTCCACCCCCACGCCGTCCGGATCTTTTTGCTGGCCGCCGGGCAAGCCCCTCACCACAGCACACGGATCGCGGCTTCATCCGGGGCCAGAGACACCTCTGCCGCCTCCGCATGTCACCGGGCGCTCTGCGCATGCCGATTCCGCTGTCCGGCCACAGGTTAGAAGGACGGATATCGCAAGCTGAAATGGGGGCCTGAACGGAGCGAGAAGGTTATGCCACCATCTTGGCTGGCACCAGACCACGCCCCCTTTTCTCCCATTGTTAGATTGTTTTCTTTCCTCCATCAGGTTCGAATGTGTATTGCTCAGATTCGAAACAGTTAATCGGGATCCCTTCAGTACGCAATTCACTTACCCTTGTAGGTATTGTTTTCGATTGCTGTTCCACCTTCTGCGTGTTGAAGTCGCAAAACTCTAATGGGGAAACTCTAACTGCACCTTCGGGCCTAGCTCGTTTTCCTCTATCTACTTCCACTCAAAGATCCCTCATCGAGTCTTCTGCCAATGGAACAGATGCCATTTCAGTTCTGTCCTCCAATACCTGCGCACAAACCTCCATAGGGTCTGTAACCTCTGTCTCTCCCAAGAGCATAAAGAGGAAGACTGCGACGCTAGTCGATCGTTCCAATCCAAAAAGACTCTGCAGGACCAACTGGCTCGACGAAGAGACATGCAGCGGCAGAGTATCGAGGACACCCCTGATATCTTCAGAGAAGATATCGAGCAAGAAGAGATGGAAGTGTTGGCAGCTGAAGAGGAAGAGGAAGAGGCCTTCTCCGTCCAGGACTCCTATTCCTAGTTAGAGATCAAATTAGAGTCCCACGACTTCCCAGCTGGACAGGGTGCTGTGAGTAACAAAGCCCCTTTGCCTGCCAACAAGCTCAAACGAAACAAAAGGCTATTGGGCCACCACAGCCCAGGCCATGGCAGGCACCGAGACTCTTATTCCAATGCCCCGCCTTTTGGCTAAGCATTAAAACAGCAAGTCAAACCTTCCGACTCAGGCTCAAGCCAAAATGATACCCCTTTGATTCTAAAACATTCGTGCTCCAAAGATAAAAAGGACAGCTCCAGCTTGGCACCGAAACATAAAGACGTTTCTTTAAAGCCACTGGAGCCTATTCTAGAAACTATGAAACAAAAACTGGATCCAAATCAAAAGTATTCATATAAATCCTGACACTGAGCACTTTACAACTAAGCCAGTAATACCATCTTCCAAAAGAAAAATACACTGAATATAAAATCCCTCTCAGGAAGAAATAGGACATGGCTACTAGTTCTATTAACATTCCTCAAACCCCTCTACCTTCTTCACCAGTACCTATTTTACCAGCTCCAGACCCTCTAGACATCACACCACCAGGCTCTCAAATACAAATCCTGATATAGTAGATGATGACACTTATGAACAGCCACCATCTGATCTATGGGATGACCACAATATACACCCACCTGGAGACACAGACCCGAGTCTATATCCGGCTAATCCTTCCTCTCCTGATGATAATACTGCATATCAAGAGTTAATTGCTAGGGCAGCCCCTTACCATGGGGTGGCTTTATATAAAGAAGCCCTAGAAGAGGATGCCTATTTGAAACTTTAGGAAACACACAAAACATCACAATCCTTGCCTATGTTAAAGGTTATGATGAGGCATGCTGACAATATTTTTAAGGATCTAGTTAGAGGACGTATCCTAAAACCTAGGGTGGACAAAAAATCGAAACCCCCACTATCTGACCCAGTTCTTATCAAGGGCCAGTTGCCTTTGGATTCTTTAGTGGTCTCTAACACCCATTAAAGGGCAAGTTCACAAACCTCAAGGGAGGAACCACCTCCAGATAAAGAATCAAGTTAATAGATGCCTGAAGGAAAAGAGTAGTTGCTCAATCAGCCCGCCATTGGCGCATAGCCAATACACCAGGCCTATTGGCTAGGTATGATAGGGTACACTGGGACAAGTTGGAAGAATTATTACAATATCTCCCAGAAGAACACAAGAAAAAGGGGCAGGAGATAGTGCAGGAAGGGAAACTTATCTCCAATTCCTCTATCAGATGTGCATTAGATGCTGCAGATACTGCATTCTACTTTTTCCGGTTTCAAACCAGTTCAACAAACTAATCTTAATGCACCTTTTGATAAGGAACACCTCTTGGTCTCAATAAGACCAATCGCTTGTAAAGATGAAAAAGGATACAAAAGTGGCAACTCCAAAGGGAGCACTTCAGTCTCCTTCTACTAGAGGTTCCTTTCGGCTCTCCTTTTACAGAGGAGGGCTCCAAAACTAATACCGCAAGTTCCGGCAATTCTTCACACAAAACAGACACAATCATCCCCCTCTAGAGGATTCTATAAGGCTGGATGTAGGGGTAACAATTTTAAAGGAAAAGGTAGAGGTTCACCAACACGCACCTCTCCATCCACTAATAAGTAGTAACTTGCTATCACTTCCCCCTGATCATTCATCACCCATTTGGCAATTGAAACATAAGACAAATGGGTGTTGGACATTATCCAACATGGTTATTGCCTGGAGCTCACAAGCAACCCTCCTAATATTCCACCTCCTATTCACACACTCTTTAGAACACCAACATCTGCTCAAATGAGAAGTACGAGCTCTTCTATTGAAAAAAGCTATAGAACCTGTCCCATTACAACAAAAAGGATCAGGGATATATTGACTATACTTCCTAATTCCCAAAAAGGGCGGTTCATTAAGGCCAATCTTGGATCTCAGGCCATTAAACCTATACATATTATCAGAACACTTCCATTTTTTCCTTTTTTTTTTTTATTTACCTTTTCCATCATATATAACACAAGGGTACATCTCTGATCAAGATACATTGCAGCTGATACAAGCATTTGACTTTTGATTACATCGTTTCTATTAATGTATGATAGATCTATCATTCTAACCAGTATCTAGTCCGTATTCTGCTGGTCCGTAGATGACTTGGTTTCGATCTATTGTGTTGTATCTGTAATACGCGTATCTCCGGTACGTTATACAGTCTTTGCGCCAGAAGAGTGCAACCATATTAACCTAGGGGAGTTAAACTGAACTGGGGCCACACTGAATGTATGAAGTTGCAGGATAATGGACGTGGAAGAACAATACTGCGAGTATAGATTTACTCTAGCACGGAGAGTACTCCCTGGTTATAAGTGTCAATGGGGCTCGGTGGGGGGACTGCTCCTGGGTTTACTCGCTCATGTCACGCGTGTTGCATCTATTTGCCGGGTAGCTGTACTCCTGCTCGGAGGTGGGCACAACCGAGGGGGTCGGTTGGGGACGTGGTGATGGTAAGGGTGATCTTATGTGTGCTGGTGCATGTTTAAAGGTATGTAAGAGTGTCATCCATTGCATAGAGATATGGCGCTTATGTATGCCCCAGGCTTATTTTAGAGCATCCTCTTCCGATGCTCCCCATTTAACTGCTGCTCCCACCCAGGCTGCCAGTGGGGGTTCTGCCGGGGTTCTCCAGTGCATGGCTATTCCCCTTTTTGCTTGTAAGAGGGCCAAGGGCGGAAAATGTGTCTCGACTTTGCGGTATTTGTGATGCTTCAATATGCCCAGAGCACAGGTGGCAAGGTCTGTGAGCCCTGTTGCTTCACACAGCGTGGTGTGACTTTCTTTCCAGTAGGTGTGTATTATGCAGTCCCAGAACATGTGAAAGAAATTTGCGCCGGGGTGTGGCACATAGGGCATGCAAATTGGGCATTACTTCCATATGGTCACACTGCAACAGGTACTTCTGCTTTTACAGCAAGGTGACTTTGTCAACACTCAACTAAAAGGACACATACTTTCATATACCCATTCGCACATCGCAAATATCTCAGATTTGTGGTAGGAAAAAATCATTATCAATTCAAAGTACTTCCATTCGGAGTAACCACTGCACCCAGACTGTTCACCAAATGCCTTGTAGCGGTAGAAGCACATCTACTAAGACAGCAAATCCACGTCTTCCCATACCTAAACGATTGGCTCATAAAAGACAACACACTCCAAATGTGTGCAACACTCACAAATTACCATAAATCTTCTACATCGTTTGGGATTTACAGTCAATGCACAAAAATCACATCTTCAACCCTCTCAAATACAACCATATCTAGGAGCCATTCTAAACCCTCAACTTACTCTTGCATATCCCAATGCAGACAGGATTCACAATTTTCAAACATTGTTACTCCAGTTTCAAAACGACCAGTATCTACCAGTCAGAACTTTCATGCAGTTACTGGGGATGATGGCGTCATGCATTGCCATAGTGCCTCATTCAAGACTAAACATGCATCCTCTACAAGAATGCTTAGCACGTCAGTGGAATCCATCACATGGTCAGTTAACAGATCTAGTGTTGGTCGACAGCCACACTCACAGCTATCTTCAGCAGTCCAACATGACAGGAGTTCCAGTACACTCTTTGCTTTAGGGTTCAGTATGTTAAGCATCTCTTTCTGGGTCATTTAGAAAATGGTCATTCATGAGTTCTCTTAACTTTTACTAACAGTTGTAACTGAGCCTTCACTGGGTAGCCAGATTAATTTCCACTTTTGTCAAAAATCATAATTGTGATACTAGCCTTTGCTTAAAGAACTTTTTTAGGTCTCGTCCTTTACCATTCCAAAGGAATGGGAAATGGCGAGAATTCAAGTGCTCGAACTGATTGTCAAACCACCGCTTTTTTTCGTGGCGTTTTCTTCGAGTGCACGTACAGGCACGCGCTTTTGGCCCATACACTCATGGCCATCTGTTCCTGTTCCTCAATGTCCCTCCCACCCTTCGTTTGATCTTGCCGCGAGTTCAGGCTAATGGCCCTCCCCCCTCCCCCAGCACAGAGCGTGCATCGCGGCCGCACAGCACATCAAAGGGCTTCTCCCAGCGTGTGCTGTGCGGCTTCTCCTCCCCTAATTATGTGGCCGGCCGTACTTGTGTTTCCTGGCCGCTTCCCGGCCGCTCTTGTATTTAATTAGCAGCAGCAGCATTTCTCCTGCGCCAGGCCACATCAAAGGCTCTGTGCCACTTTCACCCACACAGCAACACTTACAGACACGCAACGCCACTCACACCCACGCAAGCCCACTATCATTCACGCAACACCACACTCACCCACGCAACGCCACTCACCCAAGCAACACCACTCACACACGCAACCCCACTCATCCACGCAACCCCACTCATCCACGCAACACCACTCATCTAAGCAACCCCACTCATCCACGCAACGCCACTCATCCACGCAACGCCACTCATCCACGCAACGCCACTCACACATGCAACGCCACTCACCCACGCAACACCACTCACCCACGCAACCCCACTCATCCACGCAACGCCACTCATCCACGCAACGCCACTCATCCACGCAACGCCACTCACACATGCAACGCCACTCACACATGCAACGCCACTCACCCACGCAACACCACTCACCCACGCAACACCACTCACCCATGCAACACCACTCACACACGCAACGCCACTCACCCATGCAACGCCACTCACCCACGCAACGCCACTCACCCACGCAACGCCACTCACTCACGCAACGCCACTCACCCACGCAACGCCACTCACCCACGCAACGCCACTCACCCACGCAACGCCACTCACCCATGCAACGCCACTCACCCACGCAACGCCACTCACCCGCGCAACGCCACTCACACGCGCAACGCCACTCACACGCGCAATGCCACTCACACGCGCAATGCCACTCACACGCGCAATGCCACTCACACGCGCAATGCCACTCACACGCGCAATGCCACTCACACGCGCAACGCCACTCACACGCGCACGCCACTCACACACGCAACGCCACTCACACACGCAACGCCACTCACACACGCACCGCCACTCACACACGCACCGCCACTCACACACGCAACGCCACTCACGCAACGCCACTCACGCATGCAACGCCACTCACACATGCAACGCCACTCACACACGCAACGCCTCTCACAAACCCAATGCGACTCACACGCGCAACGCCACTCACATGCGCAATGCCACTCACGCGCGCAACGCCACTCACATGCGCAACGCCACTCACATGCGCAACGCCACTCACACGCGCAACGCCACTCACACGCGCAACGCCACTCACACGCGCAACGCCACTCACACGCGCAACGCCACTCACACGCGCAACGCCACTCACACGCGCAACGCCACTCACACGCGCAACGCCACTCACACGCGCAACGCCACTCACGCGCAACGCCACTCACGCAACGCCACTAACGCAACGCCACTCACGCACGCAACGCCACGCAACGCCACGCACGCAATGCCACACACGCACGCAACGCCACTCACACGCGCAACGCCACTCACACGCGCAACGCCACTCACACGCGCAACGGCACTCACGCGCGCAACGGCACTCACGCGCGCAACGGCACTCACGCGCGCAACGGCACTCACGCGCGCAACGGCACTCACGCGCGCAACGGCACTCACGCGCGCAACGCCACTGACGCGCGCAACGCCACTGACACGCGCAACGCCACTGACACGCGCAACGCCACTGACACGCGCAACGCCACTGACACGCGCAACGCCACTGACACGCGCAACGCCACTGACACGCGCAACGCCACTGACACGCGCAACGCCACTGACACGCGCAACGCCACTGACACGCGCAACGCCACTCGCACGCGCAACGCCACTCGCACGCGCAACGCCACACACACGCAACGCCACACGCACACGCAACGCCACTGACACACGCAACGCCACTGACACACGCAACGCCACTGACACACGCAACGCCACTCACACAGGCAACGCCACTCACACATGCAACGCCACTCACACATTGTGGGTGCAGATTGTGGGTGCAGATTGTGGGTGCAGATTCAGAGAAAACTCAGCAGCACCACCACCATTGCAATGCAATAGGTCTCGTTTTAACGCAAATTTAAGCTATAGGCCTTGTAAATGGCAAAGCCTTTTATTTATGTTCCAAAAACCAGAACGCAAAAATAAAGGGCATAATCATTTACAATGCTAATAGTTCAGACTCGCGTTATTGCGAGACCTATTGCATTTTCAATGCTTGTTTTTACTGCTTGGAGTTTATTGCTGCCATTAGATGCACACACGGAGTGTTCAGCAAGGATTCTTATCCATTCCAAAGACTGGATCCTTTTTAATGGTTCCTTTGTTCATCTTTGGTAGCCAGGTCAGAACAGCAAGGCAAATCGCAGAGAAAATGTGTGTGGTAGTACGTGTTGCAGTGTTACCAAGCAGCAATACAGTTTAGAAATGTAAGAGCTTAAAGGGTCCTAGCAAGTTTAGGTAAAATTTTAAGCTACTGGCTTATATATAGGGCTCTCTAAAATTATGATACTATATTGCACTCTCAGTCTGGCTCCCAATTGTGTAGATTACTACATTTCTTTGTTGGTGCACGGTTGTTTGATTTTAATAGACACTTGATTTAGTGTTTAGTTTATAACGGGTGTGTGAAAGTAAAAGGAGTTGGATCTGGGTAAATGTCTTCATAATGTTCTCTGTGTGCAGTTGAGTGAGCAGAAAGACTTTTCCTTTTTTTGTATTGTCTGGTCAGTTGCCATTGCAGAATGCTTTCTACATAAGCTCCACAAACCACTTTGGCAACTATTAGGTGATGTTGCACGTGTGAAGTGGTATGTTCTTTTAGGCTTACCTGAGTGTTTCTAGGATGCATCTTGGTGTGGCATACGACACAGCTGTAGATTTGGCAGTGCGCTGCCCATTATATGGCTTTAGAGCAATGTTGTGTGCCTGCTAGTGAAATTGTTCTGTCAGCCATGTGAAGTCTCAGCATGATCATTTGTAGGTGCGATAGGAATAATGGTGTGTAGTGTTACTGATGGATTGAAAGTGCAGTTGAACGTCTGTTTAAAAGAATATGGAATATTCGAACCATTTTGTGTGCAGTAAAACCTGTTTGAAAAAGAACATACATTGGGAACTTGTGTGATGTGTATTTGGTTCTGAGGATGTACTGGTTAACAGAAAAAGTATTGGCTTTCAAACGAGAAATTATTTATGGCAGGTGTGGTTGTAGGAAATCTGACTTTTTATGTGTGGTCACCCTGGATTATTTAACCTTTTTGCTGCACCCTATATTTTTGCTGGTTTTAGATCTCTGTGCACTTTACCCCTGCTAAGTAGTGATCGAAATGTCTGTGCTCCTCATTTCAAAGTGATTGGTATCCCCTTAATTGGTATATTTAATTTACATATAAATCCCTAGAGTATGGTACAAAATGTACTCAGTGTCTGTGAGTTAAATGTTTCTAGTAAACTGCAGTACCTGTTGTTCCATCCACTTCAGTGGCCGTCACAACACGACTTCAGGTCTACCACTTTAGCTTGACTGTAACAGTGCAAAACATGTACTGCGACCTATCAAAATACATTCCTATAACAGGTAGAAACCTCTTTTAAATATTAACTCACCCCTATGTGGACTGTGCCACCCACACAACAGGTTGCATGGCATTTAAAATTAGGACATACAGAACTGTAGTTTTATCATATCCTTACAGTGGCTAGCCCCCAAAAGCTATTTTCACTGTGTCGGGCTTAGCTGTCCTATGTAGAAAACCAGAGTATAGATTAAAAAACTGATTCTGTATCTAGGAAATGGATGCGCTCGAAAAACAATTAAACAGCAAGTATTTTTGCCATTTATTAAATAATCAAAAATGAAGTCAGATTTTTGTATAAATATTAAGCAAATTAACATAAAGTTACCTTTTCCCTGCTTTAAGTTCCTGGAGACTAATTTGTATTGGCTCTCTAGGCTCTCCCCGCCAGTAATTAGCCTTGAATAGATGTCAACGCCTCCCAGGAACATGCAATAATGTGAGTTGAATGGGCAGAGATAACTCCTGAGAACCCCACAGAATATGCAGGGTGGGGGTTGTGGCATCTTTTTTAAAATAGTGTCAAATCCTGCTTGACAGGTCTGCTGGGTTTTTATATATATCCTTTGGGGCACACTTGAAAGGAGAGAGAACAGGATGCCAAGACAGTGCTTGTGGATCTACTGTCTGGTTGCTGAAGGACACTGCTTCTGTCCTACCAGACTTTTGTGTCTGGTTTTATGTGGGTACACTGGCTGCATCAAACTGGATTGTTATGTTAGATGTGTGAAGACACTAGGATTACAGAAGTACAGTGCCCGCGCGCACACACTCCAAACTGTCATAGCCCTAGTTTGTATGTCCAAAGACTTTCGCCATCTTAAAAATGCTCAAACTGGGAAGTGTTGACCTACAGAATTTGTATCCCTTTGGTTAGGGTGTGCCTATGAGTAATTCCTACACACTAGTGCCAGGCCTAAATTTGGCACTGAGAGTACTTGCTTTAAAGCACTTTCTAGACCTGCTGAAGATCAGAATTAGAGGAGCCCTAAAGGGATGGACCTGCTCATTTGTTCACAGGACAAAGATCTTGGTTAGTAGGTATTGTTGAATGGAAAGGCTTGTTAGATGTCTAGTGACTGATAATTCTATCATTTGGTTGGTGTTTCTGAGAGTAGCAAAATCTGTGTAGCGATTGGGTGGTTTAGATTGAGGCCAACTATTTGCTAAACCTATGTCATGTTGCATGCACGCTCGAGTATTGCCTACTGATAGATTATAATCTGAGAGAGAAGCAAGGCAAGCATTACATAACTGCAGTTTGTAGGAAACTTTGTTCATAGCTCATAATGCAGCTAGGCAAATTTTAATAACTGTTGAATCCGCATTATTTCAATATTGCTTGTCCTATCCCGTCAGAAGAAGAAAGAGGAGAGGGAGATATTGAGTGTCCTATAATAAACATGAATGGTAAAAAATAATGTTAATTATATGAGATGAGGCCCCGATGAAGTGATTAGTCTGTGAAACACATCTTGGCTGTCTATGATTTAAAACTAATACTATCTATTGTAAATTAAACTTTCAATTCGGTTAAGGACATGGAGGTGAGGATTTTACTTTACTTTTAATATTTCTTTTTCTCTGCAGCCCAACAATTAATAGAAACACACAAAAAAGCACAGGACTACAAATCTCATGAGCCCAAGCATTAATCAATTCAATACTCCTGGATTTTGGAAAGATTAAAATTACTTTTTTTAATCAAAATATAAGGATTGTGGTATATACATAGGCTTTTCAAAAGAAATATCACTTAGTGATTAACTTCAAAGGGAATTATGTTTGTGTTTGATATCTAAAATACCACCAGCTGGGCAACTGGTGGGTGGAGGTCTGCGTCAGGTATTATTCTATTATACCCACCTGAATTGATTTATTACACTGTGGCATTTGCCACTCCATAGTTGTAGTTAGGTCAGAGTTTCGATAGCAAGAGTTTTTGTTTTGCTAATATGTTTGGCGCCATTTGGCGAATCGGCACAAAACCAGTTCATCCACCTCAACTCCTTCCTGGAAAACTTTGGGTTGATTCATCAAGCAGGGGCTAAGGAAATGGGGGGTGGTCCCAAAACATTAATTTCCCATGTAAATTTTCATAGGAAACCTCTGTCGCAAATACAGAAAAGACAGCTGAGCAGAATTACGCCAAATTTGGCAGAAGTTAGAACTGTACTCAGAAAGCATGCTTTTTGATATTTGATGCAAATTCGTTTATTCATTTTCAAGACATTTGCATTGAAAGTGGTGCTTGGTGTTGTCATGAAGGGGTTAAACAAATACGTTTATCTGGACTGTTGGTGTCCAGATATGCTACGATTTGCCACTTTAAAGGGGACTAGTCTATTCAGATTGGCTGGCCACAACATGAATAATGTGTTGTGGCAGCCATTACAAGACTTTGAAATAGTCCTTGCTTCCTGAAAATGAAGGCAAAAAACATAGAAAGGGGCATGGTGAGCACGCCCTGACCCCCTGGGGCATGTGTGGGGGTCCCGATGGAACCCTCCCCCTTCATCCTCGCACTGTGACATGGACAACATTTTGTGGCAGTAATGATAGGAGTTGGGGTCGTAGCACTCATTGAAATGAATTGTAGTGATTGCCGGGTTTGGGGGAGGTGGGGGAGTCAGCACAAAAAGTTGGGGGCATATTTTAGTCAACCATATAAATGGTGTGTGGTGGTATACCATTTTAGGACCTCTGGTTAGCTTTTCGGTGATTTTACTATGTGAAACATGCTGACCCCTCCAAAAGGGATTTGAATAACCATTTTTGAGAACAAACTTTTTTTTTAATGATTTGCTCTTAGAGGTCAAGGAAGGAGCTCCAGAAGCTGAATTGAGCACATATGTATAACTTCACACTATCTTCCTCAGCCATGTGAGAATGAAGTCTGATAAACGTGCACTGTGGACTGCAGCAGTAGTCTTTCAGTTGATTCCCTAGTGTTCTACTGCAGTGTTCCACAGTGTTCTAATGAACGAAAGTGCTAGCATTCTGTACTTGTGATAAGTGTACGGTACACCTGCAGTCATCTTAATGGAATCAAAGCAGTAAAATGTAAAGCATTTCCCTTAAAAATTAATACAATTAGGGGATTCTTTTATCATAGATATGGTGGTTAGTGCTCTAGAAAGCTAGAATGAGGGCACATTTTATGATTTCACTGGTATGTTTCTCTTCCATGCTAGTAAGACATTCTGACTCAGACTAAAAACGTATTTCAACATCCACAGCACTCTGTCAGTGTTCTAATGCAGCTTCCCAGTGTTATAATGAACAACTAGAGCACTAACATCCTGTATTTATGACAAAAGTGTGACCCATCTGAAGACATCTCTTGATCGATTCAAAGCGTAAACCTTAAAGCAAACAAAATGTCATAGAAATTATGGTTAGTGCTCTGAAAAGCTAAAACGAGCACCCATTTTCTAAAAGTGCTCAAATATCTTCCTCATCCAATTTAGTGAAACTTTCTGAAATGCAAAGAGAAATTTGTACTTCCAAAACCAGCAGCAGTCTCACCTCTCTAGTAATTAACTACTACATCACCAGAGTTCTAATGACGAACAAGAGCATTAATGTTTTTATTCAAGACAAAAGTTAGAGACTTCTGAATGCCATTTTGTTGGAATAGGTGTTAAAATTAAATGTGCATTTATATGTTAATGATGGCATGAAACCAGATGGTTACAAATGTGTAGAGGTATAGGTTTTTAGTAATTGTGGGCAAAACATATTTTTGAAATAGAGACATCTGCATAAAGTACATCATCCCCTTTCGACACTTTGGTAGACAAATGCGTGTATGTATGTGTGTGTGTGCTCTTTCTTCGGAGGTTGTGCGGTTCAGGGGACTCAAGGGGGCACTTTACATGGAGCGACAAACAGGACACTGGTGGCAGCAAAGAAAAAGTCCAATTGTCGCCGCAACTTGCAACTGATCCCCCCGCATCACTCACCTCATTGAAGCGCTGCATTCTGGGACCTGTAGTCGCGCTGCAGTCTCCCAGCTTCAGGTGTAGTAGATTGACCACTTGGGAGGCGGGGTCAGTGGCGAACCCAATGGTTGTGCGGCAGGACATTGTATAAACTTTTTACTTTTGCCCACACCCTGCTGATTGACTCTAAGCGCTGAGGAAGGCTTTAGAAATGCCGAAATGCATTCGCTGAATGAGAGTCCTAGCTCCAATAAAGGTGTTCCCTGTCTCCCCCGACGTGGCCTCTGCTTCCTTTTTTTGAAGGATTGTTGTTGTGTAATTCACGCGATTGCCAGTATCGCGTCTCAGGGGCCCCCGCACTACAAGCTGGCCTGGCTTCTACTGACCACCGCTTCGGCGCCATCCCTCTTCAGGTTACTGAATCTTGCCAGGCCACCCTCGGATTCAAGTTGCAAGGACTTTGGCGGTGTTGGAGGCTTTCATGCACCACGACGGGCAAGTTGAAACCCAGGACGAGCCCCCGTCACTTTTCCTGCTCTTTCTTCGGAGGTTGTGCGGTTCAGGGGACTCAAGGGGGCACTTTACATGGAGCGACAAACAGGACACTGGTGGCAGCAAAGAAAAAGTCCAATTGTCGCCGCAACTTGCAACTGATCCCCCCGCATCACTCACCTCATTGAAGCGCTGCATTCTGGGACCTGTAGTCGCGCTGCAGTCGCCCAGCTTCAGGTGTAGTAGATTGACCACTTGGGAGGCGGGGTCAGTGGCGAACCCAATGGTTGTGCGGCAGGACATTGTATAAACTTTTTACTTTTGCCCACACCCTGCTAATTGACTCTAAGCGCTGAGGAAGGCTTTAGAAATGCCGAAATGCATTCGCTGAATGAGAGTCCTAGCTCCAATAAAGGTGTTCCCTGTCTCCCCCGACGTGGCCTCTGCTTCCTTTTTTGAAGGATTGTTGTTGTGTAATTCACGCGATTGCCAGTATCGCGTCTCAGGGGCCCCCGCACTACAAGCTGGCCTGGCTTCTACTGACCACCGCTTCGGCGCCATCCCTCTTCAGGTTACTGAATCTTGCCAGGCCACCCTCGGATTCAAGTTGCAAGGACTTTGGCGGTGTTGGAGGCTTTCATGCACCACGACGGGCAAGTTGGAACCCAGGACGAGCCCCCGTCACTTTTCCTGCTCTTTCTTCGGAGGTTGTGCGGTTCAGGGGACTCAAGGGGGCACTTTACATGGAGCGACAAACAGGACACTGGTGGCAGCAAAGAAAAAGTCCAATTGTCGCCGCAACTTGCAACTGATCCCCCCGCATCACTCACCTCATTGAAGCGCTGCATTCTGGGACCTGTAGTCGCGCTGCAGTCTCCCAGCTTCAGGTGTAGTAGATTGACCACTTGGGAGGCGGGGTCAGTGGCGAACCCAATGGTTGTGCGGCAGGACATTGTATAAACTTTTTACTTTTGCCCACACCCTGCTAATTGACTCTAAGCGCTGAGGAAGGCTTTAGAAATGCCGAAATGCATTCGCTGAATGAGAGTCCTAGCTCCAATAAAGGTGTTCCCTGTCTCCCCCGACGTGGCCTCTGCTTTCTTTTTTGAAGGATTGTTGTTGTGTAATTCACGCGATTGCCAGTATCGCGTCTCAGGGGCCCCCGCACTACAAGCTGGCCTGGCTTCTACTGACCACCGCTTCGGCGCCATCCCTCTTCAGGTTACTGAATCTTGCCAGGCCACCCTCGGATTCAAGTTGCAAGGACTTTGGCGGTGTTGGAGGCTTTCATGCACCACGACGGGCAAGTTGGAACCCAGGACGAGCCCCCGTCACTTTTCCTGCTCTTTCTTCGGAGGTTGTGCGGTTCAGGGGACTCAAGGGGGCACTTTACATGGAGCGACAAACAGGACACTGGTGGCAGCAAAGAAAAAGTCCAATTGTCGCCGCAACTTGCAACTGATCCCCCCGCATCACTCACCTCATTGAAGCGCTGCATTCTGGGACCTGTAGTCGCGCTGCAGTCTCCCAGCTTCAGGTGTAGTAGATTGACCACTTGGGAGGCGGGGTCAGTGGCGAACCCAATGGTTGTGCGGCAGGACATTGTATAAACTTTTTACTTTTGCCCACACCCTGCTAATTGACTCTAAGCGCTGAGGAAGGCTTTAGAAATGCCGAAATGCATTCGCTGAATGAGAGTCCTAGCTCCAATAAAGGTGTTCCCTGTCTCCCCCGACGTGGCCTCTGCTTCCTTTTTTGAAGGATTGTTGTTGTGTAATTCACGCGATTGCCAGTATCGCGTCTCAGGGGCCCCCGCACTACAAGCTGGCCTGGCTTCTACTGACCACCGCTTCGGCGCCATCCCTCTTCAGGTTACTGAATCTTGCCAGGCCACCCTCGGATTCAAGTTGCAAGGACTTTGGCGGTGTTGGAGGCTTTCATGCACCACGACGGGCAAGTTGGAACCCAGGACGAGCCCCCGTCACTTTTCCTGCTCTTTCTTCGGAGGTTGTGCGGTTCAGGGGACTCAAGGGGGCACTTTACATGGAGCGACAAACAGGACACTGGTGGCAGCAAAGAAAAAGTCCAATTGTCGCCGCAACTTGCAACTGATCCCCCCGCATCACTCACCTCATTGAAGCGCTGCATTCTGGGACCTGTAGTCGCGCTGCAGTCTCCCAGCTTCAGGTGTAGTAGATTGACCACTTGGGAGGCGGGGTCAGTGGCGAACCCAATGGTTGTGCGGCAGGACATTGTATAAACTTTTTACTTTTGCCCACACCCTGCTAATTGACTCTAAGCGCTGAGGAAGGCTTTAGAAATGCCGAAATGCATTCGCTGAATGAGAGTCCTAGCTCCAATAAAGGTGTTCCCTGTCTCCCCCGACGTGGCCTCTGCTTCCTTTTTTGAAGGATTGTTGTTGTGTAATTCACGCGATTGCCAGTATCGCGTCTCAGGGGCCCCCGCACTACAAGCTGGCCTGGCTTCTACTGACCACCGCTTCGGCGCCATCCCTCTTCAGGTTACTGAATCTTGCCAGGCCACCCTCGGATTCAAGTTGCAAGGACTTTGGCGGTGTTGGAGGCTTTCATGCACCACGACGGGCAAGTTGGAACCCAGGACGAGCCCCCGTCACTTTTCCTGCTCTTTCTTCGGAGGTTGTGCGGTTCAGGGGACTCAAGGGGGCACTTTACATGGAGCGACAAACAGGACACTGGTGGCAGCAAAGAAAAAGTCCAATTGTCGCCGCAACTTGCAACTGATCCCACCGCATCACTCACCTCATTGAAGCGCTGCATTCTGGGACCTGTAGTCGCGCTGCAGTCTCCCAGCTTCAGGTGTAGTAGATTGACCACTTGGGAGGCGGGGTCAGTGGCGAACCCAATGGTTGTGCGGCAGGACATTGTATAAACTTTTTACTTTTGCCCACACCCTGCTAATTGACTCTAAGCGCTGAGGAAGGCTTTAGAAATGCCGAAATGCATTCGCTGAATGAGAGTCCTAGCTCCAATAAAGGTGTTCCCTGTCTCCCCCGACGTGGCCTCTGCTTCCTTTTTTGAAGGATTGTTGTTATATATATATATATATACATATATATATATATAACCGCAAACTCCTCGGACAGGCAAAGAAGCAGATGCCACAGCGGGGAATCTGGTGGAAGCTTTTAATGTGATGAAAAGGCATAATGCATTTCGACCGCACACCGGCCTTCCTCAGATGCCCAAAAACATTTCTAGAGACTTGCTTCCCGTTTAAAATGTCATTGCCGCATTACCATTTGCTGGAATTCGCCACACCCCTTCATAACTAGCTGCTCACTCCTTGTAGTTCGTAGGGACCACAAGCTCCAGGATGCATCTCCCAGGTAAGTGTTGCACGGGGTGAGTCCATGTGGATTTATGCGTTGTGCGGCAAAGTTGCGATGAAGACAGTCATTTTCCAGTAATTAAGATCGTAAAACGCTTCCTCCAGTCCCTAGACGTTCCAGCCTCCTAATACAATCGTCAGCCAGGCAGGGATCAAGGAGGCAATGCATTCCTCAACCTCCGTGAAGTCACGGACCACGTAGCAGCGGCCCTGGAGTCAGATGTGAAGAGAGGCGGGCACCGGGCAACCAATACCTTGGACACACAACAACCACCGAAGCAGAAACCAGATGAGCCCGGGCCACTTTGAAGAACGGGGCCCCTCTAGCGCGTTTCTGGATACCGCGCAATTTATGACAGGCAAAGAAGCAGAGGCCACAGCGGGGAATCTGGTGGAAGCTTTTAATGTGATGAAAAGGCATAATGCATTTCGGCGCGCAACGGCCTTCCTCATATGCCAAAAAACATTTCTGGAGACTTGCTTCCCTTTTAAAATGTCATTGCCACATGACACCGAAGGCCTTGCAGCAGTGATTTTTTTTAAGCTCCTTGCAGCCCGGCAGTCAACACTGTCGAGTGTGACTCAGATTCCGTTCCCGATCACGGAAGAGAAGATTGTGGGACTGCTCCAAGAGCCCAAAGTCCTCTTCTTTGTACTCTAGGTCCTCGGGACACTCTGGGAAGAGGCTTAAGAAGTCGTCTAAACGGACTTCGACTTCACCTCGTCTGTTGATGAGACTGGCAAGGAGCAACAACACTGTAGCCCCTGTTCTGCTGAATCATTGCCAGGTTTAACTCTGGTCACAGGATGCTTGCTCTGGTCCAGGGCGGAGTTGGTTTGGTAGTTCAGGCTGGACTGTTCCCATGAGGAGCAGGGTGAAGACTGATTTGCATATGGCTGGGTCTAAGCTGAGGTAGCATGATGTGCAAAAGAACAATAGATTTAACACAGTCTCTTGACTGGGAGTGAATGTTTGATTTGTTCTCGTTCTGTCCATCATTTGTGTCTTTGGCTGAGAACATCTTGCTTCTTTGGGGATGTCCAAGCTAACCTCATGGACATGCCCTTTGGCAGGACTCTTCTTTTTGGTAATAAAGTGGACACCGCTTTGGATTGCTTCAAGGAATCTCATGCTAAGGCCAGATCTTTTACCTCTCGGTTATACTTTGTGGCCAGTCTAGCTTTCCTCCCTTTCGTGACAACGGAAGAGGTCCTCAATCGCATCATTCATATCCCAGCCACTGTCCTGCGCAGACTCCCCAAGTTATGCGAGGACGTGGACGCGGTTCATTCCAACTTCATAGGAATGGTAGCCAGAAGTCGTCTGCCACCCAGCCCCAAGTAGCTGCAGTCTCCAAACATTCCTAGTTTGGTTCTGCAAGAGTATGCCACTCCAGTGGGAGGGAGAATTCAACACCATCTCCTCCACTGAAGGTCCATAACATTGGAAAAATGGGTTTTGCAGATGATTCAGGATGGCTATTCCTTTCCCTTTATTTCTTTTTCTCCTTTACTGCCAACTCAAGAATGGCTGGCGGAGAATCATCTAGTATCACCCTAAGAGGAAGTTTCAACTCTCCTGGGCAGGAGAGCTGTAGAAAAGGTTCCGATCTCAGAATCAGGCAGTGGCTGCTACCCTGGCTACTTTCTGATACCAAAAAAGAACAAAGGTCTATGGCCCTTTCTGGACCTTCGGATCACCAATCTCTTCCGCAAAAAGGAGAAATACAAGATGATAATGTTGGCTTAGGTCTTGTCTGTCCTGTACCAAGGCGACTAGATGCTAGTGTTGGATTTGCTGTGTATTTTCACATCCTCATCCTGTCTGCCCAGAGGTTCAAGGTAGACCACAAGCACTTTCAATTCACTGTGCTACCATTTGGCCTTACCAGCACCCCTTGGGTGTTCATCAAAGTGATGGCGGTAGTTGCAGCTCATCTGCGCAGGTTAGGGGTCTCCATCTTCCCTGACCTCTACGACCTGCTGTTGATGGTGCCCTCTCCCCAGGATGTCGTCTTCCACCTTCAGACTACAGAGGACCTCCAGAATTCACTGTTGTTCACAATAAACGTGCCAAAGTCACACCTGACTCTTTCTCAGGCACCCCCCTTTCATCTGAGCTGTTCCGGACTCAGTACAGTTTTGGGTTTATTCTCCCGAGCAGAGAGTCTAGGATATTCAGGTTGATACTGAGGTTTCAGCCTCTAGCCTGGATTTTGATGAGAATGACTCTGAGGCTGCTGGGACTCAGCGCTTCCTTCATACTGTCATGCCAGATGGCGTATGCGGGTTCTTCGGTGGGACCTGAAGTTCCAGTAGGCACCTCATCAGGGGCATCTCTCCGATGTGTTCCAGATCTCAGAGGGAACTGCAAAAGACCTGCATTGATGGTTGGCGAACCGCGATTGGGTCAGTGGCAGACCCCTCTCCTTTCACCAGCCAGGTCTCTCAGTAGTCACAGATGCATCACTCCTGGGATCGGGCAGCCCATTTGGGAGAGGTGGAGCTTAGGGGACACTGGTCTTCAGCGGTGTCTGGCTCCACATCAATTTGTTGGAGCTTCGGGCGAGCCAGCTAACTAGCATTGAAAGCTTTTTTTCGCTCTGTCAAGGCGAAGTTAGTGTAGGTGTTCACGGATAACACTACCTCCATGTGGTACTGCAACGAGTAGGGTTTTGGGTGGGGTCATGGACCGTTTGTCTTGATTTCCTGCGTCTCTGAACCTGGCAGGTTCTCTGAACGCCACGGCAAACTAACTCAGCTGTTGATGCCTAGTCGATCATGAATGGTATCTCCAGTCAGAGGTGGCGCAAGGTCTCTTTCAGCAGTGGGGAGAGCCTTGGTTGGATCGGTTTGCCCCCGAAGAGAATTTTCAGTTTTGCTTTCTGTAGTTTCCAAGGCAGCTATCGCCCGGTGACGCTTTTATCATGAGTGGAGCTCAGGCCTCCTGTACACCTTTCTGCCCATGCCACTTCTACCCAGAGTTGTCAAGAACAGGCAGGCCCAAGTTATTCTTATGGCTCCGAACTGGGCTCACAGATGCTGGTATCCAAAGCTTCTTCCAATGATCATCAATGCTCCGATCAGGCTGCCCCTTCTGGAGGATCTTCTGTCACAGCAGCAAGGGAGGGTTCTCCACATGAACCTGTCAACTCTCTGCCTCCTTTCTCCTTTTGTGGAGATTGAGCAGTGACAGTTGATGGCTTTGGACCTTCCTCCCAAAGTATGTAATGTTATTTTGGCGGCCCTCCACTAAGACAGTATACGCCAGCCATTCGCAAACATTTGTAAAATATTGCACTGAAAGGTCTATTGACCTTCTTTCTGCTTCTCTTTCTAATAGTCTTCTTTTTATTTTTACCCTTGCCCAGCATGGTTCTGCTTTGGGTACTCTCAAGGTTTATCTTTCTGCTCTGTCAGCTTTCTTGCAGCTGCCAGACCAACCCTCCAGGTTCAAATCCCCTATTGTAAATAGGTTCTTAAAAAGGTTTGTTCATGTTTCCACCTACGCCCTTTGTCATGCCACGGTGGGATCCCAATTTGGTTTGCACGTATCTCATGTATGCTCCCTTTGAGCCTTTACACAATAGTCTCCTCCGGCTGCTTACCATTAAGACAGCCTTTCGAGTGGCGATAACATCTGCCCGGAGTGTGAGAGAATTTTAGGCTTTGTCATCCAATCCTCCCTATCTGTTTCTTGGACAAGGTGGTGCCATGCACACGTACCTCATTCCTTCCAAAGGTGGTGACGCCATTTCATCTGGGTCAATCTGGCATGCTACCTACCTATTTTGCTCCCTCGCAATATTTCATTTAATTGGCATGCGCCGTTACCAATTAAATGAAATATTCGCGCAATCTGAGTGCAGTCTTATCCTTTACTGGGGAGAAATTTCAGTGGAAGTTAAAAAGGGTGTGGTGGTATAGCCCTGCTAGCACTGCAGCAAATCACAAACCCAGGATTGATTGTATGTGTGTGTATATATAATATATATTTCAAACGTTCCGTATTCCTCCCAACAGAGACAGCACTCCACTTAGTGCAGTTTTGAAGAAGTTTATTTTTAATTACTCCTTTCGCAGACCTGTGTCTACGCACTTCAGCTCCCACAGTGCCTTAAGCAGGACGCCAAACTAATGCGTCTGCAGCCATTATGAGCATGAAGTGCTCAACATGGAAAGTGGACTAATAAAATACAACGTGAGTGTTAAACATGGGGGTGGCTCAGCAGAGGTTTGCACCTTTGTCCAAGTAGGGACCCTTCTTCCTAGTCAGGGTAAGGGGGATACACTTCTAAAATAACCCCTGATCACCCCCTTGGTAGCTTGGCACGAGCCAACAGGCTGATCTCAGAGGCAGTGTGTAAAGCATTTGGGCATGCATACAGTAACACAGTGACAACACTACAAATGGACACCACACCAGTTTAGAAAAATAAGCAAACTTTATCTAAACCAAAAAGACCAAAAACGACAAAAAAATCCAACATACAATAATCTTAAGAATAATTGCTGTGCAAAATAACCTTTAAATTGAAGGACAAACCTGAAAATACAGTTCCTCCTACTCGGTAGCTCCATCCGGGGCTACCGCAATACTGAATATGACAGTCTAACAATTCCAGCCAACTGCATCGATACGGGTTAACTAAAGCGTCGACAAATTCGGAGACAGTACCTTATGTTGTTAAGGCTGACACCATGGTACGAGACAGTCCGGGGCAACCGTCGTGGTTGCGATGTGAGATTGAAGCGTTTGCTGCGTGCGGTGTCCTCCCGGCTAGGTGCAGGTAGTGGCTCATTGACTGAGTCGGTAAGACCAAGGCTTGCATTGCAGGGTGAGACGGTGCTCAATGTGGGGCTGGCAGGTCACGATACGGCGTCTGAGCCGGTCGATGTTCAAGACAGGCTGTGATGGAGTTAATGGCGTCAGTGCAGCGTATAGTGAAGCGGTGCGTAGTGCTATGCCCACAGGACGTGGTGCAAGCAGCAGCTCGTTGATTGAGTCGGTGAGACCAGGGTTGCGTTGCGAAACAAGGCGGTGCTCCCTACAGTGCCTTTAGAAGACAGAATCCTGCGACTGACTCAGTGACCGAGTCGCTTACCCTTTTCTTCTCCAGGCAACTGAAACCAGCGGTTCCAGAGACTGTGCCCAGAAGCATGGTGAGGTCTTTCATGTTCCTGAGACCTCGTGAACAGGGGCAATCTCCACTTCAAGCCCTTGGAGATCTTCCGCAAGCAGGGGACACAGCACACAGCAAAGTCCTTCTTTCCTTGGCAGACCGAGCCACTACAGGCCAACCCCAGACAGCACACAGCAAAGGGGCAGTACTCCTCCTCCAGTTTCTCCAGCTCTTCTTCTTGGCAAATGTTCCTCTTGATTTCCCAGAAGTGATCTAAAAGTCTGGGCCCCTCTTTTTATACAGCAAAATTATCTGGTGGCAGAGAAGCGCTGTGCTCAGTCAAACCCAGTTCTGTCCTCTATGGTACAGCTTCCTCGCAGGAGGTGGAGACAGCATTGTGTCAGGCAGACCGGGCCCATTCAGGTGAACGGAAATCTCCTCCCCCCTACTCTAAATGCAGCCCAGATCTATTCAGCCCATCCAGACTCTCTGGAGCCACTGCTCATCCCCAGCCCCCGTACACCGAATGTAAAAATCACCTTCACTAAAAAATGCATTTTAACAGTCTGAGTTCAGGCATACTAAACTTGATTTTACGACCTGGTTCCCAGTGGTAGTTATGTTTATAAGATGTTATAAGCAAACTCCCCATTCTATCCTATGGGAACAGGTAGCCTTGCAATAGTGAAAAACTAAATTGGTAGTATTCCACTATCAGGACATTCCACACACACCAGGGCATATCCTACCTTTCAAATGCACTGCACCATGCCCACAAGGGTACCTTGGGCCTACCTTAGTTGTGACTAACATGTAAGAAAAGGAAGGTTAGGGCCTGGCAAGTAGATGCACTGCAGTACTAGTCTGCACACAGGCTCTGCAATGGCAGGCCTGAGTTACATTTACAGGCTACTTATGTGGGTGGCACAATCAGTGCTGCAACCCACTAGCAGCATTTGATTTTCAGGCCCTGGGCGCACACCGTGCACTGTACGAGGGACTGGCTAGTAAATCCAATATGCTAATCATGGAATCACCAATCCATAACAACAGTTTACAAAGGAAGCAAAGCTTCTAGACCAGCAAAACAAAGTCCAACACATATCAAAACACAGGAGGCAAAAGGCAAAATAATACAGGCGAAACCTACTCCAATGGTGCCAGGTCTACCATGTCTCCTTCAGCTGAAATGTGGGGAGAACTAGCCACAGTCTAAGGCGGGAAAATCTGGACAGACCAGCAGCATTGGCGTGTCCTGTAAAAGGGCGGTGTTCCACCGTAAAGTCTATCCCCTGTAGGGAAATGGACCACCTCAACAACTTTGGGTTCTCACCCCTCAACTTCATCAACCATCTGAGGGGCCTGTGGTCTGTCTGACCCCGGAAGTGAGTCCCAAACAAGTAGGGTCTTTGCTTCTTCAGCGCCCAGACCACAGCAAATGCTTCACGCTCAATCACACCACCTCTGTTCCAGTGGAAGTAACCTTCTACTAATGAAGGCTACAGGTTGGTCTAGGCCCTTTTCCTTTAGCTGTGTGAGCACAGCCCCCAAACCATGCTCTGAAGCATCTGTCTGCACCACAAATTCCAGTGAGAAGTTGGGGGCCTTGAGCACAGGTACCGTGCACATGACAGATTTCAGGACATCAAAAGCTTTTTAGCAGGCGTCAGTCCAGTTCATCTTCCTGAAAGTCATCTCTGTCATGGGGACAACAATGGTGCCATACCCCTTGACAAATCTCCTGTAATATCTGGTGAGACCTATAAAGGCTCTCATGGGGGGTTCCCAAACAAGAATGGTGTCAATCGTAGGCACCACCTGGCCGCTTCCTACCTGGTGTCCTAAGTACACCACTGAACTTTGCCCGATCTGTCACTTGCTTGCTTTATCCGTCACTTGCTTGCCTTGCCTTGTGAGGCATGCCCTCTGCCGAGCCTTCTACACTTCCCAGAGGTGGTGCTGATGTTCCTCCCAAGTAGCCCTGAACACTGCAATGTTGTCCAGGTAGGCGGCACTGAAATCCCCCAGTCCAGCCAACACCTGGTTGAACAACCTCTGAAAGGTGGCAGGGGCATTCTTCAACCCAAAGGGCACCAAAGGGAACTGGTAGTACCCCTCTGGCGTTGTAAATGCTGACCTCTCCTTTTCCCCATCAGTTAAGGCAATCTGCCAGTACCCAGACGCTAAGTCAAACATACTGAGGTACTTGGCAGCTCCCAACCGATCGATGAGCTGGTCCGCTCTGGGGATGGGGTGTGCATCAGTCCTGTAACTGAATTGAGCCATCGGTAGTCCACACAGACCTGTAGTTCTGGCATGGCACCAGGTGCGGCAGCCTTTGGGACCAAGTCCACTGTGCTGGCTCAAGAGCTATTTGAGAGCTCAATCACCCCTACAGCTTGGTGACCTCCTCCTTGATGCAAGCCTTGACCCTGTGGGTCACTCTGTAAATGTTGCGTTTCACAGGAGGACTATCCCCAGTGTCAACATCATGGACACACCACTGAGTAACACTGGGGGTCAGGGAGAACAGATAAGCAAATTGTCTCAACAGGTGGCGGCAGTCATTCTGCTGTTCATGGGTCAGGGCGGGGAGAGGGTTACACTGTTCACTGACCCATCATGTTCCTTAGCAGACAGGGGGTCAGGAAGAGGTTTAGTCTCCTCCTCCATTCTAGCATCTATCGCCAGGAGCATGCCATTTCGGACCTCTCCAAGTGGGGCTTAAGGAGGTTCACATTTAGGACCCACAAAGGGTTCCTTGGAGACTGCAAGTCCACCAGATAGGTGACTTTACTCTTGTGCTCCACCACCTCAAATGGCCCAGTCCACTTGTCTTGGAGCGCACATCTACTGTGGTCATGACCCACACTTTCTGACCAAGCTGAAACTCGATCAGAGTGCCATTCTGATCATATCACTGTTTCATCTCCTCCTGGCTGGCTTCTATATTCGCTGGACCGAGTTGCCTAAAGCACTTAGTCTGGTTCCTAAAGGCCAGCATGTAGCTATATACATCCAGGGGAGATTTACTGGGAGCTTTCTCCCAGCCTTCTGTGACCAGAGTCAGAGATCCTCTTACAGGATGCCCATTGAGGAGTTCAAAGGGTCTGAACCCCAAGGACTTCTGCTGTACCTCTCTATAAGCAAACAAAAGTCATGGCAAGAGGACGTCTTACTTACGCCTCATGGGTTCACCAAGACCCATAATCATGCCCTACAGGGTCCGGATGAATCTCTCAACTAGCCCATTACCTTGGGGGTGATAAGGAGTGGTGAACTTGTAGGTAACACCGCACTCCTGCCACAGGGACTTCATATACTTGGATATGAAGTTGGTAACCCGGTCAGACACCACCTCTCTGGGGAATCCCACACAGAGAAAATCCCCATCAATACACGACCCACCATGGGGGCCGACCCTGTCCGGAGAGGGATGGCTTCCGTGTACCGGGTGGCATGGTCACATGGTCCACCAAGACCAGGATGAACCTGTTGCCCATGGCTGCCTTGGGATCCAGAGGCCCCACAATATCAATACCGACCCTCTCAAAGGGGGTGCAGACTACAGGGAAAGGTTGAAGAGGGACCTTGCACTTCCTCCCACTCTTACCACTTACCTGGCAAATCTGCCAAGACCTACAATGAGTGTCAGAATTCTTATACATTTGGGGCTAGTAAAAGTGGGTGACAAGCCTTTCAAAGGTTTTGTCTTGCCCTAAATGCCCTGCCAACGGCACATCATGAGCCAGTCCCAGTAGGAAAGCTCTGAATCGTTGGGGTACCACCAGCACACGGGCTGACCCAGGCTGAGAAACCCTAGGCTCACTATACAGGAGACCATTCTCCTAGTAAATCCAATGTGATCCAGACTTATCATCTGCTGCCTGGTTTGCAGCCTGCTGCCGCAAACCAACCAGAGAAGGGCATTGCTGCTGCTCCTGGCAGAACTCCTCCCTGGAGGGGCCCCTTTCCTCCTGCCACTGGGTCGCCTTTTGGCCGCCATAAGTGTGGCAGGTCCAGGGAAGGCATGGCTTGGCAGTTCGGGCTGGACTGTTCCCATGAGGCACAGGGTCAGACTGATTTGCATATAGCCATGTCTGAACTGGGGTGGCAGAGTGGGCTAAAGAACGGTGATGGATTAAACCCAGATCTTTTGACTGGGTGTGAGTGTTTGATTGATTCAGATGCTCCGTCCATCACCACCCCCTTTTGTACCGCTTTTGGCCGCCATAAGTGTGGCAGGGTATGCTCAGACGTGAGTCCCTTGCTCACTTTGCCTCTGGATTCAAGCAAGCCGGGCTGAAGACAGCTGGAATGCCAGAAACCGGTCCTCGGAAGCTTGTTTTCGGTCCAGGGAAGGCATGGCTTGGCAGTTCGGGCTGGACTGTTCCCATGAGGCACAGGGTCAGACTGATTTGCATATAGCCATGTCTGAACTGGGGTGGCAGAGTGGGCTAAAGAACGGTGATGGATTAAACCTAGATCTTTTGACTGGGTGTGAGTGTTTGATTGATTCAGATGCTCCGTCCATCACCACCCCCTTTTGTACGGCTTTTGGCCGCCATAAGTGTGGCAGGGTATGCTCAGACGTGAGTCCCTTGCTCACTTTGCCACTGGATTCAAGCAAGCCGGGCTGAAGACGGCTGGAATGCCAGAAACCGGTCCTCGGAAGCTTGTTTCCGGTCCAGGGAAGGCATGGCTTGGCAGTTCGGGCTGCACTGTTCCCATGAGGCACAGGGTCAGACTGATTTGCATATAGCCATGTCTGAACTGGAGTGGCAGAGTGGGCTAAAGAACGGTGATGGATTAAACCCAGATCTTTTGACTGGGTGTGAGTGTTTGATTGATTCAGATGCTCTGTCCATCACCACCCACTTTTGTATCGCTTTTGACCGCGTAAGTGTGGCAGGGTATGCTCAGACGTGAGTCCCTTGCTCACTTTGCCACTGGATTCAAGCAAGCCGGGATGAAGACGGCTGGAATGCCAGAAACCGGTCCATGGAAGCTTGTTTCCGGTCCAGGGAAGGCATGGCTTGGCAGTTCGGGCTGGACTGTTCCCATGAGGCACAGGGTCAGATTGATTTGCATATAGCTATGTCTGAACTGGGGTGGCAGAGTGGGCTAAAGAACGGTGATGGATTAAACCCAGATCTTTTGACGGGGTGTGAGCGTTTGATTGATTCAGATGCTCCGTCCATCACCACCCCCTTTTGTACCGCTTTTGGCCGCCATAAGTGTGGCAGGGTATGCTCAGACGTGAGTACCTTGCTCACTTTGCCACTGGATTCAAGCAAGCCGGGCTGAAGACGGCTGGAATGCCAGAAACCGGTCCTCGGAAGCTTGTTTCCGGTCCAGGGAAGGCATGGCTTGGCAGTTCGGGCTGGACTGTTCCCATGAGGCACAGGGTCAGACTGATTTGCATATAGCCATGTCTGAACTGGGGTCTAAGAGTGGGCTAAAGAACGGTGATGAATTAAACCCAGATCTCTTGACTGGGTGCGAGTGTTTGATTGATTCAGACGCTCCGTCCATCACCACCCCCTTTTGTACCGCTATTGGCCACCATAAGTGTGGCAGGGTATGCTCAGACGTGAGTCCCTTGCTCACTTTGCCACTGGATTCAAGCAAGCCGGGCTGAAGACAGTTGGAATGCCAGAAACCGGTCGTCGGAAGCTTGTTTCCGGTCCAGGGAAGGCATGGCTTGGCAGTTCGGGCTGGACTGTTCCCATGAGGCACAGGGTCAGACTGATTTGCATATAGCCATGTCTGAACTGGAGTGGCAGAGTGGGCTAAAGAACGGTGATGGATTAAACCCAGATCTTTTGACTGGGTGTGAGTGTTTGATTGATGCAGATGCTCCGTCCATCACCACCCCCTTTTGTACCGCTTTTGGCCGCCATAAGTGTGGCAGAGTATGCTCAGACGTCAGTCCCTTGCTCACTTTGCCACTGGATGCAAGCAAGCCGGGCTGAAGACGGCTGGAATGCCAGAAACCGGTCCTCGGAAGCTTGTTTCCGGTCCAGGGAAGGCATGGCTTGGCAGTTCGGGCTGGACTGTTCCCATGAGGCACAGGGTCAGACTGATTTGCATATAGCCATGTTTGAACTGGGGTGGCAGAGTGGGCTAAAGAACGGTGATGGATTAAACCCAGATCCTTTGACTGGGTGTGAGTGTTTGATTGATTCAGATGCTCCGTCCATCACCACCCCCTTTTGTACCACTTTTGGCCACCATAAGTGTGGCAGAGTATGCTCAGACGTCAGTCCCTTGCTCACTTTGCCACTGGACTCAAGCAAGCCGGGCTGAAGACGGCTGGAATGCCAGAAACCGGTCCTCGGAAGCTTGTTTCCGGTCCAGGGAAGGCATGGCTTGGCAGTTCGGGCTGGACTGTTCCCATGAGGCACAGGGTCAGACTGATTTGCATATAGCCATGTCTGAACTGGGGTCTCAGAGTGGGCTAAAGAACGGTGATGAATTAAACCCAGATCTTTTGACTGGGTGTGAGTGTTTGATTGATTCAGATGCTCCGTCCATCACCACCCCCTTTTGTACCGCTTTTGGCCACCATAAGTGTGGCAGGGTATGCTCAGACGTGAGTCCCTTGCTCACTTTGCCACTGGATTCAAGCAAGCCGGGCTGAAGACGGCTGGAATGCCAGAAACCGGTCGTCGGAAGCTTGTTTCCGGTCCAGGGAAGGCATGGCTTGGCAGTTCGGGCTGGACTGTTCCCATGAGGCACAGGGTCAGACTGATTTGCATATAGTCATGTCTGATCTGGGGTGGCAGAGTAGGCTAAAGAACGGTGATGGATTAAAGCCAGATCTTTTGACTGGGTGTGAGTGTTTGATTGATTCAGATGCTCCGTCCATCACCACACCCTTTTGTACCACTGGGTCAGCTCAGGCAGATCCCCCGGTTCAGCCACTTGTTCCCCTGTAGGTTTCAGGGCATTCCCCCTCAAGGTTTGCCTCCTCTTGGAGCGTGGGAACTTTGGGGGCCGGTTTTCTGCGCCCCCTGCCTCTTCTCTTCCTGACAGGCAGCTGGTCCACTGTTTCAGGCTCCAGGTCCTCTTGATGGCCCTTACCGGTTACCATAGACCGAGTGGTCACACATGCCCACTCGGGCAGACCCAACATCTCTAGATGAGACTTCCGTTTCACCTTCTCCCAAGGGGAACTCCCCAAATCATTGCCTAGCAGATAGTCAAAAGACGTGGCTGACCTCACCGCTACCCTCAAAGTACCTGGGACCACCCCCACTCAAAGGGATTATGTGCCACTTTGCAGAGGCCCTCAGATTTGTCAGCTGCAACTACTGGGTAGAATGTGTTGGGGACCACCTGCTCTTCAGACACTAGCAGACAACTGAAAGCTGTCACACTCGGTCCAGTGTCTCCTAGAGCCACCACGCTATGGACATATATGGACACCCACTGCCTGTACTTCTTAGTGTTATCTTGGGACCATCTCACTGTCTCCTAAAGAGACCAGGGTCATTTCTGCGGGACCCCGCCCCGTTTGGGCACCCGACTCCTCCCCCAAGTCTACACTAGCAATCTTCCAGGGCGGTGCACCAGTGGGTGCAGTGGTGGCTTTCTTGGGACACATAGGATCCCCTATGACGTGGCCCACCTTGCCACAAGCAAAACATGTCCTGGTGCCCTTCTGACCAGGCTTACTTGTAGGGACTCATGACTTCTTTTCAGTGGGAGGCTGGGAACACTTCCCTTTATTCTCTTGGTAATTACTTTGGGGACCTTTTTGGAACTCCTTCTGTTTACCCTTGTCCCCCCCACTCTTCTGCTGGGTACCCTGCCCACCTTTGGCAGAGTCTCCCACATAACCTTTGTGGACCCTGGTCCTAACCCAGCGGTCCGTCTCTACAGCAAGCTTCCTGGGGGTCAGTCAGCTTACTGTCAATCAAATGTGGCCATAGCTCTGGAAAACAACTACTTGACAAGTGCTCCCATGCAACCAAATCATAGAGCCCCTGCAAATCATTTACCTGACTACCCTTCCCCCAACCATCCAGTGCTCTGTAAAAATAGGAAAAGTACTCCACCCACGTGCTTGACTCCAGTTCCTTACCGTTCCTAAATTTCTGTCGATATAACTCTGGGGTCAACCCATACCTCCTGATTAAGGCTTTCTTCAAGTGGGTATAGGACATCTGATCCTCAGTGGGTAAGGCTAGCAGGGTGTCCCTCCCCTCTGAGATAAAGCGGCCCCAGAACCCCGCTCCCCAGTCTCTATCAGAGATTCTATGGGACCTCATAGGCCTTAAACCACTTCCTCAATGTTCTCACTCTTCACAAAGTCTTTAAAAACCTCCTTGGGGGATGTACACCCTCCCTTCTCCGGGCACTCATGGTGCGCTGCCACCATGGGGATTGGATTCTATACTTTTTGCTTTCAAATTCAGCTCCCTCAAACCTCTTTCATGCTCTAAGAGCATCTTCTTTTCCTCCATGGCCAATTTCTGCATCTCTAACACCAATTACTTATTCTCAATGTCGCTTTCCTTCCCCAGCCTGAGCTTAGCAAGCTCCCTCTCATGCACCCTACTTCTTTCTCTGTCCTCCAACTGCTCTGAAGACAACCCTTTTGAAGACAACCCTTTTGAAGAAACACTGCTGCCATCTCTGGAAGGTACCCCCTCTGGCAGATTCAACAGCCCCTCCTGCTGCCCATCCATATTATCTGCCTCCAGTGGAGGCCCCTCATCCTGCCCACTTGCATTTCTGGATTCCAACCAGGCTCTCAGTGCCTTTTGGTATTCATCCTTACGGGTGAGACCTTTCACAGAGATTTTACATTTCTTGCAGAGGGCTTTAACCTGAGACACAGTGTAGGTTTCCACCCTATCTTCTTCAAATTCAATATCAATAGATGGAATGGATGCTGGCTTGGTCATGATGAAAACAATTGGCAGTTCTCAAGTTGCAGAAAAGGCAAAAAGAGGAGTTCTGTAATAGTAAGTGGTTGTGTAATGGTCTGCACTATGCTAGTACTGTACACCAATCACTGTACGTAAGGCACAAATGCAAGTCCAGATCTCACCGCTGACCAACAATGTTAGAAATGGGGGTGGGGGAGGGTCTCTAGTTGGCAAAGGTGTGCACCTTTGTCCAAGTAGGGACCCTTCTTCCTAGTCAGGATAAGGGGGATACACTTCTAAAATAACCCCTGCTCACCCCCTTAGTAGCTTGGCACAAGCAGACAGGCTTATCTCAGCAACAGTATGTAAAGCATTTGGCATGCATACAGTAACACAGTGAAAAAACTACAACTGTACACCACACCAGTTTAGAAAAATAAGCAAACTTTATCTAAACCAACAAGACCAAAAACGACAAAAAATCCAACATACAATACTCTTAAAAATAGTTACTGTGCAAAATAACCTTTAAATTGCAGCAAAAGTGTGAAAATACAGTACTTCTGACTCCTAACTCCGTCTGGGGATGTTGCGATACTGAATACGAAAGAGTCTAACAATTCCAGCCAACCGCGTTGATACAGGTTAACTAACGCGTCAACAGACTCCGAGACAGTACCTTTTGTTGTTGCAGCCGACACGATGGTACGAGCCGGTCCGGAACAACGGTCGCGGTTGCGATGTGAGATGGATGATTTGCAGCATGTGTGGTCCTCACGGCTCAGTCCAGGCAGTGGCTAGTTGATGTAGTCGGTGAGACCAAGGCTTGCGTTGCCGGGTGAGACGGTGCTCGATTCGGGACTGGCAAGTAATGATGCGGTGATGGAGCCAGTCGATGTTTGAGGTGGGCAGCGATGGAGTCTATGATGTCAGTGCAGTGTGTAGCAAAGCGGTGTGGAGTGCGATGCCCACAGGATGAAGTGCAAGCAGCGGCTCGTTGGCGGAGGCGGTGAGACCAGGGTTGCGTTGCAAAACAAGGCATTGCTTTTTACGGTGCTTTCAGTCCAACGGAATCCTGCGACAGACTCGGTGACAGTCGGTTACCCTTTTCTTCTGCAGGCAACTGAAACCAGCGTTTCCAGTCGGTGCCCAGAAGCTTGGTGAGGTCTTTCATGTTCCTGAGACCTTGTGAACAGGAGAAAAAAGCTTCACTTCAAGCCCTTGGAGGTCTTCCTCAAGCAGGGGACATCACACAGCAAAGTCCTTCTCCTTTCCTTGGCAGCAACAGCCACTGCAGGCCAACCCCAGGCAGCACTCAGCAAAGGGGCAGTACTCCTCCCCCAGTTTCTCCAGTTCTTTCTCAGTCAAACCCAGTTCTGTCCTCTCTGGTGCAGCTTCCTGGCAGGAAGTGGAGACAGCATTGTGTCAGGCAGACCAGGCCCATTCAGGTGACAGGAAATCTCCTCCCCCTACTCTAAATACAGCCCAGGTCTATTCAGCCCAGCCCTGACTCATCCAGACTCTCTGGAGCCACTGCTCATCCCCAGCCCCTTTCATTCCAAAGCTAGACAGTCAAAACACATCCTAGCAGAGGCACACTGAATGGCTAAGCAAGAAATACCTACTTTCTAAAAAAAAAAAAAGTGGCATTTTTAAACACAGAATGTAAAAATCATCTTCACTAAAAGAGGCATTTTAACATTATGAGTTCAGGCATACTAAACTTTATTTTCCTACCTGGTTCCCAAGGGTAGTTATGTTTATAAGATGTTATAACCAAACTCCACATTCTATCTTATGGGAACAGGTAGCCTTGCAGTAGTGAAAAACGAAATTGGCAGTTTTTAATTTTCAGGAAATGCCACGCACTGCAGGGCATGTCCTACATTTCACATACACTTCACCCTGGGCCTACCTGATGGATGATTAACATACAAGAAAAGGGATGGTTAGGGCCTGGCAAGTGGGTGCACTTGCCAAGTCGGCAGTACTAGACTGCACACAGGCTCTGCAATGGCATGCCTGAGTTACATTTACAGACTTCTTATGTGTGGCAAAATCAGTGCTACAGCCCACTAGCAGCATTTGATTTACAGGCCCAGGGCACACACAGTGCACTGTACTAAGGGCTGACTACTAAATCACATATGGCAATCATGGAAACACCAATCCATAACAACAGTTTACAAAGGGAGCACTTGCACTTTGGCACTGAACATCAGTGGCAAAGTGCCCAAAGCATCTTGACCAGCAAAATGAAGTCCAACCCACAGCAAAAACACAGGAGGCAAAAAATACAGGGGAAACCACGCCAATGGTGCCAGGTCTAACAGTGAGCAATTTCCATGACTTTCAACGAAAAACATTGTCTTGGCACAAACAGTATCCATTGTTTTTATGACATTTTGAAGTTAATTAGAAAATGATAAAAAGTGCAAATCAAAATTATACAGAATATTGGAAATTTCAAAATAAACTCCACAATGGGTAAACATTCTCTATATTTGTGAAAATTGCAAATTTCATCACTAATTAAAGTAATTACACCACATTGAGCAGTTGTTGCCTGTGAATTATTTGTTCATATTTGTCCACTATATATTGTACTGATACAGGGAAGACAGCCGGTGTCAAACAAAGAGAAACCGCCAAGAATTCAGCCCCATTGGGCTATTAAAAAATTCAGTATAAATTAAGATAAAGGAAATGTCTTAGCTCTTTTGCGTTTTTATATAAGTGTCTTCCAGGGAAAATCTGTAAACAAACAGAATTATAAACACAATTATTCACTACATATACTCAAAAGGAGGCGGCAACATATTTAAAAACAATGCACACAGAATTGCAAAAAACAGCACGACAGAAGAAAGGAGTGGGGGCAGAAGGGCTTAAAATGCACTCATCATTACTTATAGGAAGGTGTACATCTCCTCATCCACATTCAAACCAATTGGCTCCTTAGTGCCCATCCTCAGAATGTACCTATACTCAAGTTGTCTCAGTACTTTTTCTCTATCACCCCCTCGGGCAGATTTTTGCACTTGATCTAAGATGCTAAATGTCAAAGCACTGGATTGCTGACATGATAATCTTTACAATGCCTTTCCACTGGGTAGGTAACATCTGCGTGCCTTACTGCTCGCAGATGTTGCAAGATGCATTTGTGAGCCTGTAGTTCAGTACTCCCACTGTATTTCTTGGGGAACAGACACTCCAAAAGGTAGACCACATAGATTTACAGTTGAGTGGTTTGTTAATTGCTATCAGTTCTCCAAAGTCTGTTCTACATTCTGTGATGTTTTTACCACTCTGGCAGGCCTTACACTTAGTACACTTTCTGAAACCGTTACTCAGTCTTAACCAATTGCAGTTAGTGCTAATCTCTGTTTTGACAAGCATGTTACTCCTTGAATGTGACTTGCGGTAAGTTATAGTAGGTCTTGTATTAATTTCTGCACCTACAACAGAATCATGTTTGATCAGGTACCAATGTTTATTCACAGCTTGCCTTAACTTTTTGTGTTGTATGTTGTAAGTGGTTATAAATCTGCACTCACTTCTTGTTGAATTGCAGTAGGCTTGTTTTGATACAGTAACTCAGTTCTGCTAGTATTGGCTACATTCATCTTGACCCCTTCTATTGTTCTATCATTAAAGCCCCTCTTTAATCAATCTCATGCAAAGCTCACCGTCTGCTTTTACATAAGTTTGATCGGAGCTTCAGATTTACTTGGCTCTAAGTATCTCCCCATAGAATATGTTGTTCTTCAAGGAAATGGGATGTGCACTACTCGCATGTAAGGTGGTATTGCCTGCGGTTGGTTTCCTGTACACTGAAGATGTTATGTATGAACCAATCACTTCTAATCTAACATCGAAACAATCAACACTGGTGCTACTAATCTGACTAGTAAATGACAAGTTTAAATCGTTGTTATTGGTTAAGGCCACACATTTCTACATTGATTTCACATCTCCTTTCCATTAGCAGAAACAAGTTATCAATAAAACTTAGCCACATTATAATATGTGGGGACCAATCTTCCATTTCAGGGCTGCATAGCACCTCCTCCTCCTCCCCCCACTAGCCCATATGCAAATTTGCATAGCTGGGGCAAAGCAGGTGCCCATAGCAGTTCCCTGCATTTGTCTGTATAGAATATTGTTTAACAGGAATATATTGCTTTTCAAACACCAAGAGATCATGCTCAGCAACATTTCATTGTGCTCAAGAGATGGAATAGTTGAATCAAGCAGGGGCAGCCCTATTACCCGAATCTGGGGCAACTAAAGTATATTATAGCAACAATGGTTCAAGGCAACAATTAAAGCGAGACATAAAAGTGCAATACAGGAAAATTATAGAAAATGATACCCATAAACAGAAAACTACTAAACCTTTTCACTAAAGCAAATGGATTAATTTAATGAAACAATACACACACTGGTGCTCATACAGGTACACGACAAACAATACAAAAGGAACAATTGACAGTGTAAACAATAAAACAATGGCAGAGGCAAAATATACAGAGAAAACTGAAGCAAACCATTGCAAAAACAATATTGGCAATAGATGCTTCCTCTTTAGTGTGTGCCAAAGATGAACTTCAACGTTGTTTCAACCAAAACAATTTAATATGGTCATCAGAAAAAACAGAAAAAACAGAATTCAGAGCCCACAGTGTATAATTTTTGAGGTCAATAAATAAATGAAGACCTTCCGTGCGAAAGAGAAAACTCTCACCCAAACGAATAAATCAAGGTACTTGACCAACAATTTGATCACCTGACCATTAATTTCTACAAACGATTCACCATCCAACCGTTTGGATCGATACCGAAATTAATTCAGATTAATGAGCGTCACAATTTGTACAGGGAGATTGCTGTCTGTCGGACTGAGCACGCGAACACTTGGATCACCAAAGACAGAAGTCTTTCGGTATCCGTCCACATGGTTGGATGGTGAATCGTCTGTTGAAATTAATGGTCGGTTGATCAAATTGTTGGGCATGTACCTTGATTTATTTGTGTTGGTTCGTTTGTGTGGGTTTTCTCCATCACCCAGAAGGTCTGAATTTATTTTTGTGACCTCCAAAATTATACATTGGATGCTCTGAATTATGCCTTTTCTGTCCTGATGATGACCATATTAAATTGTTTTGGTTCTCCAAGGGCTCCAACTCTCCATTGAAATGCCCAGTGCAATAGAAGGCCTGTTGGGTACTGCTCCTTAGGAGATCCACCAGAAGGTGCCAAAAGAGAAGCTGGACTTTTTTAACCAAAGCTTTCAGCATCCAAAGAGTAATGTGGATAAACTACGCTGCACACAAGTTGAGGCTCTCTTTATTGTGTTTTCAATATCAACGAGAATATCAAACATTACACTAATAGACTGTTTATCAGAAAAATGACACAGTTCAAGGTTACATGCTCTCGAATCCCCTCCTAAGTATTCTTGCTGATCACCAAACATTACTTCCACCAGAAGTCATATATCTCACGTGTGCACATAGTTCCACCAGTTCTCCCATATTTTCCTGCGCTTTGTACTCACTTCTGGGCCTTATAGGCCAACTCCTCTTCCTAAGCGCAGGGGTTCATGTATCTTGCAGATTCCTGCATTGTGGGGGCCTTTGCATACCTTCAGTGTTGTGCCACATTCCTCTTGGTAACCAGGACTCCCATGGCCACAAACAAATGGGTGCAGCAAGGACCCCCCAACCAACACTTTTCCATCAGGCCCCAGTATTACCATTCGGATGTTGCCGGGACCACCATGCCATTCACCTCGCCCAGATTGTAGCACACCGTCTTCCAATAGCGCTGTAAGATCGGACATGACCAAATCACATGAGAGAATTCCCCTCCGCCTCCTGCCATCTAATACAACTCAGCGTTTGTGATCCCCCCATTTGCCAGAGGTGTTTTGGAGTGTAATAATGCCTGTGTAAATATTTAAACTGTACAAGGCGCAGCCTTGAGGACGTTTCCAAGCACCATCGGCCCCTCCAGTCATCATCGTCCATTCTCCCCACGTCTTGTTCTCACCTTTGCCGGAGCAGTAGAAGCGGACAGGGGCATTGTGGAACAGAGCTTAGTAAATCTGGGAAATTCCTTTCTTCTCTAATTTTGATAATACTAACTTACCAACTAGGGAGAAACTATCCTGAATTACATCAAATTTTTCCTCATAGACCGCCAAGGCATGACGCAATTGAAGGTAACGATTAAACTGTGAGACATGTAGTGAGGATTCCACTAGTAGGTCTTTAAAGGATTTTATATGATTAAGTGACCACACATCCCCCAGTGTCGAAATTCCGACCAGGTCGTATTGCCTGAAGCTCTATAGGCGGCATACCTATGGGTGTCTTGAACCATGCCACAGTGGCATGGCCACTCCTAGAATGTTCTGACACCTGATGGGCATCATCGCAGCGCACCAACATAGAAGGGGTTTGCTAGTAACTTCGGAGAGGGAATTGGGAATCTTACCCCCGGACAACATATTGAGCAAACCATGGTGTTCTATCCAGGGTAGCTCCAACCTCTCCAGGGAATGCAGCCAATCCCTGTGCAACCAGTTTTTAAAGGGAATCCGCTGTGATGCCCAGTAGTAGAGTTGTACATCTGCCCAACCCAGGCAAGCCTCGTATGGAGAGAAGCAGCACTTCGCATAGAAGACCGCGGGACTGCCCCTTCCCACAGAAAACCAGAGACCTCCGACTGTAAGTCCAGAAAAACAGGGCAATATGTGTGTGTTGTTTTGGAATCCATACAACAGGTGGGGGAGAAGCACCATTTTAAAGAGTGCACCTCGACTAATCAGGGAGAGGGGCAGGTGCTTCCAGGACTGGAACATATTCATCATGTACCCTAGCAAGGTACCCATATTGAATTCCCAACTTCTGGTATGAGAGGATGTTATTTCCATGCCCAAATACCTAAAATAGTCTCTTTCCACCAGCAACTGCGGGATAATCAGAGTTGCGGAGGTAGCCCCAGCAATAGGGAAATATATTGATTTTTGACAGTTCACCCACAGACCCAAGGCCTCGCCATAGATTTTAAGGATATCGATCCCTATCGGCAGCGAGACGTCTGGCTCCTCTACATAGATCAGCAGTTATCTGCATATATTGATACATTTTTTTGTGTCCCGGACTCCATGCCATACCCTTGAACTGAGCATCCACACTGACACACTCTGCAAAAGTAAATGCAAATAGCAAGGGTGAGATACGGCATCCTTGCCTGGTGTCCCTCTCTATTGGAAAAGAGGCTGATAGTACACCATTAGCTCTTAGCTGTGCCCATGGCTGTGTATTGGCTATATAAAGTTGAAAGCGGGGGCCAAAATGTATTTGAGATAACACCTGATGCATAAAGGGCCAGTGGACCATATTAAGGGCCAGATGTAGGTAAATAATATTTACCGACCTCTTAAATACCGAGTCATACCGACTCGGTATTACCGAGGAGGAAAATGAGATGTAGGTAACAATGACGGTATAAAATACCGACTCGGAACCTGTCGGTACTCGGAAACGGTATTTACCGACTCGGAATATACCTACACGGTAAAATCCGAGACGGAAAAACCAAAACCGATCCACCGGTGCCATGGCCCATAGGAATGAATGGCAACTTCCGACCCGGAAAATACCGAGTCGGGAAAAACCGACCCGGTATTTACCGTGTCGGAACTATCCGCCGAAGAATTTGAAACTGACAAACATGTGTGCCTGTGAACCAATCAGGTACTTCAACCACACCCAAATTCCAAGCCACAGGGGAACTAACCAATCAGATCCAAGCACCACACCCCAGTACCTGGGACAGGCCACGCCCATGCAGGTGCAGAAACAAACAGTCAGGAGAGCAGGAGGACAGAGTGTGGAGCAGCCTTTCCTGACACAAACTACACAGCAAGATGGAGAGCCAGGAGGCACAGAGAGAAGCTGCTGAGCGCAAAAGGAAGCAGAAGTTCAGCCAGGAGGAACTGCAGGTGCTGATTTCGGAGGTTGTCAGACATTATGGGAAAATATTTGGAAAGCAAACTCTGCATGTTGCTGAATCAATCAAGCGCAGCACCTGGTTGGACATACAAGGCAAGGTAAATGCCATTGGTGTCACCCACCGTGACCTTGAAGACCTAAAAAAACGGTGGTATGACATCCGCATAATCACCAAAAAAAAGCTTGCTGCCCACCGCAAGGAAAGTGCTGCTACAGGAGGCGGAAGAAACAGAGCCCCCAGACTCACCGACATTGAGGAGATGGTCGCTACAACCCTTGAGAAGGAATGTATAGACGGAATAGGAGACGCAGACAGCTCAGCAAGAGGAGCAAAGAAAGCAGGTAAGATGCAGGAACAATATCATTTACCCTTTTACCTATTCCCCTCACAGGATAAATCAGACTCCACAACAGGTTTAACTAATGTCCTGCAATGCATCCTGGGAAATGTAGTCATGTGTAGATACCTCAGAGCAGTCAGCGTGCATTGCAGCAAGGGGAGCAACAGACAAGTAGCATAGGCAAATGAGAGACAGGCAAATGTGCAATAGAAGTGTATTTAATCTCATGACACAGGTGAACAACATTACTGACACAATGTCCATGTCTGTCCACAGGAGAGTCAAAGCGCAGCACAGCTGAGGTCAGAGAGAAGAGGAGGGAAGGAGCCGGACCTAGCACTTCTCACGGAGGGCAGGACCAAGAGCAGGCTGCCCCGATACCTGAGGAGGCAACTGCTGAATATCCACGTTCCCCTCTCCTATTTGGTAGTCAGGACACAGGAGCGGCAGAACTATCACCCACCCCCACATCACCATCCCCAGTGCTGGGAAGAGTCAGGAGCCATGATGTGCCCCCTCGCAGAATACTGCAAACATCATCGGAGGAGGAGGAGGTGGAGGGTGACACACAGGACAGAGGCAACACCGAGCAGCAGCCCAGTCCCAGAGTCACGCGGGCCAGTGTCCGAGGGCGACGGCCACGGGAGGTAGAGGATGTGCGGCAAGTCCAAGGTGTCTTCTGCGGACTGGAGGCCACCATGGTGAAGGTGCAGCGCCTGCAGGCAAAAGCAATGATGGGGGTTCAGAGGCACGCACGCACAACTAACAATAAACTGGAAGCAGTAGGCAAGGGCATAGGGGACATGGCAGAAGGCATACAATCCATGGCGTCAGGAATTTCAGATATCACACAGTGCATGACTGTCCTGTGTGACAAATTGGACAGGGACCATTTGGAGAGACGCAAGGCCCGTGTGGATGTGCGCCAGCAAACCAAGGCCCTGAACAGGTTTGCAACTGCTACCACTCTGCTGTGCAGACGGTCAGTCACGATGCAGGATGCCATAGTGCAGTGCTGCACCAATTTAAGTGAAGGTATGGCCAGGATGACCACTGCCATGGAGCTAGTGCTCGCGCATCAGACTGGCACTGGAGACGACACTTGTGCTGCCGAAAGCGAGGGGTCCACCAGCAGGAGTGGTGCAAGCACTCCTGTGCATGACTTACGGAGGAGTGGCAGGCGTGGGGGAAGTTTGACAGGCCAGCGTGAGGACATAGGCTCACAGCCACAGCAGCCCCGCCCTGTGGCCCGTGGCCACAAACAATGACTTTGCACTCCACCCAAGGCTGTAGTCACGGTGGTGTGAACCGTGACAACACACTCATGGAGTGTTAGTATTAGTGAGCCCAATGTGAGCTAACAATGCTGTGGCGTAGTGATTATTAAACTACTTACACAAAGTTACATTCATGCCTGTGTCTCTTTACTCACTCAGAAATATTGTTGTGTAACCTCTGCCCGTCTCAGTCTCCCATCTGTAGCTGCTGCTGCCACTGTGGCTTGGGGCTCTGCCACCTCTGGGTCGTCATCAATGTCCTCATGAAATGTGAGCTCCACCTCAGTGCCTTGCTTGGTGGCGAGATTATGCAACATTGCACAGGTCGCTATTATTTTGCAGCAGATGATTGGGGTGTACTGCCGTGCACCTCCACTCTTATGGAGGCAGCGAAACCTGCTCTTTAGGAGTCCAAATGTGCGCTCAACTACGTTTCGTGTGGATCTGTGAGCCACGTTGTATCGCCTTTCACTCCTGGTGGATGGGTTGAGGTAGGGAGTGAGCACGAAGGACCGCAGGGCATATGCACTGTCGCCTAGGGGGAGAAAGATAGACATTAATTGCAAGTACTTGAGACGTAGATCTGATGTGAGTGTCAGGGTGTGTCAATGTGATTTACCTAGCAGGTATCCATTTCCAAATTCTCCGGCAAGTAGGCGTGTGTATATTCCACTGTTCTGGAATATGTATGAATCATGGGTACTTCCGGGGAACTTGGCTACGATGTCAGTGATGAGGTTACCTGCATTACATATGACCTGGACGTTGATGGAGTGCGTCGATTTGCGATTCCTGTATATGTGCTCTGTGGCTGCAGGTGGACAGAGTGGGACGTGGGTGCCATCGATGCAGCCGATCACGTGAGGGAAGTGTGCCAGTTGATAAAAGTCAGTCTTGGTTTTGGCTAAATCTGCCGGTGTAACAGGGAATTTAATATAATGCCCCATCCTCTGCATCATGGCGTCAAGAAACCTCCTGAAGAAGCGGGACAGGCAGCCCTGGGACACGCCACCCACTACAGCTATCACACTCTGGTAGCTCCCTGAGGCCAGCAGGTGTAAGCTACATAGCACCTGGACATGAGGTGGGATGGCATGGGCCCTGGGTGTTGGGTGGTCCAGGAGAGGGTGTAGGTCCCTGATCAATTGCTTGATGGTGTCTGGGTGTAGCCTGTACCTCTGCAGTATTTCAGGCTCTGTCAGTTGGAACAGTGTTATCCTCTGCCTGTACACTTGTTCCTCCCTTAGCCATTCTCTCTGTCCTGCTGCCTGTAGTCTCTGCCGTCTTGCTATGATGTAGAAAGCCGCCATCATGGGTCCTGAGGTGCATTTTGGGACTTTTTTTATAGCCCTCCCTTGGTTACCACCTGCTTTCAATGCATGGTAAATACCGACTTAAAAATACCGTTTTTCGGCAGAATCGGTATTTTTGGGCTTACCTACATCTCCAAGGCTTATTTTACCGTTTCTGATTTACCGAGTCGGAAAATACGAACTCGGTATTTATGTATACGGTAGATTCCGACACGGTAATTTTACCGGGTCATTCTTACCGAGTCGGTATGTTTCCGACTCGGATTTTAAGAACATCGGTATTTTCCGGCCTCCTACATCTCATTTCCTCGGTAACGGCCGATTTTACCGGTTTTCGGCCGTTACCACCCGGTAAAAGCCTACCTACATCTGGCCCTAAATGCTGTTTCTAAGTCCAGGGAAAGCAGTGCCGCTGGAGCGTGCAATTCCCAAACCCTAGCAAGGAGTATGTGTAGGTGTCTAGGCTAGTTCTCTGTGCTTCTATGTGGTATAAAGCCATTCTGATCCTCATGGATCACATACCGTATTACTTTGTGTAGCCTAAGGGGCAGAGGTTTTGCTAGAAGCTTACTTTCTAGGTTGGTTAATGAAATTGGCCGCTATGAGGTGCAAAGTTCTGGGGATTTAGGGGGTGTGGGTAAAATTGTGATTACCGCTCCTCGCAGATCATGAGACAACTGTTGAGTGCTCACAGGCCTCAGCAAACATGGCAGCTAAATTCGCTGTCAGTAAGGAGGCATCTTTTTTTTTTTTTTAACTCAGTCGGGAGCCCATTTGGACCTGGTGTCTTTCTCATTGCCATTGTGGCTAATGCCTCCCATATTTCCCCTTTCATGATGGGGTTGTCCAAGTCATGGTCAGAATGCCTAATGGAAGGTCCCTAAGGTTAGGGTGCAGGACCTCCTCCAGAGGGGGTGATCCATAGCTATACAGTTCTCTAAAGAAAGCGGCAAAAGTTTCTGCTATCTCAAGGGGGTTTGTATGTAGCTTGCTTTCTGCATCACAGATAGCTAAGACAATCCTTGAGCCATACTCCAACCAGTATAACATTTTCCCTGTCTTGTCTGCCTGCTCATACAATCTACTTTGTGAATGTAGCCATCCCATCTGTGACGTGTCCAGGAGTTTTTACTTTAGCCCAAGTCTGGCTCGGTGGCGTAGATGAAACGAATCCTGAGCCAGAGAGGCCATCTACTCTCTTCTAACTGCTGAATTTGAAACTCTATATTCATTATATTCTTTCTCACACCTGCCTCCTTACCCCCGATTTAGGCTATGGTGGAGCCACACACTACTGGGTATCTTTGACTGCCCTGTCCCTAGTATTCAACTATGTTGTTATCTAACAACCATCAGGCATTTAATCGCCATATCCCTTGTCTCCCCTGACTTGTATGTCTTGAGCCTTATGTACTGGAAAGTGTCGCAGCACGGCAACTCAAGACCTTTGGCTGCGCCACGCTGCAGCACTTTCAAAGCAGTGATGTGTTATATTTACCACAATATGATGCATCCCTGTGCATTCTCATGCGCTGACGCACAATCTGCTGATTTGCGCCTTGCAGACACCATAGAGCTATAGTGCAGGGTTGCCTGCGTTGTGGGGAGAGTGTTTCTGTGCAGGGAAGGTATCTTCCTGCACAAAACCCCAAAAAATAAAAAGAGGTGTTTTCCTCTTCCTATGTGTGTTGCAGAATTCAGCACCACTCCAAAGAAGAAAAAATGAGGTGGAATATAAACATTTCTCCTTGTTGCGCCTTGCTACTTCACCCCTGGGGTGGCGCAGCATTCCGACACATTTCCGAGTTTACGAATTCTCGGATATCTGGAAAAAGTGGCAGAATACTTGAGTGTTCTGTGGGAACACCCACAGCAACATCCATGTCATGCCCTTTCATGTAAGGTGTTGTGTGAGAAGAGGCCATATTTACATGGACAGGAAAAGCCACGCAGGGTGGCTTTACGTGTCCTTGTAAATATGAGGCAGAAGGTTGCACCAGCGGTGCGTCGCAAAAAGTGATGCACCGGTGGCACAAGGGGTTGCAAATAAGCCCCTTGATTTTTATTTGTATAGGGAGTGGGCTAAAAGGGCCTAGGGGCGAAAGAGCGCCGCAGCCATCTTAGTGTTCCACTACCAGCAATGTGGGAATGTGTTGCATGCACTGGGGAGTAGAACATAAATTGTCGAGGGGTCCTATGATTCTGCACCAGGTATCGGTCTGCTCTGTCGTTGATATCCCCTGTTGAAAGTGGAATGTGGGATAGGTCGCAGTTGACCCAGTGGTGTCATGAAGTGGGTCCACTAAAGCATTGAAGAACCCCCACCAATTACTGTCATTCCAGCAGTGGTGTTGAGCATAAGCTGAGTCAGGGCAGATAGTTTAGCTTAATCAATGTTGGGGGGTGAATACACACTTGCAATAGGCCAAGGGTTTCCTTCCAGGTGACCCGTCACAATAATATATCACCCCTGGTCATTCTTGAAAACTTGCTGTACTGACGGGGTCAATGTCCTACGCTGCAGAATTGCCATGCCCGCGACCCCATAGTAAAGCCAGAGTAGTAAACCTGGGTTTATCCATATCGACCCAGGAACCACAGCATGTGCCCATCTCCTGCAATAGGAGGACATCTGGGACATGGCAATTTTCATACAAGATTACCGACCCTCGTTTGATTTTATTTTTCAAGCTATTCACGTTCCTGCACATTATGCTAAATTCCCTGTTATGTGCCCCTGGTGGATTCTCAGCCTTCTTGGGCAACATGTACTTGGGGATCTTTATGTTTCACTGCCAGGTGGAAAAAGGAACAACAAGTAAAAGCATGTAAACCAAAAACTATCCCTGTCCACTTCTCCCCCCAACATTCGCCACCCTATACTTTTTTCAAAAAATGTCTTTTTATTGATTTTCAAACAAGGTACACATGTATGTCATCGTAAACACCATAGGTCAATTCATATACAACAGTCGGTAATAGGGACTCCGGCAACAGTAGATGGTGAAGTATTAAAGTCTTTGGTCGCATTGAGCAGGGCGTGACACACAAAGGAGATTTCTGCTCAATAAAAAAGGGAAAACAAGAGAACAAGCAGGTGCAGTCGTAACACTGATATATGCATCATCTTACATCAATATCCTGTGCATCACATTAGGCATCTATCTTATCTCATCTCTGGCCTCTCCTGACCACTAGAATGGTTCCAATCATTACATTGCAAATGTAGGTTAATAGCACCATTTCCCCGTTTCGGAAATCCATTCATAAGTGCAATACTTCCATACAGTACACTGTAAAATGTGAATAAGAGAACCAAAGAAAAAAAACAGATGCCTTCACGTTGCAGAGTGCTATTGAGGAAGTGCTAATAAATAACATTTCAATGGTGCCCAAATATCCCTGGGCCTCGAGGCAGCGGGTAATAGTTCTGCATAAACCGCAAGTTTTTTCTGACAATATATGATATCATTAATCCAATCTTTAAATTTGGGTGCTCTTCCCCTGCCCCAGGGACATGCTACTCTTCTCTTGGCCATCAGTAGTGCTAAGGCAACGTATTTACGGTGCACCGCTTGCAGGGCCTTAACATAACCCAATAAGGCCATCATCGGTGTGGGCTCAATCTGTACATTTACGATTAAAGATAAAGCTTCAAAGACAAGTACCCAGTATGTATTCACCTCTGGGCATTCCCATGCAAGGTGCAGGAAGTCCGCCCCAGGGGCTCAGCATCTGTCACACCTATCCGTCTCTCTCAGTTTGTATCTAAGCAGCCGGGCCGGGGTGTAATACAATCTATGCAAATACTTGTACTGAATCTTACGTAATCTACTACTAGCTGACAACTGTTCAGTTTGTGAAGAACAGTATTCCCACTGCTCGTCCGTCATTACAAAACCCAAGTCCACATCCCAGCGCTTCCTTGCTAACACTGACGGCTCCACTTTCTGTGTATGTACAGTATGATATAGTATTGAGACTAGGTGCTTAGCAGTTGCACTCTGAAGAATCAGCTGCAAACGCGCTAGGACCGGAGGCTCCTCCGGGAAATCTGGGGTAAGAGAGCGGACACCCTGTCTGAGACGAATGTATAAAAAAGTGTCTAATGGCGTTTTTGCACTCCCTGAAAGACATGTTCGATTGTCCGAAAAGTACCTACATGGTACATGTCACACCATGTTGTGATGTGTGTGCGTTACATAAATTTATGAAAAAACGCCTCCTGAAGAAGGGTCATAGTAGGATGATGCATGAGAGGCAGCAGCGGAGAGTAGAGCATTCGGGCATCCAGCATCCTACATATATTAGCCCAAGCCGCGACTGTGCATGTAACGGTAGTTGGTGTTTTGTCTCTGGTGGGGAACGATGCATGCAGCGTGCCGTCAATAGGAACAGGTAGTGCGAGCCAGTGCTCTTCCGCTACCTGAGGCATGTATCGCGGTTGGTGCACCCAGAAATATGCGTAGTGTGCCTGTGCGCTGATCTAATACAATTCAAAGTTGGGTACCCCAAAACCTCCCTGTGAATAGGGTCGAATGAGAACGCTCTACTGCAACCTCGGCTGCTTTCCCCCCCAGATCAATTGCCTCATTTCCGATTTAAGCATCTTAAAGAAATAAGTTCCCGGGTGGAATGGTATGTTCATAAACAAATAGAGCTACTACCATTTTAATTAGAGACACACGCCCCGCCATAGAGAGTGGGAGTGTGATCCAGCAAGATACTTTGTCCGATATGCGTGTCAGAGTCGTGCCATAATTAAGGCACATCAACTCGTCTCTGTCCCTCGTTATGCGGATTCCTTGGTACTTCAAGTCATCCTCACACCATTCTAGTGGGTAGTCTAGTGGGAATCGAGTCGTTGCAGTAGTGAGGGGAAAAAAACAGGACTTGCCCCAATTTATCTGAGCCCCGGAAAGCTTCCCAAACACTATAAATTCCCTGAGGATAGAATTCAAGTTGTGTTGCGGATCTCGAACATATAGCGTGATATCATCCGCATATAGAGATATCAAAATCTGTCTCGTATTGCATCTCAGCACTTTATCCTGATGGTGCTGTCTCAGCTTAGCCGCTAGCGGCTCAACAGCTATCGCAGAAAGTAAGGGTGACAAGGGGCAACCTTGTATGGTGCCCCTCGTGACCGGGAACGCCTGGGAAACCCTGCCATTAATAAGCACTTTCGCAACCGGTGAGCAAATATAGCAGCTGTGTCCAAGAGAGGAAAAGGGGTGGAAATCCCATACGTGACATCACCCCAAAGATATAATCCCACTCTATCGAGTCAAAAGCCTTTGTGGCGTCTAAAAAAACAGCTGCCAAAGGCAATTCCGAAGCAACATTATTCGAAACTGTGAATAGTGTTCTCAAGTTGTCAGATGTCGCCCTTCCGGGGACAAAACCTGACTGCTCGGGTACAGTCAAATTTTCCATGAGCAAACTGAGCTCTGTGGCGATGAGTTTAGCTAATATTTTTACATCACAATTAAGCAGAGACAGACGCCTGTACGAATCACACTGCTGAGGTAGTTTCCCTGGCTTTAAAAGTGAGGTAATGAGGGCATCTCTCATAGAGGGAGGGAGATGTCCTGTGTCTAGTGCGTCCTCATAGACCTCTCGCAGTATAGGGGCCATCAAATCTATGTACGTTTTATAGAATTCTATGGGAATGCCATCTGTTCCTGTGGCCTGCCCAGATTGCATGTGCATAATAGCCTCCCTTACTTCATCAAGCTCGAACGGGGCACACAGAAATTGTCGCTGTACATCGCTCAACCAACACCGTGTTATATCACCCAAATAATTACCCAAATCCAGTGCATCTGCCCGTTGTGTAGTGGATAATTTAGTGTAGTGCAAGGTAAAAGCATTAAGAATATTCACAGTGTCCCTGTACACCATCCCATCCAGCCCTTCCAATTCCAGCACATAGTTGGAGTATTGTGGTTTTCTAATAGTTTTGGCAAGTGCTCTACCCGGTCTCTCCCCCTCTCCGTAGTGACGAGCCTCCCAATATTTTCCCGTAAAGCGGCGTGTCTCCCTGAGTGCTGTGTCCATATACTCTGTTAGTGTCTCCATGAATTTCGATTGTGTGGCTCCATCTGATTGTCGGCACAGCGTAACCTCCAATGTTTTGAGTTCGTACTCTAGTTTACATATCGTGTGCATGATGTCCTTAAGTATTCCAGCCCCCTTTGCTATGCAATATCCCCTCAATGTAACCTTAAAGGCCTCCCAAATCGTTTCCACACTATCAACTGTATCCTTATTTCGCACAAAAAATCTTGCACCTCCTCCCTCAATTCCTCTTGAAATACAGAGTCTAATAAGAGGGTGGCTTGCAACCTCCAGCTACCACGTGGTGGACCGTATTCCGTCGAGGACAGAGTAAGTTTGACAGGTGCATGGTCCGAATATGTGCGGGCCAGATGTTGCACCTGAGAGATGACTGGGCAAAGCCCCGTGGAAAGTCGAGTCCATTTGAGCTTAAGATGCTGCTTGCACCGTAAAGTGGGTCCCCTCCCGACCATGAGGATGCATGTGCCTCCAGGCATCAATCAAATGATACTCAGTAAACGTATTATGCAAAACCGCTCGCGCCTTGATGTAGTCCTGGGGGGCAGGATGCGATCTATCCGCTTCCGGATTGTGTGTCACATTAAAGTCCCCACCCCATATGATGGGTTGGACCCGATGTCAAACATTGTTGCCGACAAGGTAATATAGAATTGCGGATCGTCTATATTTGGCCCATAGCAACAGGCTAGTGTAATTGAGTCGGACCCCAGTCTGCCCCATGCCAGGCAATATCTCCCCTGCGTGTCCCACGTGGCCCCAGCCAGCATGAATGGTGTGCGCTTCTTTACAATTATAGCTGTGCCTCTCGCACACGATGAATAGGTGGAAAATATTCTGTGCTCTGCCCATTTACTGGCAAAAGTGTTGTTACGTTGTGGGTTGAAATGTGTCTCCTGCAACATTGCGACATGTATCTGTTGTCTATCCAGGTAGGCCATTATGTGTCTCCTCTTACGCGGATCTCCCAGCCCTCTCACATTCCATGTAACAAAATTTAACCGGTCGACGTTCGTATCAGTAATAGCTTTGTGAGGTTACCAGACAAACGGTTCCCAGCCCAGGAGCGTGAGCCAATACAGAAATGCGTCCAGTAACTAGATTCAACTCCCACCTTGCACGACCGTCAAACAAATCACACAGTATTTTTATCTGAGATGCAATCAAAAACATCATGTATACTGATGACGTGTAAATTCCAACTTACCCCTTCGATCCCACCCCCACCCACTGTAGCAGCCCCAACTTGCCAGAAAAAAAGTCCCACCCCCCTCCCTCCCTGCAAGGAGAACATCAAAAGAAAACAATCAATCATCTTGTCAATGAACCCACAATAAGTAATAGTGGGGGAACACCCGGTGGGGGCTTCTCCTAGGTGGCAGCACAGTTACCCCTCACCTCCTGAGTCCACCATAGCATCACCCGGGGTTCTAGAGTGTTGAGGGTGCCTGGTCTACGATAAAATCGCTCTCTCATCTAACAGCTGGACATAACATATGCTTAATGGAGGAGACACAGTTGCCCCGTGATTATTACATCTTGTTATAGAATCCAAGTTTTAGGTGACTAAGAAAAGATTTGTCAGTGTGAATCATCCTCCGCTCCCTCTGAAGAGGATTGTTGCGATGCCGCCTGACTCCCGCCTCCGCGCTACATTCGCCTGATATGCTTGAGGAAGTCTTCCACCTGTTGTGGTTTGGTAAAGAAACTTTGCTGTCCCTGATGGGTGACCCTAAGGTGCGCCGGATACAGTAGAGCGTAGTCAATTTGGGCTGCTCTCAACTTATTCTTGACTGCTGTGAATTGTTGCCGCTCCTCCTGGACTATAGGGGTGAAGTCCGGATATATGGAGAACTTATTCCCATCATATGTAAGCTGTTGTTTACTTCTCGCTACACGCAACACCACATCACGATCTCTGTAATTCATGAGTCTTGCTATTATTGGCCATGGTGTAGCACCTGGGGTGGGGGGGGTCTCGGTCCCAGTGGGCGATGAGCACGCTCCACTATGAAGTGCTTGGATAACTATCCAATAGAGGATAGTAACAGTTGTTCCACATATTCCTCCATTCTACCGGTATTCATTGATTCTGGAATACCAATTAGCCGTATGTTATTGCGCCTACTGCGTGCTTCCAAATCCTCATTTTTGGCAGCAATGAGTTTCAGGAGTTTGTCCATGCTCGCAAGTTGCGCCGTGGCTCTGTTTGTCGTGTCTTCAGTATCCGATATGCGCCTCTCAGCTTCCTTTAAGCGGTCATCATGTCCTTCCAATTTGTGCGCTATAGCGTCCATTCACGATGACATCCTGTCGACCTAATCCACTATAGTGGCGAATCCTTGGCGTACTTCTTGTAGGATACTCTGCACATCAATCGCTTGTTCTGCTGTAGTTCGTTTCATTTAGTCTCCATTGGCTTTGTCGTGTTCTTCCGGCGGTCCATGTGTACCTCGCTTCGAGGCCTCGAAATTGAGTTTAGGCTGCCTAGTATCTGGTTTGCCCATGATTATCTGATAACTCTCACACACCCTCCAGTACTTCGTAGCTGTCAGTGCACTATGGTGGACCAATTGCTTGCCTTACCAGCCGGGGTATATATCAGGATAAGTACACAGTGCGGAGCCAAGCATTCACGTGAATCCTTGAAGATGCGGCCGCTCCCCAAAGTCAGGTAAAGCTCAATCTGAGGAACAGCGCTTCCTGGGCTGGAAGGGGTTGTATATGCACAGAGAGTCAGCCTCGACCCTATGCCGTAACCCCAGTGGTCCGCTCCTCTGCAGGGCACTTCCACTGTGTGAGGTTTTGCGCTTCTTTTCGGCTCTATTTATTTATTTATTATTATTTCAGCCCAGATAGTTGCTCGCTCAGCAGACAACCATGGGCCCCTTGCTCCTAGGTGCCCCCCACCAGCCTCTCAAACGGCCAGCACTGTCATAAATGGCAGCGTTGTGTGGCACCTCCTCGCTCTCTCCTCCTGACCCAAAGCGCCGCGGGCCCAAGTAAACAGCCGCAGGCACTGGGGCAATTTCAAGGGTTGCGTTTGTGCCGCGCTCCTGCACGAGAAGACCATCAAATATTAGTCCTGGTCTCTCACGTCTCTCCGTTGAGGGGGCGCCTCCCCTGCCAACACCCCCGCAGTCACCAGCCGCCGATAGCCTGGAGCCTGTCCAGAAGTTTGCAGACTAGCGAAAGACTCTGAGTCCTGTTGCTGGGGCCTCCATTGTTCTTGGGTTCTTTTTTTTTTTTTTTTAGTTTTCAAAAACCTTTATTGTCATTCGTGCTCATATACACAGCAGTGTGCCTACAACCATACCAGGCCGGCAGCGACTCACTTCCAACAATAAGGGAGCAGAACTGTTAAGATAAAACAGAGCATAGTTGCAAGGACGCACCCAATATCACAGTAGTAAATGATCAGTCCATCCGTGACAGGGCCTACGGTAGGCCTATATTCGAGTGAGTGGTTGCTATGGAATTAACATTATGGAATAGTGCAAACAGAGGCGTAGTCAGTCCGGCAGCTTGAAAATGCATAATGGGACGAATCTGACACTTAGAGCATTCGTGCCCCCCCCCCACACCTGTGGCAACATGAGCATTATTTGTGACTGCTAGCTGAGAAACAGAGAAGATCATCACCTCAGCTTATTATGCTCCTCCATTACAGCCCTGCAGATCAGTCATATAGACGTAGTCCTGCGGTTTCGCAGAATGCAAGCCCGGCAACAGCCTTCACATCCATCAACTCAATGTCACTCGGGGCGACCACAATCTCATTCTCTCTACCCTTTCCAGATGCAAGGCGCATGTGCCTATTCTGAGTCTGCCACGGGGGGCATGTTCTCAGCCTTGTCAATCCCAGTATCATTCGTCCCCAGTGTTGCAGTTTGTATAAGGTATGCCTGCAGTGGACCCCATATATCAGCTGGTCTAGATGCCACAGGTTGTAGTTCTGAGAATATCCCATATTGCTCCTGACAGGCACATTGGTCGCAGGATCTTGGCAGAGAGATTACGGAGGATCAGTGGGAGTATTGTTGTGACCTATCGGGTACAGTGATGTCTAGCTGTCGTTTTAAAATCATACATTACAAGTTCCTACATAGGTTATACTACACACCTGTTAGGAAGGTTAGGTTCAAACTGGCTGAATCGGATAGGTGCGAGCGATGTGGTCAGGGAGGGGCGGACTTCCTCCATTTGGCATGGGAATGCCCACGAGTGAAGGAGTATTGGACACAGGTTTGCGAGGCCGTCTCCCTTATGATAGAGACTACACTAGACCTGGATCCGCTGTTGTTCCTGCTGGGTTACACAGCACAGATAGTGAGGTCTGTTCGGAAGTACACAAATGTAGCACTCTTATTAGCAAAACGGCGACTGGCCTGTAGATGGGGGAGAGGTTGTTTTTGGGTTCTTAGTTAAGAACCTACATTTTATGGTGTTATGCATGCTTTACTGTCCATCTCTGGGTTGCAGGGAAATTAAAGTTGTATTTTGCTGATAGCGTTTTTATAATTCAATGGATCACTTTGGTGTTAATTTCTGATATGGTATGGATTTTAGTGCTTTGGTCCCCACTTTTTCTCACACCCCTCTCCCACTTTTGCAGGGTCAAAGTCAACTGTAGGACTTTGTGAACTGTGACCTATAGATTGGCCAAAAATGGAAATGGTGGTGTTTTTGTTTTCTCTGGCTTAACATAGTAGTATTTATTGCATTACATTAACATTTGGAGACTATGTGTAGTGTGGAGTCCTTATATGCCACTGTTCACCAAGTTTCAATAAATGTATTTATACTATAAAAATGTCAGGAATTTACTCCCCACCCAAAGAAAAGAAATTAGCTAGGAGCTTTATAATGTTGGTAGTAGTCTTGGCAAAGCGTTGCCTGGCCATAGCATAGCTAAGCCCCACGCCTCCAGAAGTTGTTGTGCATAAAAGACGTATGTGAATGGGCAACAGCAGAAAAGGTACTCATGAAACCGGTCCGAAGGGATGGGAAGCTAGACAATGACATTAGGGCATGGGTGAGTATGATATTAGACCTGAAGGGCTCCACCGACACATGGGACGTCGAGAGATAAGATAAGGGGGACAACAGGAGGGCCCTCAGACTTTACATCAACATGATGTGATGATCCAAAACATGACAGGAATGTAATATAAGGAATAATAGATAATCCCCAGATGGCAGTGAATAACACTGAACCTGACACCAAGACACTAAGGTTGGGAGGGAAGGTTATGGAGTTTATGAAAGTTAAATTGGCATTTTGAATACAACCGATTAGGGAACTGTGAAACGTGATAATAAAAGGACTGTAATGTAAAGAGGGGACGTGCAATAACATTGTGATGTAATTCATAAATGCCAATAAAAAAATTCCCAAAAAAAGAAATGTCAGGAATTCTCACGAAAACACAGTTAAAGTGAATTTATGGATTCTAAACAAAACTGAAAAATTGACCAGTTACTGGTCATGCCACGACCTGTGCCCACCATGTAAACCGCAATTCACATCCCAAATGCAAAGCAACCATAAACAATATAATACTTATACAGGTGAAAAGCATGACTTAACACAACTTGACTAAATAACAAAACATATCCAAACAAATAAATTACACTGCATCAATAGTGAGTTCATCATTAACATCAATGTTCTAGCCTGATGTAAAGTCACCAATGATGTTATAAATGAAATGTGTGATGACTTCTGTCACATCATGGGTGATTTGGTGAGAATTGCATTTGGGGTGCATGTTATTGTTTGCATGGTAAGGCATGAGTTATGGTTTTACTCACCCACCCCAACCCAACCCAACCCAACCCAACCCACCCCACCCCACCACACCACACCCCACCCCACCGTTCGAAGCATTTAAAAATAATTTTCCCATACAGGCTTCTGGTGTAACTGACAGTACTAGTGCATGTGAATCAGATCTGAGCGAAGGACAACAGAGCAGTGAAACTATTTCTGTGCCAAAAAACAACATTTTAGAGGAGATGCGCTTAATGCATGTGGACCAAACCCCGTAACACGAGGAATGCCGCCCTGCCCTGTTTTGCCACCTGGGAATTGATTTGACCAATTCAGCGAAGCGATAGTGGAAGAACTCGAGAAGATATCGAACACGAGAAATGAAAATCAAAGGGAGAATTGAAGCAAAAAGGAACGGAAAGCAATCAAGAATTTAATGAAAAATAAAGAATAATAAAACCCGCTAATAAAGGGGGGAATACCGTACTTATGGACACCCAAGATTATCTATGTGAAGCGTACAGACAATTGAATGACTAACTACGGTAGAGTCTCCAATAACCCAATAAATAAAATAACGTGTGACCTGAGTGAGAAACTAACTAAATGGCACAATGAGAACCTGATCAGAGAGGAAGAATTACAATTCCTGATGAATGTATTCCCAGTTAATCCAACAATATATTTTTTGCCAAAAAATACACAAGACCCTTAATCATCCCCCAGGAAGACCAATTGTCTCCTCGTGCGACTCATTGTATGAGAACATCTCGGAATACATTGATCGATTTCTTGCCTTAATAGCTGAAGTATGAGCTCTTACATCAGAGACAATGGGGATTTCTTGCGAATTTTAAATGGCATTTCTTGGAATAGCCAATTCCTACTGGTAACTATAGATGTAGTATCATTATATATGTCAATACGACATGAAGTAGGACTCATAGCATACAGCTACTTCCTTAAACAAAGACACATTTTGGAGATGAAGCATACACAAATGCTACTTACCATGATCGAAATGTGCCTCACAAACAATATCTTCTTCTTTAATAAGGAACTTTTTAAACAGCTGTTTGGACCTGCCATGGGCATTTCATTTTCTGTGAACTACGCTAACATCACAATGGGGTGGTGGGAGAAAACAGTGGCCTGGGATGCGGACAACCAAGATGATCTGAACAGGATTATATTATGGGTTTGTTACATAGACGACTTGTTTTTAATATGGAATGGAACTGAAAAAGAATTCCAAGACTACTATAACAAACGGAGCACTAACCAAGTTGGTCTATCTTTGACATATAGTATGAGTAGAACTGAGATCCCTTTCCCTGACACTCTAATATTTATCAAAGATGATCGAACACACTCTATGCTCTATAGGAAAGAGACAGCTACTAACAGTATCTTGCACTGAACTAGCTTCCACCTTAAACCCCTAATGAACAGTATCCCCTATGGGGAGTTTATGCAGATGAAACACAACTGTCCCCAACCAGGAGACGCAGATGAAAAAATCCAGGAAACCATGGAGAGATTAAAACAGAGAGGTTATAGAGAAACCACACTTAAGAGAAACAAAAGAAGGATTGACCTCAAATCAAAAGCAGAAACTTTAACACCGAAGGTAAAACAGAAACACAATGAAGGAGAAAAAGTTCCTAGATTCATCAAAACCTACAGTAAAGAAAGTGGCATAATCATGAATAAAATCAAAACACACTAGCATTTGATTGCGAAGGATCTGGATATAGGACAATTGATTGGTCCCAAACCAATAGTGACATATAGAAAAACAAAATCCTTGAAAGATATGCTAGTGAACAGTCATTTTAAACAAAAAGAAGAAACCAATTGGCTAGTGGAACAACAAAATGGGTTTTCAAAATGTAATTCATGTAAAGCCTGCAAGATCAGAAAAAATATGAAAACTATTACAGAACCGAATGGAAACACAATAATGCTAAATCCAAAAATCACATGCACCACACAGTATGTGATTTATATCATCGAGTGTACCTGTGGCCAAAAATACATTGGCAGCACGACCTGTCCCCTGAAAAAAACGCATTCTTGAGCACATTCGGGCAGTTAAGAATACAGACACCTCATAGGCAACTGCGAAACACATGATCCTATGCCAAAATGGAGACTGGCAGGCAATGTGTTACTATGGAATTGATACCATCATGCCAGATGAACGTGGCGGAAATAGAACAAAAAAGCTGCGCCAACTTGAGTCTCGCTACATCATCAGACTTAAGACCAAGACCCGAGAGGCATGAATAATGACGAAGAACTGTTTGTACATCTAGAGTAAATATTTATGTATTACCAACAGGATACTTATAGACTTTTGAAACTTTAAACTCTAAACTAGGGTACCAGCCCCACCTAAAGTTTTCCCTCCCCCTGTTTGCCACTACCCCCCTTCTTCCCTTTCCCTTGCGCCTTTTTCTCTTGTTAAATTGGAACATGAAAGAACTGATTGTATACCTAGAGTAAATATCCAACCATTTAACGACAGCACATGGACAGATTCTTTCAAATAAAATCTCTCCTTCCCTCCCTACCCCATTTTTCCTTCCTCCCCTTTCCTTCTTTCCTCTCCCCTCCCTCCCTCCTCTTCCCCTTTTTTCCTCTCCCCCCTTCTTCTTTTTCCCCTCTTTTTTGTAAAAACCATTGTGAAATTTTGGAACTTGGAACAATATTAATCCCCTCCAAATTTTGTATTGCCGCTAGCATTTAATGATTATTCATGAACTATACAAACAAACTAGGCACCATCTATATAATTGAATATGGCATTAGAAGGATGAGAATTACTCTGCCTGATACTATATCAGCAGATCATTAATCCTCCACTATAATTAATTATCTTGTAAATAACAGCAGAAATGATTCCTTTCGTGTAAATATTGTAAATACACATTTTTATAATTATGCACTACAACTTCCATAATGCCACATTAAGACCACATTAAGGCCACATGGGTGTGTAAATAGTGCAAAAAAGAAAGGACTCACTGACCGTGAGCAAGGCCGTGAGAGGTCTGAAACGCGTTGGTTGAGCCATGCAAATAAACGCATTTTGAAAATATCTTCCTGAGTGCCGCTTCAATGGTTTTGTGAAGTGGAATTTTGGGGCCAGGATCCGGCCCTTATGCAGAGTACCCGCTGTGAGAGTGCACCGGAGATTAGGATCACTTTGTGGACACATATATATATATATATATATATATATATATTCAGGAAAATTTTCAAGTAAATGCACACTCGGAGACTCAGGTTTGCAAAGCAGGTAGCTGTTTATTGCTCGTTACGAGTTTCGACCGAAGTCTTGATCACACGAACATGCCAACAGTTCACGTGTGTATAAATAAAGTAAAGTAAAAACACCAATGTAGTAACAATCGAAAGGGACTACACATTGGGTAACCTTCTACAGCGCTGGTACGTGGCAGACATTTTGTAAGGTGCAAGTTATCAGCACAGGAATGAAATTTCCTTATAAATTTAATTTTAAAACTTAATGCCGACTTCGAATCACAGTTTGATATAGGTGGAATGTCAACATTCAGTGCTAAGTAATGTATTTCATAAGCTAGCTAGACATTTCTTTTTGTATCCTCCCATACATCTTGTAGGTACATATCATGGCTAAAGTTAACCATGTTAGCTCTTCCACGCGAAACATTTATTATCGTTCTGTACAATTCATAGGTATTGTGGCTATACATTCCATGGCCAAAATTACCCATGTTCGCTCTTATTATTGTCTCGCACTAGGGGCAAGCCTGAGAATACCATCTGCTAACCACACTTATATATGCTGATGGTCTAGTACCCGATACCTACTTTGTATTGTTTTCCTGGATTATTGAAATTGATGGTTTTGGGCTTACCGGCGCCATGCACCAACTGGCAATGGGCACGGTCCTGGAATGACCCTTCCCTGAGGATTTGATATATATATATATTGACAAAGGCTTCCGTGAAGCTGAAACGCGTCTCTCGTTGTTCAGGATTGAGAGTGACCTGAAACATTAAAAGAGGCCTCATTCCAACAGCCATGTGTCCGTGCCTTCTTCGTTGGATCTTACTGTCGAAAACGGCATTCGTAAACAACATGGTAGACATATTGGAATGTGTTATTTCATTGTCAACAATACTTTTTATCATACATCCAATACATAAATTGCATTGTACTCGTTTGCTAATATTGCACATCCATGCCTTCACCATTTGTACCTAGTTGTATGATTTACACGGTTCATTGTATTACGAGCATTTCTAACGCACAGCTCTATAAGGAACTAGAATTCCCAAGATTCTCCGATCATGCGTCACAGCCCATTATCACATGTCGGGCCCACTGATGGGCCTAGTTTTGTAGCGCCAGTTGATATAGCCCTGTATGGGCTAATGCAAATCTTGAACACATGTATTCAAATGAAATGCCTAGTTCAAACAACAGAAACCCACTGCCAATTTCATTAAAGTTCTACAGAAACCCACCAAAATAAGACCAAACGGTTATCAAATATCATTATGGTTAAAAATATATACCAGATCTAGAATTATTCATCAGAGCTCTCAGATTAAAGTTCGTTTACACATACCTTCAGCTTAATAAATCATGATTGTGAAAAAGTTCATTCTTACTACCGTAACAGTTACTCTCCCAAATGTACAGCCAGTTCCTCGTGGGAATTTAGATCTCCGGGTGCTTTCGTCTGCAAATCAATAATAAATCTTGATTCTAATCTCCTCAGACTACTCACCCTGTCACCACCTCGTGGATTTATTGGGACATGGTCTAATGCGAAAAATCTTAACTGTGTTCTATCCCCTTTATGTTCTGTCTTAAAATGGCGTGCAACTGGGTAGGTCATATCACCATTCCTGATCGCTTTAGAGATTTCTAACACGAATGCCTTGATTTGGTGAACCGTGCTCCTGATATACTTAAGTCCACACGGGCAGACAAGACAATAAACTTTGTACGGTGTACTGCAGGTTAGAAATTTATTGATATTTCTCGGCTTCTTCATCCCTGGTACTTGATATGTCACGACCCTGTTACTTCCCGTGCAGGCCTTACATTTTCCACAGGGGTAAAATCCCTTCAAACCACTATGTAATGCCTTAGATGTCTCTTTCCGCATATAGCTGCTGGTTAGGGAGTCTCTGAAAGATCTGGCTTTCCGAAATATCAACAGTGGTTGATTGGGGATATCTGTCCCAATCACTGGATCCATTTTAAGAAGGTCCCTATGCCTTCTAGAAATGCTCCTAAGTTTTCCAGCATCCTGTGAAAAGGTAGTGATCATACGAAAACCACTAACCTTATCAGTCTTTTTCTCCTTATCCTCCAGAAGATCCCTTCCGGCTATAAGGTTCACTCTCCTCAGGGCTTCATCCAAAACCCGTCCACCATAACCTTTTGCCTCACATCTCTCGATACACTCCCCTGCAAATTTCTAGAAATCCTCCTCCCTACTGTTATTCCTCCGTATTCGTAATAGTTTCCCGTAGGGGATGCTATTAATGAGTTTAGGGGGATGTCCACTGCGGGTATGCAAGATCGAGTTGCCCGCAGTGGGTTTCCTGTATAGTCTGGTGCTGAGTTTCTTTTTAATGACTCTCACTTCCAAGTCCAGGAAGTTTATCACATTGTCACTAATTTCTGCACAAAATTCCAAGTTTAAATCATTGTCATTCAGAACCTGCACATATTCTCTAGCTGTTTCTGAGGTTCCCCTCCATACTAGAAAAAGATCATCCATGTACCTGTACCCTTTGGGTCCGGATCACATTGCCCCCCGACCAGGCCACCTGTTCCTCCCACCAGCCTACGAATAAATTTGCATAATTTGGGGCGAAACAGGTGCCCAAGGCCGTCCCAGACATTTGTTTGAAGTATTGATCCTGGTACAGGAAAATATTGTTATCCAAACAGAACTCTAAAAGTTCCATTATCATAGTGCTGTGTTCGGGGGGCGTGGTTTCGGCGCCGACCGGGATGGCTGCGTGAGCGAATTGCTCCGCACCGAGTCCCGCTTTCCATCCTGATTTACTGAGCCCCGAGACCCCTGGCGGCGTAAATTGAGCTCCGGAGGGGTCGCTGACCCAGAGAGGAGAGTTGGACCCCGTCAGGACCAAGGGCGACGCGTGTGGCCGGACCTGGCGGCCTGGCCGACTCGACTGGCGTGCGGAGGCAAGATGGCGGCGCCGCCGAAACGGGAGAGCTAGTGCCTGAACATCGCAGAGTGGCGAGCGCGCTGGAAGCTTTTGGGAGGTCCCGGAGGAGAAGCAGCCCGGGCTGGGGGCCGAGAGAGCAGATCCGGAGCGGCGGAGGAGATCAGCGGTGGAGGACTGGTAAAGACGTTGCCCCTCCCCCCCATGCTCCCCGGTCCCTGGCTGGAGGACCGGGCCTTGAACTGCACCAGTGACGGCGCTGCTGGCTTGTGAAGCCGGCCCATTGTCGGGACTGCCGCTGCTGGAGCTGGGCTGCCGGGGTCTGCACGATCGGAGCCCCGAGTGCCTCACTAAGGACCGCTGCGCAGTGGAAGCGCACAGCGGGTTGGCGGTGTGCTGAGGGTGCGGCCGCCCACGGCTCTTGGGTGCCCCGGGGAGCGGACGGACCAAGAAGCGGACGGCGGATTGGACACCGGAGGCGGGATCAGCCCGGTGGGGGTCCGTGGAGCACAGGACTGGAGAAACAGCGACTGTAGGCCAGCGCGTGCTGGGGCCTGCGTGGGGTAGTGCTGCGTGGAGCAGGGGGCTCAGGTTACCCGGTCATACGGCCTGATTGACCTACATCTGCTGGCCTTATAGGAGGGGCGCACTGGGCTTACCCCCCCCGAACATTGCAGACTCTGGAAGCGCTGTGAATGTGCTGGTGGTGCTACGCAGAGCGCGCAAATGGAACGGCGGTAGGAGGCCACACGCAGACAGGGGCCTGCTAGTACTGCATGGACAAGTTGGGTCTGGGGCACGGAGAGCTGCATATATCGCTTTCTGCCATCAGGCGGCATCAGGTGGGACCGGGGACGGATGGCCAGGGGGATTGCTACGGGCGGCTATCATTGGTGGAGGCTGCTCGAGTGGCGGGTTTCCAGCATTCCAGATGGCCGCGCTGGGAGCTGACCTCGCCGCACCACCCGTGCGGGGGGACGGGAATGCCACGGCCAAAGATGGCGGTACCCCGGGCCCCGTGGAGACCTCACCACAGGAACAGAGGCTGAACTTACGCCTTGACGCCATTTTGGACGCGATTACTGCTACGAAAGAAGAGCTGCACCAGGACATTGCGCAGGTGGCGACGGGGCTGGACTTACTGAGAGCGGACCACGCCAAGCTCTCTGATAGAGTGAAATCGAACGAACAACTGCTTCAGGAGCTGAAACCGGCGGTGGTCACAGTGGAACATAAACTAGAAGACGTTATTGGCCGACTGGCGGTCCTGGAGCGTAGAGCGGAGGACGCGGAAGGACGGAACCGGAGGAACAACGTGAGGGTGGTGGGCCTTCCGGAGAAAATTGAGAAAGGTGATGCGGTATCCTATATGGAAGACTGGTTCAGAACGGTGGTGGCGCCGGAGGGTCTGTCCCCCTTCTTCTCTCTGGAAAGAGCGCACAGGGTGCCGGCCAGGCCGCCCCTAGAGGGCCGACCGCCTCGGCCGATGGTGGTCAAGTTGTTGCACTATAAAGACCGGGATTTGCTGATCCAACAGGCGAGGTCCCGAGGTCCCTTCCAGGTGGACAACAGCAAGGTCACGATTTTCCCGGACTACACGCAGGAAGTGCAGCGGAGCAGAGCTTCTTTCTTGTCAGTAAAGAGGGAGCTGAGAGAGGAGGGGATTCAATACTCCCTACTCTTTCCTGCCAAGTTGCGGGTGATCGTTGATGATAGGACTCACTTTTTTCAAACACCCGACGAGGCATGGTCCTGGCTGCAACTGTATCGTGCGGGGACGGATCGGACACACGGAACCAACAGGGACCGGCAACAACCAGTCAAGATCAGGAAATCCCAGCGCATCCGCTCCCGGAATAAGCGCCAACGGGCTGAGCGAGAAGCACAAATGCTGGCTGACAGGAAGAGTGCGTTGGCGGCCACAGCGACCATCACGGGATCGCACCAGGAGAACACTTCTAGAGGCTCGGCATCGGAAGAGGAAGGGGAGAAGACCGGGGAAGACGACTCGGATGTGGGGGGAGCGCGGGGGCCAGTGGTCACCCCACAGACATCGGATGGCATGTTTAACGAGTGAGGTGCGAGGCTATTGAACAATTCCGGGATGCCTGACGGTATGGACACTCCAAACTTCTATTGGACTGCCAGGTATGGGGCTGCATAAGCAGTATGGGACTATGGGCGCGGGGTGATGGCTCTGCTGTCCTGGCTCGGGGCTCCATAGCCCTTTTCAGACCCTTAAGGTCTTCTGTGGTGACGACCACAGGTTAGTGTGATGTGTGGGGTGTTTGAGGTTTGGAACGGGGCTGAAGCTGGGTTATTAGGTCCTGTCCTGGGGAGGGGGTTAATGGGAGTTTGGGGGATTGTTTTGAAGGGGCTGTACAATTGCTGCAATGCGGGAGTCATTTATTGGCTAGCGCCACTGAAGGGAACGATGCTTTATGGGGACGTTACCTAATTTGAAATATGTCACATGGAATGTCCGTGGTATTCGAACGATGGTGAAACGCCACAAAGTGCATGCTTACTTAGTGAGACGGGGGGTTCAGATTGCAATGCTGCAGGAGACTCACCTGACACAGAAGGAGTGCGGAGCTTTACAGAAGAGGTGGCGAGGTCAGGTGTTTGGCACGACATACTCGGCATACGCCAGAGGGGTACTGATATGGATACGGGCGGGCACGCCATTTCAAGTCACGAGTCAGATAATAGATCCAGAGGGTCGATATGTGGTAGTTGAGGGACGGCTGTATGGTAGGGAGGTGGTGCTGTGCAACATCTATGCCCCCAACTCTGATCAAGCTCATTTCTTTGAGGATTTGTCGCGCTCACTGGCGTATTATTTGGCAGGCCCTATCTTACTGGCGGGGGATTTTAACTCCATCTCTGATGTGCTGTTAGATAGATCACACCCACCTCTAGTAGACTCCCCAGTGCGCCGCTTAGCGACACACAGGCGGGAATGGCAGGAATGGTGGGGCTTGGTGGATGTGTGGAGGGCGCAGCACCCCGAGACCAGGGATTACTCTTACTTCTCCGCGCTGCACGACCTACACGTTAGACTGGATTCGGTGCTGTGCAGCTGCTCATTGGCGAATGTAGTGACTCATTTGGAGTACCTGTCCCGGACCATTTCAGACCATAATCCCCTGTTGCTCTCCATGCAGTGGCAGCTGGTGAGATCGGCTGTTCCATCATGGCGACTTCGTCCGGATACGCTGGAAGATCCGGCGTTCTGCGACACGGTCCGCCAGGGCATGGACAGCTATTTTACAGATAATGCAGGCTCAGCAGCGACTAGGTCGATTGAATGGGATGCAATGAAAGTGAAAGCAGAGGAAGCATTGAGAGAGCTGGAACAGCGCAGACCCGAGAGACCGGAGTTGCAGGAACGACTGCTGCAAGCTAAAGAGGTGGTGGCGACTGAGACGGAAAGACCGCGGTGTTATGACTATAAGTTGTATGCTGTTAGGGTGCATGAGGAGCGGGATAAAGTGGGCACACTCCTTGCCAAGCTGGCTGACCAGGAACCTAGAGGGTGCCCGATCATGAGCATAAGACGCGAGGATGGGGAAGTGATCTATTCGCAATCGGCGGTCTTGGGGCGCTTCAAGTCCTACTATATGGGACTGTACGCGAGCCATCTCGAGGCGGAGGCTTCGGAGATAGGTGACTACCTAGATCGGATCCCCTTGCCGTTAATGGATGAAGAGGACGCGCGGGACCTGGGGGGCCCCATCACCCTAGCAGAGATAAGAGGGGCGATTAAACACATGGCACGGAACAAAACGCCAGGGGTGGATGGGTTGCCGATTGAGTTCTACGCTAAATTCGTGGATGTCTTGGCGCCCAAGCTGCTGATAGTGTACGCGGAGGCGAAACTGATGGGGCGGTTACCTGAATCTATGAGGGAGGCACTGGTGGTCCCGCTGCTGAAACCGGGTAGGGACGCGTTAGACGTATCCTCTTACCGGCCATTGTCTATGTTGACGGTGGATTATAAGATTTTGAGTCGTATCCTGGCTACCAGGCTCCTACCGCAGATGGCCACCTTAGTACATAGGGATCAAGCGGGATTCATCCCGAACAGGAGCACCTCGATGAATATCCGTCGATTGGTCAGGGTCATTGACGATGCCACTACGGCGGAGCAGGACCCGGTGGTCTTGGCGGTTGATATCGAAAAGGCGTTCGATAGCTTGGAATGGGATTACCTGGATGGAGTGCTGCTGAAGTTTGGGGTTGGGGAAGGGTTTCGAAGTTGGACGAGAGTGCTTTATTCCTCAGCTAGGGCACGGGTGCGGCTGGGGCCCATGGTCTCTCCGGCTTACCCGGTTTGTAGGGGCACGCGGCAGGGCTGCTCGCTGTCTCCTCTGCTCTTTGCCTTGGCAATGGAGCCGCTGGCGGCGCAGGCAAGATCGGGCCCCATATATGACGGGATAGCACAGGGCCCTGAATCGCACTTTATATCGCTATATGCCGATGATCTATTACTGTACCTGGCTGATCCTGGGAGGGCACTGGAAGGCGCGGTGGACATGCTGGGCAGGTTCGGGAGACTATCAGGACTTAGGGTGAATTGGACCAAGACCTGTGTATTTCCTTTGCGGAAGACTACGCTCTGCCCACAGCTCACAAGAACGGTGGTGTGGGAACCCTCCTGTTTTGTTTATCTCGAGGTGCGCATCTACCACGACGCAGCAGACCTTCTAGAGGGGAATGTGGAGCGCTGTATTCGTGCGCTGAGGAGCTGTATGGATTTCTGGGCCACTCTTCCACTATCTGTGCTGGGTAGGGTGGCACTGTTGCAGATGGTGGCACTCCCGCGGCTACTCTATTATTTCCGAACGTTGCCGGTGTGGATCCCGCAGAGAATCTTTGGGGAGTTGAAGACGTTGGTGACCGGCTTCATCTGGGGCCATGGGCGGCGAAGAGTGGCATTGACTACCTTGACACGGCCCAAGAGCGAGGGGGGGATGGCCGTCCCCAATTTTGAGTTATATTATCTAGCAGCGCAACTCCAGGTTCTGACGCAGAACGTGGCCAGAGAATTCAGGGGCCCAGATAGCGTCCGAGGGATTGGCATCCAGAGACATGTCTTATCATCTATCGTAATGCAACAGAAACTGGAGGGGAGAGATCTTACGATAGAGGAACGGACGCTTCGATTGTGTTGGAATAGGAACCTGAAAAGAGCGAAGAAGCACCGGCCGTATGCACCGGAGATACCGCTGGGTATGCTAACTGCATTACCGCACGGGGGCGATTGGTCCCAATTATTGGCATGGGAAGACCTGGGTTTGCAGATGGTGGGAGACCTCTATATGGACGGGACGCTAGTCCCGTATGGGACTTTACAGGAACAATTCGGCCTGCCGGGTGGAACCTTCTTGCTGCATGCAGCGGTGGTGGCAGCGATGCAGCGGCATTGGGGGGGAGGGCTAACGGAGCCGGAGGTAACCGTGGCATGAAAGTATGTGGTGATGGCCGCAGGCACCGTCAAGGCTGTGACTTGCCTCCACGCCAGAATGTTGACTGAGGGATTAGCACCTTTGGTGGCGTTGAAGTCGAGATGGGAGGTCAGCATAGGCAAGCAGATCCCGGACACCGTCTGGGGCCAAGTGTTGCATAGGACCTGGAAAGGGATGAGGAATGCGCGGTTTCAGCAAGTGCATTTTTTCATTGTCCATAGGGCGTATTTGACCCCGGATAGGTTGCGACGACACTTCCAGGTGCTTGACGCCATGTGCCCGAGATGTTTGGAGCCGGAGGTAGATCTGGACCACATGCTGTGGGGATGCCCGAAGCTAGGGGAATACTGGCCGGAAGTGGGAGAACTCCTGAACGCTATCACGGACAGGGAGGTAGATTTTGATATGGCTGCATGTCTGCTCCTCTGGTTCCCGCATACCAGGAAGACTAAAGTGACGAGCAAGTTCATTGACCTGGGAATAATACTGGCACAGCGTGAAATCACTTGGCATTGGAAGTCTAAGGAGGGCCCGTCAGTGCGGAGATGGAGGAATGAGCTGTTGAAGTGGTCGGGCTGTGAGAGTGTGCTTAGGCTGCGTCAGGCGACTAGAACTGGAAACGAGAAAAGTCTGGAACTGGCGCGGTCCTGGGAGTTGGTAGTACAGGCATTACGGGACTATATCACAGACGGTGCGGAGGATGATCTGGTGTAGGAAGGGATTCCATGGAGATCACATGTTAGACTGACTATCCTGGTGGAGGACATGCATCAGAGCAGGGAATGATTATTGGAACCCGCATTAGCAGCAGTTGGGGGAGGGAGAGGGAGGGATAGGGAGTTCGTGGAGTGGGTGGTTTGACACCGCGGGGAAGTTTACCGGCCCCGGATGGCCCAATGAGGTCGTAGAGTAGATTTGCTAGGAGCGACAGTGGGTGCAACTTGGGGCTTGGCGGTGTGGGGGGGGATGGAAGTTATGGGGTAAAAGCGGACACTACACGATATAACTGACCTAAGGCCTGGACAAGGCACGCACTGAGGCGCCTCCGGAAAACTGGTTCATTGAAGCGCCGCCCAGCCTCCGGGATGTGGGCTAAATGGCTGTGTATTGTATTTTCATCATATTCACTGTGGGGAGCCTTAAGTGTACAGGTTGGCCTATTGACTGGTTTTATTTCGAATTCTGCAATAAAAATATATTTCAAAAAAAAAATCATAGTGCTGTGTTCAGTGAATTTCATTGCGCGCTTCTTAAGAAAGAACTGAACTACCTCCAGACCCTGTTCGTGCACAATATTCGTGTATAAGCTGGTAATGTCCATCACTATCATTTGGTCACCTTCCTGCCACTCTATGTCAGATAGATGGTTCAAAAAATCTTTCGTGTCCTTAATGTACGATTTAAGACTCACTACAAAGCTCGCTAGGAAGTGATCTATATAAATTGAAATGTGCTCAAGGAGACTTCCCTGCAAAGAAACAATAGGTTTCCAGGTGGTGATAATGCGTTCTTATGTACCTTGGGCAAGTGATAAAAACATGGGGTAATAGGATTGAGGCGTCTTAAAAACAGATATTCCTCTGTCTCAATCTTCCCTTTCTCATACCATTTTTTCAACTGCAAATGGCACTCCCCTATGCTTTTGTTATACATATCTTTGCCCACTCTTTTATAGAACGTGACATCACTCAATTGGCATAGGGCCTCTTTATTGTAGGCATCTGCAGTCTGTAATACCACATTGCCGCCTTTATCTGACGGTTTGCAGACAATAGATGCGTCCTCCTTCAGTCCCTTCATTGCCACAAATTGTTCATTCGTGAGGTTGCATTTCTCCTTACCACTCCGCACATTAGTTCGTGAACTCATAAGTTCTTGTGTGACCTTTTCTGTGAAGGTATCAATCACATCATTTGGCATCTGAGGCTAAAACATGTAGTGAGTCTTAAATAGTACATTAAGGCCACGAAAGATTTTTTGAAGCATCTATCTGACATAGAGTGGCAGGAAGGTGACCAAATGATAGTGATGGACATTACCAGCTTATACACGAATATTGTACACGAACAGGGTCTGGGGGCAGTTCAGTTCTTTCTTAAGAAGCGCGCAATGAAATTCACTGAACACAGCACTATGATAATGGAACTTTTAGAGTTCTGTTTGGATAACAATATTTTCCTGTACCAGGATCAATACTTCAAACAAATGTCTGGGACGGCCATGGGCACCTGCTTCGCCCCCAGTTATGCGAATTTATTCGTAGGATGATGGGAGGAGCAGGTGGCCTGGTCGGGGGGCAATGTGATCTGGACCCAAAGGGTGATAGCCTGGTACAGGTATATCGATGATCTTTTTCTAGTATGGAGGGGAACCTCAGAAACAGCTAGAGAATATGTGTAGGTTCTCAATGACAATGATTTAAACTTGGAATTTTGTGCGGAAATTAGTGACAAAGTGGTAAACTTCCTGGACTTGGAAGTGAGAGTCATTGAAAAGAAACTCTGCACCAGACTATACAGGAAACCCACTGCGGGCAACTCGATCTTGCATGCCCGCAGTAGACATCCCCCTAAACTAGTTAATAGCATATCCTACGGGAAACTATTACGAATACGGAGGATTAACAGTAGGGAGGAGGATTTCCAGAAATTTGCATGTGTATCGAGAGATTTGAGGCAAGAGGTTATGGTGGACGGGTTTTGGATGAAGCCCTGAGGAGAGTGAACCTTATAGCCAGAAGGGATCTTCTGTAGGATAAGGAGAAAAAGACTGACAAGGTTAGTGGTTTTCATATGATCACTACCTTTTCACAGGATGCTGGAAAACTTAGGAGCATTTTTAGAAGGCATTGGGACCTTCTTAAAATGGATCCAGTGATTGGGACAGATATCCCCAATCAACCACTGTTGACATTTCGGAAAGCCAGATCTTTCAGAGACTCCCTAACCAGCAGCTATATGCAGAAAGAGACATCTAAGGCATTACATAGTGGTTTGAAGGGATTTTACCCCTGTGGGAAATGTAAGGCCTGCACAGGAAGTAAAAGGGTCCGTACATATCAAGTACCAGGGATGAAGAAGCCGAGAAATATCAATAAATTTCTAACCTGCAGTACACCGTACACAGTTTATTGTCTTGTCTGCCCGTGTGGACTTAAGTATACCGGGAGCACGATTCACCAAACCAAGGTACGCATGTTAGAACACTCTAGAGCGATCATGAATGGTGATATGACCTACCCGGTAGCTCGCCATTTTAAGACAGAACATAAAGGGGATAGAACACAGTTAAGATTTTTCGCATTAGACCATGTCCCAATAAATCCACGAGGTGGTGAAAGGGTGAGTAGTCTGAGGAGATTAGAATCAAGATTTATTATTGATTTGCAGACGAAAGCATCCGGAGGTCTAAATTCTCACGAGGAACTGGCTGTACATTTGTGAGAGTAACTGTTACGGTAGTAAGAATGAACTTTTTTGGAATCATGATTTATTAAGCTGAAGGTATGTGTAAACGAACTTTAATCTGAGAGCTCTGATGAATAATTCTAGATCTGGTATATATTTTTAACCATAATGATATTTGATAACCGTTTGGTCTTATTTTGGTGGGTTTCTGTAGAACTTTAATGAAATTGGCAGTGGGTTTCTGTTGTTTGAACTAGGCATTTCATTTGAATACATGTGTTCAAGATTTGCATTAGCCCATACAGGGCTATATCAACTGGCGCTACAAAACTAGGCCCATCAGTGGGCCCGATATGTGATAATGGGCTGTGACGCATGATCTGGGAATCTTGGGAATTGTAGTTCCTTATAGACCTGTGCGTTAGAAATGCTTGTAATACAATGAACCGTGTAAATCATACAACTAGGTACAAATGGTGAAGGCATGGATGTGCAATATTAGCAAACGAGTACAATGCACTTTATGTATTGGATTTATGATAAAAAGTATTGTTGGCAATGAAATAACACATTCCAATATGTCTGCCATGTTGTTTACGAATGCCGTTTTTGACTTCAATGAAATGTACTAGACATTAAAGAGGGCCGCTTCGTGCATTCCGCATCACCATCGACAAAGGCGGTTGCCGAAACGCGTCTGGTTTGTTCACCATGCGTCCTTAAATAAATCATTTGGACTTGCCCCCGAGAGTGCTTTTCTTTGTGCCTGTGGAATTGCGTGGTGAATCGGGCAACTATAGATGCGGGCGCACCACCTGCGGGAAGCAGCCACACGAGAGTGCACGGACAAGGTGGAACAAGGAGCAGTGAGATATATATATATATATATATATATATATATAAATAAGGCAGAAGGACGTCTCAAAGATGATTGGCATCAAAGACGAGGCGAGACCCAGAACTGGTGCGTGAAATTTTATTGTGCTCTACACCATACCGCCATAACGCGTTTCAGCCTGAAGAGGCCTTGATCACATGATAACGCTGCAAGGGCGGAGTGTACTTTTATATGTAAAGTGCTTCGTGCCAAATAGTAAAAATAGAAGACATACTGACTTTTTTTCATACAGTCATCAACAATTAGCACAGGTTAATTTTGTTGATTTAAACGGTTCAGTAAATCGAGAATAATGGGTTAAAAGTGAATAATAACTTCACAAACCGCAATTTGAGAATACATATAAAAACATATAAATAAGTAAATAAATATGCTTAAAAATATAAATATTCCAAATCATTGCCGTTAAAACCCACAAGTGCACACTGAATTGATAAAACACAATGTAGGTATTCACTGAGTAAATTCCTTCTAAAAACAATAGATAACAAGGATCTTCATACTCATTCCTTCTAATTATACCTCATACAAATGCATTTAAATAATTTGAAATAACCACTGTGTTAACTTAAATCTATAAAGCAACACAGCGTAATACAGCCCAAGTGGGCAATGATACATCATAGTCATCGTGTGCAAACATTAAAATGTACAAAATCGCGAATACATTTTTGGCAGGAATTATAGTGCAACGCAAAACTAACAGTGAAGTAAAAAATAACAAGAATTATATGACACATTTCTTAAAAATTGCCGAAATGGATAAAACATGCTGAAGCAACCACAATATATGTACAGAAATGGGAAAGGCGAATTAATAATACCGACTCAAAGATATGTGTAACAGTCCTCACTTGAATTCAGACCGTTCGGAGTCTTCGTATCAAGGAGAATAATATGCCTAGACTCTAATTTGGGCAGTAAGGATTCTCTGTCTCCTCCCCTCCTCTGTGGGGGAATTGTATCTATTACAAAGTACTTAAGTTCAACGGGATTCTTATTGTGTTTTTCTTCAAAATGACGCGCAACAGGCTACGCGGTGTCGCCATTGGTTATGGCCCTTAGATGTTGTAGTATTCGTTTGTACACCTGTGGCCTGGTACCTCCCACGTACCGGAGACCACAGGGACATTCCAATACATACACCGCGTACTCAATCCTGCACGTCAATTTGTTTTTAATGCTTACAGGCTTACCACTGAAAGGGGTCATGTATTCGCTCCTACTGACTCCATTCTTGCAAGCCGTACAAGTTGAACACTTCAGAAAGCCTTTACTGCTATTTAACCACAAACCTGTGGTTCTAACTTCAGGACTACTAGAGACCAGACAGTTCTGCATTGATCTGGCTCTTTTATATGCAATACTGGGAGCGCATGACACCACTTCGCCAAGAACTGGGTCACTGGTAATAAGCATTCAATTACGGTTCACAATAGATCTAATAGTAAGATGTTGGCTACTATATGTGAAGATGAGCCTAGTTTCACTATCTTCTACATTGGCGAGGTTATATATATATATTCACTGAAAAAACACAGGTTTCCGGGACGTTATAGTCAGGCTGACATTTCACTCGTACAAAAGCAGAGAAATTCAGCCGTTCTAGTTAGCTGACCTAACTATAACTTGTGCCCCCGCAATGCACTGCTGATGACGTCACATTTTAAATCACTCATGACATCTCAAATGACATCGCTGATGACATCATACTGTGAGTGTTTCTAAAAAGTTTAGGAATGTTTTATATATATATATATGTGTATATATATATATATATATATGTATATATATATATATACACACCAAGGTGTATTGAAGAATGAGTGAGTGTCTGAATGGATGATTTAGTGGGTGCGTGACTGACTGTATAAGTGAGTGATTAAATGTGTTTTAGTGGGGCGTGGCCAAGATGGCGGGCTGAGAGGACGCTCTCACCGTGAGCTCCCGAGACCCCGGAGCCCCTGCGCCGCCCTGTACCGCTGATCTCCCCCGGATCGAGCGGAGAAGGCGCCCAGTGCAGTTGTGCGTGCAGCGGCGCAGCCTGGAGCCTCTGGTGACCCCACAGATACGGCGGCGCCGCGTCGGAGAAGTCCCCAGAGCGAGAGCTGGCCGGAGGACCGGCGGAGACCCGCAGCACCGGGGGCCGCGACCCGCCGGAGGTCCAGCGAGGGGCTTTGGCGACACGGCGGGGACCGGCGGCTCGAAGGCGCACCCATTTCGAGCCACCGGTGAGGCCGGGAGGCGGAGGTTCCCGGCAGGACGACGGCGCACCGGCCGAGGTGACGAGGGGGAGGAGCCGGCGGAGTGCTGCTACGCTAGTCCGGGGATCAGGTAGGCCGGGAGGCCTGTCTCTTCGCGCCGACCCCCGGACCCCCTCCCAGAGCCCCAACAGATCGGTGGAGACGAGCGGAGGCCAGGGGGAATCCAGAAGTGCCCCGATGTTCCCATGCACGGCGTGTGGCCCCAGCCCTGACCCAGTCCCGAGGTGGTCTTCGCTGGGCCTGAAGCGCGGAGTCAGCGCGTGAACCAACGGCCCTGACTGGCGACGGGCCCCTGCCTCCTGGCCCTCCCCTCCGCGGAGCTGGAGCCTAGCTGCTGGGCCGGGAGTCTCCATAAGTGGACCCCTCGAGGACGTAGGACACTTCGGGGCCCAGCACAGAGTGAAGCGGTGATTGCGGTGGCGTGCACTGACCAGGAGGGGGACCGGCCTGTGGCGCTTCTCGCTGTGGGACGGAGGGGTGCGTCCCTGACTCCTGCAGGTGTGCTGTAACTCGGGCGTTAGCCCGAAGAAGAGGTTGGTGCCCTGACAACGCGGTGATCCGCCCCTGGATAGAAGGGGGAATACTCTACTGCCACCGCCACTAGACATTTACTCCTACTCCACGGTGCAATTGGGGCGCCCTGCCACTGAAGGTGGACTGCCGCAACCTTCCTTGAATCGGCACCCCTGAGGTCCTGGGAGCCCGCTGGTTGGGATTGGCCTGTGAGGTGACACCTCGGGGAGTGCTGTTGCGTGAGTCTTGGCCCTTGCACCACCATACCACGCAGGACATTGTAGGTGCCTTCACTCCTACAGCGTGCCCCCGCCTCCTCGATGTCGGGCAACAGAGGGGGTAAGAAAGGTGATCGCACCTTACCGGAAATGCTGGGCAGAGGAGCTCGGCGGAGAAGGGTAGGTCTATCAGCGCGGACACAGGAGGAACGAGCTTCAACCTTGGGCTCTCCCTGATGTTTATTCCCGGCGACCCCTCATGTGGCATGTAGTCCTCAACCTTTAGGCATAGGAGCACCCACAGAGGTAAACATAAGACATACATGACACTAGCATGTTTGACACTGCACATATACACGGTCCTGATGAATCGCTGGTGAATAGACCCATAGCGTGAAACATGTCGACCTTCATCACCTTTAGCCTCATCTAGGGTCACCTGACCTAACTTGTTGACTCTTAGTGAGCCTAACCCCTCTTTTTAACTGCAGCCAGGGGACCGCCAGAATAAACTGAATTCAGGTACCCCTTGCTACATTTTAATACCCCACACATCATTACACCTAGCCCGGTCCACACACCCCCACCTCACCAAAAGGCAGTTGGAAAAAGATCTCCGCCAAAGAGCCCCTCTTTGAGGTGAGCCCGTCGGGGATTGCACCGCCTCCCCGACGAGGAGCAACTGCCGATGATGAAGCATGACATCCTTCGGGGTGTGTGAGGCCATTATATCCAACAAAATGGATGCCCCAGGATGTTACTCTGACATCTGTGGTCATGCCAGCTAAACACTCTCCCCATTTCCCATAGGAACAGTACAGCGACCTCTTTTGTTTAATCAGAGGAGCCCCGAGACAGGACAGGAGTCAGCCTGCCCCGAGCCCCCCGACTAGCTCTCGAGGTGCGGAGGGGGGGGAGCCTCCAGTAACCAGGTATTTTCTGGAGTCGCTATTCAGCACCCTCAGGGAGGACTTCCAAACGCTGAAACAGGAGGTGGCCGGGGAGGTCCGGGAGGTGAGAAGAGAGGTCGACTCCCTTGGAGAACGAGTATCCACCATAGAGGAAGCTGGCCACTACCGAGACGAGGAGGTCGCGCACCTGCAGCAGGAGGTCTTGCGGCTCAGAGACCAGCAGATTGATCTCCAAGCCCACGCTGAGGATCTCGAGAACAGGTCCAGGCGCAACAACATCAGGGTCCGGGGCGTTCCATCTAAAGAAGAGGTGGAAGCCGTAGCCGCTTACCTGAGGGACCTGTTTCGCGACATATTGGGCGAACCTGGGGACTTCCCTGTGAGAATTGACAGGGCGCACAGAGTGGGCCTACCACGACGGGCCTCGGCGCCGCCCCCAGACATTCTGGCCTTCCTACCGGACTTCCCTGTGAAGGAGCGGATCCTCCGCGAGGCACGGCAACCAGTGAGTTTCCGGGGACATCAAGTAGCCCTGTTTCAGGACTTATCAACGATCACATTGCAGAAACGCAAGTCATTCAAAATCGCCACAGACTTTTTGCGAGAACATGACACGCAGTACTCCTGGGGCCACCCCTTTCGGCTCATTTTCCGTTGAAACGGGACACTGCATCAGCTTCGGTCCCTTCAGGACACTTGCGGAGTGCTGGGAATCACTGCAGCGGATGACGACGCTCCCACGCCTCGCCGCAACACCAGGGAGGGATGGCAGAGAATTCGAAGGCGACGATCCCCGCCCCCGCCTTCGCGACCTGACTTGCCCACGATCCGAGCTGATATGGACAGCGCCATACGAGAGGTATCCAGAGACACATCGTCTGGTGATATGGCCTTGACGGCCTGAGCATACTCCGGGGGGAGATCGTTTTGGCCTCATCATCATTGCAGATGCGAGGGTTCCGGGGGGGAGGGGCACTGGGAGGGCATAGGTGGTGGCTGGACGTCCACTCGAATAACTTTCCACGGACTTGTCCGAAATGGACCAGACTGGGACAATGGTGTTCTCTGAACGGTTGGGGTTGGGGTTGAGGGGGGAGGGCAGGCCACTAGACGGGGTGAGGGGAGGCGGGGAGTTGGGCTGTTTGAGGGAAGTTCGGAGGGTAGGGGAGGGGGGGAGTCGGGTCTGTACTATGCTGGTCTGTATTGCAGTTGCACTTGCTTTGTCCTCACACCACTTTTACAGAGCTCCGGGTACTGCCCCACCGGGGTTGTTGGGGAGAAGTTCCAGGAGGAAGGGGGGGGGATTTGGGGAGCGCGCTGCATTGTTGAGTATTGTTGTTGCATTTGTTTTGACTTCGCTTCATTTATGCAGAAGATTCGGGAACCGCGCTGTTCTGCTGATACATTTACCACACCCCGCACTATCATTTCACACGATCCTTGCTGATGACGGCCCCTGTGGACACGTCAGGCTTGTTAAGCGTTACCCTTACGATTATCACTGATGGCCCTTAAGATAGTTACCCTCAATGTGAAAGGGCTGAACAACCCGGTCAAGCGGAAGGCGGTGCTGTCCCTCCTTGAAAGCACCCAGGCAGACATCTGTCTCCTACTGGAGACATACCTCCTGACCGGGGATTGCCACAGACTGCGATCTCCAAAATTCCCAGTACAGTTCTTTTCCTCCAGGGCTACCAAAACGGCGGGAGTGGCAATCCTGGTGGCTAGGAAATTTAAGGGGGAGGTCCTGCACAAAGTAGCGGAACAGAAAGGGAGGTTCCTGGTTTATAGGGTCCGGATGGGAGGTATGGTGTTCATGATAGGTTCGATATACTGCCCCAATGACCACCAAGATAGGTTTCTGCAATCTGCTCTAGAGGAAGTTGCGACTACCCCAGATAGGCACATAATTATCGGTGGGGATTTGAATATGGTCTTTGAGTCATCCCTGGATAGATCGGCACAACGACGCCCACAGGTGGGAGAAATCTCGCAGCGGAGTAAATCCTGCTTAGGCGATCACGGCCTACACGATTTGTGGCGGCGCCTCCACCCTACTGCCCGAGCCTACTCCTACTATTCACACGCACACAAGACATATGCGAGGTTAGATCATTTACTAGTGACGGGACCGCTTTGTGTACTCGCGACGGCCTCTGACGTGGGAGTTCTTACTTTGTCAGATCACGCCCCAGTGATGGGTACTTTTCAGCTACCGCCGGTGTCACTCCCAAGAGGTGTCTGGCGCCTCCGGGACACCCTGTTGCATAGGCAATCTGTTGTACAACAAATATGTGACTCAATTGGCGAATATCGACGGCACAATGATAATGGCGATACCACTAGAGCGACGCAATGGGCCGCCTTGAAGGCAGTGCTTCACGGTGAGTTTATCGCCATCTCCTGTGCGGAAAATAGGGAACGGCAACAAAAAAGGGACGAACTTACGAACAAGGTGAGGGAGCTGGAGCACGTACATCAGAGGACGGGAGCCCCCAGAGTCTGGAGGCAGCTTAAAGCAGCCCGTAACTTGCTGTCCGCTCTGGACATGGACAGAGCGGAATATGCAGCGTTGCGCCTGAAACACGCGTACTACACCGGCGGTGACAGATGCGGCCGGCTCCTTGCGAGCAGGCTTCGTGTTAAACACCAAAACCATCGGGTGAAAGAGCTGTCGGTGCCCAACGGAGCGACAGTCACGGAAGATGATCAGATTGCGGACGGCTTCCGCCAGTACTACGCTGATTTATATGCGGGCGAGCCCTCCTCGGCGCATCCCGAGGCTGACTACCTGGCCTCGGTCGATCTCCCCACCCTTGCCAAGGAACAGGCAGAACACCTGGAACGGGACATACGATCGAGGAGGTGATTACGGCAATTTCCCGTCTCAAGCACGGGAAGGCCCCGGGACCTGATGGGTACACCCCACTTTTCTATAAAACAATTTGCCAGGAACTAGCGCCGCTGCTGACGCGACTCTTCAACTCCTTTGCGGAGCCGGGAGCTATCCCTCCTGACTTGCTCCGAGCGACAGTGTCGGTTATCCCCAAGCCGGGGAAAGACCGGACGGAATGTGGCTCCTATCGGCCGATCTCGCTGTTAAATGTAGACCTCAAGCTATACACCGGGATCCTGGCGGCACTCTTAGCACCTCATCTGCCAGGCCTGGTGGATCCGGACCAGGCGGGGTTTATCCCCGGCAGACAAACAGTAGACAATACCAAGAGGGTAGTCCATATTCTGGAAAAAGCTTCCCGTGTTCCTGGGGAACGGATGCTCCTCTCGGTTGATGCGGAGAAGGCGTTCGACCGAGTGCATTGGCCATGCCTAGAGAAGGTGCTCTGCAAGTTGGGTATAGGTGAGAAATTTCGCACTTTGATATTCAATTGTTATAGATTTCCATCCGCAGTGGTCCCAGTAAATGGCTACAGCTCTCGACCATTTGCGATAGAGCGGGGTACCAGACAGGGGTGCCCGTTATCGCCGCTACTCTTCGCTCTATATATATGGAGCCATTTGCACAGAGATTTCGGCAGAATCCGGACCCACGAAGGGCCCTGCCGGCTTGCATCGCTGAGCTGGAAGCCTTCGCCGCGGTGGCAGGTTTTAAAATGAATATGGGGAAATCGGCGGCCCTTGACATCTCACTAACCACTGCCACGAGACTCGAGTTACAGGGCCTCTTTCCCATGCGCTGGTCTAAGGAACTGGTTCCTTACTTGGGCATTTTGCTAGCGCCCTCTTTACCTGCTATGGTGACAGCCAACTACGCAGCATTAGGCAGGAAAATTAAGGAAGAGTTGACCCGCTGGAACAAAGGAACGTTATCGTTGCTGAGCAGAGTGGCTGCGGTGAAGATGACGCTCTTACCGCAGGTGCTGTATCTATTTCGGGCCTTACCTCTTCAGCCCCCGAAGGGGTGGATCGGTCAAGCCCAGGCGGACATCGCACGTTTTGTGTGGCAGGGCCACAAACCCAGACTCGAGAGCCTTATCCACACTGGCGCCGGAGTCGGGCGGACTCGGCATACCGGATCTACACAAGTACTTCCAGGCAGCGCAGCTGCGGTATTTAGTGGAGTGGAGCAGGTGGGAATCTGATAAGCACTGGTTGTTTCAGGACCAGGCGGTAGCGGGTAGAACCCTGCAGGAGATACCCTTCCTGTACAGGGCTCATCGTCCCCCCAATCTCTACGCGTCCTTTATCACCCGAGTCCCACTGAGAGTTTGGGACGCTGTGAGTACTAAGCACGAACTTACCACCTTCCCGTCTCCGTTCACGCCACTGGTCGACACCCGGACTTTCAACCTGGGATGGAACCTGGAGCCTTCGCGCACTGGCGGAGGGCCAGGTGCAGCGCGCTGTTTCACATATACGGCCCGGAGGGCGTCGTTTCGTTTCAGGATCTCAGCAAGGAATACCGACTGCCTGAGACCGAACGGATGCGGTATCTGCAGGTACGACACTGGGCGCTTCAGCCGCAGGTGCGTGACCTGGCTGACAGAAAACTTACTCCCTACGAGACGTGGCTGGCGACGCGCTCCTCGGACTCCAAACTCATCTCCGACTTATACAAGCTCTTGCAACCACCCCCTTTCCACATTTACAACCCGGGGCGGGAACGCTGGGAGCGGGAGCTGGGTAGAGAGTTGAGTCACAAGGACTGGGACCACATTTCCTACCGCGCGCGCCATTCAGCATACCACACCGAGCTCACCGAAACCTATACTAAGATATCCACTTATTGGTACTACACCCCTGAGAGATTACATGAAATGAACCGAAACATAGTAAACACCTGTTGGAGGGAGTGCGGGCAGATTGGAACACTCAAACACATTTTATGGGATTGCCCTCTGTTGAGTCCCTACTGGAAGGAGGTCCTAGATGAAATAGACCAGTGCTTTGACATAGAACTCCTTCGCTTCCCAGCCTATGTCCTGTTGGGGTTGCCCAATGGCCTGATGTACCCGCTGAGGTCCAGAAAGGGTAGACAGTTAGCGATCGCCCTGGGTTCAGCGATTCAGAACATACTCATCTACTGGCGCTCCACCACACTCCCCACCATTGTTGGCTGGTTACACAGGCTGTGGCACGTTCTGGGAATGGAGAAGTTGTCACTCACGGTGGCGGGGGAGGAGGATAAGTTTGAGGAGCTGTGGCAGCCTTTCCATACCTTACTACTGTCCGAATTCAAAGAAATCACTTGTCCCTGATATCTCCGCCTATTACGACTAACATCCCTGACTAACCCGCCCACCTAGCTTGTACGGGAAGGTTGCCCGATACAGAGAATGGATACATGGCAGAGGTGCAAGGGGTCTGGGACATTCGCACAGTGCGGGGGGGGAGGGGGAAAGGGAGTTGGGGGTGGGAGGGGAGGGGGGGATTTGGGGAAGGGGATATTAGCTACTGAACTTGTCGGCACCGCGTATCCACCTGGACTCGTGCAATGGAGGATGTCATCATTGTAGCATCATGCAAGTTGAGGGCGCCGTGGAGCGGAAGCTTTGCCTTACCCCTTTATGCCGATTGTTTTCATTTGTTTGTATTGTTTTTGCAATGAAGTAATAAAATACTTTAAACCTAAATGTGTTTTAGTGAATGCATGGATGAATGACTAATCTGTGTGAATGTCTGTATCAGTCTATCCGTTGGTATGTAATTGGCTGCGCGGGTTGGTGAGTAGCTACATGAGTCTCTATATGGGTAAATGATTGGTTGTCTTTTTTTATATATACTCATGAAAATCCAGTTACAGTACATATATAGGTTCTTACATACAGAAGACAGTGCATTAAGTATTTAAAGTACACACACAGAGGCGCTGGTGCATATTATTATCAGATTTGGGAATGAAATATCATGAATATTATACACACTGGATAAAACAGGGTGATATATAAAACCGGATGATAACAATTCCTGATTACATATATTAAATTGATATACGCATAATTTAGGGTACATCCCAAAGACCACCACTTCTCATCCTGCCTGGGCATCCCGCGTTCCTTCTCCACCTTTGATAGGTGACCAAATTGCCAGGAAAGCTGCGTCCGGCCAGCCCCATGGTAGCTGATCTGCTACAGCGAGGGCATGAGCTGGAGCCGAGATCAGAGACAGATCGCAGAGGACCTGGCAAACCCAGACCAGAGCAGAAGTTAGGAGAGTCTCTTGGGCTAATTTGCCTCCAAGATCAACCGGCAACAACAGGGACACCTGACATCCCCCCTGGTGAAGGTAGGCTGATAGAGACAAATGCTTCGCTTGCAACAGCGCTGATAACAGTGACCCTGAGCAATCCTGAAAAAGATGGGGCGGGGGGGATTGATGAGACTATAACCCCTGGCAGGATAATGGAATGTGGGGATCTTAGTGGACAAGCAGATGGGGAGGTAGTGGTGGATCCTTACCCAAGAGAGATGATGCAATACCCCTAGATCCAAAAACGACTCCTTCAGTAATAATGGACAAACCCCTACAACTTACTAGTGCTACCAACAGTCAGGAAATAGGAGAGTGGGGATCAGGGTTCACCCCTCGGAAGCATTATTACTGGATGGTCAATAAGGGGAGGAGGAGATTGATAAAGGAAATAAAGGTGACCCGAGAGAGAGCCAAGTGATTGCTTTTTTTCAGTTTCGGAAGGGGCTGAGCGGTCTGAGGATGGCTTTGGCTCCTCCTCTGAACTTAGCAATATTGACACTGACCCTGAAGAAAGCGATGGAGCTCATGCTCTAACTGCTCGGAAAGTAAGAAGGAAATCTGCTGCTCAACGCTTGGGTGGCAAAGATCTCATGTGGGACTATACATCTGTGACCCAACTGTCAGGCTCTCCGTCAGGGGAAGCGACAGGCCCAGCCAACCCGGATCCTCCAACTCTCCAACTCTAGGGGCTATATACCAGGTGATTTTGATGCATCGAGAAGAGACACGCCTAGATAGTCTGAAAGCCCAGTCCGCCCTGCGTAAGGTGCAGGGGGTAGTCAGGAAATATATGTACAATAAATGTGGACGGATTGAATGATCGGAATAAGAGGCAAAGGCTGGCCGAGTATGTTAGCTTGAATACATTGGATGTCGAGTGTGTACAAGAAGCGTATATTCCCTGGGGAAACAGGAACCTGATGGGTATGGGAGGGTATAATATGCTGGCCTGCACTTCCCATAGCTTCAATATTCAGGGGGTTGAGATCTTTGCAAAGGTTGCTATGGGGGAGGCTAAGCGTAAATTATCAGGTGCACTAGGGCGATGGGCAGCAGTCAAATTAGAGATAGGCTATACCATCTGTGAAATGTACGGTTCAAACCAAGATGACCCGGAGATTTTTTAATCCTTTGAGATAGAACTGGCAACCTGGTCTTGTCCCTTAATTATCTGTGGTGATCTTAATATAACAGCCGAGTTTGGCAGCTAGTAGTCACGGTCTGGTTGACATCTGGGGCAGTAAAAACCCCAATAACCCAGGGCATACTTATTACTCCTGTCCTCACAAAAAATACGGTAGACTAAACTACTTCTAAGTCTTATATTGAGCATATTAAGAACTTTAAGAACTAGGCTCAGGAATTCCTAGCATTATTAGATATAGTGCTAGCTGTTCATAGTCTAGGACACTGTCAAAGCTGCCCTAAGGGTCTTAACAGTCAGCTTTGTAGCATGTGCAAGGAAAGAATGTCGGCTAGAGAATGAACAGCTGTTGGCTGAGCTGGCCAAAGCAGCAGAAGACCACATGACCTCAATAACTCAGGGACAGGAAGCAGCAGATTCCCAACCACGGATTATTTCCCTTAAGGCCGAAATAAACTGCTGGCTTATGCAGAAATCGACCGAAGTGTATCAGACGCAACAAAGTGAATTATACGAGACCGGGGAATTAGTTGGCAAACTGCTCGCGCTACGCCCCAGGACATTTTTTTTTAAAGAATCTGATATCCGCCATAAAAAAAGATGGGCAAACATACACAGAGACTAATGATATACTGGGAGTATTTCAGGAATACTATCAGTCTCTCTATAAGGAAGACGTAGGGGCAACCCAGGATGTTTCATGTAAAATAACAGAAACCAAACTAGGGCCTCGACTTAGTAGTCAGACTCAGGAGGAGCTAGACTGGGATTCTCACTAGAGGAGGTATTACCAGCACTGAACGAGCTACCATCAGGGAAAGCTGCTGGTCCCGAAAGTATTCCCCTAGAAATATACAAACTAATACAAACAGCGATTGCCCCCATACTATTAGATCTGTTCCTGGGTGTGCAACATAATTGGCAAACACCAGAATCCTGGAAGGAGACAGCCATCATCATTTTTCCTAAAAAAGGCAAACCACCAGATAAACCAGCTTCATATAGGCCTATATATTTGATCAATACAGATACAAAACTATACTCCAAAATATTGGCTACTTGATTAGGGAGGGCCATTGGTCATCTGGTCTCGCCCTGGCAGCATGATTCTATTCCCGGGAAGGGGACAACCGATCACATCAGGCGGGTTATAACATTGTTTGATATCCAGGCTACAACAGGGGGACAGATGGCCATGATCATCCTCGATGCCGAAAAAGCGTTTGATCGGGTGGCCTGGAGGTTCTTGTTGGGGCTATTGGAGCTAAAAGGCTTTGGGACACGAATCATCAGGGCCATTAAAGCAATGTACTTGGATCCTAGAGCCCGTTTACAACACAGGGGAAAAAATCAGACAGGATTTTAATATCAAGGGGGACTAGACAGAGATGCCCTTGTTCACCTATTTTATTTGCTCTGTATATAAACCCTTTGATAGAAAAATTCTTAAAGAGCCATGACATCAAACCAATTGTTTTTAGAGGTTCTGAAACCAAGATCTTGGCTTATGCAGAGGACATTGCCATTTTAACCACCAACCCAACCGATGCAGTCAGGAAAGCCATGGCTAGTGCTAAAGAATATGGGCAGGCATCAGGTTAATCGTTGAACAAAGGTAAAACACAGATATTATGCATGGTGTGTAGAAAATGCTACTTATCTGGGGGTCCGTATTAGTTTGAAAATAGACACAATAGTTAAAGATTAATTGTACCACCTGATAGGGGCGTGGCCAGCAGCATGCGAGACTAGACGTGTCTCCCGGGAGCTCCCGGCCGACGTCTAAAGATCCGACATACTTTCCACCTACACGAGCGGAAAATCGCCCAAATACGGTGGGGGATCACCTGGAGAGGGACAAGAGGTCCGCTCCACACAAACGGAGCCGCTGGAGTGAGCAGCGCCGAGTTATATGCGGCGTTCATGTGAGAGGGGAGGACGCCGAACAAGATGGCGGCGCGGTGAATAATCGAGGAGGAAGAACACTGCCTGACTGGGCGATTGCACCCGCGGTGCGGAGAACGGCAGGTGAATCCGGAAGGGGCCGAGGTAGCACCGGGAGTGGCCGGCCGTCCCGACGGTTTGAGATCCGTCGTGAGCCAGAGGTGCACCGGCGGGAACAACTGCCCCACGGACGTGGGGTACACGGTGCCCAGAACCGGAAGGACCCGTAAGCAGGCGCCCAGAAGAGGGAGTGAGCAGGACACCGGACCGCTGACTGGGGCGCCCGGGGCGGAAGATAACGCCGGGGCGCGAGGCGCCCTTTCTCAAGATGGCGGGCGCCGCAACATGCTGACGAGCGGAGGACAGCCCGGAGGCGCTAGCGGCAAGACTACCTGCTTTCCTGTCCGTCGCCGGTGAGGAAGCGGCTCAGAAGAGGTACCTGGGGGCGGCCGGTGCCAGAGAGGCGCAGGGGCTGAGACAGCGGAGGCGCCCGTACTTTACCAAGATGGCGGCCACTGTTCCGGCGAGCTCCGGGGCGTGAGGAGGGCGGCCAACCAGGGGACCGGCGAGGCGGAGGGAGCAAGGCCGCGCAGTGCGGTGTACGTGGTAGCCTAATACGCCGGAGGGGGAGACTGGGACAGAACCCCCCCCCCCCTCGCACCTACTCCCGGAGTTGAGGCTTGGAAGCAAGGGAACCCGAGGCACAAATCTGACAGAGCTGAGCCCCAGGACCAGAACTGCCGACCAGAATCCCCATACTGACGCACAGGTCCCTGGGGGTGGACCCCACCCACACAGACCACGCTGGGAGAAGACGCCCGGTGCTACGCGGTCCACGTTTGGTAGCACGGGGGTGGTGAGCCTTGAAGCGATAGCAGCAGCACGGGCACGGCGGCGAGTTGGGGCACCAGGCGGCAACCGGGACACCGGACACAGCGCTGCTGCCGCCGTGCCTTTGGAGCCTGACCCTCGCCCGTCGGGGTGCAGGGGCCGCGGACCACAGAGCGGCACAGGAGTCCAGAAGAGGCATTGACGGACCGATCAGAAGGGGACAGGACGCCAGGCGAGTGCACAACGCGGACCGGTTATCGAGGGGGGTGAGAGGTGGGGCCGCCCAACACAGAGAGCCGGTCTCGGCGAGTGGTCAAGAGGTGGACACCCCTCGGAGCAAGCGGAGCATTGTGAGGAGTACTACGAGGAGGCAACCGAGTTACACCGGCACTCACGCCTAGGAGACGGGCGCACCAATAACTCAGCGAAGATGGTGAAGAAAGATCACCCCCACCCAAGCCCCCCAAACAGGGCACGCTGGACACCTTCGCAGCACCGAAAACATCCAAAGACAACGCGGGTGCCGCAGCAGAGGGAGCCTCTGACACGGACAGGCTACTAGCAGCGATCCAGGTGTCTAGAACTGACATACAGGACTCCAGAGCGGCATTGGAGGTGAAAATTGGGGAGGTAGGCTCGGAGGTCACGCTCCTGCGGCAGGATTTCAAGAACCTCTCCGCCAGAGTGACCGAGACTGAAACACGCATTGGTGAGGCGGAAGACTCGATCACGACACTCAAGAAAGATATGGCGGAGCTTCAGGCGTCACACAGACAGCTCCTCTGGAAGGTGGATGATGCGGAAAATAGGGCCAGGCGCAATAACCTCCGCTTTGTGGGATTTAGAGAGGGGATCGAGGGGAACAATATGGCGGCATTCCTGCATACATGGCTTACGGACACATTCACAAACGCCCCCTTCTCGTCCTGCTTTGTGATCGAAAGGGCGCACAGGGCGCTCCTTGCGAAACCCCCGGAGGGTGCCAGGCCCAGACCTGTGATCGCCCGCTTCCTGAACTTCGCGGACAGAGACTTGATATTACGTGAAGCGAGAAGGATGGGCAACATCCGACTGGAGAACACCAACATATTGATCTTCCCAGACTATAGCCAAGAGGTCCAGCGACAGCGGCGCTCCTTCGACGCAGTGAAAGTTAAATTGAGGACATTGAACATGAAGTACATGTTGCTCTTCCCAGCAAAGCTCAAGATCATATACAAAGACAAAGCACACTTTTTCACCCACCCGGACGATGCATGGGAATGGCTGGAGGAACGACCGATCCTTAACAGTCGGGAAACTGCGGGGAGAGAGGAACTAGCGAGAGCGGCACAGGCAAAGGCGCGGTGGGGCTCACCGCAACGGCAGAGGAGGAAATCAAGGAGACTACACTCGAGATACACGGGGACCCCGTACCAGCCACGCCCGTCGGCAGGCACTAGGAGAGGGAGATCGGAGTCACCGGGGACGTCGAACAGGGCGAACATGTCACCATCGAGGCACCAGGACCAGGCCTGTTCAGAGGGGGAAAGAGAGCGCATCAGGGTCTCGGACGGGAATGATGAGATGTCGGACAGTGACCACCATTCCTTACATCCACTGGAAGCAGAGATACGGCAGTTAGAACGGGACATACCTGATAAGAACTGCAGCACGGTACCGACCACGCAAGACTCACACTCCTGACCAGGGAAGAGGTGGACGGCTGAATGGTCGGTCGGGACACGGATATGACACGCAAGTGGCCACAACCCTTTTTCGTTGTTGTTTTACTTTCCTTTGTTACCCTTTTCTGTTTACAGGAACAGCGCATTGGTTAGGTTGTCAGTTGTTCCGTGAGAGTTTGTGAGGGAGGGTATTGTGGGCGGGCGACAGACCTACTCCTACTGAAAGTCATGTCCCGCTCGGGGGCTCATCTCGATGGGGAGGGAGGTGGGGAGGGGGAGGGGGGAAGGGGTCTTCTGGTTTGTTGGGGTTGGCGAGTGGGTAGGAACACAAGTTGGGGATCTTGGGGGGGAGGTTGGTTACTGGAATACTCATGGGGGAACAGTCAGATGCACAATCAGCCACGTGGTCGCAAACTGCTGCTACGGTCTCCTACTGACCTTCAGACGAACGACACAGTATGGCAGATACACTGAATACTACTGAGAGACATCAGAGGGGGTTCTCCATTCTGACATGGAATGTCAATGGACTAGGGTCCAAAATAAAGAGAGGATTGGTAAACTCGTACATCAAAAGGGTCGCCCCAGACCTTATCCTCCTACAGGAAACGCACCTCAGGGCAGGAAAATGCACATTCATAGCAAGGGGGAGGTATAAAGTATTGACTCACGCGGGCTATACGTCAGGAGCCAGGGGAGTCGCAATCCTAATCAACAAGACACATCCCTTTACTGTCACACGCTCGTGGAGCGATCCACAGGGCACATACGTGGGAATACAGGGGTTGTGGAATAGGCGGCATATGACAATTATCTCAGTGTATGCCCCGCCAAAACTCCAATCGCGCACACTCAGGGAAATAGCAGCCATCCTATTGGACACAGCTGACACGATGCAGATAGTGGGGGGGGACTTCAACGACGTCATGTCAGAAGAACTAGACCGTTCAGGTGCAACACGCAGAGGGGGGACACAAACGGCATTGGCACAATACATGGCGGAGATGGGACTCACCGATACATGGCGCTGGCGACACCCGACACAGGAGACGTTCTCCTTTTACTCAGGGGCCCATAAAACCTTCTCCAGGCTAGACTATATTTTCATGGCAAGGCAATACCTGGCGGAGGGTGACGTGTTCGCCTACAAAGCACGGGGGATATCTGATCACTCGCCGCTGTACGCACACTTAGGGAACACCACTGTGAGGCGAGAGACTGAGTGGCGCTTGGCGGCTTGGGACATACAAACCCCCGAGATGACACGAGGACTGAGGGCAGATATAAAGGTGTATGTGGCGGAGAACGAGGGTTCTGTAGACTCCAATATTACCTTCTGGGAGGCAATGAAACCGGTGCTGAGGGACAGAATCAGAGGGAGACTACGGGAGGAGCGCCATAAACGGCATAGGGAGGCGGCAGGGCTAGAAGCTGACATCCTAGCGCTAGAAAGGGACTACCATGTGCACAAAGGGGAAGGCGTACTGAGGCGGTTGCAAGATAAACAGAGGGAGTATAGGCAATTGGTCTCTGATGAGGCGAAGACACAATCACTAGCAACACTGCACCGCCTGTACGATGTCGGTGACAAGTCAGGCAAACTTCTGGCATGGCTCGGCAGGAGAGAACGAGCAGCAAGGTGGGTGGAAAAGATCAGGAGGGACGGGGGCGTCATGGAAACTACAGACAGGGGCATAGCAGAGGAGTTTGCACTCCACTATGAGGCCTTCTACAGAGGCAGAGACCTCGGAACAGTTGACGAGGCCCTACAGTATATGGAAGATGTGGATATCCCAGTACTGGAGGCAGAACTCAGCGCCCCTCTGGAGGCGGACATCACATTGGAGGAGGTTAGAGTAGCCATAAACAAGTTAAAAACGGGGAAAACACCGGGACCCAACGGTTTTCCGGCGGAATTTTTTAAAACGACGGCCGACCTGCTGACGCGTCATCTGTTGGCCCTATATGTTGAAGCTTACGAAATGGGGACGCTCCCACGAGACCTCGCACTGGCGACCATAGTACCGATACACAAGCAGGGCAAGCCAGAGGAGGATTGTGCCTCATACCGCCCAATCTCATTGCTGAACATGGAGGTGAAAGTGCTGGCCACGATTCTAGCGACACGTCTCCGGACGGTCGTTCCTGACCTTATACACACGGACCAGTCAGGGTTCCTGCCGGATAGAGCAACAAAGCTTAACCTCCGACGGACACACAACTGGCTTCAAGAAGTGAAAGATAGGACGGAACCGCACTGGTTCCTGTCCTTGGACGCTGAAAAAGCGTTTGACGCAGTACACTGGCCCTTTCTCATGGCGGCGCTTAGGCGGTGTGGTTTTGGTCCGCACTTCCAGAAATGGATTGGGCTGCTGTACACGGCGCCGAGAGCGCGGGTACGAGTTAATGGATGGTTATCGCGTGAATTCCGTGTAGAGAGGGGCACCAGACAAGGATGCCCGCTGTCCCCGCTACTCTTTACACTCACGATAGAAATATTGGCGGCCAAAATTCGGCAGGACCCAGGGATCCATGGTTTTACATGGAGTTCCTCAGGGGAGGCACAGGAAAAGGTTTCGTTGTATGCCGACGACGTCCTACTGTACATTACGAAACCCGAGGTCTCCGTGGGGACGTTGTTCGGAGTGTTGGAGGGCTTTGGGGCAATGGCGGGCCATACCATCAACTGGCACAAATCAGTCTTGTACATGCCGCAGGGACCAGTGGCAGACGTGCCTCTACCAGACCATTTGCTCACGACCACGGAAGGGTTCCAGTACCTTGGGGTCTATATCACTCTGGACAAACAGCTCTCGTTTCAGACCAATGTAGAACGAATAATGAAAGTGGCAGTAGAGGATATGACGAGATGGAGGCTGCTACCGCTCACCCTCCTGGGCAGGGCGGCGATGTACAAAATGATTACTTTACCGAAATTCCTCTACGCACTTCAGAATGAATACTACCCACTCCCGACCACCACGATCGCCAAAATCCATGCAGACTTACGATCGTTCCTATGGTTAGGCAAACAGCCACGCATTGCACTCCAAACGCTCCAACGGCACCAATACAATGGTGGGATCTCATTGCCGAACCTGGAGGCATATTACTGGGCGGAACACTTGACCCCCATAAATGACTGGTTACATACACCGGCGGACCACCCGACGTATGCATTAGAAAGACATACCTTGTCTGCACACAATATTCTTCATTACTTGTATGGAGGGAAGCCAGGGAGGAAGCTCCTGCCCGCTACCATGATCACAATTCGAGCATGGATGAGGGCCACAAGGGCCACGGGATGGGAGGAGAAACCTACACGCCAGACACCGCTGTGGCACGGCAACTGGTTTACGGAACTTCAAAAACTGGAGGGCTTCCATAGGTGGGACGATATAGGGATATCTACCATCGGGGACGTGATCAGGCAGGGTGAGTTGAAGACTTTTGCGATGCTCCGGGAGGAGTTTGGATTACATCCCACACAACAATACAAACACTTGCAGCTAGTCCATGCTTGGCGAGCACAGAAGATAGTACTACAAGACATACAGGAGTATTCACCCCTAGAAGGGAGACTCTTGCAGGAACAAATACTACACCAGGCAGTGTCCCTCACATATAAAACACTCACAAATAACATGTTGGGAAGTTTGGCGACAATCAGGGGCAAGTGGGAGGCGGAAGTGGGGCAATTGGAAGATTTAGACTGGGAGCTGATCCTGATGCACCCCCGGGAAGTGGCCATTAAGTCACGGCTGAGGCTGATTCAATTGAATGTGCTGCACAGGACGTACTTTGATAGGAGGCGTCTCCTCAGGATGGGAAAAATAACAGACGACACTTGTCTTCGCTGCAGGGCCGAACAGGGGGACTTCTACCACACAATCTGGTCCTGTGCGGAGATTCAACAGTATTGGTCTCACATCTTCACGGAACTGGGGGAGGTACTGGGTGTAGAGCTGACACTGGACCCGAAGCTGGCACTACTGGGACTGGTGACCGAAGTAGACCTGCCGCGCCCGCATATCATTTTCTTGGTGCTGGCATTAGTAGTGGCGAAAAGGGACATTGCCAAATACTGGGGGGCAGCGGAAAGGCCAGAAGTAGAGGAATGGAGGAGAGGGCTAGACCTCTATATGGCTGCAGAATGAGTGACGTACAGAGCGAGAGGTTGTCCCAGAAAATTCCGAAAGGTATGGGGTAAATGGCGACAATACCATGGCCTAGAAGCCGGGCACCTGGGAGGTCCCTCATAGGCGTATGGTGTGCTGAGGCGGGAATGGGAGACCACCTGATAAAGATATGTAATTGTTGGCACTTTGATGTGCTGAGAAATTTAGGGTCACAAAGCATGTAAGGTTATGTACAGTATCATGGGTTTGGAGTCGAGCATCAGCAGAGTGGGCACGAAGGGCATTGATGGACTAGTGCCACTTAGTTGGCCGAGTATGTGACCGAACTGTAACCGCATTGAGATGGTAACCAACCGGTTTGTAGATAGGGGAGGGTGGGAGGGGGGGGGGAATTTGGGGGGGGGAAATAACCCAAAAAGCAGGTTCGGGGAGTTACTTAAAGAGCTCGCACGTCAGAGAATAACTGCAAGTTAATCAACGAAAACAAAAGTCGCCGCCCGGCCTCCGGGCTGTGGGCATGAAGGCTGTGGAGATAGAACCATGATGTTAGTTTTCTCATGCTAAATCTGAGCTTGCTGTGAACATATTCTTTTCCACCTGCACAAAAAAAAAATAAAAAAATAAAAATAAAAAAAACAATTGTACCACCTGATAAAAACAATATCTACAGACCTTAAAAGGATAAATGGGCTGCACATATCTGTTATTGGGCTGGGAAACGTTTTAAAAATGACAATGCTACCAAAAATGTTGTCTATGTTCCGTTCTATTCCACTCGCGATAGATGCAGCAGTTTTAAAAGCACTAGTAGCCATGTTTTTAAATTTCACTTGGCAATACGTAAAAGTCAGACGCTCCCTAAACTACCTGACACTTCCACAGGCACAGGGTGGGCTAGCGTTTTCTAATATTATATTATATCACTGGGCGAGTCTTTTACACCAGATGTAGATTCTATTCTGCTCGGCTGCAAGTGAAGAGACAGAGGAGGAAAGGAAAGCCAGGATTCCAACAATATATGAGCTTACCTTATGATGGGACGCTTTGGGGTTGCTATTGCGTAAGGTAGAGCCAAGTTACTACAAGAAGGTGTGATTTAAGGTGGTGCTAAGTGCCTGAGAACTATGGACCAGAGTGTGTAAGGCTATGGCAATACCAAAAATTAATCTCTACACCCCACTCTGGCGATCGCATATCTTTCTGCACCCCTTCTATGATAATATGGGAAAACACGGGAAACAACTAGGCCTGATTTTGTTAGGAGATCTATATGGGTCAGGCCAGATACGTCCTTTTGCTGCCCTACAACAGGACTATGGGATGCCTGCTAGGCAATATTTTAAATATGTACAGATCCGAGAATTTTTTTGCTAGTCGTACACCGGTAGTACCTTCCGAAAAAATACCACTACTGGAGATAATTGCACAGAGGGGTAACAGAATAAAGAACATTTATAGTATACTGGTAAAGAGCATCCCAGATGATGTAGAGAGGACAAAAACTAATTGGGCCAGGAAGCTGAACAACCCTGATGTTGATGTGTACATGGCTCTGCTATTAGCGTCTAAAACTTTTCGATCAACCAATCTTAAGACACAACATTATAAAACTTTGTGTAATCTGTATTTTACCCCTGTCAAGCTTGTTAGTTGGGGCAAGAGAGCAGACCATAGGGACACAAGGTAAGGGGAACGGCCTGCAACAATAGTGTATATGTTTTGTGATTGTGATAGGCTGCTATCTTTAAAGAACAAGGTGGCGAGTTTCTAGGAGGTGCTGCTAGGATGTAGGATTAACCTATCCCCTACCCTGATTCTAATGGGCTATGATATTTGTATTGGCCTGGATACTACAGAGAAATATTTTGTATTTATCTGCACAGCTGTTTTTAGGATAATCGCAGCAAGATGGAAGGATTCTGATCCCCCCCATCTTTCAAATATGGCTAGCACGTCTCTTGGGGATATATAATCCCGAGACCGCACTATACGCATGCAGGGGTAGGAAGACCAGTAAATGATTGGTTGTCTGAGTACCTGTATGGGTGCCAGAGTGTCTGTGTGGGTGGGTGGGGATGTGTGTGACTCCCTGCATAGATGTGTGAGCGGGTGAATTACTGGGTGTATAGGTTCGTGATTGCATCTACAAGGGGCTGTATGGGTGATGAGTGTGCATATGGCTGTGTTGGTGAGTGACTGGATGTCTCAGTGGTATATGTCTGAGTAACTACATATGTGAAAGGCAGTAAATGTGAGTGATAGAGTATATACGTGACTATATGTGAGAGTGAGTAATTGTAAGAGTGGCTGTATGGATGAGTACTGCTTGTGTCAGTGATTGTAGAAGAGAGTAAGTATGTGTAACTATCTTTATGAATAAGTGAGGTGGTGTGTGTGTATAACTGTATAGGTGAGTAAATGGCAGTGTGATTTATTCTTTGGGTGACTGACTAGGTGTGTGACTCACTCTTTGGGTGAGTGGTGGTGTGTGAGTGTCTTTATGGGTATATGAGTACATACATCAGTGGCTGTATTGATGAGTGTCTGCGTGTATGAGTGAGTAGATGTGTGTGTAGACCTATGAATCAGTCAGTGGGTATGTACTAACTAGTACTGGTGTGTCTATGGTTTAAAAAATGGTAGCTTGTATTTTAGAGTGGGTGTATGAAAGGTTATATTAGGATGTGATGAGGTGCATCAGATATTAAGTGGATGATATCATCAGTGATGTAATTTGATATGTCATCAGTGATGTCTCTGACCATGTCATGAGTGATGTAATATGCGACATCATCAGCAGTGCATTGCCGGGGTGCGAGTTATAGTTAGCTCAGAGTGAAATGCCAGCCTAACTATAACGTCCCTGAAACCTGTGATTTTTCAGTGACTATCTAAGGATTTTTAAATGCTGATTGCTAACTATAATGTCCCTGAAACCTGGGTTTATTTCAGTGAATTTCTAAGGTTTTTTAAATGTTAATACTAACTATAACGTCCCTGAAACCTGTGGTTTTTCAGTGAATTTCTAATTTAAATGATAATTTCTAACTATGCCTACATAGGTAGGACATGTACAGAAAGAGGTAGAAAGGCGTAGAAAGAAGCAAGAGAAGTGCATAAAGTTGCAAGAGAGGTGCAAAAAGATGAAGAAAGGCGCAGAAAGAAGCAACAGAGGTGCGGAGGAGGCCTAATTCGACTGTACCTTTCCACAGACTCCTACAAAGTATCCTAATCACTAATCCTTCTCCCAAGGTATCCTAAACCTCACTTTTCTCTTGAAGGTTCACTATTCATCGACTGCTCAGAATGTTAGGCCTATCAAATGTAAAACAGCAATCCTAACCATGTCACTGTTGTCTCACCAAGTTTGTAAAGGGATGTGTGTGTGTGTCTCTGCTTTTACCTAGTGACGTGTTATATAAAAATAAACATGCAAATACTTGAATACCTGTGTTTCAAACAGCGTGCTCTGTAACTTTGTGTACAAAAAGGTGTATGCATTTTTTTCTGCTCATAATACAGGGCCCATGGGTATTCAATAGTATATTTGAGGGGCTCTACAACACCTATTTACATAAGACATGTCTGCCTGTGCAAACAAATGACAGAGCAGAACTGAGAAGATTTGACCACCTATAGGAGAAACTACCCGCTTTTTAAGCTACCATCTCCAGATGCATAACACATGTAAGAATACATGTACAAGTAGACATATACCTGAGCCACAAGAGCACGTAGAACTTTAAACTTGACAGCTTTCACTCCCCATTTGAGTACACAAAAAGAGGTGAGAGAAGTTTAAAAATAAACAAGAGAAGTGCAGAAAAAAACGAGAGGTGCAGAAAGAGTAACAAATGTGCAAAAGGAGGCAAGAGAAGTGCAGAAAGAGGCACAAAAAGTGCAGAAAGAGGCAAGAGCGGTGCAGAAAGAGGCAGGAAGGGTGCAGAAAGAGGCAAGAGAGGTACCGAAAGAGGCAAGAGAGGTGCACACAGAGGTAAGAAGGGTGCATAAAGAGGCAAGAGGGGTGCAGAAAGTGGCAAGAGACGTACAGAAAGTGGCAAGAGAGGTACAGAAATAGGCAAGAGAGGTACACACAGAGGAAAGAAGGGTGCAGAAAGAGGCAAGAGGGGTGCAGAAAGTGGCAAGAGAGGTACAGAAAGAGGCAAGAGAGGTACACATAGAGGAAAGAAGGGTGCAGAAAGAGGCAAGAGGGGTGCAGAAAGAGGCAAGAGGGGTGCAGAAAGATGCAAGAAGGGTGCAGAAATATGCAAGAGAGGTACACAAAGAGGAAAGAAGGGTGCAGAGAGAGTCAAAAGGGGTGCAGAAAGAAGCAAGAGAGGCACCGAAAGAAGCAACAGGTGCAGAAAGGGGCAACAGGGGTGCAGAAAGAGGCAACAGGGGTGCAGAAAGATGGAAGAGAGGTGCAGAAAGAGGCAATAGAGGTGCAGAAAGAGGCAACTGAGGTGCAGAAAGAAGCAACAGAAATGTAGAAAGAGGCAAGCATAGTGCAGAAAGAGGCAAGAGAAGTTCAGAAACAGGCAACAGAGGTGCAGAAGAAAGAAGCAAGAGAGGTCCGGAAAGAAGCAAGAGAGGCGCAGAAAGAAGGGAGTTGCAGAAAGCAGCAGAGATGTGCAGAAAGAGGCAAGAGAGGTGCAGAAAAAGTAAGAACAGTGCAGAAAGAAGCAAGAGAAATGCAGAAAAGTCAAGAGAGGCGCAGAAAGAAGCAAGAGTGGGTTGCACACTATTAGTACCAATTTAACACCCACATTTAGCAATAAGTAACAGGTGACCATTCTATGTTTGCAAAGGGCCTTCCACCACGCTTGTCGCTGCATTTTTGATAACGTTTGAGCCAGAAACAATGTTTTTTTCTTCAAATCTGCAGATTTTTTGTTCAAATCTGCAGATTATGCAGCAGATGATGGATTATGTGGCAAATGCGGAAAAGGTATAATTGTGCGAACGTCGATGCAGCCAAACAGTTGCATAATTCCAGTGGCCCTGCTCATGCTTCTGACTAGGTCCAGAAGGGCTCCTCTGTGGTTCCTTCTTTTTTTGTCTCATTGAGTTTATAGTTTAGCTTCTATGGAAACGAGGAAGACTAAACCTGAGGTTACACCTCCACAACACAGACTACCATACCACATAAATAGTCTCCATAACACATAATCCCACTCTACATACTTCCTATACACTAAATACCACATACTTTCTATCCACATATCTCCACTGCACAATATACCACATAATTTCAGTACACACAACGTACATTGACTCCACTCCCAAAAACATCAGTAAAAAGCTATTACATTTACAACGCCAATAGCTCTAACTCGAGACCGATTACAACTAGTAGTCACATTTGTAGAGTGCTGGTGAAAGGGGTCTGGGCCTCCGACCAGTATTCAGGAATTCCACTGCGTAGGACTTACATGAGGTACCAGGAGGGCTTCTTGGCCCCTACAGTCCCTCAGGAGTAAAGTGAACTTCATCCCCCAACCAGTAGTGTGCCAGGAGGGGTGTTTGCAGAATGGTGGAGAAAGGGAGACGTGGCCTCTGAAGACCTCTTAGCAATCCCACTGTAAAGGACTTACTGGAGGTAACAGGAGGGGTAGTTTGCCTCCAAGGACATCCTTGAGGGCCAACTACACCTCTTATTACCTCCAGTAAGTCCTACACAGCAGGATTGCTAAGTTCTCATAGCAGGCCACACGCCCTTTGTCCACCACTCTGCAAACACGCTCCCTGGCACGCTCTTGGATGGGAAGTGAAGTCCCCTTCACTACTGGGGGTCCTTAGGGGCCAACTAACCTACCTGTTACCTCCAGTAAGCCCAACACAGTGGGATTGCTGAGAGGTGGACACAGGCCACCTCCCCTTTCTCCACCACTCTGCAAACGCACCTCCTGGTGTGCTCTTGGTTGGGGGATGAAGTCCCCTTGCCTCCTAGGGGTCCCTGGGGGGCAACTAGCCCTCTTATTTCCTCTAGTAAGCCCCACACAGCTGGCTTGATGAGAGTGGTCCGAGGCCATACCCCCTTTTTACACCTCCCTACAAACACGCCTCCTGGCGCACTGCTACTTGGGAGATGAAGTCCACTTTAGTCCTCAGGTCCTCAGGACACAAGGGGACCTCATCACCTCACCAGCAGTGTGCCAAGAGATGAATTTGTAGAGTGGTGTAAAAAGGGGTGTGACCGCCTACTGCCTCTCAGCAATCCCACTGTGTGGGGCTTATTGGAGGTCCCTGGTGGCCTAGTTGGCCACCAGGGACCATCAGCAGCGACAGGGACTTAATCCCTCAACCCAGAGCGCGCCAGGAGGTACGTTTGCAGAGTTGTGCAGGGAGGGAGCGGGCCCACAGCAAGTTCCTTTTCATTTTAAGAAGGGGGGCTGTGTGGCCCCCCTTCTCTTGAGCCTTTTGGGCCCCGGGACCCCATCCCCCAGGACCTGAGCCATTTTCTTTTGTCATTGAAAATGTAGGGGGCGTGAGGCTTCCCTTCTGAGGCCGATTACGGCCCCGGGGACAGGCCTTTCTTTTTCTTCTTTTTGAAAGGGGAGGGGGTCCCCCTTCTCTTGAGCATTTTGGGCCCAGGTGACCCATTCACCGGGACCTGAGCCATTTTTTCTAATTGAAAAGGGAGGGGCGCGCCCCCCTCTCCAGGACAATTATTTATGGAAGGGGGGGCCGCATGACCCCCCTTCCCTGGGCCTCTTTTGGCCCTGGGGTACCCACCCCCGGGACCTGCCTGAGGCTAATTATGTCTGAGGCTAATTATGGCCCGTGGAACCCCATCCCCCTGGCTGGCCTTACGTTTAAAATATCCCCACAAAATAAAAAAGGGAGCGCGCTACGTGGCCCCCCCTTCCGGCCATTTTTGGCCCCAAGGACCCCATTCCCCAGGGCTTGGCCTTTTTGCTAGGGACCTCAGGGGAGCCCCAATGCCCCTACGGTCCCTGTCAACTCCCCTCCTCCTGCGGGAGCCAGCATTGCTTTTAGGCAAAGGGAGCTGCTGACATGCAGCTCCCTTTGCCCAAAAGCAATACGGCTTCGCTACATGGAAGCAAGAGCAGTTTTTCTGCTCTCGCTTCCATGAAGCGAAGCAGATGTTTGCTATGGCAGGGCGGTAGCAATGCTACCGCCATGCCATAGCAAACTGCAATGTCCCGGGGGTGGGCAGCCCGGGACACTGCTGGAGTCGGCCCTGGGGGTGGCGGCCCCAACCACGCTTCATTTATTTGAAAAAAGCCCTGGGCAGGTGGCGGTCCCCGGGGCTGCAGGGGCAGCGTGCCCCACATTTAATTAATATCGCCCCAAGATGGCCTGCCGAACTGTCATGCCCACTTGGAAAGTGCCTACATTTCCTCCACAAGCTCTGAACAGCCCAGCCCTGCCCCGCCTCACCCATTTGAACTGCTCAGTGAGCAGTGGGCTAACGCTCCCCCGCTTTAGCGGTGGAGTCGTTGCTGCTAAATAACACCGGACTCCCGATATGGCAGTATAAGAGCCTATTACACTTTACCCATCATATATTTTTTTATTCTACATGCTGATTTTGGTCATCTTTAAATATATTTTCGTCAAATTGCAGTTTACAGTGGGCACTGATGGTAATTAGAAGATTTAGCTTTACCTTTCATAAATAAATTGCTGCTAAAACAATGGACACATTGGTAGGGGCAAGAGGATTTATGTGATTCTGTGACTATAGCATTTACCATATAACTATGGATTTACTGCAATTACCACACAATTTGCTGTATAATTTACAACGTTTGCAAATTCTATGTAAAATGCCAAATGGATGAAAATAACGCTACTAGCAAATGGGACACATAGTTTTCATTTTTTGCCACATAATTAAGAAAACCTTGTCCCATACTTTGATCCTCCATTCATCATAATCCTAGTAACACAGACAACAGTAAAGCTCTGCAGAGTGGTTTTACGGATGTCATTATAATGATGAAATCCATATTTCTCAGAAGAAAGTGAAATATATCCCATAGTCGACCGTTCACTCTGAAATATGGGTTTTTATTTCACCGTATGTCGTGCAATTCTAGCACCCAAGCACAGTGGCGGCCGGCATGACTTGCGGGTTGGTGAGGCAGGCGCAGGGGGTCAGGGAGGCACGGTTGGGCTGCAAGGTTGCGCAAAGGGAAGAATTTCTTTTTTTTACATTTACCTTGCTGCCGGGTCCCGCGTCTCTTCTCCTTGCTGTTGCTCTCCTCGTAGGACAGGAAGCCAGGAACAACAGCCAGGCACCCCTGACCAATCACAATGCTGCAATACGTCCTGGTTGAACGCTCAACCAGGGAATAGGGACAGGGATTGTTCTCCATGCGAGCTGTAATGCAGCCTGCATGAGGAACGGGGAAAGTGTGCATGACTAGTTTGGGTGGCCGGAGAGGGCCGACCAATCAGTAATTGCGCACTTTGTGAGTGGGCAAACCACTCCTCCCCTGCTCTGCTCCGGGAGCTCGCAACGGATACATAAAATGATAATAACTTAAAGTTATCATCATTTTATATTTCCTTTCTTTTAAGCTGCTCAAAGGCAGTGGGGCGACGCTCCTCCGCCATAACGGAGGACCCGTCACTGCAAACATGAAGAGAAAGAGCGATGCCAAGGTAAGCAATCAGAATTTCTTGTAATACACCAAGATAGACCAAGACTACCTTTTAAGGATTGAGAATAAATTACTTAGGAGGATTAATTTGATGACTACTTGAAATAATTATATCCATTGGAAACTCTGGCGCTTCCGTGGGGGGAATGTCAATATTTCGATAAGAGTGAGGTTCCAGGGCGCTTATGATAAAAATATTTCTATATTGGTACCAATGAATATGAAATCAAATATGTTGAGTTATCTTTCTGTACACCAGAACAACTTATTTTGGAAGGAAAAAAGCAAGTGAATGAAAGGGGACTTGGATTAAAAACAACACGATATGTCATTTGGTAGCACTTTAAACAGAACTTGGATAGAATATCAACTTAACGTGCACATTCATTGCATATCTGATTAACATAATCATGAATGGCCTGAAGAAGGTGGTCGAGCAATTTGGAGTTCCATCGAAAAGCCTCATCAACGCTTTTATACTAATTACAAAACCAACACACGGATAGCATAAAAAAAAAGAGAATTGATTTTTGCTGTTAATGTACTGATATGGAGCATTGGAGCATTTTTTGGTTTCGACCTGGCGAGGGGCAAAGCCCCTCCCAGATCGAAAACTATTGTCTACAGTAGGGATGTTTGGACCGCCTCTGTCTATCATTGGCTAGCTCCATAAATGGAGGCTAGCCATTGGGAGACAGAGGCTGTCAATCGCGCTTTCTCTTGAAAACGCGATTCGGGGGCGTTTCTGGTGCTTTTTTTAAGCCCCGCCCCTTTGTCCCGGGCCGCGCTGCGATTGGCTGCCGGCCCGGGACACCCCCGTGACGTCATTCCCGGGCCGCGCTGTGATTGGCTGCCGGCCCGGGACACCCCCGTGATGTCAGCCAATCACAGCGCGGCCCGGGACCTGACTTGTTTCATCATTGTGTCCCATATTTGGCGAGTACAAATATACCTCCTAACCAAAAAATTCTAAGAAATTAAGAAGCAATGAATTACCTATGACGATAAAGAGCGCAGTTTTATTTTCTAGATGGCAAATAATTTTAAGAGGCGTCTTAGAAAAGGTATTTTCCAGGCATGGAAGCTATCCTTCGCCTTCTGCCACGGCGCTTCTGTTTACAAGACGTTCTCTGCTGGTTAAGTATCTGGTCTGTAACATCTGTGTTCAGAATGGGAGGTTTTTCCTGCTTGTGAACTTTAAAACTCCGATAACAAAAGAGCACACCTGGCCTAGTGACCCAAAACAAAAGAAGAAATGGATTAAAAAGGGGCTTTATCTGGTAGGAGGGTGAAGAGCTCTGCATTAACCCGAGACCGTGATATCTTCTGACAGCATGAGCTAAGCACCTGTGTCTGCTCTAAATCAACCTACTGCAGCGCGAGAGAACATTGCTACAGGAGCCGGGGCTTTCTCCAGAGTGGAATCACATTTCCCTTTTGAGTCTCCGTGAAAAGGACTTTTTTAATATTTTACTTCGAAGGGGGCGGATCGATACTAGTTCTGTGAACATAAATCCTACATTAATCCATATAACACGTACAGCTCAGGGGAACGACAGTGCAGGTTTTAATAGACTGCCCCCACCAATTTAACTAACAGGAAATCTGTGGGGCCTATTTCTCTGGGTGAGGGTGCACTTCAGTTTCCGGCTCCCCTTCGCTGCTGCTGGACCATCAGTGCGCGCGCCAACCGGGGCCTGCTGCACACCAGTTACAATTCGAGCACCTGACTGCCGGAAGCTGGAATTAGATCATCACTCATTTCACACAGGACTCCAAATATCCCTCAGACGGTAATAGCGTCACTGGAGACTAATTAAACTCACTAATGAAGTCACTTGAGATCCGTGCTAGTGACTGAGGAAGGAAGGGCTGCATAACCCAGGGCAAAACTGAGGTAATAAACCACTTACTCTGATAAATGTTTACTGTTGTGTCAGCATGCCGTGCAATTACAGCAGGGGCTGTGCGGGCAGCTAACTTAAAAATAATAATAACTCCCCTTGCTATGGGTCATGTGCACAAATTAATAACATGATCGTTTGACATTTTTTAAAGTACAGTAGCGGCTTGGACCGGTAAATTGTGGCGATTTTGAGTTGCTCGTTGCCTTAGGAATATCTGTGGGAAACTGCATATATTTTATATAGACGTATAAAGTTGGATTAAAGCACTGTATTGATCGTAGAGAGTGATACCCAGTGTGATGCTGAGAACTGCTGCACATAAACGTATGAGGCGCAGAGAGAAAAAATATGTTCACATTACGATACAAGGGCAGACCTGCCGATGGGCAATGCACCGAGGAATTGACTGTTAAGGCGCTTCAAGCCACAGAAAAACTGAGCCGTGCGTAAAGGAGTGACAACTAACATGTGGAGTGGCTATGTGAGCCAGAGGCTACTGCTAGAGTACCAATAAAGCGCTGCTGAAACCGATCTTTGTCTAGGTTGCAGTATATTAACTTATTGCCTTCAATTCCTTGAAAGGGGGCGGCTCGGGCTGAAATGGCAGTCTCCTCTCCTTCGGGCGAGGGGCGCATTCCAATGACGTCTGACGCCGTGAGTGTGTGAAAGAGGCCACTTTAATGAGACAGGTGTGCTTCACATTAATAACCAATCACATTAAATGCCATACAACTACATTTTATAACCTCGCTAATGCACTGTATTCCTGAATGCCCCAACGCCCCTGCCCTACAATTATCCATCTTGTTGAACTCAACTGACTTCCCGGGGTCCGCTTTCCTCTTTGTCTTTCCCAACTCTGCTCAAGTGACCTCTTAACCTGAGACAATTTGTAAACTCACCGACCCCCCCACCTCCTGAGCGGATCCGCCTGTACCATAGTGAAACCAACCCTGCTTTCTCTCCTTCCTTACATTGTACAACCTATCAGCATTTGCTCACAAGTGAAAACATCCTGTAAATCATATTCAGCAATAACGCACCTGTTCTGTTACAACATCTCCACCTCACGATGTCTTAACCAACCCCTAATGACCCTCCTTGCAGAAGAGCGAGGACTTCCTCCTAATTGACTAGAACCTTTCAAACAGTGCTTTAAATGGGAAAAAATAAGTGCAGGTACTCATTAAAATGAGCTAGAGTTGTAGTGAGTGGGCGGGGCTGGGCGGAGCTAGGGGCGGGGCTAAGGGCAAGACATAATGATAATTAACAACTTACATAATAGTTGCAGCACACAACAAAACACATGATAAATGTGTTTATATAAACAAAGCAGGTTAACTCATTATACAAAATGAAAGAGAAATGCGATAATATGTTAACTTTTCCTTTTTTTGCAATAGTTGCACCTTCTTAATGCCATACTGTTAATTGATGATGTTTGGCACAATACTATATATTTTTGAGAACGTGAGTAGGAAGAAACTGAAAATAACCCCACATCAAACCAAAGCTCTTATGGCAACTAGCAAATGAAGCAAATCATCATGACCCTCCCCAGAAGATATCTCTTGTCTCTTCCATCGATCTATCCATTCATCCTTACATCCAACCATTTACCTGCTGATGTCCACCATTTACCCTTTACATTCTGTCGTCTATTCGGTTTTTCATCCATCATTCAGTTTTTCAACATTCCGTCTGTCCACCCTTCATATCCAAACCTATCCATCCATCCTTAAACCTATCCATTCATCCTTTCACTCATCCAGCTCTTTATCCACCCTTTCACTCATCCATCAATCCTTTTGCTCATCTATCCATCAACCCTTCCACTCCTTTATACCATCCACTCAATACCCCCTTTCACTCATCCATCATCCACCCTGTCATCCATCCTCCCTCAATCCATTCATCCATCCATCCAATCTTTCACTTACACATCCATCATCCGCTCTTTTATCCAATCATCCACCCTCTTTAACCCATACATCCATTCACTCATCCATCCATTGACTCATCCATCCATTCACTCATCCAGCCATCAATACATCCACCCTAGCTCACTCATCCATCCACTCACCCACCAACATTCCCTACTACGTTATTCATGAACCTTTGTCACCATAGACATGTACACACAACGTGCCACCCATTTTCTTTAAAATACCTCCTGAGCATTCCTTGATTCTCTCTCTCTCGCGCGCGTTTTTCTTAAAAAAACAGTCATGCAAATGCAGGCACACTGGGTAATTGAGACTTTTTTTAGGAATGTGGGTTTCTCAGTGCAGAACTCTGTTAGATTAGCACTCAAAGAGCCTCTTCCATCCATTGTCTGGGCATTAACCCTCTGATCCAGAGAAAGTACAGGAAGTGTGAGAATCTGCCGCCCTTGCCACTGCTAAAATGTATATGTTTAATGTACTTTTCACTACCTGAAGTGCTGCGCTTTGAAATCACACGCGCACACTAGCAGGTAAAATGAATCTCCACCCTGCTTTGTTTAGCACAGCGTGACCGTGAGCACCTCACAAAATTCAAGTGAGCCCTGCCGATTAGCTCAGCAGGGGCTCGGATGGGGGCTACAGAAGTGGCGCCTTGGCTGACAGAAACGTCCCCACCTTCTCATTTGCACTCTCAGCCAGTGACCTCCCTTTTCATGAGTACCGGTACTCTCCTCTGGCAGAAGAGAAGTGCCGGTACTCAGAGTGACAAATCTAAGAAGTCCCGATACTCCGTACCGGTGAACACCGGCCCGTTTAAAGCACTGCTTTCAAATCCCCAGACCTATGGCAGGCACCACTAGCGGAAGACCTCCGGGGGAGCAAGGCTCTTTCTAGCCTGCCTCCCCCAAAGTCCTTTTGCTAAAAAGATGTGCTGTTACTGACATTGCTGCCGACTATGGAAATGAAGAACCACGTCACAGTTGACTTGGGTTCAACATCTTTTGCCTGGGCAAATTCCTTAATCTTCCTGTGCCTAACAAAAATGAATGGGACCTTGTGTAATGTAATTGATGCTCATGTATAGTGCTCCAATACTTTGCAGTCAAATACACGGTATATAAATCTGCAAACATAAAAAATGAGGGAACGAAACTTCAAAAATGCCATATCTCATGTTGGGGGTATTTCAAGAGGCCATTCGGTGAGGAGTAAAGATGCATCACTATTGACAAATTTAAATATCGCCCAAAAAAAAACCTTTTGTGACATGGGTTTTCCTTAGTTAACGGACCCAGGCAGTTCATTGCAAGCAGGGGCCATGTGGGGGAGGGGATGCAGAAAGAAGCGGTATCCCTTTCTGTATTTCTAGAGGGATCACATGTCCTTTGTCCGAAGACAAAGGGTTGAATACATATTTATGTTGGTTAATACAGTAGAGTGACCTTATAATCAACCACTGCTGTTGTTGGATAAATGCGAATTACAGCACACTTCAGCAAGCCTTTATAATCAGAGTTTTTAGGCTTCCTTTTTAGGTTTCGCCTGGCGTTTACTGAGCAAGCAGTATCGCGCAGGCGAAAACTTTTGTTTAGAAGTATGGAGCTTTCTCCCGCCTCTGTCTTCCATTGGCTAGCTCCATAAATGGAGGCTAGCCATTGGAAGACAGATCTGCCCGTCATTGCCGGAGCAGATTCGTGGGCGTTCCCGCGATTTTTACTCATCCCACCCCTTTCCCTACGTCATGCGGCGGTGGGCGGTGTTTTTTTTTTCTTTTTCAAGCCATGTTTTTGTCATTTGGTTGCCTGTGGTCTCCGTGTTATGTCGTGCTTGGCTCGTGGCTGTCGTCTCCGTCTTCGCCCGGTATGTATGCTCAGGTTATCGTGCATGGCTGTCGTCTTTGTGCCTGTGCTCCGGTTTTCGTGCGTTTTTTAATTTAAGTTGCCATGGAAGTAATAGCACAGCACTTTCCCGCCTTATGTCTTTTAGTAATCAGTGCAATGTATATCAGCGGTAACGCATATGTCATCCAGTTTGTGTGTGTCAGAATTCCACCACTGCTCTCAATTCGAGTTGCACTATTTCTTGTTTTTTTTTAAACATTCATCGTGCGTCGAGTTCCCTACCAGGGAAGTACAACACTCCGTTTTGGTTATCAGCATTCACTCCTGCCTCCGCCGGGCATCATTCAACTTACAACTGCCATTACTATCCACGTGGCCTGGTTGTTTTCCTGGCACCGCGTCTGTTGCGTAGCTCTTGCCTGCCATTTTTATGTATATCTTATGAGCGTCGCGCTGCCATTCAGCCAAGGGTCCACGCCTTCTGCAGCAATTACGTTAATGGTCCGTAGTCACCCCTCTTTCTCCTTGCCTGTTATGCAGTGCACTCGCCTCTGGCAGTCCTGGGTCTTGGGCTGATCTCGACTGTTTTCAAAATGGCCGCCTCCCGGTTGCCGCGTAGCATAAACCAACGATAACGTGATGTTCGCCAGTTACTTCACTTTAAAAGCTGGGCGATTTTTTAAGGGCAGCACAGTGGGGCATTTACGTCTATTTGTCCCTGACCATCACAGTCACTGTTGCGCAGGTGACACTTTCCTCCCCGCGCGGCCTGCCACCCACAGGGGAACCATGGCACTCGCTTGATTGCGGTATCAGCCCCGCGCTCCACTCTGATTCCAACGTCTCTCCACAGGCAGGCATCAGCCGTCACCGACACCTCCGATCTCGCAGTACGGCCAGGTCGCTCTCTCCATCAGGTGAACCGCGCATTAGGCTTTCATGGGCAGTGTTTAATGATGCAGCAGAGGATCGAAATATACAGGATAATTAAAATATAATTAGCTGGACAGCGGGAGCCTCACATAGATGTGGCCATTTCGCTCGTGTGCCACCTAGCCCCCCCACTTTTCAGCTGTTTATTTCATTTTGCTATTGGCCACAATAGGAAAAGATAGGGGAGAAATGTAGCAGCGCACTTCAGTCACTGTTTCTCTTGCACTGTGAGTGAAGGATTTTTCCTCATCACATATGCACATTCACCTAAAATAAAGTGCACTTCAGTGCCCTGGCTGGTAAGCTAGTACTTTATTTCACCAGTGCTTTTGCTCTTTTCCCTTTTTTTCTTAAAGATTACCTTTTCCATATGCCAGTAATTTTTAACATATGCCTGCATGTTTGGGAAGTGTTGTTTTTGTATTCTTTGTATAATTGTGGTACGTATTTGTTTTCAATATAAAGTAAAAAATAACCACTATGCCACCCTGCTAAGACCAAGCCTATTAGCTTTGTCAAAGCTTATTGAATTTTTATCTTGCAACCCAACCTAGCAGGTAGCTTTTTAGGATTTATCCACCAGTCAGTGCAAGCTGTCTGGTTGGAAAACACCTTTTGTAGGCTTACCAAGAACTTACAGTGGACTTACCATTGGATGGCTTCATGGTCACTTTCATGTTTTGTTTCATAGTCGATGGCTTTTCTTGTGCATCTTGTTCTTGTGTTTGTTCCTCCCCTGTAGCATAGACTCTTTACCATCCTTTGACTGGTATGACTTGTATTCTTCCACTGCTCACTTTAGATAACTATTTTTTTTTTTTGCTTAAGCACCCCCTGAGAATACATATTTTCCAGCTCTCTCCCTCATGCACTTTCCACATGTTTCTGTCTTCGTCCTGTTGCAAGCTGTTTCTCATGTGCTTCTCCCACTGGCAAACTATCCTTCCCCCCCAAGCTTCAGACCGAGACCCTGTCATGGCGACTTGGATGTAGCTTGTTCCCTTGTGCCTGAAAAATGCGAAAGATAAATAAAAGTGTAGGTTTCAGTGTTTTTTTTTTTTTTTTTAAGTAACAAACGTTTTAGATGGAAATGAAAATTGGGTTCTGTTTTGCCTGAGATGACTCTTGTGGAATACAAACCTACTACAACCGTGTGCCGCTTCAGCAAGTATCAGTAACACTTTCTAAAAAGTTTGGCTTACAGATATATCACTTGCAACAGCTCATACAAATGCATGCTTCAAGTTTAGTGGCCCGATTCAAGTTAGCAGGACATCAAGACCTGAAAACACAAAAACGTGCATGGTCAATGCCTTCTGGCACTTTAAAAAGATCTGCTTCCAAGGCTGTGGAATGAAAAAAACAATTATTCATGCAACTCCGCACTTCTAGCCGCACCTTGCCTGCCACCACGTGCGTACATGCTTTTTCACTTTAACTTAAGTCTGGTTTGGGTGTGATTGAAAACTGACTCCTTGCAACACCCTTTCGACAAGAGCAATGTTATGATTAAGGACAGATTTAATTACATTTTATCAGGTTTGAAGTAGCCGTAATTGCACACTGTTAGGGTTCCACGTCCAGTGCTACCCTGTTTTCCCCTCCTGTGTGGGAAAGGGCACGTTGTAGGTAATGACTTTGATAACTTTTCCTTTAAATCTGTTGATATTTCATGTCCTAAATTTCAACCTTGTAACTGGCATGACTGGCTTTGCCTAGGTTTGTAGTAGTGTCTGCCAATACCTTTGCAGCTGAGTACATACCTGAAGACACAAATCAGCTAATTTGATGTGTGTACCATTAATGGTACACCTAACCCCAAATGCCTTGGAAGCTCTATCTGTTATAGTGTTAGAAAAGTGACACACTGCATTAGAGAGCAAGCGTTTGATTTCTGGAGCAGATCCACTCACTTTATGCTGTGGTTTTAGACCAATAAGGATCAAACTCTGTGTGTGTGTGTGTGTGTATGTGGGGCTCTGTTTGTGTGTGTGGGTCTGTTTGTGTGTGTGTGGGTCTGTGTGTGTGTGGGGGTCTGTGTGTTTTTGTGTGGCATTTGCCAGAGATTAAACTATTGGCATTGTAAATGAGAATGCCATTTATTTATCTGTTTTCAAAACAAACACATAAATACAAATTTTGTCATTTACAATGCCAATAGCTCAAACTTTTTAAAAGGCGAAACCATTGCATTGTAAATGCTTGTTTTTTGTTGGTATGAAAGTTTTGACTAAATTGTTGATGGGTGGATGTGGAATTAGAGATATCCTCATACAAAACTGAATTAGAATAACCAATTTGTATTCTTGTTTAGACAACGGTATGGGTACTTGGCTAAATAGCAAAATCAACAAATTATCTTTTTGATTTTTTCAGTAGGTGTTAATCAGTGAAAGGTCCTTTATTTTTCTGAAAAATATTGTTTAACCACTAGAGGGCACGCTCGGCAAGCAGTTCTCTAAATATAATGTTTGAAGCCGGCCATACATACATTTCGCCATCACTTTTATGCCCTGTAGCGTTTTATTTAAGTGGAATTGAGTTTGTTGTTAGTATTTTGCGACTCTCTTTTGTGATTTCTAGTCTGAAAAATTGAAGCCATGTTTTCCCCTTTCTCTGGTTTTGTTAAAGCAGTAATAATTTTCAACTGTTCGAAGAGATTTTTCGCCATCTACAGCTGCACCACACACTTCTCCCATTTATATACAGTTAGAGGAGTCCATTCCCGAATCTCCCCCATGGAGGCAAAAATTCTGTGTACAAACATGAAGGCACACAAATGGTCTGGCTTTTGCACAAACTGCCGGACCCAATGGAGGGGGTTGAGGAGGGCGTTGGAGGGAGACCTGGGTCCACCAGAGGACCATGATTGGAGCAAGGGAGTCAGGAAGGGGCGGCTCCTCCACTAGGGCGCCGCTTTCTTGCAGTGCAAGAAGCAGAAACATAAAATGGTAAAGTTACCATTTTATGTCTCTGCTTCTCGCAGTGGGAGAAAGCAGAAGTGTTTGGTTGGTTATGGTCCTGCTCTAGGGCAGAGGAGGAGTGGCGTGCTGACTGTTTGATCGGCCATCTGTGGCCAACCAAACCTGTCATGCACACTCTGCCTTTTCTCCATGTTGGCCTCATTCCTCTATGGAACTACTCGGTGACTTGCAATACCCTTATAATGTACGTCAGGGGTTCTTTTCCCCTATATCAATCTGAAAGTAGAGAACAAAATGCACCTATGACGATTTGCTTACATGTGAAAGTAGTCAATGAACTACAGCTTTTGCTCCTCCAAAGAAATAAGTGTGGTCTTTGTTATTGGAAGTGATATTGGTGAATGGGTGGGGATACCACCACATATTTTAACAGCCTATCCAAGATAATATGATGTGTAAAGTATGAAAATGGATTCTCTCATAGTATCAGTCAAATTACACTTCATGCTGCTTTGTTCTGCTATCTTCTTTGCGGCTGCAGTGCAGTTGCTTTGGTCTTTGCCAGTTGCCCCAATAATCTCGGGAGCTGTTGCTTGAGAGAGTTATCAAGAGAGTGCATTGAGAACCAACAGTCTACATTCTAATGCGATAAACCTAGCATCCATGTTAACAGGCATACATATGCTCTTTTTGATTGCATACCTTTTGATCTCGCCTTTAGAGAGCTATTTGTTGCAGTTTAGAATTTCAAAGGTATAATCCAATCCATTCTGTAGTTTGTCAATCAGATCAATCACGAATAGGGTATGAAATTCGAATTGTTTGATAACTCTTATTGCCATACACTTTAGGATTCTGAGTATCACGTCATTACCTTAACCCCTACATTTGCCCTAGGTAAATTTCTTGGGTGACAGGCCCAGCAAATACCAATAAAAGCGGAATTCAGTGCAGAATTAAATTCGGGAAGCCCTGAATTTCACTTTATCCCCCTTTATCAAGTGAAAACTTTGAATATGAGGTATTCGCCACACCCAGTGAAATAAACTCCTTCCCAACTGCCCCAACCTGAATCGGGGCCCTAGCGGTCTAGTTTCGGTTTCAGTAGTAAACGAATTTGGTGGCAGACCATGTTGCTCAAACGAAGGCTGATTTCTATCCAAATGCAATCAGCCTTTATCTAAAGGGTATTCAAGACTGGGAAGTCCTCCACGAGTCTTTATTGTGGATGAACTGAAGTACAGCACCCATTTCATGAGGTGATGAATATCATGCGGCCCCTGCAGCCAAACCTTCTCCACTCACCAGCAAACACTTTATATTCCATTCACATAGTGCAAGGCCATGACATTTCATCTCTGAGAGCATTTTTCTCATCAGAGATACCACACATCTTCGTAGGTGTGTATCACACACACACACACACACACACACAAAAGGCACTTTAGTGAACCCCACCTCACACCCTAAAGCAGCCAGTTCTACACACAATATAAATAGTGTGCAAATCTCTCTCTCTCTCTTTATCATCATGTGTCTCACAAGTTCACACTCTTCCATCTCTCCTCTAAGTTTCTCTGTGTGTGTCCCTTAATGTGGCTATGTAAATCAAGTCTTCCCCCTTGCCATTGGAGAGATATGGGGCCTTATTTATGAAAAGTGACGCATCGCTGCGTGAAAACAGCGATGCGTCACTTTTCACTGCGCTCTCCCTGCGACATGATTGATGCGTCATATTTATAATTTGACGCATCATGTCGCAAGGAGTTACAGATACGTCAGTATTTCTGACGTATCTGTAAGCGCAAAAGTCACGCATTGCTGGGGAGTGTCACAAAAGTGATGCAACTTCAGCAATGCGTCCTTTCACATGGGGAAAGCCCCATGTGAAAGGGCTTGCGTCAGTCTTACGCCTGCTGTGAGGCAGGCGCAAGATTTTTACGCAACAGCGTCCTAAAAGTGACGCAGTGAAATCTCATAGATTTCACTGCGTCACTATTACGAGGCTTTTTGCGTCTGAACGCCCCCTTTGCATACATTATACCTGACGCAGGTATAATGTAGCGCAGGGGTTTACAAAGTGACGCCTCTACCTAGATGCGTCACTTTGTAAATATGGCGCAACAAGGCGCATTGTTTACGCCACTGGTGCGTCGCAAAAAGTGACGCACCGGCGGCGTAAAAGGCACGCACGGCCTCATAAATGAGGCCCATGATCCTAATAACAGTTGACCTCTCTGGGCAACTTCGCCAGAGCTGAGTCCTTCCCTTCCCATCCTTCCCTCACAGTGCCCTATACCTATTGCAATCCCGCTTTTTCAAATCTGCTCAAGCTGTCTTACATCAGTTTATCACCGTAAAATATTTTTACACTCTTTGCATCCACAAACAGTGCAAGGAATTTCAATGCTCCAGGCGAAATGCTATTTTGCCTCTTGTGTGCTCTGTAGTCAAAGAGAAAGAGGCAATTCATCTGGCTTTTTGCATTTTTTTTAATACCAACATGGGCTGTGTAAGTCCAAAGGCCTCGTAACTATTCCACATCAAGTACATAGTGTTACCCATTCACAACCTCTCGCATCCTTTGGGACTTAAAACAGACTTAAAACGGACTTAAAACGGTACAGAGATGCTTGTGGCCAATTTCGATCCCAAAAATCATTCTCCAAAAAAAGGTACATAATTTGTGTTCCATCTATAAAACGACAATAGGTTCATTTTCTATCACAGGATAGAGCACTTCTGCGTCTTCAACAATCTCAGTTCAAAACCTTTCGAACATTAACTTACATCTGACAGAACTGCATCAAAGTTACCTTAGTCTATGGTTAGAGTTTTGTCCCAAGTGCAAATATGATTCAACATGGGCTACTGCTTCTCGGAGTTCGACCACTATATTTTGGGCAAAAAAATCTCATCCACTATTTCAAACAAACGTACTTTGCCGGCATATCGTAAGGTAAGTAGATCGACCACCATATAGTCACGTACATCGTTGCCCGTCTAATCTTCTCAAATTCCACTTAAGTCGCCCACTTTTTCAGGGAAGCCACCATTCCTGTCACCATAGCCACAAGATTCTGAAAACATGCACAATACTAAGCCACTCCTTAAAAAAACCTCAACTTCTCTTTATCATAGGAAGGCTGTAGATTTCAAAAAGGAATTGCCTGAAATGTTCTTAAGCTTCCCACCGTTACATGCTATTTCATGCCCCAATAGTTTTCTTTGGAATCCAAAATAAATAGTTTTTTTTAAAATCTAAAATGTCATGTCCCTCTTGTAGCATTCTCAGACCAGACAATAATCCTCTGTCACCAACCACTAACCTACCGCCATGAATCAGAATATCATTCATATCATGATTCCTTTTTTTCTACCTCGTAATTTTTTGCAGACAACTAAGCCAAGTGGCATCATTCTCAAGCAGAAATACCATCCGGTGTGATAAATGCTTTCCAATCAAACCTAAATTATATACCTCCAGTTGATAATAAACAGAGTTAAGGACCAAAGTTTCAAAAACCTTGGCCTTACCCAACAACATAACCAATAATTCTTCATGTGCCAGTGGAAACCGATCTACCATAATTTCCATGTTTAGATTGCTTAGTGTCATTTTTCCTAGCATCTACCTTACACCCATCACAGAGGCAAGCTGCTAGGTCACCTCTTTTGATTCTATCACCCTCTTCTTTCCCAGAATCTCACTCTTTAATCCCCTCCTCCATCATTGACAGTTGAATGTCACATATGAACTGAAGAACCTGTTCCTGACTATAGAGCTCCAGCTTTGCATACAAAACAGCCAACAGTGGCTCCTCCATAGCGTTAGCTTTATTTACTATAACCTGGCCTTAAACTGCCAATGTCACCCTGATCAGTGCATCGCTAGCTCCGCCTAGTATCACCCAAGTCCTCTACAGCTTCACCTTCGTTGCAACAAGAACCTTGGCTTTACAACAAGCATGCATTCTAGCACCAGTTTCCACCACATTTCTCACTACCTTCACACTAGCATAGATAAGAAGCTAGCCACAACACCATTTATCAGCACTAAGTCCAACAAACCTTAGATCACCTGATCCTCCGTGGTGTCCATGACCACAAGGGTGTCGTCTTTGTGCCATTTCTCTTGTACCTGATCACTTGCTCATCTTCTCAATCCTTTTGATTTTCTCTCACAGCTCAAGCTCAATGTAGACCTAACCTTGGTGATAGTAATCACCTCTTCCAATGGTATCTCACCTTCAATCAACCTTTCTCCCCCACACAAACAAGGTAGCACTTCAACATCAATTGGTTGAGTGTCTTCTCATCGTGTGTTTCCCCAGATCTGCTTCTCTTAGCCAAACTCCTAAGTGCATTTATATACCTCTAAACAAGCCTTCCATAATTTCTATTCCCTCACACGTTAAATACCACCTTGATTCCATGGTGGTAATGCATGTGCAGCTTCAATTATCTAATGTCATACCGATTGTTCACTTCATTTTCTAAGTACTTTGCCCTTAAATCCAGAAATCATGAAGAAGTTGTCTCTAAGTACCCAAACAGCACACAAACATCCCTTTCATTAGTCTACACTGCTACTTCAGTCATATACTTCAATCAGGAGGTGCATGCATCCTTTCTTGCGTTGCTCACATTTCACCACAAAATCTCATGTATTCCCTAAGAAAAACAAAGGTGCTGGGCAGTTCTGCATTGACAACTCACATACGACACACATACTCAAAGACACAGCCATACACAACATGTTCAAAGCCTGTACATGTCCAATTTAACACAGAATGCTCCTCACTCACTTCTCAAACAGCACGCCAGGTCCTCAATTTTCTCTTGACAAAATTCTCAATTTGCTTTTTAGGAACACCTGATAAATTATATACAGTGAATAAATATAGTGCAGATGACTCAGTTCTCAACAGTAAACATACATCGAAACGTATAGAAAGTACACTGTACAAAACCCAAGTTTGTTGAACACTTTAGAGCAAATGTAGTTAGGAAATGGTATCTGTGTGTCTACACTATATTCTTTAGGAATCAATCAATCAATCAAAATAATCTTTATTCGATCTTATTAGATCATAAAAGAAAACACAAAACATAATAAAGAGACAATACAACAAAAATTGTCAATGTTCAAATTCCTGCAGATATCATAAAATGTGCTAGCAAAATAAATATTGTCAACAATCAATGAGCACATAAATTGGCAAGTAACAATGCTGAAGAATTCCCATATCTTATGTAGGAAAGTAACCCTTTTTAACATGGTCAGCCCCGCTTTTTGCCTGGTAACTGATGTGATCTCGAAAGGAAGTGCAGTGGGTTCCTGCTAACCAGGTTCCCAGTGCCAGAGCTCTTTCCCAAAACTATACAGTTATTCCCCCCAATTGGAAAGACCTTTAGCATCCCCTGTAAGTCCCTAGTAAGTGGTACCCTTGGTACCTAGGGCCTGAGGTACTAAAGAGGGTCCCTAAAGGCCGCAGCACAAATGGTGCCACCCTAAGGGACCCTCACCATGCACATGCAAGGCTGCATGTCTTGGTGCAGACAAAAGTGAAAACATGACATGTCACACATCCCTCTATGCCACGTCTCTAACACTGAATGTAATATTTTAAGTCTCCCCTACAGCAGGCTTGACAGCCCCAAGATATGGTGCTGAATATTACATGTTAGGGCATACCTGTATGAGCAGATATGCCCCTGCACTTGTAAGTCCTATTACTGCAGGTACAAGTGACTAGGGAAGCCATTTTAAACATGTCCGGACACTGGTGAAAACGAGTTCCCCAGCTACATTCTCTTTCTCCAAGTTTTTCTTCTCTGTCTCCATCCCTGCAATTGAGGTGTACATGGGAGATCACTAGTAGTTGCTTATCTTTTAGGTCCACAGATTCAGAGTGTTCTTGAACTGCAAAACTATGAGTTGTTTATTATCTTTGCTCGTGATGCCTCACGTATGTTCTTTCCATCTTTCTCGTAAGGCTCATTTTGTGGATTCCACATGTTATTTTTTACAAGAACAGATTATGAGATAAACACAAAAGACCATATTAGGATAATAAATTCGTTAATTTATATTTGTGTCCCTACATTAGTAATAGTGACATTTTTAGTCTTATTGGGTACATATTGTCAGCAGATGAAACTGTTACATACATGACGGCCAGTTGGTTTTTCAGACAACTAACTCTTAGATGTGTTCTCTTCAAACCTAAAAGGATCAATGAGGCTTAACATTTTTGGAGAGTTTCAACTTTTGTAGGAGTTGTAAGAATTTGCACTAAGATTTTGTCAGTTTGTAAGATGTTGAAAATTTGAAAAATGTTTCTATATACAGCAGTAAATTTAGTAATACATCTTATTGCATGTGCCAAATTGATTGACTTCATGGATTTATCCTTCCATAATATCGAGCTATCTAGTCTCACTTTGTGGGTTACAGTTGTGAGGATTCTTTCTGGGTGGGAATCTATTCAGGGCTCTTTTTTATTCACTGTAATACGGTTCAAGGTCACTGAAATTACAAATAATCTGTATTAGTTTTGTGGTTTATAAGGTAAAGTGTGATTTGATGGCATTGGTTTTCTGAATGCTCCTCTGTTTATATTGTTGTTATTGATCTACAGCTGACATTCCAGCAATCTTTGTTTAGGAATTTGTGGTAGTCTAATAGCTCCTTTTTAGAACCATTCCATTTAACTGAAACATAATCTATATAAAGAGCCCCAAATACTACATGCGAGACACTAAGGTTTCACCCCAGGCACACTCTTTCTCAAACTACCCCATCAAGAGGTTAACATAAGAGAAAGTAAATATGGCACACTTTGCAGCACCATGTTTTTTGATGGTACATGTCATTCTGATACAGAAAGAAATATTGGTCAGTACATAATGAGTCATTTCTTTTAGCATTATCACATGATTATGGTAACTGGCTGATTCTAATATAATAATGAATTACACTGCATTCATAAAATGTTCATGCTCAATTACATATAAACTCTTAAAATACATTGTAACCAGAATATATTTTCCCCCATAGTATATCGTACATTATCTTTGTCAGCTCTTTAACATTTTATACATATGATGAAATGTTCAAAATCATTGATGACAAACAGTAATTATTTCTGTTTGTGAGTTTATACCAATTATTATTGGTCTGCAAGGTGGATCTTTACTTATTTTATGAATGTTAGGCAAAAAAGGTAAGATATAGGTCATATATGTAAGTATCAAATTCTTCCTGTCCTAACACACCCAAAGTAAACCATTTCTGTAAAACAGTTGCAAAATTATTCGGTATCTCATGATATAGCCTGCGCTTATTTTTTTCAGAATCTTTGCATAATGTTATTTGTTTTAATGCTTCACAGTTATAAGACTTAAAGTGCATGATATTACATTTCCCCCTTATCTGCCTCATGAATGATTATAGAATGATCACTTAACAAAGACTTAAGTAATTCATTTCTATATTTAACTTTTTATTCACTGTATTATTCGTATACATCTTGTTTTAATCTGCTGCACAGTGAAACACCATCTCCACAGGACGTCAGTTTATATACCACGATGAGGGTAATCTGGTATATTTCTTAGAAGTTTTTTGTATTTTCTATGTGGTTATTCTAATTCTGCTCCCCACTCACTTGGAAATATTGGGAAGATTATAGTCTATGCCTTCCTCTGATTTATAACTGTATTATTATCTTTCACTGAAAACTCATCATGGCTGCCATTTTCTCTACTATTCAGTAAATGGCTGGCTTCTGCTTATCACCACTAACAATGTCATGACCATACATTATTTATTTATGTACAATATTTTTTATTAAGCTCACTTTCAAGGAGTATGATATTTTAGAATCTTTTGCCAATTATTACATCTCTCTCTACACCCCAAAGCGTGTACCACAAAAAGATAGTATTGTGGAATATTTAACATCAGTTTGATTCCTTGGAGAAAGATGTTTCTTTAGATGAAATATTAAAAGAATTTAGTTGTGACTCCAATTCTAAATCTGCACAAGACACATTCAGAGATGCTCCTATATGCCTAAATTCTGCAAAAATGATAGCCCAATCTTGTTAGTCAATAAAGATTATGAAGTATTTATGCAAAATGATTGCCCTTTATTTAGATAGCTAATTACAAAAATAATTTGGGCAGGAGCAATCCCATTTTGTCAAAGGTTTGCTATCCTCAGGTAATGCTAGAATATTTTTTCATGTACTATGTAAAATGAATAACTACAGACACCCTGTACCTGCCAGACACTCTGTGCCTGCCCTACCCCTTGATCAATCAATCAATCAATCAAAGCATTTGTATAGCGCGCTACTCACCCGGAGGGTCTCAAGGCGCTTGGGGAGGGGGGGTCCGCTACTGCTCGAACAGCCAGGTCTTGAGCTGCTTCCTGAAGGCAAGGTGGTCCTGGGTCAGGCGGAGGTGGGTCGGGAGGGAGTTCCAGGTCTTGGCGGCGAGGTAGGAGAAGGACCTTCCCCCTGTGGTGACTCTTCGGATGCGGGGGACGGCGGCGAGAGCGTGGCCGGTCGATCGGAGCTGGCGTTTGGGAGCGTAGAAATTGAGGCGGCTGTTGAGGTATCCTGGTCCTTGGTTGTGCAGGGCTTTGTGTGCGTGGGTGAGGAGACGGAAGGTGATTCTCTTGTTGACCGGGAGCCAGTGCAGGTCTCGCAGGTGTCCGGAGATGTGGTTGCGACGGGGGATGTCCAGGATGAGCCTTGCTGAGGCGTTCTGGATCCGCTGGAGTCTCTTCTGGAGTTTGGCGGTGGTTCCGGCGTAGAGGGCGTTGCCGTAGTCCAGTCGGCTGGTGACGAGGGCCTGGGTGACCGTCTTCCTGGTCTCGGTGGGGATCCACCGGAAGATCTTGCGTAGCATGCGTAGGATGTTGAAGCATGACGAGGAGACGGCGTTGACTTGTCTGGTCATGGAGAGGGATGAGTCCAGGATGAAGCCCAGGTTGCGTGCGTGGTCTGTTGTTTTGGGTGCGCTGCCCAGGGTGGGGGGCCACCAGGAGTCGTCCCAGGCGGAGGGTGAGGATCCCAGGATGAGGACTTCCGTCTTGTCCGAGTTCAGTTTCAGGCGGCTGTTCTTCATCCATTCGGCTACCTCCTTCATCCCTTCGTGTAGGTTGGCTCTGGCGGTGGCTGGGTCGTTGGTGAGGGAGAGGATCAGCTGGGTGTCGTCGGCGTAGGAGATGATGTTGAGGTTGTGCTGTCGTGCGATGGCTGCGAGGGGACTCATGTAGACGTTGAAGAGGGTTGGGCTGAGCGAGGAGCCTTGAGGAACGCCGCAGATGACTTCGGTGGCTTCTGATCTGAACGGTGGGAGGCGGACTCTCTGTGTCCTTCCGGCGAGGAAGGAGATGGTCCACTGCAGCGCCTTCTCCCGGATTCCGACGTTGCTGAGGCGCTGTACTAGGGTACGGTGGCAGACGGTGTCGAAGGCCGCGGAGAGGTCTAGGAGGATGAGGGCCGCTGTTTCTCCGTTGTCGAGCAGGGCTCGGATGTCATCGGTGGCTGAGATCAGGGCGGTCTCGGTGCTGTGGTTGATCCTGAAGCCAGACTGCGAGAGGTCGAGGGATCCGTTCGTCTCGAGGAAGGCGGCCAGCTGCTTGTTGACGGTCTTCTCGATGACTTTTGCGGGGAACGGGAGCAGCGAGATGGGTCGGTAGTTCTTGAGGTCGGAGGGGTCGGCTGATGGCTTCTTTAGTAGGGCGCTGAGTTCGGCGTGCTTCCAGCTCTCCGGGAAGGTAGCGGTGTCGAAGGAGGTGTTGATGATGTCCCGCAGGTGGGGTGCGATGACAGCGTCGGCCTTGTTGAAGACGTGGTGAGGGCAGGGGTCTGTCGGAGATCCGGAGTGGATGGTGTTCATCGTGCGCATGGTGTCTTCGGTGCTGATCGGGGTCCAGGCGCGGAGGGTGGTGGTGGGGGGCGGTGATTCGGTCGTGGCGAGCGTCGGTTGAGTGCTGAAGCTGTTGTGTATGTCTGTGATCTTGTCGTGGAAGTATGAGGCGAGGGAGTTGCAGAGGTCTTGCGAAGGGGTGATGTCGTTGTTTCCGGCGTTGGGGTTGGAGAGCTCTTTGACGATGTTGAAGAGTTCCTTGCTGTTGTGTGCGTTGTTGTCCAGTCGTTCCTTGAATGCAGTTTTCTTGGTGGTGTGGATCAGTTGGTGGTGTTTTCAGGTGGCGAGCTTGAGGGTAGTCATGTTGTCCGATGTTGGTTCTCTGCTCCAGGCTTTCTCAAGGGCTCTGCAGTTCTTCTTCGAGTTCTTGAGTTCGTCGGTGAACCATGGGGCTTTTTTGCTGCCGGGTCTGTTAGGCGGGGTCCTCAGAGGGGCGAGGTCATCTGCGCAGTCGCTGATCCACATCGTGAGGTTGGTGGCCGCTTGGCTGGGGTTCGCTGCGCTGGTGGGTGGGTTCCTGCTCAGGGAAGTTGCGAGTTGATCGGCTGTGATCTTGTTCCAGCTTCTGCGTGCAACCTGTTGCTGGTGGTGGTGGATCGTGGTCCTTTTGAAGCTGAAGTGGACGCAGCTGTGGTCTGTCCAGTGGAGTCCGGTGGCGTGGCTGAAGGCGATGTCCTTGCTGGAGGAGAAGACGGGGTCGAGAGTGTGTCCGGCGTAGTGGGTAGGGGTGGTCACCAGTTGCTTGAGTCCGAGGTTGGCGAGGTTGTCCAGCAGGGTGGTGGTGTTGCGGTCGTTGTTGTTCTCCAGGTGGAAGTTGAGGTCCCCGAGGAGGATGTAGTCAGCGGAGAGGAGGGCGTGCGGGCTGATGAAGTCGGCGATGTCCTCGCTGAATTGTGTGCGTGGTCCCGGGGGTCTGTAGATGAGGGTGCCTCTGAGGGTGGTCCTGAGGTTGATGTGGATCTGGAAGTGCAGGCGCTCGGCAGGTGCGAGGGTGTCGTCGGTGTTGGTCGTGATGCGGATGGAGTTCCTGTGGATGATGGCAATGCCTCCTCCGGTCTGGTTGACGCGGTCCCTCCGGATGATCTTGTAGCCGTCCGGGATGGCGATGGCGATATCGGGCGCTGAGGAGGCGTTCATCCAGGTTTCCGTGAGGAAGGCGACGTCTGGGGCTGTGGTGTCGAGCAGGTTCCAGAGCTCGACGGCGTGTCTGTGGACCGAGCGGGTATTGAGCAGGATGCAATTCAGGTGGCTGTTGCTGATGTTCGTCGAGGTCTTGGGCACTGCTGGAGTGGTGCAGGTCCGGATGCAGGCGAACTTGCAGGCGTTGCAGCAGAAGGGTCCGCGGGTGCGTCTCGGGGTGGCTCGGTAGCAGCCCGGGAGTCTGCCGGCGTTGAGTGCGTAGAGGTCGGTGGCGGCGTAGGTCCGGCGGGAGGGCTGGTGGCTGCGGGGGCCAGGGGTCCTGGCACTGGGCGCGGTCCAGGCGCGGACGGGCGCAGACGGGCTTACCTTTGGCGCACCTTCGGCGCTCAATCGGTGCTCCCGCTTCGCGCGTCCGCTGCGCGGTCGCTCTGGGGGCGTCATAAGAAGGGTGCCGGTAGGGAGGGTCTGCGGGGAGGCGGGAGCGGGTTAGCCAATCGGCTGGCGGGGGGGCGGGCCCGCGGGCTGGCAGCGGCGGGAAAAACGGGTGCGGGCGGCCCTGCGGCGGCTGGGGCGCTGGTGGAGGGAGGAGGGAGCAGGCGGCGGCGGCAGGTAGGCACAGGAGCAGGTAGGTGCTGGAGCGGGAGGCAGGAAGAGCGTGGGGGCGACCAGGCCGGTAGAGGCTCTGTGGTCGCTCCCTAGGTGGAGTTTGGGTCCCCTTAAGAAGGGTGCCGGTAGGGAGGGTCTGCGGGGAGGCGGGAGCGGGTTAGCCAATCGGCTGGCGGGGGGGGCGGGGCCGCGGGCTGGCAGCGGCGGGAAAAACGGGTGCGGGTGGCCCTGCGGCGGCTGGGGCGCTGGAGGAGGGAGGAGGGAGCAGGCGGCGTCGGCGGCGGCGGCAGGTAGGCACAGGAGCAGGTAGGTGCTGGAGCGCGAGGCAGGAAGAGCGTGGGGGCGACCAGGCCGGTAGATGCTGAAAATGTCTTTGACAGAATGGGATGGGGTTTAATGTTTTATTCGATTCAGTTTTGGCCCAAGATAATTCATTTCATTTCTTTATTATACTCCCCACCCAAAGCCTCTATATTAGTTAACCAAAATACTTCCATGAGTTTTTCGTTTCATAGAGGAGTAAGGCATGTTATCCTTTACCACCAATTTTTTTTATTCTATCCTTAGAACCTTTTCTATCAAGAGTAGGAAAGAACTCTACTATCCAAAGTCTTATTTATGGTGAAAATCAACTAAAACATTCTGTTTATTCTGACAATATTATTTTATTCATGTCAAACATAAAGTATTCACACCCTCCTTTCCTTGAAGAAGTCGCATCTTTTGCATCCCTCTCTGGTTCCAAAATAAATTTAGACAGATTAGAAGTTCTACTGTTAAATACATATTCTTTAAACAAATGTTTGAAAAGTCAGGTGTTACTTGGAATCAATAAAAAAATAAAATATTTAGGATTGTGGTACACAAAAATACAGTCGAAATACATAAACAATTAGAAGACTAATTACTACATGGAACCCACACTTATCTTGGTGCGGTTATTTTGATTTGATAAAAATGATGTTCGTCCCAATAGTTATTTGTGTGTTAGCTTGAACACCATTAAATGCCCCCATTAGTTTTATGAAAAATATATTCCAGACTTATCACCTTTTTATGGAACAATAAAAGAATCTCAAAACTCGATTTCTATATTAAAACTGAATAAAAGTGATGAAAGTGTTTACTTTCTGAATTTGAGAACATACCATAAAGCTTTGATTCTGTGACAATCTTGGTCATCGCAATTCAGTAATACCTCAAGACCCCTGTGGGTAGGCATGGAAAAATTCCTCCTTGCTTCATTCTCTTTAAAAGAATATTTATCATTTACCAAGAGGCCAAATACTCTTTCTTTACCAATTTAAAAAAGTGCATGTATATTACTTAAACCATTAATGTTTTCAGATGAATAGGAAAAAAGCGTTTTTCTTAATTCCTCTATCTGGTAAAAAATAGTCTAAATAAAATTATTTGTAGGTCTATTTTTTGTGAATACTTGGAGAAATAAGGGACTGTTGTGACTCCATCTACTTATTTCAAATAGGAAAGTAATTTTTCAGCATGCTCAATCTTCAATAAAATGTTTACAATTCATGTAGAAATACATATCTTATCTCACGAACTAGCAGATGCTTTTATGAAACTCTAGGAATCAAATCAAGCACATCAACAAAACAATCATATGCTAAAATATTTATCTTCATATCCAAAAGCCTCTATAAATTAGTCAAATATTACACAAATGAAAAAACAAAATCAAAAGCTGAGTTATTTAAATTCACCTTGACCGATATCTATATGGAATACAATTTTGCAGAAGTTTTATCAATCATCTAGCACAACTAGTATAACAGAAACCGTACGTTTTATATATAATAGATTATGACTAACACCACTGTGTTTACATGAAACCAATCTGGAACTACATTTTAAATGCTGATCTTGTTATGAAACTATTAAGAATTTGAAAGCATATACTATTTTCTTGCCCAAACGTTTCTAATTTTTCTTATATAAATATAAAACCTGGCTCCACATTAATTGTATCTTTAAATCCAATGTATCTTTTAGTTTCATTCACACCCTTCTAGAAAGTTTTTCAGAAGATTGGAATTATTGCTGTTTTAGTATAATAGAGGTTTGTTAGCAGTAGTGTTTGAACATATTATGAGGAACAGGAAGAATAGTTTGAACATTGATGATGTTTCATATATTCTATTACATTCTATTATTATTAATTTGTTTCTACATCTTTACATTTTTTCTATGATCTTACGCGCTTAAAACATTTGCTTACAGAGATAATTGCTGTACTCAATATTTTACCCAGTGTTATTACTGTATTTATTTTACTTTAGGTATTCCAAGATATACAATTATACTTCCTCTTCATATTCTATAAACTATGATTGTCCCTAAACTTTTTTATTTCCTCCTCTTTCTTTTCTTTCCCTTAACACTTCATCATTACTCGCTGTTATAGTATGAATATTTAGACTGTTTTTCTACTTTAATATTTCTTCATTCAACATTTCTATTGTGGATATTTATTATTTTGTTTGCATGAAAGTTTTTGTATCCAGTGGCGTAACAAAAGTTGACGGGCCCCCCTGCAAGGTACATGGCGGGGCCAGCTCCGGATTTAATCCAGAGCTCTCAGGCCCGAGTACTGTGCCGAGAGGGCGCCCTGCAGCTCAGGGCTCCCCCCCCCCACAGCAGGGGCTGTGGGGACCTATGTTACGCCACTGGTTTATACAAAGCAATACACATACATAGGTACATATCTATAGTCCAAATAAATGCTTATATACAAAGGGATATGCTGTATATTTCTGTTTGCGTTTGGTGGTAATGTGGGGAAGCGCCAATTCTTGAGGTGTTTTCTGAAGATAAGGTGGTTATCCGTGGATCTTATGTTGGGGGGGTAAAGAGTTCCATAGTTTGGCTACTTGAACAAAGAAGAATGTGTCACCCATTATTTCTTCTTGTACGTTGGGATTTTAAGGCGAGGTGTCACTCTTTATAGCAGTTCTAAAACAATAGAAGTTCAGAACTAAAATAAATCCTGTTTTTTAACTTGAGAACATACCTGTTTCTAATTTTCTGACCGGAATAACTGCATGGAGTGCCGTGAATATTAACACGTTTCTCCCTTTCCCATATAGTCAAACATGCATTAGCGCTGTATCTGATACCAACAATAAAGCATACTTCAGTTTCATGTACTTCCCTTAATTATTGGAAGTGTACAGGCGGCAAAATGAATTTTATGTGGTAATGCCTTCTCTGCTGTGTCCATGTCTGCCTGATCAATTTCCAGCTGAACATATACCTTATTTATTTCATGCGCCTACTAGTTTGTAGTGATGAAATATTTACCTCCGTGTATATGTTCTCTATGTGTAATGTGTGTTCCATACAAGTGTGAAGTGTTATCAAGGCTTTGTCAAAATGTTTATTCCCACAGTTTAATCTACATGCTTGCTCAATTTATATAGATCCAATACATCCTGTTAGCTTTTGATACTCCATATTATCATTTTAATGTTATTATGTTGCACCAATTTGGTAAATTGGGTAATATCGAGTTTGGGATTCTTTGTATTTCCATTTGTAATATAGGTTTTTGAGCCATGAGAAATACAGCCAAAAAAACATAGCATCCACTGTTTGCAGCTTTGGGGTCTTTTGAAATTAGTCTATTTCCTTTTCCGCCCTTCGCCCACAGAAACAACATTAGTTTGATTAAAAGAGCGAGTGAGTGTTTTGATTTGTCATTAGGCATTTCTCTATACTTTAATACATATGTTGGATCATGATTACTGCACATTTGCATTTCACCAGTTCTGACAGATGAATTTGCTTTACCCTTTGTTGACTTGTAGATTTAGCCTAATGTCTGCCAGAGAAAAGCATTGCCGGTAGCATATCTCACTCATATCAGCCAGAGTATACTATGGAAGTTCATTCGGTGTGGTAAAGCAGCGGCAAATCTATTACACATGCTCTATGAATGTGATAAACTACTAGCACTGAGAACAATGATTGCTGGGTTCTGGCAGGAAGTGTTCGGGCATTCAGTAGCCGAATCTCCCACCCTCTATATTCTGGGCTACGATAACACTCTGAGTCATACTAAGGCAGAAGTAGTATCACTCTTCTTGGGTACATCAGTATATAGAATTACATTAACAGCCCGCTGGAAGGATGCTGATCCCCCTAACTTTCAGATTTGGCTGTCCCGGCTCTTAGGTATGTACAATCAAGAAAAGGCAATCTTCGCCTGTAAAGGGATTACGTCTAGAGCACGTGGTATTGAGATTTGGAAACCAATTGAAAATTGGAGAAATGACAATAGAGATTGTGGATAAAAGAGTGTAATTAGGACCTAACTGTTATAGTTTTTTGTGCTTCTTCGTCTTTTATGTTATATCCTTAATATTTCTGTTTCTTTAAACTGTTTTTGCCATTCATTGAATTCCTTTCTTAACATTGTTTATTTATCTTTTTTGTATCTGCAACTGTAAATTACCAAATAAAATAAAATAAAATAAAATAAAATAAAAGGAAGTTCATTCGGATGATTGAATTCAAGGTACAATTAGGGGAGCAGGGACTGTATAAAATGGCTGAGTGTTTCTCACACCCATCGGTACTTGATAAGTAGGAAGGCCCCACTTTTCGAAATAGTCTGCATTGTGAAAGCTTAGCAATTATTGCAAACTACAAATACAAAAATATGCACATATTTTGGTTTCAACACGACTTTGCCATGTATGCATTACTTACAATCTTTCATTGGGGTAATACATTGTGATATATTTGTTATCCCTGCAGGTGTTTGAGCACAGGAACGATTCTAAATAAAAGGTGTATTATGTGTTGCCTATTTGCATTTTTTATCACAACACCAATTCACCTCCCGGGCACAACAAACTTAAGATCACTTACGAGGCAGTGCTTTTGCAGCATCCAGAACAGGATGTGACACGAACATATCCGGAGCAAGAGCCCTTTTAGATTACGACATCCCTGTGCACCAATCAGCACTAAAGTGAGGCATTTGGTAATGTTAAAGAGTTGAGCTGCGTTCATTAATTCTTTACATTCCAGTGACCCCCCTAACTTATATCAGCAATGACAAAGCCAACAAAGTGTGCCAAATATGCTTTATTCTCAAATATTATTGTTTAGCTATACCGCATTTTTATTAACACGGTCCACAGCAACTCCAAAACACCTTGAGACCCCTACACTAAAAACAATCATACTTCTTCCTCACAGAATGTGATAGTGGAAAAGTCAACAACATAGCAGTGCTTAATTTGAGCAGGAGCTTTCAGGTGCTCAGCACCTGCACTTCTTTCACAGGGCCGGGGCTACAATTTCTGACCCTGCAGATGGGGGTCTCAATATTAACTGTTCAAATTGAAAATAAAAAGAATAACATACATTGCATGGTTTCTGGCTGGTAAATGTTCATAGACAGGCCAGCATACGCCGTTCCAGGCAGGCATGATTGTGTATCACCGAGTTAGTGATGATGTCATCTTGCCGATCACAAATCCAAGACGTCCTCGACAAACTATGTCTTGCATTCTATTCCCAGAGTCAGCTGCACCATGCCACTGCCTGAGCCTAAGCCTCCTATTGGATAATTAAGATGGGGGCTGACTCAAGACGGAGTTGAGCCAAGGAAGCTGCGAAAGCGCATTTGGAACTTGGGAGTGAGGGCTCTTGAGGAAGAATAAACCAAAGTAACTATGGACTATCCACATGCTGTGTAGCCAGAGTAGCATATCCTGCAGCCCTGCAATGCTGCTATCCTCAACGTGCTCGATGCAGCTGTGGCCCAACACAACATTTGTGCGCCATGACGTCACCTGTAGAATCTGTGCGCGGCACTCCAGCAGGGTCATTGCTGAGCGTGCTTGAGTCCAGTAAGCACCACAGCCATACTTACCGGCATTGGCAGCATTACGGCTGGGGACAATGCCTGTGCTGTAGCAGACAGGGTCACAGCAAGCTGAGCAGTGGATGTCAATGCAGTCGCCTTCCCTGGACCTACTAATTACAGGCAGCACTAGCAGTGACATCACCTGCTGTGCTCGAGCAGCTACCTGTTCTGCAAATAACCCAGTTATACTGCACTGATTAATATATGCAAAAAAAAGAATTTTCATTTGGTGTACATTTTGTTTCTGCACATGGTGTAGGTAAGAAAGTAAAACACATGTCATCTTCCTCTTCTTTAGGAAAGACTACAGGAAAACGCAGAGTTTAATATAGCAGGGACATGTACAGGCTGACGAAAGGGGTCACAGGCAGCAGCAGTGTTATAGATGATAGAGAGAGCAGGAGTAAAGACGAGAAAAAAACAACAGGGGAGGAGAGAGATAAGACGGAGCTAAGAAGAAGAAAAGGAGAGCAAATCGGGTATACAGAGAAAGCAGCCATGATGTGAGGAAGAGAGAATTAAGAAGAAAGAAGATAGAATGAAAGGATGTAGAGGACAGGACAGAGGAAAAAAAGCAGACAAATCATAAAACAGAGACACAGCTAATCGCTGCTAGAAGAGTGATCGTAAAGAGCGAAGATCGAGGGGAGAGAGAGCTGAGCATGGATAAAAGTGAAGAGGAAAAAGGGCAGGGGTAGAATGAATAGAGGGCAAATCAGAAATGCAGGGAATAAGGTAACACACCAGGTGTGACAAAGATGATATGATAGAAAACAATTAGAGAGGTTGGAAGATAGACTCTTTGAGCAAAGACATAGGGGACAGACAACAGATCAAGGTTAGAAGATAGAGACTGAGGCAGTGAGAGTGTTGGAAGTGGGGCTCACCGGAGGAAGATGTGATATATGGCCTCCTTGGCAACATTTTCAGCACCTGCACTTCTTTTTTTTACAAATTAAGCACTGCAACATAGTCTGTGGCGCAATCAGTTAGCGCGTTCGTCTGTTAACCGAAAGGTTGGTGGTTCGAGTCCACCCAGGGATGGGTTCTTTTGTTACACTACTTTCTTTATGAAAACGCATTTCCTTCATATTTTAAAATCACCTTTAAAAATATATCTCCGTTAAGCAGAGATAAAGGAGAAAGCAAAAATGCAAGTTATCTACTATCATACATTGGAAATGGCTGAGGAGTAAACTATCTCAAATATTGAACTGGAGTGACTAGTACTGGTTGCAAAATCAGTAACCCCGAAAAGGTTAAGTGGTGTATGAAACCTATGGTCTGTTTCCCATCTGCTTTCACCTTGGTGTTTATATATCCGGATCACAGGATTAGGTTTCACAACGTTGGATACAGTGCACAGCACAGTGACACCTCAAGGCAATTTATTCAATTGGCACGGGCTGGAAAGGTTGGTAATTCTGTGCAAAGTGATCTGCTGACTGGGCCCCCTAGAGTTTGGGGGCCCCCTTGCCTCTATGGAGTAATTCGAGAAGGAAGAGCAAGCAGGCTCGACGTATTCTCTGTATTTGCTCTTGCCACCTGGCTGTTTGCATTCAAGGGAACCCCAGGCATCAGTTTTGTTCATACTTTCAGAAGCGTTGTTACATATAAATGTCTTTGATTAGACATTGGATGAGGACATGTTAGTCATGTCTCCACCCATTTGTCAAACTGCCAGCAAATAGTAAGCTGCCTAATTGTGATGAGGTGGGATGGTCTCACCAGCGGTCCAATCAAATAATATTTTTGCTTGAAAAGCCAAAAATGATGGACAAGTGGTGTCCATAATGGGTGGCTCAAGCCTTAAAGGGCAATACACAAAAATACTCGACAGTCTGGGGAAAATACAGACAGGTGGTCACACCAGTGGTTTTTATCTCAAAAACTTGGAGCTTGCTATTTGCGTGTGTTTTGTACTCCTCTCCTCCCTCTGTGTTTGTAGGTTTTTGTTTGGGTTGTGTATTCTCAATTTTGTGTGGTTCTCCCTACTATTTGTACACATTTAAACTCTTCTTGTTTTCCTGGTCATAATTCCCAAGTCTTCTTTACAGCTGATGCTATTTTTATTTCACATCAGACATATCAGAATCTGAGATCATATCCTCAGTGATTTTACCTGGGATTTTATCTTGCTTTTTTATAGATGGATCAATTTGTTTTCCATATGTATACCCTCTTCCTGAACCGCAGTGCCTTCAAGAAATTGTGATTTTCTTTCTTCAATATTTTAATTTTATCAAGACATTGGCAAAGAACTTCATCCAGAATAACTAGGGGTCGAATGTGGGAAAGATGCTGATCAAAGAAAGTGTTCCCAAATCGCAACTCTTGTTTTTGAGACTAGTATCTTTATTGTGAACCATCCTATGTAACAGTAGGTCTTTACACAAAACACCGAAACACAGTGGGTCCCACCTCCTTAATAAACATTAATTATTCCGGTCCCATTTCCCATTTCACTACTATTCGCAGCAATTCACACCCCTAGCATTGTTAGATGAGCAAGACTGACATATAGTGAGCTTGGAATTACCCCTGGGGAGGGATAAGGCCTATCCAACACAGTAGGGGTTACTTTGGGCTGGAACGTTGCTGGGGCGAGCCATGTTCTAAATGATGAGCAAGAGAAGTCCATGTTGCTATTGTATGATATTATCTGTCCACAAGAGACTTGGAATGTTGCTGGTGACCTGAAATGTGATGGTTACACATCTGTTTGTAAGAATGCCCTTGCCTGTTGGTAGACCTAAGGGGGGGGGCTCAAAACCTTGGTTAAGCTAAGCCTAGGATGCGATATGCAGTTTGTTCTGATTGACTGCCTCAACATTCTATGCGTGCCTCTAACCTTTGATAACAATTTTAATATGTTAGTTATCAATGTTTATAATTCAACCACTGCATCTGTTACCCCTGTTTTGGATTTAAGTAATTTTGTAGAAGGTTATTAATGATCTTTTTTTTAACCTATCACCACGTAAATGTTATGTGATTTTAACTTGCACCCTTGCACATCATGTGGTTTCACGATGGAGAAAGGTGTTTCATGCCCCACTTTGACTCGGGTGCATTTTAGTCACTCTAAGCAGGGGGAGTTTTAAACTGTGGTATTATCAGAGTTTAACCTTATTAATTTGTTAACTTGGGATGAGTTGCTCTTGGACAGTTTAGTACCCACTTTTAAGGGCAGAGGCCATAGTACTACAATTGATTACATTATAGTATCTTCTAATGTATTTGGTTCTCTTATCGAGTTTAAAACTCATGTAGAATGTCTGTAGTGATCACAGCCCACTGTGCGCTAAGTTTAGATTGGGTGATAAACAGTCTCACTTGTATAGGGATCCCATTGCGTGAAAAGATCAAGGCCGTAGAATAAGCTGGGCGAAGAAAGTCTCGGGTGATTTCCTAAAGATGTCTAAAGTTTGAGCTCTGTTTACACTTAGAGAGTTCCGATTTTGATATTTTGGACTCCTTTGAGTGTATTGGTAAAAAAGTTCAACACGCATTGACCAAACAGGGTTATTTTCAGGTTAATTCAGGACCCAAGTGGTTTGATAAGACATGCTCTAAATCTTACAAAGCTTTGCTGATGACCCTTCATCAGAAACTAAGGACAAAGTCCGCCTGCCATCTTAATAGGCCCCAAAGTCCCTGAAGACCTTTATAAAGCTCATGTTTGACCTCTGGGCTCCCGTCATCACCCAACATCTGAATGCAGTAGCTCCTAGCCATATTCCTCCCCCTTGGCAAAGGTTGGTAATAGTCCTGATTTACAGGAAAGGTATTAGAGTTGATCTTGCCTGCTATAGACCTATTTCTCTAATTGATGCAGAGGTCTAAATTGAGCTGCTTCCTGCTAAAGCGGCTGACAGAGTGGACTGAGGAGCTTAATTCAATGTGGTTTTAGATCAGGGGAGGTACTATTAACCGCATCAGCGCTAGCGGTTTTCCCGCTGTGCGCTGACTTTTTAAAAATACCGCGTTACATGACGAGCTGAGCTCGTCATGAGCGTGCGAGCGGTGCAGCTCGTCATGAGCGCAGAAGGGGTTAAACAAAATGTTTGCCTCAATTTATTACTTGATAAGTTTGTCACAGCCAAGAAGGACTCTGTACATTTGGCCTTAATGGATCTCAGCACGGCCTTTGACTCTGTTAATAATTTCGAAGCTCTGAGCCGTGCTGGAGTCCATGAGGGTTGATAGAGCACTAGTCACTTTCTTTGCATGATTTGCACTTGGGCTTGAGGTGTCTGTAAGCTTCTGCCCCAACGGGGAATGCACTCTGCACTTTAAGATAGCCAGAGGAGTGCGTCAGGTGTGCATTTTAGCCCCTATTCTTGTTTTCTATATCAATCAGCTTGACTCCTTTCTTGTGGACTTATTTAAGGATGTCCCAAGGGTGGCGAATAGATATATACCGGCCTTGCTATATGCTGACGATACTGTCCTCATAGCACGTACAGCCAACGGTCTGGTCTGCGGCATTTGCTAGACTGGTTTATTTTATTTATGGACAGTTTGGGCCTGAAAACTAATTTTTCAATGTCTTTTACTATGGTTTTTGGCCTGGCCAGAACAAAATCTAAAATTACAGCTAAACAGATTAGCAGAGTAGATACATTCTGCTATCTGGGCTTACTACTGAATGCCAAACTGAATTGACAATTTCTGCTTAATGCCCACATGCAGTCCCTTAAAAGAGTATCACACAGCATTGAGGAGTTTTCTAGGCAGCTCAGCTGACCCCATATCACGTCCATTGTTGGTCTTTTCAAAGCTAAATGTGTTCCAACAGCAAGCTTTGGTTGCGGTATACAAATAGTTTAGAAAGGTCCTGAGTTTACCTCAAAGTGTTCCGATGGAGATTGTACTTGAGGAATTGAGGTTTGGTTATATTTCGGATTACATTCAAGTTCACCCTTTAATTTTATGGTTGTCAATTTGGGTGAAAGAAGAGATTAACATAAGGATTTTAAGTAATTGTCTTTCCCTGGTTTGTGGGCTTGACATACCTTGATTAATTATGTTAAATGTTCTTTGACTACTAAAAGCGTTTTTACAACATGCCCAGGATATAAGGACAACAAAGGGTTTTGGGAAAACATCTTAAATGCATTACACTAGGGTCAGATCGCTGAATCCTATTGAATTATATTTGCAGTTTGATATGCCAGTTCACCATAGGCAACCTATTTCTGCCTGAACCTCTTTCCTCAGTTGTTAGTAGGCTGGAGTCTCCACCTTGCTCGTGAGACCCTGCCGCTATATTTGATACCATGCATATTGTTTTTATATGTCCTAAATGTAATTCCCTCTGTTTTAAGTATAGTCAACCATAGTTTTTAGCATGGAATCTCAGGCAATTCAGACCTGCTTTACTGCATTTTCAAATTTTATGTACACCAATTGTCAGTTTTTATGTTTCATGGCTTTTATCTGGGATTTTTCATTCTTTTGTATTAGATGCTATATGATTTCATCTTGTCATAGAGGGTGAATGTTGTTCTGACTTCATTACATTTGTGTTTTGATGAACTTTCATGATTTTTTTGTATTCAAATCGAATGAAGATTATTGACTTATTGACTACTCTCTGCCTGTTGATTCAATATTTTTATAAGATCTCTTAAGCCCGTTTCTAATTTTGCTTCACATATTTCCGATTGCTCCTTGTCTAATTCATCTATTGTGGGAAGATATTTATTGCCAGGCCTCCCTGGACGCTATTCACTTCTAGGAATTGTCTAAATGTGCTGATGTACCACAATTTGTGATTCTTTTCTGAGTAATCTTCCTAATTTTATGAAGAGGTCTCGTAGGCCCTTAGAGGGATCAATCCTTTGTCCTGTTCATGAATAACCAAAACCTGTTCAGCGTGCCCCAAACAGGGCACCCGTACATCATGGGTGACTGGAAAGTGGCACCTCTATGCAATGTGTGCCATGCACTTCATGGTGCATGGTGCACAGTGCATGGATGTGCAAGAAGTGCTCCTTTATATGGCTGCTTGTGCTGCAGCCCTTTTTCTGGGCCGCAGCACAAGCAGCTATGTAAAGGAGCACTTTCCGACAGCCAGGCTGGTGGTTGCATCCTAATGCGGCGGTCAATCCGCCGACAGCTTGTCGTGTGGTCTCCTGACCGACGCGATAATGGTCGGCAGTCCGACAGACCACTATCGTAATCACCCCCGGAGAGTATCACCTGGATCCGAAGTCACAAACCCTTGGCCTGATGTCTTTAACTTTAGTTGCAAAGACATATTGTTTCAGAGGCAAAGATTTTTAAGTGTGGGGTCCCACACTGCTCTTCTCTGTGTCCCACACTTTTCAATATTTACAATGCCCGCTGGAATACCAAATTGAATCATTTGGTATCCATGTGGTCTCTTATGCAGACTACACACAGGTTCTGCTGACTTATGACAAGAATACGACGGAACGTAAGCTAAAATTTGCTGCTTCCATTGTAGCTGTGAGGGGGTGGCTTAAAGCCCACTGCTTACAATGTAACCCTGAGAAAACAGAGGTCTTGTTGTTTGGTGCTAGCCCCTTGCCTGGATGGTCAGGGACCTGGCCCAACAGTTGCACTTTATCTCCCCTCCTCCCCCCCGGAGGTGGCTGAAAACATAGGGGTGCATTTTGATACTCATCTATCCTTCAAGTTTCAGATTTCAACATTTGTTAAAACCTCCTGCTGGATACTCAAGATACTAAGAACATTTCTTAACGTCCTACTCTATAATGCCCAGAATTCAGCAGTCCAGGCATTGATCCTCTCCATATTGAACTATACTAACATTCTTTACCTGGGGATCCTGGACTACCTAATACACAGGCACATGCATCAAGCGATTTAGAAGTCGCTAAAATTGCGAATCGCAAAAAAATCGCAATTGCGATCGCAATTTCAAGAGTTGAAATGCATCAACCTTATTATTTCGAAAATTTGTAAATTTTCGCAAAAATAAGGAATCGCAAAAATCTTCTGCGAAAACCATTGTGATTTCTCATTTGCGATTCGCAAATACAGAATCGCAAATAAGGAATCGCAATAGAAATGCATGAAAAATCGCAATTAACGATTTTCATGAAAATCGCAAAATTGCAATCGCAATTTAAGAAGGGACACAACCAGGTGGTAAAAATGAGTGCAAATCAGAAACAGCTGAAGACCAACAGAAACTGATATAAACACACCCACAATGAGGTCCCACATTTCAAAATGGCTGGTCTGTACCTGATGGCGACGAGGATGAGGCTGCAAGCTGCTCGACAGAGAGGGAGGCTAATCAATGAGTCCGCATAACTTTACTAGGACAGGAGGAGGATGAAATATATGATAAGTATAGGCTGAATGGCCAAATGATACATGATCTAATTAATGAATTGGACCCATCCTGCAACGACAGACTCATAGGACCAATGCAATTCCAACGCATGTCCAGATATTATGTTGCCTACATCTACTGGCGTCAGGCACTTTTCAGGGAGTCATTGCAGTATCAGGAGGTGTGTCGCAAAGTGTAATGTCATGAATATTGGCAGCTTTCCTTGATGCCATGATGGTCCGGATACACACACACATAAGTTTCCCTACCACAGCCCATGACATTGCTAAGACCAAGCAGGAGTTTTACCAAATTGCTGGCTTCCCCCAAGTACTGGGTTGTATTAATTGCACCCATGTGGCGATATGTCCCCCTGCAGCTCAGGAATATATGTATCGGAATAGGAAAAGTTATCATTCCCTGAATATTCAGGTTGTGTGTAATGCAAAAAACATCATTACGGACATTGTGTCGCAATTTCCTGGCAGTGCACATGATTCGTATATCTTCAGGCAAAGTCGCATTCAAACCCGTCTAGCAAGGGGAGAGTTTGGAGAGGGACATTTGCTAGGTAATTATGTGCAATACATCATTCCATTCCTTGTACAAATGTTAAAGTCAAACAACCAACTGACAGCCTTTCATCCCTCACATGTAGGTGACAGCGCATACGCCTTGCGAAATTACCTGATGACACCATATCTCAATCCAGCCACTGCCGCACAAAGGAGATACAATGCAGCACATATCTCAACTAGGAACGTGATAGAGCGTACATTTGGACTGCTGAAGAGCCGATTCAGACGCCTTCATAAGACCGGAGGAGCAATGAAGTACAGTCCCGTCAAATGCTGCAAGATAGTGGCAGCATGTGCCATGCTGCACAACATAGCCACAAAGGGAGGATTGAAAATGGAGCTGACTGACAGTGACTCGGAGGATGGAAACCAACAAGTGCAACACCACCCTGCCCTACAAGGCACAGGCGCAGCAGAAGGGCGCAGGCGCAGATTGGAGATTACACAGAATTACTTCTAAGGTGAGTAATGATGCCATAAACATAAGATATGCAATGAAAAGTATACTTTATGTAAATGAATCGTGACCAGGGAACAGAAGCAAACTGCCAAAGTGACTAATGTCAGAAGACTCATTGGCATGAAACAATAACTCCAAAAGGAAAATGAAATGTACTTGAGAGTCAGTGATTAGGTCACAGCGTAGCAATGGTTAAGTCACCATTTAAAGCCAAATTACAGGATGGGAGCCTAGCGTTTTTTCCCTCGAACACCCAGACGTCTGTCTGCGGCAGCATCTTCTTGCCTTTCGTTGGTAGTGGATGGGGTGGCGCTGCGAGTATTGCGTCCTACTGCACTTGCAACAGGCATTGTTGTACTGCTCAGGCTTGAGGCACACTCACTACTTTCATCCTGTGCAGTCATGTTCACTCGGCTACTAGATGCATTCATCATCTCTACTGCATTTGTCACTTGATGTAGTGCTTTGGCAACATCCCCGCTCCAATGACACATTTCGGTCTGGATAGTCACAGATCTATGCGCCAGCAGTGTTGTTGCCGTGGCCAGTCTATTGTTCGACTTTCCTTGATGTTTGAGCTGCTGCATCAGTTGGCGGTGCTGTCTGTTGCGCGATGCATGCCCCTCCTGTATGACCTTTGTCAGCTCCTGGACACTACTGGCCAGTACTGCAATGTTGCCTGACATCTTAGCTATTTCCTCCTTCACTAGTCGAGTGTTCTTGCCCTGCAGGCGATGAGAACGGAGCATCTGTCCCTCCAAGCCACCCTAGACCGGATTTGTCGCCTCCACCTGCTGTGGTCTGCGTGCTCTGCGTCTTCTCCGTAGCGATCTACAATTGCCTCTCCTGATCTGTGTTGGTGTGGGTGTGGCGCTACATCTTTGCCGTACACTGACTGCAGGTGCAGCACTGACCGCATCATCAGACGCCATGGGACGCAGTGTTGGGACAGGTGACCTACGGGAATGAGGCACATGTTACTGGGTAGTTGGCAGAGCTGGTGTGTCCTCATGTTCTGAAGTGCTCCTGTGGTGCATTTCCAGACCATCACTGTCCCCGGCCTCATTACGTTCTGCATCTGTGAGGTTAAACAGTGCAAAACAGCATCAATGTATGCTTGTGAGGTTTTGTCACAGTTCACAATTAATAAATGTCATGTTCTTTTGGACATCTGCTACACTATTTTAAACCGTTTTTGGCATGTCTGTGTGTGTGTGGCATTGTAAGTACTTGGCCTGACTACAACTCCCATGATGCACTTCCCTTAGTAATGTAATAGTAGTAAATGCTTTACAGTGTGCGCTTACGCTGTGCTGAGCTGACATCCTGACTTCTGTACTTGGGACAATTTAAACATGCATTCCTCTTACCTTCAGACGTGTGTGCAGCTCCGGAGGTGTCCAGCTGCGTGACTCCAACAACAGCTTCTGGCTGGGTTGTTGACTCCACCAATTCCTCCATGGGAGTGTTTCCAGTGTCTGGTGGTGTGCCCCCTCCTGTCTTATGTGCCTCCTTCAAACGGTCTGCAATGCGCGCCTTGGCAAGACTGCGCAGATCGTACCATCGCTTTTTCAGTTCCTCTGTGGTACGGAGAGTCACCCCAATGGCATTTACTCGGTTCTGAATCCTGATCCATATCTTCCTTTTTTCCTGCTCAGGTACCTTCAGTGAGGCTTTTCCAAACAGCTTGCCATTGCTGTGCACTACACCCTCAATTAGAGTTTCTAATTCTTTTTCTGAGAATTTCATTTTTTCTTCCTTGAACTTTGGCTTTTCTCTGCTGGATTTTCAGGTTCCATTTTGCAGTTCTTTGCAGGTGTACTCAGTCTCTCTCCCTCTCACTCTGCTCTGCTCCCAGAGCCAGCTCCCTCCTCCCAACATGCATCAATGTGCGACCTCGAAATTTGCGAAATCGCAAAAACAAGAAATCGCAATATATTCTGCGATTTTTACCGATTTCTTAAAAAATAGCTAAATTCGTGATGGATATCGTTTTGCGATTCCTTAATTGCGATTCCTTAAAAATCGCAATTAAGGAATCGCAAACTCATTCAATGATGCATGTACGTGACAGTGTCTGCAAATGGTGCAGAACACGGCAATTCGAATTTTTTGAAAACGTTGCAAATATGTCTCAGTCTTCCACTACCGTAACCAACTGCAATGGCTAACGATGAAAAAAAGGATCATTTCTAAAACTTCGACTGTGGGGCACTCAGACTTTTACAATGCTGGATCTAAATACCTGTGCAACAGAATTTTTGAATTCTGCCCAAGAAGATCCTTATGATCACAGTCAGCCCGGTTACTAGCTGTTCCTCACATCAAGTGGAAGAGGTTGGGCAGTTCTACCTGTTCTATCTTGGCTGCCAAGTACTGGAACGAGCTTCCCCTCCCACTCAGATGTATTCCAGATAAAATATATTTCTAAAACTACTGAAAACTCACTTGTTTAAACTGTAGTGTGGTTGATATTCTCCTTTTGCCTTAGCACCAGTAAACTCTTGTAGTAGCTGAGCGCTTTAAAAATGTATTCAGTCATTCTAAATTGAGACATATTTTAAAAATACTATAGTTTATTTTTGCTTTTTTTACAGTTCTTTTAATATATTTTTACATTTTTGGTACAATAATATTGTCTACCATTCTTTAAAATGTTTTTCAAATGTACAATATTTTTATATAATAACACAAAGAATGCGTTTTTCATGTTTATTTGGTGGTCATTTTTTTCCACTTTATAATCATTGTAATATATCGCTGTTTCTGGCTCCTTTAGGTCACGGTTCCCCATTGCTACTCTCTGGGTCAGGTAACATTTTTATAAATACTTTTTGAGGTAGTATTAATATCGTGGTGGCTATAGGATTACTTTAGTTAATTTAGGTTAGTGAACTTTTTGTTTTTCTTTTGGTTAGTGATAGAACGGTAGTGTAGTTGTGGTAGTCGAGTACAGTAGGCCTCATTGTTTTGTAGTTATAGATGTATTGTTTTTATGAGTTATGGACTGATTCTATGTATTTTTCTTGTATGTTGTTTATTGTATGACAAGTTTTATAGGCCTAATGTATAGTGTGGGTGGGTTTTTGTGTTTCTTTTACAAGTTTCTCATTTGGGTTATTTTTGCATATGTTGGTGTTTTTATTTTTTTATTTATGAATAGCTTTTTCCCTTTTGAGTTGTCTTGGAGTTTTATCTCTTCAGCTGCATAACCTTAAGTTTTTTTTTTTATTTTAAAAGGTAGGATATGTTATTGTATTGCTTTGTTTTATATGTTATTTACTGTCAATAAAGTTTTTTCGCTACGTTTATTTCATACTGCATTTTGGATTATTGAGTTCTGGTTTAGAGCATTGGTATTTGTTTTATTTATTTATTCATTTCAGTATTATGTACTATTCTTAATCATTAATTTTGTGTGGGGATTTCTTAATCAAGATTGAATACTAAAAATATTAAAATAATATTAATAAATAAAAAGTATGTTTAGTTGTTATAGGGTTTTTTATGGATGAGTTTGGTGGTTTCATTGGCAGGGTGTTTGCTATGGAATCAATGTATGATAATCATTGATTGTTCGCAAAGAGTTGGACTTTGCTTTGTAACATGTTGTGCATTTCTTTGGTTGGTTTTGAGAGTTGCTCTGTGAGCAAGGCTTGGAAAAGCATTGTGTCCATGGACCTAGAGAAGACAAAATAAAGCACTATTTCACCAGAGTCTGGCTTGTGGTATTTATCCTTTTAAGGTGAGAGGACTTGACTGGCAGCATACGTCGCACGTTTCAGTTTCCCGCATATCAGGGCTGCCCCGTCAGGTTCGAAACCACTATCTTGTCTGGAGTCGGTCTTTTTGTTAAATATATATCTAGTTGCTATAGTTCACTATGATTGTTTGTTGTTTCTTTTATTTATGTTTAAATTATTTATTAAATTAAATAGCTGCATTATTATAAATACCATACTATTATATTGATAATGCATTAGGATTTTATTTGTTATACTATTTGCCTTGACAAGTGTTTGGGTGCTTAGTTGTTTTGCTAGAACAACAATACTTTTGTTGTCAATATTTCAGTTATCAATATTTTAGCTAGGTTTACTATGTTTTATTTTGATGGTGATGTAGTGTTTCAAAAGTTTTGTTTCTGGTATTTGTGTATTGCAGATATTTTTGATGGCTATTATTTTGTAATCATTATAATTGTTTTCTCTTTTTAATATCAGATGATGCATCATACAGCTGGCTCCCTTACCTCATGCTGGGGCAGAGAAACAGCAAATGCAGCACGGTGGGTGAACTGCAAATGAGGGCCTTTCTTTCAAGCGTGAGGATTGGAAGCATGTTCCAGTTGTGTTGCTAAGTCTTCATAGTCTTTCCAAAGTCCAGGCGGCTACTGGGTATCCTTATTTTCTCCAGGGGCATGTTACAGAGCACATATGTCTGTACAAAGAATAATTGACCTCTAATAAGGTTTTTTTTTGTATGGGGTGTGGAAATCTAGAGCGGCCATTCTAAATCTGAAATATTTCCTTTGGCAGTAGAGCCCAAGTTTCATTTGTGGAAGGATAAAGGATAGGTCCTGCTCTGTGGGCGACATGGTGGATGATGCAAAGAGCTTTGAATGATAGCCACAGGAACAAGTGCCAGGATTTGAGGGCAGGGTGAATGTGGTCACATCACACCAGCTCAAGTTTAGAACTACTCCTGCTACAACATGGATTTGTGGTAATTTACTGATTTGGTTTTATAGCAGCCCAATACAAAGCCCACTAGCATAATCGAGCGATGACAGGACTAGAGCTCTGAGGGCCAAACCCTTATGGAAGAGGCCTAGGTGAGAGGGGATCCTGCACAGGGATCTGGTGGTAGTTTTTTCTTTTTTATAGTGGAAAACCATTGGTAAGTAAGGTGGAGCACTTAAAAGTGGTATTCCTTACAGACATAAACTGGGGGATCTTGCCAAAACAATATGCAAAAGGATTTTAGGAACACCAGTATTAAGCAGTGTTTCACAAGGTTCATTAATCTAAGTTCCAGAAAAAATTGCAGTAGCTAGTCATATGTATATTCAAAGCAGCAAAATACTATTCTATTGATAAGATACATTTTTGACACTTATTGCATTTGTGACATGGGAGATGCTGATGCTGAGCAGACGCTAACGCAAATTGGAGACGTTAATGCAAAAGCGCGGAGAGGTTAACACAGGATATTATTCTCAGCCTGGCCAGTGGGCCAGTGGGAGTACATTGAAACCAGCGGTCACATCAGTGGTAGGGGGAGCAGTGGTAGTACAGCCACTGCACTAGGTCAAGCCCCCTGGCTGCAGAAGCGGTCCGACTCACCAACCTATGCTTGTCTCCCACAACTGGCCAATATGTTGAATGCCCAGCCTCTTCCTCCGCTCCGACCTGTCTACACTCTACACTTGTTTACTATCACCTCCTTGTGTGAGACCAGTGCAAGGTCTCAGCGGATGTAGCTCTCCTCCATGCCAGTGGTCAGAGGAAGGAGGATTGCAGAAGAACAAGAAATGAGCAGCCAAAGTCAGTTAACTAAGAATTAAGTTAATTAAGAATTTACAATAAATTACTTGCAATTTACCCAAAAGGAATGGGTAGCTTGTGGAAGGAAAACACAAACACCCCTGAAACCTGTGGTTGAATCTGCACCTCCAGAATCCGCAGAGTCACATTCTACCACCTCCCTGAATGCCAGTAATGCGGGTAGACCCACCTTATAGCTAATAACAAGCTTTTATCAAAAGATTGAAAAGAAGTTTGCACCTATGCCGGCCATTAGAGCAGCGCCGAGTCCCGTGACCCTGGAAGGCAGCTGACCCGGCACATCGACCGAGTTGGGATGACCCTACTCAAAAGCGGGTCGGTTCACCATGGTGAAGTTGAAACCAGCAATGATGAGTCTGCAAAGAAGCTCAGTACAATCTGTGATCTTTCTTCTACTGAAGTATCTAAACACTGCAGACTGAGAACGCAAACCAGCCCTGGCAATTAAGTTGGACTGGTCGTGGGGGGTAGGGGAGAGTTGGGGGATGAGAGGGTGCTGGTGGGAAACACTTCTGCCTCTTTTGTTATTTTGTTACAGGAGGGCGATATTGCCGCACTGCTGCAAAACGAGCTCCAGTATAAAAAAAAATGTCCCCCAGTACTCCAAAACCAGCTCCATCCTTCCGGCCCACCAGGAAAATGCCCAGTGCCTTGCATCTACGTGCCCATTCTGGGATGGCGCATTCCAAAGCCCTGTAGCACTGTATGACCAACAGGCAGACTAAAGCCCAGGCAGTATTTGTAACATTAATGGTAGACTGCACATGTGCATTTTGTTTATGTCGCCTTTACCGCACCGCACGTGTGGTGCTTTAGGCATAGCTTTCAGCATCTGAGTGTTTTATAGAACTAAAGCATTTTGTAGGTCAGAGCCACGGATCATCCATTAGTGAAAGAGAGAAAAACAAACCAGACAAAGAATGATTTTCTTCCTCTCAGACATATTCAGCCTTGAGCAATGGTGCCTGCCTTAGGACTGCAACTGCATCATAGTGCCAGGAAGGGTTTCAGGCAACACTGTTGTCAGTGTAACAGATATGGACTTGTGAAGGATGCCGCTGCCTCAGAAAATCAATTTTGTTCAAATGTCAGTGTTTGTGTTTAACTACACTGCGTCTTGGTTTCCCTCTGGGGAACTACGGAACACATCATATTGTATCATCGCTGCATCAACTAGACAAGCGAGGCGCCCCGGAAATCAAATAAACGCGACAGCGTAGAAAAATAGAGATGGCCCCTGGTCCGACACAGGCGCATCCCTTGTTGCTACAGCAATTCCACAAGTACCACAGGCTCCTAAGTAACATGAACCAAAGAATTAAAGCTGTGCTGATGACTATGTATGAGGACCACTATACAGCATAGGTGCTGCTGGAAGTAAGGGTGCTGCAGCACCCCAAAAATAATCATGCTGAGGTTCAGAAGGTGAATGTGTAGTAAAGGTGAGTTTTTATCTTGGTTCATTTCCTGTCCGTTCAAAGATGGAGTTAAAATGTCAGGCTATGTAGTCTGATAAATTGCTGCTCATTCTTTTAACATGGGCATTTTTGTTTACTTTTTTTTCTCTCACTGCAAATCGAGAGGATTTGCAAACTGAACTATTTAACAATGTTACTGGAGTAAATCGAGGCCCCACAAGGCTACTATTTATCATAAACTACCACATCGCAGACCTCACTTTGTCCCGCCAGTGACACTACTAAAAGCTCTTTTGCATGTATTGTTGCAATATCTATGACAAACATCACTGCAGTAATGTCGCTCCATACCATGTACCTGTATTTTGTCTTGTGCCTAAAAAAACTAATGAAAAGATGTAAACAAAAGCAATGTTACTGAGGTAGAGAAAATGTGAAAAGTCAGGCTTTATGATGTAATTGTTTATACTACACAACAAAATGTAAATATCTGTAAATGAACTATATATATATATATATATATATATATATGAAAAAAGGTTGCTCCCGCAAGTGAAGACACCCACGCGCCGTTTTCTCTATAAGCCTTTAATGGTGAAACAGGCAGCAGCCGCAATGTTCATTTCTTCCTCAGCATAATTCTCGCCATTACACCATACGCGTTTCGGGCATGGTCGCCCTTGTTCACTGGTCTGGCTTCTCGGTGGACTGACAGCTTTGCAGTTTTTAAATTCGTGATTGCGGTGTTTCCTCTGTAAATCCCGCCCACATTGGTGCTATGCATTATTGTTCATGTAGTCCTTTATAAATCTTTAGTAGTGCTTGCTGTCATTTTCCTTCCGTTATTTTTACCTTCGGGTTGCTGATTTGTATACAAACAACGTGCTGCTTTTCTTGCGCCTCGTCTCACCAGCCACAGCGCTCCTTCTGCGTGCTCCACTTTCAATGAGCGCAAGGACCCGCTCACAAGCAGGGGGGTATGTCTTCGTGACCCTGAGCTGGCCACTTAATATGAAAAAAGGTTGCTCCCGCAAGTGAAGACACCCACGCGCCGTTTTCTCTATAAGCCTTTAATGGTGAAACAGGCAGCAGCCGCAATGTTCATTTCTTCCTCAGCATAATTCTCGCCATTACACCATACGCGTTTCGGGCGTGGTCGCCCTTGTTCACTGGTCTGGCTTCTCGGTGGACTGACAGCTTTGCAGTTTTTAAATTCGTGATTGCGGTGTTTCCTCTGTAAATCCCGCCCACATTGGTGCTATGCATTATTGTTCATGTAGTCCTTTATAAATCTTTAGTAGTGCTTGCTGTCATTTTCCTTCTGTTATTTTTACCTTCTGGTTGCTGATTTGTATACAAACAATGTGCTGCTTTTCTTGCGCCTCGTCTCACCAGCCACAGCGCTCCTTCTGCCTGCTCCACTTTCAATGAGCGCAAGGACCCGCTCACAAGCAGGGGGGTATGTCTTCGTGAGCTGGCCACTTAATATGAAAAAAGGTTGCTCCCGCAAGTGAAGACACCCACGCGCCGTTTTCTCTATAAGCCTGACCAAGCCCCCTCACCTACGCCTAGCCACTGATGAAAGATGGATTTCTGAAACGCGTATGGCAATGAATGGCGACATTTACTTTGCGAGGACCTGCTTATGCCTGCTGCTGCCTCCCAATAAATACAGGTGAAAACAGACGCCGTGTGGGTCTCTTTATTTGCGTGAGCAAACCTTTTTGAATATTAAGTGGCCGGCTCAGGGTCACGAAGAGAACCCCACCGCTGTCCTGGCGGATCCGTGTGCTTGGAACTCAGGGCACAGAAACGGAGCGGCGTACCTTATTGGAAAGGCATGAACAAGCGACAGACTACACAGGCCCCAGTAAAGACCCAACGGGAGGTATTTTGTGAGGGGAAAGGAAAGTGTGCACCACTATGGAAGTAAATATCGCTCAAAGACTACATCACCCAGAGTGCCGAGCGAGCACACGCCCAATGAGGCGGGACTAAGAAATTTGTATCACCTGCATATAAAGAGCGCACTGACCAAGCCCCCTCACCTACGCCTAGCCACTGATGAAAGATGGATTTCTGAAACGCGTATGGCAATGAATGGCGACATTTACTTTGCGAGGACCTGCTTATGCCTGCTGCTGCCTCCCAATAAATACAGGTGAAAACAGACGCCGTGTGGGTCTCTTCATTTGCGTGAGCAAACCTTTTTGAATATTAATTTACCGGCTCAGGGTCACGAAGAGAACCCCACCGCTGTCCTGGCAGATCCGTGTGCTTGGAACTCAGGGCACAGAAACGGAGCGGCGTACCTTATTGGAAAGGCATGAACAAGCGACAGACTACACAGGCCCCAGTAAAGACCCAACGGGAGGTATTTTGTGAGGGGAAAGGAAAGTGTGCACCACTATGGAAGTAAATATCGCTCAAAGACTACATCACCCAGAGTGCCGAGCGAGCACACGCCCAATGAGGCGGGACTAAGAAATTTGTATCACCTGCATATAAAGAGAGCACTGACCAAGCCCCCTCACCTACGCCTAGCCACTGATGAAAGATGGATTTCTGAAACGCGTATGGCAATGAATGGCGACATTTACTTTGCGAGGACCTGCTTATGCCTGCTGCTGCCTCCCAATAAATACAGGTGAAAACAGACGCCGTGTGGGTCTCTTCATTTGCGTGAGCAAACCTTTTTGAATATATATATATATATATATATATATATATATATATATATATATATATATATATATATATATTCAAAATATATCAGTGGTTACGAAACCACAAAGTAAACACATTTTTTGTAATTCTTATGTGTCATGGAAACAAATATTTTAATAGGCGCAAAACAAATTAAGACACTTTGGGGCATATTTACAAGTCTTTATTTCCACCACAATGTCACCTTCTCAGACGTTGTGGTGGTGATACAGGCTTTGCCTTATTTACAAGGCAACGTTAAGCTACTTAACGTGGCTTAACGCTGCCTTGTAAATAAGGCACCCTTTCACGCTACACTTAGCGTCACGCTACACTTAGTGTGAAAGGGGTGGCAATGGGTGTTGCAGTGGGCATTCCACCGCAACACCCATTGATTTTGGCGCTGCCCCCTAATTAAAAGGGTGGCGTAAATAGGAGGCAGTGCCAAAATTAATACCAGGGAAACCCTGCTCTTACCCTGGTGAAACGTGGAGAAATTTTTAATTTCTCCTTGTTTTTGCTGTTTCCATGTGTACAGCGTTGTGCAGCCCACATGGAAACAGCAAAACGCCAATTGTTGTTTATGTGCAGCAAGGTGTTTTGCATTAAGCAGTACACATACAAGTTACAAAACAGCATTTCAAGATTATTTATGTTCAGGAAGGGGGACCTTCAGTTTTCCAGGTGCTCGACTATTCCCATTGCATTCTGCAATGGGAAGGATCGAGAACCCTTGAGATTTTTTTGAGGACTCTTTGCCATTATATTACCGACACAGGTTTTTAATGTATTTATTAAAGGACGACTAGTGTTTCTGCATAAGCAAGATACTTTATTAGGTTGCAGTCTATACCATTCCATGTACAAGAGGCAACTCTGTGATCAGTGGGGTGTTAATTGACTTATAAAAGGCCATTGACACTGTTAGTTGGAGTTACCTAAATTAAATGTAGTGCTGACGATAATGGAAGATAATGACGGTCTCATTGTATATGAGCTTTACAACAAGGGTTCACATGGGCGATGAAATACCTGACACCTGCAAGATAGATAGTGGTGCACACTACCCCCTTCACCCGATCTTTTCTGTGGCAATAGAGCCGATCACCAATGTCATACAAGTTAATAGCATGGGCAGAGGTGCACTAGAGTTGGAGGTACAACATGCTTTTCATTGAATGCAGATTATGTGACCATGGAGCCGGAACCAAGTATTGCTGGCAAAGTTTTGGAAAGATGTTGACATTAAAAGTGAATTGTGAGAACACATGTGTATTCCCAGTACATCCTAAATATGCAGGAAGTCTAATTGGCAGGAGTTAAGCAAAATGGGAATTTATAACCTTTAAATACCTGGGTGTTCATGTGTACAGAGCAAAACCAGAAGTAACATCAGATGGGTCACAGTGTCATTTAGAGGTAGTGCAGGGTTTTCTAAATCCCTTCCTTTAACAGTAATGGCCCAAATAGCCATGGTAAAAATGGTAACTTTGCAAAAATGGGAATTTTGCCATGCCTATTATAGTTTTTTTGCAAACCCGCCTGTAAAATATCTGACACAACTCTGAAGAAAGATTGATCAAATGCTTTTGGGATTCATGTGGAGTAGTTGGAGATGAAGGGTGATGTTGTAGAATGTCTGCTTGCTTCCATCAGATGGTAGTCTGGAGGGCCAAAGATTATGAACTTTACTACTAGCTGCCTCAACTACAGTGGGTATCGAGATTGTACTCTATGATGATTCCCACCAAACAAGAATAGTGTTGGTAGAGATACAAGACGGCGACCTAGTGAGGTTATTTCTAGACACTGGAACGAGATTGGGAGGGCTACCTAAATTGCTTAAAGTCGTGATGTACTGCTGGAAAAGAAACTTAAAGAGAAGTAGATTGAGCGTGGTATTTGTCCCAGCGTTTCTCATAATAGTACAATTGAGAATGGAGGGACCTAAAAGGGCATGTAGGCAGGCATCCTTGATGAAGGCAGGGTTACATATGTTTGAAGCCCTTTATGCAGCAGCATAAATGCAAAAAATCCAAGAACTGGAACAAAAGGAAAATGTGTTGGAAGGACAGTTGCTCACCTCTTATATGATATTGGACTCAGTGAAACAGCAGGTAAGAAGGAAAAGCAAGTCCAGATGTGCACAGCAAACGCTTGAACCTGAACAACTTGATATAAATTAAAAAGACAGCATCCACTGTAAGTAGTACTATGCATTCTCCTGTCAATTTTCTCCTCCATTAATGCAGGTTTGTCTGGAAACTTACACCTAAGATTGCAGACCTCATTTTTGAAAATATCTTTTATCCCCTTATTCCTTATTGAAATATGGTTAGTTAATTCTCATTCTTAGCTAATGTAGACCTTCCCTTACCAGAAGAATATTCTATCATCCGTCTTGATCAGGTAGAGAAGACTAAAGAAGAGGTTTGCACTTATCTCCAATAATACCATAAAATACCTAAATACTTACCAATTCCTAATATTTTAATATCTGTCAGTGGGAATAAAACTGGTAGGCCAAACCCTTACCAAACTACCTTTAAAGTATCATCCACTGGGTGACAACATAGCTTCTTGAAACAACTGAGTTATGTATGAAGAATTCAATCTCACCAGGCAATAACATGTTCCTCAATTACTTCAGTTTACACTGGGAAAATGTGCAGGACTCACCAGTCAAAAATTGCCCTTAAGAGTTTTATGAAATACTGTGGAAAATGTTTGCCATCTTTTATGAGGAGAATGGGCAATGGGACACTGTCCAAAATTTGAAGATTATTTAATTATCCTTAGGAGAAGTCTCAGACATGGAAATGCTCAACACCACTGCCAAGACCAGACCCAGTTTCTTATACACTTCTCAAATAAATAAGCTCTTCCATTGCACCATACTTGGTGAACTTGATCAACACTGTTCTATTGCAAAGTATAGTCCAGAATTGTCTTAAAGCAGGCTAGGACTATCCACTTCTGAAAACAATTAGAGAATACAGTAACTCCTGCTTCCTCCCTGTCCTGGCTCCTTCTGCAGAATTTGGCATTGTAAATCATGTCTGTCTTCTGGATATCCTTAACAACAAAATTGAGATGAATATAGCAGTCCTCAACTGCATCTCATCATATCTTAAAAACCCATTTAAAAGTTGGCAAACTCTCACTGTCCCCTCCTACTCTTTCAAATAATACCAATGTGGTTTCGAGGTTGTTTCTTATCTCCCACCCCTTTCCTCTTCTCTCCAACATTCAAACATCTCAAATCACTTTTATGTTGATGATACTCAGCTATAGCTGAGCGTTCCTTTTCCTATAGACATTTAAATCACAGCTCAGATTTTGCTGACATTGATAGAGCGCGCAGGTCACCCGGCCAACAATTTCACCATATACGTATCGGGCCCATAACCAACAATTTATTATATACGTTAATCAGGTGACCTTACACTCTACTACCAGTAACCCTGATTCCTTCCTATTTATTCCTACTGTACCCGACTTACCATTCCCCTGTTACGGGTACCTAATGACCACAATGGATCAGGGAGCTAGCTGTGGAGAAAGATGCAAAACAAAATCTCAACATATACTCTTTTATACTTTCATTAAAATGACCACAGACTACTGGGAAGTTTTAAAGATTTTATCTAAAGTTCAGATTCGGAAATCATCAAGTTTACAACCAAAAGGCAATCAATAATCAAGATAACGAAAAGCACATATCCATACAAGAAGTAAATTAAGCTGATCATTTAAGAGTTTTATGGGAAAGTATGGACAAGAAACATGCTAATCAGTAAGTTTCAGAGTTCAGACTTAGGTAGAATGACTAAATTACGGGAAATATTAAGGACACTCTAAAAAGTCACTATGGAAAATGTCCCTAATATACGGATAGGGAGAAGAGCTTTAGTCTCTATTGTGAGACTCTGGAACACTATACAACTATAGGGAAGGTAAGAATGGAACACGCTATAATGCTATAAACATCAATTCAGTTAGCAAAAATGAGAAAATTATAAACCACATCTGGAGAAATGTGCTTATAGGAAAGGTAACATAGGAACATGCTAGGATACCACAACAACGTATGAGCTTTTCAATTCAGTAGCTTTGCGAAAAAGCATGGAAAGTCAATATATGCAAAGGTATGTCTTTATTAAAGCAAAAGGCAGAAAATAGAAGGTGCAGTATAGAGTTTCAGCACTATATATTTACCTAGAATGGTGTGAAGACCAACCCTGGCCACGGATCAGTCAAGGACAGGAAAAACCCCAAGGAAGGACAGTCATCAATGGGACAGCAGGTGCAGAATGGACACCCCAGGACAGGACAGGAAACCCAGATTAGGATCAGGACAGGACCACCAAGGCACGACCAGCACCCGCAGATTGGACGAAACGCCTGCGCTCCACCCTCTCTACAGCTAACAGTCAGAACCCCGATTGGGTTAGCGAACTCCCCAGCAAAGTGCTCCGCCAGCACTTAAGGTTTTCTTTAGCAAAACCTCTAGAGTCTATGGATATTTCGGACAGAGTGCTCCGCAGCCCTCTGTATCAGTCACCTATTGAGTGCGTTGGGTCAGTGACAGGTCAGCTATTCGGACAAGTCGGTCAATTTCTCTAGCTAAACCTAGGCTAGTTATACTGTTTTTGGGTCAGTGTACCACCCCCCAAATGTTGCAAGTGTCAGAATCCCCAATTTCGATTGGTCCCCAAGTAGGATAGGTCAACACACCAATCACATTTGACTTTTACTAGCCAGGTTTTACATATTCTGGGACCGCCTATTGATTTTGGGGTTCCCATGACCTATTCTACAGAATACAATAGAAAGAAATACATTTGTTGCTACTGTAGTACATTTCAGCTTCTCCGGCTGGATGAAGGTGCATCTTCCCAGGCACGTCTTGGCAGGGACCTTCAGTTGGCACACTGTCAATGCCACCGGCAGAAGACTGTCATGCGCAGAACAGCATTTCAATATGGATTCTCGAGTGTCCCATCAGACCCTCAATATCGCGGTACATGAAAAGTAAGCGAAAACAAATTAAAACACAGAAAATAAATGAATACACTGTATACCATGAATAACTACTCTATACCCCTTTACTTAAAATTATACTATGGCATTAAAGTTTAATGTAACAGACAATGACATGAAAGCATCAGTGCAAGCTTCACCATGTGAGAGCATAGGCAGCCATCTTAAAAGCCAGTGCGCAAGCGCAAAGGTTCCCACCAGAACTGCAAGTACGTCACGTCACGTGAGTGTGACTAACGCATGCGCAGAAAGAAAACCCGCCAAGCAGCGGCCATTTTAGGAACACGAGTTATTGAATTAGTAATCACATATGCAAGCATCTCTAGGACACCCCAATGTCAGGATAAAGGGAAATTAGTATGACACACAGATTGAATTACGTTGTTACATGTTATTTCGAGGTTCATGAATCCAAGCAAGTCGCGTAAGATGCGAATCCTTGCTCCATCAATCCCCTCTTTGATGATATTTACTATCATCACAAAACCAATGGAATCAGATGCCAACTTTTCTCACACTTTGTTCATTTGAATTTCTTCTAACATTCGATTCAACTTTTCTTTAACTTCTTTGTCAGGGTGAGAATGTGTCACCCTTTTATAAACCTGATTATTCAGTTCTTCTAATTCCAGTTCATCCACACTCCGTTTCACACCTCTTTTATTCACAGTATACTTCTTTTGGTGTTTGCGACATTTGCAACAGACACATATAAGGAATATAATAGACCCTATTATGGCAATTGGCATCAGTACCTTAAACAACAAACTTCTACCTAACTGTGCAAACCAATGACCTACAGCAGAGAGACCATCAGTAAGTCTTTTCCAGGCACTGTCAACCTCCAGTGGTTTAAGTTCTTTTCCCAAATTTGTAATGTTCCTTACATACCTTTGAATCTCTACACTTTTATCGGGTATGTAAGTGCAACAATGTTGCGCTTTCAACATTCTGCAGACTCCGCCCTCTTTCGCTAATAGAGTATCAAGGGCAAGTCGGTTCTGTAGAACCATTGATCTGATCGCAACCATTTCGGTATTGACCATCAGAAAACCTCCAGCAGTGTCGGTAGATAACCGATCTACTCCTGTAGACAATTTGCAAATTTTGTGTGTATTCAGAACCACTCCCACTGCAGGTATTATTGCGCTAAAAATATCTCCTACAATCTCGCCAGCAGTTTCTCTTCTATTGCGTACTACTTTGTTAGTTTCTTCATTGCTTCCAGTGATTTTTCCCACATGGTATATCTTTGGGAAGACAATACCAAAATAGCAACTCCCGTACCAATGGTCGGGCAATTTGAAGTAAGCCTTGTTCCCACAAATAAAATAAATCCCAGGAAACACAGGCTCTGTCCCATCTTTGAAACCCCAACCCCCAATTACCTTGTAATTATGTTCACATTCACTGGAACCAATGAAAACATTGTTATAATAACTAGTCATTTCCCTTTTAAGACAGAGCTTCCCCTTCTTTTCGAAATCAAGGAGCATAGCAGCAGTAGCTCCACCATTTGATGTGCTCCCTATACTTTCTGCCCATTTAGGAACTTTATGGTTCTTATCTTTGGCTTTCTTTTGGAAACTCTCTCTTCTTTTCTCTACCATGTCCAGAAATTCTTTTTCCTTTTCATGTAAAGAACAGATCAGGTTATGTTTATGTGCATCATCTATATTCATTTTTCCTACTGTTAGAAAATAATCACTCATGTACTTAGCTACATCTCTAGTCGTCTGTACAGGATTTAGGTTTCTTCGAACAGGAAGTTCAGAAAATGTCACGTCATAGTTTGAATAGTAATACTGTAAAGGTCCTCTTTTGTAAAATAAGCTAGTCAGGACACTACAGGAAATTCCATAGGTTAGGGGCAAGTGATGATAAGTCACGCCTTCAGCTACAGAAGTAGGTAGCTTCATGCAGACATAGCAGTCGTCTATTTCCATAGTTTCTACATAATGCAATAACAGGTTTGCGAAAACGTTCAAATGAGTCTTGTTCTTAATTTTGTTAAAGTGTAATGCTTCCTCATCTGGTGCTTCTACATTTAACTGTCTTTGTTTCAGGCTCAGTGGTTTGTCCAATGTGTCTATTCTGTGTGGTGTAATCCTAGTGTGTGATTCTACAGTGTTGTCAGGTAAGTTATTATTCGGGTACAGGCTTGGATTCTTACTCATCAGAGAAGGAAGGGTTACTGTCAGTCCTATCCAAAGGATCAGTACTATCGCTACACTACATAAACATACTTGGCAGCATGTTTTACAATAACTACGTCTAGGTCTTCCGTTCACACTTGAATCAGACATTTCTGCTTAACAGAAGTTTTCCAACCCCTCTTTGTAACTTTGCACAGATAGCTTACACTGAGCAACTTCAGGTTGGTTCGTCTTCTTCGGCAGACTGATCAGCTGTCTGTTCTTCGTCACTTTCGTCAGTTATATCAAGATCTTCAAATTCCTCCAACACCAAGTAAGTCCACTCAAGATCTCGATACTTTTCGTTCAGTCTTTTTATTCGGTCACTCCTTCGTTTGGAGCTCTCTCCAGTTTGTTTTGCTATACGGGAACTTTGTCTTCTTTGCTCAAGTTTTTATTCTACTGTTTTTAGTCTCAGTCTTAATCTTTTAATGAACCTTGGCTCAGTATTTTTCTTTTTCTTGAGTCTTTTGACTGGCACTGTCGTTTGGCTTTCTTCTAATGCTCTTTTATTCTCGTTTGTTTGTGGCACTTCTGTTTCTTCTCTTTCCCTTCCTGTCTGACTAGTCCCATGTCTTGTATATGTTTCTTCTGCCTGGTTACTAAGCTGGCCATGTTCAGGTGTAGACTGAATTTGACTTTCGGGTGTTTCACTTTCAGTATCCTGAACACTTTCGTCTATTTCTATCTGATCCTGTTCAAGCACTTCGAACCTTTGATTTTCTTCCGCTTGAACTTTTGCCCTAATATCTGTCTGTCCCTTTTCGATTTCAGGTGTTCTTGGAGATGTGTCGTTCACCTGTTCTGTCCTTATCTGATCTTCTTCTTCAGATTTTTCATGAATTTCGATAAACTTATTGTCTTCTTCTATTCCTGTCTCCTCCTCACTATTCCACTCTCTGTCTGCGTAGGTTTGACTTCTTGTTCTGATTGGGTCATCGGTCAGGTCGATTATGGGTATCCACTCATCTCGACTGGTGCTCGGTTGTTCTTCATCAGCTACTTCGGAACCGACGTCTGGGGACTCCTCAGCTGGGAAACCTTCAGCGTCAGTCTTCTTTTCGTCTCTTATTACCTTCTTGGTGTGGCTGGCATGGATCCACTTTGGAACGCCGGCACACTTCACCGCTGTCGTGGTCACCAGTATCACTTGGCGTTGCTTTCCCCACTTTGGTGCAAGGCAATTTGACCAAGTATGCTTCTTGAGTACAACCCAGTCGCCTGGAACCAATTTATGGACTGGAGTTGTTGGACTGGCGACGGCGTCTTCCCCAATCTGGCGAGAGATAGAACGCACTTGGTCACCCAGTTGCTTGCCGTACTCAAGTACCAAATCATCAGAAATGCTTATTAGTTTATATCCTGGTACCCATGCTTGTCTCATCACTCTTCCCATTAGGATCTCATGGGGACTCAGGCCTGTATTTCGGTCTGGAATACTTCGGATTCCCATCAGAACAAGAGGTAAAGCCTCTATCCAATTCATGCCAGTAGATTCACACATCTTCCCTAATCTCGACTTGATAGTGCCATTTACTTGTTCCACAACTCCAGAAGCCTCTGGACGGTATGCACAGTGCAGCTTTTGGGTAATCTTGAAAGCTTTACAGAGCTGATCAATTACTTCATTCTGGAAATGCCCCCCTCTGTCTGATTCAATTGTGACCGGGACCCCGTACCTAGGTATTAGTTCTCGTAGTAACAGCTTAGCTACAGTGATGGCGTCATTCTTTTTGGCTGGGTAAGCTTCCACCCATTTTGAAAACAGGCAGACAATGACGAGGACATATCTCATTCCTTTACAAAGGGGCAGCTGAATGAAGTCAATCTGCAATCTTACAAAGGGACCTCCTGACTTCCCAATTTTTCCCATTTCAACTACTGTTCCCTTTCCAGCGTTGAACTGCTGACATGTCAAACATCTCTGGCAGAGCGACTCTGCTAGCTTCCTGAATTTCGGGTTGTACCATGTCTGTTGGAAAACACGAATCATGGCATCCCTACCAACGTGTGTATCTCCATGTATCAGTCTGGCCATGGAAGCAAGCAAGCGTCTAGGCAACACAGGCATACTGTCAGGGCCCACAATGATACCATCCTCGCTTCTCTGTGGACACCCAAGCTTTCTCCATTTTTCCTTTTCCTTTGGTGGTGCAGCATACTGCCAATCTCTCAATTCCTCCCATGTAGGCACATCTTCAAACACCATAAGTTGGCAGCTGTTTCCATATACCCCCAATTTGATATTTACCGACATTCGATGTCTGGCACAATGTTGGGCCACTTCGTCAGCATATCGATTTCCTACTGTCACATGATCAGTGCCAGATTTGTGAGCAGCACATTTGACCACTGCCAATTCTTTTGGTAATTGGATTGCGTCCAATAATTCTTGTACAACTTTCCAATTTCTGATAGGAGTACCCAAAGAAGTCAGAAACTCCCTTTGCAGCCACAATTGGCCGAAGTCATGCACAACCCCATAACCGTACTGACTGTCAGTATATACGGTTATTCTTTTGTTTTTTCCCAATATTACAGGCTCTTGTCAATGCAACCAATTCGGCTACTTGTGCAGACTTTACTCCAAATAGACAGGATGCTTCTATAGTGCGTTTTACCGTGACTACAGCATAAGCAGCACTTAGGCCTACAAGTTCGTGTCTCAGACATGAGCCATCTACAAACAGCTCGCAATCTTCTACAGGCAGGGGCACTTCTTTGATATCTGGGCGTGGTTTAGTACTGAACTCAGTTAGGTCAATACAGTCATGCTCGACCTCTCCCTTTGCTTCTGCAATCAGTGACTCAGGCAACAAGGTTGCTGGGTTCAATATGTTGCACCGAGTAATGACTACATTTGCAGCACCTACTAGGATCCTTTCGTACTTAGTCAGCCGACTAGGTGTGAGATACTGGGTTTTCGTTCTGGTCAGTAGGATTACAACTGCATGTGGAACATACACAGTTACAGGATGTCCCATAACAATGGACTCGCTTTGCTCAAGACTTGTGCAAGTTGCAGCTACAGCTTTCAGACATCCGGGTAATCCAGCAGCCACTGGATCTAAAGTAGCAGAAAAATATGCCACTGGACGTCTAGTCAGACCATGGGCTTGTGTTAGGACTGACAATGCACAATTGTCTCGTGTATCACAAAACAGTGAAAATTCTTTAGAATAATCAGGCATGCCTAAAGCAGGGGCTGTACACAGACATTCTCGTAATTTTGTAAATGCTGTCAGGCTCTCCTCATCCCACTCCACTGGATCCTTTGCTCCTTTCTTTGTCATTTTGATCAAAGGTTTGGCTAGGACTGCAAATCCCACAATCCACTGCCTGCAGTAACCTACAACTCCAAGGAACATTCTGACTTCTTTCTGAGTATTTGGTAACTGCATGTTTCGAATTATCCTGATTCTTTCTGAAGTAACATTTCTGATGCCCTTCTCTATCTGGTGCCCCAGATATTTTACTGATTTTGTACAGAACTGTAATTTGTCAGGTGATACTTTGTGTCCTCCTTCACCGAGATGGTTCAGTAGGGCAATGGTGTCAACAACACAGTCTTTCTGACTCTTAGACGCCACCAAGAGGTCGTCTATATATTGTACCAAAACTGAGTTTCCAGGTAATGTTAAAGATTCAAGACATTTTTTCAATATTTGGTTAAAGATTGAGGGGCTTTCTGTGTACCCCTGGGGGACGCGATTCCAAACGAACACGTGACTGTCGAAAGCAAATGAGAAAAGAAATTTGCTATCTGGATGCAATGGGATCGAAAAGAATGCTTGACATAGGTCAATCACGGTGGACCATTCAGCATCCCAGGGGATCTGATACAGAATCACTGCTGGGTTCGGAACAATAGGACAGCAAGGAACAACGATTTTGTTCACCTTTCTCAGGTCCTGTACTACTCTGTACTTGCCACTAGGTTTCTTGATTCCAATTATGGGTGAGTTACACGGGCTACTCATCACTTCTTGTATGATGTTTGCTTCTAATAATCTTTTTATTTCAATGGCAACTCCTGCTCTCACTTCTGCACTCATTTTGTACGGTTTTGTATTAGGGTACACTGCATTTTCTTTCATGGCTATTTTGATTAGGTCAACGTTTGCCATCAAGCCTACATCCTTTCCAGTAAAGTCCCATACTTCTGGTTTCACTGTCAGTTGGAGCTCTTCAGGTAAGTCTTGTATAGTCAGTGGTTTAATTTCTGAGTCAGGTCTTATTAACATTAATTTGTATATTCCATCTTCGTCTGGGGTCTGAATTTCGACGCCTTTTGGTGTGCAAAAGATGGTGCAGTTCATTTTGCACAACAAATCACGTCCTAATAAGTTTACAGGACTGGTATCACAGACAACAAATCTATGCATTTCTTTGAAATTCCCTATTGTAATCTCCATGGGCTCAGTAACTGGGGTACTAATCAATTGATTAGATACCCCCACTACTTGGATTTCTTTTCCCGAGAGGGGTAGGTTTGGAACGTCTGCTGTTCTTTCAGTAGAACGGGTAGCACCAGTGTCCAACAGAAAGGTGACATCATTGCCTTCAACCTTTCCTTCAATGTATGGCCCAGACTGGTCTACCGGCAAGGAGGCGCCAAGCACGCACTCCTCGTCCTCCCCCCTCAGGCCCCGTCAGTATTGGTCGTCACAGAAAAAAGTGTCATTCAACAGAAATTGCGAAGTTGCTGCATTTCTATCCTCCTGTCCTCCCCAGATTTCTATGTCTTCACCCTGCGGTGTCTTTCCTTTATAATTTGGTTTAGGTGCACGAGGCAACTGACTCGCCTTTACCTGTTGCTGGGTCTTTCTTGGTCTTTCATTCTGCGTCTGTGGATTTAAATCAGGGGTTTGAGGGTTATTATGCTGTGCCTATGGACACTCGTCTCTCCAGTGCCCTATTTCTCCGCACTGGTGACAGGGGAACTTCTTTTTGGCTTCCTCCCAACTCATTTTCATCTTGGGCTTCCCTCCTCCCCCAGAACCTTGATTTTGGGAATTCTTATTCATTTTACCCAATTGCTTTTCCTGCTGTTCCGCTAGTTTTACTTGTGCCCACATGACTTTTTCTTTCAGAGCCTTTCGCTTATCAGCCATCTCGTCTTCACAGTACTTTGCGTACCGTAAGACCTCATCAATCTTCTTTGACTGCCAACAGATTTTATTGCCTTTGATCCACTGGCAAATTTCAGGTCTTAAACCGTTTACAAACCTGTAAATGAAGTGGGTCATATCCTTCATTTAGATGTTATCTATACCGCTGTACGTTTTAAACACCTGTAACAGTCTTTCATAAAAGGAATGCACAGTCTCATCTCTTTCCTGTGTAGTTCTATCTATTCTGGTCCAATCAGTTTCCTTTGCAGGCACCTTTCCCTTTAAGTGTAACATCACTTGCTGGTATTTTTTCATTACCTCATCAGAAGGGGCTCCTGAAACAGGATCCCTCGCGTATTCCTCACTAGGCCAACCAATGGCAATTTTGCAATCTGTCCACAAATCTATGGGAACAACTATGTCGAAAAACCCATCCAGGTCTTTCCATAGGCATTTTTGCCCTTTTACAAACCTTTCTACCTGTCTGTACCACTCCACGGGCTTCTCTCGTAATTTTGGAAAGTCATTCGTAAAAGACACAATATCCTGTCTGGACCATGGAACGTGCACATACTTCCCACCTGGCACTTCTCGCATGGGGTATAACTGTTCGGGCTTGTCTGCTTCCCTCAAAGCAAACTCAGAAGTCGTCTGTCTGGACCTGACCTCTTCCTTTTTCTTTGCCCACCTGGCTTTCCACTTGTCTACATCTCCCCATTTCTGCAACACGGTCAACAATTCTTTGATCTGAACCTTCTTTCCTGACACATTCATATTCTCTAGATCTTTGTCTGAGAAATCTGCTCGGTAGGGTTTTTGTAATGGCTTTGATTTTGAAATATCTATTCCCATACTGGCTGCAGTGTCTGTTAGTTTCTCATGTAGTACTTTGGTATTACGGGTAAGACTCTTGCAGATAAACAGCAGCTCTTCCTCGGAAAAGGTATTTAATCTGTCTAACCCCACATTTCCAGCTGTCAGTTCTTCCATTTCAATTCTCAATTTGTAAATATCCAATGGTTTTGTCTGAGGAGTTTGTCTCTCTAATTCTCGACTCCATCTCTCAATCTCTTCAGGAGTCACCAATGTGACACTCTTGGTACCTGAAGTCGATTCCATTTGAATCTCTCTCGTATTGAAAGGATTATCAGCCTGATTCATGTATGGGCCGTTTTGCGTGTCCCTAATAGCGATCAATAGCGACTCGCTATTGAGGAAACGCAAAACGGCATTCATGTACTTTTCGGAGAAAAAATAGCGACTCGCATGCGGGCGCTAAAGCCGTTAGCGACCCACAAAAAACGCAGAATAATCGCTATTTCCGGCTACCTGCGATCGGGATTGCGACTCGCAATCCCGATCGCACGAGATTGCGCTCGCAATCCCGATTGCACGGGATTGCGAGTCGCATTCTCGCGGGATCTGGAAAACGGGAAGACGCATTCCGAGCACCGTGATGACATCACAACCAGGAAGCAGCCAAATCCCACCCCCAAACACCACAGTGACGCTATCAGTCGACTGTCCACGACGGAAAGCTGCCACCAACCCGCCGTTTGCGCATCCCGACCCCGCCGAAATAGCGACCGCTATGTCAGACGACCCGCAGCCCGGACCCAGCAACAGCGCTGGCCGAAAGCGCAAATTGAAATTTTCCGAACAGGAACTGGAGAACCTCATAGAGGGTGTGGTGGCCAACCACGACCAGCTGTTTGGTGCAAACTCCCGGAGGGTCCCAGAGCAGGAGAAGAGGAGGATCTGGGTGGGGATTGCCGCAAGCGTGAACTCTGTGGGCGTTGCGGACAGGTCCCTGGAGGAATTAAAAAAGCGGTGGTACGACCTCCGAGGGCGTGCCAAGGAGAGGGTGGCGGAGCGCCTTGGTGAGGCATCAGGCACCGGAGGTGGTGGACCGACTGTCCCACCCAACACCCCCCTGGAGGACCGGGTAGAGGACACGTTGGAGAGGGAGGCGTGTGTTGGCGTGACCCCTCTGGACTCCTCCCGCCCCACCCAAGACACCCAAGGTAAGTGGCATGCGACTGCGACCCTGTCCCCTATGACCGCCCCTGACCACATAGGCTCACTCATTGGCCCTTAGTCATGCCGTGCATCAGGAAATGCCCTGAAGCATTGTGGGAGACGTAGTATGTCCACAATGTAGTAGTACCACAATGCGGCCCCAAAGGTTCCAAAGTGCGCATATACACAGCCACCCAGGGAATGACACCCAGCATGCATGTAACATCTGCACGTCTGACAGTCACATGCACCTAATGAGTATCCACTTACCCTCACAGGTGCGGGAGATAGCAGCGACAGTGAGAGGCTGCTGATCGACGAGGAGGCCCAGGAGGAGGAATCCCTACCTGCTACCCAGCCACCAGCCCCTGCGGCAGCGCCAACACCAGCAGCCAGGCCACCCACCACACCTGCTGCATCCGCCTCAGGCCCACCGGCTGCCAAGGCCAGGCCAACAACCACACCTGCTGCATCCGCCTCAGGCCCACCGGCTGCCAAGGCCAGGCCACCCACCACACCTGCTGCATCCGCCTCAGGCCCACCGGCTGCCAAGGCCAGGCCACCCACCTTGCCTGCTGCATCCGCCTCAGGCCCACCGGGTGCCAAGGCCAGGCCACCCACCTTGCCTGCTGCATCCGCCTCAGGCCCACCGGCTGCCAAGGCCAGGCCACCCACCACACCTGCCGCACCTGCAACACCAGCTGCTGCAAGACCTGCAGCTCGTCCACCACCATCTGGGCCAGCCACATCCGCTACACAGCGGCCTACCACCAGGAGGGGCAATGGCCATTTCCACGCCTGCATGAGTGTGGAGCGGCGCATGCTGCGTTTACACCAGCGCCAGTCGCAGCAGCAAGGAGCCATCCAGCTCCAGCTGCAGAAGATCGGCCGCAATGTGGCGGGAGTGGGCGAGAGGGTGGACCGCATGACGGCGGCCATTGACCGCATGGCGACGGCTATGGAACACAACACTGCAGCGCTGGTGAAGCACCGAAGTGTTGCTAGCAGGCGCCACCACCAGTTGCTGAGCCGGCTGTCTACCTATAGCCGCTCCAATTATGCCTCGGCAAATGCCACCACCCTGCTTGCGCGGCGCTCGTTAACCCAGCAGCACCAACTCGTCCAGTGCTGCGAGGATATTACCCGAGTGCTGGAGCATTTGACAACCGCCGTCACCGCACTGCACGCACCTGTGATGCCGGCAATTGTGGGGGGTGATGATGCTAGTGAGGGTGCCTCTAGTGTCAGCAGCCACTCTGCCACGCAGGCCCCCACACCTAGGCGCAGCACAAGGGCTGCCCCAGCTCCAGCTGCCCAGGAAGAGGAAGAGGCTCCCAGGCGCCTGGGAATTGTGCGCCGGAGGCGCCAATGACATTGTGTCAGGGACACAGGCGCAGGCTGAACTTAAGCCTGCCATGGAGCGTCTCATGCAGTATGCATGAATACTGCATTTTGTAAATAGTTGTTACGGAGACCCATATATTTTTTTGTGATTCAAACAAATACATTTATTTTGGTGCACACATACGCCTTGTGTAATCATTACAGTTTGCATGCAATTGTGATATGTGGGGTGGGGGAAGGGGGTGGGCTAGAAATTGTTAGCTGTGATGTGGTTGCGACGTCTGTGGCCTTCAGCTGGGTTCTCCCCGCGTGCATGGTGCGCATGTGCTGGTGGCCGGTCGTCCCCCTCAGATTCACTGCCTGAGATGTCAACTGGTATCCGGCGCTTGGTTGCAATGTTATGAAGCATTGCACAGACAGCCACAATGCGGCAGCACGCTGCAGGACTGTAATACATGGCCCCACCTGTCTTGTGCAGTATACGGAACCTGCTCTTGAGCAGGCCAAATGTCCTTTCAATACAGTTCCTTGTCCGGATGTGCGCAACATTGTAGCGGCGTTGCTGAGGTGTGGCAGGGTTGAGGTAAGGGGTCAGGAGGTATTCCCGTAGGGCGTAGCCACTGTCACCTGAATGAGAGGAGCAGATGTTGATTGCCTGTGCAGCGCAATTACTTCATAGCAATGTGACATTGTCGACAAAGTGTACTTACCAAGTAGGTGTCCTTCCCCAAACTCTCCCCTGATCAGTCGTGTGTGGAGTCCGCTGTGCCTGAAGATAAAGGAGTCATGGGTACTCCCTGGGTACTGGGCCACAATGTCAGTGATGATGGTCTTGGCATTGCAGACCATCTGTATGTTGAGGGAGTGGTACGACTTCCTGTTGCGGTACATATACTCCGTGCCAGCTGGTGGGCAGATGGCGACGTGGGTACAGTCTATGCAGCCAAGGACATGGGGAAAATGGGCAACATTATAAAATTGTAGTTTTGTGAGGTCCAAATCCTGTTGGCTCGTGGGAAATGTGATGTGCCGGTGGAGCTGGGTGAGCATGGCGTCAACAAAAGTGTGGAGGCAGCGTGACATGGTGGGCTGGGAAATCCCCCCAGCAGCGGCTACTATGCCCTGGAAACTGCCGGATGCCAGGAGGTGCAGGCTGCACAATACCTGCACATGTGTGGGCACAGAATTGTTTCGCCTTGTTGGGTGCTGCATGATGGGGTCGAGTTCTTGTATCAGCCAGGTGATCATTTCCCCATTCAGCCTGTATTTAGCATAAATCTGTTCTCTGGTTTGCCCCAGCAAGGTGACCCGCTGCCGGTAAATCCTTGCCTGCCTCATGCGTCTCCTCCGTACTGCTCGCTGTAGCCTTCGCCGCCTCACCACCATGTACATCCCAGGCATTGTGGAACGCCTATTGCTGCTGCTGAATGTCCTTATGTGTGATTGGTCAGGCCTGGACCTGTTGGTGATTGGCTAACAGTTTTTCAAATTTTGGTTAATCATGGCTTTTATGGTTACCACCTGCTTTGAGTTGTCCTTAAATTGCGCCGCGCTAATGTGCGATTTAGCGATTTTTCGCTAATGTATTTCTTTCATGAATGCCGATTGAGACAATATTGCGTTTCGCTATTCAATTCGCAGATTCCGTGGTTGGTCGCTATTTCATTATCGCTAATGCTCGACTTCCCGGAGTCTGCGACTTTTACAGCGTAATCGCTATTCCGCTCGCTATTATTTATTTGCGATTTCGCTATTTCGTACTTGAATGCCGATTCCGTGTTTTGCACCCGCAATTGCGTTTTCGCAGCCATTGCGGGCGCTATTTCGCTTCATGAATCAGGCTGTATGTCTCTTCTGCAAACTCCTTCCCGAGTTCCTAATCGGCAAGTCCATTAAAGAAGCTTCAGATTCACACTCACTCGTCTGATCATCTACAATTAAGGGCTCTTTTCTTGGCTGCACGACAGTTGGGGTAATAATTGGAGCTCTTGGACTCCCTTGTCTATCCCCATACAAAGGAACAACTGGTCCAATAGTTACTGGGATTGTCAAGGCTTCGGGGCTGGTATTTAACTGGGAGAGTTTCTGAATTATTTCTGTTCTTTGTTTGGCTAGAGCCTCTCGCTCCTTTTCGTGCAACATTCTTTCCAGGCTTATTTCAGGTACTATTTGCGGACTCAATGTTGGGGCAGTTGGATGCCTCATACTTGGTCCTTCACCATAATTAGGTTTTGGAAAACAGCTTCCTGTGTTTAAGGCTCTCAGTCCTCCTTCATAAGGAGGTCTTGAACCAAAATATCTTTCACCTGTATATCTTGATTCACCACTAAATGGTGGTCTTAGACAGGTGTCTCCGGCACCTATGAGTCCTAGGCCCTCGCTATAGGGAGGTATTTGACAGCTATCTCTTATGTTTACAGATCTATTCCCTTCCTTACACGGAGGTCGTTGGGAAGTATCCTCTACACTAGACGATCTGGGACCTTCATTATAAGGAGGCTGACTTTTCATAAACATGTCATCTAGTAAATCATCATCCGAATCCCCATTGGACCCCCAATGTTTGCATTTTTCTGTCTTTTTCTCTCCCGCAGGACCACCCATTGCCATCATCGGAAACAGTCCTTCTACAATCATATTCTGTCTCCACTGTTTCATCTTTTTATCTCGGGTTTCTTGCTTTAATTTCGGATAAAATTTTGTTAACCCTTTATCCAAGCGGGGCTTGTCTCTCTCAAAAGCCTCAATCCCCCATTCCTCTAATGCTTCGTACTGCGTTAATCTAGGTCTGGGATGTAAATCATTCATTCGGGTTCTCAAATTAAATAAAATCTTGCCATTAAATGTTCCTTCTAACGGGAAAGCCAAAATTCTTTTGTGTATTCCGCCCAATTTTCTAACCATACACATGAGTGGTACCCTTTATCAAACATCATGAAAGATGCGGGGGTATTAGGTGGCGGTATGACAACAACTTCTCTAATTTTGAGAGGTTTGTCCTTTTTGAAGTAATTCTTCACTTTATTTACAAGGGACAATTTTCTCTTATTTCCGTACATAATGCTGGTGTTATGCCCTTTCCACTGATCGTTTTCAAACCCCAAATGTCGTGGATCAGGTCTAGTATTCGGTCTATACGTGTGCCACATATGACTTCTGCGAACGACTTTGTTTATAAAGCACTCCCAATCCAAATGCGGCTTTTATTTTCGTGCAACCAATCAAATGCACGGGTTCAAATAATCTCGACCAATGGGTGCGCGGTCTTTCGCGAGACAGGTTCTCACGCTTCGGCACTCACCCCTCCTTTACAATTCCAGCTACGCTACACACCCGCTGTTTCGACCAATACCAGCGCGGCACAGAGTGACGTCAGAGCAGCTCCGCAACTGACTCCCTCCTTTATTTACTTTATTAGTTATTTAACAACATAAACACATTCGCCACTGTACTCGAGTGTTCTAGAAAGGAAAGATTATGTTTTACTGCAAGCAAACTACTTCAGTTTACTTTTCAATTACTACGAGTAGAACTCTTCTGCCTACCCTTCACTCAAGCATTAAGGAACCTGCTACTTCTTTGACTTATCCACTTCTTTTCGGGATATATACTAAGTCTAAAGTTTCACTAGCGAACCCCTTTGCTATCACCCAAGCCCGGATGAACCTGCTACTCCTCCCGTGTGACCCTCACTAGGTTATGCCACAGTGGAAGTTTTGCCAGCGAACTCTTTGCTATTATTTATACAAGTATTCATACAGAACCCTAATTAGCGCTTCCAGTCCTGCCTAACCATGCACTAATTTTCCTCGAGCCACTGACCTCAGAGCAGAGTGGATTCTCTTCACCACTCGCTATTCAATTCCCCAAGGATTCCAAACAAACACGTAACATTGACTAACGAGTTTTGTTAGAACATAAATCAATATAACAGTAAGAAAAACAATTTAAAACATTTCAATATTTTCAAAGCAAGGAAAAAACATTTCACGTGATCAATCAAATTATTATCAACAATGTGTTCACAATTTTAGCAGCAAAAAAAATCTTTATTTAGCAGCATCCGACCTACCTAGCTACCTTAAATAGTCCTATCTTACTTTAACTAGTCCCTAACCATTTCCTCTGCTACCAGAAATTTACTGATAGAGCGCGCAGGTCACCCGGCCAACAATTTCACCATATACGTATCGGGCCCATAACCAACAATTTATTATATACGTTAATCAGGTGACCTTACACTCTACTACCAGTAACCCTGATTCCTTCCTATTTATTCCTACTGTACCCGACTTACGATTCCCCTGTTACGGGTACCTAATGACCACAATGGATCAGGGAGCTAGCTGTGGAGAAAGATGCAAAACAAAATACCAACATATACTCTTTTATACTTTCATTAAAATGACCACAGACTACTGGGAAGTTTTAAAGATTTTATCTAAAGTTCAGATTCGGAAATCATCAAGTTTACAACCAAAAGGCAATCAATAATCAAGATAACGAAAAGCACATATCCATGCAAGAAGTAAATTAAGCTGATCATTTATGAGTTTTACGGGAAAGTATGGACAAGAAACATGCTAATCAGTAAGTTTCAGAGTTTAGACTTCGGTAGAATGACTAAATTACGGGAAATATTAAGGACACTCTAAAAAGTCACTATGGAAAATTTCCCTAATATACGGATAGGGAGAAGAGCTTTAGTCTCTATTGTGAGACTCTGGAACACTATACAACTATAGGGAAGGGAAGAATGGAACACGCTATAATGCTATAAACATCAATTCAGTTAGCAAAAATGAGAAAATTATAAACCACATCTGGAGAAATGTGCTTATAGGAAAGGTAACATAGGAACATGCTAGGATACCACAACAACGTATGAGCTTTTCAATTCAGTAGCTTTGCGAAAAAGCATGGAAAGTCAATATATGCAAAGGTATGTCTTTATTAAAGCAAAAGACAGAAAATAGAAGGTGCAGTATAGAGTTTCAGCACTATATATTTACCTAGAATGGTGTGAAGACCAACCCTGGCCACGGATCAGTCAAGGACAGGAAAAACCCCAAGGAAGGACAGTCATCAATGGGACAGCAGGTGCAGAATGGACACCCCAGGACAGGACAGGAAACCCAGATAGGATCAGGACAGGACCACCAAGGCACGACCAGCACCCGCAGATTGGACGAAACGCCTGCGCTCCACCCTCTCTACAGCTAACAGTCAGAACCCCGATTGGGTTAGCGAACTCCCCAGCAAAGTGCTCCGCCAGCACTTAAGGTTTTCTTTAGCAAAACCTCTAGAGTCTATGGATATTTCGGACAGAGTGCTCCGCAGCCCTCTGTATCAGTCACCTATTGAGTGCGTTGGGTCAGTGACAGGTCAGCTATTCGGACAAGTCGGTCAATTTCTCTAGCTAAACCTAGGCTAGTTATACTGTTTTCGGGTCAGTGTACCACCCCCCAAATGTTGCAAGTGTCAGAATCCCCAATTTCGATTGGTCCCCAAGTAGGATAGGTCAACACACCAATCACATTTGACTTTTACTAGCCAGGTTTTACATATTCTGGGACCGCCTATTGATTTTGGGGTTCCCATGACCTATTCTACAGAATACAATAGAAAGAAATACATTTGTTGCTACTGTAGTACATTTCAGCTTCTCCGGCTGGGTGAAGGTGCATCTTCCCAGGCACGTCTTGGCAGGGACCTTCAGTTGGCACACTGTCAATGCCACCGGCAGAAGACTGTCATGCGCAGAACAGCATTTCAATATGGATTCTCGAGTGTCCCATCAGACCCTCAATATCGCGGTACATGAAAAGTAAGCGAAAACAAATTAAAACACAGAAAATAAATGAATACACTGTATACCATGAATAGCTACTCTATACCCCTTTACTTAAAATTATACTATGGCATTAAAGTTTAATGCAACAGACAATGACATGAAAGCATCAGTGCAAGCTTCACCATGTGAGAGCATAGGCAGCCATCTTAAAAGCCAGTGCGCAAGCGCAAAGGTTCCCACCAGAACTGCAAGTACGTCACGTCACGTGAGTGTGACTAACGCATGCGCAGAAAGAAAACCCGCCAAGCAGCGGCCATTTTAGGAACAAGAGTTATTGAATTAGTAATCACATGTGCAAGCGTCTCTAGGACACCCCAATGTCAGGATAAAGGGAAATTAGTATGACAAACAGATTGAATTACGTTGTTACATGTTATTTCGAGGTTCATGAATCCAAGCAAGTCGCGTAAGATGCGAATCCTTGCTCCATCAACATCACGTCCTGAATGATAATACATTATCTTCAACTCAATCTGCTTAAAACAGAGATTCTTCTGGTCTTCCCTCCCAGACTTCTTTACCCATGTTCAAGCTTAGCACAACACTGTTACTGTGTTGAACAGCCACACCAATGCAATGCACGCCCTGTATATTATTCTATTTTAAGACACCTATATGCAATTTCATGGAGTCTGTTCAACAAAAACATTTTAGAGCAGTACTATCTACTTACACCCAAATGCTACTTACAGTTCTCCAGCTGGAGATCTATCTGCCTATACCTACCCTTTCTCTTCTGTGAGTAGATCTCTGCCACAAGTGTGGCACGGACAAGCGGGAGTGGTTGAAATTTGGGAACTATTCAATGGGTTAAGAGACATTTAAGGAGGGGTTTAGAGACGCACGTTCAAATACTTAAACACTCCTACAAAAACATACAACAATTGGCATTCATAAGAGCAACACCTAAATCTACTACAGCAGCACTATTTACAAAACAAGTTTAAATCTAAAAGGAGAATGGGCAGGTGTCTCTCTCTCTATCCTCACTACTCAGAGTTATGCTGAGACAAGTCAGACCACCCTGTCACGTAACTTACATCTGCTTGTGTAGTATTGTATATAGATACATATCCACACCCCAGTCCCTAGAACCAGTAGAGACACACAGCTGCTGCTATTTTACAACAAATGGGTATTTATTATGCACTACCCAGACATAAATCATATGTATCTGAATGATGGTAATAATCACAGTAATCTCAGTAGTCATAATACTAAACAAGGAGAATATTTTTAAGCCGATCCATATAAATATCCCAGCATACCTCAAACAAGTTTTTGTGCTTGCAGTCAGACAGAGTTCTTTCACATGTCCCTCTAACAAGTAGTTCTCATGCCTGCCCCATCCAGATCCTCTCTTTGTACCTTCTCCTCCAATTATGTTCTCTGTGGGGTAGGTGGATACTTCTTCACAGCTTCCTGTATCATCACTCGGGAATACTAGCAATGTTTCTGTAACAGAAGCACATGAAAGGCAGGCTTCCAAGACTGATTTGTGTGAGGACAGTTCCCCCCTACAGTTCTTATCATTGCATGTAGTCTTGCTGCTTTTCGGAGAATGGAAAGTTTCAGTTTGCTGTGACTAATGTCAACTTACAGTAATGCCTACAAATGATATGGAGAATTTACACACTTATTTAATATTACAATTCAGCATGGTAGTTTTCTAAACTTTAAGCCTGACACACACACACACACCACACACACACACACACACACACACACACACACACACACACACACACACACACACACACACACACACACACACACACACACACACACACTCACACACACACACACACACACACACACACACACACACACACACACACACACACACACACACACACACACACACACACACACACACACACACACACACACACACAACACACACACACACACACACACACACACACACACACACACACACACACACACACACACACACACACACACACACACACACACACACACACACACACACACACACACACACACACACACACACACACACACACACACACACACACACACACACACACACACACACACACACACACACACACACACACACACACACACACACACACACACACACACACACACACACACACTCTGGTCCCACCCTCTTCTTCCCTGCATTAGCATATGATATTACTGATACCACTGAGGCCATTTCCAAGACAAATGGCCCACTGACTTTGTGCTGTACTCCTGTGCTTCATCATGGTTGGACCGTTGGATTGGCCTTTAACTGTGCTCGTGAACATGAGATTGTTTTTATGTTAAAACTGCACACTAAAGAATTGTTTAAAAAAAGAAGGAATGGTGCGTGCATTAAAAAACACTCCCACATGGTTGACATCCCATGTCAAGAAGTAACAGGTCCGCATTTGCTTTTACACCGTACTCATGTGTAACTTCTTCATGCTCTAGGAGGTTGGGGTAGCAGGACATTTGGCTGCACCCACAACAAGATACAGAGAATGACTTTGGGTTCTTCCAACATCACTGGGGCTCCAGCTGCTTGGGCTGTCACAGTATTTGGTTGGTCGGGCCCATTGACTCAATGCAGAAACAAGACAAGACACCTCCAGCAAGCGCCATGACAGGTTTCCGGTCAGAAAGACGGATGGATCTGATTTTAAAAGGGGCATGACCAGGACAATAGGGATCGTTTTCCAGCCAATTTAGGAATGCGGAGGTGGAGTCTGAAGAGGGCCCTGATCCAATCTTCCTATCCCATACAAGGAACAAACTTGGGGGTGGGACAAAGAGCAATCCAATCATGCAGGTCTATACGGGTAAAGGAAGACACAGACATTGGTAAGGAAAGCAAGATATCCTGTACGGAGCACATCTTTAGATCTACTTTCTAGGTAAGAGAGTGATACCAGGAGAGAGATACGAAGAGGGGAAGCAGTGGTAAAAGGGATTGGAATGGACACCATAGGTCCTACACTGATGTACTGCTTCTGCTCCACTTTCTAAAAGGTCACTTCTTATCAGAATAATATTACAAGTGCTGAGAGATTCTCAAACACTTTGTGGCCATAGCAATTTTTAACTCCCATAACCTGTTATTGAACAATGCTATAATTGACACCCTCACCTTATACCAGGTATGAAGCATTAACCACTATACCTTTCAACAGGCCATTCAATTCCAAGGGTTTCGCCAGCTGACAACTCAGGAGAAACATCAGGGGGCCATCACTGAGGTATGTATGTTATTGATCCTTCCCTGGTCCCAATGTCTTGTCTTCTGTACTCCAAAAAATATACAGAAGAATTTAACGCTGCTTGGCACACAAGGATTGAACACACTTTATAGCCCTTTCATTACCAAAAGGAAATGTAAACTGCCTTTCATGCGAGAACCCCGGTGGTGACGCCACATATCCAGAGATAAAACAGGTAGTGAAGAAACAAGCTACCTCCAGTTCTGGAACACGAAAATGAAACCCACTGGAACTCCACATTATCTATTTTGTTTTGCACAAATATTTAGCTGAGGAGCAGTTATGAACAGCTACAGTGCCTAAGAAAGATGTTTGGGAGCAAATTACATTGAACAGTTCGTAGAAGCATTGCCACTTTCAATACAGCAGTAAGTGGGCCGATGTCCAAATCTGACCCTCAGTGGTGTAGTTTACGTACTTTTAGCATACATATGGGCTGGGTTAACAAAACCCCTGTGGGATGCCCTGATTCCGAGACCAGGAAGTCCTGTTCCTATGGCAGTAGGGTGAGGAAAATGGGATTTTTGACACAAATGCAATCGAAGGAGAGGGAAAGATACCAGTTGGGTAGCAAATGAGAAGCAGTATGGTGCTTGTGTTAGTACTGCAGGAATGCCAGGTTTGGAAAACCGCTGCCCGGCTGACGGGAGCACTTATCTCGAAAACTGTCCTGTTTTTTTTCTAAATTTAGAGAGTTAGTTAAAAATATTTTTCAATTAATTCAAAGTCATCAATGAGTCATTATTTCCTTTTTATTCATTCATTAGGAAAAGTCTTATGTACAAATTGCGCCTTGGTAATTGTTGCAGTTTAGACTTTAAATTGTCTTGAACCCACTCCATTTCGGTTCATTGGCGACCCTTCCTCAGGGGTCTCAAAATGACAGTCTGAAAACCAAAATGAAATAAGAGACTACTATGTTCAGTCCTCAATTCTCAAAGATATGCAGAGAAATTCGTCACATTAAGAATTAAAAATGTGGCTTAAAACACCAGAAAAAAACGATGGCAGATAACTGAACAGTAAAAACCTACCAAAGGCAGTGTGCACAACACCGGCTCTCACAAAGTGCGCAAACTAGGGTGGATTCTTCACGGCATACCTGCAGTCATTATTTGTTTAAGGCTTTCAGACACAGTGCTACGACAGGGACGCACACTGATAAAACTAGGAAAATATTGTTTATCATTGGTAAAGTTGTGTGCACCGCGGTATCATTGTTAATTGACATTTCCGCTTCTGTTAGTACCCCATTGGTTTGGTTGTGGAGGGTGTGGTTAATGCCCACTTCCCTCCATTTCTATCAGCATAAAAGCAATATCTAGCCTATGGACATCAGCATAGCCGGCGTACATTTTGGGCATAGCTTCCCCAATACTCAACTCTACCTACAGGAATTAAGTGCAAATGGAAGACTAGTATCCATTATAGGGAATATTGCCATTCATTCGTGGGTGTCTGTGAGGTCTGTGTCCAATTATCATGGCTTCATGTGGTACATGTGTGTAGAGCCAGCCCCTAGACACCAGAGACATAGTCCAACTATTGCTAGTTTGGAATGAAAGTAGCACACAACAAACTCCCCCCACATAATCCAAGCCCCAAGCTAAGAGATCACAGGTTCACATTTCCTTTTACCTTGTACCCTTGTTTATCCATCCATGCTTCAAGATCGAGTAGCACGACTTGTGGACAGTTGATGAAAAAACACTACTGGTCTGAGAATGGCTCTTTGTTCTTCAGGCACCACGGGCACTCCCACGGCAGGTGAAGTTAAAGTACTTGGTTGGGCTCTGGTCTCTGTTCTCTCCATACAGAAACAGAGAAAATACTACCTTCTAGCAGATGTCATGACAGATTTCTCGTCTGGAAGATAGGTGGAGTTGATTTTAAATGGGGTAACATGAAACATTTTTTCCCAAACATTCCATAAAAGTGGAACGGAATCACAGGAGATTACTGATCAAGTCCTCCTATCCCATGCAGAACCAAACTTGGGGGTGGGACATAGAACAGACATGGACCTATAAATGGAGAGTAAGAGGAAGTCACTGGGATTCAATGGACTCGAGAGATTCTACAAAGATGCACCAATTTCTCCACTACTTTTCAGGCACGTGATGGTCATCAGATGAGAGGTAAAGGAAGAATAAACTGCCCTAGACAAGAGAAATACATACCAATAAGAATTGGCAAAGCTAATAGTTCCTGTTTTTGGGACCTATTGGCCTTGTCAATGTTTTTTTATCTGCTGTACAGCATCCCTGGTGCCCTGCAGCATGTCTACATTTTTAACAATAGCCCATTGCGCCATTTTGTAGACAGGCACATCATGCTTATGTTGAAGTGTAGTTTTATAAATAAAATAATAGTTTAGCTTAGGTTGCCTTGGCTGACATGACTAGGCTGCATTAGACCACATTAATAAAATGCTTGCAGTAGTTCAGAAACAAGTGCCCATTTATTTTACTGTGCATAAGCTAAGCATGTTTATGCGTTTGTTCTCTTTTGGAAACTTATTTTAATTCAGAAACAATTATGGTCTTTGTGTGTTGAACTTGTTATATATCAATTTTCTAGATTCTTTCCAGCAGAATGAAAAGTATTAATTTACAAGGTTATGTCCATTGTAATGAATGTACAAACAAAAGTGAGAGAGACGTGTAAGTAAAGACTCGTTTGTCTTCCCACCCAACATTTACTACAACCAAAGAAGAAGGAGTTCGCTACCTTCTTTACTGCTGTTCAAAAGACCAGTTTTTCATACTCTTTAAGGCTGAAGTGCCTTGGAATCCACAGAGTGTTTTAAAAGAACCCTCACTCACTAACCTAGTTAGTGACATGCTTCATCATTGGATTCCCTCCCTGGTTGTCAAATGCTTCCTGGGTGTGCTATGATGTCTGATTACAGCGGAGATGGATTTTTTTGTGATTTGTGACTCTGTGTGTTTGTGAAAAGTGGTGTTAAAATTGGCTTGGGAACTCCTATCACCAATCGTGTATTTTTAATAGTGGAGCAACAGCAGTAAAGTAGGTAGCAAAGCAAACTCGTTCTTCTTTCGTTGTTATGAATGTGCAAAATATGCTTACTGTGCAATGTTTTATTTCCTGATTATTTCCTCTCAGTTGTTAGATCATGTATTCATTTAACGAAGCACACTCATTTAGAAGTAGGCAATGTCTTTAGTGTTTGCGAACTAATAATTTGATTGGCTCCTATGCAAAAGTAATATATCAGTACAGCCCATTTGCATAATGTCGTGCTGTGAATTTGTGAGCTTCTGTTGTCTGAAAACATTATAAAAGGACATGTTTTGTGGAGGGGAGCCAATGGTCTTTGGTAGGATTTTTACAAAGCAGAATCTATGCCAGATTGCTCAGAGACTAATTTGGAGTGAGGCATCTATTTGACCCTTATGATTTGATTATGCTAATTTCCTTAACTAACTAACGTTTGCTTGCTGTAATGATTCCTTTGGCTATGGAATAAATCTTTAAATGAGATTAGTGTCTCAAGTCTCTCCTTAATGTTGATGATTATTGGCTGATGACTTATATTGAGTACTTTTCCTTTCTGCAATTTGGCTCCCCCCAGAATTAATTCACTTGGGCTCGTCAACACATGGATGCTTCTCCAAAATTATGTGAATGTTTTTTTTCTTTTTATTTGCCAATCTAACTCGGATCGGCAAATAAAAAGAAAAAATGTGCAAATGTGAATTTGGAAAGCAGGTGGGGAAAGCAACAAGGGTAAGGGCAGTGGATGTGGGATGCTGAAGATGCTCAAAGGATGCTGTGGATGTGATGCAGTTTATCTGGGGGTCTTGCTGCGGCTACTCGTTGGTCCACAAAGTGGGGTGAGGTAGTCCTGGTCACAGGGTCCACGTCCCTCGATAGCCTATCGGTACTGGCACTGGACTACTCGTTGCCCAATATCGCGGTCACAGGCCAATTCTTCCTAGATCAATAAAGTGCCCTCTAGAGGTCCCAGCTGCACTGCAACACTTCCGGACACGGCGAACTTGACTGCAGCGTTGTGTGTCAGGTCCTGGTCCCTGCTTCTGCACGGCAGTGGTTGGCGGTGGTTTGAAGACTTTGAGCTACCAGCTTGCCCCAGCAGGCTTCCCAGCTGTTGTGCCCCTGTGCTGTGAACATGAGGCCAGCTCACTGGCCCTTGCAGTATCTTGGCTTTGGCTGCATTCTGGAGACATCTTCTCCTCAGGCAGGATACAGCAGACACAGTCCCACTCCTTTGCTAGCCACCAGGTCCAGCAGGTGCAGTCCACACCAGTGCAGCCTCTCTTTGCTGGTTCCATAGTGCAGCAGGGCATTTCTTCTTCCTGTCCGGTCGAGTTCTGAGTTTGGAGTGCCAGAAGTGCCCTACTTATGCTCCGAAAATGCCCTGAGGGCAGGATGCAGTGCATAGCCAATGGTCTATCTGGTTCCCTCCACCTGATGACCACTGCAAAGTGATAGAACTGGGCATCCCAGGATGCACCATTCTGCTCACTCCCAATAAAGCAGAACCCCTCTCCTGGCTTGTTGAGCTCCCTAACCCATCCTAGAGGAGTGGCTACTAAGCTGCCTACATATCCCTGGAAAACTGGTTTAGCAACTGGTTTTCCCTCTCCTGTCCCAAATGCGAGGTTCTGCTTGAACAATAGAGCAGCCCTTCTTCCAAGTGTTACCCTCTTGCCCTTCAAAGGCGGCTTTGCCTTTGAAGCTCGCCTTTTGGCCCAACACCTAAAAGGCTTCCTGCAGGAGGGAGGTGAAACCTCCTTTCAGAGCAAGCACCTATTGTATTCTTTCCTGGGAGTCCTTAGCACGTCTCCCCAGGAGGGTAGAAAGATGTCTCTGCTACAGGAACCTGCATGCAACCAGTATGGGCATAGGGGACTGAAGGCAACAAAGTGACAACTTTGCTAAAGTTGCACACTGCAACTTTTTACATTAGTTTTGACCTGTGAATTAAGTAATGTAACAAGTTGTTTGATACCTTGGATGACCCTTTTTGATCACACTGTTCCAGAGTTAGAACAGCTGAGAGGTCAGCAAGTAAATCAGCACTTGCCAAATGAATGGCCACACTTTTTCGTTGTAAAAACAACAGTTTACCGATTTTACTACCAGTACATTTATGTAGATGTAATGCCCATTAGATATGTTGTACCCTGCCTTAAGACTTGCTAGGCCTGCCATAGGGGTACCAAAAACATTTACCCATGGAACGTCTGGCTTCGCTATTGTTTTAAATGGCACAGTCGGACCAGAAGCCAAACTGCTCTACCAGAATGCAAGGAAGAGTCTTGCTGTTCTCGCCACGCAAAGTGACACAATCAGTGCTGCAATCTGTGGGGGGACTCTCTAGCTTACATTCCCTTTGTAGTGTTGTTCCTATATTCCCAATAGGCTCTGCGCATTGGAATAATATATCCTATAGATGTGACGTAGGACTTATGTCTACTAGGTCGCTATTTTGCTGACATTTCTAAGTCTGCCATCATGTTATTAACAGTTTCAAAGTCCCAATCATCAGAAAATGTGCTGGGTGAAACAAAGTCACTCAAGTAAACCTTAAATTGGTGTAGAATCTTCAACAGCTCGACCGGTCCATAAATGTCATAATCAGTTCTGTCCCATGCTATACCACCAGGTAGAGGAACGGCTGAGATGTTCACTGATGACAGGTCTCTTTGTTCACGATGAGATGATTTCTGTGGCTTCAAGAGCAAGTTGATGTTCTTACTTGCTGTGTCCATTTTGCTATATTTTCCATCTATCAGCTTTCCCAAACTTAAAACAAGAATGACCCACAGTAGGAGAAAAAGTACACCTAATACAATCCAAAATTCAACCCATGGTGAAACCAGATATGTATTTGCAAGTTGATGAAATAGTTCTTTTACTTGTTCCTTGAACGTTTTGTTTGTTGGCGTTGTTTCAGGCTCACTTGGATCCTCAGAAAACGTATCAAAGTTGATGAAATAGCCAGAGGCAGTTCTGTCAATTGTTGGTATTGCATCCGGATTATTTGAAATCGCTGGAGCTGCTTGTTCCCTTCACATATTTGTATAGCCAGAAGCTACATCATTGTAGACAGGAGTGTCTTGACGAACTGTTATTTGGGTTTCAAGAGGCACAAGTTCCATGGCTTTGTTGCATAGTCCTTCTCTTCTCACTGCAGATTCTTCAAAGGTGATGAGTCTCTCAGTTTGAACCTCTTGGATTGTAGCAAGATTTTGTCTTCTGCTACATCTTTGGAGTCCACTGCGCCTACTACTTATTATCGGCCACATGGTGTGGTTTTACCTGGTCAATTGATACGGACCGGTTCTCCTTTCTTCCAGCAAGGGGCGGCAGTAACACTGTTCTTGATCCGTGGACTGCTAGTACAGGTACTGGTTTTCGGTAAGAAGGCCCAAATTCCTTCTTATCCGCTATTTTCTCTCTGACCAGATGCACAATCTTTGGAATCCAGACAGGTGTCTACTAGGTCGCTATCGAATGTATTAGACTTAATTGTGAGTGCCAGCTAGCTCAGAGGTCACTATAAACGTTCTCAAATTCACAAGAAGGGATTTAGTTTCTGACAACCGCATAAACATGACAACTTTGTTTCCCCAAGATAAAACTGATCTTCAGAGTCGTGGAAACAATAGATAGATATTTTACTCAGTCATTCGTGCATGCTTCATTTCACCAGAGGTGCAGAGAAATAGATAGATGGGCGTTTTCAATAAAAGAGTATTTATTGAACAGTCTTCTTTCTCATGCAGAAGAAATGAACTGCTACAATCGTAATAATGGCAGCAAAGTATAATGCGTACAGCAGGAAGAGTATTATAAAATAATACTGTAAAAACATGGTATGGTTTCTAGACCATAAAATACATAAATTAATAAATAAATACTAAAAGTACTCAACTGGTGCTTCTAAAATACGACTAACCCGATGTACCTAACCTAAGTCTAGTACGAGGGAAGAGGTAAATGTGGTGCAGCATAAGTTTAGTATTCTTTTTGCCAAGAATCTATGCAAGATTTCTCTTAGAGTCTAATCATCTCTGTACCTTGGTTTAGAATGAAGGAGGTCTGGTATCTCTCTGTCTCAGGACTCGATTTCCTAACAACCCACAAGGGTAGCTTGGAAACACTGGAGCTGGAATTCTTGGCAAGAGAAAAGACAGCGTCTCTCTCAGTGCATCTCCTGGAGGGTCGGCTTCCTTTGGCACTTGCTGTAGCAAGATGCGTCGGGCAAGTAGATAGTCGAACTGCTCCAAACCACTGTGTGTTTGCTTGGGCAAATGTGGGCTTATTTATACCTTGAAGGTGCCGAGTTTGACGTAAAGTTGGACATAATTACGTCATCAAAGAGTTTCAGTTCTTTAAAAACTCCATGAGTTCTTGGTTAAATCAATATTCAAGCAAGGGAAAGTCCCTAACAGCTGAAGCCGAGTTTTCCAAGAAATCGTTGTGGAGTTTCGGAACTAGTGGAAGTAGCCATGCCGTTTTTGGACTGCATGAGCTATGTCTAAATATGGTTATGATTTCTATGCTTATATAAGGATATGGTGATTTATACCTATATAAGGCCATGAATCGGGAAAATTACACTAGGGTCCAAAAATGCTATACAACACCTAGGTACACTTTATACCATTTACTAGGGAGTTAAAGGTAAGCTAGCTCAGCCAATTGGTTAGAGCCGATTCAGCAGGCTCAAACCAACTACAATGCCTTTCAACAGGCCATACAGTTGCAAGGGGTTCGCCAGTTGACCGCCCAGGAAAAACATCAAGTGGCCATCACTAAGGTAAGGATATTATTGCCCCCTCCAGGGTCCAACACAATGTCTCATCTTCAGTACTACAAAAATAAACAGAAGGTGAAGACTTACAATCATTCTTTATGATTTTTGAAAGAATAGCATGCAACGCTGCTTGGCCTCACGAGGATTGAACACAATGTATAGCCATATTATTTTAATTAAAGAGGGAAATATAAAAACCTGGATGATCAAACAGGTGGTGTTTGAATGACTGGGGTCTGATGAAAAACATGCTGCCTTCAATTCTGGAACATGAAACTCAAACCCAATGGACCACCCTGTTAACTATTGTATATAAAAAAATAGCTAGTAGTCGGTATGAACAGTTACAGTGACTGAGGAAGATGTGGGGAGCAAATTCAATAGGAACGGTTTGTTGAAGCATTGCCACTCTCAACAGAGCGTTAGGTGCATCAGGATGCAAATCCCACCCTCAATTATGTACTTTACGTAGTCTTGTCTTGAATTAAAAAAAAATATATTGTTGAATGCTCTGATACCAAAGCAGGAATTCCTGGTCCTGTGGCAGAAGGGTAAGGAAAAGCCCAGGCAAAAATGGGATCTGGGACGCAAACGAAATTGAAAGAGAGAGAGATACCAGTTAAGGAGAGTATGGGAAGTAGTATGGTGCTTGTGTTCGCTCGGGTGGACCCCGATGATGAAGCATGTCACCAACCAGGTTGGTAAGTGAGGGGTTTCTTAAAATGAAAATAATTTTTCTTTTTTGTTGCATTCCAATTAATCACTAGGACACCACGTCCTAGGAATACTCCTTCATTTGTTTTATAGAATACTAACTCCAGGGGACTAGGAGTACAGCCCAAGCAAACCCTTACTCTCCCTTTGTTAACAACGCTTGTGTTAGGATAGCAATGCTTTGATTATGGGGCGTGTATTCATCCCCGTCTCTGTCATCATAAAAGAATAATCAAGCCTATGAACATCAGCATAGCCGGATTACATTTTGGGGAGTCCGCCCCATGCCCATCTCTGCCTGAAGATAGGAAGTGCAAATAAGAGGCTATAACACATTCAAGGGAATGCAGACTTTCATTCGCGGGTGTCTTCCATGTGTGTGACCAGTTGTCTGGGCTTCATTGACAACATGTGTGAAGAACCTGTGTCTAGACCCCAGACACACAGTCAGAGAATGTTAGGAGCTATAGCAGGAATGAAAGTAGCATGTAAAAAACTCCCCTATATGATACAAGTACAAAACTAAGAGTTTACTGGGTTACATTTCCTTTTAAGCGGTACCCCTATCTTACCGAGTCACACTCCATCCAGGAGAACAGAAAGCACGACTTGTGACAGTTGATAAGACCACTACTGCATAGAGAATGGCCCTGTGTTCTTTAAACGCCAGGGGCGATCCCACAGCAAGTGTGGTAGAAGTATTTGGTTGGGCCCTGAGCTCAATTCAGTCCATGCAGGAACAGAGAATAGAAATCTTATCCGCAACTATGACAAGTTTTCAGTCCGGAAGACAGGCGGAGTTGATTTTAAATGGGGCCATGGCCATGATAAGAGGAAACATTTCTCAAACATTCCAGAAAAGTGGAGCAGGAGGATGGTCCTCACCTAATGCTCCTATACTTACAGAACCAAACTTGGGCTGTGACAAAGAGCAGACTTGTGGCTATATGCCGGGAGTGGAGGAGGCAGTCATTTGGATGCGATGAACCTGAGAGATCATACAATGATGCACCCATTCTCCACTTCTTTGCAGGCAAATTATAAGGATAAGGACAGAAGAAGCCATTCTAAACAAGAGAGATAAATAGTAACAAGCACTGGCAAACCAAGTTGGTCTCACCTTTAGGACCAGTTGCCTTTGTCAAGGATTTTAGCTATGTTGTCCAGCATCCCCAATGCTGTGCAGCATGGCTACCTAAAAGAAATGGTGTCCTTTTGTAGGTGCATGCACCATGCATTAGCACGCCTATGAAACGATGTGGCTGCTTTTTTATAGTTGCTGACAATTAAAAAGAGATTTGTGTTTTTTTGGGAAATGGGTGGGGAGAATCAACATGGGCAGGGGGTTGTAGAAGCAGCACTGGAGCAAAGCAGCTGGGAGAACAATGTGAGTGGGGTGGCACGGAAGTCACAGGGGGCCAGTGGGGGCTGAAGCAACACACGGTTATGGGAGAAACACAGAGGACATGGGTGAAGCAAAGCAACACAGAGGGCATGGGGAGAGCAAATGAGTGAGAGGGAGAGAAACATGGAGAGCAGAATTCAAGGGAGAAAATCAGGTGAACGAGGAAGCATTTGGAGCTGAGAAAGGGTAGAAGCACAGGGGTGAGAAAGGGCAGGGGAGCACACAAGAATGAGCGCATCATAGAGAGGGACAGGGGAAAATCATGCATGCTAAAGGCAGCAGCTCCACAGATGAGGAGAGAAAATCATGAGGTACACCCCTGGAAAACACATGCACTCGCATAGAGTGCTTAATCAAAAATAAAAATGTAGCACCTGAAAAAGCCAGCAGTGTAAGGACAGAGTAATACATCCATGCACAAAGTGAGGGACAAACACAATAAGAGGATGGAAGCCCGTACATGATAACGGATAAGAAGGAAGAAATGATAGTGACCATGGATCTGATGGAGCGCAATTATCTTAGCATTATTTGCTTCAATCAATTCCTGCTCACTGGATAGTGTGATAATAACACATACTTAAGAAACTTGACTAACAGTGTGACTCGTAAAACACATGGGAGTTCAACCTGCATCGTAAAAGCATGCAGTAAGGTTGCAAACCAGGTTGAGATGAAAATTATTCATGAGAGCGAGAGAAACTTATAATGTAAATGAAATTCAAGATCAATAATGTGCTGTGAAAATTCAAATAAATGTCATAATGTGTGATGTAAAGATGTAGCTTTAAACAAATATGATTATGAAAAACTAAGATAGGTGGTCATATAGTAGATGAATGGATTAACTTAGGTTAAAGATGAATAAAATGGTTTTGCCGTTGAGTTAATGTTAAATGGTGAATAAAAAGGTGTTTGCATATTAATTCCAAAGACCAGTATAATCGTAAGAGAAGAAATTTCAGATTTTTAATTAAATGTTCATATCTTTCAGAAATTAATAATGTTTAAGCAGCTTACCACGTAGGCCTTAAAATGCATTTTTCATAAATTTCCTACGAGTAAGACTAGAATATACTGACATGACTTTACGGCCTGCTATGAGAACTTTTGCTATAGTTTGTTTCTCTAGTTTTTGAATAAAGGACACCCTCTCTGCTAGTACGAAACTGTGTCAACTTTGTTGCAAGCTCCGAAGAGAGCGCTTGGGAACGGACATGATAGATACAAATGAAACCTCCTAGTTCCGAGGAGTATTGAAATTGAGCATATAGCAAAATAATGAACACTGGACAATGACGTTACATACAATTTCCGGATCATTATGATAAGGAAACAATCACCCCATGGGTAGACCATAGACACTGACCAATGGAAATCATGCAAACTTCGAAAAGCTAATTTTGTTGGATGTAATTATGAATGATTGAAAGTATAACTGACCTGTGAGAAAAGGACTGTGGCCGGCTCTCCTTGAATTTTCCTATAGGCCTGACATGCTGTCAGACTGATCTCTGAATTCCCTTGAACTGAACTCTCCTGTCATTTCCCTGCACTTTGCCAGCTGGTGAAGTCGAGCAGGATAAAACTTTTCGGCTGAAGAGTTGACTCCGTCTATTGCACGCTGTGCTCTAGCTTTCCTGGGCTCATCCTGAGTTCACCATTCCTGATAATCTGCAAAAGATTCTTTGGTTTGTATGATTCAATAATGCATTCTGATATTGCATTTTGTTCTCTCTCTCTCCGATTAGGTATTAAGTTGTGATGTATTTTGCTTTGAACTGTGATGTATTGCGATTTTGCCTGTATTCAATCGATAACAATATTAAATGAAACTAAGGTATTTTTGTGCTTTGACCATTCAATTTGAAGCATAGATAAAGTTTTGCTTGTTATAACTATTCATGCGTATGTCATATTCTTAGCGTTTCATGAATCTAAATATTGGTGAGTTTTATGTATGTTAGGAAGACACTTCTTTATTCCAGGTCCTCAGTGAAGAAGTGGCCATCCGTCTCTAATTATCCGAGTCCCTATTAGCTCGATCAAAAGATCCATCAGAGGACCGTTATGGTAAAGTAACTTGGATTGAATTCAGTGATGTTGCGTTTTATGGGCCAAACTCTGAGATATTGAAGATTTGTGGTAGCTGAGGTTGTATGTATATGTAGGTTGAGGAACAAAGAAAAAATATATTTTATATGTGATTCCGCTGGAACAGAGCCAACCAATAGGTGGACTCTAAGCCCACTGAAGGTTAACAATATTTCTTGCAACAGACAGCGCATGCAGTGTCTGGTAGACGAGACTTAAAAAGGGATGGAATGAATTTGAGAGATTGTACACTAATGCAAGTCTTCTCGTTCATTTTCCAGATGATTCGGGGAGAATTTTTATGAGCAATGACTGAGAGCCCGCATAAAAGTTGTGAAACTCCTTTGGGCCATAGCTTATAGAAATAGATTGATAATCTTACATCTTGAATGTATACAAATATGAAGTAATAAACATTGCGACTGACAATAAATATACAGGACCTACAATTTTACGAGACTCTTTGTACAAGGGTGTATATGCTGTACATTATGTTTTAAACTGATCATTCTTTGAAATACACTCCAACAGAAGCCACCAGCCGGGTGCAGCTCAGGTCGAGTTGGAACTGGTCACCTTGGCTCTTCTGGGAAAGTGGGTTTCTTGCAGCTCTTGTGTCCCTGTAGCCTTACATGAGATAAGCCAACTAGCCCTTGGAGTTCAAGTTTTAGTCCTGAGTACAAGTGGGAGCAGGTCCAGCACTTATGCTTCTCTTCACAGGTAACAACAGTGGGTGTACTCATCCCTCTGTCTTTTTCAGGTCCTTAGGTGTTCTGAAGAGGGTGCCCAGAGGTACCACATTTATGCCTTGCACTAGCCTGTGGGTGGTGGTGACTCCTGTCCCATCCCAACCCAATAGAGAAACAATTTCCTGGGGTAACTCTCTCCACTTTTGCGGTAGTTCCTCTGTGCCCTACTGCAAACAATCCCAGAGTGCCCCTCTCTACCTAAATTCAACATGGCGGAAGAGGTTTGATCAGGGAAATGAGCAAACCCTCATGAATGTATCCTTGATTAACGTAACTGGTGCTCAGGTAAAGCACTCCAGTACCTTTGGGTTGAGTTTGCACGATATAAAAATGCAACAACAAAAAAAACTCCACTGTGGTCACTCAAAACGAGTTCTGAGGGTATCTCCTCTCCCACTGAGATTGGTGTTGGCTGGCTAGGAGGATAATAGAGGTGACAGACCCATGTGTGAGCTACATATGCCAGTGGCATTGTAGGCATCCTTTCAAGGTGTGCAATGGACTTGGCATAGTTCCCAGGCCATCCGGTCGGGGGAAGGTCAATGTCAACAAACACCCAAGGTCTGTGTCTCAGCTCTGGGAGACAATTCACACCTCATTAAGGAGCTATTCAGCTCCTGGGTGATGGTTGAAAGCTCAGGCAAATGGCCTTGTCGATGTCGATACTTCAGGCAGGCTAAAGCAGTGCTTAATTTGCACAGCCAAGTTACTGATGGGTAGCTTGAAGTCATGGTTTGCATTGTCACTTTAGTGATGGTACAATGAGTGGTGTAGGCCACCAGTGACATTTAACTTACAGGACCTGGGAACACTTTGTAACATATACTAGAGACTTGTAAGTAAGCCAAATATGTCATGTAGGAGTATAAACAATTTTACCTGTTTTAGGGGATACAGCACCTACACTGGGCACTGGACAGCTATGGCTGGGTTCAAACTGGAATGGCATGGTGAGCAATAAAACAATGGATTTACAACCAGATCTCTGTACTGGGGTGAATGTATGACATTGTTCTCCATTCTGTCTATCAACTGTTGTTTTTTCACTGGACAGCTGTGTCTTAGTGTGCAGATTCCAAAAACCAGCAATAAAATCTATTAAAAAGTGTGGGTGACCACACAAAAAGGGCAGAAGGGGGAATTTTTCAACACTTTTCATTTGTACAGAAGTGTTAAACCTTACATTATATTTTAAACCAAACAATTATTAAATTATAAGATGGTCCTCTAAATATCGAGACATGACTTTTCAGTCTTACAAAAATATTCCTACTTGCCTTGTTTATCTTGATCTCATGCATACTGTCTATGGTTTATCATGACACAAATAGCACAATAAAAACACACCATTTGATTGAACAGCCAGCACCCTCCCAGAAAGACATATAGCATAATTATTTGTAGGTGAGCTAAAACTATGTCATCCATCATACCTGTCTGAAAATAAATGGATGATGCCAGATTCAACTAGCTTTCATCTTATTTATTTGACTACAGTTATAGTATTCCTAAGCGTAGCAGTCTGCCTCACTACAAGGGGAACATGAGAAATGAATGCCCCCCAGCTGCAGGCCTCATATGAATAGGGATTGCCCAACATTTGACGGCCTTCAATATATCAAGTCTTTGGGACGTTTACAGAGGTGGCGGTATTACTCTAACTTGATCCTCAGTAGATCTCATAAGCTGCCAATCACCGTCATCAAACTAAGAAATGTCCCTGGACGACTACCGTAATTCACCTAGTGCAGTGCACGCGTTTGAAAGAAACGCGAAGGACACTGAAGACTGGACAGGAAGTGCACAGGAAATGCTGATCCCGTTTGTTACAAGCTCCCAGGGGCTTGAGGAAACTGAACGATAGTAGTGCCTGGTGGAGAGTATCACTGAACATATTTCTTAAGACAAACAAGACCCTGTTGAATGTTGATGTGTGCATATGTAGGTTTATCCTGCACACATTGACCGAACGCCCCAGATGAAGGTCAGCTGTGTGCTTTCTTTCAAGAAGGAAGCAGTGGGGTAGAGACACCGAAGCCGCAAGGAAACCAGGCATGATGTTCACATTTTACAGCCGGCTTTTGACAGAGAGACCAAAGGAATCCGTTGTTAAGTGCACCAGAAGCAGTCATGATACAGTTGAGAGGGTGGCAAGGAGGATACAAAGAGCGCCACACAGAGCAACGTGAAACAATAGCTTGTCAACGAACATCAAATGCAAACCCGCTCACAACAACTCCAGCACTGGGACAAGAGCAAGTCAGGGTATATATTAACTTTACTTTTTGGCATGGGGATAGTGGAGGGTATATTGTCACACGTTTTGGTTCTCATCCTTCAAATAAAAGTCATCTTCCAAAAGCTACTGCCTGGCACCATGTCAGAGACACTGGAGGCCTGTGTACCCCTCTTTACAAAACTGCAATGTACACAAATTCTGAAGCAGTGGCGTAACACTAGCCTCTTCAGCCCGCAGTGGGCCCCTGGCCTGAGAGCCCTGGACTGAGTCCGGGGCGTGGGGTGCCCCCTCCATGTACATTGCAGGGGCCCCCCCTCAAGTTTGGTTACGCCACTGTTCTGAAGACAAACACCAGGATTGGCATAAGCAACAGATGCATGTTCCTTTATGAAACAGAAGCAAGAAAGTACCAATGGGTTTGTTGTGGCATGAACAATAATGCACTAGAAACTGATACATGGTCTCTCTAGTGATGTCACCTTTCTTCTTCTTAGTATGAAAACATATTTCCTGCCCTCCGCTTTCATTTGATAACCTCATGTAACCTGGGATTTGAAGTCTTATGTTGATTCCTGTGAAGCTGCTCAACCAGTTCTCCTGATAGTCTTGATAGCCTTGATTTGAAACAGAAAAGCTGACTTCTGGAAACACTATCTCCACCTGCAGAGGAAGGTGGCAGCCCATATGCCTCACCCTACTTCTGCTGCAAGAAGGGAATGGCAGCATTGTTGTAATGGTGCTATTTTCTATCCAATTATGTCAACTAGGATTTTGCAAGTCAAGAATACCACCACCAGACAGAGCATTTCTCTATTAGAACATGTGTGTAAGTTAGTACTGAGAAATGGTGTGAATTTCACATGGACTCAGGGATGTGGAGGTGGGGTGTTGCAGTACAGTGGTAAATCCAGAAATTTTGCTAAGCAAGTAAGGCCACTCCCTTGGGTTCTAGGAGATCTGGCTAATAACTTTCCAACTGTCTTCATTCGCCGTGGTCCAGTTTCTCAGTCCTCTTCAAGCATGGTTTATAATCTACTGCCAAATGCAGGACCATTACATCGAATTACTAACGTCTATGCACCACTACAGAAGTCATTTTGATTTTTGATTTTTTAATATTTTTATTTCAGGCTTGAGTACAACATTAGGATTGAAACAAAACAGATGAGTCATGGCAACACATTATATACACTGTATGGTTAGAAAATATAAGCAATAAAATCCATACAGAGAGAAAAAAGAAAAAGGGATATTTTGAAGAAATAAAAAGCTCTTAGTATAGACATAGCCCGGATAGAAGTAAAACTCAGATTACGATACATTACATTAAATATTTCATTCCACTATCTAATCTCTGAGCCACTCCTCAATAGGAGCCCAAATCTTCTGGCCCAACTCACGCCTTCTTCTACCCCACCTCTGAAAAACTGCTGATTCTAGATTATAAAGAGCCAGAATCCTCGCTCTCCAATTTACAAATGTGGGGGCCTCAGGACTAATCCACTCTGAGGTTATGCAAAGCCGCACCAAAGACATAGTAATTACCAGGAGAGCAGATGTATGACTTGATCTCTCTAGAAAAGAATTACTCTCACAACCAAATATGACAAGCTCTGCTGATAAAACGACTGAAATATTGAGTCTAGAGTTAATAAACCGTTCTACGTCCTGAAGGAACTCAGCAAGTTTAGGACACGTAAAAACATATGCACATCATTGGCCGCTACTAAGCCACATCTTGGGCAGTACTGACCCCCACTACCTCCCCATTTAGAGATTTTGGCCGGAGTATAATAGAGGTCAAACAATGCCATATAGCATTGAGAGCGTAAGCTTCCTGATATTAAAACAGTATATGATAATTCTAGGGCCTGTGAAATATCTACTCCTGTCAAACCCAACTTTATCTCCCATTTAGCATTTTGAGAGGAGAGATCGTCAGGAAAGCCAAAAAGCAACTGCTGATATACTCTACCGATTCTTGATCGCCTCACAATCAGTTCTATGAGTAAATTCCTAACAAACAAAGTAGGGGCTTGGTCCTTGAATTTATGTAAGTAACATCGAGTTTGCAAGTATTTAAAAAACTCATGCGTATTCAAAAAGAACTTCTCCTTTAAGAACTGAAAGGAGGCCAATGACCCCTCACACCCTAGGTCACCCAAATAAATTATCCCCTGTGACATCCACCTAAATGTGATTTGGTCTTGAAAGACTGGGGGTAAAAGTCTAGCAGCTGCAAGAGGTGTATAGTAATTAATATTGGGAATAAACCATTTGCGCCATATCTTGCGCCAAACTGAGAACATTGTTATGATGACCTTGAACTTAGTTTTCTTATAATAACTGGGTTCGAGAACTCATAATAAAATCCCCTTAGCCTCTTCCCCTAATCCTATTTCAAAAATTGACAGACTACAATATGGTGGTAACAATGCCCTACCCCAACCAATGGTATAGCAAAATGCTGAAGAAAGGATGACCAACAATATAACACCACATTAGGCACGGACCAGCCTCCCCGTTCCCGTGAAAGGTGCATCCATTTGGCCGCTCTTCGGGGTTGATGATATCCCCAAAGGAATCTATTACAACTTCTTTCAGCGAAAGCAAGACTAGATCGGGAGAATTCAAGCGGGAGAGTTCTGATTAAATATAAAAACTTCGGTAGAACCAGCATTTTCAGAACATTTCCCCTACCATACAAAGATAGATGCAAATTATCTAGTTGTGCCAAAGTAGAACTGACTGCATTGATGACAGGCAGGATATTCAAATCGGGATCTTATCGACTTCAGCAGTGATTTTAACCCCTAGGTAGGACGTGCTCTGAACATCTGGGGCTTCCGAAGGGCCCATGGCTGCCGATTGAACCACTTGAGTTTTACTAACATTGAGCTTAAAGCCAGAAAACTGACCATACTGTTCAGCTAAAATCTTAATAGCTGGAAAAGCTGATGCTACATTACTGGTTAAGACTATGATGTTATCGGCATATGCCAATACCTTGTACTCTGATGTATTGGCCCTCACTGATAAGATACTAATGTAAGGAAATTATAGCTAGGGAAGGATATCTATCAAATATATTTGGACACAAATACCAGTCTTGCTATAGAAATATATAGTTATCTCAATAGGACACCCTAAAACCACAATATAGTGGACGGTGCGTTGATTCAGGCAGTGCGGCAGATGTCTGCCGCACTGCCTGAATCAACGCACCGTCCATTAATCGGATTTGTATATATTGACTGTTAAAATTTAACCTATGAAATGATTGAATGTGAAATGTATATGTAACCTCATATCCTGAAAAGAAATATGGAACATAATAATTATATTCGAAAATAAATTAATAAATATATCACTATATTCTTTTCCAGAGTCTATATTGTGGTTTTAGGGTGTCCTATTGAGATAACTATATATTTCTCTAGCAAGACTGGTATTTGTGTCCAAATATATTTGATAGATATCCTTCCCTAGCTATAATTTCCTTACATTAGTGTATTTCCCTATGTCATAGCTAGCTGTAATTATAGGGGTCCCTTGTCTTCCTAAAAAGCCTCACTGATAAGATATCCAGAGAGCTCTCGATTTTATTTAAAAAGGGGTCGATATATAGGGCAAACAGCAGGGGTGATCAGGGACAACCCTGCCTAGTACCCCTGCTGATACTAAATGATCTTGAACGCGGGCCCAAAATCGACAGAGTCGCCTCAGGAGCCATATAAAGCGACTGGATTGCCTGAACAAACTCAGAGCTAAACCCCTTCCACTGAATAACTATCCATAAGAACCCCCAGGCAACCCTGTCAAACGCCTTTTCGGCGTCTAACAGGATTGCACCAAGGTGGGATTGTGTAGCTTGGGCCCAATCTAAGAGTGCAATTACAATCCGAACGTGGTCAGCCGTGTCTCTGCCTGGAATAAAGCCATGCTGGCGTAGAGACACTAAAGGAGAAATCACGGCAGCCAACCTAAGAGACAGAATTTTTAGAGTATATTTTGCTATCTGTATTTATTAGAGATATCGGGCGGAATGATGAGGAGTCTAGTTCTAGTTTATCTTATTTTTTAATTAATATGATAGTAGTTTGACGCCATGAATCTGCTATATGCCCAAGCTGTGCCTCTTTAAGAGTTAGCAGCAGGTCCGCCCGAATCTCTGAACGGAACGTGCTATAGAATTCCAAGGGAATGGAATCTGGGCCAGCAGCTTTGCCATTGGCTAATGAATTAATGGCCAGCTCCACCTCATCCCATACTATAGGAGCGGACAGAGCTTCATTCTGCTGAGCAGTGAAATGCAGAGCATTAAGGCCCTGCAGAAAAACCCCAACAACAGATTCTAAATTTGAAACGCTAGCTTCCTCTGTATACAGAGAATGATAAAATTGCCAAAAATCTCCATAACCCCCTCCGGTGCATCGTGAATGTGGCCTTGAGCATCCTGGATCTTAATGATGCGATTGGCCAACCCTCGTTGTTGGAGTCGCTTGACCAGTACCCTGCCCGATTTTTCCCCAAACTCGAACATCATAGATCGAAATTGCAAATACTTCGTGGCAAGATCATGACCAAAAAACTCCAGCAGAGAGGCCCTGAATCTAGCTACTTGTAGCTGACTTTGGGCAGTGTCTCGTCCCTCCTTAATCGCACTTATCAGTTGAACCTCAGCAACCCCTAATTCGGCTATCCTCCTATTACTTTCATCCTGAACAGATCTCTGTCGAAAATACGAAAAGCCTTTTGTTTCCCCACGAACTGCTGCCTTAAGCGTGTCCCAAACAGTGGTACAGGCGGCAGACCCTCTATTAGTATTTAAAAATTCCACAATCCACGTACTCATATGATCTTTATATGATTATTCCAATAGCAACTTTCTCTCAAACGTCCAGGTCCTTACAGGCCTCGGCGTACGGGAGAAAGTGCATTTAATAATCAGTGGATTGTGATCGATAAGATCCTAGGGGGGGCGGAAATCGAAGAAACCTCTGCCAGTTGGTCAGACATAAAACAATAATCTAATCGAATCATCTTATTGTGGGGAGAAGGAAAATTAGTATAGCCATCCATATGTTTATTATGATAAAACCAAAGATCAAACAGTGCTCTTGAACTAAAGCTTGTAGTTCCCTAAAAACCCTAGGTTTTTTGACAACATAAATTTGCCCCACAGCTAAATTAAAATCGGCCAACAAATTGAAGTTCATATCCCCACAGAGACAAATAGGATGAGGCCAAAGAGCGAGCTCAACATTCAGATGGTTTAGGACTACCGGGTCATCAAGATTTGAACAATAAGCTGTACAAACGGTTAAGGACCTACCATTAATTAGCAATTCAGTAATAACCCATCTACCACTGCTATCTTTGGTAGTCCTACTACATAACCCTATCCCACGTCTTGTAAGACTACCACCCCTCTAATCCTAGAGGTCTGGCGAGAGCATCCTATTAAGTCAAACTCTGGGATCTTCAGATAATCACGATCACTCCACGATACATGAGTTTCCTGCAGGCATAAGGTGTCAAGGCGTAAAGCCTGAACAACTCTCGAAAACAGAGCCCTTTTCTTATCATTCAGTCCACAGATATTCCAAGAACCTATGCGAATTTTAACCTGCACCATTTACTCTGAAAAAGAAATACCCTAACCTATCTGAGAGATAAAAAACAGTAACGTAACCCCCTCCAAGAGACAAAAACATAGTAATAGTGGACATATAATACAGTGAGCCATGATATAATTTCAAATTCAAGCCTTTTTTTATTTTCAACCCCCCCCCCGCCCTGCCTCCCCACCCCCCAACCCTCAACCCCACCCACCAGCACCCCTCTAGCCCTACCACCCCCCAAACGAGGCAGCAGGACCTAGGTCCTAGTGATGAAGGGGCTGGTTGAACACAAAACCCCCCCAATGCCAAAGTAAAAAATATCAATGGAGATATTGCTCCTGAAGGACCCAAAAAAAAGAGAAAAAGGAGCAACCTACGGGCCTGCAACCCTGTCCCCCCACAATTGAGCAATACCCCCTACAAAAAAAACAAGAATAGTAAACATCCACAGAATTTGGAACAAGGAGAGAGGGGCCACGACCAGCAGATCTTAAAGTCTAAAGTGAGTCCAAAAACTCCTTGGCCTGCACCTCTGAAACAAAATATATCGTCTGACCTTGAAAAATGAGTTTTAGCTTAGAGGGGAAAAGCAGAAACACTTGAGCTCCCTTGGACTGAAAGGGTGCTATTAATTGCCGGAGCTGCCAACTCCATTCAACAGTTGCAGGACAGAGGTCAGGCCTGACCAAGAACTCACACCCCTTGCCAGCCCGCTTCCTATCCTGCCTTGCCAAATCGTAAATCTTCTCCCTGGCTAAAAAGCTACTCAAACAAATTAGGATAGCATGTGGTCTAATGTCTGATTGACCGTTGCTTCATCTTGAATGGAAACCGATGTGCCCTCTGAACTTCGGACTGCCAGTCCCATTGCTTTACGTCCGGAAATGCTTCAGTGAGCAAATCAACAACAAACTGTCTGACGTCCGAGCCTTCGAGACCTTCTGGCACTCCTAAAATTCTCAGATTATTTCTGCGAGCTCTGTTTTCTAAATCAACAAGTTTCCTCTGAATATCATCTCTTTGAGATTTAATTAACTCCGTTATACCCTTCTGAGCAGCCATATCATCTTCCAGCGTAGAAATCCTTTCTTCCGCCTCCCCAATTCTGGAGGCGATGTCTGAGCAGGTTTTGGCTACTCTTCGAATATAGTTTTGGACCCTGCAGCACGCTCCCTGAGTTCAAGCACTCTCCTGCCGGGTCTCCTCACGATGTGCCATGATTGTCTGATATGTGATTGCGAGAGTCATCTCGCCAGAGGGCAAATTAGGACAGCTAATGGCTTGACTGGTAGTGTTGTCATCAGGACCTGACTGCGTTGAGAACGAGTAGTCCCATTCCAAAGAACCAGAATTCGACCCCTGGGCTGAAGGCCCATGATCCTTAGACGCCTTACAAACAGTAGCGGGCTCTGAACTAACTTCAGGATTTAGCTCGCAATTCGCCCAGTTCGCTATCCTCATCATCGTCTGTCCAATCTTTGTCCAAGCCACCATCCTCCTCTGAAAACACAGTGTGGTCCGACAATGAATAAAATTTGTCACCATCGGTATCTCCATCTCGATTCAATAAAGCATTCTGTAGGGTCACTTGGAGTACATCCCCAAGTACAATCTTCGCTTGTTGCTGTTGCTGTAAAAGTGCTGCGGCTCCTTGGGCGTGGGGAGTGAGTTTAATAGAGGTGATTATAACTGGATTTGGCTGGACTACAATTCCCAGCATTCCCCCAGGCTGCACCTTAAGCGCTGACTGGACTTCAATATCAACTGGGTGAGTGTTGGTGCTATCGCTCACTGCCCCCCCCTCCGAGCCTTCCAGCCCGGCCATGGGCCCCCCCTTCTCTACAGTCACATCAGCCTTAGGGGACAAAAGAATCACATTTGACAGCTGATTAACCTTAACAGTGCCTGTATGCTGTGTTATTTTACTTTTCACAATTTACGGCGTTTTATTTTTGTCAGTTTTAGCCTTGAACATCGCCGGAAATGTCTGTTTGACTTTCGGTTTCAGGAGAGCCAGGACCGGAGCTTCCGCAAGTGTTCATGACTCTCCCTCCACACACTCGCTCAGCCCCCGGGCTCCAGGAGACGGTGCTGCTGCTGTACCTAATTTCACAGAGCTTCGGGCAGGATAGTGCGTCCCGTGGCGGCAGCGCTCTTCCCCTGACTCCTCAGTGGCATCTCCGGACGTGAGGAGCACACCAGACGGATGGCCGAGCCGGACCAGGAGCCACAAGCAGCGTATCTCTGCGGGGAGAAAATCCAGCTAGTAAGGTGATTATGGTACCAGAGAGGACAGCGAAGCATTTCTATCGCAATTTTTTTTTCCCAAGATAGGCACAAGAGTTTATTTAAATCTACGTATTCTGTAAGTCAATCCATTGACCCCATCTACTCCTCCAAATCCTGCGGGGGTGTAATAACCTTGGCAAATCGACCAGGGGAGAGAGAGCTCAATCCTGCTCACTCGACCGAGTGACCGGCCGCCATCTTGCCCTCACAGAAGTCATTTTGAGATGTAAAAAAAGAACGGCATAACTGGAGATGATCAAAATGCCATGGTGAAATGTTGTTGGCCTCACCCCACAATAATGACACACACTCGCTGGATATGTGTGGCAAAAGGCGTGCGTTTATTTATTTAAATTTGCTACAGGAAGAGCGCCGGGCATCTTACTAGTTTCGCGCTCCGTCTCGCTCTGGCGCGCGAACCGCCGTTCGCGCATGCGTACAGCTCTCGCTGGTGACGTGCGGCTTGCAACGTCACGAGCACACCAAAGAGCTAGAGCGCACACTACATATCTCCCCTTTTTCATACACACGATAACTGTGCTGCACAGTTCAACAGTTCTCTACTACAAAGTCTCTGAGGTGTGCAGGTCTGACCACCACTCTTCCAGCACGTGTACTTCTTACCGGTGTGGAGGTTTCTCCGACCCCTTCAGATGTGGGACTCACCACTCCATCTCTCCGCCGACTCAGTTCACTCCTTTTGGGCGTCACACACCTTTCTGTTGGTGCCTCACTCACACTCGGTATCCCCAGATCTTCTCTCTCTCCGTGCTCTCCTTCTCTTTCTTGATCTTCTCCTCCTTCTGTCATTCCTTCTGCTCCACTCCTCTGCACTTGCTCCTGTTGGTTACTTCCATCCTCTACTGGCCACTGCACAATTTTATTGATTTTTGCCATGCGATCTTGGGACCACACTTTTCCGTCACTGAGCACGCAGCTCGATCATACACTTCTTCCATTTTCAGGGGTGGGCTGTACTTGCTCTCTACTTTCTTTCTCAATGCCGCCAGCTTGATTTTCACCCATTCCCCTCTTTCCAAAGTTGTTTCTTTTACATTCCTTCGCCTATTGTAATGTTCCGTGTACACCTTTTGGGACTTCTCCAGATTATGCTGGACTACTGCAGGTAACCATTTGCTAGGGCTAGTCTTTTCTCTCCAAACTACATTGTCTTTCATGAAAGGAAGCCTTCCCCTCAAAATTTGGAAGGGGCTGTACCCTGTTGAGGTGGGAGTGATCCTGTACGCCCACATCATCTTCTGAATTTCTGCGTCCCAGTCTTTGCCTTTCATTATGGCTGCTTGTATGGACCCAATAAGGACCCGGTTAAATCTCTCCACTTGTCCGTTGCTTGCCGGGTGGTACACTGAGGTGTGCTTGGATTTGATTCCGTTCCTCTCCATGTATTTGTACCATTTCTCCGATGTAAATTGTGGGCCATTGTCGGTCAGGATTGTTCTCAGGATTCCCTCTCTCAGGAACACAGATGGGAGATGTGAGGAACCGTATCACTGCGTCCGAATCCATCTCTTCCCGCACCTGAACTTCTGGCCACTTGGAATACTTATCCACCAAAAGACACAGGTATTTAGCTGTTCCTTGGTTGTCCAACATTGGTCCTAGGATGTCCACTGCTACATCCTCCCAGGGGTTGCGTGGCTGGTCAAATCTTCCCAACGCTGGTCTCAAAGGTTTCAATATTTTGTCTGCTCCTTGGCACTGGGTACAGTCTCTCACGTGCCTCTCCACTTGACTATCCATTCCCGGCCACCAGTACATTTGTTTCACCCTCATCTTGGTCTTTACAATGCCAAGATGACCTTCGTGCAGTTGGCTCAGCAATAGGGAGGTCAATTTCTCAGGTGGCACTACCTTGTCGCCTCGATACAAAAAGATTCCGGAGTCACTTATCGATAATTCCTCACGTACTTCATAAAATGTTCTAAGCACCTCCGTGAGCCTCTTCTTTTCCGGCCAACCCTTGATGAGGCAGTCTTTGACTTCCTTCCGCCGCTCGCATCCAATCTTGTTTGCTGATCGCCCTTTCCGTGTCCTCCATCACAGCTACCATCTCCTCATTTTCTGACAACTGATCAGGCGCTTCCTCCATCGCTGCGGCCCTGCTGAGGTAGTCAGCTACCTTATTGTGGGTTCCTGGTATGTATACTACATCATATCTGTATTACAGCAGCTTGAGAGTCATTTTGGCTATGCACGGGGTGGCTGTGGCATGTCCACTCGAGGTGAGCACCTTGACCAGTGGTTTGTGGTCAGTTTGTAAACGGAATCTCGTGCCCCACAGGAACTGTCGGAACTTCCCCATGGCCCATGTCGCAGCCAGCATTTCTTTCTCTATCACACTGAACTTCTGTTCCGTGGGGGATAGCGCTCTGGATTCAAAACTGAGGGTTTCAGCTGTGTTGTCTTCTCTTTCTTGTGCCAGAACCGCTCCTAGGCCCTTCTCGCTGGCATCAGTAGTCAGAATTGTTTGTCCCACGGGGTTGTGTCCGTGCAACTGTACAGCTTGGCTGATATTTCTCTTCAATTCCTCGAATTCTCCTTGTGCTTCATCATCCCACTGGAACGCAGTCTTGTCCCTTATTAGCTGTCTCAGTTTGTGGGTTTTTGTGGCAAAGTGCTGGACGAACTTGCTATAGTACTCGGCCATGCCTAGGAATGACCTCACCTCTTCTTTACTGACCGGAGCTCTGGCATCGCAGATCGCCTTCACATTCTCTCTTTTGAGGATGATCCCCTGTCCCCCTATTTCATGTCCTAGGTAGGTGACGGATGTCATACCTAACCTGTACTTTTCACATTCTGCCGTCAGGCCCGTTTCTTGCAACACGCTCAACACCTTGTTCAACTTCCTGTCATGGTCTTCACGGTCCATCCCCATGATCAGGATGTCATCCTGGAAGTACTGGATGCCTTCGACGTCCTTGAACAGGCGGTGCATTAACTTTTGAAAAACCGCTGCGGTGGACGCCAGCCCGAAGGGCATTCTGCGGAACCGATAACATCCATAGGGCATTATGAAGGACGTGAATTTACGGCTGGACGGGTTTAAGTCTATTTGATGATAGGCGGACGTGAGGTCCACCGTGGAGAACCACTTCACTCCTCTCGTTCTGGCCAACATTTCTTCAATCCTGGGCAATGGGAATTTCTCTACAATCAGGCACTTGTTTAACTCACGCAGGTCCACACACAAACGCACCTTGCCGTTTGGTTTTCTGGCGACTACCAAGGGCGCCAACCACTCCGAGCTGTCTATGGGCTCGATTATTCCTTGCTCTTCTAGCCTGTGTAGTTCCTGCTGAACCGCTTCCTTCACCGCTATGGGCACATTTCGGACTTTGTGTGACACAGGCTGGGAGTTCTCTTTGAGTATGATCTTATGCATGAATTTCTCCAGCTTGCCCACCTTTCCACCGAACACTCTGGGGAAGTCCCTCTTCACTTTCTCCAAGTCCGGCCAATTTTCGCTGTCCGTAAGCAGTACTTGTTCCGCTCCACCGGGATCTAGTTTAATTCCAAGATCACCTTGATCCCTCCATCCTAACACTGAGGGACCTTTCTCTGCTGCGTATAACTTGCATACTGCCGTTCTTCCCTGGAATTCAAACTTCATGCTTCTGTAGCCTACCATGGGGATCGGGTTGCTCGTCTACGATACTGGTCATATGTCCGGTGGTTCTAATTTGGGGCCTAGGCTGGGTTTGAACTCGTCTTCCCACACTGATCTCTGGACTATAGTATACGGGGATCCTGAGTCTATCGCAATTCTGATCTTCACTCCCCCGATCAGCATGTCCGCACGGGGTTTATCGGAGCGTTTGCTATCTATTCCCAACACTTGCTCCTCGATGCATAACACCAAATCATCTTCGTCCGATTCTTCTCTCGCTTCTTCTTCTGGTTGCGATTGTGCTATAAACTTTACCACAGATTTCTTTCCTTTCCTTCGACAAACTTTCTCGTAATGTCCTATCAGTCCACAGAACATGCATTTCGCGCGGAAAGCTGGGCAGTGCTTGTCCTGTGCCGCGTGTGTTGTGCTTCCGCATCTGTAGCATGTGGACTTGTTGTCCATGAACTGCTTTCCAGATTGTCCAGGCTTTCCGGCCAATCTCTTGGCTCCTCTGCCGTCTCCAGGCACCATTTTATGTCTTCCTGCGGACTCGGCATCATCCACCTTGTTGACCATGACCCTCTGCACGTTCTCTCTTTTTGCTGCTTCGGCGCATCGCTTTGAGAGCTCAGCTTTCTTCCCCATCGCGATCACCTCCTTTAGCGTCGCTTCTCCGTGTGCCCACAACTTGTCCTGAACGGTCTTGTTGGTAGTGTGCATTACGATCTGATCCTTGATAAAGTCATCTTGGAGTGTTCCATACTTGTAAGTGATCGCTAGTCTTCTTTAGGCCGCAACATAGTCGTCTATGGACTCTCCTTCTCCTTGCTTCCTCTGTTGAAAGTTGAAACGATCAATGTAAACACATACTGCTGGGCGGTAGTGAGTTTCTAGGTCTTCCAAAGCATGCTTGAAGACGTCATCGTCAGCCGCTTGCCCAGGCGCAGGCACTATGTTCGAGAACACTCTTATTCCCTCAGGGCCCAAGTTGTGTAGAAGTATTCGTTTTCTTCTCGCACTTGGAAATTCTTCTCCATTTTCATCCTCTAGGGCTTCGAGGTAATTCTCGAAATACTCCCTCCAGTCCTCCCACTTCATCTGGGGTTCGCCTGGTTTGGGTAGAAATGGGATCAGCGCAGTGAGCGAGGACGCTTGATTGCTCATTCTGGCTTGTCTTTCTGGTTCCTCTCCCTGGTTCCTGGGGCTGCCAGGCACGCTGACGTTTCCTCCCTGGTTCCTGGGGCTGCCTGGCGCTCTGGCGTTCTCCTCTCGTGACGTGTCGGGACGGGGTTCTCTTCCTCCCCCTTCACTGCGGACTTCCCTCTCCGCCAGGGCCTTAACGGGGGCGATGCCACCCTCCTACCGTGTTTCTTCGTAGGACGTAGTGCTGTCTGGCTCCGAGCACCTGGTGGGAGTCGCCCTCTCCTGTGCGCCTCTGCCGCGCTCTTCCTGCGATCTCTGCCATTGGATTCCACCTTATACGGGTGGTAAGCTTGTATATTTGATGTCTTCTAGATCCCTCCAGTTCTGTGCCTTTGTTTTCGTTATTTATTTATTTATTTATTTGGATGGGGTGAGTGCTGCCTGTGGGGGTATCCCATCCTCGTCGCCACTGAAATGTTGTTGGCCTCACCCCACAATAATGACACACACTCTCTGGATATGTGTGGGAAAAGGCGTGCGTTTATTTTTTTTAATTCGCTACAGGAAGAGCGCCGGGCGTCTTGCTAGTTTCGCACTCCGTCTCGCTCTGGCGCGCGAACCGCCGTTCGCGCATGCGCACAGCTCTCGCTGGTGACGTGCGGCGTGTAACATCACGCGCACACCGAAGAGCTAGAGCGCACACTACATATGGCCCACTAGCAATGTGCAGCATATGATTCCCAATTAGCAGTTACCACCAGGAATTTGTAACCCACCATTTTCACACTTAAGGTACCTTGAACAAATGCACTATATGTGCATCTTCCCTGCCTCCCTCACCTGTGAAGACAGGAAGGCAGCACTGGTGACACTATCAGCAGGACCTAGGCACTTACATTGAGACTTTTGCTGACATAGGTCAGTGAGGTATGTTTGGCAAGTGCTGAGTAGGTCTAATGCTGCAAACGTCACTTTCATATTTCACTATACTATTTCACCACTAATCCTTTATGGGTTCCGTAGTAGCATGCTACTCGCGAAAAAGTGCTTCAACACCCAATCAGGGATAACAAGCACTATATAAAAACTGATCTTTTTTCCCTCTTCTATCCTTCCACTATCCTTCTGAATCCAAATAACTGACTAACCTATCCACCACTCAAATTACTTTCATATTTCACTATACTAATTCAATACTAATCCTTTATGGGTTCCAGAGTAGCGTGCTGCTAACCGAAAAAGTGCTTTGAAGCCTCATCAACGGTTGTAAGTGCTATATAAATGCAATTACAATACAATACAATACCACACACAGTACCTACCTTGAACTTTTAATGCATGGCAAACTGTAAGACTTTTATCAAAGTGCCTCAGCAGGGTATGATGTATTGATAACAGCACTGTTCCATGATTGATTCTAGTTATTGTTATTTGACAAGCTGCCTGACCATCAGATTGCTTGTAATTATTAAGCCCAAGTGATACCTAAATTACACCACCATAATTTGTGCACTTTCAAGAATTCCATGTTACGTTTGTCTCACGAAATTCCTTAAATTATACCTCATTTTGGAATTACTCCACTGTTCATGGAAAAATGTCTGCATAGGAGCATGGGAAAAAATGCAAACAACCGTGAGCAGCTGTTATGTTTTTCACACTTGTTTTTAGTGTGAAATGCTTTCTCATACCAAAAATTTACATGAGGACACATTTCTCACTAAAATATTAAACTAAATGATGGATGGATAATTTTGCATAATTTTGTGTCATTTTCCCAAAAGTTTGTGTAATTACAGGATTGCAGATTTCACAAATTTCGCATATCCCTAGTAGTAGTAGCAAAAATACTTTTATTACGACCATAGTCTTTCAAACATCATCACGATAATTCCAATGTATTATTACATTAAATAAATAGGGCAAACATTATACATTCAAAATCAGATAACATCTTACAAAATGGGTAACATTCTTAAAAATCTACCTACCGCACATATTACATCTAAGGACTGCATTGCTTATAAGAACCTAATTGCATTTTGTATGCCAAAAACCGTATTAAATTAATTCAGGTTTTAAAATTCTGTTCTGTTGTGCATACAAAGCAAACACAAGGAGATGATGGATGGAGCGCTGAAACTTTTCAGACACTCACCCCCAGTAACAGATCTGGGTTGAATCCATCATCATCCTTTAGCTCACTTCGCCACCTCAGTTCAGACCCAGCTATATGCAAATCAGTCTTGATCCTGTGCCTCATGGGAACAGTCCAGCCCGAAGTGCCAAACCAGGTCTTCCCTGAACTGTAAACAAGCATCCTGGTACCGGTTTCGGTGTAACACCCCTCATCATCCAGGCTAGCATGTATCCAGTGGCAAGGTGAGCAAGGGACCCAGGTCTGGGCATAACCTGACAACTAAGGGCGAACAAAGCAAACGCAAGGAGATGATGGACGGAGCGCTGAAACTTTTCAGACACTCACCCCCAGTCACAGATCTGGGTTGAATCCATCATCATTCTTTAGCTCACTTTGCCACCTCAGTTCAGACCTAGCTACATGCAAATCAGTCTTGACCTTCTGCCTCATGGGAACAGTCCAGCCCGAACTGCCAAGCCAGGTCTTCCCTGAACCGGAAACAAGCATCCTGGGATTGGTTTCGGAGTAACACCCTTTATCAGCCAGGCTAGCTTGCATCCAGTGGCAAAGTAAGCAAGGGCCCCACATCTGGGCATACCCTGCCAACTTAGGATGAACAAAGCAAACACAAGGAGATGATGGACGGAGCGCTGAACCTTTTTAGACTGGGGATGAGTGTCTGACAAGTTTCAGCGCTCCGTCCATTATCTCTTTGTGTTTGGTTTGTTCACCTTGGATTCAAGCCAGTGGATTCAAGGTAGCCTGGCTGATGAGGGGTGTTAGCCCGAAACCGATCCCAGGATGCTTGTTTCCCATCTAGGGAAGACCTGGCTTGGCAGTTTCGGTCTGGACTGTTCTCATGAGGCACTGGGTCAAGACCGATTTGCATATGGCTGGGTCTTAACTGGGGTGAAAAACTGAGCTAAAGAACGATGATGGATTTAACCCAGATCTGTGACTGAGGGTGAGTGTTTGAAAAGTTTCAGTGCTCCGTCCATCATCTCTTTGTGCTTGCTGTTGTGCATACAACACATTCAATCCTATTCTGGCTTTTAATGAAAACACTTCGCATTGAGGAATTGGGAAATTCCTCAAGAGATGGTTAGAGTGATGACCTCCCATGAGTCTCTCAAGTATTTAGTACATAACTTCAAGACCAGATAACGTAAATCCACTGCCTTAGACTTTGCTGAGACTCTGGTGCATAATCCATGCATTAACTATTTTAACAATTTTCATCTCGAAATGACTAACAATCTGTCTCAAACGAGGCCTTATCATTCCGGCCAACCTTAATACACCCCTTATTATTTCATTCGCACAGTATCTTGACACTTTTAGAGTGGGGGCATTATAGTTTATGTCAAACACTAATGGTAAGAGCGATTGCAATACAATTCCATGCATTCAAATTAATATCCACCCTTATTTCTTGAACCAGTGCACATTTGGGGAGGCCGAGGAGATTTTTCAAGCAGCTCTCTTATGTCTTACACCAGTCGACTTTTGCAACTTGGGTCAATACATCTGCCCTTTATGACATTTGGGGAGGAGCCATAGCTTTGCATGCAGCCAAAACTGAATCAATTGAAGGTTTCTCAAAGTCTTTTTTAAACTGCATAAGCCCTCCTTTAGTGGAAGCCACATAGATTTTTAGGCTTTCAAGATGCAAACTTAAATTCAGTTTATTATTAAAAATCCTACCCAGTTATCTATAAGAGGTGACTTTCTCCACCATCTTCTTGAAAATTACCCTAGTAAATGTTTTATTTTCACCCCAATACTGATATTTTGGGTTTTTTCCCTCCATCTTTCTAGTTAAATAGTTGGCTACAGAGTACATGTTGAAGACCTCCATTTTCTGTTGAAGGCCCACTTGTGTCATACTAAGTAGAACTAAATGTCCAGCATAAAATAAGCAGGGGATATGATACCCACACGTTTTTGGAGAAAACTTGTGTGAATTAAGCAAAGGTGTAGGAGGTCTGCTAAATACAGGGCAGACAGAGTGGGAGTTAATGTGAACCTTGACATAGCACATTCAATTTAGGGATTTGATTAGATAAGGATCCTGATTTATAAACTTCCACCCTTGCCCTATTACTTCTATGAAGTTCTTTAATAATCATCAACAGACCTCTTGGAATTTTCATACCCTCTAACTTCTGCCAAAGGGCCTTCCGGTGAGCTAGTTCAAAAGTTGAGCAGAAGTCCACATAACATCAGAATAAATTGCCCTTGATCTCAATTGTTTTTGGACAATTGACCAAAGGCTGAAGCAGTGATCTATGGTCAATTGGCCTTCTTTGAAGCCACCCTGCTCAATTGAAAAAGGTTATTTGCTTGTTTCCAATCTTTCATGTATAGGAGTTAGGTTTTTGCATAAAGGTTTGCTCTTACATCTATCAGGCTTTTAAGCCTATAGTTTTTGTTGATCTGTTGGATCATTTTTTCTTCAGAATCGGTTCATTATTAATACTTTCTGCAGCCCTTATTACCTTGGTATACATGTTTATCATAACCTCTTTATTGAATTCCCAACTACAAACATTAGCTGATTACTAAGTCTGTCCAAGTAATGCAAGGTGTTTATCATCAATATGTATTATTGGTTGTTTTGTGTATTTAATCTATAGTAGGACTACTTGCTGATGCTTTACAAAAACACACTCACCCCTCTGATCCATTTTTGAATTCACAGGCTGTCATACCCTCCCCTGTCCTGATGAAGACCCGCCACAGATGCTTATGAATCTGCACTAAGTATTAGGGTCGAAACGTCAACGTTGTTAGCTCAACCTGTCCACGCAACTCCTCAACTAGAATAAGGAAATATTATATCCTGTTGTGGTTTATGCATTCAACGGTGGACACACTTGTAAAATACCGTTCATATTTTTAAATATGTGTTACTCGTGGCACTTCTGTACAGCACTATGTCACTGATCACGACCAGGCACTAATTGTATCACCCATCACATGCTTTATTGTAGTTCTATGTTTTGGACAGCCAGTTATGTACTTATACATCTAAAAAGTACAAATTAAAAAGAAACTCGTCTTCTGAATTAAGTTGTGTTGGGTGTGCTGTTTTAACATTTGAAGATTAATGTAATTTATTGAAATGTATTAAGTATGGTAAATCAATTATACGTGATTCCCGACAGAACCATTGTTTTTCTCTTGCATACCTACCCAGGTTCTGAGGGTTACTGGGTTACCCCATCATCTTTAATGGCTTTACAAGTTTCAGTCCTAACTCGGTTTTCATAGGCCAGTGATCACTGCCACATGCATTGACTACATAGACGTTATTTAAAAGGTTGAAATGCCATGCCTGAATAAAAATATAGTGTATGGGGCACTTATGGTTCACCAATATGAAAGTCTGCGAGGCTGGAGAATCTGTTTGAAAATGGCCATTGGGACAAATAAAGCCACGGTCTGTCAAACAATTTTGCAGTTCCTTGGCAATACGAGATCTTGAAAATGTATGGGAATGCTGCAGTACATATATTAAATGCTGAATAGACTTAATATTGTCAATGTCCTCTTCCTAGGGGTTCCAACTTAGAATGAAATCCTGCAATGATACCACTGGAGTATTCCCAAGCCTTGAACATGCAGCACTAAAATCATTGAGTAAGTGCATTTCTTTTTTGTTATATTGGCCCTCACTCAAAGATTTTCATCGCAATTATTGGATTTATAGAAAAATTCCTATGCAGATTAATTAAGTCGAGCTGAATCAATTCACATTCTTTTTAAAGCTGTTTTGTCCATTTAGTCATTTTTCTGGAAATTAAGGTGATTAAGCCACTGGAGGGGGCCCCTTTTCCAAGGGATCTATCTTGATAAAACAATTTGAACAAAACCATAGAAGGGAGGTTTTTCTCCAGAAAGCCATGTCTCATGGAAACCAAGAATCAGGTTTTCCTCCAGCACGTTATTTGAACAATCAGGGTCTAGCAATCTAACCCATGAACATTCCAGGAGTAAACCTATAGGTTCCCTGGAAGACTCTCTTCCTAATCTAAATTTCTACAGCTGCCATTTTCATTTTTTCACAATGGGTAGAAGCAGGCATAGCGATTTACTGTCTGAATGTCTGCATTAAGGCGGGTGGTGTGGGTATGAGGGAAAGTTACCTTTAAATTTCCTCTGCTGAACCCTACTTAACAATTTTGAACTTTCAATGATTCTGCACGGGGCAGCATAATTTGACTACTGGTTAACCCTTAATGATAATTTAACAATGATATATCTACAGACTTCTCTACATCTTGCTCAAAGTATTTGTAAACCCTGAGAGGTTCTCTCTTTGGTGGCATTCTGGATTAGATGTGTTTTATCTCCAGGGAGTACAACTATATGTTTGAAAATTCTTTTCCTTCTTGGTCCCCTACACACTCAACTTGCTTGATGTATTTTGCAGAGATGGCTTGCAGTGAAGGGCAATGGAAAGGTCTGGAGTAGACAGGATCTTTAAATTTTTTTAGTGTTTCCCAAATCTCTGAAGATCTATATGAAGAAAGAGGTTATTGTCCTTTAAATTAACTTTATCTGCACAACAGCCCCACCCTCTCACAGCATTTTCATTAAAAGTGTATTCCCTATTGGAAACATGTTACTCTATCTTTTTCATGCGCTCCACTGGATTCTTTCATTTGAGTTTGTTGTTCCTCAGCTTTTGAGAATAGCATTGCATGTTTTTGAGCAGGTCACAACAGATGCCTTATTTTTATTTTGGGACTTACTAGCAGCAGACATGCTTTGCCCTATCTTAGGTTTTTTGTGGCAGACTCATAACCTTACTGGATTTTGCAATAGTAGTCATTCCCTGTTTCTTCCTCTCTACAATATCAGTCCTTAGCCCACTTTTTTTGCCTATTTTCTTCCCATCGCTATCCTTGGAAGACTACTAAAAGGATATTTTATCCTACTATGCCACTAGGGGTAATTTCTTCTTCTTATCAGCAGAGGTCCTTTAGACATATACTGTGGGGTCCCTACCAATTTTCCCTCCACCTTGAGGGAGGCCATTATGTTCTACTGCGATTTCACTCTTTATGCCACTAATTGGCGTCACAAACAAGGGTAACCAATATTAATACTTTTTAATTCCTAGACTGTGGTCCTTAATAGGCCGGTATGGGTCTTCAGTGCATTGTTATTCAAAACTATTGACTTAAGAACACTGTGTAGAGTTTTTTGCATCAGAAAGTAAACCTTCTATATTGGCGAAGGTATAATTGCGGAATACTCTAGGTTAGGAAAGGTTTGTTGGCCTTCATTTAAAAGCCTGTGCCTTCACCAGTCTTCCTTCCTCGCCAATGGTATAATCCTCCATGCTGTCGTTGCCTGAGTCTTGCCCTTCCCCTACCTCTTGTCTCTCATATTCTTATGCCTTTGGGATTACGAGTCCTTTGTGGGAGTACCAGGGAAGTGTTCCCACAAATTACCTAATTGAAGCAACCAGTTTAATAGTTGGGGTCTAGCTGACTTGTGAATCACCCTTTAACACACACTCATTTAACCAACTAGTTTTTGGAGTAGTAGAAGCTGGCAGTGCTTAATTTGTGGGGGGGAAAGTGCTGAGTCCTTTTCCGGAGGCCACTGCAGCTTGTACCACCCTTTTGCTGCCAAGGTCAGTGCCAACACGACTACTAACTATCACACTCCATCAAGTGTGTCAATTCAAACTATTTCCGTCCCCCCCAAAGCTATAAGAATAACTAGGAGGCAGGTATTGGCCATTTTAACATATTGGATTGACAAACAGCTGTTGTTGTGCTCATCTGTAAATTAGACAAACAGTGCCACCATGTGACAGACCATCATAAGTTCCGGTGTTGACAATTAAGTGCAGGTGCCGAACACCGGACACCACCGGCTCAAATTATGCACTGAGTCCACTGCCTTCACTTCTTACTGTGTAGATCTTAACCTTGCCCGAAACCTTCTTCCTTCCTTTTGTTTTTCCTTCCCTTTTTGCTCCTATGCACATGGCAGTTCTTTTCGTTTGAAGAGGCATTACTATATTGGTCAGGTTATTTATACTTAATTAGCATGTTTTTCAAATTGCAAAGAACTTAACGAAAACATCAACTTTTTTTTCAAAAACGATATGCTGTCTTTAGTTACTACAATACAATTCGCTTTACTCATCCCGCACGATCGCCACCGCCGTAATCTCCCTGTTACACACTGTGCAGATTCTTGTACTCATTGGCTACCACCGCTGGAGATTGCTGGCCATGTGGCTGGATCAGACAACGGCTACCTAGGTGCTGGATAGGAAGAAGCTCACGCTCACCCAGCTCCCCAGACCACAAGAGTGCTGATCAGAGACGCAACTAGAGCCAAATTTCAGGGGGGGGGGTGGCGCTAAGGAAATTTTTTGGGGGGGGAGGGGCTCAATAGGCAGAGTGGAGATGCAGGGGCTCTTAGAAGGGGTGACAAAATAACAAAGCCTCATTAACAAGCAAATGGTCTTTTAAAGACCTGTGAAGTACTCGGGTGTGGCTGTGTGTGTGCCCGGGAAACTGTCTTGGTCTGGGCTGCCACACACGACGCGGTGGCGGGTGGGGGGCTGAAGCCCTTTGAGCCCAATGGGCGTTGCACGCCTGGTGCAGATGCAGGACGCAGCTCCGCACTGCATCTTACCGCACTCTTCACCGCAGAGGAGCACAGAAATCCATCCTTTCAGCTGCAGCCTGCCAAATTCAACCTCCGGCTCCAGGGCCCAGTCCACAATGCTGTTGTTATACCAGAGCTGAAACGCTAAACACCTGACCCTGCACCACCCAAGGTATACTGCAGTTGCATGCTCACTGACATGTATGTGATCCACTAACATCTCACTGACTCCAATGCCGGCATCACAGGGAAGCACGTACAACATTTGCTTCAGCGGCGGGGGGGTGAGGGGCGGGGACGGGGGAGGGGGGGAGTGGCAACCTGTGCCAACACATCACATTGAACAGCATAACTAGAGACTAGAGTCACACCCCTAGTAATTGTGGCATTGATTTACATGCTGTCACTCATCTGTACGGCAAGATCACACAGACTGCAAACAAAATATGTTCATGATGATTGCGGCTGGGCATGCACGTATATGTGATCGCAATTAGGTGTGTATATGTGACATGAGAAGGTCTGCTCCTCACTCATGTGTGATTTGACGCACACGTACTTGCATCATATAATATTTCATTTTTTAGCATACTCACATTGCTACCAGACATTATGTTGCAGTTGCACCTCTACTCATCATAGGCTGCTCAAGAAGAACGAGTATTTCATCGTGCCTTTCTTTCACTCTGGGGGCTCTTACTGCAGCATTTCTGGATGGACAGCACGTTTTCTCGATCAAGCCGACAATGGCCTCAATAGTTTTTAGAATGCCGCAGACCGCGCGACCAGCAGGGGAGCATGGGCGGGGCAGCGCCCTAGTCCCACACGACGCGCGAACATAGCTCTGTCACGCCCCTCCTTGCGCCTACCTCCAGCTTACCAAAACAAAGGGGTGGGCTCACCTGGGAGGAGGGGTGCCCCCCCCTGGTATTTAGGACCTCAGCGCCAGTGCTCGGCCTCTCTCCCGCTAATTTGGATCCTCCCACGGCTCTGCGCTGTTGCCTCGCATCGTGTTGCATCGGCGGAAGCCTGCTAGGTGCCACGGGGCCTGGCGCCAGCCCTGGGTGCGTGTGGTGTTGCGAGGATGCGCGGTAGGAGTAGGCATGCGAGGCAGCAGATTAGTAAAGCGCGAAAGTGCGTGTGGTAGCCTCTTTGAAGCTGGCCTGTATGAGTAGGCATGCGAGGCAGCTGATTAGTAAAGCGCGAAAGTGCGTGTGGTAGCCTCTGAAGAAGCTGGCCTGTTTTACAGACGGGGTAGGAGGTGGCTACATCTACGAGACCCGCCTACGCATTTAGTGTTTAATAGTGTTAGGCATACAAGCGCAGTCATGAGCGCACAGGCATTGCACTGTCACTTACGAGCTAGTGTTTCATATCTGTCTAACGCGGGCCTTATCTTTAAATGCATGCGGTGGGTTGCAATTTCAGGTGATCTGCATTAAGTGCGGGCACCGGCCCGACACGCTCGTCATAAGGCAGAGACAGTTAAATCATGCAGTGCAGTATACACGATGAGTAATTCGGTTTTATTTTTCAGATCACGCCCGGGAACACGTCGCAAGGTCTGACAGCTGCATAGGATTAACGAGTTTGTTAGCAGGTAATTCAGGGTCGTGAATTGGACGGTGGTCGTGTTAGCAACGGGGGCAGGCACTAGTCAGCAAGGTTGATCCGGTGGACAGCAGACTCGGTAGGAGTCCTGCTACTCCACGTACTTTGGCAGTAGACTCATGTATTTTCTCACCCGTAGGAACCCGAAAGGGCAGAAGCCATCGTGATGACCACCCGCGGCGCCGCATTGCCACAGGATGGGCTGTGGGCAGAATTCCTGGCAGCCGCGCAGGCTAAAGGGCCCGCATGGGCGCAAGGTTTCATAGAGGCGCGTAGGCTAGAGGAAGCTGGCCGACCCAGCGCCCCGGAAGACGCGGCGGGCACCTCCGGCGAAGGGATGCGAAGGTCCACTCGGAAGAGAAAGCCCACTCGCAAGGATTTTCCGGCCGTGCCAGTGCGAAACGAGCACCAGGGGACAACACCCCCACCCGCCTCCCACGCCTGCGGCGAGGCCCGTTGGATTACCCGTAATACCTGCCGTGGTGCATGAGTCAGCGGCTGGATTAACAGACTTGGCCCAAATGGGTAAGACAATGGACGAAATGATGGGTTTAATGGCACTTTTTCAAAAACGTTTAGATGATATCGCGGCGGCACAGAAAGGGGTGGCCTCCTCTCCCACCGGGCCGACGACGTCTGATCCAGTGATGCAAGTGTGGGCTCAGCAGGGTACTACTGTGGGGTCACACGGTCTTGGGAATGCAGTAGCCGGCCTGCAAGTTCCCGCAGTGGCGGTGCCACGGCCAGCTGCGCCGCCTGTCACCCCCATCACTTCTCAGAATGCTGGCCAGGTTACTGCCACTGGGGCAGCGCCCGACTCGGAGAGTGCGGTTAGGGGCGTAGCAGCTAGTGCAATCAGTGGCGCGGCTGGCCCAGTGGAAACACCACAACCTGGTACGGCTGTTGTTACCCCGCGCAGGTGGAGGCGGTACAACCGGTCTGTGCGGGCCCGGGCAAACCAAACACGGCTCACGCCCCGCTGTCAGCAGGTCGTTGCTCCCTAGCTCGGCAGGTAACCCAGGCTGCGAAAGAAGGGATATGGAGGAGGGAGTATATTGATATTTTGACACTGTTGATGCATGACAACGCAGGTGCAGACACTAGGAGGATGGGGAAGAAAGATGATGAGAAGAAGGTTAGGTACCAGCGTTGGCCTGAGAAGACAATAGAAAATTGGACCGAAGCATTTAACATTTTATCAGCAGTAATAGTGCAGAAGGATCCAGCACAGAGCGAGGCACTGATGGAATACGCCAACTCCATCCAACAGGGAGCTAGGGAGTCCGGAGGGATGGGCTGGTTTTGGTATGACCAAGAATTTACAAAAAGCATGGCCAGCTGCCCCGATATAGGGTGGGAGCATACTGATATCCAGCTCTAGATCAAACATATGTGCAAGACAGGTAATAATCAAAGAGACACAACATATAAGGCACAAGGCGAATCAGACACTAGGAAGTGGGAACAATTCCTGAGGCGTTCTTTCCAGCAGCCCTTTCGGGGGGTTGGGGGAGGGGCCAGGGATCTGGACCGAGACGTTTCAACTCTGGAACCTGCAGATTGTTCAATAGTGGAACATGCACCTGGGGCAGAGCCTGTAAGTTTGCCCATAATTGTAGCAAATGTGGTGCCCAACACGCAGCAATCACTTGCACCAACGGCCAAAACCCTCCTCCCTCCACAGCTCATGGAGCGGACGGAACAGGACAATAGGGCACCTCCACAGCACAGGGATCGGACTAAGCACGCCAATAGGTCAGCAGAGGGCAAGGGCCCCTCTCCCATAGTGTTACAAAATCTTTTACCTTTACTCCGACTGTACCCATTTTCGAAAGAGCGAACTTTACTAGTCGAAGGTTTCGTAGATGGCTTCAAGATACCTTACAAGGGACCTTTGGGTTCCAGGGACGCTTTGAACCTCAAATCAGCCAGGGACTTAGCACAGGTTGTCGCCAGTAAGATCAAGAAGGAAGTGGAGCTGGGGAGGGTGGCGGGCCCTTTTCCTTCGCCCCCCTTGGAAATTTTTCTAGTTTCACCACTAGGAGTTGTGCCAAAAAAGCAGCCCGGGGCATATCGTTTGATTCATCACCAATCTTACCCGGAGGGCAACTCGGTCAACCGTTGGCTAGAGGAAGGGGCGTGTTCTGTGTCCTATTGCTCATTGGACATGGCCATAGACATGATCAGGAGAACGGGCAAGGGGGCGTGGTTAGCTAAGGCTGACATCGAATCAGCTTTCCGCCTCCTGCCTGTTCATCCCGATAGTCAACACTTGTTAGGTTTCAAGTGGGAGGGTGCATTCTTTTTTGATTGCTGAATGCCCATGGGCTGCGCAGTCTCGTGTGCCTACTTCGAGGCTTTCAGTTCTTTCCTCCAGTGGGCCCTCACAATCAAACATGGCATTTCCCAAGTCACACACTATCTAGATGATTTTCTATTCTTTGGCAAGGAGGGTTCCCAAGAGTGTGCAGAAGCCTTGCGAGCCTTCGAAGAGCTGGCAGAGCATTTGGGTGTCCCCCTGGCTCCGGGGAAAACAGAAGGGCCGTCCCAAACACTCACTTTCTTGGGCATCGAGCTGGATACCGTTAAAGGTGAATCTAGGCTCCCAGCGGACAAGGTTAGGGATTTGAGGCACGACATTAGTTCACTGGTTGGCAGGAGCAAGGCAACACTAGAAGTGGTTCAGAGTCTTTTAGGCAAATTGAACTTTGCGGCACGGGTCATACCGGCTGGCAAGGTGTTCTCTCGCAGGCTAGCAAGGGCTACGGCTCACATCAGAAAGAAACATCATCTGGTGCGCCTGGGTCCAGGGGTGAAAGCAGACCTCCTGATCTGGGATGAATTTTTTAAGGATTTCAATGGCACCGTGATATGGAGGGCCCCCTGGAAAGCAGCAAAGAACTTTGCCTGTTCTCAGATGCATCTGGTAGAGAAGGTTTCGGGGTGATCTTTGGTGAAGAGTGGTGCGCCATGCGGTGGCCAGATGCTTGGCGCAAGAAAGGGGTGACCTCAAACATAACAGTACTAGAGCTATTCCCCATACTGGTGGCATTACATCTATGGCCAGAGGGCCTGGGTAACAAGAAAGTGGTTTTCTGGTCAGATAACATGGCCGTGGTCCAGGCCATCAACGGGTTGTCAGCCAACTGTGCAATGGTCCTGAGCCTGCTCAGGGAGTTAGTCAGGGCTGGCTTACAGAGTAACATTGAGTTCAGGGCAAGGCATATCGAAGGTGTGAAGAATGTGGCAGCTGACGCTCTCTCTCGCTTTCAGTGGCTCCGATTTCGAGAGGCCTGGCCGCAGGCGAGGGAGGCGATTACACCATTACCGGCATCACTCTGGCGACTCCTTCAGTTGGGGAGCGGTTGAAGATGATGGGACAGCGTTCTTTGGCCCAGGCTACTCGGAGAAGATACGCGGCCCAGCTGACCACTTTCCGTGCAGTATCACTGTCCCTGGGGGCAGCTGCTTTAAGTCCCGTAGAACAAGTTGAGAATTTTGTGGTGTGGGCAAAGGAAACGGGCAAGGCACATTCATGGGTGTGCGGCCACCTGGCGGCACTCAAACATGAGACTAAGCTTAGCGGAGAAGATGATCCCACAAGTGCATTCAGGATTAGAGCAGCATTGAAGGGGTGGGCCCGTGAAGAAGTTAGGTCCCCCGACAAGAGGGTTGGGATTGATTTCCCCGCTTTGCAGCGCATGATGGACATTGTACCATCCGTAACCAATTCAGCGTTTGAAGCTCAACTCTTCGCAACAGCCTTCTGCTTAGCGTTCTTTGGCGCCTTTAGAGCCAGCGAGCTAGTGGCCAAATCAAAATCAGACAGATCGGGGAGAGCCCTGGACATGATGGACGTTTGTGCACGGGACAACCTGGTACTGTGGGTCCGAAAATCCAAGACGGACCAGGCGGGGAAGGGTGTGTCGATCACATTGCAAGCGCTGAATGACCCCAGGTACTGCCCGGTTGCCACGGTCAGGGAATACCTGAAGATCAGGCCGCTGCTGACAGGTCACTTCTTGATCCATGCGGATGGCTCACCACTGACTAAATTCCAGCTGGAGCGCGTGATGGCCGCAGCCCTGGCCGAGGCAGGTTTGTCAGGGACTGGTCAGCAATTCTCCAGCCACTCATTCAGGATAGGGGCAGCTACGGCAGCATTTAGGGCTGGGTTGGGCGAGGACGGAATCAAAAGGGTAGGGAGGTGGTCATCCTCTTGCTACCAGCGGTACATCAGCCCTTGAAATGTTGCGGGCCGCCACGGTCTACTAATTAATGAATAATAAGGGTCATAAGTTGCTTGAAAACAATACTTGTGGGTGATCTTGGGAATTTGCAGTGTGCACGTATAAGTTTATGTATATTGTATATTGTCTATGTCGCATCACGTCTTTTCGAGTGGAGTTTGCAGTGTTCACCAATAAACAAAGTATTAATGTACCGGTGTGTACCCAATAAACGAAGTATTGTTGAACGGCTTCTGGTCCTCTCCCTCCTGTAGTGTGGCTTCAATATTTGTCTTGTCTCTTTGCAGCGGACTGTTGCGTGTGGGTGATGGGCCATTCTTACGTTCCCAGGCTGGAACAATGGGCGACATCCAAAAGATGGAATTTGGCTTTTGCAAGGACACAAATTCAGTGGTTGGGTTTTCCTGGCATGAGATGGGGCCAGCTGAGGAACAAGCTTGAACAATGCCTGGTAGTACAGGCCGGTCCTCCCAAGATTCTCATTATACACTTAGGAGGGAACGACCTGGCCACGGTGGGGAGGAGGGCCCTGATTCAGGCCATGCAGAAGGACGTGGCCGCGATAACGAACAGGCTAGGAGCTACTGAGCTATTCTGGTCAGAAATTGTCCCCCGCAAAACATGGAGGGGCGCACGATCACAGGTGGCAAAAGAACAGTCCCGCAGGAGGGTCAACAGGTCCATGCAGATATTCATGGAGAAGAGGGGACTCGGGTTTATTAGGCACGCACTCATACAAGAAAGAACTGAAGGATATTACGAGAGCGACGGGGTACACTTGTCTGGGTTGGGTATGGACGTTTTCCTCCTAGACGTGCAAGAGGCTTTGTCAGCGGCAGGTTGTAAGTAGCATGTTTGGTGGGGGGCTCTGTCATCGACGGGGGCCTCCTCCAGAGCTGTGGCGGAGTACAGGGCGATCTGGAAGCAGACGGACAGTAAGGGTACCTCTGCGGCAGAAGGGTACAGTAAGGGTACCTCTGCCTGGCACAGTAAGGGTGCCTGAGCCAAGGACCTGGAGCCGAAGGAGGTTCCGGGAAACCGCGACGGCGCCCCGTTAGTCCTTCGGGCGGTCGGGGGGCCTGAACCGACCGGGGGTGGCCCCACCGCTCCGCCACGACAGGGGGGGCGGGAGTATAACAAAATGGTAAATGGCTGCACCGTCAGAGCATCGTCTCGCCGTGCAAGATGGCTACTTAGGCATGCGGGTCAGCGAGGGGCTGCCTGCTTTGGATCGCCTGTAAGATGACCCACCATAACGAACGTCATACCATACCTGTGTTGTATGAAATAAACCTGCAGCAGTTCTTTCCCATAAACATGTCTCCTGAGTTTCTGTTGGGAAATGTAAGGCGTATTGCAAGCGGGGGGAGCGCATGGCGGTGTGGGCACTATGCCGCTGACCGCGCGACCCGCAGGGGAGCATGGGCGGGGCAGCGCCCTAGTCCCACACGACGCGCGAACATAGCTCTGTCACGCCCCTCCTTGCGCCTACCTCCAGATTACCAAAACAAAGGGGTGGGCTCACCTGGGAGGAGGGGCGCCCCCCCCTGGTATTTAGGACCTCAGCGCCAGTGCTCGGCCTCTCTCCCGCTCATTTGGATCCTCCCACGGCTCTGCGCTGTTCCCACCCTGAACCCTGACCCAGCAGCAGAGCGGCGGTGCGAATTGGTGAATAATTTAATGGTCTAGTTTTGTGTTGCAGGCGGAGTCACAGGGCGATCTGGAAGCAGACGGACAGTAAGGGTACCTCTGCGGCAGAAGGGTACAGTAAGGGTACCTTTGCCTGGCACAGTAAGGGTGCCTGAGCCAAGGACCTGGAGCCGAAGGAGGTTCCGGGAAACCGCGACGGCGCCCCGTTAGTCCTTCGGGCGGTCGGGGGGCCTGAACCGACCGGGGGTGGCCCCACCGCTCCGCCACGACAGGGGGGGCGGGAGTATAACAAAATGGTAAATGGCTGCACCGTCAGAGCATCGTCTCGCCGTGCAAGATGGCTACTTAGGCATGCGGGTCAGCGAGGGGCTGCCTGCTTTGGATCGCCTGTAAGATGACCCACCATAACGAACGTCATACCATACCTGTGTTGTATGAAATAAACCTGCAGCAGTTCTTTCCCATAAACATGTCTCCTGAGTTTCTGTTGGGAAATGTAAGTGTATTGCAAGCGGGGGGAGCGCATGGCGGTGTGGGCACTATGCCGCTGACCGCGCGACCCGCAGGGGAGCATGGGCGGGGCAGCGCCCTAGTCCCACACGACGCGCGAACATAGCTCTGTCACGCCCCTCCTTGCGCCTACCTCCAGATTACCAAAACAAAGGGGTGGGCTCACCTGGGAGGAGGGGCGCCCCCCCCTGGTATTTAGGACCTCAGCGCCAGTGCTCGGCCTCTCTCCCGCTCATTTGGATCCTCCCACGGCTCTGCGCTGTTCCCACCCTGAACCCTGACCCAGCAGCAGAGCGGCGGTGCGAATTGGTGAATAATTTAATGGTCTAGTTTTGTGTTGCAGGCGGAGTCACAGGGCGATCTGGAAGCAGACGGACAGTAAGGGTACCTCTGCGGCAGAAGGGTACAGTAAGGGTACCTCTGCCTGGCACAGTAAGGGTGCCTGAGCCAAGGACCTGGAGCCGAAGGAGGTTCCGGGAAACCGCGACGGCGCCCCGTTAGTCCTTCGGGCGGTCGGGGGGCCTGAACCGACCGGGGGCGGCCCCACCGCTCTGCCGCGACAGGGGGGGCGGGAGTATAACGAAATGGTAAATGGCTGCACCGTCAGAGCATCGTCTCGCCGTGCAAGATGGCTACTTAGGCATGCAGGTCAGCGAGGGGCTGCCTGCTTTGGATCGCCTGTAAGATGACCCACCATAACGAACGTCATACCATACCTGTGTTGTATGAAATAAACCTGCAGCAGTTCTTTCCCATAAACATGTCTCCTGAGTTTCTGTTGGGAAATGTAAGTGTGTATTGCAAGCGGGAGGAGCGCATGGCGGTGTGGGCACTATGCATGGAGCTGGCCTGGTGGTGTGCTCGTGTACACATGGCCTTTTTCCACATTCTGGAGTATGCTGGCCCCCTTTCCAAACAGCTTCCCTACATTTAGTTTAACATCTTCATCAAGAATCTGTACTTCCAACTTCTAATGGGCAGTTTGCTCTTTCTCAGGAGCGCAGGTCTGGTAGGGACAACCTGACATGTCTGAGAGGAGATCCTGCTGCCTCCTGCACCGTATACTTGCAAATCCTTTACTGGATAGTTGCACTTCCTGTGTTTGGATGCAGTGGGTAAACATTGCCTGTCAGTGTGCGAACCTCATTGTCATAACATACTTTGAGCATAGCAACCTCCCTGCATCTCACTAGTTTCGCAAATGCTAAGTCTGCCTTAAGACTACAAACCCATGAAGAACCCCTTGCTACTAAGTCTTATGTAAAGCTTGCTTCATTTGGAAAATGGGCCAGGATTTGCCTCCTCTCACGATTAATAGAACCATTCACCAAACTAGTAAGAAGAACAGGCCGGGCATCAACGCTTGCCAATTTCTGAAATGAAAGGGCCTAACGCTGGAGAGGCAGTGGATCCAATCACAGTTGCCAGGCAACTGCACAGTGCGCCAGATAAACTCTTGCAGACTCATTACGAGATCCCAGGATTTAGTTATGGGGAAATTGGAGCGACAGGTGGAGTGAAGGAACTCTGATTCTGGCCAGTATTCCTTTACCTACATCCGGGCTTGATGAGTTATCTCGGTGAATTGAGAATACCAAATGGACCCTGGAATAACGGATAAAATGTTGTGTATTTTCTCTATGGGAGAATACTATGCACACATCTGCATCCATTTACATCCTACTTGGAATAAACTCTAAAAAGAAGGTGTCTGTGGTAGAGGAGTGAGTCCCAGGAGTGACCAATACCACTTGACTATCTTTGATGCTGAGGTCCACCATCCACATGGTCTCCTGTCTGTTGATATTTTGACTTTTAGGTAATTTCTTGTTTCAAATATTGTTCCCTGGCCTGTTAATTGTTTGTCGGCTGTCATGTTTGTTTTGCTTTGTGTGAGTCATCTGTGTATCATTTCATATTTAAACATAAAATATTCCTTCTTCATATTCAGTCTGACAACTCCCTAGACAGAATCAAGATTCTTCTGCAATGCCTCTGAAGAACATTTGTGTCAACTGCTAAAAAGAGCTCTTACCACAGCCACTACAGAATGCCGCTGAACAGAATGACAGCCACAAATGCTGCAGAAAGTTAACAAGAAAACCTGACATTGGATTCCTCCAGCGAAAAAGTGAACTGCGTTTACCTGAATACAAAGTTGTCCGTTAAAATGTTGATCAGCTAGAAAGCCACTGCTTTTACCTTTATGCAATTCATTTTAAGCAGATCTCTTAAAAAAAAAAGATGTGCAATCCATGCTTTTATGTGTATCGACAGGATTAACTGCTCCCTTAGCACCAGGATGCCTTTAAAACAGCAGTGTGCCTTATACATCTATTTTATATTACAAGGGTTAGTAGAGCGCAACCTGAAAATGGAGACTGGGGCTGGATGGTTTTATGGGTGCCAAACCCTCTACACCACAGTCAGGGTCTCAGTGGATGAAATCATGGATGCTACTGGCCGTCTGATTCCAAATGGTCGTTGTTGATTTATGTTAACGATCTACGGTACATACATTTTACCAGGTTCCTTGTCTCTCTCTCACTTGGCTAATATTCCTCTGGCCTTCTTTTCTGATAATTAAGGGACTGATTACAATGGCGGGCGGACGTAACCATATCGGAAACAGGACCGCCTGACAGTCTATGGGAGTCCCGATATAGGCATTACAATGCGACCGCCACCACGGCGGTCGCAGTACCTAAATTTTGTATTGCGGCGTGTGCTGCTGGCTGCAGCACACGCTGCAAAACAAAAAGGGGAAACTGCATATGTCCCTGCACTACATGGCAGGCACCATGCAGTGCCTGCCACATGGTGCAGGGAAATGTAGGGGTCACCATAGGTGCCCCCCAAGTCCCATTTCTGGGGGCAGGGGGAAAAGGGGGCCCGCTATGGGCCCTCAAAGACCTTTTCCGCCAGCCATTTCATGGCGGGTGACCCGTCATGAAAAGGCGGGCGGAAAGGGACATTGTAATCTCTAGGGCGGTGCCTTGCTAGCACCGACACTATTGTAGGGAATACAATTCCCTCCAATGCACAGGCGGGCTCAAGGAGCCCATCAGATGCATGGTGGTCCGTCTTTCCAACCGCCAACATACCGTCCGCCATCCTAATGTGGAGGGCGGGGATATTGCTTAGGGGCGCCATCCTAATCAGAACCCAAGGCCCTTTGCATATTTTCATCTATTAATCAACTTATTTTCAATTACTTTTGCCATAAAAACTTTTTATGCAAGTAAAATATTTGTTTAAAATGTTTATGCCATTTTGTAGGTAGGTTTGTCAATGCAATAAAGGTCGATGGCCAAAATATATTTAAATAAACCAGAAAACCTATTCTTATGCTAATAGCAATGGTTCATACTTTCACTATAGCTGTAGCAAATAAGTGTCGTTCAAATAATTACCCCTGAATTAATCCTTTTTTGACTACCTATTTTCAGACTTTTACTGTAAGTCTTACCAATGGAATCTCACTCATAGTAAATTCTGGGGAAATGGACTGAGTACTACCCGACAGTGTCAGCCGTTTAAGATAAGGTCTGTTGCCGTGCAGCAGGGCTAGAGGCTCTTGGCTGGTTGTATGTGAATACAGAGAAACAAAGGCATGTGCACATGTGTGCGGCCTGAGCTTAAAAGACCACTATCTCTAGCAGCCCGTTATCTGCACACAGGTAGCCTTTCACAGAAGGGACCCGGTGTAGGCCTTATAATTTGAGCAGGCATTCATAGTATCCAGTGCCTTGATTTACAGTCCTCCTGGATTAATTGGTGCTCGATGTTTCCTGACTTGCTATCTCCTTGCAGTCTCAAGTGTGCCAACCTCATTCTGCTTGGGCACTTAAATATTAATCTGAAGGATCCCACGTGCAGTCCTGGCTTGACCCTTATAGAGGGCCTTAGCACCCGAATCTTGGTTTAATCAATTTGGTATACACACATAAAGCCAGACACCTACTAAATCCTATTATATCAAACATTAAGGGGTAGATTTACAAGCCCCCTGCGCCACTTTTGCTTCATTTTTAACAGGGGAACAATGAAGCAAAAGTGGCACAAGGGGCTTTTAAATCTGCCCCCTAAGTGCTTTACTATTGACTCCCCATCTGCTACTTTGGTCTGACTGCTGTGCGGTGCCTTTCTCTATTCGGACTCACCTAATGCCCTCCAAGGCTGCGGCTGGACCTGAAGCTATGTCCAGAAACTGGCAAAACTAGATCTTAATAATAATCCCTAGCGGTGAGGGCTTCCAACTGGTGTGTACAGTGGAGAAGTGTGGCTCAGGGGTTAGAGGCGGCAGACCCGGAAGCTGAGATCGGTCCTGGACCAGGGTTCAATTCCCCGTCTCGGCGGTTCTTGGGCTAATAATTCCACGGACTCGATAATTCTTGCCCCGGTGCCTCCTCGACTCACGGGTTCACACTCTGCGACTCTGGGCAATAGCTTGCTTAATCTTCACAACGGCCCCTCGCGGCGGGATGCCTGACTTTCACCTTGTGGATACCCTGCCGGGGTTATCTCACAGGGGAATATCAGGAAGGGTTCCCTAAGCAAGCGCCGGGAAACCCACTGCGGGTAGCTGTGCGCTATATAAGCTCAACTACATTTACATTTACAGGACAGGATTATTGCTATATCAATTCAATGTTATTAATCCAATCAATCACGCTCGACCTTCTGTGGTATTTTTCAAAACTAGATCTTCCCTCTCTTAAAGCTCGACTTAAGAACACAGTAACGAACCTGGTGCAGGCTGCTGTTTCAGACCAACCTATGGTTGATGACTGTATCCCGGATTCCCTGGATGCAATCCTGCAAATCAAACTTAGCTCCTCAGCCAGACTCCATCCCCCTGCCCTGTGGTTTAATGAGGCTCCATGTGGAAAGAAAAAACAATGCAAGAACCTGGAAGGGTCCTGGAGGAAATCCTTCGACAAGGATAAAAAACATAAGTACAAAGAAGCACTAAAAATCTATCACACACTTTGCAGAGCAGCCCAGGCAACATTCTACTCAGATAAAATCTCCGCCTAGAACTGTTTCAAAATACTTTTTAAAGTAGTTAAATAACTTTCAGATTCCAGCAATTTATCTCCGTCCCCTTCACTGTCACTGTCACAATGTGAGAAGCTAGCACTTATTTTTGTAAAAAAGGTGACAGATATCCAACATAACACACTCTCATGACTTCTCAAACGTGGGAATCCCAGCCGGTTGGTAACATTCCCAGTACCAGCTCATGGATAGACCATCCAACTGGCAAAGCAGACAATTTGGACACCTCGCAAACTGCTAAAAAATTAATTTATTGGCCCCTCTAGACACCCCTCTTTTTCATACCTTGTTACAGTCTATAAAGTCTGGAACTCCCCAAGACCTCTCCCTCCGGCCAAACTTAGCTCTCTGGGGCTAGACCTTATACAGCTTTTGGTAGGACTTCTTAACTTGTCCTTACAAGAGGGACACATTCCCCAGACATAGAAGCATGCCATGGTTCTGCCCCTCCTAAAAAAGCCCAACTTGGATCCCTCCAATTGGTCTCATTTTAGACCGATGTTGATGCTTCCCATTTTCGCCAACATTTTTGAGAAACATGTTAACATGCAATTGGCCGTCTTCATGGATACCCCAAACTTTCTGCATTCCTCACAGTCAGGTTTTAGAGTGGGGCACAGTACCGAATCTGACCTTCTGGCAGTCACTGAACATCTGAGACAGCTTCTGGACAAGGGTGATACAGCTGCACTGATCGCGCTCGACCTTAGACTGACCTATGATACTGTGTCACATACCAGTCTATTAGAAAGACTGGCGTACCTGGCAGCTGTATCTTGGATGACCTATTTTCTGAAAGATCGCACCTTCCAAGTCTTCTTGGCCGACTCTGCATCACAGCCTTATGGTCTTGCTTCTGGAGTCACTCAGGGACCAGCCTTTAGCCCAATGTTATTGAATATCTTAGTTCGCCCGCTTGCAGACTTGGTGGAAATTTGTGACCTTAGCCTGTCTTCCTTTGCATGCAGATGACACTCGAATCATCTACTCTTTGTCATCTGCTGAGGGCCACAATTCTGAAGCCTTGAATTCCTGCCTGGGTAAGATCCCCACCTGGATGAACACCAACTCATTAAAACATAATGTCAATAAGACTGAGGGGATGGTGTTGGGTAAGAACCCCCTCCTTTGGGACCCACAGCATTGGCCGGAAACCTTAGGTACTTGTCCAGAACCGGCTTCCAAAGTAAAGAACTTAGGTTTTTGGCTGGATGTTAATCTATCAATCAAAATCCAGGTTGCTAAGGTAGCTTTGCAGTCCTGAAATGGCTGAAAAAATAACCTGGATGCTCCCTTTTTCAGCCCAAAGTACAGTCATTCAGGCCTTGATTCTATCAAGAATGAATTACAGAAACATCCTCTAATTAGGGGCAGACAAGGCCTCTATTAGACACCTACAGGTTGTCCAGAACTCTGCCGCCAGGCTTCTATATCGACTCCCTAAACATGCCTGTGTGTTGTGTCTCCTTATTAGCTTGCTATGGATACACGGATACAGTTCAAAGCATTAAGCCATATGCATAAAACCAAGTCGAGCACTGGTCCATGGTACCTACAAAAACTGGTGGAACCTTACAACCCTGCTCGCTTCCTGCGATCGAGCAACCAGTACCTCTGTACGGTTCCTAGAGTCAAAGTGGCTCGCATGGGCGGTTGCTCCTTCTCATACTAACGCCCCAAGCTGTGGAACACCTTGCCAGACTCCCGGAGAAGCTGCCCCTCATTGACCATCATTCACAAAAATCTGAAAACCTGGATGTTCTAATCTTGTCTTATTCTTATAGCCCCTCCCTTGTTAGCAAACCGTGGGAAACCCTGTTGGGTAGGTATGCTCTATACAAGACTTCATAATAATATAATCATAGTCTAGGTCTGTGATGTTTAACTATTAAAAGTGGGTGCTTTACTGAATTACACATTATGAGCAAAATCTGCGCTTCAGCACAGATTTCCCCTACTGATGCCTAGAGACCCATCAGGTAGCAATCTTAGGGTAATAATATATCCCGAGTACAGGTCTACTGTCACTTTCTTCATAAATGCACTCCTTATGGCATTTGAAGAATTGTCATACTTCCCTGGCTCATCCAATAAGCAGATTCTAGGCTTTTTTCCCATTACTTGGCAAAGTTAATTACTCTGCGTATAACGGTAGACAAGCACTATGAATCGATGGGTTCTTTGATGTCTTGATCACATATTTTGTCCAACCCTTTCTGAAATTCAGGCCTAACATCTAATGGAACTCTTCTGACCTTATCCACTACTGGTTACACTCCAGATCTCAGTTGAATGTTGTGTCTAAAACTTTTCAGTTTTCCTAGAGCTTCTACGAATACCTTTGGAAATCGTATTTTCCATTCAGAACATTGCAATGGCCACGCACCCAAACACTTATTTTCAGAAGCATTTGCTCTGGGTTATTAGGATGCAAGAATATACCCAAGTTTCCTTGTTTCAAACCATCCCAATAAAAATGAATCACATTTTGCCACTTACACTGTAGCATGAGTAGCATTACCTTTAAAAGACACACCAGTATCAAAATTCTCCCAAAATCTTTATAGGTTTCTCCAGTATACCACTGGCTTGACCATAGACCTTTTCAAATCGATGTTGTGAACATTTTTCCAATCATTCACTCCAATTAGGGTGAACAGTGATCCGGAATCCACCTTCATGCTCACAACAATGTTCTCTAGGCCTATTTGGCAATATGGTCTCTTGAAAGTGTTAACATCCACTTGCATGATGGATTTTTCTTTTTGAGCTTTATGCGATATCAAGATGAACGACACAATGCTTCCAACTCGAATCAGAGGTCTTCAAACCATTATCTTGCTCACATGATAATGTTGACTGTCTTAGAATGCTCTTTCTGATTGGATTTGCAAACCTTCCCAAAATGGCCCTGTTTTCCAATTTATACACACTCTATCAAAGGAAGGACATGATGTTGAATTTCCTAAAAGATTGCTACTGCCAGATCTTTAAGTAACAATGTTGTTGGACTTGCTTGTAAAAAACTTTTTTTTCTTCTTGAACTTAGAACTAATCTTAGTAACTACCTCACGTGATGAAGATACTTGCTGAGAAATACACAATTCAGCCATATATGAAGTCATACTTTCAATCCCTTCAGTTATTTCCACTGCCTTATTGAGTGTTACATTTGGGGTAGGTAATAAGACTTCTTGAATCTTCTTATTGTTCGTGTGTTCAACAAATTGATCGCTAATTCATTCTGAACACACTCACAGAACTCTCTAAAGGTTCTCCTGGAAGCTGGTGTCGCCTATAAAACTTATACCTTTCGAAAATCACATTTTTTGTGGCTTGAATCTTACAACCAACATTTTCATTGGTGATGTGTACTCATCCTCAACATCTCCTTTTCCGATCACAAATTAGTGAGGAAACTGTTTAAGAACTTTCCTGTCTTTTTTGTGTAAATACTTCTCCATCAATGGGGATGAGATAAGCCTCAAAGCCTTCCTTCCATTGTTCCCAATCTACTTTGGGAAGACAAGGATTAGGTCAAATGGAAGGTGGAAGCACTATGCTGTGTTGTCGGCTGATGAGGTGTTGGTGCAATACCTGCCAAAAACAAAACAACAGCAATGAAACACAAAACACAAAGATGACATTCGTACATACAAATAATTATAAAAATTAGAAAGATGCATGTAATATGGCATTTACATGTATTTGCGAAAATGTGCTTTGTGCCAATAAATGTCCCAATACTGTGACAGGAATTTAGACCTCGAATGCAGTATGTTGATAAATAACCAGCACTTAAATTCTTTGTAAAACAAAATGAAATTGTATAATAAAACTGCCTATTTTTTAACTTTTCTGCTAGAAGAGCATCCAAAGGCGCCCAGATAACCCAGGTCTAGTGGATTTTACTTCAGGATTCCATCTGATCTTTATGTGCTCCTACTATGCCACTCCAGAGAACGAGAACAACATGTGTCCCTGCTACCTGTTCTTCATTCCCCAAGTGGGAGAGACTATCTAAAGAGATCTACAGTAGCTGCAATAGCCTCGATACCCAAGACCCTCTCACCCCACTCACAACCACTGCACCCAATGCCACCAGACCCCAGCAGACCCTGCTCAGCTGGACTCCCCTCACAGCTGACAACACCCACAAGAGCATGAAGAGCATCCACTCCGTAGCACCCTTGTATCCATGCCCGCACCACATCTTCAACAAAACCGAAACCTAATTCGTCCCCGAACTCTGCGGCACCATCAACTCTGCCACCTGCCCAGAAGACTGGAAACACGCAGAGATCAACCCCTTGCTGAAGAAATCCTCTGTCGACCCAAAGGACCTTAAGAACTTCAGACCCATCTCTCTGCTCCCATTCCCAGCCAAGGTCATGAAGAAGGCCATCAACGCCTATCTTTCCGAGTTCATTGAGGTGAACCACATACTGGACCTCTCCAAATCCGGCTTCTAAGCAACAACAGCACAGAGACCACCCTCCTTGCTGCCACAGATGACCTCCGCACCCTCCTCGACCGAGGCAAAACTACAGCCCTCACCTCCTGGATCTCTCGGCCACCTTTGACACAGTCTCTCATTGCACCCAATGCACAAGACTACACTACACTGGCGTCAACAACAAAGCCCTGGAATGGATCCGCTCCTTCATCACCATCTGAACACAGAGAGTCAGACTACCACTGTTCCACTCTGAACATACAGAGATCAGCTGCAGAATGCCTCAGGGTTCCTCCCTGAGCCCCACCCTCTTCAACACCTACATGGCCCAGCTCGCAGCCATCGTCAGGAACTAAGGACTCAACATCATCTTGTATGCCAATGACACCCAGATGATCCTCTACCTCACCAATGAACCCACAGTCACCAAGAACAACTTCCAAAACTGGATGAAGGCTGTCGCCACCTGGATGAAGGACAGCTGTCTCAAGCTAAACTCAGATAACACTGAATTCCTCATCCTGGGCTCCACCCTCTCTGCCTGGGATGACTCCTGGTGGCCCGCAGATCTTGGATCCCCCCATACCCACAGACCACACATGAACCCTCAGCATCATCCTGGACTCCTCACTCATCATGAACTGCCAGATCAACGCCATCTCATCATCCTGCTTTCACATGCTATGCCTGCTCTAAAAGATCTTCAAGTGGATCCCCATGTCCAGAGAGGCGGTCACCCATGCACTCATAAGCAGCAGACTTGATTACGGCAATGCACCCTATGCCAGCATCACCTAAAAACTCCTCAAAAAACTGCAGAACATTCAGAACACCTCCGCCAGACTCATACCGCAATAACCCTCGCCACAGCCACAGCACCGGCCACCTGCGAGACCTCCACTGTCTCCCAGTCAGCAAAAGAATCAAATTCAAGCTCCTCACACACGCCTACAAAGCACTAAACGATGAGGGACCTGAGTACCGCAACCACCACCTTGCATTCCACGCACTCACCAGAGACCTCCGCTCCGCCTAACTGGCCCTGGCTGCAGTTCAACAGATGCAAGACCACGGTCGGAGGAAGATCCTTCTCCTACCTCGCAGCAAAGACCTGGACCACTCTGCTTCTCCACCTCAGGCAATCGCCTTCACTGCCTCAATTCAGAAAGAACCTTAAGACCTGGCTCTTCAACTAAACCACAGTGCCTTCGATGGATCAGCAACGGCCCCCACCCCCCAGCGCCTTGAGACCCTTACGGGTGAGTAGTCACACTTTACAAGTCACTTTATTGATTGATTGATCTTTTCTTCGATTTTGTGAGGAATTTCTCCTCATACTTCACCATGCTTACAAAATCGCCTTGGTTCTGGCACTAGAGTTTCCAGGCTTAACTAGTGCATCTGGACAGCTGCAGTCAGAAACTTGAAGAAAGCCTATCATCCACCCTACAGTCCTGAAATACCCTCTCAGTACCTCTGAGACACAAAGTAGCCTGTCTAAATATTCTCAGAGTCCTGACGACACATCTCTTTCCATTGTGTTATGGCCCAATGCCAAATAGTCACTCTTGATTACCCCTGATGCCCCCCATACCATGAAAAACAGATAATTAAGACTGTCCCTTGTCTCCCACCAACCAGCCTGCTAACTTGCACACGACACTATATGGAGTTCATCTTACCAAGGCGTTAGTACCTTACCTCTACTGTGAAGGGGCACGGAACACATTGTCCCTCTCGCAGGACCTTCCTGGCTGTTGGCTTGAACCTAAATAGAGGACATCAACATAGCTGCTCCGGTTCACCTATAGGTGCCACTGTTTAAATCTATTTGTTGTACCTCCTCAGTGTTCTTGATGGGCAGATTTTGTTGCATTATAAAAGTTAAAAATGACTTACAACTTTGCAAAACATGCATGAAAGTGCAGTCTCAGGTGTGAGCTTCTTGAAATAACGTTAAGAATTTCACCTTTGGTACATCCTCACAAGAAAAACCAGAACAACTGGAATAAGGAGAGTACAAATCTGAATTAACTTGTGATTCAATCTTCGCTCTCCAAAGCTGACAAAATGAGTCTCTATCAGTAATGATAATCAGCTATAGACTCTTCTGACCTCCACTTCCACTTCTGCTCTGACATCAGTCATGATGTGGGCAGCTCTTGACGTGTGCCCCCACCCCTGGTTTAACGAACAAGGCACTCTTAGCAAATCTAGGGTTTACCACAACCCAAAATAGGGACTTTTCTCTTTCACAATCCAACATTTTTTCGATTTAATGTTGCAGTGCTGTGCAGTGGCAGTGGATTTCTTCCGAACACTAGCACAGGCACCTGACACAACTTCCTGCTTTCGGAGGGCGGACAGGAAGTGCTGACACACAATGGGCCACTAAAGAGTCATCGTCGTAGGGAGAGCATGATAGCAGTGTAGTCTTTTGATTACAGAGAAACAAGTGCACCCCGCAAGTGGAGACGTATTATAAGCAATATAGCACACTCTTTACACAGTTGAGTCCCCTATCTACCTACCAATGGGCTGTGTCTGAATACAAAAGTCTTCGTCTTTTTATTTCACCCAACACAGTTTTACTGTTATAATTGAACATTCATAAGAAGCCATAGCATGGTGTTGGAACAGATCTGGGACTGACTATACGGTTGAAAGTATATATTAACACGCCATTTTCAAGAAATCAATTACTTAATGCATATTATTAATCAATGTGCTTACGCTTCAATTAACACTTGATGCTTCACTGATTGTGTTTGTTCTTTTCAGTTTTCCTCCTCTTGGGAACGAAATTAAAAGAGCTTCTGAAGGATTTTGCTGTAACTGAGTAATTGAGGAGTTTTTCTTCCCTACTCTTGATATTCATGAGTAAGCCAGGAGTACTACAAGAGTGAGCGATACTTGCTCTTACATCATTCTTTGTGAATGGGGCCAAATGTGTCTGATGCATTTCAATTAACAGTTAGAACATGTACTTCATTTGGAGTTTTCTGAGTGCCCAATGTACTAACCAGCCAGAAATGCCCTTGTTCAAAGCGAGGTTAGGAGCCAATTTCCAACTATCATGAAATTCACATAGTATTTCAGGATTATTTATGCACGCGTAAATGTTGCAAGTGTACATATGTCCGTGCTTATAGGTGCTGTACGACTACATGTGCTTTTTTAACATGTTTTTCTTCTCAATGCTGTCTTGTGAGCCTCTAAGGAAACCGAAGAAGGACCACCAGCCCTGACAACCCAATACTTGGAAAAAGGAATTGTTTATTGCATCATGCCCAAAGATAAGCAACCACCCTAGAAGCAGATATTGGTACCCAAAGCATTTCGGCAGACAGCATTGCATGTGGCCTACAGCTTTCATGGGAAGTAATGAAGGGACTGAAAACCCCAACAAACTCAACTGTGAAGACTTTTCTTGCCCTGAGTATACACAAAGGCCTTTTTCTAGGTTGGAGTATGCGTAGAAACATTTCAGTTTTGCAAGGTATGACCAGACAGTGAATAAAAGAACAAAAAATATGTGAAAATAGCTTCTCTGCACTGCCTCTTATCCAAGTGCCCTTTCAATGGACTTACATACCCTCTTTTGGTCATTGGAATCTTGTGTAAGAAATCATTATATCCTGTTAATAGTGTATTATGCCAACTGAAACCCAGATATATTTTCTTTAGGAGGCATCATAGCTGCTCATAAATGCAACTTCCTTATTCTCTGCTTTGCTAAGGTTGGTATGCACGACTAAAATACTTATGAACCAGAGTCCCAAATTCATGTCCCAACTTATGAAACATATGTATAAACTCTTCCAGGTAACCCATTTGAAGACCTCCGTTTACCCTTGGAAGTACACCAAATGTCTCTGCTGGATTAAATCTATTGGAGTTGTTATTCGGACGACAATTCTTATCCTACTGAATTTGGAGGTAGAAGAATGTGAAGATGTTTACAATAACCCCATTTGGTTAGTGGAATATGCCTCACATCTCACGGACCAGCTCCACACAGTCTAACACAAGGCATTTGAGAATCCCCAATAGGCCCAGAACACACTAGAACAGTGTTCTATTAGAGAAACAAGACTACGGGGCATATTCTCAAGAATGTGTGATAATCATCGCAAAATTAGCTTAACGCAACTCTTCACATCGCAGTCTATCATGACAAAATAACACTGTGTTAACGTTGTATTCCCAACCCGGCGGCACCATGCGATAGTAGCAGGATAATGCGCCAAATGACTGCGTAAAAATTAACGTGACGCCGAAAAAATGTGAAACACGAATGCGAAAAAAGTTGCGATGTCCCAAAGTGCGATACAAAAATCAGCGACAACCACCGACAGGCCTGCAATTCCCACGAGTCATGTGGGGAAATGCATTATAAAAGCAAAAACCAAAACCAAATCAAACTGCGTAGCACCAAGGATGCACCCAGACCGAGTGCAGAGAACAAACTGAACCCCACAAGCCAAAAGGAGGACCAGCCAGGAACCCCGTGTTCAGGGAAGGGCAAGGAAAAGAGGAAGACAGGGTTCAGTCTGCAGGAAGACTGGATCATCAGAGGTGATAGAACACTACCAACAACTGTTCCATGCGTCATTGGCAACACAAACGGAAATATGGCATTCCATTGTAAACAGCGGGAATGCAGTTGGGGTGTTGAGGAGGTCAATGGAGGAGTTCAAGAGGCACTAGCATGATGTGCAAAGCCAAACCAAACAGAAATTCGCTGCAAACAGGGATGCAGCAAACGCGACTGGAGTTGGGAGTCCTGCGCCACAGGAGGAGCTGGAGGAAATGGTGGCCACAAACCAAAGGTACAAAGGTGTTCCCCATAATATTTTGAGGCCTAAGAGGGGGCTAGGACAATATATAGCAAAGAAACCTCTTTGCTGGCCTATATAATTTACAGAATGGATATGACTCTAATCAATTTATTACTCACAGCAATAGAATCTGTTCACACATATAAGTTTACTTTTTTCTGTTTATTTATTTATCAAAAATATTTTGTAGTATTTTTTGTTTGCAGACATCTTAAAGATTCAGTCCCTAATGAACACACACTGTCCGCACCATGCTCTCCAACAATCCTTGGTTTACATCGCTGGGGCCATTACTCGAATACAAGAACTGTCTAGTCAGACAGGTTCTCAAAATCAAGGGGAGGGAAAAAGAATTGTAGTTCATTCAGCTTCCTTAGGCTAGAGCAAAAAATCAAGTTGGGGGGAATGAACCACTTGTCCTGTGTTCCCAGGGTCCATGATAACGTGTGGGAGTTCATGATAGTAAAAACCCCTCATATGCGAACACTAGTATCAAGCGGTATATCTTGATTCTCCACTATTCAGTGTCGCAGCAGCATTATCATTGGGTTTTTTCCTTTGTATGTTATGCTGACCTCCACATGGAGGAATACCGACTGGATTGACAGTAGTGGTCAGAGATAAAAAAGGGGGCGCGTTGGTGTTCAGGTGAGTGTAGTTTAAAATTCCTTATATCCAGTCTCAAGTGTTTTTTATTCTGTAGAGCAGAGGTATAGGAAGATAAAAACAGTAGTGTGCGTGCTAAGGCCAAGTTACTAGCCTTCCGCACTCGTGAGAAAGGTCAACATGTTTCAGCCTCTTGGCATCTCAAGAGGCTTTCGTCAGGACCAGGTGCTTAAGAGTATATATTGGCTCTTTAGATGTGAGATAATTTATCTTGTTACATATTTATTGGGCTGGCATCGAGGGATAGGGTCAGCTCGGCAAACCTTTTGCGGCGTTGCCGTTTACAGGGACTTGTTCTGACTCTGGTCCTCGTGTGCCGACCAGAGTCAGAACAAGTCCCAATGAATATGTACCAAGATAAATGATCTCACATCTAAAAACGTTAAAGTGGTGAGTGCGCCACTTTTGTCATTTAAGAGCCAATATATACTCTTAAGCACCTGGTCCTGACTAAAGCCTCTAGAGATGCCAAGAGGCTGAAACATGTTGACCTTTCTCATGAGTGCGGAAGGCTAGTAACTAGGCCTTAGCACGCACACTTCTATTTTTATCTTCCTATACCTATGCTTTACAGAATAAAAAACACTTGAGACTGGATATAAGGAATTTTAAACTACACTCACCTGAACACCAACACGCCCTCTTTTTTTTATCTCTGACCACTACTGTCAATCCAGTTGGTCTTCCTCCATGTGGAGGTCAGCATAACATTCAAAGGAAAAGACCCAATGATAATGCTGCTGCGACACTGAATAGCGGAGAATCAAGATATACCGCTTGATATTAGTGTTCGCATATGAGGGGTTTTTACTATCATGAACCCGCACACGTTATCATAGACACTGGGAACACAGGACAAGTGGTTTATTCCCCCCAACTTGATTTTTTAGTCAGACAGGCTCCAGCGATGACAGCACAGAGTTGACACAGATGCGGAGGACAATGGAGACCATGGAGCTGATGCAGGATGGATGTATGGCTGCCACAGCTGAACACCAGCGAGATGTAGCTGGGATCTTCCATGTCTTGCAGATCCTCATCTTGCCATTGCTGCCACAGAGCCTGTACCAGATAACTGCTGCAGGATCTTCGACACACACATCTCAATCCCCTGATGTGTCATTGGCACACAGTGTGCAGCCCTATCACCTTCGCCCCTGATGTGTCAGTGGCACACAGTGATGCAGCCATAACACCACCACACACACACTTGACAGACCGGACACAGAAGACATATCAGAGGAGTAAGATGTGGGGAAGGAGGTAGTAGCATCGATCGCCGACATATGGCCTGTCCCTGCCTGGTTCAGCCCTTTGCATCATGCCCTGGAACAACACCTCCCACTGTCCCCCGAAACACTGCGACACACACTTGGACCCCGACATGGACTGCCATATCTGTTCTTCCTCTTCCGAATAACTTTTCATTGCCCCAAGGACTTTGGTTGGCCCACCAAAGGGCAACCATGTAATGTGGGCTTGGCATGGCCATATACTGCTCCAGCTTCGACACTCTACAGAATGTGAATAAAACATTCCAAATCACACAGATGTGTCATGTCTATGTCCACTCAAGTATAAGAGTATGGATGAATATAGGGACATTGACTGCACTAAAAGGTACACCCGGGTAAATAACATCAATGCACATGTTTTACCCTGAGCCACATGGCCAATTAGATGACTGTGAAGGTGTGAACTAGCTGTGGCCTCATTGCACATGAACAACAATCTCACAAACCCCCAACGTAGCCCCACGTCCATGTATTAAATAGGGCTGTGCGTAGAAATATCAAATTCGGTAGCAGGCCTGAAGTGGTGTCCCCCATCACATGTGACAACAGAACCTCTCTTCTCATACTTACTCACACACTTCTGTGTGGACACAGCCTGTTTTGATGGATAACATTGATCCACATGGCAAGAAGTTGGACACCATACTCACGTTGCGGTAGACACGTAAGAGCACAGGTCTGCCAGCAACTATCCCAACCACAATGTCTGGCTCACAGAGGTGGAGCTGTCAATAGGGACTCACCCCCAAAGTACAAGCGTCAGTCAGTCCCTCCGGGTGTACGGACAATGCTCATTGAGGCACACGATTTGTCATTATTGTCAGATTTATTATTATTGTCGGATCTGTAATGCGCATGGCTGCCCTAGAGACGGGGCGTCCCAGCGCAACCAAAGACTAGAGACTGTAAAGGTTGAAGGGAGTTAGGCAAGGAACAGCCAGGTCTTTATGGCTTTGCGAAAGGCAAAATGATTCTGAATCTTTCTAATGGAAGCTGGAAGCGAGTTCCAAACTCTGGCCACGAGCGATCTAAAAGAGTGACTTCCAGCTCTGGCTCTTAAGATTTGCGGAATACAGGCCAGCCTACAGGCCAGCCCTTTGTCAGCTGAGCGTAAAGAACGCCAAGGAACATAGAAGGCTAGTAGATCCGCCAGCGGCGGTCGTTATTATTAACCACCACTCATCACAGTTGTACACTAGTGCAGTTGCGTAGACTTTATTAGCATGTGCATGTCAGTATGGCCAAGGCAAGGGCCACAACATGCAGATCAATGCTTAAGATACTTGCAGGCAGCATAGGAACATGTCGAGGTGTAAGAAACGGGGAGGCAAAAATGAACACAAATTATTACGGGTGGCAACACGCTCAGCACACCTTTCCTTGCTGGACGAGTCATGTTATGTTTGGGGTCTGCTCATTGCCCCGTGTCAGGGGACACGACTCACAGCCCATGGGATCTGCATAGTGCTGTACCACCGGACTGCGCTGACTGTAGCAGGTGAAAGGGTCCAACAAGGTCACATGTAGTACTACATTGCCATGTGTGTACTCTCCCCCCAGCAGTATGTCTGATTTAGGGACGTTGCCTAACAACACTGATAGAGCGCGCAAGTCACCCGACTATGAATTTATTATACTCACCTGGGCCCATAATCAATTTTTAACCAAGATTAGATTAGATTAGAAACAGTGTATAGCTATGCAAAAGATATATTATGCCAATCATTTATCAATGTAAAGGGAAGGTAAAAACAAGGAACATGCTATTTAATTCAGACAGACTTGCACAATTTTTCTAATGGTAGGTAAAAAATGGGACATACTAAATATCACAACTTTAGGAAATTATCAAAGGGTGGGCAAGAAAAAGGGAGACAAAATGCAATCACTAAAACAATTTTAGCATATGACTAAAGGGAAGGTAAGAAATTGGAACACACTATTAATCAAAAGACAAATTTATCATTGCAAAGGGAAGGGTAAGGAAAAAGGGAACATATGCAATCAAAGCTTCATCGATTTAGAGAAGATAAAGAAAAGGACACACAGAAATGTAATGACGTTGCCCACACAGATTTATATTTACCTAGAATGGTGTGAAGACCAACCCTGGCCACGGGTCAGTTAAGGACAGAAAAGAACCCTAAAGGTTGCAGTCGCCAGTAGGCCAGCAGGTGCAGATCAGAATCAGGACAGTATAAACCAGATTTGGATCAGGACCGGACCACCAAAGGTTAAGACCAGCACCCGCAGTTCAGTTGCAACGCCTGCGCTACTCCCTCTCTGCAAGGAATCAGCCAAAAACCCCGATTGGGTACAGCATATACCAGCAAAGTGCTTCGCCAGCACTTCAGCTTCCCAGAACCCCGATTGGGTCAGCAAATATTCTGACAGAGTGCTCCGCAGCCCTCTGCTCTTAATCACCTATTGAGTGCGTTGGGTCAGTGACAGGTCAGCTATTCGGACAAGTCGGACAATTTCTCTAGCTAAACCTACTCTAGTTATACCATTTTCCAGGGCAGTGCACCACCCTCCAATGTTGCAAATGTAAGGATCCCCAATTTTGATTGGACAAAGGAAGAGGAGAGGTCATCACACCACCCCAATTTCTGTTATTTCAATGTTGAATTTTTTTATTTTCCGTTCCCGCCCCATCAATTTACTTTCACATGACGACTTCATTTCACCTAACAATGGATGTTCTATTGACAAATACATTGTATGCAATTTAGCTTCTTCTAGCCGGGTCAGAAGTCATCTTCCCAGACGCATCTTGGCGGTGATCGTCTTTGGCTGGATTTCAATAACACCGAGTTCAACTCCTCTCTGCAGCCGGTCATGCGCAGAAGGACTTTCAAAATGGAGTAATAGCACCTCTAAGGCCCAAAGATTGCGATACATGAAAAGTAAAAGGAAACAGTTTTAGAACACAGAAATAAATGATTACACCGTATACCATGAATTTCTACTCTGTCCCCCTTAACTTAACTTTAACTATGGCATTAGGATTAGGCAGAATGAACAGCTTGGCAAAAGCAGCAGTGCAAGCTTCTCGCATGTGAGAACACAGCCATATTAGCCCTAGTGCGCAGAAGCGGCAGCTTCCCTCCAAATACCGAATACGTTATGTCACGTGAGTATGACAGACGCATGCGAAATAGAAAATCCCACGTAATAGTAGCCATATTAGGTGCAAGTGTATTAGGATTAGTACACACATAAGCAAGTTTCACTCGGATGCCCAATATCAATGTAAAAGGTGCAAAATTAATAAGACAAACATTTTGGTTATTTTGTTAACGTTATTCGAGGTTCATGAGTACGAGCAAGTCGCTTCATGTGCAAATCCTTGCTCCATAAATCCCCTCTTTGCTGATATTTTATATCATCACTAATTAATTAAACAGATGCCAACTTTTCACATTTCACCCAATTCAATCTCTTCAAACTTTTTATTTTGCTTCTTCTCATTATTACCATGAGAATTTTTCATTTTCTTATATATTTTATTATTCATCTCCTCTAATTGAAGTTCATCAATATTTCTTTTTACTCCATGCCTATCTACGGAGTATTTCTTTTTATGTTTTCGACATTTGCAACAAATTATTATACCTAGAACTAGTAAGCCTATTCCCACCATTGGCATCAGTATTCTACCTACAATACTCTTTCCTACATTAGAAAGCCAACTACCTACAGAGGAGAGACCATCAGTAAGCCTCTTCCATGCACTATCAACCTCCAGTGGTTTAAGCTCTTTTTCCAAATTAGTGATATTTCTTACACACCTTTTAATTTCAACACTTTTGTCCGGAATGTAAGTGCAACAATGTTGCGCTTTCAACATTCTACAGACTCCGCCCTCTTTTGCCAACAATGTGTCAAGAGCAAGTCGATTTTGTACAACCATTGATCTGATCGCAACCAATTCGGGATTGACCATTAAGAACCCTCCAGCAGTGTCAGTTGATAACCGATCCACTACTGTTGACAATTTGCAAATTCTGTGTGTATTCAGAGACACTCCCACTGTAGGTATCAATGCACTAAATATATCACCTACAATTTCACCAACACTAGCTCTATTACTACGTACTAATCCATTAGTTTCTTCATTGCTTCCAGTGATTTTACCCACATAGTATATCTTTGGGAAGACAATACCAAAATAACAACTCCCATACCAATGGTCTGGTAATTTGAAATAAGCCTTCTTCCCACATATATAATAAATTCCGGGAAACACAGGTTCAGACCCATCTTTAAAACCCCAACCCCCAATTACTTTGCAATTGTGTTCACATTCACTGGAACCAATGAATCTATTGTTATAATAACTAGTTCTTTCTCTGTGAAGACAAAGTTTCCCCTTCTTTTCGAAATCCAGCAACATAGCAGCATTAGCCCCACCATTTGAGGTGCTCCCTATACTTTCAGCCCATTTAGGAATTTTCTGATTCTTATCATTTGCTTTTCTTTGGAAACTCTCTCTTCTTTTCTCTACCATATTCAAAAATATTTTCTCCCTTTCTTGTAATAAGCATGTTAAGTTATTCTTGTGTGCGTCATCTATATTTATTTTACCTACAGTTAGAAAATATTCACTCATATAACGTGCTACATCTCTAGTAGTATGTACAGGGTTTAGGTTTCTACGTACAGGAAGTTCAGAAAATATCACATCTAAGTTGGAATAATAATACTGTAAAGGTCCTTTCTTGTAAAATAAACTAGCTAAAACACTACAGGAAATTCCATATGTTAGTGGCAGATGGTGATAGGTTACACCTTCATCTACTGAAGTAGGCAACTTCATACAAACATAGCAATCTTCTATCTCCATGGCTTCTACATAGTGTACTAATAGATTTGCAAATACATTTAAATGAGTTCTATTTTTGATTCTATTATAATGCAGTCCTTCCTCATCTGGTGCTTCTAAGTCGACTTTCAGTTGTCTAAGGCTAAGTGCTTTCTCTTGTGTATCTACTCTTTGTGGTGTATTTCTTGTTTGTAACTCTTCTGTGTCTTTTGGAAATTGCTCATTAGTGTATGCCTTGGTGTCTTTACTCATCATAAAAGGAATAGCTATTGTTAGTCCTATCCATACTCCCAGTACTATTGCTATACTACATAAACATACTCTACAGCATGTTTTTAAACAATTTATTTTCGGTCTTCCATTAGCAGTATGATCAGTCATTTCTGTCTAAAGGAGATTCACCCCCTCTTTGTAACTTCTACACAGATTTACCCTGTGCGAATTTCAGGTTGGTCTCACTTCCGTCAGTTTGATCAGTAATCAATTCTTCATCACTTTCGTCACTTATGTCTAGATTTTCAAAATCTTCCAACACAATGTAGGTCCACTCGGGGCCTTTGTATTTATTGTTCAGTCTCTTTAATCGGGGACTTCTCCTTCTGGGTTGTATCACAGGTTGATCAGCTGGACTTGAGATTTCATTTACTTGTTCGGGTTCTCCATCAATTGTCTTTAAACGCAGTCTCAGTCTTTTGACAAATCTAGGCCACTTGTCTCCTTTTCTGAGTCTTTTGGCTGGCACTGTGCTTTGGCCCTCTTCGAATGTTCTTTTGTTTTCATTCAGTTGTGGCACATCAATTTCAATGCTGTCTTCTGTTTCCCTCTCTATCTGACTAGGTCCAGGTCTTATTTCAGTTTCTTCTGCCTGGTCACTAATCTGGCCTTGTTCAGGTATTTGCTGATTTGGATTTTTGCTTGTTTCACCTTCTTCGTCCTGAACACAATTTTCTATTCCTGCCTGGTCCTGCTCAAGCTCTTCGAACCCTTGATTTTCTTCTGCTTGAGCTTCCGCCCTGATTTCTATATGTCCCTTTTCAGGCTCAGGAGTTCTTGGTGGAGTGTCGATTATCTGATCTTTCGCTATCTGGTCCTCCTCAGAATCACTTTTGACTTGGATCTCTATGATCTGAGTATCTTTTTCTATAACTGTCTCATCCTCACTATCACTCTGTCTATCTAAATATGTTTGGCTTCTTGTTCTCACATATTCCGCAGGTATGTCGATTACTGGAATCCAATCATCTTGCCTGGTGCTCGCCTGTTCCTCTTCAGCTACTTCAGAATCGATCTCGTGAGACCCCTCAGCTGCACAACCTTCAGCCTCAGTTTCATCAGATTCCGTCACCTTCTTGGTATGACTGGCATGGATCCAGTGTGGAACTCCTGCACACTTTACAGCTGTGGTGGTAACCAAAATCACTTGATGTGGTTTACCCCACCTGGGTGCAAGACAAGATTTTCGAGTGTGTTTCTTTATCACTACCCAATCACCTGGGTTCAGGTCATGTGCTGGAGTACCTGGTCTGGAGACAGCGTCTTCCCCAACCTGGCGAGAGATAGAACGCACCTGGTCAGCCAGTTCTTTGCAGTATTCCAGTACTAAATCATCAGATATGTTTAGCAGTTTGTGTCCTGGCACCCATGCTTGCTGCATGGCTCTTCCCATCAGTATTTCATGGGGATTCAAACCTGTGTTCCGGTCTGGAATACTTTTAAGTCCCATCAGAACAAGTGGCAAAGCATCTAGCCATTCCAATCGAGTTGACTCATACATCTTTCCCAATCTTGATTTGATAGTGCCATTCAATTGTTCTACCACTCCAGAAGCCTATGGGCGATATGCACAGTGCAATTTTTTGGTTAATTTTGAATGCTTCACAGATTAAACCCATTATTTCACTATTAAAATGTTTTCCTCTTTCTGATTCAATTGTTACTGGAAAACCGAAACGTGGGATCAGCTCTCTAAGCAGCAGTTTGGCTACAGTGATGCTATCATTCTTACGTGTGGGGTAAGCTTCCACCCATTTTGAAAACAGGCAGACAATGACAAGTACACCATTTTAGTCCTCGACAAGGGGGTAACTGAATGAAGTCAATCTGTAATCGAATAAAAGGACCTTCTGCCTTTCCAATCTTTCCTGGTAACACTACTGTTTTCTTCCCTGGGTTCATTTGTTGGCAAATTAAACACCTCTGGCAGAATGCCTCTGCTATGTTCCTGAACTTCGCATTAAACCATGTTCGTCTGAACACATATATCATAGCATCTCTTCCTAAATGTGAATCTCCATGAATCAACCTAGCCATAGGAGCAAGCAGACAGTTGGGTAACACTGCTGTTTCATCAAGATAAACAATGACACCATCTTCAACCCTTCTCTGACACCCTAATTTCCGCCATTGTTCTTTTTCCTTTAGTTCTGCTACATTCTGCAAATCTCTCACTTCTTCCCACGTATTCACACCTTCCAGCAACATCAGTTGGCAGCTGTTTCCGCCCACCTCAACCTTTTTATTAACAGACATCTTATATTTTGCACATTGTTGGGCTAACTGGTCAGCATATCGATTACCAGCTGTCACTTTGTCGTTGCCAGATTTGTGAGCAGCACACTTGACCACAGCCACTTCTTTTGGCAACTGGATATTTTCCAGTAAATCTTTCACATATTGACCATTTCTGATTGGAGTACCTGAAGAAGTTGGAAACTCTCTTTGCATCCATAGTTGGCCATAGTCATGAACAACCACGTAACCATATTGGCTGTCAGTGTATATGGTTACTTTCCAATTTTTCCCAAATTTACAGGCCTTTGCCAGGGCAACCAATTCGGCTACTTGTGCAGACTTGACCCAGGCAAATAGGATGCTTCTACTGGACCTCCCAATGTACACACTGCATAGGCAGCGCCTAGACCTCCTTCCTCATGTCTCATGCATGAGCCATCCACAAATAGCTCATAATCTGAATCAATTAATGGCTCTTCTCTTATGTCTGGTCGTGGTTTTGTGCTGTATTCAGTCAGGTCAATGCAGTCATGTTCAACTTCTCCCTTCAATTCTGCAGTATGTGAGTCAGGCAACAGGGTAGCTGGGTTCAGAATATTACACCTAGCAATGGTTACATTTCCCGCACCTACGAGAATTCTCTCGTACTTAGTCAGCCGACTAGGTGTGAGATACTGAGTCTTAGTCCTTGTTAGTAAAATTACAACTGCATGTGGAACATACACAGTTACAGGATGTCCCATAATGAAGGATTCACTCTGCTCAAGGCTCATGCAAGTTGCAGCTACTGCAATGCAGCCGCTACTGGGTCCAATGTGGAAGAAAAATATGCCACAGGACGTCTCACTAAACCATGAATTTGAGTCAAAACTGAAAGTGCACAATTATCTCGGGTTTCACAAAAAAGTGCAAAATCCTTTGAATAGTCAGGCATTCCCAATGCTGGAGCTGTACAAAGACAGTCTCGTAGTTTTACAAAAGCAGTCATGCTTTCGTCATCCCACTCTACTGAGTCCTTGGATCTCTTCTTTGTCATCTGTATCAGAGGCTTTGCAAGAACTGCAAATCCCACAATCCATTGCCTACAATATCCTATAACTCCGAGAAACATTCTGATCACTTTTTGTGTTTGTGGTAAATTCATGTTTTTAATTATCCGGATTCTTTCAGAGGTAACTTTTCTGACACCTCTCTCTATCTGGTGCCCCAGATATTTCACCGATGTAGCACAAAATTGTAATTTCTCTGGGGACACTTTATGTCCTCCTTCACCTAAATGATTCAATAAAGCAATGGTATCCACAAAACAGTCTTTTCGTGTTTTAGATGCCACCAAAAGGTCGTCTATATACTGAACCAAGACTGACTGTCCAGGTAGTACTAATGACTCAAAGCACTTTTTCAAAATGTGATTATAAATCGAAGGGCTTTCTGTGTACCCCTGAGGGACACGATTCCAAACATAGACATGACTGTCGAATTCAAATGAAAAAATAAATTTGCTGTCTGGGTGCAATGGATTCGAAAAAAATGCATGACATAGGTCAATGACAGTGAACCATCCGGCCTCCCACGGTATCTGATACAGAATCACTGCAGGATTTGGCACGACTGGACAGCATGGGACAACAATCTTATTAATCTTCCTCAGGTCCTGTACTACTCTGTACCTTCCGCTTGGTTTCTTTATACCAATTATGGGTGAGTTACATGGACTGCTCATTACTTCTTGTAAAATGCCTGCTTCAACTAAACGTTTTATTTCTACTGCAACACCTCCTTTTATTTCTGCACTCATTTTATACTGTCGAGTATTTGGGTAAACTGCATCTTCTCTTATGGTTACTTTTATGGGGTCAATATTTGCCATTAATCCTACCTCTTTCCCAGTAAAGTCCCATACTTCTGGTTTTACTGTCTGTTGCAGTTCCTCTGGTAGGTCTTTTATTGTCAGTCTTTTATTTCGGTTTCTGGTCTTATTAACATTAATTTATAAATTCCATCTTCGTCTGGGGTTTGAATTTCAACACCATTTGGAGTACAGAAAATAGTGCAATTCATCTTGCACAGTAAGTCTCGTCCTAGCAGGTTTACTGGACTTGAATCACATACAACAAATCTATACATTTCTTTAAAATTGCCAATTCTGACTTCCATTGGTTCTGTTACTGGGGTACTAATTTGTTTATTAGAAATGCCCACTACTTGGATCGCTTCTCCCGAGAGGGGTAGGTTTGGAACGTCTGCTGTTCTCACAGTAGAACGGGTAGCACCAGTGTCCAATAGAAAGGTGACATCATTTCCTTCAACCTTTCCTTTAATGTATGGCCCTGACTGGTCTACCGGCAAGGAGGCGCCAAGCACGCACTCCTCGTCCTCCCCCCTCAGGCACCGTCAGTAAGGTTCATCACAAAGGAATGTATCATTCAGAAGAAATTTTGAAGTTGCTGTATCTTTTCGTTCCCTTCCTTCCCAATCTGTGTTATCTACACTCTGTTGTGCTTTGCTCCTGTATTTTGGCATAGGTGGCCGGGGCAACTGATTCTGTATTACCTGCTGCTGGGCCCTCCGCGGCACCTCATTCTGCGTCTGTGGATTTAAATCATTAATTTGCACATTACCACTCTGCACAGTCTTACACTCGTCTTTCCAGTGCCCCAACTTGCCACACCCGTGACATGGGAATTTCCTTTTGGCCTCCTCCCTGTTGAATTTTCCCCTTGGCTTTCCTCCATTTCCATCACCCTGCTTCTGATTACTATTTATCTGGTTTAACTGTTGTTCTTGTTGTTCTGCTAATTTTTAGTTGTGCCCACATTACTTTTTCCTTTAACTCCTTTTGTTTACTTTCTAGCTCATCTTCACAATATTTGGCATATTTAAGGACTTCGTCTATGGGTTTTGTCTGCCAGCAAATTTTATTATCTTTAATCCACTGTGAAATTTCAGGTCTTAATGCTAACACAAATCGATAAATGAAATGCGTCATGTCCTTCATGTCAATGTTGTCTATTCCACTGTACAGTTTGAATACCTGCAATAACCGTTCATAATATGCATGCACAGTCTCATCTCTATTCTGAGTAGTTCTATCTATTCTCGTCCAGTCTGTCTCCTTTGCAGGCACTTTTCCTTTAAGGTAAAGTATTACCTTATTGTACTTCTTCATGACATCTTCGGAAGGTGCCCCTATCTTTGGGTCTCTAGGATACTCATCACTAGGCCAATCAACAACAATTTTACATTCTGTCCACAAATCTACTGGAACTACAATGTCAAACAATCCATCTAAGTCTTTCAAAAGACATTTTGAAACCTTTACAAATCTGTCGACTTGTCTGTACCATGCTACAGGTTTTTCACAAAGTTTTGGGAAATCATTTGTAAATGACACAATATCCTGTCGGGACCATGGGACATGTACATAACCTCCACCTGGTACCTCTCACATAGGACATCATTTTTCAACCTTTTCTGCTTCTTTTAAAACATATTCTGAAGTCATTTGTTTTGATCAAACTTCTTCCTTTTTCTTTGCCCATCTGGCTCTCCATTTTTCTAATTCTCCCCACTTCTGTAATAAGGCTAGTAGCTCCCTTATGTGCACTTTTCTTCCGGACACATTCATGTTCTCTAAATCTTTGTCCGAGAATTCTGCTCGATACGGTTTTTGTAATACTTTAGATTTGCCAATGTCTATTCCCATGCTAGCTGCTGTGTCCATTAGCTTTTCATGAAACACCCTTGTATTTCGAGTAATGCTTTTACAAATGAATAATAATTCATCTTCACTAAGAGTATTTAGCCTGTCCAATCCCACATTCCCAGCCATCAATTCCTCCAATTCAATTCTCAATTTCTATATGTCTAATGGCTTTGGCTGTGGCTTTGGTTTCTCTATTTCTCATGTCCATCTGTCTATTTCTTCAGGTGTCACTACGGTTGCACTTCTCGTTCCTGAGGAGGTCTCCATCTGTACTTCTCTTAAATTTAAAGGAGTGGTTTTCCTAATTGAACTACTCTCTGGTTCCCTGATTGGTAAATCCATTAAGGAGATTACTGACTCACATTCACTTGCCTGGTCATCTACTATCAATGGTTCTCTCTTTGGCTGTACTACCGATGTAGTAATAACTGGAGCTTTTGGACTAGCCTGCTCCTCTCCGTACAACGGGACAACTGGGCCAATAGTCACTGGAATTGTCAGAGCTTCGGGACTTGTATTTAATTGGGAAATTTTCTGAATTCATTCACTTCTCTGTTTATTCAGTGCTTTTCTTTCTCTTTCTTGTAATACCCTTTCAATGGAGGTCTCATGTATTACTTGCGGAAACAAAAGTGGTTTTAAAAACGGTGCATTTGGATTTACTGTACTCGTCCCTCATTATAAGGTGGTGGATTTTTCAGTAATAAATCCTCCATGTACTCATCGTCCGAATCTCCACTAGTCATTAAGTGTTTTGTTTTCTCCGTCTTTTTGCCTCCAATGGGCTCTTCTAAAGTTAATACTGGATATAATCCTTCCACTAACATGTTCTGTCTCCATTGTTTCATTTGTTTATCTTTGGAATCTCGTGGAACTTTTGGGTAGAACTTATTCAGTCCTTTGTCAATTCTAGGTCTGTCTCGCTCAAAAGCCTCAATCTCCCATTCTTCTAGTGCCTCATATTGCGTTAATCTAGGTCTAGGATGTAAATCATTCATTCGAGTGCTTAAATTGAACAGAATTCTTCCATTAAATGTGCCTTCTAAGGGAAATGCTAAATTTCCGTCATCTTTTGTGTATTCCATCCAGTTTTCTAACCATACACAAGAGTGGTATCCTCTATCAAACATCATAAATGATGCGGGAGTATTTGGTGGTGGAATAATGACTCCTTCTCTAGTTTTAATGGGCTTGTCTTTTTTAAAGTAATTCTTAACTCTGTCTACAAGTGACAATTTTCTCTTACTTCCGTACATATTGCTGGGTCTGCCTCTTATCGCCTGATCCCTAGCAAACCCTTGGTATCTGGGAGCAGGTCGAGTTTCTGGATGACTTGGATACCACATATATTTTGAGAAAAAAAATTCAAGGTGTGCAAGATACTTATTTCTGTTTACTAAATACTTCCAATAATAGCGCGTCTTTTATTCTTCTTCAACCAATCAACAATGCGGTTTCAAATATCCTCAACCAATAATTGCGCGGCTTTTCTCCTGAGATGAGTTCCCACGCTCCTTTGCTTACCCCTCCTTTACAATTCCTATCTCCACTACACACCCGCTGTCTCAACCAATACCAGCGCGGCACTGAGTGACGTCAGCGCAGCTCCGCAACTGACTCCCTCCTTCACAAGGTAAGGAAAAATCTCAATTCTTTTATTTTTAAAAAGTGCCTAGATAGGAAAGAAATATTTCACTGCAAGTATATCCCTTCCGTTTACTTTTAATATACTACGAGTGGAGAAGTGTGGCTCACTGGTTAGAGGAGGCAGACCCTGAAGCAGAGGTCAGACCCGGGACCAGCGTTCAATTCCCGACGCGGCAGGGTCTTGAGCCCAAATGTCCACGGACTCAATAATTCTCGCTTCGGTGCCTACTCGAATCATGGGTTCACACTCTGCAACTCTGGGCAATAGCCTGCTTAATCTCCACTACGGCCCCCCCGTGGCGGGATGCCTGGCTTTCACCTTGGGGATGCCCAGTAGGGGTTATCTCACAGGGAAAAGACAGGACGGGTTCCCAAAGCAAGCGCCTTGAGACCTTGCGGTGATAAGGCGCTATATAAAAACCTTTGACATTGACATTGATGAGTAGATCCCTTCCGCCTACCCTTTACACAAGCATTAGAGAACCTGCTACTCCTCTGGACTCATCCACTCCGGGATATATACTAAGGCCAAAGTTTCACCAGCGAACCCCTTTGCTATAACTCAAGCTCAGACGAACCTGCTACTCCTTCCGTGTGACCCTTTCTAGGTGACATCACAACAAAAGGTTTGCCAGCGAACTCTTTGCTATCATTTATTCATACATTCATACAGAAAAACCCTAAATAGTGCTTCCGGTTCTGCCCAACCATGCACTAACTTCCTCTAAGTAAGTGACCTCACTGCGATGTGGTTTCCATTTACCCCCCGCTATTCTGCCCCCGGGGATCCCAGACAAACATATAACAGGTACGAACAATTCTTGTTAATACATAGAATTCATGAAATATCAATAAATTTCAAAACATTTCAACAATATTACGTTTGATCGATCAATCCCTAAAAATAAAAATAATAACTAACTAACTTCCTTTATTTAACTAATCCCTAACCGTACCTCTGCTACCAAAGAAATATACTGATAGAGCACGCAGGTCACCGACTATGAATTTATTATACTCACCTGGACCTATATTCAATTTTTCTCTACTAAATCAGGTAACCCATGCTCTACTACCAGATATTTTAATTCCTCTAAGTCCTATGCCATATGACTTACCAATCCTTGTCACTGGTACCTATGACCTCATGGATCAGGGAGTTAGTTTAAATGTAGGCAGTCAAATACCAAATACCTTTGCACTCATATAATAACCACAGACTCGGGAAAGTTTAAACTCTTTATCCAAATTTCATCATAAGTTATAATCCAGAGATTAAAGGCAATGAGGCTATCAATAACCAAGATTAGAAACAGTGTATAGCTATGCAAAAGATATATTATGCCAATCATTTATCAATGTAGAGGGAAGGTAAAAACAAGGAACATGCTATTTAATTCAAACAGACTTGCACAATTTTTCTAAGGGTAGGTAAAGAAATGGGACATACTAAATATCACAACTTTAGGAAATTATCAAAGGGTGGGCAAGAAAAAGGGACACAAAATGCAATCACGAAAACAATTTTAGCATATGACTAAAGGGAAGGTAAGAAATTGGAACACACTATTAATCAAAAGACAAATTTATCATTGCAAAGGTAAGGGTAAGGAAAAAGGGAACATATGCAACAAAAGCTTCATCGATTTAGAGAAGGTAAAGAAAAGGACACATAGAAATATAATGACGTTACCCACACAGATTTATATTTAACTAGATGGGTGTGAAGACCAACCCAGGCCACGGGTCAGTTAAGGACAGAAAAGAACCCCAAAGGTTGCAGTCGCCAGTAGGCCAGCAGGTGCAGATCAGAATCAGGACAGTATAAACCAGATTTGGATCAGGACCGGACCACCAAAGGTTAAGACCAGCACCCGCAGTTCAGTTTCAACGCCTGCGCTACTCCCTCTCTGCAAGGCATCAGCCAAAAACCCCGATTGGGTACAGCATATACCAGCAAAGTGCTTCGCCAGCACTTCAGCTTCCCAGAACCCCGATTGGGCCAGCAAATCTTCTGACAGAGTCCTCCACAGTCCTCTGCTCTTAATCACCTATTGAGTGCATTAAGTCAGTGACAGGTCAGCTATTTGGACAAGTCGGACAATTTCTCTTGCTAAACCTACTCTAGTTATACCATTTTCCAGGGCAGTGTACCACCCCCCAATGTTGCAAATGTAAGGATCCCCAATTTCGATTGGACAGAGGAAGAGGAGAGGTCATCACACCACCCCAATTTCTGTTACTTCAGTGTTGAATATTAATTTTCCGTTCCCGCCCCATCAATTTACTTTCACATGACGACTTCATTTCACCTAGAGAAGTGTGGCTCAATGGTTAGAGCGGCAGACCCTGATGCAGAGGTCTAGCCCTGGACCAGGGTTCAATTCCCCGCCTCGGCGGGTCTTGGGCTCAAAAAATTCCTCAGACCTGATAATTCTCGCCTCGGTGCCTAATCCAATCATGGAGTCCCACTCTGCAACTCTGGGCAATAGCTTGCTTAATCTCCACAACGGCCCCCACAACGCCAAGGATGCCTGGCCTCCACCTTGGGGGTGTCCAGGAGTGGACACCTCACAGGGAAAGCCAGGATGGGTTCCACAGCGGTATTCGTACAAGCGCCTTGAGACCCTTGCGGGTGAGTAGTGCGCTATACAAGTATCAATTTACATTACATTTACATTTACATTACCTAACAATGGATGTTCTATTGACAAATACAGTGTATGCAATTTAGCTTCTTCTAGCCGGCTCAGAAGTCATCTTCCCAGGCGCATCTTGGCGGTGACTGTCTTTGGCTGGATTTCAATAACACCGAGTTTAACTCCTCTCTGCAGCCGGTCATGCGCAGAAGGACTTTCAAAATGGAGTAATAGCACCTCCCAGGCCCAAAGATTGCGACACATGAAAAGTAAAAGGAAACAGTTTTAGAGCACAGAAATAAATGATTACACTGTATACCATGAATTTCTACTCTATCCCCATTAACTTAACTTTAACTATGGCATTAGGATTAGGCAGAACGAACAGCTTAGCAAAAGCAGCAGTGCAAGCTTCTCGCATGTGAGAACATAGAGCAGCCATATTAGCCCTAGTGCGCAGAAGCGGCAGCTTCCCTCCAAATAACGAATACGTCATGTCACGTGAGTATGACAGACACATGTGCAATAGAAAATCCGCATAACATCAGCCATATTAGGTGCAAGCGTATTAGGATTAGTGCACACATAAGCAAGCTTCACTCGTATGCCCAATATCAATGTAAAAGGTGCAAAATTAATAAGACAAACATGTTGGTTATTTCGTTAACGTTATTCGAGGTTCGTGAGTACGAGCAAGTCGCTTCATGTGCGAATCCTTGCTCCATCAACACTGTGCAGCTCCGCCCATGGGACTGCGTCACCTTGCACAGGGGTGTGTCAACATGCGTAGATGCACGCACATGCATTCTGAGTCCAGGTGAAGGCAGACATGTCCACTGTTGTGGTGGGATATGTGACCATTCCTCCAAGATGCAACAAGCTGTGGGGACCTGTGCTCTGGGTGACAATCAGTTGTGGCTGCAGGAACATAGTTACTCATCTATGAATGCGAGCGCAGCTTCATGAGCAATCAGTTCCAAGAGTACATCATTGTCGAGTTCAAGGAACATGAGGGAGCGCCAATCCATTAACTGATCTGGGCAGCTGTGCTCCGTCCAAGCCGTTTCACCAATCTGCAACACAGCCCAATAGGGGAGCGCCTCGATGTGGTCACTGCACACGATGACTTGCACAATCTCCCATCCACAACTGCCAGCACATACACCAAATATCAGGGCATCCCATGCACAGGTATCACGGTTACACTCCTGTTCGTGGGCCAACAGGGGGGCACACACAAGTCATAATCCAGTTCAGCTACCGTTGTGTTAGATAGGCAGACCTCCATGGGGTACTTGAATGTGCATGATCGACATTGGAACCAGGGCTGGATGCAGGTGACGTACACAAGAAGGAAACTCAGACGGTAATTGATGCGCAACACTGCCAGTGGCAGTGATCCCAACAGATGCAGCATTCGTGCACAGTACAGTTCCACATGACAGAGGTTGTGCATGTGCCCGGGATTTTCTGCCATTGCTTATGTTGGTCTCGTAGCACCGGCACTCTTCTGACCGGCGGCAGTTATGTGGATGATATGCCACAGCTCGGAGCAATGAGTTGTATTTGTGTGCAACATTTGGAAATTTGAGTTGTTTTTATTTATGTGTCAGGGGCATCGCATGCAGGTGTACCTCAAGCAGGGGCAACTGTGTGTGGGGTGTGGACACGTTGGTCTTTCATTAGCGCAGTTCTTGGTGTAGGAGTCATCAAGAGCTGGTATGGTATCTCTAGATGGGGGTGCCTGCTGCATTCAAGACCAAGGTCGAAAGTTCAGATGTCCTACCGCCTTGTTTATGTCTGACTACTTCTTGCATTTTTGAAATGTGATGTGGCCTTCGCGCTGCAATTGATGCCAGTCCTTAGACTTAGTGTGCACCATTAGCGATACACACGCAACAGTTGTCATGTATGAGCCAAGAGCACGATTGGCCTTGTGTTCCTTGTACAATCTCTCTCTTTCTCGCTCTTTCTCTCTCTTTCTTCCCACTCCCTCTCTCTACCTCTCTCTCTCTCTCTCTCTCTCTCTCTCTCTTTCTCTCTTTCTCTCTCTTTCTCTCTCTTTCCCTCTCTTGCTCTCTCTGCCTCTCTCTCCCTCTCTCCCTCTCGCTCCCTCTCGTTCTCTCTCTTTCTCTCTACCTCTCTCCTTTGATGAGTGCATGACATACCTTCTTATCTTGAATTGTGTCCTGCAGGCTGTGACTTATAGATGTCCAGGGAAGACCCGCCATGACTCTTCAAAATAGTTTTTTTGAGTCAAAATTGATTGTGATATTTTGTTTGGACTCTCAATGGTGAATGAATGATTCTCCTTTTTCTGACCACACATGAAAGTTGATCGTTGTAATTGTGCGACATCAGACAAATGATTGTGTTCATGATTTTGTGTAGTTGATGTGAAATACATTGGTCGGGGGGTGTCCAGGGGGTGGCAGTGGGTGTTGTGGCCCTCTTGGGTGTCCGAGCTGCATGATCATTGGCTCCATGCCATCTGTTGTTCTTCAGGTGTGGCTCTGGGCTGGACTCCCTTTTCTGGTGCAGGTTGTTGTCCGACTTTACACCAGATAAGAACAGGTGTTAAATTCCTGCAGCTAACGGGCCTTATCGCCTGTTTTGTGATCTTATCGCCGATCTGGCTGGTCGTTGACAATGTTGTGATATGCTGTTGCCGTGGCTTTTTGCACAGGAACGCCTAGTCTGCATCTCATTAGTGTTAGTTGACGAGGTCATCTGTGGCGATGTTTTTTGCAGCTGCTATCGCAGGTAAGCTGGTGATATGGGCTGTTACCACCAGCTTGTGGATGGGGCGATGAATTTATCGCGACTTTGACTGCGATAAAGTGCAGATAAATCGGTGATGAGTCCTTGAGAATATGCCCCTCAGGACTTTGAAAGTTGGAGATAAAGTGTTTGTTGTGTTACTCACTAGCGAACACAAGCTTTTAGTACAACGATATAGACCCCACAGTATCAATGAAAAGGTAGGAAAAATCACCTCTTTGTGTCTCACAGCCTGAAACACAACCTGTGCCACAATTGTATCATATCAATATGCTTAAGACATGGTAAGAAGAAGTGGAGGTGAAGGGAAAGGTGGGCATCAGTAATTTACAAACCACAGACGATATCATGCATTCTATAAGTAAACTATCTTATCAAGAGATTGGGATCAGCTAATTACATCAGCACCTTTGATCTCATATAGCGCTACTGTCAATTATCCCAAAATCCTGCTGGTGGCAACAAAGCAGTCTTCTAATCTCTTCAAGGGTTGTTTCACTTTAAAGTCTTGTTATTTAGTAAGCATGGGCCTCCGGCTAAGTACCATCATACTATAACTATTTCTCAGCTTACCTTGATTACACCATTGTCTTGAACCCGACCTGTTAATTTAATCAAATCTACCTATATAATGGGCTAACTCACTTCAATCAGCAGGGCCCACCGCTAATCCAGCTAGGTGCACCCTGGAAGCTCAGTATGTCAAGAACTAAAGATATGCCTAAGAAATGGTTTAGTTCAGTCACCGTTTGAAACGATATATGCCCTTAATCAAATCCCCTGTTCATACACCAACCACAATGTTGGAGCATTCCTAGGATTCAATTGATATTACTGTAGATTAATTTAACATTTCTCTACCCTCGCTGTCCTTCTTACGGAATTACTTAATAAGAGTGTTCCCACTCAGGTACTCTTGAATGGGGATCCTGTCAGGGCATTTTTTATAATTTTTGATGCTACAGGAGACTTGATTACCAAACATTTGCTACTAAGTCCAGACTTTGACAGAAGGATACCTCAGGGTCAGATTGGGGTGCTGTAATCCCTTGAATTTAGTGATGAGGAACTCCCCATTCTGTTCAAAGAAGAAAGTTGCTCAAGGTTCAAATGGTATATGCCACTCTTGAAAAAGAGTGTCTAGTGATAAAGTAGGCTGTTCAGGCACCAAGATAATACAGACTGAGCTGCCATGTTCATGTCTTGATTGATCATGCACCAACCAGCAAATACAGTAAATCCCAGTAAAACCCAAAATAATAAAATCCCACTCCTAGCTATAAAAATAGAGAATATTGTATCAAATAAAATGACAACAAAATGACGAAATTCCAATAAGGGGAACAGGAGATATGAATTTATAAAGTTTTAAATAAAAATAGTACCAAACAGTGTCATCTGGTTGCGCTAGACCAGTACCTAGGAGTGAGTTAAGTCCGATCGCCAAGGAGCGTGTGTCAGATACAGAGCCCAGATTTGTTCCAGTCATTAGTTTTACCTTTTGACTTAGTCTCTGAAATGGAAGTCCAAGATCCCCAGTAGGATAAGGCAATTTGCTTCAGCCTAGATGGGTTCCTTGAGGCCGGATAGCTGTCCGACGGTGAAGCCTTAGACTATTGGCAGGAAAGCTCAGAGTGAGAGAAATTCAAAATTTGCACATAAGGAAGGTCCTTTGCTGGCTGGATAGTTTTAGCACCTTCTCTTGGTGAAGATTTCTACCTACGGACGTAGTCATTTTTTTAAAGCTGGTATTCCTCCACTGGTGCAAGACTGAAAGCTGTAGCCAAACAGGGCTCCACATGGTTGGATTTCTTACCCAGGATGCCTGCTGAAATTGTTTTTGTGCTGTGGGAAGGTCTGAGCAGGAGCAACCTGAATCTCTGGCCCACTGGCAATGCACCTTTGCAGGTTGACTTGGCAGGTTTGTCCTGGTCCTCTCTTGGTTCTCCAAGTAAAAAGTCTTGAAAGAGTTTTAAAGTCATATGTGTTAGGGTTAGACAGTGGGGCTAACTCTGACACTGGGATTCACTCCAACAGAACCCACCAGCAGGGTGCAGCTCTTATCAAGTTGGAATTGGCCAGCCAGGCTCTTTCAGGAAAGTGGAATTCTTGCAGTTTTTGTGTCCCTGTAGCTAAACACGAATTCAGACAAATGGCCCTTGGAGTTCACTTCTTGGTCCTCTGTACAAGGGGGAGCAGGTCCACTTTTACAGTTCTCTTCACAGTTCACAGCAGCAGGTGTAGTCCTCCTTCTGTCTTCTACAGGGCCAGTAGTGATCTGAAGAGGGTTCCCAGGGGTGCCACATTTATGCCTGGCACTAGCCTGTGGGTGGTGGTGATTCTTGTCCCCTCCCAACCCAATAGAGAAAACGTTCAAAATGTGTAATTCTCCCAACGTTTGCAGCAGCTCCTGTGTGCCCTACCAAAAGCAATCCCAGAGTACCCCTCTCTATCTAAATCCAACATGGCAGAACCTTTCTCCCCTTATACAGAGCTCCTGTGCCTACCCTAGAGGTGTGGCCAGGGAAATGAGTAAACCTTCCTCTGTGGTCACTCAAATGCAGTTCTGAGGGCATCTCCTCTCCCTGGCTGGCTAGGAGGACAATAGAGGGGGCAGACCCAAGTGTGAGCTAACTATGTCAGTGACAATGTAGGCGTCCTTTGAAGATATGCAACAGGCTGGACATAGTCCCCAGGCCATCCAATCAGGGGAAGGGCAACTTCATCAAACACCCAAGGCCTGTCTGTCAGCTCTGGGAGCCAATTCACATGTCATCAAGTTATTCAGATCCTGGGCGACAGTGGCATAACAAAACGTGAGCCCGACCCCCCCCCCCCCCCTCCCCCCCTTTCAAGATTCAAGATATGCTGTTGGGGCCCTCACCATATATCTCCCAACTCCAATAAATCCAGTAAATGTATGTATTTGTGGATGAATTATATTCTAGATATGGGATTGCCTATAGTGAAACTAGCAGACCTAACTTCTATTTATTATATTTGTATTTTGTTTTCAGGTAAACAAAATAAAAGTAAATATTTTACTGAAAAACAATAAAAAGGTGCAATTTAAAACACATTACATCTTTATCCGCAACATACCATTTGAATATAAATTAATTATTTACCTAACAGAGAACCTAAAAATCAAGAAAATTTGGATTTTAGTCCGTTTGATTTACATTCATAGTGTGTACAACCACAAAATGGCTTTTTAATATACACTAAACTCATTGTGCAATACAGTAAAGCCTTAGAGACCCCCCTCTCAGCAATAATTCCCTTACAGCAGCCTGGCATTATCAGGGCCGGACTGACTACTGGGCAGTTTGGAATGCTGCCAAGATGGGGGTTTATTCCACTGCAGTGGGGGCTGATTTCGTTCATAGAGACGTGCGTGTGCTTCGAAATAATTAAAGCAAAACGAATTTCGTTTAGCACACCGGTCTCCATGAACGAAATCAGGCCCCAGCTCAGCAGCATTCCAACATGCCCGGTAGCCAGTCTGGCCCTGGGCATTATCATCATCTGCCCAATAAAACCATGTGCTTGGTCCCTTCCTCGGAGCACTATCGACAAGGCTTTGGTATCACGGATTCCCTTGTTATATATAAGAGAAGTGTTTTAATTTGGAAACTAAAATTTCAATGCTGCTGAACATTCCTTTTATTCCAGTATGAAAACACAAACAAACTTTGTGGGAACAATGAAGGAAAAGGCATTCATGCTGTATATGTGTACAAGAAATCATCCAATAGACCCTACACAGTGAACTCACATTTTTCCATTTCAGGATTGAGTGGCAGAGGCATTGCATTCTGTTACTTGTAGTCCTGTCTATAACGGGACAATAAAAATAAAAGAACCAATTTGCAAAAGAAAGATACACCTGGCAAGAGAGATGTCGAGATCTCTGCTTACAGTATTACAACTTAAAATCGTTATTCAAATATTTAATTCCCTGATTCTGTTTATGTAGCACAAAGGCAATTTGCTTTGTAGACTAATTTGGTTTAAAAAAAATGCACAAAGCACTTGTAAATATTTAAGTAAAGCTGGTAATTTCAATGTAGTGCTTTTATAGGTATTTATTTGGCAATTATTTTCAAAACATATATATTACATGTTGCTTTTGACTTTTGCCTGACACCTTTTTCAAAGTATGCCCGAGGGAAACAAACACTCTGGGGTTGGATCCAGATCCTTTAATAGAAACATTGGGGAATCACTTGCAATGACTAGCATTTCATGCCCTGGCTGGTATTTTTTCCCTTATCAATACATACCTTTAACAGTAAATGTAAGAAGAAAACACTTTAAAATTTGTTTTCAGCTGCCCTAATGGCCCCGGACTGATAACTTAAGAAAGCAAAGACAGAAAGGCCATGTTAACATGAATACATATTTTTTTCATATAAAGTTCTACTTAAGAATCATGTGCAGGCCTTTAAAGAATCTTAAAATATGAAGCAGAGAAAAAGATTCAATTTTTCTCTGGGAAAGGTGGCAACCCTACCTCTGCTCCAGTCATTTCTGTGCTGCCTCCTCCCCTCTAAGAGAAGCAGTGCTCTGCCGAGGATGCTCTGCTTCAGGGACCCCCACCCACTCATGTCAGGTGCCTGGCAGGCACAGACTGAAGAGAAACAAATACGTTATTTTGTTTCTTTTCAGTCCTGGGTCTGCTCGGTGTCAGGTCGGAGTATGCTGCACACTGCAGCTGCTTTAGAGAGACAAGCTCCACAGACATGCTGAGGAGGCCTCCCTTCATGTATAGAAGACTGGGGGCCCTCTGCACTGAAGGGTCTGCAGGGATGTCCTTTACGCCCCTGCTGGATGACAGTTGGAAGCTCAGGCAAATGGGGTTGTAGAGGCTTTTGAAAGGCTTAAGGTAACTTTTTGAAAGTACCTTTCTGTAAAATATGTATTACAAACACAATTTTACCAGTGGATTGGGCTTGTAATAAATATTTTTAAAAGTCCAAGAATCAACTTTGTAGCTGGTTCCTAAGAGGAGATAATATTATTTAAGTGTAATATTAACTCCCAATGCGTTCCTATAGAACAGCTAACCCGGCTACAATGAAAATAGTTTTTAGGGCATTGTCACTATAGGGTCACGTTTAACTTTCATCTTTTACATGTCCTACATTTACATATCATGCACCCTGACATTGAGGCATTTAAGGCCTACTTAGGGGCAGCCACGGCTGGCAGTGAGAGGAAATGCAGGGCGGTGACGTGGGGAGGGGGAGGGGCAGGGTGGGGGGCTAGTAATGTATGGATTACGGAGTTTTACAGGTAAGTAAACATTTAAATAAATAAAACGAATTTCGTTGAGTACACTGCATCCCAAAATATGATGCAGTGCGCGTAACAAAATTTGTTTTATTTATTTAAATGTTTACTTACCTGTAAAACTCCGTAATCCATACATTACTACTCCCCACCCTCCCCCTCCCCACGTCACCGCCCTGCATTTCCTCCCACTGCCGGCCGCGGCTGCTTAGGGGTGATTCAATAATATTTAAAAGGAAGTATTAGGGCTGTCGTATTTTTAGTTTAAACTACAGCCAAGTTACTGATGGCAGGCCTTCAGTTATGATTTGCATTGTCATAGTGGTGGTAGCACAAAATGAGTGCTGTAGTTAACTAGTGACATTTAACTTACAGGACGTGGGAAAACGTTGCACCATATACTAGGGCCTTGTAAGTAAGGTAAGTATGTCAATTAGGAGTATAACAAATTTGACCTTTTTTTGGGTGAGTGCATGTACACTGGGGACTGAACAGATGTGTCTCAATGTGCAGATAAAAAAAAAACAGCAATAAAATCACGCAGAAAAATGTAGAAGGGCGGATTTTCCAACACTCTTCATTTGTACAGAGCTGTATAAACCTTACATTATATTGTACACCAAACAATAATTGAAATACAATGTGGTCCTCTAAATATCGAGACATAACTTTTCAGTCTTGCAAAAATATTCCTACGTGCCTTGTTTATTTTGATCCCATACATACTGTGTATGGTCTTATCGCCTCACTATATATTTTAGTTTTTAACATGCCATAAATAGCACAATAAAACCACATAATTTCATTGAACTGCCAGCGCTGGACTAATAACACCCTCCCAAAAAGGTATATAGTATAATTAATTGAAGGTGAGCTAAAATTATGTCATCCATCATACCTGACTGAAAATAAATGGATGATTCCAGATACAACAAGCTTTCATATGATTCATTTGACTACAGTTATAGTATTCCTAAGCGTAGCGCTCTGCCTCACTACAAGGGGAACATGTGAAATTAATGCCCCCCCCCCCCATCTGCAGGCCTCATATGAATCGGGATTGACCGACCTTTGACGGCCTTCAATATATCAAGTTTATGGAATGTCTACAGAGGTGGCGGCCCCACTCCAAATTGATCAATTGTAGATCAGCGTGAGCTGCCTATCACTCCAGAGTCATCAAATTGAGAAAAGTCCCAGGAAGGCCACCGTAGTGCAGCTAACAGTCTTCAGGAAGAGGCCCGGATAGGTTTTGTACGCTTTAGTTTGTGATAGCATCAATTCACATTTCAGTAGGAAATCCAAAACTGAAAATGGAGAAAGGGCTGGGATAGAATTTTTTCCCAATTATGTCCGTTTGCTCCTGCAGAGTGCCATTGTGCATGCAACAGGTCATGTACATAATGCAGTGCACATGTTTGAATTGAATGTGCACAGAAAGTGCTGACCATTTGTGCTACAAGCGCCTATGAGCCCCAGGGACTGAACAAGACCAGTCATGCCTGGAGGAGAGTTTCACTGAACATGTTCATTTCTGATGTGTGCATATTTATGTTATCAGGTACAGATCAACCAAACGCCCCAGGTAGAAATCAGCTGGGGGTTTTCTTTCTAGAAGGAAACAGGAGTGAGATACCAGAGGCGCCTGAACTCTGAAAAAAACCTACATTGAGAAGGCATAATGCTCACTTTTTACATGTCAGGGAGAGACAGCAACCTACAACACACAGCACCATTGCTGAAAGTGTCACGCAACAACAGTCAGCCTTTGACAACCTTCAGATATCATTGTAAAGCAATAGGAGAGAGACTGAAAAAGCCACTACCATTAAAAGGCATACATTGTTAAGTAAACTAGAAGCAGTCAAGAGACAGTTCACAGTGTGGTAAGGAGGACACTAAGAGCTCCACACAGAGCAACGCGAAACAATAGTTTGTCAACAAACATCACGTGCAAGTCTGCCCACAGCAACAACACACCTTGGACAAGAGTGGGACACATGTTCTATTATTCTTGTTGTCAGGCTGAAAGTTCAAGATATGTTGTCACACGTTTCGATCCACACCTACCCCAATACATGTCCTCTTCTTAAGAGTTGCTGCATGGCACCAGGGCAGAGACACTTGGGAGCCTGCATACACCTCTTTACAAATCTCTAATGTAGGCATACACTGAAGCCATGCACACAGGCAGCAGCATTGGCATATTAAACTGATGCATGTTCTTCTTTGAAACAGAAGCAGGAAAGTACCAAAGTGTTTGTTGTAGCATGAACAATACACCTCAAACATACATATGGCCTCTCTAGGGCTGTCACCTCGCTTCTTCTTAGTATATAACATATTTACTGCCCTTCGTTTTCACTTGAGAACCTCATGGAAACCGAGATTTGTAGTCTAGTTTTTAGTTCTTTGAAACAGTTCAGCCAGTTCTACTGATAGTCATGAAAGACTTGATTTGTAACAGAAAACCCTACTTCTTGAAGCACTATCTCCACCTGCAGAGGAAGGTGGCAGCCCAAATACCTCACCCTACTTCTGCTGCAAGAAGGGAATAGCAACATTATTCGAAAGGCAACCTTGCTTATTGTAATGAACCACTTTTCCATCCAATTATGTCAATTATGATTTTACAAGTAAAGAATACCACCAGAAAGAACATCTTTCTACTAACACACTTGTGTACGCTAGTACTGAGATCCTTAAATGTGAATTTCACAAGGACTTAGAGATGGGGATGTGGGGTGTTGAAGCACAGTGGAAGATCCAGAACAATTTTTAAGCATGCAAGAACACTACTTTGCGTTCTAGTACATCTGGGTAATAACGTGTGCCTGTCTTTATACGCCATGTTTCAGTTTCTCTATTCTGCCCTAGCATGGTTTATAATCTTTTTACAGAAAGATTAACTAGCTTGTGAATTTGTAATTTCTGTACACCAAACCAAAAGTCATTTTGAGATGGAAAATAATGGCCTCAAGGGAGATTATCAAAATGCTATGACATACTAGCATTATGCACCACAAAATAATCAATTAGTAGTTGCCAACAGCAATTTGCAATTCACACTTTTTACACTTAGAGGCATCATAAACAATTGCACTAAGTGTCTGATAAAGTGTAAACACAAATGTGTGCAATTAACGAGTAGGAAGAACGTGTATGTCTAAAACGAGAAGCCACATTTCAAAATGGCAAACAGGAGCACTAGGTTTCCATAGCATGACATGTCAAGTTAAAAATGTATATATATATTTTTGTACGACCTTCTTTGTATATCAATAAAAAATTTCTAAATATAAAAATGCTTTAGAATGCAGTTACCTTTTAATTTTTTTACAAAATCCAATAGAAAAAGATAGTTTTCGACCTTCACATAGAGATATATCCATCAAATACAATAGTGTATTAAATAATGTAATTACATTTTACTTACAATTTTCTTCATGAAAAAGATTTGTAAAGTAGAATATGTGAGAAAGAGATGGTTTCCTTTGTGGAATGACAGACCTAACCATAAACTGTTTTGTTTTTTAGAAGAAAGGTGAGTTTAACCAAATCACCACTTGCACCATGTTGTTAGTAATGTACGTGTAATACTTAATATTTGTAAGTCTTAATTTCAAGACTGCTTAGGCGGTGGAAGATTTCTGTTCACAAGAAGACTTTGCAATCCTATTGGTTGAAGAAGCTGGACTTCTGCGATAATTGTAGATATCAAAATGTTATATTAGTGTGTGTTTCTAGACTAGAGGACGAGCTTCATTACAGATGCAGATTTCCCACTCTCCACACTCAGGGGAACTTCTCTGACAGTCTGTGCTCTGAAGCTCTGTGCTCTGAGCAGACCTTTATTCATTTCTCTTACCAAAATGTATGCTATATTTTCGGAGACTCCACTGAATTTCTGAACTTCTCTTCTTGAGAAGTGATAATTGAATTGCTTAAAACTTTATGCTTTGGGGGCGTGGCCAAGATGGCGGCGGAGTAGGACGTGTTGTGTGTCCCCTCCGGCGCCCGGCCCTGCATAGCCTTGTTTAGCGACGGCACCTGGAGTCTCTCTGGGCGGGAAACTGCTCCTCAACTCCCCCGAAGTGGGGACCAGCGCTGGGGCGACTCTTGAGATCCCCGGTCCCGGGAGAAGTGACCCCGAGACGACGGTGCTGCCTGATACCCGGGGCCTGCACGGCGCTCCGGTCTGGGGCCTCGCCTGAGGCGGGGAGACGGCTCGGCGCGGCTCGGCGGCCGGAGAGAGGAGTGAGAGCCTGCGCTGCCCGGCGGACGCCTTCCAATCCCCCGAGTCGCGGGCGGCCGCCTGCCTGGCGCCGGACTTGGAGCCTCGGGAGGAGGCGGGGCCTGCGGCCGCGGCGGCCTGAGTGAGGGCGCCCGGTGGACTAATCGAGGCCGGGGATCGAGGCCTAGTCCGGGAGGCGGTCGGTGCTGTTCCTGGGGCCCGGCCTTTGTTCTGTGGCCGATCCGTTGCAGCAGCGAGGGCGGACCTGCCCCCCCCCGTGAGAGGAGGTGCTGCGGACGGCGGCGGAGTGGGGGACAGCCTTCCTTAGCGCCGGGTATCTCCGTGCTCCGGCGGGAGCGGATTGGAGGGGGGAGCAACTGTGCGCGCAGCCCAGGGAGAGTTACGGTTGAGCTGCTTGCCCGGCGCCCGCAGCATTCCCGCAGTGGCCGCTCGGAATAGGGGAGTGTTAGTCTGGAGGTGGGCCTACCTGGCGGTCGGATCCCCGGAGGCGAAGCAGACCCGGTGAGCAGCTTGTGGAGGGCGGCCGGTCTTGGAGTCAGAGCGGGGTGCCATGGGGTGGGGACGCTGACTGTCCGGTGAGGTCGTGGGCCTAGCAGACCTGCGTTGCTGGGGGCCGGCTCCCCTGGCGCCACCCCCCGTCTCCCCCCTGTGGACACCCTTGGGGCGCTGGACATTGCGACTGCCTCTGGTTCTTGGAGCATTGAGAGGCAGCTGGTGAGCCTGTGGTTTCCTTTGCCTGCCCTCCATTCCTCTGCGGGACGCTCTTCCGGCTCCTGGGGGCAAGGACCTGGAGCAGTGATGGGCAATAATTCCCGCAAGGTGAAGACTGGGAAAGAGGGGACTACCAGGAGCTCTCAGGCCCCGGCCTCCCCGGGCCAGAGTTCGTCATCGGGGAGATCTGATGATGAGGCCCCTGCAACTAAGGCCTTCATGAAGGAACTCTTTTCCTCCATCAAAGACGATATATCGGAGCTTCGCGCCCAGCTCACGTCGGATCTTCGCGAGGTGCGGCGGGATGTCGATGGCATCGGGGAAAGGGTGGCCACCCTGGAAGACCACGACCTCAGCACAGCCAATGATGTGCACTTGCTGCAGCAGGACGTGCTCCGCCTGACGGAGCAGAATATAGACTTGCAGGCCCATGCTGAAGACCTGGAGAACCGCTCCCGCCGGAACAACATTCGCATTAGGGTGGTCCCCTGGGAAGGTGAGGCGGGAGATCTCCGAGGATATGTGCAAGCTCTCTTCCTTCAGATTCTGGATGAGGTGGACGTACAGGAGATCAGAATGGATCAGGTTCATAGAGTGGGCTTGCCCAGGCGGAATGGAGGTCCCCCCCCTGATATCCTGGTGTGTGTCCACGATTTCCAGGTCAAGGAAAGGATTCTGAGGAAGGCGCGTGATATCCCCTCCCTGCAATTTAGAGATCATCGACCTCAGCTGTACCAGGACCTTGCCGCGACGACGCTCCAGAAGAGGCGCGAGTTCCGTCCCATCACTGCCTACCTCCGAGAGCACAATGTCTCCTACTCCTGGGGCCACCCTTTCCGAATTATCTTCCGGTGGCAGAACAGGCTGGCACAGATTCGATCCCTCCGGGAAGCAAAGGAACTGTTGGGGATTGGGGATGAGACCTCGACACCCGAACGTCGGAGCCCCTCACCACGGAGAAGGCGCCGTTCCTCGTCCTGGCACAGGGTGGGCCCGGAGCATCGCAGGAGGCCCAACCGCACAACTAGCCTTCAAGAGCGGGGGAATGCAGTGGCCTCTGTGGCCTCCGCCACGCTTCCGCCGTCACAACAGAGCTCTGGGGCGGCCTGATCTTCGTCCCGCATGCCTTGGTGCCGGAGGGGCACGCACTTGCAGGTAACTGGGCTATGAATGTACTTTCCGAGAAGACACCCCGATCTTTGGCCCTGGGAGACTCGTTCTTGGGTCTCCAACTGCGCCCCTTGGGAGACTTTCTTCGGGGTCTGTCCACCTTGGGACTCGCTTTGTTTGTGTTTTGGGTTGTTGGGGAGTTGGGGGGCAGATGGGGGGCAGGATGGGGAGGGATGGGGTGTTGTTGGGTGGAGGGGGGCGGGGGGTTGGGGGGGGAGGGGTGGTGACGACGAGTGGTTGGTTGTGCGTGTGAGGACTGGTCTGCTGGCCCGCTACTATTGGTTGTGGAGGGCGCTTGTCCTTCTATGCCGGGCCTTGGGGACTGGTTGTTGGTCTGAGAACATGAGCTGGGAGTGGTACGGGGGGAGCCAGTGCTGGGAGGAGAGGAGAGATTTCCCGGGCCTGGGAGTTGTCTGGAGAGGGGGACTCCAGGGAGGGGGGGGCCTGCTGGATTTAGCTGCTGGAGAGCTGGGGGGCCTGATCTACTCACATGCCTATTAGCTTGGGTACTTGGAATGTGAAGGGCCTTAACTCTCCACAGAAGCGCCTGAAGTTGTGGAAAAACCTTTTGGATCACCACTTAGACGTGGTGGGGCTCCAGGAGACCCACCTGGCCCGTAGAGATGAGCTCCGCTCCGACATAAGCAGTTTCCCCTCATATACAGATCTTCCGCTTCTACCAAGCACAAAGGGGTGGCTCTTTTATTCAGGTCTTCCATTCAATTCCAGCCTCTGGGAGTGAATAGCGATAAGGAGGGCAGGTGGTTGATGGTTAAGGGGATGCTTCAGGGGCGCCTGTGTACGTTTGTGGTAGTATATGTGCCGAATGCCCAGCAGAATAACTTTCTTCAGGGACTGTTGGATGCCGTGGGGGCCTTCGTCGAGGGTCACCTGGTGGTTATGGGGGACTTTAATATGGTGTGGGATCAGGCTGTGGACAGCTCCCGTGCCCAGAGGACGGACTCTGGTGTCTTTTCCACTGTCACTAAACGAAGGATGGAGGAGCTGGGCCTTCTAGATGGATGGCGTGAAGTGAACACACAGTCCAGGGACTATACGTTTTTTTCTCATGTGCACCACACCTACTCACGCATTGACTATGTTTTTGTGAGTCAGGCCCTCAGGGGAGATGTCCGGGCTTCTACGATTTTTCCTCTCTCTGTCTCAGATCATGGCCTCTTGACACTCCAGCTTCAGTGGTCAGTGAGGGGGGATGGGTATCGGAAGTGGTACTTTCCGGCAGCTCTGGTGCGTGATGATGCATCCTGTAAGGAACTTAGGAAAGCTATTAGGGAGTTCTTAACGCTTAACCCGAGCTCGGACACCTCAGTATTTAACACCTGGGATGCTTGTAAGGCCTCGCTGAGGGGCACCTGCATAGGACTTAACGCGGCTCTTAATCGCCTGCGTAGGGTAGAGCGGGAGGCCTTGGAGGTTGAGCTTGAGAAACTTGAGCGGGCCCACAAACTAAACCCTTCTCGCATGACACTCCGACCTCTGTCGGCTATTAGGGGGAAGTTGAAGGCACATTACACCAACCGCTCTGAACTAACCCTCCTGCATTTGCGCCGGGGGTCGTATGCTCAGGGGAACAAAGTGGGCCGCCATTTGGCACGCCAGCTCCGAGACAAGAGGGAGAGGGAATATATAGGGGGGATCCGGGATTCAGGAGGCACGATTCATCATCGGGATGGGGACAAGGCGGATATTTTTGGTCGATTCTACGAGACACTTTATAAAGGTGACTCTCTAGACACGGAGGAGCAAGACGCCTTTTTGTCTGGCCTCCCCCTCCCACAGGTCTCTGTCGTTAGCAATGACCAACTGACTGCCCCCTTTACTAGGGAGGAAGTCTTGGAGGCGATCAAGGCCCTGAAACCCAATAAAGCTCCTGGGCCTGATGGGTATACAGCTTATTTTTATCAATCGTTTGCCTCGGAACTTGTCGATTGCCTAGTCTCCCTTTTCAATAGCATGGCAACAGCCGGGGAGACCACGGGCACTATGGCTGAGGCCCTGATATCTGTGATCCCCAAACAGGGGAAGGATCCCTCCAGCTGTACCTCGTACCGCCCTATAGCCTTATTGAATGTGGATGCCAAACTGTACTCCTCTCTCGTCGCCCGCTGGTTGCAAGATTTGATGCCGGCCATTATACACCCGGACCAGTCAGGCTTCATTAAAGGGCGGCAGACTCATGACAACTTACGGCGAGTGATTCACCTGATTGAGAAGGCCTCTAGGTTCCGGATTCCTGCTGTACTGGTGGGTCTAGATGCGGAAAAGGCCTTTGACCGGGTCGATTGGGGCTTTCTGTTCCGCACCCTGACTGCTTTTGGTTTCTCACCCCAATTCCTTACGATGCTTCAGGCAAATTTCCATCGACCGACCTCGAGGGTATTGGTTAACGGACATCGGTCAGCTGCGTTCCCCCATACAAGAGGTACGAGACAGGGGTGTCCTCTCTCCCCTCTTCTCTTTACCTTGAGTATCGAGCCTCTGGCGCTGGCGATTCGGGAGAATGACCACATCAAGGGCATACCCTTCACGGGGGAGCAACATAAAATATCTCTCTTTGCAGATGATGTCCTGCTGTCTTTAGGTGACCCCGCTCGATCCCTACCATCTGTCCACGAGGAGCTATCCCGGTTCGAAGCAGTGGCGGGATTCCGAGTCAACTTTGACACGTCGCAGGTCTTGAATTTGACCCTCCCGTCAGCTGAGGTGGATCGGCTACGCGTGCTGACGACTCTGTCTTGGACCCCCTCATCCTTAATGTACCTGGGGGTACGCCTCACGCCAACTGTGGGCTCCCTCTTTGCGGCGAACTTCCCCCCCTGTTGGCTTCGGTGCGCAATGACCTTGACCGGTGGAAGCCAAAATACCTTTCGTGGCTCGGCCGGATACATGCGCTTAATATGGTCCTCCTCCCCAGGTTCCTTTACCTTTTCCAGTCCCTACCTATCCCTTTAGACACGGACTTCTTCCGCCGCCTGAAGACGATGATGCTGAAGTTTGTTTGGCAGGGGGGCCGGGCTCGGATACCCTTTACGACACTTTGTCGGCCGAGGGAGGAGGGGGGAGTCGGACTCCCGGACATGCTGCTGTACTACAAGGCCGCTCAGTTGCGGGTGATAGTGGAGTGGTCCCAACAGCTTTCGGAGAAGCACTGGCTACATATGGACCGGGCAGTGGCGGGTAGATCGATCTGGGACCTGGTCTGGAAGCCTAAGGTAGATCGGCCAAAGAATGCTTACATCAGCACTCCCACTAGCACGGTTCTAAAGGTGTGGGATACGATCACTGGTGACGATCGATGGACCACCTTCCCCTCTCCCTTCACCCCCATCCACTTTAATCCGGCCTTCCCGCCGGCCGCTCAGGAGGGTCCCTAGCGCCAGTGGCGTGAGGGTGGATGTCGGGCACTTACGCACTTGTTTCATGGGAACGTGCCCCTCACCTTCCACAATTGTATGCGTGATTATGGTCTTTTACCTACAGAATGCTACCGCCATGCCCAGCTCCTTCACTGGGCGACCTCGGAGGGGGTTCGTGGGGCTGCTACTCGTCCACTCTCTCTCTTTGAATCCTTCTTGCTTCGCACTTCGACGATGCAGGGAGCGATTTCGTTTTTATACAGCCTGCTCCTGCGCACGGTGATTGCCCCTCGCCCTCCATATATGGAGCGGTGGGAGAGCATTTTGGAGCGGGACATTTCTGATACGGACTGGAAACACATCTGGAGGGATGTGGCGGCGCACAACCATTCTGTGAGCCTTCGGGAAGCCCACCTGAAAACAATGTATGACTGGTACCTGTACCCCTCCAGGCTCCATCGCATTTTTCCTACGTCATCGGATCGATGTTGGAGAGGGTGTGGCCTGCTGGGCGACTTCCAACATATTTGGTGGGATTGCCCGATCATCCGCCCCTTCTGGTCGGAGATACTCTCCCACATCAAGGAGATATTGGGGTACCCGATCTCGGACTCGATGGCTCATGTCCTGCTGGGTCTTCGAGACCCATTGTTGGAACACCAGACTAAGGCTGATAAGCGTATTCAGTGGCTGTGCCTCGGGGCGGCTAAGCTCACCCTGGCAGCGGCGTGGAAAAAGCAGCACGCACCGGCTATATCACTGTGGCACTCGAGGTTGTGGGGCCTTCTGAGCATGGAGAGAATGTCGGACATCTTCCTGGGGGACTTTAAGAATTTCCACTTTCGATGGGGTCCACTAGTTCGCTTTTTGTCATCTGGCCTCCCATCGGCGGTATGCCCGCCCACGCTACGAGCCTTGCATTTGTTTCAAGTATGATTGGTTTGTGTGTCCTCCCTCCGGGATATGGTGGGAGCGTGGCTATGTCGTCACCACCGGGGAAGGGTGGGGGGAGAACCAGTTGGGGTTTTGTTATTATTGATTGTTGCGGCTCTGCTTAGCTTGGGGCCTGGGAAATTCTATGGCTCCAGCTACCTTTCTTTTATTGCTCCTGGACAGTATTTCTGTGGACAATTGCGAAGGCACGAGCGTTGTGTCTGACCTTACCTGATGAAGCGTGTACTATTGTGGATTGCTTTCAGCTTTTTTATTTACAGCATATTACACTCCCCTGTGTGGGATTTGTGGCGGGGTTGTCGCCTATTCTTTTCCTTTTCCCCCTTTCCTCCCTTCCCTCTTTCCTTTGAACAAATACAATAAAAATATGTTTTACAAAAAAAACTTTATGCTTTCACTTCTCAATTTCAAACTCTTTATGGGTTCAAGATACTTTGCTCGTTTTAATGTTTAGAAAGGGGGCTCTGTCTAAACGGTACACATTTTATGCAATTGTTCTGTATTTTATTACTGGATAATTGATTATTTATTGATGAATAATATAGGAATATTTACTAAAAGATTTTAATAAAACTATTTAAACTCATACCAAAATCTCATCATTGACTCCCAATAGTTGATATTTAACTGTAATATCTAGTTGGAATGTTGATTTGCTGCTTCTGATTAATTCTTTAACTGTAATATCTAGTTTGGATGTTGATTTGCAGCTTCTGATTAATACTTTACCTATGGCAAAGATCTATAACTCTAGGGCCCAGTAAGAGCAAGGACTTTATTTTCAGGTATTCTGAGAAACAAATTCTGAATTGTAAACTAAATATTTATTAAGGTCCCATGCTCCATCATGTGCATCATTCCTGGCTCTGTCGCATATGAAGAGATGGGGACAGGGCTGGTGACACTATCTGCAGAACCTAGGCACTCAGATTGGCACTTTTGCTGACATTTGCCAATGTGGCATGTTTGGCAAGGGTTGATCAGATTGCAGGCTTCACTGCCACACTACCTTGAACTTTTAATGCATGGCACATTGTAAGGGGTTTGCCCGAGTGACTCTGCAGTTGTGATGTATTGACCGCAGCAATGCCCCATGTTTGTTCATAGATATTGTTTTTTAACAAGCTGCCTGACCATCAGATTGCTTGCAGCTATTCAGCACAAGTGAAACTTAAATTGCAGTGATGTACTTTGTGTAATTTTGGCAAAATCACGTTACACTTGCTACATGAAATATACGAAGTTATGCTTCATGCCAAAATTACTCCATCATATGTGGAAAAATTATAGCGTGGAAATAATGCAAACAATCAGAACGCGAGCAGCTGGTGTTCGTTGTGATTACATTTTTTATGTCTTTTAGCGCAAAAAGTGGTCTCCTGTCAAAAATGTAAGTGAAGACGCCTTTTGCATTAAAATACAGCCCTAAATGTTGGATTCAAATTTCTTGTAATTTACCCAACATTTTGTATAATTACACTAAAGCAAACTATACAACTTTCACAAATCCTTGTAATTATGCGTTGGATTTACATACTGTCACACTTCTGTATGGCATGATGAAACAGACTGCAAATATGTTTCAAAAATATGATGTTGTCGGCACTTTCACTAATAAATGTACCTATGCTCAGGATTAGGGCCATGTGAGTTCCAAGGAGGGGGCACTTAAAGATATAAAGAAAACCTTTGAAGGACAATATTCAAAATCCAAACCACAAAGTTTTATTCAAAATTAAGAATCATTGCAGAAGGCAAAAAGTAGTTTGTTTGTTAGATTTGAATTAGTCTAAAAAATACATAAAAATAAAGCTAATTGCTAGAGGCCATAACAAGTGTACTTCACTTATATAATAGCATACATCTGCATACAGTAACAGCTTACAGTTGCTAAGTAAAAGGAGAGTAATCAACAAGAGGACTGACATGTAGGCCGCCTCAGAGAAAAGAGATAACAAGCGTTGGCATAGCCAATATGTCTCGCCTTTGGAGCCTTATAAGTGTTTAGGCAGATCTATTGGCTTCTCCAATATTTTTAAGCTGTGTTGTAGAAAAGTTAAGTATTAAAATGGTTAATAAGCTATCACTTAATTCCAAGGTTTCTTTGGGGACAGGAGAAATAATGTAACTGCATTGCAGGGTTACATGGCTGTAGAAACAACACAAATTAGGAAATGTAGACTTATTTGCCAACAATAAACAGATTCTGCAGCATCCAAATTCCCGACCCTCTCACCCACACACCCAGATACAGCAGAGTAAACTTTTGGACAGGCACAACATTGGCGCAGCAGTACGAGTTTCCTTACACGAAACAGTGACAGCAAAAAAAGCAGCAATTCTAGTAGGTCTCACTCACACGCCAAAATGTGTACCTGTAACTGATCCACACCCCTGGCCCACCACATTCCTTTTATGACTGTTCTTCATGCCAAGTTGTAAGGCTGTGCACACAATTTCTCAAAACATTTGGTTCTCCATGACCCACCCAGGGACACTACCAGCCAAGAAAACCAACACTATCTGCCACCTTCAGAATCCGTAGCTCAGGCCACCTGGCGATATTTCACCGCGGTCACCATCACCAGACCATGACATAGATGGTTAGTAACATGATCCAGAAATGCAGCTGGCACTCTGCGTGCCGCTGCTCGCTCCCGAGACCCTAACGCCATGGGAGTGAATGTTTAGAAAAAAGGTGGGACATGCACCCGTCTTTGGCCATTTGCGTCCTTTCATTATTGAAAGCCACACGCAAAGGCCATTAGAATGTGTGGGAGTTGACAGACCCACATGGAGAAGTCTCGGGGAAGTTTGGAGTGCTCACAAGAAGCCTCCCATAGAGTGCGCGCTGCGCTAGGCTTGACTTAAAAACTGTAATTATATAGGGTCTCATTTAGAGTTCAACAGATGGGATACTTCGTCACATACATGATGGATATCTCATCGGCCGTATTACCAATGTATTATATCCAATGGCACTTGTATTACAGTGGATGGGATATCTGTCACATTTGACAGAGTAACCCATCTTCTGAACTCCCAATCAGGACCAAAGTCACATAGCAAGACAGCATGGGGACTGTTCCAATGCAAGGCAAAAAAGAGTCTCTAAGCATAATTCAAATAAATTGACCATCAAAGAATCTGCCTTCATAGAAAAAGGTCTGGCACTTAACTCAGAAAGGGCCCATTTTACAGTTTTGGAGAAGTGAAAAACAACACAAGGAACATTGCGTGAAATGCTATTAAAGGGCTGAAATAACAAAGATACATGACATGAACAAATCAACACTGTAGAACTTGTGCTGCATAAAATAAGCTTGTTTATGAAATACCAAATTCATGAATAAATGCTAAATACCCTTTTAGCATACAAACTAGTGAAATTACATTGCACAATTAAAGCAAACTACACAATAAGCCATTTTAGAAATTAATGAAGATACAGTTGTGGCTTGCGGAAACAGGTGTCGAATATTGCAACCTACCAGAACATCTCGGCCTGGCTTTCACCTAAGCCACACAAATAAATACATTGTATTAGGTACAAGAAAACATCCCTTTGCGTCTATTTTATGTAAAAGAAAACAAAGAAGAGAAACACACATAGGAAACTTGTTCATGCAATTTTAAAAGCCACATTTTCTCGAGCAATATTAAAATGGATGTCATTGCAACAGGCCAAAGGCCCAGTAAGTAAACGTTGGGGCCTAGTTATGCTAAATAAAACACACATAAATAAACACAATTTTCTCATTATTGAAAAAAAATCTCTCCATGGTCATTGCTGGGCATGTGCTGATGTATGCAGGCATGGGTGTATGTGTGACTTGACACGGGCTAGTTCTCACTCACAGATCTAAGTGTTATTTGATGCACATGTAGTTGGGTCAGATACAATTTCGTATTTTAGTATACTCCACATGGCTATCAGATGTGCACATTACTCATTGATTGCTCAAGAAGAATGTGTGGTTTATACCTTATGCTTCCACACAGGGGAGGGCTCTCACTGCAGCATTTCTGGACAGTATGTTTTCACAATCAAGCCAACGATGGTCTTAACAGACTAGCATGCATAGTATCGACTGGGTGGTGTGTCCGGTATAAATGTCCTTTTTCCACTTTCTGGAGCATACTTGTCCTTCTTTCCAATTATTTTAACATTTTCAACAAGAATCCTGCTTCATAAAGGACATTTTGCTCTTTCTCTGGGGCCCGGGCTTGTAAAGACAGCCTGGCATACCATTGTAGGAAAGGAGCACTCCTCTGCTGCCTTTTGCTCCTTATACTTTCAATAGCTTTCTTTAAAGTTCCACTCTCTGTATTTGAATACTATGGGAAAACATTGCCTACGCCAGGGCGCAAATTGAATTGCCAGAACATAGATCCATCTTCTTTAAGCATAGCACCATCCATCTCACCAGTTTAGTAATTTTCTGAGGGAAAGGGGGACATACTAAGGGCCTCATTACGAATGAGGAAACAGGCACGCCCCACAAAAAGTCGGCAGTCCTGCTTCTCAAATTACAATGCAACCACCTTCACAGCAGTCAGAAAGTGTATGTTTTCTATTGTGGCTTGTGCTGCAGGCTGCAGCACAAGCTGCAATAGGAAAAGTACACTTTTTGAACATCCATGCACTGTGTGGCAGGCAACATGCGGTGCCTGCCACACGGTGCATGCATGGATGTTTGGTGGTGCACCAGAGGTGCCCCCCAGGCTTCATAGCGGAGGCCTCGGGGGACGGGACCTGCTAAGGGCCCCCAAAGTCTGTTTCCAACCGCCATTTTATGGCGGTCGGACCACCCTAGAAAGGCTGTTGGAAACATGCATCATAATCCCCACAACGGTGCCTGAGCAGGCACCATCTCCATTTTGGGGTTGGAATCCACCCTCTGCCCCAACGGGCTCATTGAGCCTGTCAGAGGAGGTGCGGATTCTCCTTGCAGGCACCGGACGGAAAGCCTGTATCATAATACGGCGATCGGACTGATGCATCAGATGTTGGGCGGAACACCACCTACAAGCTGTCAGATGGCCTTCCGTTAGACATTGTAATGAGTCCCTGAATCTCCCTTGAATCCTCAAATCAATAAAGGGTCAATAAACCATGAAACATAGGCTGGTCTGATGACTAAAACTGTCCCTTGCCACCCACCAACCAGCCGGCGAACTTGTGCATGACACTATATGGAGTTCATCTTACCAAGACGTTAATAACATACCTATATGGCAAAGAGGCACCTGACACATCCTGCCTGCTGCTGAACCTTCCTTGCTGTTGGCTTGAACCTAAACAGGGGACACCGACATGGCTGCTCCGGGTTTACCACTAGCTGCCACTATTTAAATCTACTTGTTATCCCTCCTCGGTGTTCGATTTCTTTGCATTGCAAAGATTTTCCATTACTTTCAATTGTGCAAAATATGCATCAAAGTGCAGTCTTAGATTTGAAGTACTTGAAATAACTTATGATGAATTTCACCTTTGGTGCATCCTTACAGGAAAAACTAGTGCAATCGGGATGGGTCGAGTCAAAATGTAAATTAGCCTTTATTACAATACTCACTCTCTATGGCTAGCATAATGGGTGTCTATCATTAATGATCATTAGCCATAGACTCTTCTGTCCTCTGCTTCCACTTCTGCTCTGACATTAGTCATGGTGAGCGAGGGCAGCGCTTGACATATGCTCCCACCCCTGGTTCTATGAATAAGGAACTCTTAAAAAAGCTAAGGTTTACCACTACCCCAAGAAGGGATTTCTCTCTTTCACAATCCAGTAATGTATCATGTTTCGTGTTGTAGTGCTGTGAAGACTGTGAATTTCTTCTTAACACTGGCAGCAGCACCTGACACAACTTCCTGTTTTCAAAGGGCAGACAGGAAGTGGTGACACGTAATGGGCCACTAACAGGCTGGTCATGGAACAGAGAGCATGATAAGAGTGCAGTTTGCTCTATGGAAAATAGACATAGCCAGCAAGTACAGAACAGAGATAAAGATGGGATCTAAGCAATCTAATCCTGTCCCTATACAGACAAATCCACTATCTAGCACTGGGCAGTGTCTGTTTGATTAAAATAGGCTTCTCCTTCTATTTCACCCAACACAGTTACACTGTTGTTCACCTATATGTATGTGTATGTATCAAGCCATAGCTGGATCACCTGGACAGATCTGGGACTTACCATGTAGTTGAAAATATATTTTAACATGAAACTTGCAAGAAATCAATCACATAATGTATATTTTCCATGCTTGAATGTGCGATCCTATCACTTTTATTAGAGGGTGTAAGCTTTAATTAACCCTTCGTGCCTCTCAACTGCCTCTTTGGAGTGACACGTTCGTAGTAGAGAAGTGAAGTAAAAACCACTAGTTGTGGTTCTACTTTTCAGCCTTCATTCTCTTGGAAATGAAACTGGACCCGATTCACAAAGATGTTGCTTTAAATTTCTCTTGCATCACTTCTGCATTCCAGAAGTAATGAGCCAGGAATACTACAAGAGTAACTCACACTTGCTCATATAGCAGTCTTTGGAAATCGAGCCCATTATATCCAATGCTTTTCGATTAACACATAGGTTTAGAGTTTATTTGAGCTCCCCCAGTCACTAAACACTCAGAAATGTATTCCTCTATGCCTGTGGGGACATTTTGGAGCACATTCTGACTATCATGACATTCTCAAAGTATTCCAGGTCCATTTATGCATGTTTATATCGTCCAAGTGTACATCTGTGCTCTCTTATATGTCATGTATGCTCTCTGGAAATGTTTTCCTCTTCATAGGAAATATATTTGCCCTCTGGAGAAACGTCTTCCCTATTTATTCATTTCATAACGAAGTTTATTAGCATATTTTCAATATTGCGTCATTCCTTACAGGTACATATAGGCATCATCATATCATACACTTTTGTAACAATACAATTTTACAACAGAACAATCTCAATGCGTTAGGATATAACTTTTACATATACTGCAGTAAGAGATGGTCCATAAATCTTGTCTCTGCGCATACATCACATCTGTGCGTCATATGACTGAATTTCAGAGTCAATAGTATCATCTTCTCTATTTTGAAGTATTTACCTCCCTCTCTCACTCTGAAAGCTGAGGGTCTGTCGTACTAGGCATCAAAATAGTGATTGAGATTTAGCAAAAATTACTGCATTGCTAATTGTGAATTGCTATTCCAAATGTATTATTGTAAGATGTAAACAAATAGAGATTGGCTAGGATTCGCATTTGTATTTCACCTGACTGCAAATTGTGATTTATATATTTGCAAATAGATTTGCAAGTTATGCACTGGCAGTGTCTAATAAGATTACATCCAGGAAATGCATAATCAAATGCTCAGTAGAGCCAAGAAGAAAATACAGGGCAGGAGGATGGATGGCTGCTTCAGAATCCACTGTAATCCTTTGAAATCACAGCCAGCTAGAACCCACCGAAGAAAGAAGGCACAAGAAAGAGGAAACATAAGTTCAGCATCAGGAATTAGAGATTCTCGTTGAACATTGTGTTGCCCATAATGGCGAACTTTTTGAGAAATCTTCGTATAAAAAGCCACATAAAAAGGCCTGTGAAAAGAAGATATTCAAGATAATGCAGTCAGCGTTTCTCAAAGTACAGCCACTGCCGGTAGTGGGAGTACCAGCCGGGCGGTGACGTGGGGAGGGGGAGGGGCAGGGTCGGGGGTAGTAATGTATGGATTACGGACTTTAAAAGGTAAGTGAATGAATGAATGAATTTGAGATTTGTTGTGCGCAACTTTGCCCGAAGGCATCAAGGCGCATCAGATGGAAAACAGCTGAGTGAAGGGTGAGAACTGATGACGAGTTACAGGTAGGCTTCTGCGAAAAGCAACGTTTTTAGACCTTTGCGGAAAAGGGCGAGGGACGCCTGGCCCTTTAGTTCAGCTGGGGGCATATTCCAAAGTTTCGGGGCAAGGGAGAAAAAGGCCTTTCCTCCCCATTTGGCCTTGGCGGTTCGGGGGACAGACAGAAGGTTTTTGTCGGCAGAGCGCAAGGCCCTGCCAGGGGTGTTAAAGGACACAAGAGACTTAATGTCTTCTGCACCAGATCCGTGAAGAGCACGGTGGGTAAGAACTAATACCTTGAAATTTATCCTGGCCTGCACAGGAAGCCAGTGAAGGTTTTTTCTGATCAGGGATCCTGAAGAAAGTCTGGGGGCGTCAACAACAAACCTTGCTGCTGCATTCTGGACAACTTGTAAACGATGGACCAGCTTATTACTCATACCTAAATAGAGGGCGTTACAATAGTCCGGGCGAGGAGAGATGAGAGCCACCGAGACTTGTTTCCGGGCGTCCGGGGAGAGATAGTGAGTGAGTTTTCTCAGGATCCACAACAGGTGGAGACAGGTGGAGACAGTTCTGTTTACTTGCTTGTCAAAGGCAAGTGTGGTGTCGAGAATAACACCCAGATTACGGGCGACTAGAGAGGGCTTGGGACACATTCCAAGGGCAGGGGGCCACCAGTCAGCCGACCAGACATCTTGTTTACCTCCAAAGATGAGGACCTCGGTCTTTTCCCCATTTAATTTGAGGAAATTTGAGGTCATCCAGCCTGCCACTGCTTCCATGCAGTTCCTGAAGTTTAAGGCCGTGTTCTCCACAGATTGAGAGAGGGAGACCATAATCTGGGTGTCGTCACCGTACGACAATACTTCCAGACCGAAGGATCTTACAAGTCTGGCAAGTGGGGCCACATAAATGTTGAAGAGTGTAGGGCTCAAGGATGAGCCTTGAGGGACCCCACACTGCAGAGGCTTGGCGGAAGAGAGGAAGTCGCCCAGTTTGACCCTTTGTTCACGCTGGTTGAGGAAAGATGTCAGGAGGCTCAGAGCCGACCCATCCACTCCCATCTCACCAAGACGGGTGGCCAGAATGGTAGGAGACAGGGTGTCAAAGGCGGCTGTAAGGTCGAGCAGGATCAGAAGGGTAGTCTGACCACTGTCGACCTTTGCGCGGATGTTATTGACCACCACTGTAAGGGCTGATTCTGTACTATGCGCCTTCCGAAACCGTGCCGAGAGGGATCTAGCAGGCTAGCTTTATCCAGGAAGGCGCTGAGATGGTGATTAAGGTGGGCCTCGAGCATCTTGGCGGGAGCAGGGAGAAGGGATATAGGACGGACGTTTCTCAAGATCCCCGGGTCCATGGTGGCCTTTTTAAGAAGGGGCTTAACAATGGCCATCTTCCATGGCGCAGGGAAGACACCATTGGAGATTGCCAGATTCATTACTTCCAGAAGAGGGGGAAGCAAGACCTCTCTGCAATTCTTCAGAATTTTAAGAGGGCAGTAAACATAAAAATAAATAAAACGAATTTCGTTGTGCACACTGCATCACCAAATGCGACGCAGTGTGTGCAACGAAATTCGTTTTATTTATTTTTATGCCAGCTTACTTCTGACTTTTTAAAATTTATTTTTATGTTTACTTACCTTTTAAAGTCCGTAATCCATACATTACTACCCCCACCCTGCCCCACCACCTCCCCACGTCACCGCCCGGCCGGTACTCCCACTACCGGCCGCGGCTGTCAACGTACCATCGTTGAGATCAGGAAAGAATGGTGTGACATACTCCAAGGAGAGATTTCCAACTCAGAAAAAAGAGGCAAGTGACACTGGATGTGGGCCTTGAACCAAAGAACCAAACAGACGCTGTGTCAGAAATGATCACTATAGACACTGCTGCTCCTACCCCCGCATTCTCACATAAGTGTTCACTATTAGAAAATAAATCATCATTAAAAAACGTCTAGAGCTGCTAATACATCTCAAACCCTTTTGTTTTGTTTATCAACGCCTTTTACTCACGCCCGCAAAACTAGCCTCCTTCACTACAGATGCTACTCCTTCATGTTGGTCTTGCTATTGCACAAATGCTAACTTACAACACATGCTTTTTAATTGCACTCCTGTAAACCGTTTTTTGCAATTAGTTTGGTCTCAAATTAGCACCATTTTTAACACAAACATTCCTTTCTCTCCCTCAAATGTTTTTCTAGGTTCTCTGTCACCACACTGAACCCAATCGCCTTCTAATTTTAAGTTGATAGAATTGTTATTAGCAATAGCTCTTCACTTAATAACCTCTAATTGGAAAGAAGCCGATAAAGTTACCTTTAGAGCCTGGTGGAATGCAGTTTGCTTTCATCACAGACTTGACACCAATTTTGTTACCCCTATTTCTGTATCCATCAAAAGAGACCTTTTATGGCTTTCTCTGTCTTCTAATTTAACTCGTATTGCCTCACACAATCCTCCATTGATCCGTCCTTCTGATGAGGTTTGGAAACCTCCATGATACACTTGTTGTCTTTTGCTCATTTTAAATAATCTCTCACGGGGCGTGACCAAGATGGCGAGGTGAGCGGTTGCACTCTCCGCGAGCTCCCGCGACCCTGGGCCCCTGAACCGTAATTATTTGCAGATCTCCCCCCAAACTGCTAGAGAATTGTAGCGGGCATAGGGGAGCAACTAGCCTGGAGCGCTGCCGACCCCAAAGTACGTGGCGGCGGAGCCCCCTTTGACCTAGCTGAAGGCGGAGGCGGCACAACAGAGAGGCCGGGGACTGAGGCCCACGAACGAGACTGCGACTCGGAGCCCGGACCCCGCAAGAACCAGTGCAACCCGGGCTGCCCGATAGCGGAGTGCCGCTCAGCCAGAACCCCCGCCGGGGAAGTGCCCAGGGGCCGGAGGCGGAAGTAGCGGACCCGGTGGCCCGGTGGGGAGCCCCTACGCAAGGCCGGGGACGCGGCCTACCAGCGGGCTTTGGCCTGCGCGCCTCGACGGGTCCTCCCCTGGCCTACGGGTGACTCTCGTCCGGAGGAAGGAGCATCCAGCGCACCGTCCAGGGGCAGTGAGCGACCCCGGTACACGCAGTGGCGGAGCCCCCCAGAGCACGGCAGGAGGCGAGGCAGCGCGGGGGCGAGGCCGGAATCCTGGGCCCACGTGGAGAACGACGATATAGATACAAGCCCGGGGGCAGAAGGGCGCGCTGCAGACCCATCAGTAGCTCGAGTGTGGCCCGGCTGAAATCCCCGACGGAGCCCAGAGATGAAGAGGTACCCAGGGGCGTGAATCGACGGCGCCGCGACGTGCGGCTGGGCACCGAGACCCTCACGCGAGGCAGGGGACGCGGCCTGCTGGCGCGACGGCCCAGTACCCTGGTGAGAAGAGAGGCGGCACCGGGCCCTGTGTAGTGCCACGGGGCCAACACACGACACACAGCGGGAGAGATCACGGAGACAATCGGTCTTCGCCGTGTGGGCCGAACCCGGCGAGGCCGACCGGCCTCTGGGAGGGAGGTGCGCGCTGGCCCACACACCCCAAGACCTGAGTGAAGCGGCACGTTGGGCATTGTTGACCACAGACCAGTGGGCCTATTGGTCTGATGGTGGGGGGGACGACCGGAGCAGACACACGGCCGGCACAGTGAATCCCTAGAAACCGGAGGCGAGAGTAACCAGCCGAAGACGAGCACCGGTGCACCCGACGCCCGCAGAAACAACGATACTGGACCTCGCCTGGACAACGGGGGTGGGGCACAACTGCACTACCTGGATGGACTCTGCCACGACTATCCTAGGGCTGGTGATTACCGCAGGCCTGTGCCTGGAGAAAGGGCGCCAACAGCGGATCCAGTGACGGAGGTGCTGCCTCTCGCCGGGGACGCGCCAAGCCTCACCACCGTACGGAGTGGTCTCCCCGGGGTGGTCCATGTTCCCGGACCGTACTGACCATTGAAGTCGGCCGCCGGCTCGTACGAACTTTAGCCTGCACGCTCCCGTTTACAAGATGGCTGGCAACAGGGGAGGCAAGAAGGGGGAGTGGACACTGCCGAAAATGCTGAGCAGGGGTCCCGTGAAACAAGACAAGGGGCAACACTCGCCGGGCCCCTCTCGGAGCTCAGCTGAGGCACACGATGGAGAACCACCCGTCACCAGGTCCTTCCTGGAATCTCTCTTCAGCTCTCTTCACGATGACTTTCAGACATTGAAGCGGGAGGTGGCTGGAGAAGTTCGAGAAGTGCGGAGAGAAGTTGAGTCCTTGGGAGAAAGGGTGGCTACCGTGGAAGGTGCAGGACATACGCGGGATGAGGAAATCGAACAATTGCAGCAGGAAGTGATACGCTTGAGGGATCAACAGCTTGACCTTCAGGCACACAATGAAGACCTCGAGAACCGGTCCCGCCGGAACAACATCAGGATCCGGGGAGTTCCATCTAAGGAAGAGGGTGAGGACATTGCTGGGTACTTGCAGGCTTTGTTTAGAGAAATTCTGAATGAACAAGAGGACTTCCCTATTAGGATAGACAGAGCACATAGGGTGGGTCTCACACGCCGGGCCTCGGCACCACCGCCGGATATCCTGGCCTTCCTGCCAGATTTCCTGCTCAAGGAACGGATCCTCCGTGAAGCGCGAAAACAGCAGTCCTTGCACTTCCGGGGACACCCCGTCGCCCTCTTCCAGGACCTCTCGGCTATTATGCTTCAGAAACACAAGGACTTTAAGATAGCACAGACTTTTTGCGAGAACATGGGACGCAATACTCCTGGGGTCACCCCTTCCGCCTCATCTTTCGGTGGAACGGCACCCTGCACCAAATTCGATCCCTCCAGGACACATGTGAAGTACTAGGGATCACCGTGACAGACGGCGAAGCTCCCACGCCTCAGCGGAGACGCATTACCAGGGACGGCTGGCAGGGGGTCCCCAGGCGCCGACTCTCCGGATCCTCTGCTCGACCGGACTCGCCTACTATCAGAGCAGAAATGAATGAAGCAGTATGGGAGGTGGCCAGAAATACTGGTCCGAGTGGTGTCGCGCTGACTGCCTAGGATGACTCCGGGGGGAGATCGACGTATCAGCCTCTTCTTCGCAGGTTTGGGGGTTCCGGGGGAGGGGGGGCGGATAGGAGTGTAGTGGCTGGACGTCCACTTCAGTAACTTACCACAGACTTGTCCTCTGAGGACTGGACTGGGACTATGAGGTTCTGGACAAGGGAATGGGTAGGTAGGGGGGGGAGCGGGGTTTGTTCTGAGTTAAGGTCGAGGGTATGGGGAGTTGGGGAGGGGGGACGGGGGAGTTTTCGTTCGGGGTAGGGGACCCGGGAGGGGAGGGTGGGTCGTCCAGTGCACTGTGCAGGCCTTCGCCACCATAGCGGCTCTCATGCACCCTGTCCTGTCCAGGCGGGGACCTTATGCTTTTACTTCCACCATCTCACATGCCACCGCAACCCTTAAGATAGTGACTCTTAATGTCAGGGGCCTAAACAATCCAGTCAAAAGGCGGGCGGTACTATCTCTACTAGAGAGCACCAAAGCGGACGTCTGTCTCCTTCAGGAGACCCACCTGCTGCCCCGTGACTCACACAGATTGCGATCTCGCAAGTTCCCGACACAATTCTTCTCTTCCAACAACACTAAAACTGCAGGGGTAGCGATCCTGGTAGCCCAACGATTCAGGGGGGAGGTTCTTCACAAACTTGCAGAACACAAAGGTAGGCTGCTGGCCTACAGGTTTAGGGTCGGGGCGCACCATTACGCTTCCCTCTATCACGGGCTGGCTCCACAGACTGTGGCATGTGCTGGGCATGGAAAAACTATCACTGACAGCAGCGGGGGATATAGAGCAATTTGATGATCTGTGGCAACCGTTCCGGTCCCTGCTGCTTGCTGAATTCAAGGAACTTACTTGCCCCAAATACCTCCGCCTCTTGAGGCTCACGACACCTACAGACTCGGTCACTCAAGAGTAAGTTGGAGGGGTCTCTTCCGTTGATGTAGGACCGGGGTAGAGGGCAAAGGATAGGCCTGTGCACTGGACGAGGGGGGGCATGGGTAGGGGATCCGGGAGTTGGGGTTTAGGGGGGTCTTCTTGGGGGGAGGGTTATTATTCTACGGCCCGTCCTTAGTGTCGCTGCGGACTGGTCTGCGCTTCAGATACCTATTGGAGATTCTACTGCTACGTGCGCGGCCAGGGTCGCAATGATCTGCAGCCTTAAACGCTTTGTATGTTTGTCTCCTTGTGTTGCACCAATAAAATACTTTAAACCTAAATAATCTCTCACTAATATTCCCTTTGATAAGTTTTTGTATTGCATCTTGATTAACAACGTTGTTTTTCTACATGCAGAAAATTGATCATATGGACTATTTTTCCTGAAGTTGATATCACTATTACGATTGTAAGAGTTTCTCCTTCCCATGCTCCCCCCTTTTTTCCCTCCTTTCCTTTTCCTTATCTCATTGATTGTTCCTTGATTTTTATTATGTTCTCCATATATTGTATTTCATTATACTTGCTGTTTTCTTACCTTGTATTAATTGAATTTTTTGATGAATAAACTTAGTTGTTAAAACTCAAAAAAGAAAATAAATCATCATGTTATTATGTAAATATAGATATAATGTAAAATAACATATGCCAATTATAGTTATGTACAGCTTAAAGGACATGTTTTATCATAATTATGCACATAGGTGCATAATTGCTGGTGATTGTGTGATTGAACCACAAATGCGTTTACCATGCCTGAACCATGAAGTCTAAACAACAAAATTCTTAATCACGAACATGCTTTACCATGCATGCCATTACAACGAATCATGTGTTGTTAAGGCATTTTTAGTAAATACATATTTGTGGTTAAGAATTTAATCCCCCGACCCCTGCACCTGCCCTGAGTTCCTAAAGTACCCCACTTCCCCCATCCCTAGATACTTTTTCACCTCCGCCCTCCCCATATCCCTAAAACCAACCCCTAATCCCTAAAAAAGACCCTGCCCCCGCCCCCGCCCTGACAAGTCCTGTAAACTGAACTACCCGCTACGACCTATATTCGACCCTGCCCCCTTAACTCCTAAGTGTTATCACAATCCCTGTCCCCCGCCCTGAACCCTAAAACGCCCCCCTGATCACTGGAAACTATCCCGAACCCCCCAACCCCTGAAAACAACCCTGAACCCGCCCAGTCTCTCAAAACACCCCGACCCACCCCCTAGCCCAGAAAACTACCTCCGACCCACACTCAGCCCACAAAACAACCCCTGACGCCCTCAGATCACCAAAGAACCCCAACCCAGCCTAACTTTAAATAACCCCAACCCACTCCCCAGCTCAGCAAACGACCCCAGACCCACACTAAGCCTAAAAACAACCCAGGCCCACCCCCCAAGCCCCCTTACCTCACAACAATCGCTTCCTGTTTCCATCCGTATGCCTTAACCACGCACATGCATGGTTATGGTTTATGCGCGGTACGGCTTGCGTAGTTCAGCCTTCGTTGTTAAGGCTGTTCGTTGTTCAGCCTTCGTGGTAAAGGCTGTTCCCCATTGCTGGCAGAAGAAATGCATTATGTATATGTAGTATTTAAATCCTGAAAAATAATACCTGAAAATTAATGTATTCCCCCTGCACACCAGTGTGCTCTAAGTTACTCAAAGTAATGAGTGTGTAATCAATTTTAATCAATTGTGTGTTGACATATATGACCAAATATAGGTGCACAAAGCTGTGCACGCAACGCAAGGTGCACCACTCTCGACCCTGAGGGTCTTTCCAAATAAACCAAGAATATTACAATTTTGTGCAATGTTTTAACACATTCATTCATGCTGATTTTTGCAAGAATTCTCTTTTTTTTCTTATTTTCTTTTTTTAACGTCTGTTAGACTTGATAGACAAGAAATGATACGAAAACATATAAATGGCCAGTTATGGCCTATCGGAAAATTCGATATACAATGTTACATCATCTGATCTCATCCAAAAACATTTATTTCCTTGTTCTGTTTGTTAAATTCACAATGCATTTCGGGTTTTCGATGAACCCTTCTTGAGGGGCACTGAAAAGCAAAGTCAAAAATACAACTTCTTATGATATATATAATCGTCACCTAGGAACAGTTGCCAATATGATGGTAAAAATCGTTAACTATTGGTTATGCTATACCTTAAAGACATGCAAGTATATAAAAGACGTGCAAGTATATAAAAAGACCCCGTGACTCAGATTTATATGCGGCGTCACACAACTCCCTCCACAAACGATAGTACTGCAGTTTTAACATTCATCGGTATGCCAGGTTGCTTTAATTTTTTAGATGGCTGTCTGCACAGTTTTGACACAGATCTCCTATAGGAATGGTATGCATGAGAAACACGTGATGCACAACTGGTGTCAGTTATTCGGCACATTGCACAGTTCAGTTTTTGCTTATTCACAGAAAAGCTCAGAAAGCGGTCATCAGTTGATTTCCATTGATTCAAATTCACGTGGTTCACCGTTGTTTATAGATACGCGTAGAATTAGGGTGTCAATTACGTTCCATTGTTTCTGGGTCACGGGGTCTTTTTATATACTTGCACGTCTTTAAGGAATCATCTAATCAAATGGAGAAAGATCACTTGTCCTGCATAACCAGGGTATGCAGTATTCGTTCTTACCAGTCCCAATATAACCCTCATGCACGTGTGTTAGATGGCCGTTTGAGCGGTTTATCTTGGTTCTCCGCTTTCCCTCACACGTGTGTGCATAATCATCGTTTTTTTTTGTTGTTTTATGCACCCTCCACCAGGAGGTTGTACCCTTGGTTAGGATCAGTAGTGATCAGTGATTCGTGCGTGATATAGTGAGGTGAAAGGAATTAAAAATCTCTTGTTGCCAGATTAATATGTTTAATGGTTCTGGTTTGGAGATAATAAAATTGATTTAAAGTGAATGAGAGTGATTATGACTCTCTCACATTATTATTTGTGAAGTAGATCGACATGTTTCAGCCCTTGTGTGCCAGTCGGTCAGTTGGGCTTTCTTCAGGACCAATGTGATGATTGTGGAGAGGCCGATTGGCGTCTCTGAGTGTGAAAAGCAATACAGGTATTTCCTAGTATGCTAGTTTCCAATTATGAAGCGTTATTCATTATGGCTCCTTGAAGGTCTCTAGGTACCTTTGGTTTGGGTTATTATTACCACATCGGGATTACCAGTGGGTCAGAGAGGCCTTCTTCGGTCTCATTCGGCACGACTTGTGCTGACTCTACCACCCGGTCCCGTCTTTAAGGAATAGCATAACAAATAGTTAACGATTTTTACCATCATACTGGCAACTGTCCCTAGGTGGCGATTTTATATTGTAAGAAGTTGTATTTTGAACTTTCAGTTCATCTGAAGAAGGGTTCATCAAAAACCCGGAATTCATTGGGAATTTCACAAACAGAACAAGGAAAGATTTTGGATAAGATCAGATGATGTAATATTGTATATCAAATTTGCTGATAGGCCATAACTGTCCATTAATATGTCTTGCATAATTTTCTGTTGTCTATCAAGTCTAACAGACTTTAAAAAAAGAAAATACAAGAAAAAGAAGAATTCTTGCAAAAAACAACATGAATAAATGCGTTAAACATTTCATAAAATTCTAATAATATTGGTTTATTTGGAAAGACCCTCAGGGTCGAGAGTGGTGCATATGAGTTATTTAAACATAAAAGTGACATTAGAGCAAGAAAAAGGTTAAAATCTTCATCTGTATCTGGTTAGATATTCACTTTAAAGGGGTGCTGTAACATACAATTAAGGAAATCATAACATTCAAAAAGAGGTAAATGCTGAGTTAATATATGGATGTAAAACCACATGAAACTAATAATTTCATCTTTCTTAACAGACAATTAATGAGGAGGGAGGGATTAGAAAATGGGCCCTGGTACAGCCACCCAAAAGTGAAGGAGACCGATTCAAAGGATTGTATCATTTCAGAAGGTTCGCAGTGTATGCCAGACCTAGAGCCGAAGTGGAGAATCCAAAAGCGTAGATTCCTCATTATCTGCAAGGTCTAGCCTCCCAAAAGAAAGGATGCAACATTAAACACTGATTGTTCTCAACTTGCTGTTTGTTCATAATACTTTTCTTTTTACTTCATATTTGTTACGGTATTCATTCATCATGTGTCAAGGATGGGAAACATCACTTACAACGAAACTTTTACAACGCACTACCATTACAACGCGGTCATTACAACGCAAACTATTACAACGCATTGCGCTGGGGGGCGCTCTAGGATAGGGAATAGGTTAATTTACTATCCAATAACCTTCCCTAGTGTCCACGGGGACTGGAGTTGGAATAGTAAATTAAACTATTCACTATCCAACACCCAAAAGCGCTATGCGTTGTAATGGTATGCGATGTAAAAACCGCGTTGTAAAGGCAGGCGTTGTAATAGCCTGCGTTGTAACGTCATACATCCGTCAAGGATAGTTGACAATTTTCTATATACTATGAATAAACAGAAGAAACTTAGGGGTCGATTAGGATGGCGGACGGAAACGGGTACCGTCCGCCGTGGCCGCGGAAAAATCACTCCCGGCCGCACCGCGGAGATTCCGCGGTTGCAATTAGGATATCCATGTCAAGAAACTCCGACCGCGGCGGGCGGATCACATCAAACACCGTCCGCGGCGGACGGAACCAATAGAACACCCACCGCCGCGGACGGACATGACGCGGGAACAGGCCCAACCGCCGTCATACCTGCGGAGGGTCCGTCTGCGCGATTAGGATAATGCCGCCATTCCAACGGAACTCACCGCCGTCCTCCACCATCGCGGAAACAATACTTCCGAAAACTGACCATGACTGCGGAAGTACCACACAAACACCATCCCTGCCGTCAAACCAATTACAAAATGGCAGACGGAAGTAAATAGAAAATACAATAAACCGAACACCCAACCACCAGAAACACCCACCCCCAGCAACTACACGCCCCAATGACACCCCCCCAGCTCCAAAAAATGCACAAAAATCACCACACCCACAGAACACCTGATTGCCTACAACCATTGGGACACCACCACCACACAGAGTATAAAAAGACACCCTCCCACTACCACAGTACTTTGCATCACAGCATAGCTGCAAGCAAGAGCCACATCACCACGAGCAGCAGACACACACAAACACACATACTACCTGCTCACAAACACACACACCACACAACTCAACCCAACACCATCCCTACACACCACACACCTGCACATCCCACCCCACCACACCAACACCTTGCACATCACACACCATGGCACCCAAGAAAAATCCTAAATTCACTGACACTGAGTTGAAGGTCATGGTGGATGAAATCATCCGTGTCGAACCACAGCTCTTCGGCAACCTAGTCCAGCAGACAACCTTGGCAACCAAAAACCACATGTGGGACAGGATAGTGACCAGAGTGAATGCGTCAGGCACCGTGCCACACACCAAACACGACATCCAGAGGCGGTGGCACGACCTCAAGGCAAGGGTGAAAGGCATCAGGGCGAAGAACCACCTGCGGGCAAACCACACTGGCGGTGGCACTCCCCCGGAGCCCTTACCATTTGCTGAATGGGAGGAGAAGGTGCTGGGCATACTGCACCCTGAGAGCCTGGAAGGAATCGAGGAGGGAGAAGAGGCTGGTAAGTACAAACAAATGACCACGATCACACTGCCATGGTCTGGCATGCACAACTGACAAGAAACATCTCCCTGGCCCCAATCCATGCATGTGGACCACACAGTCACCCAAATGTGAAGTCCTCAGCTCAAATGCACCCACCATGACCAACCACAAATGTTGCCTCCTACGTTCCCATGCTTGCATGTTGTCAGAGCAACCAGCACCACAACTCCCAACAGGCCCCCATGTCCACAGGGAGGGATGGCGGTGTGGGGGGGTGAGAGAGAGACCAGCACTACAACTCCCAACAGGCCCCCATGTCCACAGGGAGGGATGGCGGTGGGGGGGGGGTGAGAGAGACCAGCACTATAACTCCCAACAGGCCCCCATGTCCACAGGGAGGGTGGTGGTGGGTGGGGTGTGTGGGAGACCAGCACTACAACTCCCAACAGGCCCCCATGTCCACAGGGAGGGATGGCGGTGTGGGGGGGGGTGTGAGAGAGGTGTGTGGGATGTGTGGGAGACCAGCACTACAACTCCCAACAGGCCCTCATATCCACAGGGAGGGATGGCGGTGTGGGGGGGGGGTGAGAGAGAGACCAGCACTAGAAATCCCAACAGGCCCCCATGTCCACAGGGAGGGTGGTGGTGGGTGGGGTGTGTGGGAGACCAGCACTACAACTCCCAACAGGCCCCCATGTCCACAGGGAGGGATGGCGGTGTGGGGGGGGTGTGAGAGAGGTGTGTGGGGTGTGTGGGAGACCAGCACTACAACTCCCAACAGGCCCCCCTGTCCACAGGGAGGGATGGCGGTGGGGGGGTGTGAGAGAGACCAGCACTACAACTCCCAACAGGCCCCCATGTCCACAGGTAGGGATGGCGGTGGGGGGGTGAGAGAGACCAGCACTACAACTCCCAACAGGCCCCCATGTCCACAGGGAGGGATGGCGGTGTGGGGGGTGTGTGAGAGAGGTGTGTGGGGTGTGTGGGAGACCAGCACTACAACTCCCAACAGGCCCCCATGTCCACAGGGAGGGATGGCGGTGTGGGGGGGTGAGAGAGAGACCAGCACTACAACTCCCAACAGGCCCCCATGTCCACAGGGAGGGATGGCGGTGGGGGGGTGGTGGTGAGAGAGACCAGCACTATAACTCCCAACAGGCCCCCATGTCCACAGGGAGGGATGGCGGTGGGGGGGGGGGGGTGAGAGAGACCAGCACTACAACTCCCAACAGGCCCCCATGTCCACAGAGAGAGCTGGCGGTGTGGGGGGGTGTGAGAGAGGTATATAGGGTGTGTGGGAGACCAGCACTACAACTCCCAACAGGCCCCCATGTCCACAGGGAGGGATGGCGGTGTGGGGGGGTGTGAGAGAGGTGTGTGGGGTGTGTGGGAGACCAGCACTACAACTCCCAACAGGCCCCCATGTCCACAGGGAGGGATGGCGGTGTGGGGGGGTGAGAGAGAGACCAGCACTACAACTCCCAACAGGCCCCCATGTCCACAGGGAGGGATGGCGGTGGGGGGGTGGGGGTGAGGGAGACCAGCACTATAACTCCCAGCAGGCCCCCGTGTCCACAGGGAGGGATGGCGGTGGGGGGGGGGATGAGAGAGACCAGCACTACAACTCCCAACAGGCCTCCATGTCCACAGAGAGGGCTGGCGGTGTGGGGGGGGTGAGAGAGGTATGTAGGGTGTGTGGGAGACCAGCACTACAACTCCCAACAGGCCCCCATGTCCACAGGGAGGGCTGGCGGTGTGGGGGGGTGTGAGAGAGGTATGTAGGGTGTGTGGGAGACCAGCACTACAACTCCCAACAGGCCCGCATGTCCACAGGGAGGGATGGCGTTGGGGGGGTGAGAGAGAGACCAGCACTACAACTCCCAACAGGCCCCCATGTCCACAGGGAGGGTGGTGGTGGGTGGGGGGTGTGAGAGAGCGGTAATTGATTAGTAATGTTGTTACCAAAACCATGTCATGTCCACAGCATTGATCATGATAATCTTGTCCCTCAGGTGATCGCAACTTGACTGGCGCAAGCACCAACCGCCAGCACCAGTCACCCCCCTCACAGCACGGACTCTCTGGGGACGAGCCCATTGCCAGCTCAGACGCAGAGGACGAAGCGGGACCAAGCAGACTTCCAGGGCCATCAGGGTCACAGGACATCACTGCCTCCACCACCACGGCCTGTATACCCACACCATCACCTGCCATAGTGAGCTGTGCAGCCACCACCACTCCTGCCTGTGCCACCCTGCCTGACCCATCAGCCGATGATGGGCCATCTACATCCCAGGCAAGCAGGGAGAGTGGACGTGAGAGGACACAGGTGAGGGCACAGCACACAACCAGGAGTGCAGTTGTCCGACGAGGTGGGGAAGGACACCCACCCCATCCTGCCGCCGAAACCCTGGAAGCCATTGCAAGAGTCAATGCCTCCTATCAGCGGGCGCAGGAACAGTCTGAACGGGCCCACCAAGACTCACAGGAGAACAGCAATCTGTTGCGGTCCATAGATACGCCCATAGGGCAAATTGTCGACATCATGGGCCAAGCAACTGCTCTGTGGAGGGACTGGCTATCCCGCGCACCACCACCTCCCTCACCCTAGTGCCCAGCGGGACCGCTCCCCAACACCACCGCCACCCACACCTGAGCCCACGGACATGGAGGTGGCCCCTGACCAACCTGCCCCCACAGCTGTCTCCGCTCCGGCTCCAAGACGGAGGGGCCGTCCGAGGCTGGATGCAGGTGAGAACAGTGGTGTTACCCCATCTACCCGCTCTAAGAGGGGGTGCCAATGACTTCACCCTTGTCTGAGCCTGCCATTCACCCTGAAAACTATCCTGTCCCACAATGCCAACCATTGCCACACGTCTGTTGGACTAGCTGGACATCACACATTGTGGTGTCCCCACGGTGATTTCATCTGCCATGACCTTCAACTCTCACTCCCCCACCAACACTTCTTTGTAAATATGCACCAAACAACAATCCTCAACCTGTAAATAAACATCACGTAGACACTCAATGATGTGTTGCCTCCATGTTTTATTCACATGAATGTCTTAGAATCTAACGTTACCAGGTGCAGGGATCAATGTTGTTGAGAATCATGCCTCTGTGGGAGTGACCTAGGGATAATGAGAGAACAACAAACACAGGTCAGGAAAGAGATTCACACCCATCACAACACACTGTACACCATGCCACACATACAACACAATTGTCCTCACAACACACTGACAACACAATTGTCCTTTCAGCACAGTCACCACGCACGTTCTGGACGCAGATTAGCCATCAGTTGGGGGACAATGCTGCTCTGCATGATGTGGGAGTCATGGGCGGAACCGGGAAATCTGGCACACACATGCGAGATGATGTTGTCAGCCAGGCACACCACTTGCACGTTGATCTAATGGTTGTGCTTCCGATTCCTATATACATCTTCACGTGCCTGGGGTGGTATGAGACCAATATGTGTCCCATCAATTGAACCCACCACGTGTGGTAACTGGGCCAGGGCATAGAAGTCCCCTTTGACTGCTGCCAGCTGTGCCTGACGTGGAAAATGGATGTAATCATCCTTGTAATGCATCATGGCATTCGGGACATCCCGCAGAACCATGCTGAACATGGATTGTGACATCCCTCCCGCATGACCAACGGTGTACTGGAAAGTGCCAGTCGCAAAGAAATGTAGTGCCGCCATCACCTTTGCCGTGGGTGGGAAAGCTCCATGATATGTCCTGCGTGGCTGCAGATGAGGTGACAATTGTGTGACAAGCTCCTGCAATCTCAGTCGGTCAAGCCGGTATTTGCGGATCACCTCCTCGTCAACCATGTCCTCCAGCACAGTGTATGGTCGATGCACATTTGGAGCCCTCCTGTGTGGGAGTAGATGGCAGCAGATGTCAAATGACCAACAACGCATAGCTGTGCAACGCTATCACATCTTGAGCACCACAATGCTAATAATACATGTTGCAGACAGTGATGATATGTGTGACCGCCACAATATCTCAGGAAATAGAGCTGACTACACACAATGTACAGCCACAAAGAACATCCTGTGGGCTAACATGTACAATGTAACGTGCACACATGTTAAAACATCTTGCAACAGCACATGACTGAGGGCCCATATGTGGACAAGCATCCACACAGAGACACATGTACGTGCACAAACAACATGAATTTGGAAGACACCCTACTTGTATTCATGCACCCATGAACACACAGACAATGCCCCCTCAGCTGACATGCATGGGCACACAACAACAGACACGCATACACAGAATGCATGTACACACACATCATTGTTACTTGCACACACAAACAACACACTCACAACAGATAATGAATGTGTGTACACACCCTTGCGGTACTGTGTAGATGTGTAGAAATGAACACGTGTGTCCACAAGACCAAAACGTCAACACGTCGCAATGCACATCTGACGCTACTTTGGCCCACAACACTAGCCTTTGTTAACCACTGGCAAGGTCTACAGTCTGAGCACACATGCAAAAAATGGACATGAATGTCGCACGTGGACATGGTTCACAGACTAAACATCAAAAATCTTACAGCATTCCGGACATGTCCTGACACACTCATACAACTAAGAAGATTACATGTGTGCGGAGACATGAAGTGTGTGTACATACGCCATCTGGGGACGCCTTCCACCAACACAGGAGATGACCGATTACACATCAAATATGCATGACATATGCTGTATGGTCAATGACCATCCCGGTTGCACCCCGGGAAAATGCATGTGCACACTACCGCGGCGGTGCATCATTTGAAATCTGTCACTCACTGGCCCCGCTATGGCGGTGCACGCCTTCCGCGGTGGCAGTGTAGGCAAACACATACATTTGATGATGCAATCTGAAATGGCAGTTGAAACAACCCCTTACAGTGTTATTGCCTCATCCACCGCCAGTCCATGCCGGTCACCCACCGCCAGTCCAGGCCGTCACCCACCGCCAGTCCAGGCCGGTCACCCACTGCCAGTCCAGGCTGGTCACCCACCGCCAGTCCAGACCGGTCACACACTGCCAGTCCAGGCCGGTCAGCCACCGCCAGTCCAGGCCGGTCACCCACCTCCAGTCCAGGCCGGTCACATACCGCCAGTCCAGGCCGGTCACATACCGCCAGTCCAGGCCGGTCACCCACCGCCAGTCCATGCTGGTCACACACCGCCAGTCCAGGCCGGTCACCCACTGCCAGGACTGGGCGGTGCCTGGACTGGCAGTGGCTGACCGGCATGGACTGGCGGTGGGTGACCGGCCTGGACTGGTGGTGGCTGACCGGCATGGACTGGCGGTGGGTGACCGGCCTGGACTGGCGGTGGGTGACCAGCATGGACTGGCGGTGGATGAGGCAATAACACTGTAAGGGGTTGTTTCAACTGCCATTTCAGATTGCATCATCAAATGTATGTGTTTGCCTGCACCGCCACCGCGGAAGGCGTGCACCGCCATAGCGGCGGCAGTGAGTGATTGATTTCAAATGATGCACCGTCACGGTAGCGCGCACATGCGGTTGCCGGTGTGTGAACGTGACGGTCCGTGCACATGTAGCCAATGGGAACAGGTTACACGTTGCGCGTAAGCGCATTCAAAAATTGCGGAAGACGTGCTCCGCCACAACAATGTGAGTCATTGGCTCTTTTTGAATGAAGCATCCAGGGAAAACCAATTGCTGCAGACGTGTGCCACTGGAATGAGCTCAGGGCCCTATATATGTGTGAAGATCTCCTGCACACATTCACTGCTTCCAGCCACTGCTGCCTGCGACCGTCACCTCGACCTGCTGCTCCTGAGCTATCCAACAACTGCTGCCTGCGTCCATCACCTCGACCTGCTGCTCCTGAGCTATCCAACAACTGCTGCCTGCGACCATCACCTCGACCTGCTGCTCCTGAGCTATCCAACAACTGCTGCCTGCGACCGTCACCTCGACCTGCTGCTCCTGAGCTATCCAACAACTGCTGCCTGCGACCGTCACCTCGACCTGCTGCTGCTGAGCTATCCAACAACTGCTGCTGTACTGCCACAGTCGTGAACCTTGCCATGCAGGGAGTGCGAGAGACCCGGTCTCGTCCCTTCACCACAGCGGAGCTGGATGTCCTTGTGGACGGTGTGCTCACCCACTATGAACGGCTCTACGGTGCCCCCGGACAGGTGGTAAGTGAAGTGGGTAACATGTTGGTGGGCATGAGGTGGTCACTGACTCCTTGCTTCTGCAAGCTTGGCGGTGTGCTGTGGGACCTTCACATGTGTTGTACTGCGCATGGCTGCATGAAGATACGTGTTTCTGCAATGTATATGATTGTCAAACATTCCACTGACGTTCCCTTCTTGTCTCCCATCCTGGTAGGTGAAGCGGCACCTTCGCATGGCCGTGTGGAAGACCATAGCACGTGATGTACGGGCAGTGGGGGTGTGCAATAGATGACACACGCACTGCCACAAGCGCTGGGACGACATATCCAGGGTCAGCAAGAACGTTGCGGAGATGACACTGGGGATCATTCTGAGAACAGGCCGCCTTGAACGACGCACCATGACACCTCTAATGCACCGCATTATTGCTGTGACGCATCCTGACCTGTCCGCCCGGCTGAGAGGGGATCAACAGCAAACTAGCGGTAAGCAGACTGTATGTGTCTGTAACTTGTGAGTGAATGCATGTATCCATGCACAGACACAGTAGTGACATCCGTGGTGCGTATCTTTAGCATATATTGCATGTTGGTGGCATTAGCGGAGTGACCGGTAGCACCCATGTCCGCCAGGTGGACATGCCAGTTGATTTGGATTTGAGGGTTCCAGGACATGCCGTTGAGGTCTGGTGTCCCATGGCATGACATGTGTGGTGGTCTGCATGCACTTGGCCTGTTTGTATGATGTACAGGTTTCACATACACCCACGGATCTATGATGTGTGGATGTGTGGTAGGGGTGGTTCGTGTACAGGATGGGTGCTACATGTCAATCGACTGTACAGAACGGTGTGACTTTGAAACCTTCAGTACGTGAGTGTGTCACTTAGGTTAACATCTCTTCCCTCTCTCTTCCAGCTTTGGCCGAGGGCACTGAGACACAGACGACGGAGATGAGTGGTGGCAATGCATCCGGATCCGAGATGACACACACGCAGACTGACACTGAAGAGGGCAGCCACGGAGAGGGGGACAGAACCGTCCCTGAGGACTCACATGTGGAGACACCAACGCCCTCATCCTCAGAAAGTGTTGGTGAGTCAGCACTGTTGTCACAGACAGGGAGTGGGCAATCGACACCTTCAGTCGGGACACAGCACACAGCGGCCACACTGCCACCCACTGCAACATGTACTGCTCGTGCTCGCCAGAGGAGGGGGAGCAGAGTTGCCTTCGGTGCAGGAACCGCTGCCCCTGCACCTGTGACACAAAGTGCACTTTGTGCAGAGGCTGTTGATCTGCTGCGACAGCTGTGTGTAGGGCAGACTAACATGATCAATGCATTTCAAGACCACGATAGGAAGTTGGGGCAGGTGGTGGCATTCATGGAGGGGATGCATGGCTATGTTGCTGGTCTCCACAGAACAGTTCAGTCATTGGCAAACACTGTGACCTCAGCCAATGTACAGTCGCCTAGACAGGGTGCTACTTCTGTACCACCATCCACACCATTTGATGTTACAGGGGAGAGTGAGTCATCAGACCAGGCCTCTTATTCAGGTTATTACACTAGGAGCAGCCACAGGCAGCAAGGCAGGGCACGGAGGGCACAGACACCATCCCCTAGGACTGGGATATCTTTCTCCGAAGACGACGTGAGCAACACTGGAGTTGACACACAGGGTCATCAAGGGGTGTTGGTGGAAATGGAATCACATGCTACACAGGCATCCCCCACAAAAGGGACTCCCAAGCCAAGGCCACCTCCCAAGAGCAGGGACACTCCCAAGGACAAGGACAGTACCAAGGAAAGGGCACCTCCCAAGATCAGGGACACTCCCAAGGACAGTACCAAGGAAAGGGCACCTCCCAAGAGCAGGGACACTCCCAAGGACAAGGACAGTACCAAGGAAAGGGCACCTCCCAAGAGCAGGGACACTCCCAAGGACAAGGACAGTACCAAGGAAAGGGCACCTCCCAAGAGCAGGGACACTCCCAAGGGCAAGGTAGCTTCAAAGGAGAGGGACACTACAATGGACAAGTCTGCACCCAGGGACAGGACACCTCCTACGTCCAAGGCACATCCCATGGGCAAGGGTTCTCCCATGGACACGAGCACCGTCAAGGACAGGCATATTTCACCCCTGGCTGCACTGAGGATGATGTTTAAGGAACGTACAACACATGTGTCAGCAGTGGAGTCCCCCCATACCTCTACTCCCATCCACGCCCCGCAGAAGCAGAGGAAGGAGTGTTGCATCCCCCATTACACATGATGCAGAGGGCAGAAGGCAGGCCCACAGCAAACAGCAGGCAGGGTCCAGCACGTCCCCGAGAGCAGACCACCACAGGCACATGATACACCTTTGATGTCTGATGATGCCACTCCACTTACCAGTCCAGTCATGTCCGGGGTGCCCCTACGTTTTACAAAGAAACGGAGACACACACCAGTGAGACCTGACCACCCCAATGTCGCTCCAGTACAGCTGTCCCCAGCTCCCAGAGCCACCCTGCCTCCTGGCCCATACAGCCCTGTGGCTCATCATTTCAGTGGTCCTAGTGGCTCATCTGCAGTTCACTCTCATGTGTCAGATAGTGGCACTGTGTCTATTGTTCGCTGTCATGCATCATGTAGTAGCACTGTGTCAGTTGTGCCCTCTCCTGTTGCAGGTACTGGCACTGTGTGTGTCCGCCACTCTCATGTGTCAGATGCAGGCATGGTATTTGTTGGTCAGTGTACAGGGACATGTCCTGGCAGTGTGTCTGGGTCTATGGCTCATGTGTCAGTCAGTAGATCTGTGGCTGTGTCTCACACTCCGGTTGCTGGTGCTGGCGGTGTGTCTGGGTCTATGGCTCATGTGTCAGTCAGTAGATCGGTGGCTGTGTCTCACACTTCTGTTGCTGGTGCTGGCGGTGTGTCTATGGCTCATGTGTCAGTCAGTAGATCGGTGGCTGTGTCTCACACTCCGGTTGCTGGTGCTGGCGGTGTGTCTGGGTCTATGGCTCATGTGTCAGTCAGTAGATCGGTGGCTGTGTCTCACACTCCTGTTGCTGGTGTTGGCGGTGTGTCTGGGTCTATGGCTCATGTGTCAGTCAGTAGATCGGTGGCTGTGTCTCACACTCATGTTTCTGGTGCTGGCGGTGTGTCTGGGTCTATGGCTCATGTGTCAGTCAGTAGATCGGTGGCTGTGTCTCACACTCCTGTCGCTGGTGCTGGCGGTCTGTCCGAGGCAAGTAGTTCAAGCAGTCCACCAGATTCTGTGGTGTGAGGTTTAGTTGCCATCACTCACATGTCATTTAACTTTGTGTGTAGATTGACGAATGTAACCACCTAGATATTATTATTGTCCTTGTCACGGGTCGCTAGACACACGTACTTGGGTTGCCTCTGATGTTCCTGCTGTGTTTTAAACACTGCCCTGTTGCTGTTCTGATACTGCATTGTGCTCTCTCACGTGCTGCCTCTGATGTACCTGCTCTGTTGTAAACAATGCCCTGTTGCTGTTCTGATACTGCATTGTGCCCTCTCATATGCTGCCTCTGATGTAGCTGTTCTGTGCAATGGACTGCTGATGCACTTACCCCCTCTCATGTGATGCCAATGATGTAGCTGTTCTGTGCAATGGACTGTTGATGCATGTGGCCCCTCTCCTGTGCTGCCTCTGATGTAGCTGTTCTGTGCAATGGACTGCTGATGCACTTACCCCCTCTCATGTGATGCCAATGATGTAGCTGTTCTGTGCAATGGACTGTTGATGCACGTGGCCCCTCTCCTGTGCTGCCTCTGATGTAGCTGTTCTGTGCAATGGACTGCTGATGCACTTACCCCCTCTCATGTGATGCCAATGATGTAGCTGTTCTGTGCAATGGACTGTTGATGCACGTGGCCCCTCTCCTGTGCTGCCTCTGATGTAGCTGTTCTGTGCAATGGACTGCTGATGCACTTACCCCCTCTCATGTGATGCCAATGATGTAGCTGTTCTGTGCAATGGACTGTTGATGCACGTGGCCCCTCTCCTGTGCTGCCTCTGATGTAGCTGTTCTGTGCAATGGACTGTTGATGCACTTACCCCCTCTCATTTGATGCCTCTGATGTAGCTGTTCTGTGCAATGGACTGTTGATGCACTTACCCCCTCTCATGTGCTGCCAATGATGTAGCTGTTCTGTGCAATGGACTGCTGATGCACGTACCCACTCTCATGTGATGCCTCTGATGTAGCTGTTTTGTGCAATGGACTGTTGATGCACTTACCCCCTCTCATGTGCTGCCAACGATGTTGAATTCCCAAAACACACCTGGCACCTCTTAAATCTGTGCTCAACCTCGCGGCTAGGCTTATCACGGACTGCAAACGATTTGACCACATCTCTCCCGCCCTTAAATCCCTTAAATGGCTCCCCATTGAAGGTAGATCCACATATAAAACCGCCTGCATTACGCACAAAATCCTCCACCAAAACACACCGGCATACCTCTCCAATAAACTGACCAAAGCAGGCTGCACGCGATCACTGAGAAGCTCCAACACCCTCCTACTTATCCCCCCCTTCAGAAAAAGAATTCCACTCAGTCACGCTCCTTTTCAGGCAATGCCCCACTTATTTGGAATGCCCTCCCTAAAGATCTCCGCTGTAACCAGTCCTACCCCAGCTTCAAAAAAGAACTCAAACTGCTTCTCCTTAATAAATACTGGGGTTTCTAATCCCTCCCTGGTAGCCTCGCCCCTCTGCATCACCCCACCTATCTGCTCTGCATATGACTTGTGACCACCCGCCTGGCCAACTCCCTTTCCTTCTATCTGATCACCTTACCTCCCCTCCTCATGACAGTCAGTTCTCTTGCATGTTTTTGTATACCTGTGAGGCTTCCCGCCAAACTGTGACCGCTATTTTGTATGACTCATAGTGTCTAGCAATTGTTTTTACTTTTTTATCTAGATGTCATGTATCCTATGTGGACTTGTTCTTTTATTATTCCCTTGTCTGTGCGTATACACACTGTACCTGTATGGAAACACCTTGTAAAGCGCTCTGATACTCCTGGGTCCAGCCAGCGCTATATAAAACCTCTTAAATAAATGAAATAAATAAACGATGTAGCTGTTCTGTGCAATGGACTGTTGATGCACTTACCCCCTCTCATGTGCTGCCAATGATGTAGCTGTTCTGTGCAATTGACTGTTGATGCACTTAGCCCCTCTCATTTCCTGCCTCTGATGTACCTGCTGTGTTGGCCACAATGCTCTGTTGCTGTTCTGGTACTGCATTGTGCCCTCTCATATGCTGCCTCTGATGTAGCTGTTCTGTACAATGGACTGCTGATGCACTTACCCCCTCTCATGTGATGTCAATGATGTAGCTGTTCTGTGCAATGGACTGTTGATGCACTTGGCCCCTCTCATTTGCTGCCTGTGATGTAGCTGTTCTGTGCAATGGACTGTTGATGCACTTACCACCTCTCATGTGCTGCCTCTGATGTAGCTGTTCTGTGCAATGGACTGTTGATGCACTTACCCCCTCTCATGTGCTGCCAATGATGTAGCTGTTCTGTGCAATGGACTGCTGATGCACTTACCCACTCTGACGTGCTGCCAGTGATGTACATGATCTGTTGTACCCAATGCCCATGCTCTTGGATATTCTGATATTATGCACCTATTATGTTGAATAAAGCTAATAAATCATGTTTTGTGGTTTGTCGTTGTCATTCCTGGTTGTGTACTTCAATTGTGTATGTTTTGGTGCGATCGTCAATGTATTTCCTGTGACATGACACTCCCCCTTCCAACGTCACTGCCCTGCCAGGTACTCCCCTTCCGTCAGCAATTGGTGAGTTGGCGTACCTGCGTCGTCGTCGATGATGGTGCATGACTTGCTGGTGGTGGAGCACGAAGAGTATCGGAAATGCATGCAGCGCTGGGTCCATGACGGCGATCTGCTTGTGGTGTGTATCTCCGCTGTGGTGATTCCGCCGTGTTCAGGCAGGTTGTTTTTCCGCAGCGAATTTATGTGTGTTTTCCGCCATCGTGATTTGGAGGAGAGTCCGAGACGTCATTCCGTACGGCGGTGTGTCTGGATTGGGTGCGTCCGCTGCGGGGTCGGGTGTACTTCCGCGGCGGTGCGTGCTCTGCCGCCGCGTACGGAAATTTGACTGTGTTTCCCATCCTAATATGGCGGACGGAGTGTCAGCAGCAGGCGGATGGAAAAAAGGCTTTTTCCGCCTACTCCAGGACGGCGGACGCCCTTCCGTCCGCCATCCTAATGAGCCCCTTATTTCCCGAAATAAAAGAACTAATCATATTTCACCGTTTTGTCATCTTGCAATGCAATATTTTGATATATGTATGGTATGAGCTGGACATCTTGTAAGGTGTGATGCAAAAATGTTTTATGCAAATATGACACACCATAGAGTTAAAAAATAATTTAACAAAATATTGAAAAAGCCAATATGGCACACAGCACCTGCTGCCAATACAATGCAGTGTAAAGTACCAGGAACCAGAAGGTTATATAAGTATAGAAATATCTTTTTTTAGGATTCAGTGACTAAATTGCATGTATTGAGCCATTACTTTCCATCAATCTCCTCCACAGTGTGGCAAATAAGTCTCATTGTAATCATAAAGATCCTCTTCTGTCACCTCCTTCTCCTATACCTTGTTTTTATATTTTACATTTTCAGGATTATGGGAAGGAAGGGGGGGGATTGAATCCAGAATATCTTTTACATTTTGTATACACTTACTACTTGCCCACGTTATGGTAATTTGCAAGAGCAAACTACTGCTTTTGCGATAATTCGCAATTTGCGAATTGTAAATACATTAGGTTAAAGAATAACTATTAGGTAACCAATATTAGGAAATGACACAAAAATGGTGAATCAATATTTACTCATTTCGCTACTCTATTTTTGCAAATATACCCATATAGTGCTTTGATACTTTTTAACTAGCCTTCTTGGCAGTTGCAAACCAGTTTATGACTGGTTTGCGAATCATAAAACATTTTTGTCTCTTGCCCTTACTTACATCCTTAACAGGAGTAAATCTGCGACTGTTTTCAGGGTAGGAAGTAACCTGCAAATTACTTATTTATATTCACAAACTCATAGGTTTCTGCTTTTCGTCATCTTTTGGAGTGCCAAACGCTAATGAGATTTATTCACTGGGGCTTGGGCGTAATTCAAAATGTGAGTAAATCCAATTACGAGTGCAAGTTACCTTTTGTGAATCACAAATGTGAATTTTTAAGTCATAAATTAAGCTGTATGCGCACCTAAGTCAGAATTATGTCTTCAATAACATGTTGTCGAAATTAGTAGGAGCAATTTATGGTGTAGGCATCCCCACAAGCTGGGTCTTCTCTTCCCTTCCATGGGTCCATGGTTCATAGTGGCTGAGGCGTACGCCCTGCAGGTGGCATTTCTAGATCCAGGAGGTGATACTTCCAGGTCACTGGTAGAACTTCCTTATTCTAGTAACAAGGTACACTTACTCGCACTTAACAACATTGCACTTTGTAAAGCGTACTGTGCTTCTTCAGATTGCCCATCGGCTTTCATTCCTACATGTTTTTGTGCTTTCCCCTCCAGTTTTCTAATCTTTAGTGGAGGATTTTGAGATTTTTTTTTATACATTCTCTCATTATCACCTGGTTTCTCTTCTGTTATTTGGTTATGCTAGGGCTCCTTCCACATTCCTGAAATATATTCAACCATTGCTCCAGTTCCTTTGCCAGCAGACCATAGCAAGTTGTGGAAAAGGTTCAACATACGTTCCCCACTCATCTCTTTGCAGAACCGGTAAGAACCTGATATTCTTATATTTATTTATGGATTGTACTCCTGCATATCAAGGCAATGAATATTGTGATTCAAGAACATCGTGGACAAATTATCAAAGACCAAAATACCAAACGGTAAGTGCAGATAGAGGAAGTATCGATCTATTATTCCTAACTACACCTTGAAGATATATATATATTTTGTTATTGTACATGTATGTGGAGTTAGTGATAGAAAATCTATGCTTACCTTCTGATATTTTGGTAATTTTGTGTCCTCGTTATTTGTATACCTTGATATTCTAGCTTTGAAATTCAGGGGGCATACCTTATTTATGTTATGGAAAATAATGATTGAGAGCTGAAATGTGTTTCACTTTTTGGAGTCCTAAATTGGAGGTCGGTTACAAAGAGTCCTTGTGAATCACCTGACAGCTTTGTTGCTATTCTCCGGCCCAATCCCCACCCCTCAGGTTACTTCTCCTTTGTCTACTTTTATAATTTGTTGTCAGAGCCCTAGTGAAACAGGTGTAGGGCTGATTATCTTCCGATTCAAACAAAAAAAAACTTTTTGCAACTGACGTACGCTAGGCCCATTGCTGGTCACGCAGTTCAATAGCTGAGCTCCAAGAGGATTGTAAATCTGCCAGTAACCAGTGGTGCTGGAACCATTTTCAGAGTGGGGGTGCTGCCATCAATGTTACCCCCTTTTGTACCGCTTTCTTCGCCATAAATTGGGAGGGTATGCTCAAACGTGAGTCCCTTGCTCACTTTGTCACTGGATTCAAGCAAGCCTGGCTGAAGACGGCTATAATGCCGGTCCCCGGAAGCTTGTTTCCGGTCCAGGGAAGGCGTGGCTTGGCAGTTCGGGCTGGACTGTTCCCATGAGGCACAGGGTCAGAATGATTTGCATATGGCCATGTCTGAACTGGGGTGTCAGAGTGGGCTAAAGAACGGTGATGGATTAAACCTAGATCTGTTGACTGGGTGTGAGTGTTTGATTGGTTCAGATGCTCCATCCATCACCACCCCCTTTTGTACCGCCATCAATGTTACGTCACTGAACTCTTAGGGACTAGAACAGCAAATGAGCCACACCAATTAATAAGGAGAGTGTTATGGGTATGGTATGTAGCTGGTGGTGCATTTAGGAGCACACTGTCGCGAATATGAATAACTAAAGCTTGATTTCGTAGTGCACGGCCATTTACAGACCGCACATTCTCCATTAAAAAGACCATTACATTTGCAAAGACATACAGTTTTAGTGATATAGTACACAAAAAATAATGTATGGAAATCAGGTTTCAGTGAATATTTCTCATTTGTGCATAACCAAGTAAAGTGTCTTAACTCGTTTTGATCCTATTAAAATCTTTGATTCCATCACACTTCTGAATTACAAAAAAAGCTCTTATGGGTGGGTGCTTTCCTAACTGTTTATATGTTTTGAAATATTTGTATAGTTAATTTATAGCCATTTAATTAATTTTGTGTATTAGAAAAAAGACATCCTGCAGCATGTCCTTTCACACCAACATGATAAACCTCAACTTCCATGTTAAAAGAATAAGCAGCCATTTATGGTTTAAATCTTTTATTGGGTTTTCAAAACAGGAAAAACAAATAGACCACATTTCCCCATCAGATGCAATAGTGCTAGTTCTTGCGTTAAAACCCCTAGGGCGTAAGGTAACCAATATATTGACAATGTCATAAATGTAGGGGTCTTGCAACGGGGAAACCCAGTCCGCAACCCCCCCATCCCCCTCCTTGTCCTCAAAGCAAAGGAGTAAGTAAAGGAAAATTACCACATCCCTAATGGGAGGCCATAGGTCAAACATCAGCCCTTAGTCTTACGCCTGTGCGGCTGAACTTTAGGTTCCTCGAGTGGAGTGTCTGCAAGGCGAAGCAAGCGTAAATAGCGAGGGCAGCTCAATTCCCTAAACTCCCCTTTGAGTAGAGTAAAAAATGGTCGCCAAAGCGCTGCGAATTCCTCTCTCCTCCCCTTTTTTGCTAGAGTTAACTTCTCCATCCCCAATATCATCCACAACCTGTGGAGCCAGCCAGTGTGTGGGGGAGGTTGAGTGGTCCTCCAGTGCGCCACAATGTTTTGGACGGCCGCCCCCAGCGCAATCGCTATGAGTCTCCCTCTTCTGGACTTCAAGGGGTACATCAATGCATTAGGGAGTCCAAGCAGAACATAAGCGGGGAATCTGGGAAGTTGGGTGTCCAAATGGGAGTCTACTTCATCTAGGATCGAGTTCCAATAGGGTTGTAAGCGGTCACAGCTCCACAGTAAGTGCTCTAGTGTGCCAAGTTCCCCACATCCCCTCCAACAGCGGTCACTAATGCGGGGGTCCCATCGTGTAAGCGGTCCAGCGTGTGGTACCAGTAGGTGGCCACTTTGGTCAGGGTTTCTGTGAGACCAGTGTGGTAGGCCAAGTGCCTGGCTCTATGGTATATGCCTTCTTATTCCTTGTGCGTGAGTTGTCTCCCCAGGTCCCTCTCCCACCTGACCCTCCCTGCGTTGTATGTGTGTATGTTGGTGAGGAGGAGGTGTTGGTACAGGTCGGAAATCAGTTTTTTATCTGAGGTGCGTGTCAACAGCCACTTTTCATACGGGGTGAGGAGGCGTTGTGCGTCGGGTTTGATCGTCGGCTGTAAGGCCCAGTGTTGGACCTGTAGGTAGGGTAGGCGGTCCGCCTCTTGTATGCCATAGTCCTCCTTCACCTTCTGAAAGGGAAGGATGCCGCTTAGATCGAACAGGTGTCCCAGGGCTCTACAGGGCGAGCGTCTCCAGGCAGCAAACGCCTTGGTGTCCAGATCCGGGGAGAAGTCAGGGTTATCGAAAAGTGGAGTCATCGGGGAGGGGAACGAAGTGAGATCATGTTTGACCGCTACTCTGTCCCACACGTCCATCACGGTGCTCATGATCTGTGATGCATAGAAATTGGGAGGCCTATGACATCGCGGTAGAAACGGAACCCCCTAAAGGGGCCTGCCCGCCACCGCTTGGTCTTGGAAGAGCCAAAGCTTGCCCGACTCCAGCTGGTGCCACTCCACCAAGGTGCGGAGTTGCGTCGCTTGATAGTATAAGGCGAGGTCAGGCACCCCCACCCCGCCGTGCGCGGGGGGGAGTATTGCGATCGCATGCTTAAAGGGCGGGCGGCGAACGTTCCAGACAAAGCGGGCCAGGTCCGACTGTGTCCGCTGAAGCCAGCCCGTGGGGGGGCGCAGAGGGAGGGTCTGAAACACGTAGAGGATCTGCGGCAGCAGAGTCATTTTGACGGCCGCAATCCGTCCCAGCCAGGAGTTGGAGTGTCGCTTCCACCTGCTGAGTTCGTCGCTGAGGCGCGAGCGGAGTCTGGTATAATTGGCTTCCGTAGTGGCATGAACGGTGGGGGCTAGCAGAACTCCCAGATAGGGGATAGTGGTGTCGGACCATTTAAGATCAAACTTGCTTTTGGCCTCCACGAGCGTGTCCGGTGACAGGGATATGTTCAGGGCCTCTGATTTCTCTATATTAATTTTAAAACCCGAGGCTAGCGCGAAGGTGTGAAGCTCAATAAAGAGCGCCCGGAGGGATTGCATCGGGTCTGTCAGGGAGAGCAGGATGTCGTCCGCATATAGACTGATCTTATGCACATCGCCGCCGAAGGGAATGCCTTTGATGAGGTTGTGGTGCCTGATCCGCTGCGCCAACGGCTCCATATAGAGGGCAAACAGGATTGGGGAAAGCAGACACCCTTGCCTGGTGCCCCTGCCAATTGGAATGCGCGGGGAGGTATGCCCATTGACCCGGACCGCGGCGTTAGGCTGGCGGTAGCAGTTCAGTATGCGGTTACGGAGAGTCTCTCCCACCCCGACTCGCTGCAGCACCAGCTCCAGATAGGGCCAGTGCACTCTATCGAATGCCTTTTCGGCATCGATGGTGAGCAACATGCAGTCAGGCCGCGTCCGCGACCCGGCCTCGATGAGGTGGAGGACTCGTTTAGTGTTATTGCTGGTCTGTCTTTGGGGAATGAAGCCTGCATGGTCAGGTTCCACTAACTGCTGCATATAGGGCGCCAGCCTATTCGCGAGGATGCCCTTAAGGTCAATGTTTAACAGGGAGATCGGCCTGTAGGAGCTGCACCGGGTGGGATCCCGGCCGGGCTTGGGTATAACCGATATTGCCACTTCTAACAGATCCGCGGTGATGGCACCGGGCTGGTCGAATGTATGGAAGAGGTCCCGCAATAATGGGGCCACCTGATGACAGAGGGTTTTATAGAAGGCCGCTGAGTAGCCATCAGGGCCCGGTGATTTCCCCAGTTTGAGGCGAGATATCGCCGAGATCACCTCCTCCAGACCAATGGGTCGATCAAGGAACTCCGCTTGTGCTTCGTTCAAGGACAGGAGGGGCGCTCCTCCTAGGCAGGCTAGGCCCGCCTGCGTGTCAAGCAGGTCTGCGGCATATAAGTCACCGTAGAAGTCCCCAAAAGCCACGGCCCTGACTAGACCGGATGGTTCGAACGCCCTGTCTTTGGCGTTGCTCTCGCAGTTTACTCGCCAAGAGTCTCCCGCAGCGACCCCCCCCAGAATACGCGTGTCGTAGGTGTAGGGCTGCGTATTCTGCCACATCTTGGTCCAGGGCCGCCAGCATCTTCCTCTCCTTACAAAGTTGGCGCCACGCCCGGACCGCCCCGGTGCGCTGGTGCATCTGCTCCAGCTCCGCCACACGCTGGGTGATTTCCGCCCGTTTCTGAGCGCGGTCTCTATTGTTAGCTGTGGCGATAGAGATGAATTCTCCGCGGAGGACCGCCTTGCGCACGGCCCACTGGATGCCCTTGGTAGTGTCCGTGTTGGCATTATGATTAAGAAACTGAGCGATGGCGGTTTTGATCCGCTCCACTACAGCAGGGCTCTGGAACAGGGCGTCTCGTAGGCGCCAATGTCGCTGTGGGCCAGGTGTGGTTGGGAAGGGAAAGAAGCCAGCACCGGAGAGTGATCCGACAGAGAGGTCGGGAGGATGTCGACATCTTTTGCGCGGAGCACCAGCTGTGAGGAGCACAGAAAATAATCAAGTCGTGCGTAAGACTTGGGGGCGGCTGAGTAGTGGGTGTATGCTGTGGCTTGTGGGTGGAGGTGCCTCCATAGGTCAACAAGGCCCAGGTCGGAGAGGTGAGCGTGGCCTGTCCCGAAAAGTGCCCCCACTTGACCATAACGTTGGCCTGAACGATCTGCTGTGTTATGGAATACTAAGTTGAGATCGCCTCCTAGCAGCAAGTGTGATTGTGTGTTAGCTGTGGCCGATTCTAGTGCTGTGTGCAGGAATTTCTCTTGTCCCTCTTTGGGTGCATATATGGTGCCCACTAGGAGTGTCTGCCCCGCAATGAGAAAGCGGTGGATCAGCAAGCTGCCCCTGATCTCCGCCTCCTTCTGCATAACCCGCCCCTCAAAGGATCTAGACACTAGGATCGCCACCCCCGCTACCTTCTTGGTTGCCGACGAGAAAAACTGGAAAGGGAAGGACCGGGACTTAAGTCGATGGTGATCTTTTGGCAGTAAATGTGTCTCTTGTAGGAGGCAGATATCTGCAGCCGAGCGCTCCAGGAGGGAAAGTATTGCTCGGCGTTTGATTGGGTTATTAAGTCCCCTCACATTGAGAGAGAGGATATTCAATGGGCGTAACCTCCTAAGTAGTTAGTCAGGACGGCACCGCGCTGCGCTCGACGTGTGGTAGCCAAAGAAAGTTTTTAAAAAACCCGTGGACAAGGAGGACCCCCCCCTCCACTCCCCCAAGACCCCAACTCCCAAACCCTCCCTTCCCCCCTCAATCGCATCCCAACCACCCCCTCACCTCCTGCCTCCTCCCCCTCCTCAACCCCCCTCCCCTTTCCCCAGGTCCCACCAGGATCCCCCCTAACCCCAACTGGTAACTCCCTGAGAAACTCAAACCCCAAACTAGGAATCATTGTCCCGGACCTGCGCAGTCTCTCTTCAGGCCCGTGGTGTCATCTCGAAGTGAGGAAACGTGTGACCAAGGCAACCTCGGTGGCCCCCCGTCCCACTCCCCCCCCGCCCCATGCTGGGAAAATGCATTCAAACCCCCCATCAGCGCTACATCATGTCCCGGTGGAAGTGTCTTTGGCGACCTCCTGGACCGCCGCGTGCTCTTGAGCCATGGTTGTGGGGTCCGGCTTGAGATTGCTTTTGGGGAAGCACCGCCGTCTCACTCGCTGCCAGGCGTCGCACGCCCTGTTCTGAGAATTCGCCGGGGAGGATCGCATGGATGGGCTCTCCTCTTCGTCTATAGGAACCGCTGCACTCCTAGGGTAAAATAGGATGGGTGTATCACGTATGTCCAAAAATATATATACCAATTGTTTTAGGTTCTCAGGGAGATCACCTTCTGGGTCCACAAGGTGCAATGAATTAAAGGATATAGCATGCCTTACAAGGGTAAGGACTGTCCCTGGGCACTCTCGATGGCACAAAGAAGTGCTTTGTGTAATGTAGACTCAGTACTTCTGAGGTAATTTGCTGTAATGGTAATCTTTATTCAAATTCCAATATTAGTTTTAGTAAGCTTATAGCGTTTTGATCATATTGCATCATATGATAAAGTCCAATTGATTGGCATGCTTACTATTCCAAAATTCTAACAATGATGAATTTCACTAGTGATGTTCGGTCCGTGTGTGCGAGACCCGGAAGGTCTTCCGGGTCTCGCACACACGGACCGAACATCACTAGTAGAATATCTAACTACTTCCTGTACCTTTGGTTGATTCCCCCTGAAGAAGTGCAGTGTTGCACGAAATGCATCGGGGATTACCCAAAAAATTATTTGTGAAATTCATCATTGTTAGAATTTTGGAATAGTAAGCATGCCAATCAATTGGACTTTATCATATGATGCAATATGATCTAAACGCTATAAGCTTACTACAACTAATATTGGAATTTGAATAAAGATTACCATTACAGCAAATTACCTCAGAAGTACTGAGTCTACATTACACAAAGCACTTCTTTGTGCCATCGAGAGTGCCCAGGGACAGTCCTTACCCTTGTAAGGCATGCTATATCCTCTCCTCTTCGTCGTCAGCCCCCAAGGTGATGCCCAGTAGCGCACAAGTGTCCCGGAGGGACCGGAGTTGATGGAGGGTCCCTTCCATTTGAAGATGAGCCTGAAGGGATGGCCCCAAGAGTAGGGAACCCCCTTGTCCCTCAAGAAGGTCGTGACCACCCTGAACGCTCTCCTCTTCTGTAGTGTGATAGCTGACAGGTCCTGAAAGAGCTCCACCGCATAACCCCGGAATTGAAGAGGTTGTTTCTGCCTCGACATTTTAAGAATGCGTTCTTTTAGTGGGTAGTCAGGCAGGAAAGCCAGGATGTCAGGCGGCATTGCCGGAGCCCGGCGAGCTAGACCCACTCTGTGTGCTCGGTCTATCCGGACCTCGAAGTCTTCCGGCTCCCCAGTATATCTCGGAACAGCTCTTGCAGGAAGGCCGTCACGTCGCTCCCCTCCGATTTAGACGGCACCCCTCGGACCCGTATGTTGTTGTGACGGGAGCAGTTCTCAAGGTCCTCAGCGTGCGCCTGCAAGTCCGTTTGTTGGTCCTGTAGCCTAATGATCTCCTGTTGCAGGAGTTCGATCTCCCCGCTCCTGCTGCTCACCGAGTTCTCCACTGCAGCCACACGTTCTCCAAGGCCGTCGACATCGCGCCTGAGCTCCCTGTGCTCCCCCGCCATTTCCTGTTTAAGAGTCTGGAAGTCTTCTCTGAGGGAGCTGAAGAGGGTCTCCATGAAGGCCCTCGTGATGGGGATCTCTCCCTCTGGCTGCACTTTGGGGTGCTCCACCGGCTGCCCCTGCTCCGGGCTCTTCGCTCCCTTGGGGGTGCCTCTGGCCAGCATGTCGGGGATTGTTCATCCTCCCCTGTGGTTCGACATGTCGTGACCCCTGCGCAATGTGGCCGTGGCCTCCCCTGCCGAGGATGCCCGTTAGTGTGTCGGTGCTGGGGGGCCCGATGCGTGGGAGGGAATGGCCAGTTGAGCCCCACTTTGGCCCCCCTCCTGGAGTGAGTCTGGGCTGGGTGAAAGGCGCGCAGTCCCGTGCGGGATGCCCACCGGCCTTGTAATCCCTCTACTCCGTGAGCTCCGCCTGGTGTGCCACGCCGTCCCTGGGCTTAGTCACTGCAACCGATGTGAGGGCCCCTCGCCCCCTGTCTCCAAATGTGCCAAAGGTCTGGTTCTTCCTGATGATGCCGGACAGGCCCCTGCAGAGCCTCCTCCAGGGGCTCGACTGTCGCCCCCCAAGGCCTCGCTCCCCTCTGTCAGGCTGCAACTCGCGGCCCTGCGGGCCCCCGGGCTTGCCGCTCGGGATCCCTTGCCCTTGTGCCTGCAATTGGACCCTCTGGCCGCTCCCGGACTCTCGCCTCAGCTGCGTAATGGGGCTCTGGTGGTCGGGGCCGGGCAGGCCCTGCTAGGCCTCGCGCCGGGGGCTCGAGTTTCGCCCCCCGAGTTTGTGCTACCCCTGTGGGCATTGCTCCAAACTCCGCCCCAGGGCCTCGTGGAGACCCAGCGTGGCCTCGTCACTCAAATGCCTCTGGGGTCCCTCCTCCGTCGGTGCTTATCTCCGCTACTGCCAGCCGCCCGTTTCCGACTTGCTGCGGCGCTCTTGGCCTGGTGCCGGGAGGGCCCCCTCACTCCTCCTGCCGGGGCACGATTTCCAGGCCCCGTGAGCCTGCCCTACACCTTGCTCCTCACCTCTGTGGGGGCCCCCCTTGGCAAACGCTCCGCCGTATCATCCGACAGCTGCACTGACTGCTGGAAGGTCAGCTCGCGTAGGCCCGAGCCGGGACCTCGATTAGTGATCTCGGGGGCTGCTCACCACCACGCCTCTGTTGGCTCTGCGTTGGCGGGCACCAGCTCCGTTCACCGCCCGGTCCGTCCAGACTCCATCCGGGCAGTGGTCGTCTGTGGGGGCGACTCTCGACTGGACCCCAGCCAGCCCCTGACTGGGGAGCAATCCGACCGTGGGTTACCAGTGAGCCCAGCCGCCTCCCCGGTGCTTCTCCGGCCTGCTCCGACACACGCTGCCGGAGCTGGTCCCAGGTGCCTTGCCTGCCGCAATCCGCCCACCGCAGGGGAGCCAAGTGCTTGCGGCTCCAGGAAACGCCGCTTACAGGGGTAAATGGGGGGGCTCAGCTAACTGTAAGGGGGCGCCAAGGGGGTTCGGGACGAGGAGCCACTCGTTTAGACGTCCGCTCCAGCCGCCATCTTGGCCATGCCCCCCAAATGTCATAAGCAGCAATTTAACCTTAGACGTAGCCTGACATATGACCTCTAGCTTTGAATGCACAGCAGATGTGACAAGATAAAAATAAGATTTAAAGGAATCTCTATCGTTCATTCAACTTCTGAACTCCAGCATAGTGATTTTGGGGGTAGAGCAGCACATCCCTCGCACCCCTGCTTCCTGCACCTATGCTAGTATGGATACAGCATACTTAATAGACTGACAAAATCCTGTTCCTTAGGGAGTGACGCCTACGCAGCATCTACTTGTTCTGCCACTTCTGGTATTAGTAGCCTTACAGAGCCTGCATACACATAGTATAAGGATCACATCACGCAGGTTCAATTCTTGCACCCAAGAGAAATCTTCAGCGGATTCCCATATGTTTAAGGCTTTTTTGTTAACACAATGCTGATTACACTTTCTGTGCAGGCCAGGGCAATTCCAGACTGATTTGGCCAAAGTAGCATTCATCCTAGCATATTCTATCCTAGGATGCCTTGTTTTGGGCCATGTCCCCGACACTTAATCAGAGCCCCTGGTTACAAAATGACACCATTTCAACAGGGGCGCAGCTTGGCCAATAAGATTGGGGGGTGATCTGACTTGCCAACAATCACGATGAGATATCTTGTTAAAACACAATATATGAAAAACAGGGCATGAGAGGGGCTAAAGAGAACCTGGAAAGAGAGAAGAGGGCATTTTGTTGGGAGCACGTAAAACACAACAGTTTTCAAACTAATCAAAAAATGTTAAGGCCTTCAAAACAGAGACGAGAGAGGAAACGTATGCATGTGTGTGCGCATGTGTATATGTGTGTGCATGTGTTTTTGTCCGTGTGGGCATGTGAAAATCCCAGGTGAAATCTGACAAGCACTTCACCATACCAGACTGAAAACACTTGTACCCAATTATTTACAATAGAAGATTTGTTTTAGGTGGGCGTAATCCCCAACCACTCCCCTAGAACTATGCCACTGAATGTCAATTGAGTAATGTAAGGCAATGTTTGGCGGATGTCAAACTCCCTTTGCTGCACATTGTAGATAATTGGCATTGAAATAAACAAATATTAACTTGTCAGTTAATGAATAGGTATTCCTGATACAACCAGTTCAGAGGGGCTAGAGGATCAAACACCATGGCGAATGTGTGGCTAGCTTCATGAATAGGCTCTTTTACCAGTTGGGTGACATCAAAACTCTCTGCATTGTTTGGAATATGAGCAGCTTCTGCACAATCTTGGGTATCACCATTTTCATCGAAATCAATCATAAAATGGTCTTACCTGAAGGAAGAGGGGTTTACCCAATGCCATCATTTATCGTGTCCATGCGTTTACCAACTAGCTCGGGGGTAGTAGAGATTACCATAGATGTGAGCAAAAAGTCAGAAGTAAGCTGGCACAACAGATCAAAAGATCTTAACAAGTAATAAGTTTGCAGATCCATGATAATTGCAGCCATTCTTTCAAATTTATTGGGCGACTTGATCCTGTGTCAATCAGGAATTATAGCAGTAATATCAGGGTCTGCAGTGTCATGGAACCAGCATTCAATAAAATAAATGCCAAACTCCATTTCAGTAAATGAATTGAATAATTCCCAATGGTGACCAGGGGAAGTGTGGGAGTTCAGAACGCTACAGGAAAGATTGTTTCAGTTCTTTCCTTCTAAAGTAAAGGGGGGTGCTAACAGGGTGCTCTTGGCTCTCAGTGTCAGAAAGAACCATGGATAGACCACGGTTTCAGGGGCATACCAAGTGTACTTAGGCCCATAATGTAAGCAAGGGAATGGGGGCCCTATCCCATGGTTTAGTGCTAAAAAAAACACAACCACTAATTGGGATGCAGAGGTCCCTCACGGCCATAGGACCAGGTGCCATTGCACCTGCTGCACTATACATAGCTACACCCTTGAAGGGTTTGCAACTATCCTCAGTTAGAAGAAGAGGAGAGACAAACTTATGCAAATTAACAGCCTTCCACTAAAATAGCAAGAATAGCACAACTCAGGGGGGGGGGGGGGTTCAAAATCACTTCTATCTAGACCAGAGATCCCAGCCATCCTAATGTCTTTGGTGCTTACAGGGTTTACTTGGGTGCATTGCTAAGAATTCAACAGCACCCTTGTGCAGCCAACATGTTTAAGTTGCCTCATATTGGGAGACACATCCCTTGAGATGGGAGAGTAGACTACCCACTCAACTAAAGGACAAATTACTTCGAAGATGATGATGATCATCATCTACATAGTTGGTGAGATAAATGCAAAGAACCCTTACGGGTCAAAGCCTGTCTTTGGGCTCCTGCCTTCTCATTACACATTGACTTGTTGTTAGTTCTTGTTTATACCATTGTGTGGAGGGAATATCTTTTAGGTGAGCAGAGTTTAATGGTGTGTGGATATGGTGGTCCTGTAGTGTTGTTGAGGTCGTAGAGTAGAGAATTAATGGTGGTTTCAGAGTTAAATGCAGTGGAGAGGGTGATTAAGCCATCTTTAAGTGTGCTTGCAACAAAGTTCTTGAAAGACTAAAATAGTTGCAGGGATGGTTTTGTTTGTGGAATTTGCAAGCTGTTTACTCTCTGTCCGTTCTAGTCACTTGAGCAATACTTATTACTCAGTTCTGGTTTTTGTGTCACCTAGAAAGTTGAAGTCACAGATAAACAAATTAAGAGAGAAGCTAGTTGAGACTCTGGTGATAAGGTTGGAAATCTCAGAGAGAAAGAAGGGGTTAATCCCAGGTAGGTCTAGACTAAGTAGAGGATGATGGTTGGACTGTAGAGGGTAGAAAGTGTCAGGAGAGAAACTTGAAGGAGCTGTTGAATGGTTGTTGTAGGAGTGTGAAGGGCCCATGTTGGCCTGTGGTTGACTGTAACGTCCTTACCTTTTTCGTTGGGTTGCTTGGTGGAATGCAAGCTGTAATCAGGGGAAGCAGAACATTGAGGATATGCATAGAGGTGTGGTTGAGACACGTCTCAACTATATAAAGGGAGTTATGACAATGAACTGTGATGGGATCTGCTACCTCTACTGTGTGGAGCCTGGAAAAGCACTGAGTTGATCTGAAGACGTTGCCTTCCTTCAAACCACAGCTTGTAAACTTTTCTAAATCACAACATTGGCTAAGGCCTGGTTTAGAGACGGGTGGTTTTAGAAATGGTGTCTCTAGTTGGCAGTGGTTTGCACCCTGTCCAAGTAGGGACCCTCACTCGAGTCAGGGTAAGGGAGCCACACAGCTAAGATAACCCTTGCTCACTCCCTTGGTAGCTTGGCATGAGCAATCAGGCTTATCTCAGAGGCATTGCGTAAAGCATTTGAACATACACACAGTAACACAGTGAAAACACTACATAAGGATTCCACACCAGTTTTGAAAAATAGCCAATATTTAACTGAATAAAACAAGACCAAAAATGACAAAAATCCAACATACACAATTCAAAATATGACTTTTAAAAGGTTAAGTAAGTTTAGTGCATAGAAATCATTGGACGCATTTCTTTTAGCACAAAGCACCTTAGATGCATCAAAAATCAACGACGAGTGAGGAGCAGATGAGGTGAGGTCCCGTAAAAGCAAAGTGATGCATTGGTTCCTTACTACACAGGGCCTCGCATCCGTACTGGAGTAGAGGTGATGAGTGGGTTCCTTACTGTCAGGGTAGGTGATGCATCGGATTCCGGACACATGGCCTCATGTTCCCAGGAACGAGCTCCAAAAATCCAGAGGCACTGTGTCATGCGACAGTGGTGTTGCGTTGATTCCACAGCTGTGACGCAGTCACTGTGTTGATTTCACTGCCATGAGCAGGTGCTGAGTCGGAATCGGAGTGGAGGTTACAGATATTGGTGACACAGTGCTCGAAACTCACGCTGCTGCGATTTTTCTAATACACTGCAATACCAAGCAGGGGCCTGCGGTGGAAACCTTAGTTGATGCATTAAGCGGGAACCACGCTTCGGGGCAGGCAACGGTGATTCTTCGATCACGTTGAGAAAACCGACGCTGAGAGTCGATGCATGGATTTTCTTCTTCAGATCACCAGATTCTACATCCAAGCACCCAGGAATTGGATTTGGCACTACTTGGCAAGTCAGAAGTCTCAGCAGAAGAGCCCAACTACTGGCAGGTGAAGCCTTTGATGGCCCTGAGACTTCTTAAAAGCAGGCAAGCATACAAGCCCTTGGAGAACCTTGGAAGCAGGATGTAGAAAGCAAAGTCCAGTCCTTTCGCTCCCAGGACAGAAGCAGCAAGTAGCAGGCCAGCACAACAAAGCAACAGGCGGAGTGGCATTCCCTCCTAAAGCATTCAACTCTTCTTCCTGGCAGAATGTCCTCAGTCCAGAGGTGTTCTGATTTTGGGGTGTCAGAGGTCCAATACTTATACTCCTTTCTGCCTTTGAAGTAGGCAAACTTTAAAGAGAAGTTTTTGTAGTGCACAAGACCCTCCCTTTCCCCGATCTGGCTACAGACACACTACAGGGGGTGGAGACAGCTTTGTGTGAGGACAGACACATCCCTATTCAGGTATCAGTGACAACTCCTCCCACCACACTAGCTTAGGAAGGCTCATCAGCCTGTTGATGGGCAATCAGGATATGTAGAGCACACCTCAGCTCCCTCTGTGTGACTGTCTAGAGTGAATGCACAAGAGCCCAACTGTCAGCCAACCCAGATGCTTATTCTACAGACAGGCAAAGACACAGAATGGTTAAGCAAGAAAAGGCCCACTTTCTAAAAGTGGCATTTTCAAACTTACAATTCAAAAACTATTTCACAACAAAAAGATGTATTTTTAAATTGTGAGTTCATAGACCATAAACTCCAAATCTCTAGCTGCACCCAATGGGAAATTACACTTAAAAGATATTTCAAGGCAATCCCCATGCTACTCTATGGAAGAGATAGGCCTTACAATAGAGAAAAACAAAATTACTGGTAAATCAAATATGGCAATCATGGAGAAATAAATCACCAATGCAATTTCGACAGAGAGAATATGTACTTTAGTACTGGTTAGCAGTGGTAAAGTGCCCAGAGTCCTAAAACCAACAAAAACAGGTCGGAAGAAATAGGAGGAAGAAGACAAAAAGTTTGGAGATAACCCTGCAAAAAAGGGGCAGGCACAACAGGGGGTAATGTATACCCTCTAAAACGTAGCGGTAATATAATATCCTGGCTGTGTAAATATTGCTGTTGTGCTGGAGCATGGCGATAGTAATATCTCTTGTGGAAAGATCACTTTGGCAAAAAAAATACATTACCAGTGATTTCCAGAAGATTCAATCAGGTAAAGAATAAAAAGCAAAGATTAAAGCAGGGAGACTCACTCTGCAGGTCTAACATTCCCCTAGCACGGCTCATGCACATTCATCACAAGCTTAGATGCCTTTTCTTCATGCTAAAATAACTAAAGGCCTGATTTAGAGTTTTGTGGATTGGGTACTTCGTCAGAAACATGACTGAATACCCTGTCCTCCAAACTGACAACCTACCTGCTCTATTTTGAGTCAGGTGGACGATCATGCTTCTTACCGTGGTACTTCCGCTGTAGCCCCCTCTGGAGGCCTCACTGGCTCTGTTGTCATAAACCCTATACCGAAAGCCCGATTGAGTCGTATTCAACGTATTCAATCTGTACAATAAATCTCCTACCATCTGATCCCCTTCAGTATCCTACCATTTAAATTGACCCTCTCTCTCTACTTCTCACACCACTCATCCTATAGATCTCCTATTTCCTTACTCTTGGTTCAATTTTGTCAAATGATATATTTGTCATCTATTTAAGTCTGTTTCATTCATAATCGAGACATTTTGGCTACAGTTTGTTGCTTTATAAGGCGCACTGACAGCTCGCTCATCGAGTAGCTCTATAAAAGAATGTAAATAAATAAACAGATAAATAAATATGTACATGCGTGGGAGCAAAACTGTACCTCAAAATGTAGACACCAAAAATGTTCCCTCATTCGGTTTTCCTACAGGTTAATGGAGCAGATTTCAATTTCATGAGGCAATGTGTCCCGCATTAAGGCACCTCCCCAAACGTCAAATTAACAGAGTAAAACAATTTTAAAATTAGGACTCAATTCAATGATGGAGTTCTTGATCAATGAAAAGTTAATGGGTTTTATTACAAAATTCAAAATAGGTGATACAAAATAAATGCAGTGTAGGCTATCAGAAGCAGAGTTATGCAGAGTATGTTAAAATCAGAAGTTATTCTAAGCCCAACTTAGTAGCAAAATCAGTAAATAGTCAGGCAGCATTCCTGCTAGAGTAGGAAAGACTTCCAAAATTTGTCTCACCCACAGAATCAAGTTTTCTTTTATAAACAGTTCTTGCATAGAATATTTGCAAGTTTATCATGGTGAGAGCATCAAATAACTTTTGTTTAGCAAATCAGAACACAAGAATAATAAACAGCATTACCTTAACACATAAGCACCATCCCAATTCTTTGTATAACTATTTAACACCCTCTATGCAAACATCATCCAGAGATGCTCAAACAAATATGAAACATTTAACAAGAAAGACTAGTGATGGACCAGAAAGCATAGCAATATGTATTAATATTATATATGCACCATGGAAGATTCGGAATGAGCAGGACAACTACTGCAGTGGAAATAAATTATTATAACATCAGCTTGACTGTGCTCAGTGAAGCCGGTGGGGAGAGGATAGGTGCGGAGTGGGGGTCCAGAAGTGACTGACAGAGATGGCAGACATCTTGTTCAAAATAGAAGTTTACACAGATATGTGCCCTATTTAAACCACATTATTAACTACATTTCTAGACATCATAAGAAATTATTTTCAATTGCAATTATGTTAATTCAGTCTATACGTGTAGAATCATTTTGAGAATGCATAGTACGCTATTATTTATGCACACAATCATAAAATCCAAGATATTTCTACAAATCCCCCCTTATTATTTTATAATCATTAAAAGAATGAATAAAACTTTATTTATCAGGGAATTCATTCAATCTGCATCACTTTCTGCTTCTTTTAGGAATTGTCCTACAGAAATTTTAACTGCCAATAAACATGATCTTTCATTTTCTCATTATATACTCATCACGTTATCTTTTTGATAAATGTTTTTCTTTTTTATGCTTACAATTTTTAATCAATCACCTGGAATTTTTTAAGAAGAGAAACAGAGCAATTGCACAAATCATCATAATTAATACAGGGGCTAGTATAACATGTAAAGCTCCCCCACCGAAATTATCAATCCACTCACCAACTTTGCTAAAACCGTTCTCTATCTCAATAACCCAGGAACCTATAGTCTCCCATAAGCCATGCTCTTCTAAACAATGATATTCACAGTCGTGTAATTCCTATAATTCTATATGGGTTCTGTGTATTTAGACAACATAAACTATGGGATCGCTTTCCAGACTAATTCCAGACACCGCCACTGGATATGTTTGCCTGTATACCAGCTAGCTCACAGTGCCACTATGAACTCCTCTTACCAAGGAGAAAATAGTTCTAGGCAACTATCGAACATGACAACCCTGACCCCTTAGGGATCGTGGAAACAGTACAGTACTTTCACTCAGTCACTCGTGCTCACTTTGTCTTGATACACAGAATAAACGATGGGGATGTTTTCAATAAGCATTTATTGAGCCAGTGTCATTCTAGTGTAAAATATGTGTGCAGCAACAATATTAAGAAAGAAACAGATATAAACGATTATAAGCACCAAGAGAGTAAATGGATGGTAGATTTCTAACATAGTGTTAAAACAATAGATATATGCAGGTATATAGATACATGACAGTAAAAATACGTACTCCTACGATGCTGATCCTAACTAGATGTACCTAAATGTACCTAGCATGTATGTAGGTGTTTAGCCAAGGGGGCTAGGATAAAACCAACCCCATTACCTGAAGTGAGAAACTGAAGGACACCGTCTTGGTTTCTAGATGGACACCCAGCGAGGGATGTCAGACCACTGTGTTTAGGAATTACTGCGTGCAGCAGCTTCGGCGTCCTGTGTCAGCACGTCAGCATGAAAGTCTTTCTCCTCTGCCCGCCCCAGCAAAGATATGGTGTTTATGTACCCAAAAGGTACCCTCAGGGGTTCTACTTTGCCGTGTCATGTCGGCCGATGGTGCTGAAAGGGATGACCCTTATACATAGTTATTATGCAGAAGATGCGGAAGATGGTAGTCCTGCTGTGATATTGAGAATCCTCATGCATATTAAATTAGCCTAGTTTTCGGAGAAAACCACATGACATTTATGCAGCACCTAACTAGGTAAAAGGTCAGCACAAACCCGTTATGTATTACAATGGCACAGTAAATGTAGGTGAAAGGTTAGGTGACTTCCCAAGCCTATTTTGGGGTACATTACAAATCATAACACACAGGAGATGTTTGTCACATTTGAGAGTTAATATTATGACCATAATTTAAAAAATGCAGCATCTCCTATCTTTTTTTTTTTTTAATTTTATTGAAACAAACAATTATACAAGAAAAAGAACAAAACTCACAAGGCGAAAGTACATTGATATATGATCACGGGTCCATGCAGGCAAAGCTCCAGTGTTAGCTACATATAATGCAAATAATGAGCATGGGGTGAAAGGGGCGGACAAGGAGACAATCAAAGAGGTACTGGCAATATTGGAAAGCTGAATGCCAATTAGGGGGACGTAGAAGCGTCAGGGTTTACATCATGTGGGGGGGTACATATATTCCCACGATAAGCGTTCCATTGGGACCAGATTCTACCCCATTTCCTGGGCCGGCCCCGGGAAAGGTACACCGGCTTTTCCCGAAACATGCACCAGTCCATGTTCTCCTTCCATTTAGAGACAGTGGGAGGCCTATGCGATCCCCAAAGCTGAGCAATGTCCCTTTTTGCAACCATATTTCCAAGGGTCGCCCATGCAATCTGCGCCGCGCTGTAGTCGTTAGGCTCCCAGACATTCAACAGACAACGCCTGGCCTCGGGCAATAGCGACACACCCGTGACATTCTCCATCACAACATGTATTCGGGACCAAAATTCAACCACCTCCGGGCATTCCCACAATATATGGAGGAAGGTGCCAGACATCCCACATCCACGCTTACACAGCCCATCCAAAGAGTAGCCCATCCGTACCAGACACGGCCCAGTGACATACACTCGATGGAGTACCTTAAGCTGAACGAACCTAAGGCGAGCGGGAATAGCAACTTCCTTGGGCAAGGACAAAGCAGATTGCCAGTCCTCATCATCCAATTCAAGTCCGTCAGCACTCCACGAGGCCCTAAGGAGCAACAGCAAGTCGGCTCTATTGTTAATAAGTTTCTTATAAATCAAGGAGATCGTGCTGTCGGGCACATGACCATCCAGAATGCGGTCCTCCAGAGGGGAGGACTCAGGAATCTCATCACCCGCAGCAAACACGGACAACAGAGCGTGACGGACTTGGGCATACCTGAAGAATTCCGTATCACGAAGGTCGTACTCCACTTTCAACACGTCAAATGACTTGACGGCACCCTTCGACCACAGATCACCCACTCTACTTATACCAATCATGTCCCAATTATCAAAGCCTTTCGTTCTCCACAGAAGTCCCAAGCATTCGGAATCATACAAAGGGGTAGCCCGAGTAAATCTGCCACGCCAGCCCAATGCAGCATTCGCATCACGCCACACCCTCACAGCAATTTTAGTGGGACCAGTCAGTGTTCCATGGAGTCCCTCGGAGTACAACGCTCTGTTAAGGGTCCCCCCTGGCAAAATAAATTTATCCATGGAAAAAGCCGGTGCAGAGCCCGGAGCGTAGGTTGCGTGGTTAATAGCACTCAGCTGAGACGTCCAGTAATAACGCCTGATGTCTGGGAGGGCGATACCGCCATCATACCACGGAAGCGTGAGTTTGGGAAGAGCGATACGGGCACGCCCATCCCAGACCAGTTGTCTCTGTAGGCTCTCCACTTCACGAAAGTAGCCATAGGCAATCGGGTCAAAGGAATTCTGAAGTGCGTATTAAAATCGAGGCAGAGACATCATCTTAAAAAGCGCCGCTCTACCGAGAGGCGATAAGGGCAACCTACGCCAGCGCGCGACATCCAGCTTGAGCCGTTGAAGGGGGGGTAGCAGATTACGCTCATACCGCATAGTAGGGTCCAAGGAAACGTAGATCCCCAAGTACTTAAACCCGGTCTCAGTCACTTGAATCGGAAATCTACGAGGCAGTGGAGGGAGTCCTCCAGCCAAAACGTAGACGCAGGATTTAGCCCAATTAATAACGAGACCCGAGTTCTTCCCAAAGGAGGTAAGAACATCGAAAAGCACATTGAGGGACTTCTGAGGAGAAGTGAGATAAAGGAGGATGTCATCCGCATAAAGCGGAACTCGATCCTCAAAGTCGGGAGTCCACCGGATACCTCGCATGGAAGGCTCCCAACAGAGCCACTCCGCCAGAGGCTCCAGGGCAAGAGCGAAGAGCAATGGAGACAGCGGACAGCCCTGCCGGGTACCACGCCCAAGCGTAAAAACGCAAGACACCTTCCCATTGACTACCACCTGAGCCAGGGGCACCTCGTAAAGGAGTTTCACCCAGGCGATGAACACCGGCCCGAACCCGAACTTCGAGAGGGCCGCCCAAAGATAAGGCCACTCGATGGTGTCAAATGCCATGGTAGCGTCAAGGGAAGCCAAAATGGCCGGTTCAGTGAGCGTCTCAGCTCTCGCGAGAACACCATGGAGTCTGCGAAGATTAAGAGCGGTATTGCGATGCGGGATAAAACCGGACTGATCTGGATGGATCAAGTCCCCGACCACAGTGACCAAGCAATTAGCCAATAATTTAGCCAAAATTTTGGGTTCGGCATTGAGTAAAGAGATAGGTCTGTACGAAGTACAACGATCCCGTGGCTTACCCTCCTTATGGATAACTACAATAGTAGCGAGTCGTTGGTCTGCGGGGAGAGAGCCAGACTCCAAGGCCTCGAGGAACATGTCCTTCAAGTAGGGCGCCATTTTGTCGGGTCGCAGCTTGTACAATTCAATGGGCAAACCATTGGGGCCCATCGCCTTACCGGATCGGAGGGAACGTATAGCAACCGCAACCTCATCAACCGTGAGCGGAGCATCCATGAGGTCCCTGTCAGTGTCAGAAAGGCTAGGCAGAGCGATGTCTCGCAGCAACAAACGAGAGTCCTCCTCATCCCTACCACAAACCGAGGTGTACACAGTCCTAAAGTGGTCCACGAAACACTGAACGATCCCAACTGGATCCACAACACATTCTCCATCAGGCCGTTCAATCACGGGAACAACACGATTCACTCTCTCTTTCTTGTCCAACCACGCTAGCAATTTACCCGCCTTGTCTCCCACATCATACAACCTGCCCTGCTGCTCCCTGTACATCATCCTCGCAGCATCAGTCACAAGAGCCCTGTAATCAGCTCGTTTCAAGGCAAGGGAATGCAGCTTCGCACTGGAGACGCCTGTCTCGAGATCGTCTTCAAGCACAGTTATCTCAGACTCCAATAGCACAACCTCCATGGTGGAAGCCCTCTTAGCGGCGGCAATCAAGGAAAGGGACTGCCCACGCACAACAGTCTTGAAAGCCTCCCACAACGAAACAGCAGAAGCAACAGACCCCACATTTTCGTCAAGATAATTGTCAATAGCTGTCACAAGTTCGGAGCGGGTTGTAGGGTTCTGGAAATGCCAGGGGTTGATAGGGGCGACCCTACCCTCACTGCCCGCCCCGACCTTATAACAAAGCCATAAGGGGGAATGATCGGAAATACCCCTAGGGAGATGACAAATCTCTCTAATGGAGGAGGACTGGACCGCTGGCATTAAGAAGTAATCCAGTCTTGAAAGACTACCATGTGCCCCAGAGTGGAAAGTGTACTGTAGTTGTGTGGGGTGCAGCAATCTCCAGCCGTCTACCAGCCCAAAGGTTTCAAGCAGATCATTCAGCCACATGTGGGCCCTGGGCAAATCCCTGGGAGGATAACGATCAGAGGTACCAGAGACAACAGCATTAAAATCCCCGCCCAGGATCAGAAGGCCCTCAGGAAGCTCCAAAATGACCGTGCTGAGATCAGCGTAGGTCGAGGTCTGTAGACCCGGGGGGACATATACAGCGAATATGGATAATGTCTTCCCCTCCCATCTACCAGTGAGTGCCGCGTAGCGCCCCCTGTCATCAATCCTCACGTCATCAACTTCGAGAGGGAGAGAGGACCGGATAAGAATACCAGCCCCCCTGGAACCAGAAGTGAACCCAGAGTGGGCCACCAGTCGGTATCCGCGCCTATTCAAGGCCTGACATGCATTACCTATTAAATGTATCTCTTGCAGAAGGACTATATCGGGCGTATGACGCCTAAGGAAGCGCAACACGATCCCTCACTTTATCCTGTCACCCAGGCCATTGACATTCCAGGATAGCAGTCTCAACTCGCCACCCCCCATCCCCAAGAGATAGGCAAAGCAGAACCCACACAAAACCCAACGATCAGAGAAAAGGAAGAAAACAATCCGACGCCTTGTGAACAAAAGAAAACAGATACACACCCCCCTCCACCCCCCAACTTGATCCCGTTACAACACCCCCCACCCTGCACCCCTGCGTACGACTCATAAGCCACCCCAACTTGCAGTGTGCCTGTCGCCCCATTATCAAACTAAGCTACACAAAGAACCCAGGAGGAGGCAGAGTCCCCAGTCACCCCCCGCCACCCCCAGGCCAATCTAGACTGAATAAACAGAAAGATCAAAGTCCAGACTTAGCTGAAGAGCGGCAAAAGTTCAGACGCCAGAATCCACGACACAGCTTTCACTCTGGCGCACCGCCTACGGCGCCTCCGGGGTGCCCAGTACGTTTGTCTCTTCTAGGCAGGGAGTCAAGCCAGTCACTAACATTTTCAGGGCGATCAAAGAAAAATGTACGGTCCCCATATTCAATCCGAAGCCTGGTCGGGAACAACATGGCGTATTTGAGGCCCAAGTCCCGCAATCGTCTCTTCACTCCCTGGAAGCTCAGTCTTTGTCTCTGAATAAGCGGTGAAAAGTCAGGATAAAAGGAAACAGAGGCATTTTCAAAGTTCACTGGGCCCTTATCCCGTGAGGCTTGAAGAATAGCATCCCGATCTCTAAAGTGGAACAATCTGGCAATAATGGGCCTCGGAGGAGCGCCCAACTTCGCCTTCCCGCCTGGGACTCGATGAGCGCGTTCAATGGCAAAGAACTTGCTAAGTCCTGCGGGAGCAAGATAGTTTGTGATCAGATCCTCCACCAAGAGATCAACCGCTAGTATCTCGGGATTCTCCGGAACACCGATAAGGCGAACATTATTGCGGCGCGCCCTGTTTTCGTAATCCTCGAGACGACGAGCCATCAGGTCGTGGGATGAACACAGATTACCAATCTCCGACTGGGCCTCCGAGACATCCGTAATGAGACTAGAGGTCTTCAGATCCAATGACTGGACCCTCTCATTAGTCTTCGCCAGATCCGCTCTAATCAGCGTGATGTCAACGGCCACCGTGTCGATCTTAGAGGCAAGGGCCTCGTATTGCTGTCCCATGGATGCCTGCATGTTGGTAATGGCGCCCATGACGTCTTGTAAGGATACGTCGGAAGGCGTTGAAGAGACAACCTTGGGATCATCTGAAGTGCGAGTAGAACCGCCCGGGGACCCCTTTAACTGCGAGTAGTGATCCATAATGTTCGTCTGGGTCTGGCCCCCACGGTGAGGTGTTTTGATCTTGCGCCTCTCGGGAGCTGGTCCGGTGGCCATATTGGAAAAGGGACCCCGGAGAGGTCCCCGCGACCTGGTGAAAATGGCCGGTCGTGAAATGTCCAAACAAACGATAAAGCCAAATCAGACGTGCAACAGCACCAATAAGCTGGAGTGTGGGCACTCAGTAGGGGCAGCACAGAGAGCAAAGATACACCAGGCCAGCCGAAGTTAGATAAGTGTTGCGCCTCCGTCAATACGAGCCGGGAGTAGGAATCAAAACCGAAAGTCAGGAGGGGAGTCGACCCGAGGGGACCCCTTCGGCCGTTGTTGTTCAACTACTCCACGGCCTGCCAGGAAACTGAGCCCCCGGTTAGCCTCGGGGCGGGCCGCAAAAAGCAGCAACGATGTAAAAGTGGACCCCAGCGTCCGAATTAAATTTTTCGAAGGACAAAATGATCAGCAAGGATATACGAACAAAAGCCCGTCGTTAAAATCAGGATGTAGTCAGGATATCCGTGAAGGGCGGCGCGGGTCCGGGGAGCTCTGTGCTCACGCGACCATCATGGATGCCCGCGAAGCTCCTCCTCCATCTCCTATCTTTTAATACCCTGCAAAGAACATATCTAGTATATCTAGTGCTAAGCGATACTTCATCATCATAGCTCTAATGCCAATTAGTTACGAATTAATTATAGTTAGTGCCCCAGCTCTGCTTAAGACAGTTCTATCCACTATTGTAGATGAACATCTACTTTTCAATCATTTATAGCTACACCTAAAAGTGGAATAATAGCACCTGATATATTTAAAACTATCGATCCAAATCCATATTTTCCTCTCCTTGAACCAACTGCATCATCCATTACACTCATATGATAAACTCAAGGGAAAACAAAAAAAAAATAAACAAGATCCTTCGCAATCATGCCAAAAATGAAAATGAGCAGTCTTGCCACACACATAATAAATTCCTCCTCAGAATCGGCTCTTCACCAATCAAGTATTCACCACTTACAACATAACTTCTTTCACAGTAACTCTCTTGTACATGCTCAGCTTTGTCACCTTTCAAAGGTTCATGATTCACCATACACATTTCACCTCTCCTCTCTTGTTGTCTCAATCTAAGATGTAGATTCAGCAATTTAAATTTGTCTTCTTCTTTAGTCTGTTTTCTTACGTCTTTTCATCTCTCTAATTTCTTAGAAACTTTATTCTCTCTCAATGTGTTCCTTAATAAATTCATTTTCTTTACTCAATCCACACCCATACCTCCATTTAATTGATTCATTTTCATGCTTAATTTGTGCAATAATGTTCAGAAATTTACCATATTTAACGTCATATTAGATTGTTCATTCTACAAGATAGGGAAGCCGTCCAAGGGCATGTTGAAATCTGACCAGTAAGGGGACAACATTCATTATTATTAACTATACTAACAAACTCTGTGCACTAGAGTCCATAGGAGATAGGAAGTTGAATATATGTGAACCCTTTACCTGCAGAGGAAGGAGGAAAGGTGCATATAAATCAGTTTTTAACTTCCATTATGTCAAAATATTCTTCTATCATTGTAGTATAATTATTATCTTGAACACAACTAGCTATTGTTTCCCCATGTATCAGTGTGTTATGTATTTAAGTTAATTCAACTCTTGTGAAGATAAATCCCATTGGGGATAGTGGACACAACAGAGGGCCAACTAATACTATTAGTACCATTAATAAGACAACTAAACTGATAATGTTACAACATCAGTTGTACTCCATTCTCTATTGAGACTGAAATAAATTATTGAGTGATGCTCTAAATATTTTAAAATTAACAAAAATGTTCTTTAAAACAATAATAGAGTTCTTCTTTTCTTATTTCTTTGAAAGCACAATAATTTAATACAACTTCAAAAATAGTCTTTTTTCAAAAGTTTGTTTCTGTTCATACTCTCAAAAAACAAATTCTTCTTATATTTAATAAAATTAACTCTCAGTTTTAGCTTATTCTTTACAATCTTGCAAACCTTTCAAGATGGTTTGTGTTCTATTTCCGATTTACTTTTAGGTTCACTTTCAAAAGTATATTAACAATGGTTTATTGGCTTGTAGATTTCTAACTCTGACTCTTCCTCTTTCTCTGACACTGTGGCTAGTTATACGCATTCAGGTGATGTATACTTTCTATTTCTTGGTGGTCTTGTAGCAGCAAGTGATTAACTTTCACTATTTTCTGAGGCTGCTAAGTCTTTCCTGCTTACTGATTAACTTAAACTTTGATCAATTTCAACTGGATGATTCACTGTAAACTTCTTTCTTTTCTCCGAGGGTTCTCGTGACTTTGATTTTCTACTAAAGCCTTTTTGTGGTCTGCATCAGAGACAATTTCTTCTTGCTACCACTTATGCCTTTGACTTTGACATTGCAACAGCTCTTCGCTCTGATCCTTACTTTGAAACTGGAGAACAGCGCAACTGGTAGATGTTCTAGAATTTTCATCAGAACTTCCACTTTCACTGATATGGACTTCTATGACTTTGTTTTCTTCACCAATTTCACAATTTTCAGTTGCAAGAGTTTCAAAATGTCCACCCACTCTCTGGATTCATGCTGTAAACTTGAGCTTAACTCTGTGTATCAGTGGTTGTTTTCACCACTTCTTCATCTGCAGCTTTTGCTCTTTTCATGTAACCCGCATGGATCCGCTGTAGAATTTCAGTAAATTTCACAGCAGTGTTTGTCATTAAAATCAACTGGTATGGCCTGTTCCAGCACTCCACAAGACAGTTCTTCTTCATGTGCCTTCAGACCACTATCCAGTCTCCAGTTTTCAATCCATGACACTGTATTTATTTAATTGCTTTTGTTGCCAGATTCACCTTGTGGATGACAGATTTCACCATATCAGCCATACTTTTACAGTAACCTACCACAATGTCATCAGTTATTGAAACAAGCACAGCAGAAGGATTGTAATCCAATCTCAATGCTCTGCATAATCACCCCATGGGGTGACAGACAAATCTTTATTATCAAGACTACATCTGGTGCTATTCAAAATAAGAATAAGAGCATTTGGCCACATTGACCCAATAGAGGCACAGACTTTCGCCAGCCTGTTCTTTAGAGTTCCATTCTTTCTCTAAACTACTCTGGAAGATTGAGGACAACAACTAAAAAGGAAACTCTGATCAATCTGGAGATTTGTACAAATTATTTGCAAAACCTTCTTTTTAAAAGTGAGCCATGATCTGTTTCTATAGAAGTTTATAATCCAAAAAGTGGAATCAATTCTCTCAACAAAAGTGTGCGAACTGTAAGGCTGCTTAATCATCGGGTGAGATAGACGTCAACTAATTTAGAAAAGAAGCAGACAAATACAAGGATGTATTTCAAGCCAGTGCAAACTGCCATCTCCACAAAATCTGCTTGGAGTCTTGTAAATGGGCCTTCTAATTTGCCAATGTGGTACATCATAGTTATTGTTCGTTTGCTAATTATTATTTTTCTGGCACATTAAACAACTAGAACAGATACTTTCAGGCACATTTCTAAAATGTGTATTTCCCATTATTTGCTAAATGTCCAGAAGACCAGAACATAGAATCTCTATCCAAAAAAGACTATCCATGAAAATTCCTTGCAGTTGGATATAACATAGCATCCGGCAAAAAGCACTTGTTTTCACAAGTGGCATACGCATCAAGATGATTTTTCTTGTAATTTATGTTTTCCCGTTTCTTTTTTTTCTCCTCTTCCTTAGGTACCTCTTGAAGGTCTCACAATTCACTGAAAGAAGTTTGAATTGAAACCAATAAGAAACAATTTACATTTTCTTCATTCTGTATAGAATTTGTTCTTGATTCATCTGATTGTTCAGTTTCTTTAGCTATGGTTTCTTCCTCAAGTGCACAATATTTGAACAAGTGCACAATATTTGACCACCTGATCAGTATAGTTATTTCTAAGAGTAATTGAATCTCTTCCAGCGTTATGGGCAGAGCACTTGACAACAGCTATCTCTTTTGGCTGTTGTATTGCTTTTAACAAATCAAATATTTAGAGACTGTTCTTTATGGAAGCGCCAGAAGTTGTCATAAAGCTTATCTGTGACTACAGCTGACCTAAAGATTGCACCACACCAAAGCCATACTGGCTGTCTCTATAAATCAGCACATTCAACGTTTCTGACAGGCAACAAGCTCTCGTCAATGCAACCAACTCAGCCACTTGTACTGAGGTTTCATTCGGCAGGTAGGATGCTTCAAGAATTTCAGAAATGGAACATACTGCATATCAGCTTTCAATGCTCCATATTGGTCTCTCTAACAAGAACCATCACAAATAAAGTCCATTCAGCCATGTCCAAAGGATTTTCTTTAATATCTGGTCTTGGTTTGGGACATAATTCAGAAATTGATGCAGTCATGTTCATATTCATCATCACTGTCCCTGTCTTCACAATCTTTGCCTGGAATCTGAAGCAATGTCGATGAATTAAGTCAATTACGCCTCTTAATCGAGATGTTCTCTGATGCCAGTATGATTTGCTCATATCTAGTTAATCGACTATTTGTCATGTACTGAATTTGGGTACGTGTTAATAAGAGCTCAACTGAGTGTGGGACATATACAATGAATGTATGTCCCCTTATTATTCCTTCGCTTTGCTCTCTGGCAGCACAAACAGCTGCCACCAGTTTCAAACAGCCAGGAAGACTTACAACAACTAGATCCAACATAGCTGAAAGGTAAGCCACTGGTCTCATGGTCCCAGCATGCATCTGGGTAAGAATCGGTAATGCACACCCACCATTTTCATGGCAATACAAAAAGAAAGTCAGATTATAGTCTGGCATTCCAATGGCGTATGCATTACATAAACTTTCACTCAATGCCCGCAATGCCTCTGAACGTTTTTCATCAAATGGCACCAAGTCCTTTATGTCACTGTGAGTTAAACTTAATAAAGGTTTTGAAATCAAGGTCAAATTTGGAATCCACTGATGGCAGTAGCCAATATTTCCCAGAAACAACCTTGCCTCCCTCTGGGTAGTAAGAGGATTCATTTTCAGACCTGCAGAAGTGTCGTCTTTTGAGACTTTCCTTGCTCCTTTTTCAGTAGTAGCCCATGCAGGTAATCATGGTGGTGCGGGGGAGTTTAAAGTGACAAACGACGGGATAGGGAATGTAAAATAAATAAATAAATTAAACCACTAGCCGGATCGCTGAGCGCAAGGTAAGTGTTTTTTTTTACATTCCCTATTCCGTCATTTTCATGCCCCCTGTCCCGCCCCACTGCACTTAACTGCATGGGCTGCCACAGACCTTTTCCAATGTGATGAGCAAGATGAACTACTTCCTTTTTACAGTACTGCATCTTTGTTGGAGAAACCTTGTGACCACAAATAGCTAAATAAGTCAGCAAAGTAATAGTGTCAAGTTTACAGTGTTCTTTTGTCTTTGATGCAATCAGAAGAGCAATAATATATTGGACCAGGACTGAATTTCAGGGCAACCTCAAATTTTAAAGATCTTTCTTCAGGATTTGAAAAAAGATTGAAGGACTTTCAGTATAACCTGGTGGAATTCTACCGCAAATGAGAACTCTATTTTGGAATTGAAATGGAAATAAAATGTGACTCTCCTCTTGGAGAGGAATGGAGAAGAAGGCTTGGCATAAGTTAATAACTGTATCCCATTATGCATCTGATAGGATATGGGAGAAAATTACTGCTGGTTTCAGTACCTCCAGAAGACACAGAATGACAAGATTGTTGATTATTCTTCAAACTTGAACAATGTGTCATCTCCCATTTGGTTTCTGTATCCCCTTCACAGGAGAGTTGCAAGGACTAACAAACACTTCCAGAAGAATTCCCTCCTCAATAATACTTTTCAACACTGCTTTAATTCATTTTTCTGCCTCTTTCAAAAGTTTATATAGTTTGTTTTTGGGGAAACTGTATCAAGCTTCACTCTAATGTTAACTGGTTCAGCAATTTTTATCAGTTCTAACTCTTTACCAAAGGAATTCCACACCTCTTCTTTGACAGCATGCCTTACATTCAGTGGTAGGTCATCTTTTGTTAAGGCTGGAAAAATTGAATAATTAAATCCTGTGATTTTATTTTAAACACTGAGTCATCATCTTGACTTTCAATCTCAACACTATCCAGTATACAGTAAATCATACAATTCATTTTTCAAAGCAAGTCTCCTTGAGATTCAAGTTTACAGGACTTGAATCACACAAAATGAACTGATGTTAATTTACCATTTGCTCTTTTTTAACTGGAACATCTGCTATACCATGATTAACAATCAGCTTATTACTGATCCCCACCATTTGGAGTTCTCTATACTGACAGCGGTAGGTTTCGACTTCCAGAGAACAGAATGTGGAACTGGTAGTTCCTGTATCAATCAAAAATGAAACAGTGTGGCCATTGATTTCATCATCAATGTATAGGCCACTTTGGACACATCCAGAACTGCTCCATGTAGTACTGAGAAGAGAGCGGAGTAGAATCATTATTCAGAATCAATGTATTCCGTTGTTACCCTGGACTATATGGCATTTTGTTTTCAATGTTTGCTGCAATATCGGGGCTGAAGGCATGTTCATGCAAAACGGTTTCTAATCATGCATACTCTGCACAGAAGTCAGTTGGGTTTAGACTATTGTCAATATATTTTTCTGCATCAGAGGAACAAAATAATTCTGAATTCTATCTAGATTTTGTCTACAGTTTCACTTTCAGTTCCCAGTTTTACCACAGAAATGAAAAGCAGTATTCCTCCTCACCAATTCAACGTTTGCATTTGCATTGACTTAGTTCTTGTTTTCACACTGTGCATTTGAGTCACCCCTTTCATTCCAGCATTTCTAGACTGCACAGAATACAAATCCGAACCATCAATCGATTTTGACGACTCCTCTCAAATTGCTTTGGTTGTGCACGATTAGTTTCTCCTTGACTTTTTTCAGCTTCACATCACACTAGTCATTCAGGTATTTGACCAGCTTCAAAATCTCATCTATACTCTTTGTCAAACAGCACATTTCTCTTTGCTGAATGTGATTAGTATGCTCTGGTCGTAAACCCATAAATAAAGCAGAAATTAAGCCACTAACATTATCTTTCTCAGGATCATCGACTCCACTATGCTTCCTGAAATTCTGCATAATCCTCTCATAATAAGCATGCACTGACTCTTTCAGCTCCTGTGAGGTTCTTAAAGATTTTTGCCCAATTAATATTATTATTAGGAGGTTCTTCAGTTGGTCAAGCAACAGAAACTTACACTCAGATCACAAGTCACTAGGAAAAACAATTTTAAACAATGAATTAATTTCAGTCCACAGCAATTGTGAAATCAAGGTTAGCTCAGGAGCCTCCTTGTACCGCCTTCCAGGCTCTTCCTGAAATTTTAGAACATTTTGTATTGAAAGCATAAACATCAGCTTTGGTCCAAGGGACATGCACTAAGTGCTTCTGTGTACTTCTCTTAAAAGAAACTCCAAAATTGTTTCTGTCTCCGGGTCAGTAACTGAACCCATTATTCTGCTTTCTGAATCTTTGGCATTCTTTTTCATGCTGTCTTTCTCTTCTGTCTTTCTTTATATTTCTTCAAATCACCCTATTCCCTTGTTTTTTCAATCCAATCTTCAGTGTGAGATCATTAAACACAATTGCTTTATTTTATAACAGGTCAAATCTATTGTATAGTTCTTTCTCACATTTTTCATTTTAGTGATGTCAACCTCACATTCATGAGCCAATTCCTCTCATTTATCATGTGCTTCATTTGCACATCTGCAAAAAGAACAAATGATGGAAGGAATGCTGTCCAATGGCAAACACTACACCCCCAGTACAGAGATGTGGGCCTAAATTCATTGTTTTTTTGCTCACCGCGCCATTCTTGTTTAGACAGAGCCCTATGCAAATCAGTCTTGACCCTGCTCCCCATGGGAACACTCCAGCCCGAACTGCCAGGCCAGGTCCTGCCTGGACCGGAAGCAAGCATCCTAGGACTGGTTTCGGGGTATCACCCCTCATCAGCCAGGATAGCTTGACTTTAGTGGCATGGTGAGTACAGGACCCACGTCTGGGCATACCCATCCCACTTAGGGTGATAAATGCATAAAGAACAATTGATGTAGGGATTGCTAAACAACGTCATACACTCTCCCCCAGTACAGAGATATGGGCCAAAAATCCTTTGTGTTCTTTACTCACCATGCCATTCCAGTTTTATCAAAAGCGGTATACTCATGCATTTCAAAAATCCAGGTACATGTATAAAACCCAATGTCTGTAATCATTTCGTATGAAGGCGCTCTCTTCGCAGTTAATGTCTGACCCTCCGTATAATGTACAACAGAACCCTTCTGCTTTATTTTTTCAACACAGCACTCATTATCTTTGTTCAAAATGAGCAAACAGGCTTAACTTAGGAGATAGGTATATAAAGCATTTAAAAACACAAATAACAGTAAAAAAGTACGACACAACACACAGTAAAAATCCAACACCATCTTATTAAAATAGAAAATATTTTCATCATTAAAATGACACCAAAACAACAAACATCCAATGTAGGGAACCGGAGATTTACATTTTTATTGTGCCTGAAAGCCAAAAGTGCCAACTTGGGACATCTGGTCACGCTTAACCGCGACGAAGTCAAAGTTTCAGGCCTATTGTGATGGAGTGTGGGTGTCAAGATTTCTTGAAACAAGAACTTTTCTCTCTGCCTAACAAGTCAAGAACAGTCACCTACATACATTCAAAGGGAAAGAGCCATTGCTTGGAGTGCGGCTTGGAGATCGAGAAACTCCAAGATGTCTGACATTCCAAAAAGAGTGTCGCTCTAGTCTTTTGTCATTGCCTCAGAATTCTACTTGAAGCACTCAATTTAGAATGTTGGCGCACTTCACCTGGATTCATGGCTGAGGCACATTGTTTTTTGGGTTCTCTGTCGAAGTCTAGTCAGGGTAGTTTTATCGCCTTTTCTTCTTTTCAGGTTATTCCTGTTCATTGTTTTCCTGCAGTGCCTTTCTCCCGCTCAAGTGGCTTTCACCAGATACTGCACACTTGCTACTGCGTACATCTCTCTTCATCGAAGTGAGTGTTCGCCTAGCGTTCATGCGCAGAAATACTCCTTGAGCCTGATGGAAGACTCAGCGAAGTCCAGCCTTCAAATAAAGTGATCAGTGTCTCAAAGAAAGTAACCGGAACACTAATGCTCGAGTGAACAGCGGCGCTCGAGAACGAATACCTGAATCTTTCTCACTGGAATGAGCTAAGTACTTTTATTGTAATAAATCCATGTGCAACTGAAAACCAAAAAGTAAAGTATCAATTGTAGTTGACTAATGTAATTATGACGTTTACATATAGAAGTAATAATATATCCAACAATCTAATACTTACCTAAAGAGTGAGAAATCTTCCTAGAATCTTCTTCCTGTGAAGAAATAGAGAAAAGTTTAAGTGAATTGAAGAGGAGCAAGCCTAAAACTATATAGGTATGTTGTAACACCAACAAGTATAAAGATACAGATGCAAATTCATAGTTATTAAGGAAACAAAAGGTTAAAAATAACATTGTGTTTCGTTTCTTTTAGAATCCATTAATGAAAGATAGTAAGAGGTAGAACTCTTCAATTAGAAAAAACCTTTGAAGAGAATCAGAAGAGGAGCTAAAGCCCAATGTTATATAGGTATGTTATAACAATGCAGTAGTATAATGTACACATGCAATCCAGAGTATTAAATTGTCATAGGGCTATGTATATCATTGTTTTTACAATCCGAGGCAACACAATATCGCTAAGTAGAAGACAAAGTGCAGAAAGCTGATAACTACAGGCAGTCTCTTCTTCTCGTTTGTTATTTTATCCAACTCCCCATTCCCCCTTGTAGAGATACTTCAGGATACTTTACATTAATAGGTGTCAGGAGTGTTTCCCGGAGGGGGCATAGGGAATAGGCATCTTCTGTTCCTGCACAAGTATAAGGAATCATCGCTCTGACAGTGGGTCAGATACAATGAGCAGTAGGGCCCAGTCAAGTTGTTACCTTCTGATTTAGTCATTTTTCTGGAGGTTTTTCTCTCGACGTCATGCAAGGCTCCTCGTCAGGCCAGGATGCAGTTCGACAACATCGGCTTGCTTCAGCGTGAGGCGGTAGTGAACTCCTGGAGGTGACGTCATTGGCGAAAAGCTCCGGAGCTTCAGCAGGGCAAACCTGAATCTCAGGTAGCGTAACAGTTTGACGTTGCGGGCTTGACTCTCGTCTAAAGGTCGGTCAACTTATGGAGCTTTTTATCAAAAATTCTTCAAATGGTCTCAGACTTGTGGGTCTTCAAGTGTCCACAACACTAATCTAAGGTTCCAAAAGCTCTGAGTTGCTCATTGGGACAACAAGATCCATGATGCACCTGGCCACATCCTTCAAAGTCTAGGTGAAGCTGGTCAGCTGTTTATTATTATTGGAGATGATACAGGTGGCGCTCTTTTAACCTGTTGCTTTCATGGAGTCCACTTCTTAAACTTTCAAAGCAAGGAAAAGTCATTCTTTTGGTGAAGCCAAAGTATGCAGCAGATGCAGTCCTTAAGAGTGCAGTCCTCTTGGTGTAGGCCATGGGTTCTGCAAGGCAGTCCTTCTTCTTGTTGGTTTCAGGCAGGGATCTGAGTTGCTGGGCAGCTCTCCCATAATTATCCAGGTTTCTGGGATGGCAAGCAGGGGGGCACCTCTGACCAATGGGGTGCAGGGTGCCACCCTCAATGATGATCACTTCCCCTGAAATGTGGCATATTTTTGTCAAAAATCCTCAAAAATAAAAATGGAGAAAATCTATCCTGGAGCTTCAGGTCTGGCTAACCCAACTAGCTTTCCTTAACCATCCCCTTCCAGCCGCTCTGTTAATTCAATTACAGGGGGTCCCATCTGGCTGGGGGTTCAGGAAGTGGGGGTGGGCCTTGGTCCTGTCCTAAATGTCTTTCCCTCTTGAAAACCAGTTTGGCTACCCAGCCCACTTCTTCCTTTTGCTCTGCAGCTTGCTGATCTCCTCCCACCAGCTGTCTCTTTGTTGCCTTGCAGGCCAATTCACACCTCATCAGATCCGTTTGGCGCAGCCTATCAAAGGCTGGCCAGTCAGGAGAGGCTGCTTCTGAGCTGGATTCAGGCACATCAGAAAAGCAAGTTCTACGACTTCTTTTCTGTCATAGTTACATTAAATGCAACCTTAGCATGTTGTTGGATTAATTCTATTATTTTAACACTTTGATTATTATTTTAGTCCACTCCTGTTGATAGTTATTCTTTATTAAGGTTAAATAAAGCCTTGCAATGATAGCCTATGGAGGTAGTGTGCTACAATGAGCAAAAACAAAATTGGCAGTTTTTCCCTCACACAGGGGATATAAAACATATGATATGATTTCCCTACTTATTTTAACATGGCACCCTACCCTTGGAGCACCTAGGTTAGACCGTAGGGGTGCCTTATATGTAAAAACAAGGTAGTTTAAGACTTTGGAAATACCTTTAATTCTAAAGTCGAATTTGGACATAGTTTTATTTTAAAAGAAGTCTGCAAGGCAGGGCTGGCTTTTAAAATGACAGCAGGATTCACAACAGTGCACACTTAAGTGCATTAAATCTACTCGGCCTCTAAACCTACATGCCCTACCACATACTAGGGGCTTACAGGTAGGCTGTCAGAACCAATGATAACTATACCTAATTACCATATATCTTTTAACAGAGCACTCGCCTTGGGCCTGGTTAGCGGGGCCCATGGCCCAATCAGAGTCAGAAAGCACCAGTATCAGTCAGAAATGGGGGCAAAAAGTGAGAGGACAGCTGCAAAAAGCCCTGTTGTCTTATAACAAGCAATTCCTCGACTTTACCCTCCACCTCATGAAGGAAATGCATCAGCTGCCTCAGGTTCATAGTGGTACTACGCACAGGTATAAAATTGCATTGGTCATCATGGATTAACTGGGAAATCACCAGTCACAGCCTAAGAGCCCGAGCTTTGCAAAGCATGTTGGCATCTGTGTTAATCATCATGAGTGGGTGATAGGCAGTGTGATCTGATGCATTGGAGACAGGTTTCAAAACCATAGTAAAGCAACCGCCGCGCATCAATAGAGACAGCACTCCAGGGTCCCTGACTTCCTGGTACACATCAAGCAATCATTGCCTGAGTACAGGGGTAAAGGCCTGAATAAATTCGGTAGGGAAGCCATCACTGCCCGGCACCTCCCCCGCTGGCCAGACAGCCAAGCGCTGTCAAGATCTCCTCTAGAGTAAGAGCTGCGTCCAATTCCTGGGCTACATCATCCTCAATCGACGAATAGGCAGGGCAGCTAAAAAGCCAGTAATGCATGCTGGGTTAGGTGGTTGTGGGATACGATATACGTGTTCCATATGGCCCCTCAAGGACGTCTACAATGCTTCTCTGTGTATAAAAGTTCGGCCCTTGGGAGTATTTTTTATTTTTTATTTTTTTGAAAACCTTTATTGAGACAAAAATAGGATATACATGCGCAAGCCCACAACCATCACGGCCGGCCGCAAAGATAGGCGAGAAAAACAGGAGAAAAGTACATCAATATACAATCAGGATATTGCGAAGTACGTCAGAAGTGACTACGGGGTGCGCAACACAGGAGAGGAGGTTTTCGTTTTAAATTAGATGAAGCGAGGGGGCTGCAACAGGAAGGACTACACACCTTACATAAAGGGACACAAAAGAAACGCAACAAGAGGGGCGTACCCCATTCACAATCGAAATTAGGCTATAAGTACAGCAACTATATAGGCTAAGCAACCGCAACAATGAGACCGGATAATAAGCAACATTACAAGAAAACAACAGTTCCACGCATAATCCCAGAAAGCCCACCCCCAAGAACAGGAAACAAAGATTTATTGAAACACAGGAAGAGAAAAGGCGCAAGACCCAGAAACAGCCAACCCTACGAAGAGGAAAGAACCCTCCCAAAGCCGGAAAAGAGCGATAGGGACCATAGAACAAAACAAACTAAAATAACAAATCCCCCCCCCCACACCCACCACCCCGCACTCCTGTAATGGCTACGGCCAAACCCACTAACAGCGTGCCTGTCGCCCCGGAACTGCCCCATAGTAGGGAAAATATAAAGATATAAAGAGTGGAGGAGGAGAGAAACAGACCCGCACCCGGCATGTAATATTCGGGCCACCCATCCCTAGACCCCGTCACCGATACAAAATGAACGTACAGTATCCCCGGCTCACCATCAGCATCCCAGCATTACGAGCAACAACAATCCTAACATGAGAGGAGACACCCTCAACCCCCCCCCCCCGCGGCCCGGCGTAGCGACAAAGTCCAACTTCATAGTAGCGTCCACCCCCTGCAGCCCCGACAGTATACGCTACCACAGTCACTGATAGGGGGAGCTCAGCCCTGGCCCTTGCGATCGGGAATATCGACGTGGTTCAGCTGCACAATAGCCATCTCGAATGGGACAAACAAGCAAAGTGACCCCAGCAGAGCACAGCACCGTCCAACAAAGTCTGTCCATTCCAATGTCATGTGTGCGACAGCGACATAAAGGTGGACATCGCACTGTAACAGTCCACTCAGCCAGGGCAGTAGCAGCAGCTGCAGAACAACGTAGGAAGCGTCTCCGATAATCCACAAAGGAGTATCCAAACATGGCGTCCGAGGACGAGACCCCATATAATGAACAAGCACGCAGACATCAGACCGCTGCATCTCCATCGCAGACAGCATCTCGGGAACATCGGGAGCACATACCTCCAGCACCTCCGGGCACCCCCGGGCAGGCAGTCCACAGAAGTCGGGCACAAGATGTGGCTCAGCGTCCCGCAGTCGTGAATGTGCTCGGTCAAGCAAGGGCACAGCAGCGAGAACAGCATCCAGACGGTGCCCCAGGTCACAGGCGTCGCCACATAAAGCAAATCGAAAAAGATCCAGGGCTCTCAGAATGTCCGCAATCCGCACCGGTGCCTTAGGAGGGGAGGATGTAGCAGATCCCTGCACACGGGGCTCGGAAATTCGTTGCAGCCCACAAGACTGGTCATCCACGTCGCCATCACAAAGCCGAGCACCACGCCGGTGGACTGTAGAGCACCACCCGTCCGGGGGCACAAAGGGAACACAGACCATGCTGCACCATGCAGGTGTAAACGTAGCGACCGCAGTGGCCATGTCACTAGTTGTAGCCCGGGATCGTGAAAAACAAGGTCCAGTTGCTCGGCCTTTAAAATGGCGCCCACCTCATCACGGAGCGAGACAAGAAGCAAACAAAGGCATACACAAGCCTGGGCGGTGACACATTGTTGCACTCTCAGCCGATATGCCTTCCGCGTAGAGATGAGTAGAGCGGACAGAATGCAAACACCCAATTCAGCCGCTGCGAGCCGTCGGCCGGCTCGACTCCGTCCACTGCGGCCGCTGTTATTGTGGGCGAAGGCAGCCAGAGTCGAAGAACAAAGACCCGTCAGCGCCGGGCAGCGTCCGGGAGAAGGCGAGAACGTCCCACCGCTTCCACCGCAGGGAGCGCTTAAGAAAACACACCATTGGAGTCGGGGTCACCTCCCGAACCCGAAAATATAACTCAGGAGCAGGATTGATGCCAGGATTGGTCCCGGGACGGGAGGAAAGCGAAAGGGTCGGCGGAGCCGAAGGATTAGGCGGCCATCATGGTTGCAGGCTAGGCTCCTCCTCCTTGGGAGTATTTTTAAAAAAAAATTATTTTAGTTTACTTGATCAGTCAGATAGCTCATATTGTACACATTGTATATACACATAATTGCAAAGGCATTGCATACATTAGGTTCTTTACACTAACGTTCTTCACGTTGCCGCCTTAAGTGACACTGAATTTACAGATCTAACCGCTTGCACATTGAAAAAGAATATTACACCCACATCATCATGAAACAAATAATTAGGGAACACTGGTCCGGCACTCTGTACATATATGTACATATATTCCACACTATCCCCCACCAATAGGGCTCAATGGGACATACACCTCCGGCATCATACCATGACTTCAGGCGAGCTAATGTTCATAATCAGTCTTCTGTTTGCAGGGAGAGAAGATATTGCACTAGTGGGTCCCAGAAATCTCGTGGCCGAGAGGACTGAGGTATGTCTTCTGCTTACGTGTCTAATTGTCTTTTAAAATATCACATGTCCCTGATCCAATCTGTGTGCCTGTTTACTGCCCCATTTAATTGCTATTCTTCTCTTGGCCAGCAATAGTGCCACCGCCAAGAACTTAGGTCTACGTGCCAGTTTGATCTTATAGATACCCAAAAGGCACATCAGGGGTGCGTTGGGAATACGCTCCCCTAGCATATGCGTGAGAATGTTAGTAGGATTGGAGCTTGTGCATGCCCAGGCCATGTGTAAAAAGTCTGCATTGGGGGCCTGGCATCTGTGGTATCGGTCGTCAGCCCTTAGCCCGTATGTATGCAGTTGCTTGGGTGTATAGTATACCTAGTGTATGAACTTAAAATGTATGATTTTCAGGTTCAAATTAGACATAAGCAGCTGTAATTGCATACACCCATAGTCCCAGTCGTCTTTGGGAATGTTTGTGCCCAATGTTGCCTCCCATCTAGCTAGGGGTCTGTCCAGTGCGCGGAACTGTTCTCATTGTGACGTGGTATACAGTTTAGTAACTAGGCGTTGCCTCGTAGTGGATGTCAGGAGTGTCTGCAGTGCATTATGCATTGGTGGTGCAACTGGGAAGGAGGGATACAGAGCTTTGACCGCCATACGCAGTCGCAGATATGCAAAAACTTTTAAAGGGGTGCAATGTGTGTTTAAGGCTGCGTCATCCTGTGATATGTATTCCTTGTTCTGGAAAACATCCCCCATAGTTCGGAGTCCCATCTCATGTAGTTCCTGTGCCATTTTTTGCTCCTGTGTTACCGTGAGTTCTGGGTGATGTCAATGGGGTAGTGTGTGTGATGTCAAAGGGGTAGTGTCGGCGCATATGACGGAAGTCTGTGTGCCCGCTTTGTTAGTGTGTGCCAGGCTCTTGAGGTGCAAATCGCTAGGTGTATTTCCAGATTGGAGGCATATTGCCTGGGAGAGGATATAAGTGAGAGAAGTGGGATAGGGTGCATACATTCGTGTTCCACAGCAATATGCGGCACGTGTCCGTTTGGCTGTAGCCAATAGTGTGCATGTTGCGCCTGTGCTCAGTAATAGTATAGTTGGAGGTCGGGGCACCAAAGCCACCTTGAATGTAGGGTCTCGTCAGTTCCTTCCAACCTACCCTTGAGTGTTTCCCTGCCCATGTCAAGCGGAGCTACGCTGTGCGCAGTCGGGTGAACAGGGCCTGTGGGAGCCAGATTGGTATATTCATAAATAAATATAAAAACCTTGGCAGCACTACCATTTTCTGCAACGCAATTCTATCAGCCAGCGACAGGGGTAGGCAGATCCATCTAGTGACTCGGTCTTCCAGTTTAGCTATTGCTTTGCCATAGTTTTCGTGTATCACTATTTCTGAGTCACTGTGTATCCAGAATCCCAGGTATTTAACTGGGTCAGTCTGCCATTGCAATGGGTAATCAAGGGACAGCTTGGTTGTCACTGGAGTAAGCGGGATGACCACCGATTTGTCCCAGTTAATATAAAGGCCCGAGAGATATGCAAACCTAATATATTCTTGTATAAGCGTTTTTAGATTAGTATCCGGGTGCCTAGTGTACAAAACCATGTCGTCCGCATAGAGCGATATTCTAACTGGGCGTAGCTGAAACTGCAACACCGTAGAGGCGTGTCTCTGGTGTATCTTGCAGGCCAGTGGTTCCAGTGCCAGCGTGAAAAGCAAAGGCGACAGTGGGATGCCTTGTCTCGTCCCTCTATAAATACTAAAGGGATCAGATGTGATGCCATTGATTCTAATCCGTGCACAAGGTGCTGTGTATAATAACGTTATCCATTTCAGAAATGGTTCCAGGAATCCCATTTTCCACAGTACGTAGAACATATAAGGCCATTCCACAGAATCAAACGCCTTTGCAGCATCCAGTAGGGCCGCAGCAGCCGGCAGTTCTCGGTTTATATGGTGGAACATGGCGAATATGGACCTTAAATTTTGCGTGGTGGAACGAGATGGGATAAATCCTGCCTGGTCTGGCAGGACCAGCTTCTGCATCAGTGGCTTTAATCTAAGGGTAATGACTTTGGCTAGAATCTTAGCGACCATGTTGATTAGCGATAGAGGGCGATAGGACTCACAGTGGGCCGGGGCCGGATCCTTACCAGGTTTAAGGAGAGTAATCAATAATGCCTCGCGTATTTTTTGGGGGCAGCATGCCATCCTCGTATGCCTCCTCATATATGGCCGCTAGATGTGGTATCAACAGGTCTTTGTATTCCTTATGAAACTCGCCGGGCAGTCCATCTATGCCCGGTGCCTTATTGTTTGGAAGGGAGTTGATGGCTTCACTGAGCTCATCCTCATTTATATGATGACTAAAGTATTCACGATGTGCATCAGACAGCCACGCCAGTGCTATGTTGTCAAAATACTGATTCAGCTCAGTGTGATCAGGTGTAGTCCCTGCCGTATACAGCCAGGCATAATAATCCAGGAAACACTGCGAGATTGAGGGGGTATCATATCGGGGTGTGGCCTGAGAGTCCATAACCTGGGTCATATATGACGCTGTAGGTGTAGGACGTATCTTGCTAGAAAGCATTCGTCTAGACCTGCCTCCCTCTCCATAAACCTGCTCCGCGTATTTCTTTGAGATATATTTAAGTTCACTGTCTGCGAATTCATGGTATGTGTCTATCTTCCCCCTAATGTCAGCCAGGATCTTGGGATCAAGGGTGTTAGTGTATGCGGTCTCTAATCGTGTAATGTCCGCCTCAACCATGGATAGCTGTCTACGAATATCTTTTAGGATACCCGCATGTTTACCGATACAGAATCCACGAATTGTTACCTTGAATGCCTCCCATAACACCTTAGCACTTTCCACTGATCCCACATTATGCTCGAAGTATTCAGTGATAGTGTGTATCAGGTCCTGTAATGCACTTGGCTGTAGGCGCCATGTGTATTGTCGTGGTGAATGTGAGGGGATGACTAGTTCCAGCCGGACTGGCGCATGATCAGAAAGGGTTTTAGGCAAGTGTGTTATATCAGTAGTCCAGGCGCTTACATCTGCAATGGCTGTCCAAATATCTATCCTGGACCATGTATTGTGAGTGGAAGATATGCACGTGCCCTCCCGGTCGGTGTGGGTGTCGTAGTCTCCATATTTCCAGCATGGCATAGTCCTCCATCCCTTCCTTAAGTGACTTAGCAGAATTCCTCCCATACCTGTCATTCCCAGTGGACCTATTTGCCAGCGGATCTAGGCACGTATTAAAATCACCTCCCCAAATTATTGCAGAGGGTGGGAGCATTTACAACTTGTCCCATATATCTGTAAAAAAGGAGGGATCATCGATGTTCGGTCCGTAGACTGTAACAATAGTTATAGCTGTACCGCCAAAATCACCCTGTACAATAACATACCTTCCCTGATCATCCACATGTGAGTGGAGCAGTGTGAACGGTATACCATGCTTGACTAGAAACATTACCTCCCTGGCAAAAGTAGAGTAGGAGGATGCTAATCTATATGTGGCCCATCTGCCTCAAATTCTGCATTCAGTGTCATGGGTGCGGTGAGTTTCCTGAAGGCAGGCCACATCTACAGTATGCCGGTCCAAATATGCAAAGACTTTCCTGGTCTTCTGGGGATTTTTCAACCCTTGTACATTCCAAGTGAAGAGCGTCAGTTTCCTCGTGTCTCTAGCACCTTCAGCAATTTTCAATGAGTGTGGTGGGATTTACAAGGCAGCATAGCGTGCATGTATGAGTCACGTTGTATGCGGCAGTTGGCTTATCTGAATTTACCATTTTACTAAATGTACCCCTTTTACCACCCCCCTCCCACATCGCCATCCCAATCATGGCAAAGACAGACCCAGAAAACATAAAACAATACCTCCCACCAATACACAATCCCATACTTAAGAGTAAGAAACTGTGGTATACACAAGGTGGCGAAAGCTGCCAGCCGGTGACCTAGTCACACGAGTGGTCGTCTAACCAATCCTATCCAGTTTACTAAATATAAATAACATGTCTAACATGACCTTAAAGGATAGTAAGGGGCATATAAACCCGATAGTAGGATATAGGTCCCAACCATGAATCAGAGTTCTGTGCGCCGTGATCATGCACTATTGTCTCTTGTTCACATAGTAATGCTGTAACCTAATTTTCCAATTACGATACTTATCTGAGTCCAGTTATAGTGTCACTAGGGTCTTCACGCAGCACCATCCCTCATGCAATGTGCGTCGCAGATGGGAAACCACGTCATTCAACATCCGAGGAGCCACCATGTTCTTCTTGTGTGCCTCTATGTTAGATTTGGGGGTCTCTAGTTGGCACAGGTAGGTACTTGTGACAAATAGGGAACCTTGCCTCTAGTCAGGGTAAGGGGGTACACTCCTAACATAATCCCTGCTCACCCCCTTGGTAGCTTGGCACGAGCAGACAGGCTTATCTCAGAGGCAGTGCGTAAAGTATTTGTGAACACATACAGTAATCAAGTGACAACACTACAGATGGACACCACACAGGTTTTATATAAACAATAAGTATACTTTATATAGACTTAACACAAGACTACAAACGACAAAATTCCACAATACTATACTTAAAATGGTAGTTTTAGCTTAGTTCTGTTCAGTTCTTAAAATGCGACACTTTGAGTCAATGTATCTTACGATGCGTTACTCTTCCACAACAAAAGTGTTGCAGCGATGGAAATGCGGCAAAGTTCCGGTGCAAAGAAATAAAAACGCGAAGATCTTCCAGATGCGGCGCGTTTCTCAGATGATGCGAGAAGTCTCAATTCAATGCGTCAGCTGCAGCGGCGACACCCTTGTTCTGCGATGCGACGGCAATAGCTTTGGCTGCGACACTCTTCTCCGACGTTGCGAGACGCTTCCGCACAATGCGACAACTACAGCGGCGACATTAAAGATGTGACGGCAGCAGCTCCGACAGCGGCACGCTTCTCCATGGATGCGAGGCGCTTTTCTTGATGCGGTGCAATACGACAGCTACAGCTGCGACATCCAAGATGCGACGACAGCAGCAGCGATGGCGACACGCTTCCTCTTCGTTGCGAGACGCTTATCTCGATGCGGTGCAATACGACAGCCACAGCGGCGACATCCAAGATGCGACGGCAGCAGTAGCGACGGCAACATGCTTCCTCTTCATTGCAAGATGTTTCTATCAATGCGGTGCAATACGACAGCTACAGTGGCGGCATCCACGATGCGACTGCAGCAGTAGCGACGGTGACACGCTTCTTCCTCTTGAGTCCCGCTTCCAGCTCCTTGTGGCACGCAGTCCCTCAGAAGGCCTGAAACAGCAGCAGGCACTTCCAAAGAACTCTGGGAAGCTGGGGGTTGAAGTCTGTTGTTCCTGAGACTTTAGCATGAGGCAAGCTCTGTTCCAAGCCCTTGGAAATCCTTACAAGTTGATGAAAGTACACTTTCTCCTCTCTTTGGCAGTAAGGCAACCACTGCAGGCCAAATTCCCCAAGCAGCACTTCAGCTTAGTGATAGTCTCTCCTGAGTTTCTTCAGGTTCCTCTCCTCAGCAAAGGTTTCTTCTTGTAGTCCAAAAGTGATCTAATTTCTTCGGGAGCACTCTGTTTACATGACTCCTTCTTTCCTTTCACATTGCAGGGCAGATGCATCAGACACACCACAGGGGGTGGAGCCAGCACTGTGGGGGGCAGGCACAGTCCTATTCAGGTGCAACTCCTCCCTCCCATCTACATGCAGATTTCTCTATTCACCACTGGGCTGACTCATCCTGTCTCTTGTAATCCCCCAGCTCTGTCACGCCAACTTCAGACAAGGAATACACAACCTAGCAGAGGCAGGTTTGGATAGTTAGACAAGAAAATACCTACTTTCTAAAAGTGGTATTTTCAAACACAGAGGGCCATATGTAGGTAAATGGCATTTACGGAATCGTAAATACCGAATTTTACCGATTCGATATTTACAAATCGGTAAATGCCATGTAGGTAATTATTCGGTAACAATTACCGAATCGTTAAGATTCGGTAATTACCGAATCGGTATTTACCGATTTGGTAATTGCCATTGATTCCTATGGGCCTTGAGGCCCATAGGAATCAATGACAATTACCGAATCGGTAAATACCGATTCGGTAAAATTACTGATTTGTCAAGGGGGACAGGGTGTCACTTTGACACCCTGTTGCACCCTTGATTCTGGCTTGTGTGCCATGTGACACACAAACATGCCCTTAGGGCATGTATGTGTGCCACATGGCACAGGTGTACATGCACAGATGTGCATGTACACTGGAATTCGTTATTTACCATGTAATAGTATTTCATGGTAAAATTACCGATTTGTCAAGGGGGACAGGGTGTCACTTTGACACCCTGTTGCACCCTTGATTCTGGCTTGTATGGCACAGGTGTACATGCACAGATGTGCATGTACACTGGAATTCGTTATTTACCATGTAATAGTATTTTATGGTAAATAATGAATTCCTAAGGGCCTGTGGCACTGTTTCCAGTGCCACCTACATCCCATATTACCGATTCTGTACATTTACCGATTCGGTAATTTACAGATTCAGTAAATTTACAGAATCTGTAATTATCTGACCCCCTACATCTGAAACTACAAATACCGGTCGGTAACGGCCGAAATCGGCCGTTACCGACCGGTATTTGGCCACCTACATATGGCCCAGAATGTTAAAACCAACTTCACTAATAGATGTATTTTATCATTCTGAGTTCAGGGATACTAAACTCGAATTTCTACCATGTTCCCCGAGTCAGTTTGGATTATAAAATGTAATAATCTAACTGCCCATTCTGGCCTATGGAGAACAGGTAGCCTTGCAATAGTGAAAAACTAAAATGTCTGTAATTCGTTATTAGGACATGTCACACACACCAGGGCAGGTCCTACCTTATATTTAGAATGCACCCTGCCCTTGGGCCTACCATCGGGGTGTCTGATATGGAGAAAAGGGAAGGTTTAGGGACTGGCAAGTGGGTGCACTTGCCCAGTCAGCATGACAGTACCAGACTGCACACAGGCTCTGCAATGGCAGGCCTTAGACACACTTTTACAGGCTGCTTCTGTGGGTGGCACAACCAGTGCTGCAAGCCCATTAGCAAAAAACAACAAGTGATGGACTGAATGTGGATCAATGTCACACACTCCCCCAGTCAAAAGATCTGGGCCCAAATCCATCGTTTTTTTGCACTCCACACCACCCTGGGTCAGATAATGGCTTTATGCAAATCAGCTCTGACCCTGTTGCCCCATGGGAACAGTCCAGTCCGAACTACAACAGCCATATCTTTCCCAGACCGGAATCAAGCATCCGAGGACCGGACCGGTTTCGAGGTAACACCTCTCTTCAGCCCGGCTAGCTTGACTCCAAGTGGTGTGGAGTGCCTGGGACCCACGTCTGGGCATCCCCAGCGCACTTAGGGCGGCAATTGCAAAAAACAACAAGTGATGGACTGAATGTGGATCAATGTCACACACTCCCCCAGTCAAAAGATCTGGGCCCAAATCCATCGTTTTTTTGCACTCCACACCACCCTGGGTCAGATAATGGCTTTATGCAAATCAGCTCTGACCCTGTTGCCCCATGGGAACAGTCCAGTCCGAACTACAACAGCCATATCTTTCCCAGACCGGAATCAAGCATCCGAGGACCGGACCGGTTTCAAGGTAACACCTCTCTTCAGCCCGGCTAGCTTGACTCCAAGTGGTGTGGAGTGCCTGGGACCCACGTCTGGGCATCCCCAGCGCACTTAGGGCGGCAATTGCAAAAAACAACAAGTGATGGACTGAATGCGGATCAATGTCACACACTCCCCCAGTCAAAAGATCTGGGCCCAAATCCATCGTTTTTTTGCACTCCACACCACCCTGGGTCAGATAATGGCTTTATGCAAATCAGCTCTGACCCTGTTGCCCCATGGGAACAGTCCAGTCCGAACTACAACAGCCATATCTTTCCCAGACCGGAATCAAGCATCCGAGGACCGGACCGGTTTCGAGGTAACACCTCTCTTCAGCCCGGCTAGCTTGACTCCAAGTGGTGTGGAGTGCCTGGGACCCACGTCTGGGCATCCCCAGCGCACTTAGGGCGGCAATTGCAAAAAACAACAAGTGATGGACTGAATGTGGATCAATGTCACACACTCCCCCATTCAAAAGATCTGGGCCCAAATCCATCGTTTTTTTGCACTCCACACCACCCTGGGTCAGATAATGGCTTTATGCAAATCAGCTCTGACCCTGTTGCCCCATGGGAACAGTCCAGTCCGAACTACAACATTCTAGTACCAAAAAGAATTTCATATGGAGTAATTACACCCAGAGAATTTCTTGGCAGATTAAACTACGTTGGACACTTATTAGGTGTTTGACCATCCGTCACCCCAACCAAATACCCTAGCTGTTATAGATTGCTTTAGGTCTAGGCTTTTTCTTTCCACTACAGAATTTCCCTCAGGATGGAATGGATTTGAGTACCGCAATGCAACGCCCAGATTGGCCATGGCCTCTTTGTAAGCTCGAGAGCTAAACGCAGGACCTTGGTCAGAATGTAGTGTGCGGATTACGTGTGTGCCGATAAACACTCGCAAATCTTTTATAACAATTTAGGCGTCAGCCGAGCGCGAAGGCCACATCCAAATGAATCTTGAGCATGAATCCACTGCGACCATGATATATTTATAGTTGCCATCCCTTTGTAAGGGACCACAGTGGTCCAAGTAAAAGCATGCTAATGGTTTCTCTGAAAGTAGAAGGGGCGTCTACGCCGGGCGTTTCACGGTTGAAAACTTCATCTTCTGGCAGATTTCACATTCCAAAACATAGTTTCTCGTCTGTTTCCTCACGTGTGGCCACCAGTATCCATGTTTTAATAATGATACTGTGGGGGGAACACTTGCATGTGCAGAGGCAAGCCCTTCACGTGCTGCTAAAATTAGTCCTAATCTATGTTCCCTGTTCGGAATTACCCTATCCCCCACTCCAGGGATTTGAGCAAAAGGAACATTATTTGCTTCAGTTATATATGAGTATTTGAATGGAAAACCTTTCAGTAACGTTTTACCGCTGTCTTTATTGGAAGCGGCGACAGTGACATTGATCCACATTCTGTCCATCATTGTTGTGTTTGCAGTTACCGCTCTAAGTGTACTGGGGATGCTCAGACGTGAGTCCCAGACACTCCACACCACTGGAATCAAGCTAGCCGGGCTGATGAGAGGTGTTACCTCGAAACCGGGCCGGTCCTCGGATGCTTGTTTCCGTTCTGGGAAGGACATGGCTTTTGTAGTTCGGACTGGACTGTTCCCATGGGGCAACAGGGTCAGCGCTGATTTGCATATCGCCATTGTCTAACCCAGGGTGGTGTGGAGTGGAAAAACGATGGATTTGGGCCCAGATCTTTTGACTGGGGTGAATGTGTGACATTGATCCACATTCTGTCCATCATTGTTGTGTTTGCAGTTACCGCTCTAAGTGTACTGGGGATGCTCAGACGTGAGTCCCAGACACTCCACACCACTGGAATCAAGCTAGCCGGGCTGAAGAGAGGTGTTACCTCGAAACCGGTCCGGTCCTCGGATGCTTGATTCCGTTCTGGGAAGGACATGGCTTTTGTAGTTCGGACTGGACTGTTCCCCATGGGGCAACAGGGTCAGAGCTGATTTGCATATCGCCATTGTCTAACCCAGGGTGGTGTGGAGTGCAAAAAAACAATGGATTTGGGCCCAGATCTTTTGACTGGGGGAGTGTGTGACATTGATCCACATTCAGTCCATCACTTGTTGTTTTTGCAATTGCCGCCCTAAGTGCGCTGGGGATGCCCAGACGTGGGTCCCAGGCACTCCACACCACTTGGAGTCAAGCTAGCCGGGCTGAAGAGAGGTGTTACCTCGAAACCGGTCCGGTCCTCGGATGCTTGATTCCGTTCTGGGAAGGACATGGCTTTTGTAGTTCGGACTGGACTGTTCCCCATGGGGCAACAGGGTCAGAGCTGATTTGCATATCGCCATTGTCTAACCCAGGGTGGTGTGGAGTGCAAAAAAACGATGGATTTGGGCCCAGATCTTTTGACTGGGGGAGTGTGTGACATTGATCCACATTCAGTCCATCACTTGTTGTTTTTGCAATTGCCGCCCTAAGTGCGCTGGGGATGCCCAGACGTGGGTCCCAGGCACTCCACACCACTTGGAGTCAAGCTAGCCGGGCTGAAGAGAGGTGTTACCTCGAAACCGGTCCGGTCCTCGGATGCTTGATTCCGTTCTGGGAAGGACATGGCTTTTGTAGTTCGGACTGGACTGTTCCCCATGGGGCAACAGGGTCAGAGCTGATTTGCATATCGCCATTGTCTAACCCAGGGTGGTGTGGAGTGCAAAAAAACGATGGATTTGGGCCCAGATCTTTTGACTGGGGGAGTGTGTGACATTGATCCACATTCAGTCCATCACTTGTTGTTTTTGCAATTGCCGCCCTAAGTGCGCTGGGGATGCCCAGACGTGGGTCCCAGGCACTCCACACCACTTGGAGTCAAGCTAGCCGGGCTGAAGAGAGGTGTTACCTCGAAACCGGTCCGGTCCTCGGATGCTTGATTCCGTTCTGGGAAGGACATGGCTTTTGTAGTTCGGACTGGACTGTTCCCCATGGGGCAACAGGGTCAGAGCTGATTTGCATATCGCCATTGTCTAACCCAGGGTGGTGTGGAGTGCAAAAAAACGATGGATTTGGGCCCAGATCTTTTGACTGGGGGAGTGTGTGACATTGATCCACATTCAGTCCATCACTTGTTGTTTTTGCAATTGCCGCCCTAAGTGCGCTGGGGATGCCCAGACGTGGGTCCCAGGCACTCCACACCACTTGGAGTCAAGCTAGCCGGGCTGAAGAGAGGTGTTACCTCGAAACCGGTCCGGTCCTCGGATGCTTGATTCCGTTCTGGGAAGGACATGGCTTTTGTAGTTCGGACTGGACTGTTCCCCATGGGGCAACAGGGTCAGAGCTGATTTGCATATCACCATTGTCTAACCCAGGGTGGTGTGGAGTGCAAAAAAACGATGGATTTGGGCCCAGATCTTTTGACTGGGGGAGTGTGTGACATTGATCCACATTCAGTCCATCACTTGTTGTTTTTGCAATTGCCGCCCTAAGTGCGCTGGGGATGCCCAGACGTGGGTCCCAGGCACTCCACACCACTTGGAGTCAAGCTAGCCGGGCTGAAGAGAGGTGTTACCTCGAAACCGGTCCGGTCCTCGGATGCTTGATTCCGTTCTGGGAAGGACATGGCTTTTGTAGTTCGGACTGGACTGTTCCCCATGGGGCAACAGGGTCAGAGCTGATTTGCATATCGCCATTGTCTAACCCAGGGTGGTGTGGAGTGCAAAAAAACGATGGATTTGGGCCCAGATCTTTTGACTGGGGGAGTGTGTGACATTGATCCACATTCAGTCCATCACTTGTTGTTTTTGCAATTGCCGCCCTAAGTGCGCTGGGGATGCCCAGACGTGGGTCCCAGGCACTCCACACCACTTGGAGTCAAGCTAGCCGGGCTGAAGAGAGGTGTTACCTCGAAACCGGTCCGGTCCTCGGATGCTTGATTCCGTTCTGGGAAGGACATGGCTTTTGTAGTTCGGACTGGACTGTTCCCCATGGGGCAACAGGGTCAGAGCTGATTTGCATATCGCCATTGTCTAACCCAGGGTGGTGTGGAGTGCAAAAAAACGATGGATTTGGGCCCAGATCTTTTGACTGGGGGAGTGTGTGACATTGATCCACATTCAGTCCATCACTTGTTGTTTTTGCAAGCCCATTAGCAGCATTTGGTTCACAAGCCCTGGACACACTCAGTGCACTGTACTAGGGTCTGATAAGTAAACCAAACCAGCCAATCATGGAATCACTAATCCATACAACAATTTACAATAGGAATAGCATATGCACTTTAGCACTGATCAGCAGTGGTAAAGTGCCCAGAATCATAAAACCAACAAAAACAGGTCAGACAAAATACTGGAGGAAGGCAAAAAGTTCGGGGATGACCCTGCAAAAAGGGCCAAGTCCAACACTCTAGGAGATTTCCGACGCAGAGGTTGGGTGTTTTTCGATTGGAGGAACTTTGTCACGTCTTTTGGCTCACTGAAAATCCTGCTCTTGCCTCCATCTGATACCCACATGTAAAAAGTTCGATCGGGTCGGGGACAATCGATATTTGCCCGGCGGTATTGCCTCTGTGACCCTCTAGTTATTTAAATCAATGAAGAGGCAGGCGCTGGAGACTGGAAAGCAGGAAACAAGGTTTTTTATTCTCTCCGGAGGAGAACACAACGAAACGGACAGAAGGTATCGTTCTGAGGTGCTCTAACTGTATTCCTGAGGCCTGGCCTCTTATACACACATTTATGACTTTATTGTAGATTACACATACATGTTAAAGCTTTGATGTACGGAAAAGACATTCTCGGAACTCCCCTTTGGGCCCGTTCCCACACACATTTACAGTTGAAGTCCCCACCCTAGTCACAACAGGTGATGAGCATCGCGCAGCTGGATAATCCGCCGATTCACGGAATGTGGGGGGTTTGATCGGATCTCATGGGGTGGGGGCTTTGATCAACCCGGGGATTCTTTGATGGGGGAAGCTTTCTATTGTACGGGGAGGGGCAAGGATGGTATCGGCAGAGCTGGGTGTCGGCTTGGGAACGGGGAGGACAAAACGGGCACACGGGGAAAAAGGGTTTTGCATCTAAGGGCCGGAGATCATGAAAGGAAAGCAGGGAGGTGTCGCGCTGGGAACAGGATGAGGGCCTGGGGCAGAGCAGCGCCGAAGAGGGGTTTATGACTCAAGGCAGGTGCAAGCAGGGGGTGGATAGCGTGCAGGCGAAGGGCTATGTCAGGGGCCAGCGGCATGCAAAAGGGTTCGTTCTGATCGGGGCATCTTAGAAAATGGCGGGCGCGCACGACAAAAGTGTGGCATCAGGGGAAGAGGCAAGATGGCGCAGATAATGTTCACCAAAACGTACTAATTTTCAACAGTCCTCCCTTTAACATATTCAAGACATCTTGCTGGTTCATTTTCTACTCGGTTCTATTGTGGTGGGCATGAGAAGGAAAATGGTAGGAACCCTAGATAAAAAGAGTTGTAAACGATACATTTTAACTTTTCTAGTTTTCAGGAGGCGGGCCTATTTGATAAACTTTGATAAACTTGTTCAGCAGGAAAGTCATAGGAATGTAATACAAAAACGGCGAGCAGCAAGTACATATCATAACGTGAACTGGCAGGTTAATACATATTTCAGATTCGGATTGGAGCAGGATCAATACAATGGCGGCTGGGAGAGAAATGAGGCATAAAAAAACGGTGATTGAGGATGTCAAATGTTCGAAGTTTTACGAGTTCTCATTGTTCTTTGTGGTCTTTCGTTGGCGCTGTTGAGCACCGGCGGTGGAGCTACAAGTCCAGCTCTGTTCTAAGTTCTGCGTTGCAGGGCACGACCCTTTCCTCGCGTTTCTGGTCGGAAAGGTCCTTTTCGCCCTGTGTCCTTTGAGGTGATTGTCAGAAAGTTCGGATGGAAGAAGAGCGTTCAAAACAGTCCATAGGGTAGGTCAGAGGAAAAAGGGGGATGGAGCAAGGCCAAATTGGGAACAAACTAGGGGAACGAGAGACTTCAAATAGGCGGGCGTGTGACGGAATTCAGAGAGCGGGGACTTGTCGACAGGCACTGGACGTCGAGCAGGGGCATCAGGTCGACCCTTTCTTTTCATGCTGTCGAAAACAGTGCCTCGTCCTGCAGCTCTTTTCTGTCGTGGTCTCGCCTTGGCTAATGTCGCAGGTGTTCCTTAGTCTGCAGTCGGGCCTCGTGCTCCCACATCCGGTCCTTTTCTCCTCCAACAGCGGTACCCTTAAACAAGTTTGAAAAGACAGTCTTTAGAAAATTTGCAGATGAAGATAATCAAAAAGTCTATTTCTCTCCCAGCTCCAGGCAAAGAATGAAAAATGCCCGTTATTTTAGTGTTCACAACTGGCATATGAATGACCGGTGACGGGTTCTGTTGGATTTACTATGACTTTCCTTCATAATTATTTATTACAGGCATGGCAGTTCATCTGATGGTAACCCACCCTTGTGAGACAAATCTGGCGAAGATATGCCGTTCTCTAGAGTTTTACATTTACAAAAGGGTGCAGTGAGTCGTCAACATGGTACTACACAGGTATTTTGCTGAGAGACGAACATGGCTAAACATTTCCTTTCTATCGGTGCATCCTGTTTTGCAACTACTGCGGGGTTCATTTCGATGATTTCTTTACCTTGAACTAGTCTGTTAACCTTGTAAAACATCATTCTGGGTCCTACGTAACCTTTTACAGCCCGATTACTTAATTAGGAAGGACAGGGGTTTTATGGGAAACAACCAGGGACATATACAGGGGAGGTAACGGGGGTGGTCACTTTTCCGGTTTGGGTATTGCGACAATTCGGGGAGGGGAGGGTCGCGTATTCTGAGGTCCTTGTCTTATACTATAGGAGCCGTTGACATGTAGTTCCCTTATTTTCGGGTCAGATTAGGGAACCTCTGTCGTTTTACCTGTCCTTTCCCTTACGGCCCAACCTGGGTTCATTGACTTCTAGCGGAAAAGGAGAGGTAATGACGCGGTCTCAGGGTGATTGTATTAAAGACAAGTTTTTGTGCAAATACTGGCGGTATTTGAAGCCAATTAGGTGGGGTGCTAGGGGTGGCAGTCTGCCAATTTCGGGGCTAACCACTCGGAAGAGTGGGAGTGCAAAAATAGAGGGAGAGAGAGAGAGAGAGAGAGTGCAACGGCAGGCTAAATAGTACACGTGCAACAGAGAGGGTGGCAGTGTATTCAAGAAAGGCTATTTAGTGCATTACACAGTAAAGGGCATTCACGAGTCTGCGTTAGAATCTTGTAATCATGCAGTTTGAGCATTAGACAGGGTAGAGGGGACGTGCCTTGAGAAAAAGGAAAGAAGAAAGGAGGTACCATGTTGTCGCACTTTCTCGCATTCTCGGTCCTTCGACCAGTTGGGCCAACGCCTCAGTCACACATACACACATTCCCTCATAGTTTCGCATCATACGTGACATGGGTTCATTCGTCCGGTCTGGTTTAAGGGTGATCACTTTTTATCAGGTTGTGCTAATTTTTTGGGTTTGTTCGGTACGTGAGTAGTCTGCAGGCGTGCTTAGACACCACCTTGCGGCGCTAGTCCGCTTCGTGTATTAGACGTGGCAAGGCTTCAGATCTTCGCCACACCTCGGCTGTAATCTCTGATGTAACCTGCAGAAGGAGGAAAAAAAGGGGGGGGTGGGGGAGACAGCATTCGCGCGCATTCAAATACATGGATTCATAAGTCCTTTACTTACCTCTTACTCGTCTTTCCTCCTTGGGGCAGGGTCCCCGGGGATATGGTTTCTGGAGTCGGGGGGGTAGTGTGTTCATGTAGGGCGTGTGCGGGGAAACATAAAAAGGAAACCAGAGGTGCCTAGTGCGAGGTATCTAGTCAAAGGATGTATCTCACTATCGGGGTCCTTAAACCTCTTTCAACGCTGTGGCGTTCTAAGGTTCTTCGGTTCTTGGGTCCCTGCTACTTTGGAACGTTGTACTTTATAATATTTACATTATTTCATTTCACCCTCCTTTTACATTCCCTCATTTACACCATTCGTTTTACCCATCCTTGGAAGTCAAGGTCTTCCTCTACGCGAGAGTTCATGAGTCAGACGCGTACCTTGAAGGCGGAGTGTCGTGTTGTCGATCCGATCCGTCCTCCAGGGCTGGGCAACCATCTTCTTTTAACCTTAAAGAGAGAGCAGAGTAGGGTGCACAGAAAAGAACTTTCCCACCCATCCCATATTGTTTTAAAATAAAGCATGCAATACCCGTCCATAGTTTCAAAGACTTTATTTTGCAAAATCATTTCAGCATATGGATTATGAGGGTGCGGTCGTATTTGGCCGGTCGTGGCAATGGCTAAAGTGCGTACAGTGGGGGGTGTCGTTTGCAGCAATAAAAACATCGGAAAGTTTTACTCATTCATTTGTAAGAGACTAAAACGTCTATTAATTGGCTGGGGGTTCGGGGGCATATATTTTCATAATTTAGAAGCATAATCATAACAGTTGTAATCAGATTTCCTATATGCATACCGTACGTGTGCGTCGTAAATGGGGTTTACATCAGTTATAAAAATATAATACATTGTACATTCGTAATCAACATTTGTAACGGGGATCTTTTCATACTGTTCGTCGAGTAAGTTCTCCTTGTCTTTTCTAGCCAAGTGTACAAAGGATCATATAAAATCTCAGAACATCAAGTTTATATTAGTGCGAAGGAACACCACGAGGTGTTCGTAAGTTCCGATTGATACCAGCGCCATTTTGGGCGGGGCCGGCTCAGTCCGGAAGCAGCATCAGGGGGAAATGTTTCCATTACTGGCAGTTTGGACCAGAGTCCCTTTCGGCAGTTCTAGAATTCACGCTAACAGAAGGTGTGGCAATGTCATGTTTGTTTCGTTGGCGATCAAGGCAGTCGTCCCTTACCGGAAACCTGCAAAGGCCGAAGGTTCCGCCGGGGACCCTTGTAGGATCTTCAAGGCTGCGGAGATGCTGTCGGAGATGGGGGCTCGTGCTCCAGAGGGCAAATGTTCGAGTTATATTGCTGGTCAAAGTTACTCTAGTGGTCGGGCCCACCTTCCAGCGGACCCAGACGCCATTTTGAGGCCCTACCGGGGCCACTCTCGTCGAGTTTGCAAGAGTGGAAGAGACCCTTCGGAGTAAAAGGAAGAGGTCCCTGTTTTGTGAAAGCGGGACGTTCGGCTGGGGTGCGGCTGTGATGCCCCCACCTGGGGGCAAGGGAGACTCGTTCGCCTCGTCTCCTTCTCCCGGTGTACTCCATGCCGCTCCTTTTCATCGCCCCGCATGAAGGCCTCTCCACATCCGGTGTTCCCCAAGTGCCACCATTGTACGTTCGGTGCTGCGCAAGTACTGGGGTGCCACCATTGTACGTTCGGTGCTGCGCAAGTACTGGGGTGCCACCATTGTACGTTCGGTGCTGTGGAAGTATTGGCACCATCGCCTGACTGGGGGTGTTCGGCGTCGGGCCGGGGGCTGGGAAACCTCCTATCGGTGGAGGTGGGAGAGGCTCGTCCGCGTCGCCTCTCCCTCCCAGCCCAACTTGGACAAATTGTTGTGGAGGTACGTGCAGGACATCCCGCCGTCCAGGACTGCTGCGGCTGTGACGGAAGAGAAAAGGAAGAGGTGCCTCGTTCTCCTCTGGACACGTGGCGGGACTACCTTAGTCTTTCCAGGCCCGTTGCGGCCGGCCAAGGAGACATGTGGCGGGACTACCTGCAAATGCCCAGGCTGCGGGCTCCTGCCTCTCCTCCGGCTCCCCCATACGTTAAGATTTCCTGACCAAGAGTTGGCGGCCGGGCTCGCCTTATATGGGTTGCCGTTGGTTGGGCGTAGCCGTAACCCTGCCCTACTTTGGAAGGTTCCAGAATGGGGGGGGGGCGAATGTTCTGTTTGACTTTCATTTTCTACAGTTTATCGTTATTATTCCTTGTTTGTTGTGTTAAATTAAAAGTTCAAGTTCATTAATGGTCTACGGATTTTGTTTCGCCATTTCTTTCTTTCCAGGTTGCTTTTATGCTAAGTTTCTGCTAACAGAGGTCGAGTAACACGGAAACACGTGTAGAGGGATGACGCAGATTTGCACATTACATACACACAAACTCAGACGGGGGACAGTACAAGTACGACATACAAAGACCCAAGACAAATATAAAAACAGTTATTGGTCATAATTATCTCTTTCCGTCTGTGAATTTTTAAACGAGGCTGGGTTCCCGTCTTGACATTGCCCGACCTAGGAGAACGTGAGCATGCCGCTGAGATTTTCCTGGCGAAATCTGTGCCATCGGGCATAATCAAACGTGGTGGTTCTGTCTGGTCTGTCTATGTAAGTCGGGTTCTTCTTTGTCTCGCGCCTTTTCTCGTACTGTCGGTCTGTCGTTCTTGTCGGCCCTTTGCCTTTACTCACGCTCAGTAGAGTCGGGCATTGGGCTTTCCAGTGTCCGACATACCTACAAAAAGCGCATTGGTCTGACCCTAAGTCTGGTCGTCCTTTGCATAGTGTCGGGGGATAAGTTGTGGGTAGCGGTGTCCTGGGGTTGTCCTGTCGGTATATTTCTCTACTTGGTTTGTCCTCGTCTTTTCTCTGTCGTTTCGTAGCCTCTCTGCGCCACATACCGAGACTGTCGAGCATAATTGGCGTTGTCTTATTATTTCGAAGGGCTATTTCTAACGTTTCTATTTTATCAAGGTCAAAGGATCCTGCCAGTGGCCACTGTTTGTCTTGACTCTCTTCGGTATACCTGTGCCATAATTTATTATAAGCTATGGTGACTAACCCATAGTTTATGAACATGTCCTTATTAGGGGTGCCTTCTAGTGGAGCTATATGGTCCACCTCTAACACCCGGTCCGGGCTAAACAGGCTATTTATCAGTGGGGAGAAGACAGACATGACGGCTCGTAACGAGGGACTAAAAAAGTCAGCACTGCCTATCTTATCACTAGGTGCAAAGACTAGACAGAATATTTCTATTCTACGTTGTTTGCAGGCAGTGAATACCTCATGGACCAAAAAACCAAAAGACCAATAAATAACAATGGGGAGAATGAGTAGGTCCGCAAAGATCTGCGTTACCTACCCTTTTCACTATCTGCAAAAAGGGTGGTCACTTCCCTGTTTGCAGACAGGGAATCTCCAGGAAACAATATTTTTGCGAACAACAGTTCAGTTTCAAGCAATTATTAAGTGGGGGAGAAAGAAAACAAGCACGGCTGCTACCCTACCTATCCTCCACTGCTTGCAAAGAGAGAGAGCCTGTTGTTTCTCCGTTTGCAGACAGTGAATCTCCAAAATAAAAAAAATAAAAATAAAACGAGCAATACTAGTATTTTTGAACAATCAAGCAATCAAACAAATTTTTTCGCAACTTGTCGTGGCAACACGACCTTACCCGGACCATGTGGACAGTTTCTTGTCTTCCGAATCCAGCGCCCGATCGTCCTCTTTTTCTCGTATTTCTCACGGCACTCCTGATGGTTCCCAGTCAGGACCGTAGATCACTCGAGAGAGGTCTGTTCGGAACTAGTGAAGTTCGGATGATCGGCTGCCAGACGAGGGTCTATTGGGCAAGAGCTCTCCCGATCGTTGCAGTCGTTCACTCTGTCGTCGGGACCTCTCCCACTGGATCCACGAGTCGCTGATGGGCCCCACGCTTGGGACGCCAATTGTAAAAAGTTCGATCGGGTCGGGGACAATCGATATTTGCCCGGCGGTATTGCCTCTGTGACCCTCTAGTTATTTAAATCAATGAAGAGGCAGGCGCTGGAGACTGGAAAGCAGGAAACAAGGTTTTTTATTCTCTCCGGAGGAGAACACAACGAAACGGACAGAAGGTATCGTTCTGAGGTGCTCTAACTGTATTCCTGAGGCCTGGCCTCTTATACACACATTTATGACTTTATTGTAGATTACACATACATGTTAAAGCTTTGATGTACGGAAAAGACATTCTCGGAACTCCCCTTTGGGCCCGTTCCCACACACATTTACAGTTGAAGTCCCCACCCTAGTCACAACAGGTGATGAGCATCGCGCAGCTGGATAATCCGCCGATTCACGGAATGTGGGGGGTTTGATCGGATCTCATGGGGTGGGGGCTTTGATCAACCCGGGGATTCTTTGATGGGGGAAGCTTTCTATTGTACGGGGAGGGGCAAGGATGGTATCGGCAGAGCTGGGTGTCGGCTTGGGAACGGGGAGGACAAAACGGGCACACGGGGAAAAAGGGTTTTGCATCTAAGGGCCGGAGATCATGAAAGGAAAGCAGGGAGGTGTCGCGCTGGGAACAGGATGAGGGCCTGGGGCAGAGCAGCGCCGAAGAGGGGTTTATGACTCAAGGCAGGTGCAAGCAGGGGGTGGATAGCGTGCAGGCGAAGGGCTATGTCAGGGGCCAGCGGCATGCAAAAGGGTTCGTTCTGATCGGGGCATCTTAGAAAATGGCGGGCGCGCACGACAAAAGTGTGGCATCAGGGGAAGAGGCAAGATGGCGCAGATAATGTTCACCAAAACGTACTAATTTTCAACACACAGCCTAGCCTGGCAGAGCATTGCATAGGGAATGTTACATTCGCGTTGCTTCTTTTTCACTTCCAAGAATTTCTTCTGTGCCTCCTGCACTTGTGAGGTGAAGTCCGGATAAATGGATATGTCCATCCCCTCATGATTGAGGTGGCCCACCTCCCGGGCCTTATGGAGTGCTGCATCTCGGTCTCTATAATTCTAGAGCTTCGCGATTATAGGGCGTGGTCTTGCTCCTGGTGCAGGCTGAGGAGCAAGCGATCTGTGTGCACTCTCCACTATGAACACTTCCGAGAAGGTGTCCCTGCCAAGGAGTGCAATCAGCAGGGTCTCGATGTAGCGTTCCATATTGCCCGTATTGGTCGATTCCGCCACACCCATAAAGCATAGATTGTTGCGGCGTGAGCGCACCTCCAAATCCTCTGCCATTGCCATTATTGCCTTGTCTATTCTCTCTTGTTTTGTTTCCATTTGGCGCTGTGCGACTTCAGAGTCAGATATGCGGCACTCCACCATGCCGATCCTCTCTGTGTGTCTGTCGAGACGCTCGAACATGCTGTCTACCCGGTAGGTTAGGAAGTCAATTTTCCCATCAATGTTGGACAGTGTCGATTGAATCGTCGCGAACATAGTATGAAAGTCTACGGGCGTGTCGGCACACATTGTCGAAGTGTTGACCTGGCCGCTTGGGGGGTCGCCTGAGGCATGCTCCGCTGCCTTTTTCGACTGCTCAAAATGCAGTTTGGGTTGATTTCTGTCCGGCTTCCCCATATTTGGAGCCGCAGGGTGAGCTTAAGAGTGTTGCCTAGTGCTCTCTTCACAGGCTCCAATGAGCACCCCTTATACGCAGCTTGTGACAGCGAGGAGGCAGTCAAAGCACGTGAGTTCTGCTCTGCTCCAGTTCCGGAGGACCCTCGTCCTGCCCAATATGTGCCGATGTCTCTTCCCAGGGCCTCGCCGCCAATTAAAGTGCCGCCCCACTGAACTTTAGGAATCACTGAGTATGGCCATGGATTAGCCCCAAGTTCGCAACCAGGGGCGTAGCAGTACCTCAAGGCAAACTACACTGCCACAGGATTGTCCAGCCAGACTCTTGTGGGGAGCCCACTCACAACAGCCATAGATGGGAAGCCAAATGGTGCCTATGTCCAAGGAGCCTCAAGATGGAGGCCCCCCTCACGCCTCCAGTGCCACGCGGCCTCCTCACTGTAGCTGTGGAATTGTGGTAAGGCGACGTATGGTCCAGGCTGTAATTTGATAGACACTTCCCCCAGGGTGACGGTATGCAGGGTCTAATCAGCGTGTAGAGGTTTTTTGTCCCTGCCCGTTCACGTCCTCCGTAGGGGCAGGATTGTCGCCGAAAGAAGCAGCGGCGTCACTAGGGGGGTGCGGGTGGTGCGGACCGCACCGGGTGACACTATACATGGGGTGACATCAGTCTGACTGGTTACGCTGTGTAAGACAGCTCTGCAGCCTTGCCTCTGCTCTGCAAGTGCACCTGCTCACAAAATACTGCAGTGTGCCCTGAGCTCGGCTTCCCTGACAGAGGCAGCCCGTGCACTGCCAGAGCCCCCACCTGCACAGCTTGGAAACAGACAGACGATGCAGGGGTCAGGGCACACGGACGCACGCACAGGCACCCCTCCCCCCACCCCCCCAGCTTTAATGTTTCATTTACATTCTGGCTCTTGTAGTTTTCCTTTTCTCGTTATAAGTAGGGATCCAGCTTCTAAAGTATGGATGTTTCATATTTCAGACTGGATTCGGTCGCATTTATTTTTCTCCTATTGGCACTTTTTCAGATTTTTCAGTGGTGAAGAAATTAAGTTGGAAGTAGCATATTTTCACTTTTATTTAAGTGATAAACGTGTACAGTACTCGCACCGTGGTGTCTTATGGGTAGATGCATCATTGTTGCCGTTTGCGATTCCTTAATTGCGAAAATTAAGGAATCGCAATTAAGGAATCGCAAACGGCAATGCATCAAAAATTCGCAATTTATTTTGCGATTCCTTATTTTTCCTTATTTGCGATTCCCAATTTTGCGAATCGCAAATAAGGAATCCCTTTACATTGATTCCTATGGGCCTAGAGGTCCATAGGAATCAATTGGAAGGCATTCTCATTTTGCGATTCACAATTAAGGAATCGCAATATGAGAATGCATTTTCAAGGGTGCAGGGGGGGTCCAAAGGACCCCCCCCCTGCACCCCTGACATTAAACTGTAAGTACATTTTTCACACACACAAGAAAAGGGCATGTGTGTGTTTAAAATGAAACTTTCAAAAATGCACTTTTGTGCATTTTTGAAAGTTTTCGTAAATTAGCATGAAGTTTAACTTCATGTTAATTTACCACTTCCAAATTGCGATTTTTTACCTTAAAAAAAATCATGCATTGCATTTAAGAAATCGCAAAATTGCGATTTCTTAAATGCAATCGCAATTTAAGAAATCGCAAATAAATTGCGATTTCTTAAATTGCGAAAAATGCAAAAAAGTTAATGCATCCCAAATCTATGAATTGCATTCGCAAACGGACGAATTTTGCGATTCGCACCGTTTGCGAATGCAATTCTGTTTGATGCATCTAGGCATTAGTGTGTTAAGGAGACACATACAATAAAGTATATATTAGCCTGAAAATATTAGCATAACAGTACTAACAGATCCCCACACGTGCAGCTATGTAAACGTCATTTGCAAATCTTTTTTTAATCTCCCATATGCGCAGCTATCGGCCGGCCATCCGTCAAGCGTATCGCAACAATAACATAGTCCAGTATTTTTCAGCGTTTACAAATAAATGGAATCAGGGATCGAACTTTGGGCAGATAAGGGAATTATGCAGTTTTCCTAGAATCACACAATTTGGTGAAATCCGGATTAGGAACGAGGTATTCTGTTCCCACATCTTGTAATTTAGCTGCTGGAGCACGCAAAAATGGAAACATTGCATAAAACATGTTAAAGGCCAATTCAAATGTCTTTCCTTTTTAAATCTGCAGGCACAGGAATGTTCTAAAAGCTGTCATTTCCGATTTTGGAGTAATTTATTGCAAGTGGATGACGGGTGACATAGGTAGACAGGAGGTGAATGTGTAGACATGATGTCAAAATTAGGAGCCGTGAGAGTAAGGGGAGGTGAGGAAAGGGTAGAGATGGGAGCTTGCAAGAGAGAAGGAGCAACAGGAAGTTAATGAGCAGGATTGGGAAAGGAGCAAGAAAAATTAGGAAGAGAAGGCCAAAACAAGGAAGATGGAGGCAAGAGGAAATAGCCTTTAATTTGCGTATGTGTTAGGAACATCTCCAATAGTCAGAAGGTAGTAGGAAGTTCAGGGAGTCGTTAGAAGCACTCCAGGTTGAGTAACCTGCATTCTATTCCATAACAATTTAACTCTGTCGGCTCAAACTATTTTGAGAGTTTCATTATTAATTTCTTTACCAATAGGGGGCGTGGTTTCAGCGCCGACCGGGATGGCTGCGTGAGCGAGTTGCTCCGCGCCATGTCCCGTCTTTCCTCCTGGTAATTATTGCCCCGAGTCGCCTGGCGGCTGGAATCGTGGTCCGGAGGGGCCGCTGACCTCCTGGGGAGCGTTTGACCCCGGTCGGAGCCCTGGCTGCTGAGCGCCGGAGGACCTGGCGATCGGCTCGTCCTGCGGGCGGACAAAGGAAAGATGGCGGCGCCGACTGCGTGAAAGCTCCGGGAGCGGAGCAGTGGGGAGTCCCGGAGCAGCTGCAGGCTCCTGCGGGGCCCTTGTGAGGCGGTGAGCAGAGCGGTGGGCCATAGGAGCGGGCCTCGGCTTGCGGAGGAGGTCGGCGGGGATTTGCCGGCAAGAGTGGCGCCCCTCCCCCACCCGGTCCCTAGAACGGCTGGAGAGCGGAGCCTGGAGTTGCGCTGAGCCGGCCGAGGCACTGTTGGGCTGTGAGGCCGCCCACCCACTGTCTGGATCGCGGTAGGAGCCGAGGGGCCACGGAGGTGTGCGGTGGGCTGGTGGAGCACTGGGGGGGCGGCCGCCCGAGGCGCCTGTGCATCCCTGGACACGGACAGGCAAGGTGGTGGCCGTCGGCCCGGTCTGTGGTGGAAGACCCGCCCGGTGGAGGGCAAGGATACGCCGGGCGAGCGTGGAGCTGGGCCCCGCGTGGTGCATCACGGGGGCCGGTGCTGCCGGGGGCAGGGAGTCCGGCTTGCCCAGGACCCTGACTAATCCGCTGGCCACCTCTTCAGTGGAGCTTGCTCCCCCTGGCCCTGGTGGGCTTTGCGGGCGTTCCCTGGGTGACTGTGGGGCAGCGCGGAGGGCACTTCCGGCCTGGATATAGTCGGAGGACCGTGAGTGTGGCACGGCTGGCGCTGCGGGTTCCCGCTTGACCTGGGGATTGGGGTTCCTCCGCTGGGTGTTTCTGGAGGGCCTGGCCATTGTCCGAAGGGGCTGCTCGAGCAGCTGAATACCGGCACGCATGATGGCCGCGCTGGGAAATGGCGTTGCCGAACCGCCTCAACCGGGAGGCCGGAGGCCGGAAGACGTGAATGGCGGTGCCCTGACGGAGCCCTCAACACAAGAACAGAGACTAAACCTTCGCCTTGATGCAATCTTGGCCGCGATCACCGCTACAAAGGATGAGCTGCACCAGGATATTGCGCAGGTGGCATCCGGGCTCGGCCTGCTGAGGGCGGACCACGCCAAGCTCTCTGACCGTGTGAAATCCAACGAACAACTGCTCCAGGAGCTGAAACCGGCGGTGGTCACGGCGGAGCATAAACTGGATGATGTTATCCATCGACTGGCGCTTCTGGAGCGGCGAGCGGAGGATGCGGAAGGACGCAACCGCCGGAACAACGTGAGGGTGGTGGGGCTTCCGGAGAAAATTGAGAAGGGTGATGCGGTGGCCTACTTGGAGGACTGGTTCCGCACAGTGGTGGCGCCGGAGGGCCTATCCCCCTTCTTCTCCCTGGAAAGAGCGCATAGGGTGCCCGCGAAGCCTCCCCTGGAGGGCCGACCGCCCCGACCGATGGTGGCCAGACTGCTGCACTATAAGGATCGGGATCTGCTGATCCAAAAGGCGAGAGATCGGGGGCCCTTCCAAGTAGACAATAGCAAGGTGACGATCTTTCCGGACTACACACAGGAGGTACAGCGGAGCAGGGCTTCTTTTCTGTCGGTGAAGAAAGAGCTGCGAGAGGAGGGAATTCAATACTCCTTGCTTTTTCCAGCCAAGCTGCGGGTCGTCGTTGATGACAGGACCCACTTTTTCCAAACACCCGATGAAGCTTGGTCCTGGCTGGAACTGTACCGGGCAGGGACAGATCGAGCGCACAGGCCCGCCAGGGATCGGGAGCAACCGGCCAGGGTCAGGAAGTCGCAGCGCATCCGCTCCCGGAACAGGCGCCAACGGGCCGAGCGTGAAGCGCAAATGCTGGCCGATAGACGGAGTGCGTTGGAGGCCACGGCGAACATCACGGGCTCGCAGCAAGAGGACGCCTCCAGAGGCTCGGCTTCGGAGGGTGAAGGTGAGAAGACTGGCGACGAGGACTCGGAGTTGGGGGGAGCGCTAGAGCCGGAGGTGACCCCACAAACGTCGGATGGTATCTTTAATGGGTGAAGCCTGTGGCCGCTGAACTTTTTGCAAGGCCTGGATGCTCCTGACTTTTATTAGACTGCCAGGTATGGGGCTGCATCAGCAACACGGGGCTGTGGGCGCGGGGTGGTTGCTCTGTCGTCCTGGTTCGGGGCTCCACAGTCCCCATCAGACCCTTAAGGTCTTCTGTGGTGTCGACCACAGATTAGTGTGATGTGTTGGGTGTTTACGGTTTGGAACGGGGCTGAAGCTGGGTTACTAGGCCCTGTCCTGGGGAGGGGGTGGGTGGGAGTTGTGGGGTGTGTTTTGAGGGGGTTGTACAATTGCTGCGATGCGGGTCACATTTCTTGGCGTGCACTACTGTTGGGATTGATGCTCTATGGGGACGTTACCTAATTTGAAATGTGTCACATGGAATGTCCGGGGTATTCGCACTATGGTTAAGCGCCACAAAGTACATGCCTACCTGGTGAGGCGGGGCGTTCAGATAGCAATGCTTCAAGAAACTCACTTGACACAGCAGGAATGTGGGGCGTTACAGAGGAGGTGGCGGGGTCAGGTGTTTGGCACGACTTACTCGGCATTTGCTAGGGGAGTGTTAATATGGATCAGAGCGGGCACGCCATTCCAAGTCACGAGTCAGAAGATAGATCCGGAGGGTCGTTATGTAGTGGTGGAGGGACGGCTATGTGGACGGGAAGTAGTGCTGTGTAACATCTATGCCCCCAACGCTGAGCAAGCGCATTTCTTTGAGGGTTTATCGCGCTCACTGGCGTATTATTTGGCAGGCCCTATCCTGCTGGCGGGGGACTTTAACTCCATTTCGGATGTGCTGTTGGACAGGTCGCACCCGCCTTTGGTAGACTCCCCAGTGCGCAGACTTGCGACCCATAGACGGGACTGGCAGGAGAGGTGGGGCTTGGTGGATGTATGGAGGGCGCAGCACCCCGAAACTCGGGATTACTCCTACTTCTCGGCGCTGCATGATCTGCACGTTCGATTGGATTCGGTGCTGTGTTGTGAGTCTCTAGCGCAGGTGGTGATGCACTCTGAGTACTTGTCTAGAACCATCTCGGACCATAACCCACTGCTGATTTCTGTGCAATGGCAGCTGGCGAGATCGGCGGTCCCCACATGGAGACTTCGTCCGGAGACGCTGGATGACCCGGCGTTCTGTGACACGGTCCGACAAGGCATAGATGACTACTTCGCGGTCAATGCTGGGTCGACAGCGACCAGAGCGAATGAATGGGACGCGATGAAAGTGGTGGTGAGGGGGCTGTGCATGGGCCGGTTTCTGACTGTGAGAGGAACGGTGTTGAATGACCTCGCGAAGGCGGAGGAAGTGCTGAGAGGGGTGGAGCGGCAGCGACCAGAGAAGCCGGAGCTGCAGGACAGCCTGTTGCGTGCTAAAGAGGCGGTGGCGACTGAGACGGAGAGATTGCGGTGCTATGATTATAAGTTGTATGCGGTGAGAGTGCATGAGGAGCGTGATAAAGTGGGCACGCTCCTTGCGAAACTGGCCGATCCGAACCCTAGAGGATGTCCGGTTATGAGTGTGCGACAGGAGGATGGGGTTGTGGTTTGCTCGCAGTCAGCGGTCCTGGGGCGCTTTCAATCCTATTACGCGGGTCTGTATGCCAGCCACCTCGAAGTGGAATCTACGGATATTGGCGATTATTTAGATCAGATCCCTTTGCCAGTATTAGATGAGGAGGAGGCCCGGGATCTGGGGGGCCCGGTCACCCTGTCCGAAATCAGAGGGGCGATTAGCCATATGGCGCGGAACAAAACCCCTGGGGTGGATGGGTTGCCGATCGAGTCCTACGTCAAATTTATGGATGTGCTGGCGCCCAGACTGCAGGCTGTGTATGCGGAGGCGAAACAATTGGGGCGGTTGCCTGACTCTATGACGGAGGCGCTGGTAGTGCCCCTGCTGAAACCAGGCAGAGATGTTTTAGATGTCTCCTCTTTTCGTCCGTTGTCCATGCTGACTGTGGATTATAAGATTTTGAGCCGAATCCTGGCCACCCGGCTCCTGCCACTGATGACCTTTTTGGTGCATAGGGATCAAGCGGGATTCATCCCCTCTAGGAGCACTTCGATGAATATCCGTCGGCTGATTGGGGTCATTGATAGTGCTGCCTTGGCGGATCCAGGCCCAGTAGTGCTGACGGTTGATATTGAAAAGGCGTTTGATAGTTTGGAATGGGATTTTTTAGATGGCGTGCTGTTAAAGTTCGGGGTTGGGGAGGGGTTCCGGGGCTGGACGAGAGTGCTTTATTCTTCGGCTAAGGCGCGGGTGCGGCTGGGGACACTGGTCTCCTCGGTTTATCCGGTCTGTAGGGGCACGAGGCAGGGCTGCTCGCTGTCCCCTCTGCTCTTTGCTCTCGCGATGGAACCATTAGCGGCGCAGGCAAGGTCGGGAGTTGTTTTCGACGGGATTGCGCAGGGCCTTGACGCGCATTACATATCGCTGTACGCCGACGACTTGTTACTGTACCTGGCGGATGCTGAAAAGGCTCTAGAAGGCGCGGTGGATATGTTGGGTAGGTTCGGGAGGCTTTCAGGCCTACGGGTGAACTGGGCAAAGACCTGTGTGTTTCCGCTGCGGAAGACTACGCTCTGTCCGCAGCTTACGAGGCCGGTGGTGTGGGAACCCTCTTGTTTTACTTACCTAGGAGTGCGCATCTACCATGCCACGGCGGACCTCCTTGAGGGGAATGTGGGACGCTGTATTAGGGCTCTGAGAGGCAGTATGGACTTCTGGGCCTCTCTTCCGCTGTCTGTACTGGGCCGAGTGGCGCTGTTGAAAATGGTGGCACTCCCGAGACTCCTCTATTATTTTAGAACGCTGCCGGTGTGGATCCCGCAAGGTATCTTTAGGGAGCTGAAGACGTTGGTGACTGGCTTTCTCTGGGGCCACGGTCGCAGACGGGTGGCATTGACCACCCTGATGAGACCCAAGTGTGAGGGGGGGATGGCCGTCCCCGACTATGAGTTATACTATCTGGCAGCGCAGCTCCAGGTCCTGACACAGAACGTGGCCAGAGAATTCAGGGGGCCCGAGGATGGACGGGGGGTCGGCGCTCAGAGGCATGTTTTGTCATCTATTGTGATGCAACAGAGGCTGGCCAGTAGGGACGTCACGATGGAGGAATGGACACTCAGATTGTGTTGGAACAGGTACCTGAAGAGGGCTGGGAAGCGCCGGCCATACGCCCCGGAGATTCCGTTGGGCATGCTCACTGCCTTGCCGCACGGAGGTGATTGGTCCCAATTATTAGAGTGGGAGGACCTGGGCTTGCAGATGGTAGGAGACCTCTATGTGGATGGGACGCTGGCCCCGTTCCAGACCTTGCATGAGCAATTCGGCCTGCCGAGTGGTACCTTCTTGCTGCATGCGGCGGTTGTCGCGGCTCTGCAGAAGCATTGGGGGGGCGGATTGGCTGAACCGGAGATGACGACGGTATGCCAATATGTGGTGATGGCAGCGGGCACAGTCAAGGCGGTGACCTGCCTGCACAATAGGATGTTAAACGAAGGTCTGTCCCCGTTGGCCGAGTTGAAGTCGCGCTGGGAGGCCAGCATTGGTAGGCAAATCCCGGACTCTGTATGGGGTCAGGTGTTACACAGGGCCTGGAAAGGGACAAGGAATGCGAGATTCCAACAGGTGCACTATTTTGTGCTTCATAGGGCTTATTTGACCCCGGAGAGGTTGCGTCGTCACTTCCGGGTGCTTGATGCCACGTGCCCGCGATGCTTAGAACCTGAGGCGGATCTTGACCACATGCTGTGGGGTTGCCCGAAATTGGGGGACTACTGGTCTGAGGTGGGGGATCTCTTGAATGCTGTCACGGATCGGGAGGTGGACTTTGACATGGCCACTTGCCTGCTTCTCTGGTTCCCGCATACCAAAAAGACCAAGGTTACGAGTAAATTCATTGGGTTGGGACTGATACTGGCACAGCGAGAAATCACTTGGCATTGGAAGTCTAAGGAGGGGCCGTCTGTACGGAGGTGAAGGAATGAATTGGTGAAGTGGTCGAGCTGTGAGAGTGTGTCACGAATGCGCCAGGCGACTAGAACGGGTAATGAGAAGAGCTTGGACCTGGCACGGTCGTGGGAGCTGGTGGTGCAGGCATTACGGGACAACATCACTGAAGGCGAAGACACTGATCAGTCATGAGCAGGGACTCCATGTGACTACTAGCTTGTTACACTTTCCTGATAGTTGTCACCCTAGAGCAGGAGGGGGGTGGTGGTACCCGCATTAGCAGCAGTTGCAGGGGAGGGTTCAGAGTAGGAGTCGTAGAAGGGGGTGGTTTGCCGGCCAGCGGCGACCTCCCGGAACTGGATAGCCCAGGAAGGTAGTCGTGTTGAGTTCGTGATATAACATTGGAGTGGCCTAGGATTGGAGGGAGAGGGGGGGTTGGTTGTTCTGGGATAAAAGCGGAAACGAAGTGCTACACTTGACCTGTGTCCCGAACAGGGCACGCACCGAGGTACCTCCAGTGAACTGACTCATTGACGCGCCGCCCAGCCTCCGGGATGTGGGCTAATTGGCTGTGTATTGTATTACTATCGTACTGTATGCTGGGTACCGTTGGTGTATGGGTTGGCTTGTTGGATATGTTTCTTCCTGATTCTGCAATAAAAATATATTTAAAAAAAAAATAATAATAATTTCTTTACCAATAGTTTTCATATTCTGTTTTGTAGATTTGAGATAATATTTCGACACGTTGCGATCTGAGCTATGAAAAACCAACCAGCTTTATCAAGAAATGTATATTTGTTTGTTAGATGAGTGAGAAGAACCTGGCTTCAGCTTTCATGTCCCCCACAGATTATGACATCTAATGCAAAATGTATTTGTATAGGGCTATGCAATGCTCAACGTGAAGTGCTTATGCCAACTCCTCCAATTTCAGGGATTCATACAGATTAGAAGATGGAATAGATGAAATGCCTATATTTCAGAGGATTTCAAACTACGGTCTAGGAGATTTCCAGGTTATCCACAAAAGGTAAACATCCTTAAAATTAATAGAACTAGAAATTAGTTACACAACAGCTGCGGCTGCAAGTCATTACCAAACAACTCCCCAGTACCTTGACTGCCCTTCACCTCGGCCGGGGCCATTTAGTATCCTAATGCCACTCGTAGCTAGGGCCACTGGAATTATGCAGCAGAGGTGGGCTACATTATGTGGGAGGGTTGACTAAATTATGCAGAAAGAAAAGGGAAATCACCTGGTGTAATGTGGCACAATTTTTTTATATGGTGGTATGGTTGCGTTATTTGCCAACTGTGTCCACTGGCGGGCTCGGAGTGGAGGAAGTCCATGCGGTAAGTCGTGAGGGGGTGACACCATGAGTTACCCGCACCGGGTGGCACCAACCCTAGGGACGCCACTGGAAAGAAGCAAATGAGGCAATGGGGCAGCAACGATGGGGCGCCGAAGCCACACTGTCCCCCTCCACTATGCCGCCCAAGGGGAAGGATCGACAGTTGCTGGCCGCTCTTCCCTGCCACGAGCGGCGCCGCAGACACGGGAACCCCGGGCGATGACAATGGATTTGTTGGTGAAATGCAGCCGCCGACCTCACTCGCGTAGCAGCACAGCGTTGCCCGCCACCACCTCAGCAGATGGGCTTGTAGCGCCGGCTCCGCTTTCAGGCCCAGCCCTCGCTCACTTCGGCGCGTCATCTTTGTGCTTCGGGCTCTCCACCGGAGGTTCACCGCTCTCAGACTTGCATCAGGCAGTGGGCGGCCAAAGGGTAGGTGACCCAGGGGCCAGACACGACCAGCGCTGGTCGCGGCGCGGCAGGAACAGGCCCAGCGTACTTTGTTCCAGCCTCAGCGCCTGCGTAGTCATTTTGCCGAGGCTCACACACCCTCGCAGTGCAGGCCGCAGCTTGGCTCGGGAGCGCCACGACCCTTCTCCGCCTAGCGTGGGCGCAGCCGGTAGGGGGCGAGCTCACGGGTCGCCACCATCATCCGCAGTAGTAGTCCACCAAAGTTGGGAAATTTCAGTGGGGCATGCGACCGGGATAGATTCAGGATATGGTTACGGCCGGAGGAGCACGCTTACATTGCTGCCATCTCCTGGCATGGCTAGCTCCACACCCCCCCTCCCCCCCGGGTGTATTTAAGGTGAAGAAGAATGGGAAGGCGAGCCTTTATCAGCAGAGTATCCAGGCAAGGAGCCGTCCAGAACTGCCCCCCTCCCTTGCCATACCACTTCTACCTCACATTATCCTCTCTATCTCACCTGTCTACTCCTCTCTATATACCTCTGTACATCCCCTCCGTACTGCTGCCTTGGGCTCTACCCCACCACTTTCCCTTTCCCTTTGTCTCATGCTCTATTTCTACTCTCTTCGCCTTTTTTCTCTTAACACCTCTTCTTTCATCCCTCCCTACCTCTCTCCCATCCTCGCTACTCTCTTTAATTGTCCTATCTCTTTATATCTAACATCTCATTGTGACCCTATACCTCGCATCTGTGTAACCTACGCCTTTCCTTGGCCTACGCTTCCTTCTTCGTAACATCAGCTCTCTCTTCTTAGCTCTAAAACCTTACCTAGCTCTCAACTAATCTTTTTCTACCTGCATCTCTGTGTCTTTATTTCTAGTTGCCTTATCTTTGCCGTATGTCTCCCTAACTCACCTCTCTACCTTATCTCTATCACTAGCTCTCCCTCCCCTCTCCCTCTATGTTAACTCTTTTGTGACAGTGTACTCTGTTTACTCTCCATCCTTCTCTTGGTTGCTGCCCCTTCTCGTTTCTCTTACTTAGCCGAGCCAGAGATGGCCGTCCAGTCAGCGAAGCGTACAGATGGAAAGATCAGAAGAGATGAAGAAGGGTGGGGTAACACATGTCACCCCAAAACCAGTCGCAGCTGCCATCGTTGCGCCTTCTGGCAAAAATTCATCCATGTTTTTCCATTTCCAAATCTTCCATAGTTTTAACCATAATATTCCACATTTTATCACATTTGCTGTATTACTCTGTCCTTTTACTTCACATTCAGGCTGTATGCTGCCATTTTCCAGATTTCAAATGCTTGAACCGTGCCCTCCGGACCTCATTTTCAAACATGATCAACGCAGTGGTTCGTCCAAAGCAATATTTATTAAAAATCCAATGCATTTCGGGCACCTCATTGCCCTTCGTCAGGGAACACTATAAATCACAATAATAGGAAAAAAGTAAACATCGTATATTCACTTACGTTAATTTAAGATTAATCTTACACGTTTTCTAATCTAAAAAAGTTAAATGCTAGTGCAACATAATCATTGTGCAGATTTTCTTCTACAACATGTAGCCTCAATACTAGCAAAGTCTACCTTTGTGAACAGAGCTTATCCAGCCACATTTTATAAACAGTGCTTATCCAGCCACATATTATCACTCGCACACAGCGCTCTTGTGCACAGAAACTACCGACTCCCATTCCCCTCTCCATCTATATAACGTTCTCTATTCACCCTTCGCCATCAGAAACCCCATGTTATACCCCCCGTGTTAAAACATAACTGCCTCGGTTATTCTCTCAGCACACCTTCAGTGCTACACATAATATTCGTATTTTGATTGGCAAATCTATTTGCCCATAAGTCCTCCTTACACGTACCTGCAGTGGACGCTAAAACCCATCCTCTCTTGTTTCTGATCCGGTGAAGTTAACCTCCTCTTGTTACCCCTTCATTTAAAGCTCATTCTCTATGCTACCTTACACCTGATTGGCCCGCGCCGTTCGCCGCCTCTCGCTCTCGCGTTCACGTGGTGGTGCACGTCATTTTGCTTGAGACTACACTACCCAGAATACCATACTAACATACGCGCATTACTACAACGTTCCCTAATTTTTACGCTTTGTTGCACATTTGCGTTTATAACTATAATATTCGAATCGTCTTTACACGAACAACATGTGTCATTATTAGTGTTCTTGAACATAGCCTGAAAAACATTGCTTATATAAAAACGAACCAGATCTTATTCCATGAATGTCAAGTCTTTTAAGTTAATAGAACAAAAAATCAAAGAGACTATTACTTTTGTGGGTGCAATCCCAACGTTACGGGGAAATTTATGTACAATATGAATGAGGGTGGGATGCACACCTTTTTTACTTATTTTTTAAAAGTCAATATTTCAATATCTTCTGTTTGTCCAAAGTTAATCATTCACGGCGTGCAATACTGGTTTTTGTGCCTCCCCCGGTGACACCTTTGAATCAATGAAGAAGGGTGGGGTAACACATGTCACCCCAAAACCAGTCGCAGCTGCCATCGTTGCGCCTTCTGGCAAAAATTCATCCATGTTTTTCCATTTCCAAATCTTCCATAGTTTTAACCATAATATTCCACATTTTATCACATTTTCTGTATTACTCTGTCCTTTTACTTCACATTCAGGCTGTATGCTGCCATTTTCCAGATTTCAAATGCTTGAACCGTGCCCTGCGGACCTCATTTTCAAACATGATCAACGCAGTGGTTCGTCCAAAGCAATATTTATTAAAAATCCAATGAGGTGCCCGAAATGCAATGGATTTTTAATAAATATTGCTTTGGACGAACCACTGCGTTGATCATGTTTGAAAATGAGGTCCGGAGGGCACGGTTCAAGCATTTGAAATCTGGAAAATGGCAGCATACAGCCTGAATGTGAAGTAAAAGGACAGAGTAATACAGAAAATGTGATAAAATGTGGAATATTATGGTTAAAACTATGAAAGATTTGGAAATGGAAAAACATGGATGAATTTTTGCCAGAAGGCGCAACGATGGCAGCTGCGACTGGTTTTGGGGTGACATGTGTTACCCCACCCTTCTTCATTGATTCAAAGGTGTCACCGGGGGAGGCACAAAAACCAGTATTGCACGCCGTGAATGATTAACTTTGGACAAACAGAAGATATTGAAATATTGACTTTTAAAAAATAAGTAAAAAAGGTGTGCATCCCACCCTCATTCATATTGTACATAAATTTCCCCGTAACGTTGGGATTGCACCCACAAAAGTAATAGTCTCTTTGATTTTTTGTTCTATTAACTTAAAAGACTTGACATTCATGGAATAAGATCTGGTTCGTTTTTATATAAGCAATGTTTTTCAGGCTATGTTCAAGAACACTAATAATGACACATGTTGTTCGTGTAAAGACGATTCGAATATTATAGTTATAAACGCAAATGTGCAACAAAGCGTAAAAATTAGGGAACGTTGTAGTAATGCGCGTATGTTAGTATGGTATTCTGGGTAGTGTAGTCTCAAGCAAAATGACGTGCACCACCACGTGAACGCGAGAGCGAGAGGCGGCGAACGGCGCGGGCCAATCAGGAGTAAGGTAGCATAGAGAATGAGCTTTAAATGAAGGGGTAACAAGAGGAGGTTAACTTCACCGGATCAGAAACAAGAGAGGATGGGTTTTAGCGTCCACTGCAGGTACGTGTAAGGAGGACTTATGGGCAAATAGATTTGCCAATCAAAATACGAATATTATGTGTAGCACTGAAGGTGTGCTGAGAGAATAACCGAGGCAGTTATGTTTTAACACAGGGGGGTATAACATGGGGTTTCTGATGGCGAAGGGTGAATAGAGAACGTTATATAGATGGAGAGGGGAATGGGAGTCGGTAGTTTCTGTGCACAAGAGCGCTGTGTGCGAGTGATAATATGTGGCTGGATAAGCACTGTTTATAAAATGTGGCTGGATAAGCTCTGTTCACAAAGGTAGACTTTGCTAGTATTGAGGCTACATGTTGTAGAAGAAAATCTGCACAATGATTATGTTGCACTAGCATTTAACTTTTTTAGATTAGAAAACGTGTAAGATTAATCTTAAATTAACGTAAGTGAATATACGATGTTTACTTTTTTCCTATTATTGTGATTTATAGTGTTCCCTGACGAAGGGCAATGAGGTGCCCGAAATGCATTGGATTTTTAATAAATATTGCTTTGGACGAACCACTGCGTTGATCATGTTTGAAAATGAGGTCCGGAGGGCAAGGTTCAAGCATTTGAAATCTGGAAAATGGCAGCATACAGCCTGAATGTGAAGTAAAAGGACAGAGTAATACAGAAAATGTGATAAAATGTGGAATATTATGGTTAAAACTATGGAAGATTTGGAAATGGAAAAACATGGATGAATTTTTGCCAGAAGGCGCAACGATGGCAGCTGCGACTGGTTTTGGGGTGACATGTGTTACCCCACCCTTCTTCATTGATTCAAAGGTGTCAACGGGGGAGGCACAAAAACCAGTATTGCACGCCGTGAATGATTAACTTTGGACAAACAGAAGATATTGAAATATTGACTTTTAAAAAATAAGTAAAAAAGGTGTGCATCCCACCCTCATTCATATAAGATAAGAAGAGAGACAATGCAGGGAAGAGAATTAAGGAGGAAACAATCAGATTTCACCCAATTGAATGTTGGAAATCCTTGGCGCAGAGCTCTGATTTTCCCATGTTGCAAGAGTGCCTGTTGTGACGAGGCATTCACTTGTGATTGCAGATATCTGACAATCACATTCACAGTTCCAAGAGCTATGTGCGGTGTCCTATTTCAGAGCTATCCACTAGACTTCAATCCACCAAGTCACCCCTGCGGTGTCCTGTGATGGGAGGAACCCTCTGCTTAGACACTAAGGCCCCCATTATGATGTCGTGCGGATCGCCACCGCCCACATGGCGGTGGCGATCGGCCCAACATCCGTCCCCAACCGCCACCCATTTCCCCCCGCCAAATTCCTATGGCGGGGGGACCACGGCGGACGGAAAGACCGTCCGCCGCTTTTCCGCCCGGTCGACAAGTCGACCGGGCGGAAAAGAGTTTAATATGGTGGCAGTGTCTGCTAGACACCGCCAACCATATTATGGTGGCGGACACATGCCTTTGCATGGCGGCAGAAAGGCATGTGGGAATCACTTGCGGGGGGGCCCGTTGCGGGCCCCCAGGGATTCTGGGGGGTGCACACGGCATATCAAAATACAACGTGGCAGGCACCGTGAGGTGCCTGTCACGTTGTGCATTGAACTGCATGAAGTGCATTTTTAGCATTGCGGTGAGCATCGCCCGCCACAATGTTAAAAATGCGGGATGCGCCCGCCAGTGTGGCGGGCGCATCCTAATGGCCCCCACGGGACCCCCGCTCTTATGGCGGGCGGTCCCTTTTTGCGTCGGGATGACGGGCGGACAAAGGCCGCCCACCATCCTAATGTACCCCTAAATTTTGGGTAAAATATTGTCCTTCCAATACAAAAAAAATCTACATCTGAGAGCTAAGGAAACGGATTTACCGATGATTGATCCAGGATGGCGGTGGACGCGGGTCAGCTGGACTGTTTGACAGCCTCCGTTTCTGAAAGAATAAAATATAAGTCAACTGTGTTTCATAAATTACCCCAAATGTATAATACATTTAAAGTTCCCAAAAATGTGTCTCGCCGGTGGTCCCAAAAATCGCTTAAGGTACCACTTCGCACATGTGATCTTCCCGTGCTGCAGGGCCAAGTAAAACACCCCACATGACGCACACACATTGATCATGTAGGCTGAGTGAAGCCAAGCGCTGGTAAATAATACAATACGTTGGAGTAAAATGCAATAGCTGTAAATGCAGAAACAAGAATACATAAAATATGCATCCCATTATTTATTAATACAAAAGTATTCCCCTAAAGTGCAACGAAATTCCACAGACTCATGTGTGGGAAGAAAACAGGTTAAGAGCGGTGCAGAAAGCCGCGTGATTGCTGTGGCGCGCGGCGCCGAGCTCTGACTCAGCAGCAGGGATGCAAACCTTTCAAGGGCGTGACTTGGCCTGCAGCGCTCTGCATTCTGTAATGTTTTCCGTGTAACATTCTAAAAATGCCATCCTCCGCGCGGGGATGCTGCGTAATAGGTACCTTGGTGGAAAAGGAGAGGCCCCACCCTTCTGAAACACAGGTTAGAATTACTCAAGGCGCTGCGGGCCTGTCCCTGCGAGGCTGCGACCCTTCATTCGGAAAATGGCGTAATGTAAACTGGTGGCTACCGTCCTGCAGAATGTGGCGAGGGGCCCCTGAGACACTCATATACCCCACACAAACGCACAGACTTTAGGTAAAATGACCCCTCGGCAAACTTCCCCCCGGGTTACACAACACGGTTGGCATCAGCTGCAGGGCCTCGGGGAGCTAAGATTTTCAATCAAATAAAGGCGCCATACGAAAGTGCGGGGAATGCCCCCCAGCGGTCCCTGAAGTATGCACATTGCAACAGAATACGTAACTTTGTAAGGGGACGCATATTTCATACTTAAAAGATGATTCACAAATTAGGAACACTTTGTTGTTCTTACATAAGTTCATACCATAAATTCCATTGTTTATTTTAGTCTGTGGATACGAGGGAGGTCATGTCCGTTTGTATGGTGCATATATGTCATAGTGCAAATCCACAGGGGAAATGAAGAAATATCATAATGCCACCGAGCACCGACAATCCATAAAAGTAAGGACATTTGCGGTGTTATTGGCAAACAACTCGACTTCCCTGTTTATGTGACAAAATATTTACCATTTCCTGTAACTTGCTGATTCTTTCTAAAATGTGTCTCGTGACAATGCAGTGTGTTCTTTTTATTATATGTGTAGATGTTGCTAGTGAGCCTCCTAAGAGTGTATAAATGTGCATAAAGAGCTGCCGGTTTTCTAGATATAGAACTGTTTCTGCCAAACAAGTAATCTTCTAAATCTGCTGTTTACTGCTACTTGATTACCCTTCAAAAATATTGCATGCGCCATTGCAGCATGCGTGTTATTCTATTTGAAAGACTTGTGATTCTATTCGTCTCCAACAAATCCCTGATGGTGTTCTGTTTTCCGCAAAATCTTCTTTTATCTGTTAAGCGTTTCTTGTAGACAATGTGTAACTTTCGTTCCGGGAAAATATCCAATTTTTTTTCTTTTTTACTGCTCGGAAACAGTTCACTCTTTGTTTATGGTGCGCTAATACTTTTATATGAACACGTTTGATTCCGAGCAGCTCATTCTGCAATGGCCTTTAGAGACCTCGGGGTCACAAAGAAAGGTGTCCCATAGTAAAGTGCAGTGCAGAGAGGAGCCCCAATCTTTGAGATTGGAGTTTGGGCGGCAACAAGGCTGCATGACGCTGTTCGTGATGCTGTGATGTGTTATGAATGTGGTAGTTTCAAGGCCTAACTGGCCATTCTGCCAACTCCCGCATTTCCCTGGAGTGCTGCTTTCAGATTGTGATGGGCTGTGGTAGCTCAACCTCGGTCTCAGTCTGCTCACAGCCTCCAGCTGTGCCCCTATGGCCAGTCCGGCCCTGGCTGTGCAGCGCTGGTTTGAATAGTTTTGCCAGGGCTGATTAGGTCTCGCCTAGCGTCACAGCGCAAGCGCTACTCGCTCTGGCAGATCTATTGTCGTGGGGTTGCATTCGGAAGTGGGGTAGAAGGTTAAGGTGACCAGAATTTTAAAGCAAAAAACGGGACATTTCTCAAATATAGAAGAAGGACTACAATTTTACTTCAACACAGTGCACTGAATGACAGTGATCCTTAGCAGAAAATTACAGAAAAGGCAGTAATAAAATACATAAAATGCCATTTTTAAAGCCAGTTGCATGCCTGTTAATTAAGTTGCTTTCCTATAACAGCTGTTAACTATCCCTGCTTTGCAAAACATAAAAAAACACCTCCCACACTTTTCAGTCGACCCGCTCAAAAAAACGGGACATGAGCTTAGTTTCCTGAAATCTGCGGGGATAGCTGCAGAAAAACTGGGACTGTCCAGGCAAATCAGGGACGCCTGGTCTCCCTATGGGAGCTCCACCCATGCTTTTAGCGCACGTCACAATTTATGCTGAACGCTCGCTTTTCATTGCAAGTGAGGCTTGTTTGTTCCCTCCCTGTCTCCTTTTCGGCTCACCCACCCGGATTGGATATTTTGCTCTAGCATGGCGTCTCTTTTGCTTGCGCACAGCGTCTCTTCTGCCCTGTTGTGTTTGTACTTCAGCGCCGCTGCTGCCTCTGAGCCCAGCCACCGCCACAGAAGCAGGGGCATAGTATGCCATGCACACTAGGCCTGCCATACTGTTTGTTGTGTTTGTATGCACTGCTCCCCGCTCTACTTCTGGGTAAGCCGCCGCAACCTCGGAGCCCTGCCAGTACAGCAGCGGCATGAGCACAGCGTGCCATGCACACGTGACCCGATTTGTACTGGGTTCTCCTTCACAATCAGGGGCAGACCCTGCTAACATGGTGCGCCATGCCTTGGGGTGCATAAAAGCCTCTGTCGACCCTGCTAACGCGGCGCACCATAACAACCTGTGCACTTCATGGACCGTGGCGCCCATAGGTTCTATTTACATGGTTGCCGCTGCTTTGTTTTAACATGGCGCACGCTTGTTCTTTACTGCTTCCTAATTAATTAATGTAGGCAAGGCGTCAATTTCGGGTTCTTCTCCAGCACATGGACCAAGCACGGATTCATTGAGCTTCGTTAGTGTATCTCCTCTGCATACGCTATGTTTCAGGTCAATTTTTTTTGTTAAACCATGTTCCTTCTTTCACCTTCCTCTCACCACTTCCCCGTGCTGGCACCCCTTTTCCCACACTCCCTGTCATCCATGCTTGTTTACCGGGTAGGCAGCTTTCCTGGGCCATCATTTTGCAGTGTTTACAACTTCTATCTCCGTTGCAAGGAGACAAATGTAAGTCTCTTCACTGTACACCTTCTGTAAATGTACTGTACTTTTCAACCATCATTTTTCTTCTATGGCTGGCTCCTTAATGTTTCCGCTTGCTCATTTCGTTTGCTTGACGTTTTATAAGCCTTGGAACCACATCGCCCCCAGTATTTCTTATCACACTCCAAGCTCATCTCTCAACTTCGTCCGAAAATAAACAATCTCGCCCCCAAATACACACAAACCATCTCTTTTCCGTCACAATGAGCGATCTTTGTAGTTTTTGTTTTCCATAATACTGCAGACATCATGTTTTGTCAAAATAAAGTGGTGTGTGAGCATCTACCCTAGGTTTTATCTGTCAGTGCGTTCTGTTTACTTTGGTATTTTCCTCCATTTCATTATTCCTATCCCACATCTCTACCTCTACCTCTCCCTATATTCCTCTTCCACTCTCTCCTATCATCTTGCTCTCTCCCTTGCTCACTATTTATCTGTCCACTCTTTAAATAGGAAATTAACATTCCGGTTGAAAACAAGCACTTGCAATGCAATAGGTCTCACATTACGGAAAATTCAAGCTATTGGTGTAGCATCATTATTTGCAACGCCAAAAGCTCAAACTTTTTAATGAATGCAAGACCTATTGCATTGCAAATGCTTGTTTTTCTTTCCAGTGTAGCTTTGGGTATTCTGAGCAGCAGCCCCTGGAGTCAGAACAGCACTTGCTGTAGCTGCATTGCCTTACAGGGCTTTGGAGGTGGGCCGAGATACAATGCATTGTTGCCTAAACAGACCCTCCCTTAACCACTTGGATGGACACATGCACCCATATTAAAAGTCTGCACTGGAGCAAAGTTAACAGCAGTTCAGAAGGCAGAAGGGGACCTACATACGCTCTTTCCCTAACTTGGGTTAAGTTGTTGGTCACCAGACATTTATGGGGGACTAGGGTCTAGCATTGTGGAATAAATACACGAGAAATGCCCAGGCAGAGGCTATGGGAGAAAAGACAAAGGCCAAGAAAGCTGACTGTGTTTGTATCTATGTATTGGGACGTATGTAGTGCAAACCTACTTCAGAAGTATGGTAGTTTTGCATGTAGTAGTGGGAGGATTCAAGGCCATGCACATAGTTGGGGTGGGGAAGGAATGATCGTGTCATGTGCAGCCTATGACACAGAGAAACCAGGAAGTTCCTTATTGACAGAGGACAAAAAAGCTCCTTAAATAGATGCATTTTCACCTACTTTTTCAAGTGGAGGGATGACAGAGCAAGACTGATTTGTAGCAGGAAGGGTTTTTAGTAATTTTGTTCCCAAATGTGTATGCAAAAGAAAGACCAGGGCTAAGGCACAGAGGATTTCTCTATTGACCATCTGAAGCAAAGCAATGTGTCTGAATAAAAAAAAAAGACCTCACAGACATGATATTAGACATAGCCCTTAGGGGCATTGTAGTGAAATTTGTAGTTGAAGATAAAAAACACAATCTGTAACTTTAAACCACCCGAAGTTGCAGATTGCTTTTGCCTTCTCAAATTTAGCCCAAGAACAGTCAGCTACTGGTGTCACGGCTCATGAAATTGCACAGTGCACTTTATTAATTGATCTGTGAGCCTGCTGTACCTTGCTGGTGGACAAAGTTACAGAATTTTCCACCTTTTCAACATTTGGCCATGTCCAGTGTGCAACAGGTATACAGGCTCTTTGATATCGTAATATGCATTTTTTGAGTTTGATGGGGAAAAAATACTATCCAAACTCTTGTGAATGCTGCTTAATACACAGTGCACTTTTTTACTTTGTTTAATGGCTCGATGTCCCGGGATCTAAGCTTTTAGCAACAAAGGAATTACAAATAGTGATTATTTATGAAATGCCAAAATCAATGTACCAGCGGTTGCATGGTGTCATGGACACATCTCATTTTGCTTGTTGATTTAGTAATTTAAATAACTTTTTAAAGTCTTTAATGTACAACGTACTTTATCCTGCTGCACTTAAATGTTGTTGTCAAATGGATGAGTTAGTAGAATAATACTCTACTTACTAAAAGTTTTGTTACATATTGTGATCTTAATGTTGATTGGAAAGGTCGCAAGTACAATACTCTCCATTTTGCATAGGTCACTGCATATGTAATTTTATGAAAGTAGAAGCAATTGACTGATGGTTGTAGTTTATGGCACTTAGAATAATAGTCAATTGTATGCTCTGAAGTGGTTATGTACAATTTTGTTCTGTTTTAATATTTTCCTAGACATATCGTTATGGTTTTAAATAGACGGAAACAATAAAAACTTTACTTAGTTACTGGAGAGAAAAAGAAGTTGAACAAATAATCACTAAAGAGGACTGATTTCGTCACCAGACAGCAAATCACAACAAAGGCGCACCACGCACACATTCTCTTTTATTATAGTAAGCCCTTAAGTGCCTTCAGTCTTCTCTACGTGGCATAGCCACATCGAAACTAATTCATTTTGCTCTAGGAAAGGGATGTGCGATCATGTAAATGATTCCCATCTACATGCACTGTAAATGTTTCTCATGACAATCCTTATAATCAAAAAATCTTGTTTGCATCTGGCATTTGAGGATTAATGTTGTACACAATCACTTAGTCCAGGACTTTCAAATTTACACAGAATGTGTATCAAAGGATCCTTATGCAGCACCAGCCCCTTCTTCAGTGTGCGGGTAAGGGCTATATTAAACGTGCAATCGCTTGAATTATGGACCACACCTTATCCAGGAAATAAGTTGACATCGCAATAAGATCTGCACCAAGGTCCCAAACTCTGAGTCTGGACAATTCAATTTCACAGATCCTGAAAACAGTTGTCAGCAAACACATTACGTGATGTATGTAAGTTAACGTATGGCAACATCTCTCCTTTGATTGAGCTGTCTCCTTTGATCATTATAGTCTCATCTCTCTTCCCAAAAGGAATTGGAGGGCCTTCATCATCACTGGGTTCACACCATGGACACCTAGCTTGGAGGTTAGCCTACCTTGCAACTTACTGCTGTGGACCTTGCTTTGACGCGACCTGTAAGACTGAGGGAATGTTTACGAGATGAAGCTTCGTTATTTCATTCAGAATGGAAATTGAAAGACCATAACTCAACAATTTATACCTGTTATGTAGCCATTGGAATGATTTTATGAGTCACTCAAACAGAAAGTTAGGAAGTATTCAAAATGCCTTCAGGCCCCTACTCTATCTTAGAAAGTACCCCAGTGGTTAATCAAATTAGCGAATGACAACATGAAGCACGTTTGGAAAATATTAGATGGGGAGGTCAGTCCTAGACGAAACCCAACCAGCCCAGAACCAGAATAAAGACATCATCAACAGTGTAGCATGAACATTTCCAGGGCGATGGCTGCCCAAAGCCCTCTTTCTATTCTTTATTCACAGATGTAGTCATATCACGGGAGAGGGCAGAAGGGAGACTTTCTTGAAAGAGAACTGTGACAATTGTCACGGAAAAGTTGTTATGGAAAAGTGGTGCATTTTAAACATTGGAAAGCTTATCACACAGAAGGTATTTCCAGCTTTTGCTTTAAACTCTACTTTGTAGGTCACTTTTCCTTATAAAAATGTTTCATAGCAATGGAAGTGGGGTCACAGTATCCAAATTTGGGAAGAAATCAGCCACTGGTAGATGTCTCTGGAGTAACATTTTTAAAGAACTAGTGTCCCCAACAATGATGGCGATTACAATGATATATAATTCTGGAGCAGCCATTTAGGACAACTAATGTGAGATAACTGAATGTCAGGAATAGGCTTTGTTTAAGAGCCAAAGAAACACGATTACAAGAAGTTGTCGGAGTGAGTAGAAGAGGTTCTGTAATGGCCCTCCTACTCTGAAGGTCAGCTGCATTGGAGTACATTAGGAGAAACACATGGGTTTTTTATGCAGATAATGTGCAAAATGGTGCTTGCAGTTTCGGACATTATACTTATTGCCACAGCTGAAATGCTTATAATGTCTAGCTAGTACGTTACATCTAGCAGTACAGAAGTATTATAAAGAGCCCTGCCATTTGAGTCCACTTTATGATCCATCTTCCTAAGAAGAAGTTCGGTCTCAGCATCCATCTCATTGTTTAAACCACTGGCAGGAAATTAACTCACTACATTCCACACACACTCCTACAACCAACAACCAACCTTTTCTTTGCTCCTACACTGTCCTCTTTCCAAGCCTGAAATAAGGTTGAATTTGGAGTGGGCAATAAGAGGATGATCTTCCCATTTCATCCATGATTTGTACAAATGTCTCTCTGGATCTTTCGCTCTATACCATAGGATAGGCAGATTTTTGTTGTTGCTTTGCCTTCCTTACAGGTAAGTACAAAAAATGGAAAGGAGGGATCAATATCTATAATCTTTTCTATTAGGGCACTATCAATTCTCCTATGAAAGGGACAATGTCCAATAATTCAATATCGTGTTTAAGCAAGGCAACAATCACATACCATTGAAGACATGATTACATATTTTAATTATAGTTATCAAGGGAAATACTTCATCCTATAAATTCACACTATTTTTAAACATACAATATACACATATATATATATATATATATATATACACATATATACAACAATTATATACAAAGAACTAAAAAAAAAGTGAACAATATTCATACAAATAATGCGTAATATGGAATTCCTTTTCACCCAATAAGTCAAAGCAAAAAGAAGTGTCCTCCTAATCCATACAGAAAATACACTCTGAGGTAGTCGTATCAAGCACAATCGGTTCTACTAAGTCTTGAACCTAAATTTCAAGATTGTGTCAACAAATACATTTCCAAACTCATTCCATTGGGTTCATCAGACTCCTCTTTTTATAGTGTGTCGACGCGGTCGCATTTCGTCCTCCAGACCAATCTTGGCCTCCTCAGGCGTAACAAATACGCCTAGTAGGACTCACTGCTCTTGCAGGTCAAAAGCCACTTCTAACGAAGGAAAAAATATTTCTTTGCTCGAGACGCGAGTGAATCACTCCACCAAATATCCACTAACGGGCAGCCAGACAAGTCTTCCTTGGCTATGAAATCCATTCCATTATCCTGTGTCAACTCTTCCGGACACTTTTGCTTCATAGGAGCCATATGGTGGTTATATGTGCTATGTGTTCTGATTTGAGGTTTTAGCTTATACAAAAAAAGAAAAGAATATTCCGACCCCTGATATATGTATTCCTTCTGAAACACATGAAACCTATTCATTAATACGTAGAAATGTCCTCTTATTACTGTTGGGCAGAAAATCTTTACAGTTTGTAATATACTCTCGTTGGATATAACCCTCAGATACCTAATGCCTTTTCAGCATCAGCCTTGCCTGAGCTCCTGAAACCAGTAAGGCAGGTGTTTCTCTCTAGCTTTGAGGCTTTGATCCTAGGGCGCTGACCTTTGAACTATGGGGCATATTTACAAGGAAATGACGGAGCGCGGCGCTGCGGCAAATTTCTCAACGCAATGCTCTACCATTTAAAAAATGCAGGGATGCACCGTATTGTTGTAAACACCCCTGTGTTTTTCCTAGCGCTGGTACTAAAAATAGCTGCCTAGCATCAACACAGACACCCTTGCGTCATAGTGCAAGGATACCTGCGTTGCAGGGAATGATCGTCTATGTGCAGGAAGGTCTTCCTTCCTGCACATAAGCAATCATTAATGGAGTTTTGCCCTTTCTATGTGTGCTGCAGAGTGCAGCACACATAGCAAAAGCAAAAACGAGAAGAAATAAAAGTATTTCTCCTTGTTGCGCCAATCTAATGCCTGCTATTCCATGGCATTAGTTTTTGGCACTGCCTCAGATTTACAGATCCTTGTAAATCTGGGGCAGCATCAAAAAGTGATGGGTGTTGCCGTGGAACACCCACAGCAACACCCATTGCACGCCCCTTTCATGAAGTGAAAGGGTACCATATTTACAAAGTGGCGTTAAGCCACAAAAAGTGGATTAATGTCACTTTGTAAATATGGTGCAGGGCATTGTGCCACCAGAACATTGGTAAAATTGACGTTCCTGTGGCGCAATCCCATTGTAAATATGCCTCTATGTGTGCCAGTGATGCCACTGGTTCTTTCGTCCTGTGGTGACTATGACTTGGGCAGTACGTCATGGGAATGGCTTGGCCCCACCAAAATCTTGCCTGCCCTGTCTGATCCTAATAAGGCCACGTGAGGAACTCGGAAGTGGGGCTCTTACAGAAATAATGTCACCTATGACAGGAAAACCCTGACTTACTTATCCATGCTGGTGGTCCTTAAATCCTTTGATAACCATCAATGCATAAATGTGCCCATTGCTCATGTTCCAGGAAGTCAAAGACCCACCTCATCTTGGTTACCCTAATTGCCTCTAACTGGGCCATGTTGGTACAGTGACAGCTAACCTGCCTGGTGAGTTCTACCCTTATTGCACTCAAAGAACTGGCACCCCTGTGTCTTCAGTGAAATAAACAACAGATAGATTAGCACTGAAGGTCTGAATGTCACCACGGCGAAAAAGTTGAGACAATCATAGCCAGCTTCAGATGAGGGATAATTATGGATAATGTCAGTGAAAAAATAGTTCTAGCCAATTGGATCCATACAACATGCTTGGCTGTGGAAGAGTTGACACAGGATACTGAAGACCTCTTGGAAGGGATTTCATAGCCAAAGAAGGCAAAGAAACAATAATCTGACCATCCTATGGAATAAAGCAACAGGTCCAGAGAGCTGTCTATAGCTTACCTGATATGTGTGGTATCCATTACAGTGCAGCCAATCCCCAAATGATTCAGAAGTGGATTGAAATCAACTTCAGATGAGATTGTATTTTTTTTATCTGCATGAGAATTTCAAACTGAAGCAGATGACATTCACAGAACACCCAAGATAGTCGACGCTTGTGTGGTTACATGAGCAGCTGTCTGGAGTGTTGAAAGGTGATGTGGCAAACCTTAACAGTGCAAAAGATTTCACTATATCAATTGGTTATTCGTAGTTGCATTGGCTTATGTGGGAAGTGTGATTCAGGTGAGGGGTGATATGTGTCCAAGTTGGTGGGTTTCAAGGTGAGAAGATGGGTTTTGGGGCCTGTGTAACCCAGTGTGGCTTACATGGGAGGTGGGAAATTACACACAAGTGTAGACAGCTGGCGCTTCATGTGACTTGGTGGGTCTACCAGTCTGTAGACAAAGTGAAGCCAAATCTGTAAGATTGTAAGCCTTCATCCGTCTAGGACTGAGCAAAGTTGATGCTAGCTCCAGGTGGGCTGAAAAACACATGGAACGCCTACCGGCAGCCTATTGCGGTAATCATACTTGTTCCTGAGAAGAGTATTTACTAGCGGCTTGGCAGCCTAGAGTAGAAGGTGCAGGCATATCTTTCTAATATGGAGCAAACAGAATCTTGCTGCGGTGTCAGTGACAAATCACTCATTATATTGAATAATACTCCAAGGTTTGTGGCACAGCAGAAAGAGTAAGTACTTGAGGAAGGAAAGAGATACAAGAGCTCAGAAGAGTAAGTTTAGAAGAGGCTGGAAATTGGAACATTTCAGTTTTGGGTGAGTCAAGCATGAAAGAATAGAAAGCCATTCAGCAGTGGAGCTGTCAAGCAATGGAAGGGTGAGTGTGGAGCAAAGTAGAGGGTGATGGAAAGGAGAAGAAAATGGGTCTCCCACATGCAAAAAGCTGATAGGAACTAGTAAATGATGATACAATGACACCAAGGTAAGTGGCGTACAGTGAAAAAAATCGAGGGTCCACAACGGAGATGTAGGGGATGTTCAAGGGAAAGGTTGTGGATCCCAGCGAGTTCAAGAACTACCAACCCATCTCCCAATCCTGCTCCCCTTCCAGGCCAGTGTATTGGAAAAGGCCATCAACAAACAACTCACCACTCATCTGGAGCAAAACACCTTCTCGACGACTTCCAGTCTGGATTCCGCAGCAACGACAGCACTGAGATCGCTCTCGTTGCAGCTACTGACAGCGTCTGAGCCCTCCTCAATCAAGGGGAGATGGCAGTCCTGGACCTCACAGCAGCATTCAACACAGAATCCAACACCATAAGATGCATCCTCCTCAATGTGCACTCCGTGCACAGATACGCTGTGGAAAAATGGAACCTCCTGGACTCACTCTCACCCGACGTCGCTTTCTTCACAGAAACCTGGACCCATGCCTCCTCGACACCTGACATCGCCATCGCCATCACTGATGGGTACAAGATCCAGAGGAAGGACCGCACCAACCACCCGGGAGGAGGCATCGCCATCACGCACAAAAACTCCCTGCCTCACCACCTCCAGCAAAAACTTCCCTGCCACTAAACCCCCTCACTTGCAGGTCTAGATGAGCCCTAATTCTACACTCCGCAGCACCCTTGCTTACAGACCACCTGGCCCCTCTTCGCCAGCACCATCACCGGCCTCATTGCACCCCGTGCCTTCGCCAAGGACTACATACTCATCGGAGACCTGAACTTCCACCTCGACAACCCCAGTGACCCCAACTTCACCAGCCTCTGTGACAACCTCGCCAACATCGGACTAAAACTACTAGTCACCACACCAACTCACAAAGCAGGACACACTCTCAACCCCATCTTCACTGGAGGTAGCAGCGTTCATTTCAGTCACACCAGGCAGCCCCCTTTGACCGACCACCACTGCGTACACTGCCTCATCAACAAACCCATGCCACCCGAACCTGCTCCGCACCCCCACGAAGGAACTGGAGCAGGGTCACCGAGGAAAAACTCAACTCCACCCTCAACGGCAACACCCCCACTGCTGCAACCGACGCTAACCTTGCAGGCAAGGAATTCCACACCTCGATCGCCAACTGCACAGAAAAGCTTGCCTTGCTATGCAACCCCAACAAGCAACGCCCCAGGAAAGCCATCTGGTTCACCACCGACCTCCAAGAAACCAGACGCACCTGCAGACGCCTGGAGAAACTGAAAGACACATGAAAACTACACCATCTACAAGGACACTATGACGGAATACCATCAACGCATCAGAATCAGAACCACCAAAAGGACCTTCATCCACAACAGAATCCTCACCAACTCCAGAAACTCCAAGGAACTTTTCAGCGTCATCTAGGAATTTACTATGCACCGCAGCGAAGCCACGGATATCGCACCATCTCAGGACCTCTGCAACAAACTCGCATCCCACTTCCACCTGAAGATAAAGAACCTCTACAACAACTTCAACGAATATATGCCTGACCTCGCAGACAGCCCTCCGGCAATGCCAGCCAACCCTCCATCTCTGCCTGGACACCGATTACAACTGAAGAGACCGCCGCGACCATGAGAGGCATCCACTCCGAGGCCCACACAGACCCCTGTCCACCACATATATTCCACAGAGCCACCACCGCTGCCGCACCTGTACTACAATGCACCATCTAAACCGCCTTCGAGGCCGGCTCCTTCCCCGATGACTGGAAACATGCAGAAGTCAGGCCCCTGCTTAAGACGCCCTCAGCAAACCAGATGGACCACAAAAACTACTGTCCCATCTCGCTCCTCCCCTTTGCGGTGAAAGTCACTGAGAAGACCGTCAACGCAGAACTGACAAGGTTTGTCAAAGACAACGCCATCAATTACCCTTCTCAATCCAGATTCCGCAGCAACCACAGCACAGAGACCGCCCTACTTTCTGCAAAAATGATATGCGCACCCTCCTCGACCAAGGCCACACTGCAGCCCTGTCAGCAGCAGTGAACACCGTCTCCCACCGCACACTCGCAGCCAGACTGCACAACGCCGGCATACAAGGCACCGTCCTCGACTGGATCCGATCATTCCTCACCGGCAGAAGCCAAAGGGTCAGACTTCCACCCTTCCTCTCCGAACCCACAGAAATCAACTGCAGAGTCCCACAGGGATCATCACTCAGCCCAACCCTTTTTAACATCTACATGACCCCCTCGCCGCTTTCGTCCAACAGCACGGCCTCAGCATAGTCTCCTACGCCGACACCAATACCTCAACTACAGAATCACCCTCCACGTACCCGAAAGAAACCTCTGTTCCACCAACCTCTTCCTCGCTGAAACCCCACGCATCCACAGAGCCAGAGCAGGGGCAAGATCATTTTCCTACATTGTAGCCAAGACCTGGAACAAGGTCCCCACCGACATCAGACGCGCCCCTTCCCTGAACACTTTCAGGAACGCTCTGAAGACCTGGCTCTTCAACTGAACAGAACTGCTGACCCCCATACCTCCCCCAGCACCTTGAGACCCTCACGGGTGAGTAGCGTGCTTATAATTCCCCTGATTGATTGATTAATTGATTGAGATGGATCGCCTCGTTCCTCACCACAAAGAACCCAGAAAGTATGCCTACCTCCATTCGCCTCCAAACCCAAGGAAATCATCTGTGATGTCTCTCCGGGCTCATAACTTAGCCACACCCTCTTCAATTCCTATATGACACCCTTGGCCAACATCGCCAGATCCCACAGGCTCAACATCTTCTCATAAGCAGATGACACTAAACGCATCCTCTCCCTCTCCAAGACTACCAGAGCCAGATTCCACAGTTGCATGACGAGTGTAGCCAAATGGATGAGAGAGAACTGCCTGAAGCTCAACACAGACCAAATAGAAGTACTGAACTTTGGCACCAACTCCACCCCCTGGAACACCCTCTACTAAGGAAGCCCTACACATCTCCTCCAGAGACTTCAGGCCATCCAGAACACAGCAACCAGACCCATCCTTTACCCCGTCCAACAGACCGACATCTCCCCTCATCTTAAGGAACTTCACTGGCTCCCTGCACAGAGGAGATGCCAATTTAAGCTATTGACCCATGCATACAAAGCCCCTCACAACCTAGGACCTGCCTACATCAACCACCGCCGGAACTTCCACCAACCAGCCAGACAACTACACTCCACCTCCCTTGCGCTCGCCCACACTCCCGCATCAAAAGAAGCTTGAGCATAGGTGCTCCTTCTCGTTCCTCACAGTGAAAGCTTGGAACACCCTCCCCCTGCAGCTCTGTACCTCCCCATCTCCAACGGAATTCTGAAAAGCTCTTAAGACCTAGCTGTTTGACGGAGCCTTTCTCATCCTGCAAGTGCCTGGATCTACTGATTGATTGATTGATTGAGCACCACCAAGAAATTCGAAAGCATTGACAAAATAGGGGGAGACCCATTTAAGAGCCATGTCAGGATGTGTGAATGAAGAGAAACTGTTAAAGACACACAATTGATGGACAGAATGCAGAACAAATCACAACATTCTCCCCCAAGAGATCTGGGTTAAATCCATCATTCTTTTGCTCACCATGCCATCCCAGTTTAGACCTGGCCATATGCAAATCAGTCTTGACCATGTGCCTCATGGGACAGTCAAGCCCAAACTGCCAAGCAGGTCCTCACTCGACCGGCAACAAGTATCCTAGGACCAATTTTGGGGTTTCACCCCTCATCAGCCAGGATAGCTTGAATCCAGTGGCACAGTGAGCCACGTTTGGGCATACCCGGCGCACATAGGGCGAGGAAGCAAAAGACACACAATTGAAGGACGGGAGAGAAACTGTTGACATTGTGAATGTAGTTCAGGGTCCAGGAGGATGGGGGGCTGAAACTGTGGTCAGCAGAGGGACGTCAGAGAGTACTTTGTCAGTGAAGTTGGAACACATTGAAGCTGACTGAAAAGGAGGCAACGCAGTTTGCACAAGGTAGTGCAATGTGTGAGGCAGTCAAGACCAACTGTTTCAGAGTTTTCAAGAAAAAGGCAATTGAGGAACATGGTTCTGCCATTATTTCTTCTAGGAGTGGTACTGTTACAGTTCACCACAACCCTTGTGTCCACAAACAAGTAATGAGGAAAAAAGTGAACAATTTAGAGAGGGAGATATTGGCACTGGAGTGGAAAGCAAAACGTGTAGCAAGTTGCACTGACAAGGGCTTTGAGTTGGCATATGATGGATTAGCATATTGAGGATTGTCAAAGTTTCATTACTGAACCAGCAGATAAATAATGAGGTTGACAGATTGGGAAGATTGGAGGGAGCTGAAAAGAAGGTGTGTATTAAACAAGTTGTAAGAGTATTTATTATGAACCTTAGGGTAGAAGCTTGCAGAAAAGTCATTAGCTCGGAGGCTAAAGGACATAACAGTAATTTCCAGAGGGTGGAACAAAATTAATTGTTTGGGACACGTCCTCTCGATGAGGTCAAGATGATGAGATAAGATCCTGGTAGGACAAAGCTTTGGAACCAGAAAGAGCAATGGTGGGGACATTCACATCCCGTTTGTACTGCTCAAGATGCATGGATGTGTCTGAGTTTTCCATTTGCACAGCAAGCTGTGCATATTAGTTGCCCAGAAGTGGATAAAGGGTGAACACAGCGCTGAGAATAGGGAATCTCTTAAAGGAAGAAAGAGAGTGAGTAGTGGGCATTGAATTGTATCCAACAAACTGAGTATGGCAGCTGCACAAGGTTATTGTGTATCCAGTTAAAGTATGTAGGACTAGAATTACAGTCAATTATTGTCTTGGATAGGGGAGACCTTGTGATAGATGGGAGTAGATACGTGAATGAGAGTGTTCACAGTGGTTGAAGGATTATAAGTGGACTAGGAGTCGTAGAACTGTTTTGGAACCATAATGGGATACTAAGGGTTGCTTTATGAGTGTATAGAAACATGATGAGAATGTGATCTAATGAGGAACTGATAGCAAATATTGTGTGTGTTGGAAATTGCCCTTTTTTCAGGGTTACCCCAAACATTTTGCCTTCCTCCTCCTTTTGCTCAATTCTTTTTGTCAACTTTTGGACTCTGAGCACTTTACCACTGCTTTCTGTGCTAAAGCGCATGTGCTTGTCCCCTAAAACAGTGACATTGTTATATACCTGATTGGCATATTTAGTTTACCTGTAAGTCCCGTGTAAAGTGTTATACCATAAAACCAGGGTCTGTAATCTAAATGCTACTAGAGGGCCTGCGGCACTGATTGTGCCACCCACACACATATCCTTCAATCCTGTCTCAGGCCTACCATTGCAAGGCCGGAGTGTGAAGTTTACTGACACTTCGAATTGGCAATTAAAATCACTTGCAAAGCCTTAAACTAGCCCTAAGGACAAAGGGTGGTGTAACCAAAAGGTAGGACTTGTACCTTTAATTTTACATGTCCTGGTAGTGACAAACGTCTACATTCATTTCTCACTACTGTGAGGCCTACTCCTCTCATTGGCTCGCATTGGGAATTCCTTAAAACACTTTAAAGCTGTAATTCCTGATTAGAAAGGAGTAGCTAAATCATGTTTCATATCTTTGGAATGGTAATGATAAATCCTCTTTAGTGGTAAAGGTGGATACGACATTACTATTTTAGAAATACTACTTTTAGGAAATGGACATCTCTCTGCTCTAAACTTTGCTCCGTGTGCCTGCAACCAGTCTCCAATACACGTCTGGTCTGGGTGACTGCTACACTTTGTGCATTCTCTCTGGACAGCCACAAACACAGGAAGGAATGGGTGTAACAGTGGACTAATCTGCATTCTAATAGCCTTTCTAGGCAGGAAGGAGGAGAGGTGGCTCACATTTACATCTGAATAGGCTGTGTCCTCCTCACAGAAAGGGTTGAGAACCCCCCACGGATAGCCTGGCAGACAGGGCTGAGTTGAAAGGGATTCTTGTGCACTTCAGAGAACTCCTTTGAAGTCACCTACATCAAAGGCACTTTTGGGTATAAGTACCAGGGCTCTGACCCTACCAAATCAGTACACTTCTGGAGTAAAGACTGCTGTGCTGTAAGGTTTGCAACTTTGCTGTGACTGACTGATCTGAGGAACTGCTTCTCTGCTTTGGTGAGCTGCCCTGCGGATCGCTGACCTGCTAAGAACAAGGGCTGGACCTAGCTCACTTGAACCCAGAGTGACTCCAAGGGCTTGCCTCCTGTTTTCTCAAGTCTGCGGGACACAAAAGACTTCCTGCAATCCTGCTGGTGTTGCTGGACTCTGCCATCTAGGAGTCCTACCCTTGCCTGAGTTGCCCCCTCCAGTCCAAGGCCTCAGAAGTGGATTCTGCAGCTGAATTCTGCAAAACAGACAACGCATCGCCTTGACTGTGTGAGAAATTCTGCTGTATTGCTCTTTGAAACCGACGCAGAGGCTGCTCAATGACTTCAGATCCACATCCTGCGGTGCTCGACGACAATGCTGGGCATAGCTTGACAACAACACATTGCATTCACTGCAACGGAGCTTGACAACGAGCTCATTATATTATTATCTTTCAATACTTTATGCTTCTTTCTGTCATTGGCTTGAACTTTTCTCTCCCTTGCTTGAGTACATAATATCCTTCTTTCACTTTTTTTCTCCTCTAACTTTGCTGCCTACGAACCCCTCTGAACCACGTACCTATACGTGTATAAAAAGTTACTTCTTCCTCTCGGGTTTGACGTCTGGACTTCGGTGTCCTGTGTGGTTTGAGATTTTGTACACTTCTATGCTTGCTGCCCAGTCTCAAGCTCCTCCTGAATTTCATGGAACTAATACTCTTAACTGCAGATCATTGTAAGCCTTGAGATGGGAGAATGGGACCATGTATTGAGGGTTATGAAATTTCAGTTTCTTTTTAATGTACTGACACATAAAAAAATACAAAGACTCAACTAAATCAACTGGATGCATAATGCACCTGACCATATTACCTAATGTTTTGTAGAATTGGATCTCTGTCTATTGTTTAAGATGGTGGCTATTGTACTGGGTGGGCCTCTAGCAATAACTATTGCCATTGCATTCTGAGTGCCTGTTCCACAATGAAGGATTTTGAGATGGACTAAGCCCCCACTAGTGTCTACTGTCAGTGTTCATTGAAACACACCACATTTCTCCTTTCCATGCTCTCAAGTGTGTCTGTTACACCTACGTTACTTTGTTCAGACTCTCCACTCAATATTTTTCACACTTTGATCTAGCAGCTTAGTCTTTGAACTAGTTTGGTTAGCTTAGTTCTCATGTCTTTGACTTTGCATTCCATGCTTGATTTATTTTTCTATGCTCTGTGAACCCTCACACCATGTTCTTGAGGCATTGTCCCTTGGCAAATATTCCAGAGATAGAAGATTACTTTGAGGATTACATTGTATGATATTTCTACACCACCCATGCTTCGGATGGGCTTTAGAATCTAATTTGTTTTTCTAGAGGTGTTGACACCTTCTGGTTTTTGTCCCGCTTCCACATATACAGACTTTATGGGAGATCATCCTTCACCACGTTCCAACATCTGGACAACAATTGAGACCTTGCTCACAGGAGAGAGTGTAGGGTTGAGCGAGTGTACGTTATAACACATTAAGGACAGTTGAAATAAAGAGAAGAATATTTTTGCAAATACTCAACACGTAAATGTCTCATTGCATATACATTTTCCTAAAGTAAAAACGGGGATAAAACAGTAAATAGCACACAACAAATATTACACAATAAAACGCTAATGGAATACCACATGTGGATAAAACCATGGCATGCAGTTACTGTTACATTAAAATGGTCCAAGCAGTGTCCTCTCTTTCTCCTGGTATTTGGTGCCTATTATATGCCTGATCTGCCATGGCCAGCCTTGTATAGGGGCACTGGAATCTCTTCCTCGGAGTGCTGCTAATCCTTCTATAACCATGTACTCACCAGATGCTGGAGTCATCCCTGCTGTGTACCCCATGAGTATAACTTAATGTGTGGATCCTTTTGCTGCAACTTCTTTGCCTCATTGGCATATGCTCTGCTAGACATATTTTGGGGTCCCATGATTGGAACACAACTTTACATTTATTATCCATTTTCAGATAAGTTATGACCCTAAAATGTGAAAGAATATTGAATTAAATGTTAAACTTTTCGAAACAGGTGCACGCAAAAACAGCTGAAAGCTCAAGCTGCCTCACACCCACTACCATCTTAGATTGTTGTGTTTCGATTTAGATACCCGTACATAGGTTTTCTGAATCATGCCCTTTTGTAGGCACAACTCACATTGCCCTTATTTAGGCATAGAATCCCAGTCCTTATTTAGGCATCAGCCATGCTATCCAAATACAGAGAGCTATGTGATGAAAGCCTACGGGGAATAATTAAAACAGAGACCAACCTTTACTTTAGTGAAAACGAAGACACAGTGTCCTCGGTGACAACACTGTGGGAATCTTATAAGGGGTAAAATACAGGATGAGATAGCGCGAAAGAAGCATGAAAAGAGGCATGAACAGACCCAACAAATAGAGGCACTGGAAAGAAAGCTCTTGCAACTTGAGTTAGACGTAGACCCGGAGATAGACACGCCCCAGATATGCCAGATAGCATTTACGTGTAGGGAACTTCAGGCATTGATGGAAAAGGAGGTGCAGACACAAATCCAGATCTCACATCATCGAGTATATGAGACAGGGGACAGGGCAGGAAACCTACTGGCCTGGCTGGCAGTAAGGAAAAAGAGGCAAGATAGGTGAATGGGATACACAAACATGAAGAGGTACACACTAGTGCGAGCACTATAGCAGGGGCATTTGCCTACTTCTATAAGAGGCTCTACGATGCTAGGCCATTGGCAGGTGAGGCACAGATGGCGGCTTATCTTGCTGATATAGAGACCCGTCCTGAGCCGAGCTGATCAAGATGCCCTGGATGAAGATATCCCTTCACAAGAATTACTAGATGCAATTAACAGGCAAAAATCAGGAAAAGCCCCAGGTCCAAAGGACTACCTGCAGAATATTTTAAGCAAAATGCTAGTTCCCTTGGTCCACATCTACTGGAGATTTACAATGCGGCACGAGAGGAGGGATCACTTCCTGCAGACCTTTGCAATGCTACAATAGTAGTAATCCATAAGCCAGGGAAACCACCTGAGTGTTGTGGGTCGTATCGCCCAATCTTGTTGCTCAATGTTGAGACCAAAATCTTGGCCTCTGTATTGGCAGCCCGGTTAGTAACAGTAATTTCGGCCCTTATTGACCAAGACCAATCAGGCTTTATGCTCCAACAGGCTACGCATCTTAACCTCCGACGACTAGCCAACTGGCTATACACAGTGAAAGATAGACCCAATCCACACCTATTCCTCTCCTTAGATTCAGAAAAGGCCTTTGACACAGTTCACTGGCCTTTTGTATGTCAAGTCTTGGTAAAATTCGAATTTGGACAAAACTTTATATCATGGGTGGATCTACTGTACACCGGCCCGAGAGCTAAAGTACGAGTTAATGGGTCGTTATCCGTGGTCTTCCCTATTAAACGAGGAACTAGGCAGGGCTGCCCCCTGTCCTCCTTGTTGTTATCACTAGTACTGGAGCCATTTGCATGCCTGATTAGATCCCACCCTGGGATAAGTGGCTTCCAATATAAAGAAAAATGTGGAAGTGATGAACGGTTCTCGCTTTACGCGAACGATATCCTATTGTACATTACTAACCCTGACAACACAATCACACTAATTTTACAGCTATTTAAGAAATTTGGTGAACACACGGGCTACACTATCAACTGGGATAAATATAGCATATACCCTGTTGAGGCGCCTTTGATATAGGTACAGTGACAGGGCGCCTCCCGGTGGTTAAAGAGGGGTTTAAATACCTGGGATTGTTCATCTCCACGAGTGACGTGGACTGTCTACACAGAAACATTAAGCGGGTCGTCGCGGAATTTCGAGATGGTGTCGCTAGATGGCGGCGACTTCCCTTGACGTAGTTGGGAAGAGCAACAATGTATAAGAGGATTACTCTTCCAAAGTTACTCTACATGTTACAAAACACATACCATGCAATCCCAGGAACAATCTTTGCTACAATCAACGATGACCTCCGAACGCTGTTGTGGGAAGGGGCCACCCCAGGGTGGCGCTGCAGACACTACAACATAGTGAGTACAATGGAGGGATAGCACTTTCAGATGTGCTGTCCTATTATAGGGCTGCACATCTCATTGTGGTCAATGAATGGGGACATGCGGCAGGCGTTCACCCAACAGATGCACTAGAAAGACTCCAATTCCAAAACCATACCCACCTTCACTATATATATGCTGGCGCAGGCATCAGGGCCCTGCTGCCTGCTACGCAGAGAGTAATTGAGGCGTGGAAGGGTGCAGTGAGGCAAATGGGACAAGAAACTAACAAGGGTGACAACGCTATGGCAAGGGGCTACCTGAAATAGCCAGGTTATGTGATTTCAGGAAATGGGACATGGTGGGAATCTCCACGCTAGGCCATATTGTGCAAGGAGGTGAACTAATCTCCTTTCCTGCGTTGCAAGCTGAATTTTAACTGAAGCACACACAAAACTACAAATACCGCCAACTACAACATGCCTGGAGAGCAGAGAAAGTAGACAAGCCAAACTCCCTGAATATGTGCCGCTATAGGGTAGGCTACTACAGAATGAGATATCCTCCAAAGCAGTCTCCTGGATCTATAAAACTCTAATCAATAACATGCCTGACAAACTAAAATCGCTGCGGTTCAAGTGGGAAATCATCACTGGTCCACTAGAAGACATTGATTGGGAGGGAGCCCTGATGCACCGGAGGGAGGTGGCAATCAAGCTGCGACTCTGACTTATACAATACAAAATCCTACACAGAGTTTATTATGACAGGGCACGGCTACACGCGATGGGAAAAGCAGAGTCACCCAATTGTTTGCGCTCTAACACAATGCGTGGTACATATGTACACACACTATTGGAGTGCCCATGTGCACAGAAACACTGGACCCAGATACTAAAAGAAATTAACACTATATTGGAAGCACAGACCCACCAGAGCCCAAATACGTACTTCTGGGTATAGCCACAAAGGTTGATTGCCCTAGATACAAACTACTATTATGTAACTTCGGGCTCATAGTGGCCAAAAGGGACATTGCCAGGAAATGGGGAGCGCGACATATGCCCACTCTAAAAGAGATGAGAGTGGCATGGACCTATATATGGGACCAGAAAAGACAATATACGCAGCCAGAGGATGTCCCAAAAAGTTTAGGAAGATCTGGGACCCCATGGCTGAGCTTCTATGAGTTAGAAATAGAAGAAAGGGGAATAAATGCTAAGCAGCTGCCCACTCAAGATGGATACACAACCACTGACTCTCACTGAGCCCCACCTATAACTCAACAGGAAAGAACCAGCGCGAAGGATGGGAAGGGGATACAGAAGGAGATGTGATTCATTGAATTTATTTTTGCACTCTTGTCTCCTAGAAAATGTTAATGTAAATAAGAAAGTAGAAAGGTCTATGTACTATGACTCTCCTACTAATGTTATGACTGAAACTTTTGTTTTGATTGAAAATGAAAATAAAAACAGTAAAATAAAAGGAAATAGTACAGAGATTGCGGTAGGGAGAGAAAGTGAAAAGTAAGACAGAGAGGCAGTAAAATAAGATGTGAAGTGATCCAGCGATCTGGGACTGATACATTATCACAGACAAGGCCGAAATTCATTACCCAACAAGTCCCTTCACGCTGGGTGGGTGAAATACTAAACTTACCAAAATCCTATTTATATCATCGTCTCAGCATACAATTTGTGGAGATGCTATCTTTATGTATGTCTTTATGACTGGAGTCAAGCTATCCAGGCTGATGAAGGCTGATAGCCAGAAACCGGTCCTTGGATGCTTGATTCCGGTCTAGGAAAGACATGGCTTGGTAGTTCGGACTGGACTGTTCCCATGAGGCACAGGGTCAGAGCTGATTTGCATATAGCCAGTGTCTAACCCAGGGTGGTGTGGAGTGCAAAAAAACGATGGATTTAGGCCCAGATCCTTGTACTGGGGTGAATGTATGACATTGTTCTACATTCTGTCCATCAACTGTGTTTTTTGCAATTTCACCCCGAGTGGGCTGGGGATGCTCAGACGTGAGTCCCAGGCTCTCCACACCACTGGAGTCGAGCTATCCAGGCTGATGAAGGCTGATAGCCAGAAACCGGTCCTTTGATGCTTGATTCCGGTCTGGGAAAGACATGGCTTGGTAGTTCGGACTGGACTGTTCCCATGAGGCACAGGGTCAGAGCTGATTTGCATATAGCCAGTGTCTAGCCCAGGGTGGTGTGGAGTGCAAAAAAACGATGGATTTAGGCCCAGATCCTTGTACTGGGGTGAATGTATGACATTGTTCTACATTCTGTCCATCAACTGTGTTTTTTGCAATTTCACCCCGAGTGGGCTGGGGATGCTCAGACGTGAGTCCCAGGCTCTCCACACCACTGGAGTCAAGCTATCCAGGCTGATGAAGGCTGATAGCCAGAAACCGGTCCTTGGATGCTTGATTCCGGTCTGGGAAAGACATGGCTTGGTAGTTCGGACTGGACTGTTCCCATGAGGCACAGGGTCAGAGCTGATTTGCATATAGCCAGTGTCTAACCCAGGGTGGTGTGGAGTGCAAAAAAACGATGGATTTAGGCCCAGATCCTTGTACTGGGGTGAATGTATGACATTGTTCTACATTCTGTCCATCAACTGTGTTTTTTGCAATTTCACCCCGAGTGGGCCGGGGATGCTCAGACGTAAGTCCCAGGCTCTCCACACCACTGGAGTCAAGCTATCCAGGCTGATGAAGGCTGATAGCCAGAAACCGGTCCTTGGATGCTTGATTCCGGTCTGGGAAAGACATGGCTGGGTAGTTCGGACTGGACTGTTCCCATGAGGCACAGGGTCAGAGCTGATTTGCATATAGCCAGTGTCTAACCCAGGGTGGTGTGGAGTGCAAAAAAATGATGGATTTAGGCCCAGATCCTTGTACTGGGGTGAATGTGTGACATTGTTCTACATTCTGTCTATCAACTGTGTTTTTTGCAATTTCACCCCGAGTGGGCTGGGGATGCTCAGACGTGAGTCCCAGGCTCTCCACACCACTGGAGTCAAGCTATCCAGGCTGATGAAGGCTGATAGTCAGAAACCGGTCCTTGAATGCTTGATTCCGGTCTGGGAATGACATGGCTTGGTAGTTCGGACTGGACGGTTCCCATGAGGCACAGGGTCAGAGCTGATTTGCATATAGCCAGTGTCTAACCCAGGGTGGTGTGGAGTGCAAAAAAACGATGGATTTAGGCCCAGATCCTTGTACTGGGGTGAATGTATGACATTGTTCTACATTCTGTCCATCAACTGTGTTTTTGCAATTTCACCCCGAGTGGGCTGGGGATGCTCAGACGTGAGTCCCAGGCTCTCCACACCACTGGAGTCAAGCTAACCAGGCTGATGAAGGCTAATAGCCAGAAACCGGTCCTTGGATGCTTGATTCCGGTCTGGGAAAGACATGGCTTGGTAGTTCCGTCTGGACTGTTCCCATGAGGCACAGGGTCAGAGCTGATTTGCATATAGCCAGTGTCTAACCCAGGGTGGTGTGGAGTGCAAAAAAACGATGGATTTAGGCCCAGATCCTTGTACTGGGGTGAATGTATGACATTGTTCTACATTCTGTCCATCAACTGAGTTTTTTGCAATTTCACCCCGAGTGGGCTGGGGATGCTCAGACGTGAGTCCCAGGCTCTCCACACCACTGGAGTCAAGCTATCCAGGCTGATGAAGGCTGATAGCCAGAAACCGGTCCTTGGATGCTTGATTCCGGTCTGGGAAAGACATGGCTTGGTAGTTCGGACTGGACTGTTCCCATGAAGCACAGGGTCAGAGCTGATTTGCATATAGCCAGTGTCTAACCCAGGGTGGTGTGGAGTGCAAAAAACGATGGATTTAGGCCCAGATCCTTGTACTGGGGTGAATGTATGACATTGTTCTACATTCTGTCCATCAACTGTGTTTTTTGCAATTTCACCCCGAGTGGGCTGGGGATGCTCAGACGTGAGTCCCAGGCTCTCCACACCACTGGAGTCAAGCTATCCAGGCTGATGAAGGCTGATAGCCAGAAACCGGTCCTTAGCCAGAAACCAGTCCTTGGATGCTTGATTCCGGTCTGGGAAAGACATGGCTTGGTAGTTCGGACTGGACTGTTCCCATGAGGCACAGGGTCAGAGCTGATTTGCATATAGCCAGTGTCTAACCCAGGGTGGTGTGGAGTGCAAAAAAACGATGGATTTAGGCCCAGATCCTTGTACTGGGGTGAATGTATGACATTGTTCTACATTCTGTCCATCAACTGTGTTTTTTGCAATTTCACCCCGAGTGGGTTGGGGATGCTCAGACGTGAGTCCCAGGCTCTCCACACCACTGGAGTCAAGCTATCCAGGCTGATGAAGGCTGATAGCCAGAAACCGGTCCTTGGATGCTTGATTCCGGTCTGGGAAAGACATGGCTTGGTAGTTCGGACTGGACTGTTCCCATGAGGCACAGGGTCAGAGCTGATTTGCATATAGCCAGTGTCTAACCCAGGGTGGTGTGGAGTGCAAAAAAACGATGGATTTAGGCCCAGATCCTTGTACTGGGGTGAATGTATGACATTGTTCTACATTCTGTCCATCAACTGTGTTTTTTGCAATTTCACCCCGAGTGGGCTGGGGATGCTCAGACGTTAGTCCCAGGCTCTCCACCCCACTGGAGTCAAGCTATCCAGGCTGATGAAGGCTGATAGCCAGAAACCGGTCCTTGGATGCTTGATTCCGGTCTGGGAAAGACATGGCTTGGTAGTTCGGACTGGACTGTTCCCATGAGGCACAGGGTCAGAGCTGATTTGCATATAGCCAGTGTCTAACCCAGGGTGGTGTGGAGTGCAAAAAAGCGATGGATTTAGGCCCAGATCCTTGTACTGGGGTGAATGTATGACATTGTTCTACATTCTGTCCATCAACTGTGTTTTTTGCAATTTCACCCCGAGTGGGCTGGGGATGCTCAGACGTGAGTCCCAGGTTCTCCACACCACTGGAGTCAAGCTATCCAGGCTGATGAAGGCTGATAGCCAGAAACCGGTCCTTGGATGCTTGATTCCGGTCTGGGAAAGACATGGCTTGGTAGTTCGGACTGGACTGTTCCCATGAGGCACAGGGTCAGAGCTGATTTGCATATAGCCAGTGTCTAACCCAGGGTGGTGTGGAGTGCAAAAAAACGATGGATTTAGGCCCAGATCCTTGTACTGGGGTGAATGTATGACATTGTTCTACATTCTGTCCATCAACTGTGTTTTTTGCAATTTCACCCCGAGTGGGCTGGGGATGCTCAGACGTGAGTCCCAGGCTCTCCACACCACTGGAGTCAAGCTATCCAGGCTGATGAAGGCTGATAGCCAGAAACCGGTCCTTGGATGCTTGATTCCGGTCTGGGAAAGACATGGCTTGGTAGTTCGGACTGGACTGTTCCCATGAGGCACAGGGTCAGAGCTGATTTGCATATAGCCAGTGTCTAACCCAGGGTGGTGTGGAGTGCAAAAAAACGATGGATTTAGGCCCAGATCCTTGTACTGGGGTGAATGTATGACATTGTTCTACATTCTGTCCATCAACTGTGCTTTTTGCAATTTCACCCCGAGTGGGCTGGGGATGCTCAGACGTGAGTCCCAGGCTCTCCACACCACTGGAGTCAAGCTATCCAGGCTGATGAAGGCTGATAGCCAGAAACTGGTCCTTGGATGCTTGATTCCGGTCTGGGAAAGACATGGCTTGGTAGTTCGGACTGGACTGTTCCCATGCGGCACAGGGTCAGAGCTGATTTGCATATAGCCAGTGTCTAACCCAGGGTGGTGTGGAGTGCAAAAAAACGATGGATTTAGGCCCAGATCCTTGTACTGGGGTGAATGTATGACATTGTTCTACATTCTGTCCATCAACTGTGTTTTTTGCAATCTTTATGTATGTTGACAGGGTTTGGCAAATTATTACCTGATTCTATTATACTTATGAATCAAGAATAAACACCTCTAATAAAGACAAACTCATTTGTATATTTATGATGCTTTATCTAAATAATGTGAAATGCTCATCAATACCAAATACAGTATGAATCATAGACCATCACGAGAAACAAAAATAGAGAAATACCAACAGTTCGCATCTCATTAACTGTGCATAAAGGAGTGGAAAGGCGAAGAGACAAAAGGTTCAGAGACAAAATACATTTGCAAATGATCATGCAAATTCAGTTTTTCCGTCGATACTAACCCAATAGGAAATAGGAAGACTACTCTCTGGCTTGAGAGCAGTAAGGCCTTTCAAGAATATTTGAAGAGGCAAAGACTAAGTCAGGAATCAGCAGACAGGAACAGCCAGTTCAAGAATAGGAGACAGAAACACAGGCCTCTCCTCTCACAGATAGGAAAGACGCCACTCTCAAACCCCGCCCAATCGGAACCTCAATTATACCCTAAAACCCAAAAGACCGACTCACAATTGTGTCAAAATAGAAAATTTCTCCTCATTCGATTGGTTAAAGAAGGGGGTGTACTGTCACACCACTCTCATCATGTCACTTTAGCTCAGGGACTTTTGTTAGTTTATTCATTTTATCAACTTCCAGCCCAGGAAATAAAAATTTGAGCCGCTGTCATAGTACACATTTCCTCCATTTGTCCATTTGCGCCGCTTTCGAAGGAAGTGTTCCTCCTCTCAAAGATTATTTTGTTTCTTCATGCAAACTCACAAAGGCACATAGGACTGGTGAAGGACAACTGTCTTCCACCTTCCCCTTCTCACTCAGAATTAAACCGCATTTATTTATGTTGTTAACCCAAAGGTTTCCTGCAGAGCAGAAAACCATACTTCTACGGAAAACAAACACAGTCATTAATCACTTATAAGGCTTTCCATAACGCACCCACCCTCTGTTGCATCTACTCATGCGCAACTTGGGTTAATATTATTTTCCTAGCAAATGTTAATAAAATGCATTCAAGCAGCATTAGTCCTTTTACCTTACATTAGTCAGAAGCATTTGCGGCATACTCCAGTGCTTTTAGTTTCGTGCTTGCGTAGTAGCATTTTCCCTCATGTTAGGCCCTTTTCCGCATACGTTTTTCACAGCACACGATTAATAGGTGTTACTGAGGGTTCAATTCGAGCAGGTTTCATTTCGCGAAAACCCTGCTCCATCATAACTCCAGAGGAAAGAACCAGCGCGAAGGATGGGAAGGGGATATAGAAGGAGATGTGATTTATTGAATGTATTTTTGCACCCTTGTCTCCTAGAAAATGCTAATGTAAATAAGGAAATAGAAAGGTCTATGTACTATGACTCTCCTGCCAATGTTATGACTGAAACTTTTGTTTTGAATGAAAATGAAAATAAAAACAGTAAAAAAAAAAGGAAATAGTATAGAGAGATTGCGGTAGGGAGAGAAAGTGAAAGGTAAGACAGAGAGGCAGCGAAATAGGATGTGAGGTATAAAAAGACAGGTCAAGTAAAGACACTAGTGAAGAAGTGGGAAAGGTAGCGAGGCAGTGGTGAAAAGTAGAAAGTAGTAGTGATAGAGAAATATAGTTATGGGGAGTAGGTGAGAAAGGGACAAGTAGGTGAGAAAAGTGGGGCAGAGTGAACTCTACCAGGGGCCCCCCTGAAGGTGGGTGCCCTAGATAGTGGCCCACTTTGCCCATGCTTAAAATGTGGGTCTCCAACAATTCAGGCGTCAGCTGCTCCCATGTTGCCTTGATAGGACTCGCCTCAATTTCTGGAGATGTTACGTCACCTGCTTCTGCTCCACCACTGGCCACCCTTACATCTCACAAGTCACCCTGCACCTCATTTCTTAACGTGGCATCAGTGGGACTTAACAAACCCTCAATGTGCAGTCCCCTGAGGCCAAGGTGCGTGGAGGCACGTGTCACCATCCCCACAGTACCTCCTGTTCCTCGTTAAAGAAGAACAGTGTATTTTGGAATTGGACAGGATAGGAGCAGGTTTGACCAGAACTCTAAAAACCTACACCTGCTTAAGTTGGTGCTTGGACAAGCTTCCTCCACTTTTCTACTATATCTGATGTTGCCATTTCATATTTTATTACTCTGGTGCTTTTCCTTAAAAATGTTCATTGAAAACAGCAAATCTATATTGACATTTTGTTCATAGTTTTGGCTTAACCTCCACGCACTCTGTTCCAAAATCTCTTGGTATGTTTTCGATTTGTCTGTCCTGTCATTAAATGTCATGCTGTCTACGGCATTTCAAATGAATCAGTCTGCCTGTGCCTTCCTAGGAACAACCTCCCTTGTATGAATCACTGCTTGATGGAAACACCTTGACACGTAAAAGATTCCTGGCGGACTGTCAGCCTTGCACCAAGAAGGACAAACAAGCATTGTTAAAGGTGCACGCGGGGTTGTTCCTTCCCACAGGGCACCGGGTACTCTGTTGCTGAAGGGCAGCCAGATCTCCTTCACTGTCTGAGGAGACTTGGTTCTTGCTCAAAGGAGGTTTTTTTTTAGTTTGGGTCAGAGTACCTTACAACACAATTAGCACAGTTGCAACAAAGAGCTGAATGTTTTTGTAAATGCATAACACTTTCACAACATTTAATTATATATCACTTCTATTTACAGTACAATGAGAATAAAGTGGTAGAAAGCACACAACACGTATGCGATAATAAAACGAGAATGCAATACAACATAATGCAATACAACATAGAGAGGAAACTAGGGCCAATTATCTGCAATCACAAAAGCAGTGCATTTACTGCAAACAATGGAACGGTTCATGCAATGCTCACAAACATTTGCCACATGTGATAACTACATGATCACAAAGACACACCGTAAAATGGAAGATCGCAATCGGACGGCTGGGGAAGGTATTATATCCGTGTCTTGTTCGAGGGTGGGGTCTTATCTCTTTTCCCAGTTGCCCGGGGGATTTTTGAGTCCCGCCAACTTCCCTTCATCACCCACCTTTATCAAGGACGAAAAGGTAATTGGCTTTTTTTTAATCTTTCCACTAAAATATACGGAAGGACAAAACCGCTATCATCATGAACACGTGCACTTTCCAACAAAGTCGCTATTTTATCGATGAAGTCCTTGTTTTCAAGCATAAGGCGCAAAACAGGCCTAGCCTCAGGATTGGGGATCTGGGGAACCGTGAAGCAGCATGGTGGGCCATAAGATGAGTGGGGTTGCCCACAGTTTCCCACGTGTGTGAGAGCTGGGTCTAGCTATGCTGGATGGTCTGATATGGATCCAAGCTGCAAACCGTACCAATTGCCGGGTTCTGTCTACTAGTTTTACCTGTGTATTTCTATAGATTTAAACATATGGGCTTGATCTCCTCTGCTCTCTCCACCTCACCCTCCCCCCTCTCTCTCTTTCTCTCTCTCTCTCTCTCTCTCTCCTCTCTCCCAACTTCCCCCTCTTTTCTCTCCACTTCACCTTTCTGTCTGACTCCTCTCACCCTCTACTTCCTCCCACCTCATCGTCCTAACTCTTCACCTGTTTCTCTGCTTTGCCCTTCTCTTTCTAAACCCCCCCCTGTATTTCTCTCACCTCACCCTCCTCCATTTTCACCTTTTCTTACTTCCACTCTCTTCTGACATCACCAGACTCTCACTGTGTGTTAACTTACTTTCGCACCACTTTACCATTCTATATTCACCTCTACCTTCTCTCACCACCTCACCCTTCTCTCTCTTCCTCACTCTCTTCTCAATCTTCCTCACCCTCCTATCTTTCCAACTTGTCCTCCTTCACTCCTCCTCACCATCCTCCTTTTTGCCTCACTGTCCTTCATCCTGCCTCTGCCTCCTCCCTAATTCCCTCCTGTGTCCCTGCTTCATCTTTCCCTCTCTTCACCTCACCATGGACTCTCCGTCTCACCCTCTTCTGCCAGCCTCACCATCACTGCTGCTGCCTATGGGGTAACAAGTGTGTTTATGTAAAGGAATGAGGGCCCATGTGCTTGTGTGGATGCACGGGTGTGCGTAATAGGACCTGGCAGTTCTGTGTCTCTGGATCTGTTCTTCTCTGACGAAAATAGCTTTAGGGGCTTTACCACTGTAGGGACACAGTGACATACATTTTCTATGTGCCCCCTTTTTAAAATACCATGCACCCTACTCTGGCTGGGCTACAAGGTCCAATGTACAAGGGGAGACCATATTTAAAAGTAAAAGGGGGTCTTTGTTTGTCAGAAAGGATTATTTTAACAGGTTGCTCTGCAGGGTTTACACTGCAGCAGTCAGGTAGCAATGGTAGGCCTGAAGTCATGTTTGGCAGGCCCACTCTCTGGAACGCACATTCACTTCTGCAGTCCACAATTAACATTTAACCTCCAGACCATAGGGACATTTTCTGGACCATATACTATGGACTTATAAATGTAAATCACAAACTACTCACCCTTACGGGTCTCAAGGCACTGGGGGCCGTCATGGAAATTAAGTGAGCTATTGCCCAGAGTCACACAGTGCTGGGCTGTGCTGCCGCCTGAGCCAGGGATCGAACCATGAACACTGTGTTCCGAAGTCAGCTGCCCTGGCCGCTGCACCACACCTCTCCACTAAAATGTGTCAATTAGGAATACGCCAATTTAGCTAACTTTAAAGGGGGCGCATTGGCACTGGCACTTTACTCCTGTACGAATAAAGTGTATAGAATAAAAAAACAGCAAAATAGATTCCAGAAAAAGGCAAAAACGTCTGGGTTGTCCATGCAGAAAAGGTCGATTCCCTACAGTGTCTCACTCCTTTTTCATAGAAGGATGACTGGGTAGCAAGCTTTGAACCTGTGAAGCCACAGATTGTCGGAACATCTCAGCAGAAAGTGCATGAGCCCAGTATATCATCTTATCAGTTTATGTACCGAAGAGTAACAGTAGCACTATAATCAGGGCCATTATGCAAATTATGAGGCAGGTTTCACAAAATGATGCAGCATAATACGGGGCAGTATCACTTTATTATGTAATTTTTTACATATGTTAACACTGTCTGTAAAAAAGTTTCATCTCAATGGTACCAGTTTAAAATACACCGCTAGCATAACCAGCTGAAAGGTGACCAATAAACCTTTGTGAAGGGCCTTCCACTGTGCAGGAACGTCACCTAGGGGCTTAATACAAGCCCTTTGCGCCACTTTTCCCATGTTAAAAATGACGCAAAAGTGGCGCAAGAGGCTTGTAAATAAGCCCCCTTGTTTTTAGTAACTTTTGATCCACTGAAGGTGGTTCTGTTAAAAACTGCAAATTTTGCAACAGATGGTGGATTATGTGACAGATGCAACAAATCCATAATTACACACAAAATGCTCCGTCAGCACAATTGCATAAATTCCATATCACCGACTGTAATCTATGTCTGTATATTCATGAGACAAAATGAGAGAATATTTTGGGCGAGAATAAATGCACAGTCACTGGTTCCCCAAAGTGGGGTGTCTGTTCTTTGAGTGGGATCACTGACAGAATATTGACAGTCAAAATATCGACTTGCCAAAATATCGAGGTAAAAATATAGAATGCCAGAATATCGACTTCCTATCTACAAACAGGTAAGTACAAAAATATCTACTCCAAAATATCGATAGGAAAAAATATAGACAGTCAAAATATCGAATTTTTTCAAAAATTCTAAATAAATAACATATTTAATTAATTATAATTAAATTACTTCCCACCCTATTATATTACACAAAAAATAAAAATTAATATTAACTTACCTTAAATTCGATATTTTTGTTGTCTATATTATGTCTAGTCGATATTATGTCCATTCTATATTTTTGATTCGATATTATGTCCATTCTATTCGATATTAACATTTTCTAGTCGATATTTTGGTAGTCTATATTATGTCTAGTCGATATTATGTCCGTTCTATATTTTTTACTCGATATTATGTCTAGTCGATTTTAAAAATTCGATATTTTGACTCTATACCATTTGAGTGCTTCTACTTACATTTGTGAGCTCCGGGCTTCTGCAAGCAAATCATAGATTGATGCTATGGAATTGTTACCATGCTTTTATTTATATAATAGGCACTTGCACTGCTCATTCCCATTGTGTATTTGCGTTGTACTAGTGAAACTTTGTAAGTCTTTTCACTTTCAAAGAGTGAAACGTTTGCCATTATCAGTGCTTTTATGCTTAATATAGCCACAAGACCATTGGCATTATTAAATTCTGCAGCAGCAGCGTAGTCCGCAAATTACGGATTTGCCACACTTGTGACATAATCCATCAGCTGCTGCATATTTGCAGATTTTAACAAAACAAAATGTTTTAACTCAAAGGGATCAAAAGTTACCAACAAGGCAGCAACATGTAATGGAAGGCCGTTCACAAATGTTGATGGGTCACCTTTCAGTTGCAATTGCTATGTTTCAGTGCTAAAGTGGTGCTAAAGACGTGCAACCTTTTCCTAGATAGTGTTAACATGTAAAAATTATGAAGCAATACTATCACAAAACGTGGCAAGTAATGTGGCTTTTTTTGTTACATAATTCAGTCAACCATGCTGCATAATTTTGTTTTGCCCAGCCGCATAATTCCAGTGGCCCTGGCCATAATGTAGGGCTAACATTACAGCAGAAAGAAAATATAACAAACCACTACTAAGACATATATTCTGATTGTATGCTCATTTTCACTTACTTTTCTTGCAGTGGCAAAATCTTTCTCACTGTTTCTGCCATAAAACCTGTTGTCTCTAAATTAGTGCGTAACAGGAGGCTGTGGTCTCAAGATAGTGTGTGTGTCTCAGGTACCCCTTCTGCTTATGCGTGCGCTGCGACAGCAGCCATTCCCTGTGACCTCACTCCTGTTTCCAGGCACTTAAAGCAGCCCAAGGCATTGATTATAGTTAAACTGCACAATTACGCGTTGATTGCGAGCCTGCAGGCCTGTGTGATTTTTTTCATTAAGAAAAAGAACAGAAGATGGTTTTCTGCTTCTGAATGGGATTTGGGCGGCCCACTGGACTATCTTGAGAAGACTTGGCCGACCTGGCCCTCCCTCTAGAACTAGGCCTGGTGCAAAATGCCGCCAGGCGAGAGTCAAGGATAGTTGTGCTGCAAAGCTAGGGATGAAGACGATCTGCACATAATGTTCTGTTGTTATGTCTATCGGAGCCCGAGGAGGCGCTGGCTAGCCCCACTATGCCGGAACCTGGGCTTCAGGAACTATTTACAGGCTTACAGGGTTCTGAAAACTAACACCCTGGGCCACATTGTGTTTGCGGTTTCTAAATTCCTAATGGCAGCATGGCTAATAAGGAAGAAAATGTCAGGTTAACTTATTTTACCTTGTACTTTCTAAACATTGCAGGCCCAGTTGGTTTTATTGTATATATTGTGTTTTATCTATATGTATTTTTACTGCTTCTTTTATGGCCCATGTGGCCGAAATAAAGAATTTTTGGATTGGATTGGATTGGCTTGTATTCATCCTGCCCTGCCCATTGGTGAGGGGCCTGAACGGCCCAACTTGCCCAAGAGCTGGAGTTTACATTTTTAACTACCCATTCCTTGTCCAAGGATGGAAGAAGAACGTGTAAATAGCCCACGCCCCCTTCTTCTGTGCCCAAGAGTGGTAAGGATCCTGGTTTTTCACCTTGAGTGAAAGAGAGGGGTGCAATTCAACCCAAGTAGGGCTGTGAGCTGATCACTCTTCCCTGCCCTTTCGCATTTTGTGGGCCACACATTAGTAGGGCAGATGAAAATTGAAAATGTGACCTGTGAACCTCCACCAGGGCCATCAACATATTGCGGTTACGGATGAGCGGGGAAGCTGCTTACTGCTCCAGTGCTGTCTTTTGAAATGTGAAGGCAGCACCTGAGTAGATGTTACCTGCCCGGCGTTCTTATTTTGGTAAAACCCTCTAAGGCACGATAAAGGGGGAGAGTGCCCACATTGACCTCCTTACCTTTGTCCAAGTTCAGGGGGTGGGGGTTGAGCCCCCCCCATGCACACACATCATCAATGCGGGGGGAGTGGTTTGAGACATCTTTATCCACTTCCTTGAGCAAGGCAGAGCGTATAGCAAAATCCTACCCACACTTGCACAATCCATTGGGAGGCATTAGGGGAATGTTTTTACTCAGCCCTTGGGTAAGGTAGGATGTTTAATGAACTTGCCCCACACACTTCAACAATGGATGGGATAATTAGGTAGCAAATATGCCCCTCCCCATTGGGCCATTCCAGGAGGCGTAATCAATTTCCCCCCACAGTCTGTCATGCAGGCCAGGCAGACATCTGTATGTATAAGTGAAGTTGGTTTAACTGAGGGAGCTCATGTTGTGTATGGCAGTGATTTAAATGGGCAGGCACTGTCCGGTACCGCATACCTGCACTTCTGTAATTTGAAAGGGAGAGTACCGACACTTCAAAGCACAGCCGCAATACATTTAATGGTAGATTACCGGCAATTATCCAGAACAAACATGTACTCTAAATAGTGAGTACCTGTAGGACTTTATTTCCACTTAAAGCACGGTGTATAGCTCAAAACCAGTAGTCGAAGTGTGCAGGATCTGAGGGGCATGACTTGCACATACTTTATTTTTTTTAAGAAAAACAGTTCCCCTATTTTTTGTGAAAAGACAACCATCCCAGGACGGTTAATTCCAACAGTTGAAATGCTTCATCTATAGCTTAAGGTGCGGAGTCTTCTGAGCTGTGAGACTGAAGGAGTGGCAGACCGCTGAACAAGCCTTCTTGCAAGGGTGCCTGCTGCCTGAAAGAAATGTAAATGTGTGCAACTGGTTAATCTGCAAATCTAAACGATACTTGGAAGTGATAATGGCTTTCATTGATGGAATCACTTGAAGCGTCATGATGACACAGATATTTTTTGGGGAGTGATATTGCAAGGGAGTTACCAGCTGAGCTGTGAAGTGTGTGCTTTAAAAGGACAATTATAAAAACAAGTTGCACATGTACATTCTGGGTATTACTAAAATCTATATTTCTGATGCACTTTTATATCTTAAACCTTGCATATGCTGTGTGTAATGTAGGTTTAGAATAATGACTTAAATCTTCACAGTGTTTTCTGTCGCAGACTGGGACCTCTTAGCACTAAACATACACAAGTTACTATTGTCCACTGCTCCAACAAGGATTCAATTCTGTGGCTCTCTAGTAATAGGCATAGACCTCTGCATTGCACTAACTAATAGAGTTTTCATAAAGTATAATAGTGCATTTCATACCTATTTACTTAATTTGATTTGATTTTTCATTTTAGACGTGCATTATTTTATCTGTAGTTACCTGAAGGTGAAAGATTGAAAAAAGTTACAGAATATAATTTTTGCCACAACTTTGACGTTTTTGTTCTTAATCATAAGCTTTTCAGTTAAGAAAAATGATCTCAGTTTGAAAACAAATGCACACTTTTTATTTTGGAAAAAATTAATTAAATTTTCCAAAACAAATGTTGATTAATTTCATGGAGTACCAACTTTTCGTTTTTTAGGAATTATGTGATTGGTCAATTTATCATTTTCAGGTAATAGTCTCACATGTACTGTTGCCACACATGGATAGATCCTGCCTTGCATGCTTATGCATCCCCATCCTATGTGATGGATGCCCAGAGTATGTCAGTATTATTCTAGAGCTACCAGCTTACCAGGGGTGGGCACTTTCATGCTGGAGGAGCACAGTATGGCAGGTATTACCTCAAACCTGCCAGATCTAGTACACTTGCATGCTTGTAAACACACACACATAACTCTCTCTCTCCCTCTCTCTCTCTCTCTCTCTTTCTCTTTCTTACTCTCTGCTGGCCTTCAGTGGGGGTCCTGCTTTGCCTACTTAGACTCTCGCGCCATCTCTCAGCTTGATGCCTCGCACACGCCTGGTCACATTTCCCTCATCATAAACAGTCAGTGCTGCAGCTGCTACATGGCAAGTGTTGGAAGTGGCACCGTGGCTGATGCTTGGCCTTCGGCCCATGTCAGCGACCTCATTTGTGGTATACAAAGGCAGCACATGGTCCCATTTCCTACAAACCAGAACTGGGCTGGGGTCTACAGAGGAGCAAATCACAACTTTGACAGTGCAAGCATGGATGAGCATTAATGGAAGAGTGTGCGTGCATGTGGATGTCCCATAAGGTTGAATTAATTTGCCAATGGAGAATCAGCGTCTCTTCCCAGGTGTTTTAGTACTACAATCACCGGCAATACACAGGGTCCCAGGAGGCAGTCCCTGTGAATTCATGACACCTTGGAAGTAAAAAGTTCTATAAAGTGCATTACTGTGCCCTGCTGCGTGGGACACACGAGAAGGGAAGGCTCGCCTGGGCCCAGCCATGACCATCCAAGACTGGGCTGGGCTATCATTCCTTATCATTGCGTTTTGTACTCCTGTTCACGAACAGAGACCAGCTCCACCCTCTGATCTGCAGGTGAGACACAATGGGTAAAAGGAAAAACAGCATGCCTACCTTTGAAGAGCACCCAATAACTGCTACGATAAAAGTTTCCTCACAAATGCTATTGGTGTCATAGACAATGAAATAGAATCAGTTGAGGAGAGGCTAGGTACCACGAAAACGGCACTACAATCAAACCAATTCACCGGTATTATTGAGACCACCAGAGCACCTATCTCAACTGTAAATAAAGTGGCGCCCTTAGTCAACGCTAAGCCATGCATGCTCAATGATGACTTGATAATTGACGAAAATAAGATCTAGAGTGACTGTAACGAAATAATATCCCCCTCTCTCCCCCGCTGAAAAAGGCCAAAAGCTCCACCAAATCAGCTGCCACTTTCTCAAAAGACTGAATAAGTTCCGGTAAAGCTGTTTCTCCCTAAGGCGCTAGTGATTTTGAGACCTGTCTAGGGAAAGTCACTTATGGGGAAGCAATTTCACTCGCTACATTGACCGGCAGTTTTGAGGGAGGACTCCAAAAAGTTTTTGATCTGCTAATGATCACTCTAAATATTGACTACGCATTAAAATCTTTGACTGCTCAGGTCGATATCAACCTTCGGGCATTGCTCACACCTTCTCCTGACAGTGTGGAAATATTAAGTGCAGAACTGACTTCTACACACTGACTGACTACACAACCCAACTTGAATCAAGAGGGCGTCCAATGAGGAAATAGAACCTACCGCTGTCCACCCAATACGAACGGATGAAATGATCTTCTCCAAATAACTACCAATTTGAAAAATCCTCTGCCACCTCCAACAATAGCCCATACAAGATCCGAGGGCACAGATAAACCTAGTACTAGATCTATTAATAAAGGGCACATGCAGTATCAATTGAATATGAGAAGATCCCTTCTGCATCTCCCAGAGGTCACGCCTCTTGTCTTAATTTTGAAAAATGTTCTACCTCTTAATCAAGACCAGGACGAGGATTTCCATCAGTTAAACAATAAAGTGGTGCACTAGCTGGGTGAAACTGTTGATCTCCACAGCTGTGAATCTCTCTTCTACAATATAACAAATGTGGAGCGGGTGCATTGGGTCGGTCCACAACCAAAAAAACGACACAGGGGACTGCATTGTTATTCATTTTGGAAACAAATTTATTGCGGGGTTGCTACTGGAAAAACTCTCTTGGAAGAATTTTCCCTCTGCAAGCATCAAAGCAGTACCCATTGGGTACTTTTACAGGCTTGTTGCTTCAAGATTTCATAAAACTGTCTCTGTTCAAAAGGCATGTGAAATTCCAACCTTCAATCATTTTACTCCTTTGGAACAGGTTGATTGACTGCTTATTCCAGGGTCATATTCCATATGCAAACAGTTACAAGGAGAAACATCGGGGACGATATCTTCTAAGTCTACCCAACCTCTCTCTGGATTAATCTAGACCCGGTGGCCAGTTCACCTTTAATGCTCTCTGAAAGTATTGAAAAGGTCCGAGCGGCTTTGAGCTCAGAGCTTTCCAACACCGCTCCTAGAGTGACTGAGTCGAAGAGAACCAGTACTCGTACTGTCGAGCATATTGGCATCATGCCTGGAACCGCTGTGGGGTCATCCCTACCAGCACTTAAAAAACGTTTCAAAACACATGTACATAACTCAGTTTGTTTTTAAATGTATGTTTAGGAATGTGGCTGCTCTTTTAAATGACTGGTATAATCTAATTCTGAATTTTAACATTGTACGTCTGAAGGAAACATTGACCAGGGACACATTCTATATTGAAGGGCTTCTTTCTATTCACACTCCAGCTGGAATTTCTAGAGGAGACCGTCATAAAAGTGGTCTTTTAACCCTAATCTCAACCACTTTCCAGAAAAAGCTCATTAAAACCTATTTGGACTCTAACCATTATCAAATTATAACTATTTTGTTTGAATTGAAGTTAGTTATTGTTATCTTTAACTTCTACCATAACAACGTAATTACGAATAATGTGGAGATAGATGTAGCACTAGATAAAGTTCTTAGCCGCTCCTTAGACGAATTTACAGCACAGTATTTTGTAATCTGGGGGTAGTGACTTCAAATGTAAATTATGAACTGTGTCAGATTCAATTGTCTGCGAGATATCTGAATGGGAGACTTGTGGGGGCATTTCTAATACTATGCTGACTAGAGAATAACCTTAATCTAGATGAGGCGGATACACCAATAGTTGGGACTAGAAAATTACCCACCTTATTGTATGCCGGCAAGGGGAGGTTAGCAAATTATTAAATAGATTTTAGCTTTTCATAAATGCTTTGGGCTTAAAATCAAAACTACCAATCTCATTGTATGGTCATAGGGAACCCCAGTACAACTTTAAAGCCTCATTATATTAATGGTAAAACAATATTCAATGTTTTCCACCTTCTCCTACCTAGGGATTGCCTTTAAACAAAAAACGTACTTTGACACACTTGGTTAAAAGTAGGAAGCTAAGGTTTGAGCTTTAGATTTGCTGGGAAATTGGGTAAGAACCCTTTGGATGTCCTGATGAACATCTCTGATGTACAATGCCTATCTACGGTGACTCATGGATCAGGGATATTGGGCTACTGTAATTCACCAACTTCCAAATTGTTGAAAATATTTTTCTAAGAAGACTCTTTTCAGTAACAAATAACCTATCTATTTTCCTCTGCCACACAGAATTGGGCTTAGTGCCACTAGAGGACTATGTTAAATTAGCACCCCTAATGCTTTGGAGAACTATCTGGGTCAAGCAGGTAACTTTGTTAAACAACCAGGCTATAATTAATCACTGCAAGTCTCTAGATAAAGCACATAAATGTATCCACTCTGCAAACGCTCCTCCTGGCGCACTGCTGCTCGGGGGAAGATGTCAACTTTAGTCCTGAGGCCCTCCGGAGGCAGGGGGACGTCATCCCCCCCTCCAGCAGGGCGCCGAGAGGCATGTTTGCAGAGTGGTGGAGGAAGGGGTCGTGGCCTCTGACCACCTCTCATTAATCTAGCTGTGTTGGCCTTACTCGAGGTAACAGAAAGTCTTTCTGGCCCCCAAGGACCATCAAGAGCCAAGGGGATTTCATCCCCCAACCAGGAGCATGCCAGGAGGTGTGTTTGCAGAGTAGTGGAGAGTGTTTTTTTTTTCTTAGGAAGGGGGCTGCATGCTCCCCCCCCTTCCCTGGGCCATTTCCTGTCCCGGGGACCACAGCACCCAGGGCCTGCCCCTTTTATAATTTTTTTAATTAAAAAACAGGCGGGCGCGGCCCCCCTCCCAAGCCGATTTCAGCCCCGGGGAACATATCCCCTGTGGCCAGGCATATATATATATATATATATGTGTAAATATATATATATATATATATACATATATATATATTCACTGAAAACACCATAGGTTATAGACCATATAAAGTTAGGAATTTGCATTTACAAAACCTTGAAAATTCACTGAAAAAACCATAGGTTAGAGACCATATATAGTTAGCTGGACATTTTATTGACATAAAACCAATGAAATTCCATATATAGTTAGTTGCACTAACTATATATCGCGCACCCGCAATCCACTGCTGATGATGTCACATATTACATCATTCATGACATGGTCAGTGACATCACTGATGACATCACTGATGACATCTCAAATGACATCACTGATGACATCACTGATGACATCTCAAATGACATCACTGATGACATCATCTAGTGTCTGTGTGTTTTTGTAAAGTTTAAATATGTTTTACATATTGAAGAATGAGTGGATGTATGGAAGACTGAGTGTGTGTGTGGCTGGCTGGGAGGTGTGTGACTCTGTGCATATCAATGTGTACTTGTATCAGTGATTGTATAAGAGAGTAAGTATGTGTTAGTATATGTGTGAAAAGTATGGTGTTCTGTGTTTAACTGTATAGATGAGGAAATCGAAGTGTGATTGATTCTTCACAGGACTGACTAGGTGTATGAGTGCATATGATAGTGTTGTAATAATGAGTGACTGTATGTATGAGTGATTGTATGGGTGAATGAGTGAATGTGTGTGTAGACGTAGGAATCAGTGAGTGCGTATGTAGTAACTGGTATTGGTGTGTCATGATGTCATCAGTGATGTCATTTGAGATGTCATCAGTGATGTCATTTGAGATGTCATCAGTGATGTCATCAGTGATGTCACTGAAGTATGGTGTTCTGTGTTTAACTGTATAGATGAGGAAATGGAAGTGTGATTGATTCTTTACAGGACTGACTAGGTGTGTGAGTAACTCCATGGATGAGTGGCAGTGTGTGAGTGTCTGCATAGGTGTATGAGTGCATATGATAGTGTTGTAATAATGAGTGACTGTATGTATGAGTGATTGTATGGGTGAATGAGTGAATGTGTGTGTAGACGTAGGAATCAGTGAGTGCGTATGTAGTAACTGGTATTGGTGTGTCATGATGTCATCAGTGATGTCATTTGAGATGTCATCAGTGATGTCATCAGTGATGTCATTTGAGATGTCATCAGTGATGTCATCAGTGATGTCAATGACCATGTCATGAATGATGTAATATGTGACATCATCAGCAGTGGATTGCGGGTGTGCGATATATAGTTAGTGCAACTAACTATATATGGAATTTCATTGGTTTTATGTCAATAAAATGTCCAGCTAACTATATATGGTCTCTAACCTATGGTTTTTTCAGTGAATTTTCAAGGTTTTGTAAATGCAAATTCCTAACTTTATATGGTCTATAACCTATGGTTTTTTCAGTGAATTTCATTGGTTTTTTAAAAGCTAATATCTATAGCTGTAAAATATTTTCTTTATTACGTGACGTATCACGTTGCCACGTGAGACGCCTCATGACGCGTCGCATAACCGTGACGTATCGGCTCTGCAGCGCAAACAAAACCCGTAACGTAAGCGTGCCGGAGCACGCTTACAGATATATATATTTTTTTTAACCTTAATTAGACAAAATCCACACGTGCACATATCTTGAGGCCTTGCAAAGGCACATCAAACAAACAGTCCCTACAATTTTGCCAAGTTTGCTGGAAATCTATTCCCTTAATTTTTTTTTTACTGTTTCTCTTGGTTTTCCCCTTGTTACGCTTACCGGGACGCTACCCGGTACGCGAACCGGACGCTCCAAAAACACAAGATGGCGGACTCCCGTTACGCTGCCGGTTAGCTGCCCGGTTCGCGTACCGGGAAGCGTCTCTACCGCGAAAAATCACGGGGGACTTTAATATCCCCCTCATCAATCCTAGGGGGTCAGGAGGGGTTTACCTTGCCCCCTTTCCTTCATTTCCCCCTTCTTTTTTCACCACATCTTGTCTCTCGAACCTACCGAGAGACAAGATGGCGGCCGCTCCGGACTGTTTACAATGTTGACAGCTACACTGCCGGTTAGCTGCCCGGTTAGCTGCCCGGTGAGCTGCCCGGTGAGCTGCCCGGTGAGCTGCCCGGTTCGCGTACCGGGACGCGCCTCTATGGCGTAAAATCGCAAAAAAATTATTATTTTTTTTTTTGCCCCGCGGGGCACTTTAATATCCCCCTCATCAATCCTAGGGGGTCAGGAGTGGTCTACCTTGCCCCCTTTCCTTCATTTCCCCCTTCGTTTTTCACCACATCTTGTCTCTCGATCGTACCGAGAGACAAGATGGCGGCCGCTCTGGACTGTTTAGAATGTTGACAGACACCGGAGAGCCAATCAGCTTCGCTTCGCGAAGTTCCGTTACGCGTCAGGTACGCGAACCGGGGCGCTAACCGGAGCGCTGTCACAGATATATATATTTTTTTAAACGTTAATTTCTCAAAATCCACTGGAGCACATATATTGAGACACAGCAAAGGCACGTCGGGCAAACCATATCTACAATTTTGCCAAGTTTCATGTAAATCTATTCAGCCGTTCGAGCTAAAAGTGAGTCCAACCGCCCTATGGAAAAGTGAATGGGAAAAACGCGTTTTGGGACCCCCCTTTTTTCTCGGCCCCCCCTTGACGAAACCCCCCCAAATTTTCAGGGGCTGCTCAGAAACAAAATGTGCCATTTTCCTGAAAATGTCAGCCAATTCCGTCCACAAACGCCAAAGTTATTAGACCGCACCAATAAAAAAACCGGAGGAGGCATCGCCATCGTCCATAGAAACACCATCAAAATTACAACCAGCTCTGACGTCAATCTTGCAACCGCCGAACACCTCCACTTTCAGATCCACACCGACCCCAGGACCACACTTAGAGGAACCCTCATTTACAGGCCCCCAGGCACCCGATCTCAATTCAGCGACGACATCACTGACTTCGTCAGCCCGCACGCCCTCGCCTCCGAGAACTACATTCTTCTAGGAGACCTCAACTACCACCTTGACAACATTCTCGACAACAACACCACCACCCTTCTGGACAACCTGTCCAATCTCGGACTCAAACAACTTGTTGACACCCCCACTCACATAGCCGGACACACGCTCGACCCTATCTTCACCTCCAGCAAGCACATCTCCTTCGATCACACTACAGCTCTCCACTGGACGGATCACAGCTGTGTTCACTTCAGCTACAAAACAACCCTGACCCACAACCGTCCACTACCCATTCCCCGAAGAAAATGGAACAAAATCACCACCGAACAACTCCTCACATCACTCAGCCAAAACACTCCCACTCTGGCAACGGACCCAGACCTAGCGGCCACCAACCTCAGGCAATGGATTACCCACAGTGCGGACGAACTAGCACCCCTGAAAAAACACCAGTCGAAATTATCCAACAAAAAAGCTCCCTGGTTCAATGATGACCTTAAAAAATCCAAGAAGACATGCCGCACCCTGGAGAAGAATTGGAGAAAAGAACCAACCTCAGACAACATGGCCTCCCTCAAGACAGCCACCCGCAAACACCACCAACTGATCCGATCCGCCAAGAAATCAGCACTTAAGGACCGTCTCGACAACAATTCTCATAACAGCAAGGAACTCTTCAATATCGTCAAAGAATTCACCAACCCTCCCGCAGCATCCAACGACATCACTAACTCCCAAGACCTCTGCGATGCGCTATCCTCCTTCTTCCACAACAAAATTGCCGACATCCACAACAGCTTCAAGAACACTCCCAATGACCAACTCACCCCACCCCCTTCAGATCCCACCCCTCCAACTAACTACCTCAACTCCTGGAACCCAATCACCATTGAAGACACCATTCGCCTCATGAACTCAATCCACTCTGGCTCACCTTCTGACCCCTGCCCCCACTACATCTTCAACAAAGCTGACTCCATCATCGCTCCCCAACTCCGCGATGTCATCAACTGCTCCTTCGACTCCGCCACCTTTCCAGAAATATGGAAACACGCCGAACTCAGCGCCCTTCTGAAAAAACCAACAGCAGACCCCTCAGATCTGAAAAACTACCGACCCATTTCCCTCCTCCCTTTCCCGGCCAAAGTCATCGAGAAAGCCGTCAATAGCCAACTAGCAGCCTTCCTTGAATCCAACAACTCCCTGGATCCCTCACAGAACGGCTTTCGAGCCAAACACAGCACCGAAACCGCCCTCATTGCGGCGACCGACGACATCCGAGCACTCCTGGACAACGGTGAAACAGTGGCCCTCATTCTACTCGACCTGTCCGCCGCCTTCGACACTGTCTGTCACAACACCCTCATACAACGCCTCAACAACATCGGCATACAAGGAAAAGCCTTGGACTGGATCATCTCATTCCTAGCCGGGAGAACACAGAGAGTCCGACTCCCCCCATTCTACTCAGAGCCCACCGAAGTCATCTGCGGCGTACCTCAAGGCTCCTCACTCAGTCCCACCCTCTTCAACGTCTACATGAGTCCCCTCGCCTCCATCGCACATCAACACAACCTCAACATCATCTCCTACGCCGACGACACCCAGCTAATCCTTTCCCTCACCAAAGACCCCAACACCGCCAAAAACAACCTTCACGAAGGCATGAAAGAAGTAGCCGAATGGATGAAACAGAGCCGCTTAAAACTCAACGCAGACAAGACGGAGGTGCTCATCCTAGGATCCTCCCCCTCAGCTTGGGACGACTCCTGGTGGCCTTCCGCTCTGGGATCTGCGCCCACACCCACAGACCATGCACGTAACCTTGGCTTCATTCTAGACTCCTCCCTCTCAATGTCCAGACAAGTCAACGCCGTATCGTCCTCCTGCTTCAACGTCCTTCGCATTCTCAAAAAGATCTTCCGCTGGATCCCCCTCGAAACAAGAAAGACTGTCACCCATGCACTGGTCACGAGTCGACTGGACTATGGCAACACACTCTACGCAGGAATTACAACAAAATTGCAGAAAAAGCTCCAGCGCATCCAAAACGCATCAGCGAGACTCATATTAGACATCTCGCGCCAAGAGCACATCACCGGTCACTTAAAAAACCTCCACTGGCTTCCCGTCAACAAAAGAATTACTTTCCGCCTTCTTACCCACGCACACAAGGCCCTTTATAATCTAGGACCCGAATGCCTCAACACCCGACTGTCCTTCTACTATCCCACCCGCCAACTTAGATCATCCAATCAAGCCCTCGCCGCAGTCCCGCGCATCCAAAAAACCACCATGGGTGGCAGATCCTTCTCCTTCCTGGCTGCCAAGACCTGGAACTCACTCCCCACCCACCTCCGCCTTACTCAGAATCACATCTCCTTCAGAAAAGATCTGAAAACATGGCTATTCGATAAAAAGTAAACCCCTCCCACCAGCGCCTTGAGACCCTCTGGGTGAGTAGTGCGCTTTATAAATGCATGAACTTGAACTTGAACTTGACATAGAATTTTCAGAAATCCCATAGAGAAAAAATCCTAACTATATATACCCACTGGCTATCGCCAGTAGGTAATATACATATATAAACATATATAATCTGCATATCTATATAAATATAAATGCATGCATACATATACATATATGCATACATATGCATGTTATTTACATGAAAGTTTTAAAAACACTAATAAAAGCAAAGCTAAAAAGCCACCTCATTACAAACAGAATGGCTTTAACTTAAACGAGGGCGAGATCTATTGCATTTTCAATGCTTGTTTACTTTGGTTCTATCAAGAAGGCATTCAGATGTGTCACACATTTGCCATAAATTCTGAATGTTAGCACTCTAGTTGCTCATTAGATCACTGTAGTAAAGCTAGTGCTCACCAGGGAAGTCTGCTGCTAATCATGGTTTGCAGCCATTTTCCCGCATTTTTTATCCCGCAGACTTTCAGTCCGCATACCATTATCCCGCAAGATCATTGACCTCGCATACCATTATCCCGCATTTTTTTCAAAACGCATGTGCATTTATCGCGCATGCCTTTACAAAGAATTACGTTTTAAAGGCATGTATGGTAAATGCATTTGCGTTGTGAAAACCACGATGACGAGAGAGGTAAGTGGGTTTGTGTTAATTTTTTCGTGGGTTAGTGATTGTGTAGTGTAGTGTTGTGTAGTGTAGTGTTGTGTTAGTGTAGTGTAGAGTTGTGGTGGTTGTTTAGTGTAGGGTCATGCTGGGGGTAGTGTTTTAGGGTTTAGGGTTGTGTTGTAGTGTTTGCGTAGTGTAGGGTCATGCTGGGGGTAGTGTTTTAGGGTTTAGGGTTGTGTTGTAGTGCTTGCGTAGTGTAGGGTCATGCTGGGGCTAGTGTTTTAGGGTTTAGGGTAGTGTAGTGTTTGCGTAGTGTAGGGTCATGCTGGGCGTAGTGTTTTAGGGTTTAGGATAGTGTTGTAGTGTTTGCGTAGTGTAGGGTCATGCTGGGGGTAGTGTTTTAGGGTTTTGGGTAGTGTTGTAGTGTTTGCGTAGTGTAGGGTCATGCTGGGGTGTAGTATTTTAGGGTTTAGGGTAGTGTTGTAGTGTTTGCGTAGTGTGGGGTCATGCTGGGGGTAGTGTTTTAGGGTTTTGGGTAGTGTTGTAGTGTTTGCGTAGTGTAGGGTCATGCTGGGGGTAGTGTTTTAGGGTTTTGGGTAGTGTTGTAGTGTTTGCGTAGTGTAGGGTCATGCTGGGGTGTAGTGTTTTAGGGTTTTGGGTAGTGCTGTAGTGTTTGCGTAGTGTAGGGTCATGCTGGGGGTAGTGTTTTAGGGTTTTGGGTAGTGTTGTAGTGTTTGCGTAGTGTAGGGTCATGCTGGGGGGTAGTGTTTTAGGGTTTTGGGTAGTGTTGTAGTGTTTGCGTAGTGTAGGGTCATGCTGGGGGTAGTGTTTTAGGGTTTTGGGTAGTGTTGTAGTGTTTGCGTAGTGTAGGGTCATGCTGGGGGTAGTGTTTTAGGGTTTAGGGTAGTGTTGTAGTGTTTGCGTAGTGTAGGGTCATGCTGGGGGTAGTGTTTTAGGGTTTAGGGTAGTGTTGTAGTGTTTGCGTAGTGTAGGGTCATGCTGGGGGTAGTGTTTTAGGGTTTAGGGTAGTGTAGTGTTTGCGTAGTGTAGGGTCATGCTGGGCGTAGTGTTTTAGGGTTTAGGATAGTGTTGTAGTGTTTGCGTAGTGTAGGGTCATGCTGGGGGTAGTGTTTTAGGGTTTTGGGTAGTGTTGTAGTGTTTGCGTAGTGTAGGGTCATGCTGGGGTGTAGTATTTTAGGGTTTAGGGTAGTGTTGTAGTGTTTGCGTAGTGTGGGGTCATGCTGGGGGTAGTGTTTTAGGGTTTTGGGTAGTGTTGTAGTGTTTGCGTAGTGTAGGGTCATGCTGGGGGTAGTGTTTTAGGGTTTAGGGTAGTGTTGTAGTGTTTGCGTAGTGTAGGGTCATGCTGGGGGTAGTGTTTTAGGGTTTAGGGTAGTGTTGTAGTGTTTGCGTAGTGTAGGGTCATGCTGGGGGTAGTGTTTTAGGGTTTAGGGTAGTGTTGTAGTGTTTGCGTAGTGTAGGGTCATGCTGGGGGTAGTGTTTTAGGGTTTAGGGTAGTGTTGTAGTGTTTGCGTAGTGTAGGGTCATGCTGGGGTGTAGTGTTTTAGGGTTTTGGGTAGTGTTGTAGTGTTTGCGTAGTGTAGGGTCATGCTGGGGGTAGTGTTTTAGGGTTTAGGGTAGTGTTGTAGTGTTTGCGTAGTGTAGGGTCATGCTGGGGGTAGTGTTTTAGGGTTTAGGGTTGTGTTGTAGTGTTTGCGTAGTGTAGGGTCATGCTGGGGGTAGTGTTTTAGGGTTTAGGGTTGTGTTGTAGTGTTTGCGTAGTGTAGGGTCATGCTGGGGTGTAGTGTTTTAGGGTTTTGGGTAGTGTTGTAGTGTTTGCGTAGTGTAGGGTCATGCTGGGGGTAGTGTTTTAGGGTTTAGGGTAGTGTTGTAGTGTTTGTGTAGTGTAGGGTCATGCTGGGGGTAGTGTTTTAGGGTTTAGGGTAGTGTTGTACTGTTTGTGTAGTGTAGGGTCATGCTGGGGGTAGTGTTTTAGGGTTTAGGGTAGTTTAGTTGTTTAGTGTATGCTAAAGGCATATTCGTTCTAAAAGTTTTCGTTATTTTAATTTGCGGCCTAATAGTACATGCGGGATTTTTTTTGCGGACTGATGGTATGCGGGATTTCGTCATATATTCGCTAATCATACTTTCTATGGCAAAATGAACCCCCTCATTTTGTTCCTTTTTAAATTAAATGTTTTAAGAGTTACCACTTTATTCCAATCAAGATGGCTTCAGGTGTGCCATACCTTTGTAATAAGTAGGACTGTTAGCACTCTAGTTGTTCTTTAGAACACTCTGGGACATTCTGTCATTGGGCTATAGTTGGGCTACATCTGGCTGATATTTGGGCTACATTTGTTTTTTTTTGTCTCTGGTGGCCATCTTTGGGCTACATTGGGCTACATTGGGCTACATTTGGGCTCCAACATATATATAGCCCAATGTAGCCCAATATATATTTTTCAAAGTTAATTTTCGTAAAAACTACTGGAGCCTATATCTTGAGACATAGCAAAGGCACATCGGGCTACCAGTCCCTACAATTTTGCCAAGTTTGGTGTAAATCCATTCAGCCGTTCAGGCTAAAAGTGAGGCCAACCGCCCTATGGAAAATTGCATGGAAAAAACACGTTTTGGGACCCCCCTTTTTTCTCGGCCCCCCCTTGACGAAACCCCCCCAAATTTTCAGGGGCTGCTCAGAAACAAAATGTTCCATTTTCCTGAAAATTTCAGCCAATTCTGTCCTCAAACGCCAAAGTTATTCGACATAGAATTTTCAAAAATCCCATAGGAAAAAAATCCTAACTATATATACCTACTGGCTATCGCCAGTAGGTAATATACATATATATATATATATATATAGATATATATATATATATATATATCTATATATATATATATATATAGCAAGAACCTTCTTCCTCACAAGAAAAAGCAGGAACCCTGGGGTAAGTGGAAGCTCTTTATTTTGCATGTTGTGGCGAATGCAGCATTTCTGGCTTGGATGTTAGCCGTCATCAGCGCCCGAAGCTTCCCACGAGTTCAACAGCACTCTGCTAGTCAATCCCACCCCTCTCAGCCTGGCAGTTAATAGGCTTGCTCCGCCCCCTGGTTAATGTTCGCACACCTGTGTGAGTTTCCCTTCAGTCTTGGGAAACTACTGGTCCCAGAATCCCCAGTGTTCGGATTCTTGGAGGTATCGCTCGGGGGAAAAATCAACACCCGTGGTGGATTTGCGGGGGTGTGGATTGCAGGGTGAAAGGAATTGCTCCTGCTTCGCAGAACACAAACAAAGTTCTTCCTCTGGTCCCCTCTTTCCGCCTCCGCTGTAGAAATCCGGCGATGCATACAACAGGGGATGCATGACTGTGCACACCGCCCTGCGTGCGGTACTGTGACCGCACTCCTGTCACCATTCCTCCAGACTTCACAGCGGGCTCTAAAACTTCCAATTAACATTGGCGTAGAGAAACTGCAAAAGTTCGTGTCAGCGCAGTCCGAGCCCAAGTTGAGGCGGGGGTTCTCTGTAAGGCGTCACTGACCGACGCGTAAATTATGGCAAGAACCTTCTTCCTCACAAGAAAAAGCAGGAACCCCGGGGTAAGTGGAAGCTCTTTATTTTGCATGTTGTGGCGAATGCAGCATTTCTGGCTTGGATGTTAGCCGTCATCAGCGCCCGAAGCTTCCCACGAGTTCCAACAGCACTCTGCTAGTCAATCCCACCCCTCTCAGCCTGGCAGTTAATAGGCTTGCTCCACCCCCTGGTTAATGTTCGCACACCTGTGTGAGTTTCCCTTCAGTCTTGGGAAACTACTGGTCCCAGAATCCCCAGTGTTCGGATTCTTGGAGGTATCGCTCGGGGGAAAAATCAACACCCGTGGTGGATTTGCGGGGGTGTGGATTGCAGGGTGAAAGAAATTGCTCCTGCTTCGCAGAACACAAACAAAGTTCTTCCTCTGGTCCCCTCTTTCCGCCTCCGCTGTAGAAATCCGGCGATGCATACAACAGGGGCTGCATGACTGTGCACACCGCCCTGCGTGCGGTACCGTGACCGCACTCCTGTCACCATTCCTCCAGACTTCACAGCGGGCTCTAAAACGTCCAATTAACATTGGCGTAGAGAAACTGCAAAAGTTTGTGTCAGCGCAGTCCGAGCCCAAGTTGAGGCGGGGGTTCTCTGTAAGGCGTCACTGACCGACGCGTAAATTATGGCAAGAACCTTCTTCCTCACAAGAAAAAGCAGGAACCCCGGGGTAAGTGGAAGCTCTTTATTTTGCATGTTGTGGCGAATGCAGCATTTCTGGCTTGGATGTTAGCCGTCATCAGCGCCCGAAGCTTCCCACGAGTTCCAACAGCACTCTGCTAGTCAATCCCACCCCTCTCAGCCTGGCAGTTAATAGGCTTGCTCCGCCCCCTGGTTAATGTTCGCACACCTGTGTGAGTTTCCCTTCAGTCTTGGGAAACTACTGGTCCCAGAATCCCCAGTGTTCGGATTCTTGGAGGTATCGCTCGGGGGAAAAATCAACACCCGTGGTGGATTTGCGGGGGTGTGGATTGCAGGGTGAAAGGAATTGCTCCTGCTTCGCAGAACACAAACAAAGTTCTTCCTCTGGTCCCCTCTTTCCGCCTCCGCTGTAGAAATCCGGCGATGCATACAACAGGGGCTGCATGACTGTGCACACCGCCCTGCGTGCGGTACCGTGACCGCACTCCTGTCACCATTCCTCCAGACTTCACAGCGGGCTCTAAAACTTCCAATTAACATTGGCGTAGAGAAACTGCAAAAGTTCGTGTCAGCGCAGTCCGAGCCCAAGTTGAGGCGGGGGTTCTCTGTAAGGCGTCACTGACCGACGCGTAAATTATGGCAAGAACCTTCTTCCTCACAAGAAAAATCAGGAACCCCGGGGTAAGTGGAAGCTCTTTATTTTGCATGTTGTGGCGAATGCAGCATTTCTGGCTTGGATGTTAGCCGTCATCAGCGCCCGAAGCTTCCCACGAGTTCCAACAGCACTCTGCTAGTCAATCCCACCCCTCTCAGCCTGGCAGTTAATAGGCTTGCTCCACCCCCTGGTTAATGTTCGCACACCTGTGTGAGTTTCCCTTCAGTCTTGGGAAACTACTGGTCCCAGAATCCCCAGTGTTCGGATTCTTGGAGGTATCGCTCGGGGGAAAAATCAACACCCGTGGTGGATTTGCGGGGGTGTGGATTGCAGGGTGAAAGGAATTGCTCCTGCTTCGCAGAACACAAACAAAGTTCTTCCTCTGGTCCCCTCTTTCCGCCTCCGCTGTAGAAATCCGGCGATGCATACAACAGGGGCTGCATGACTGTGCACACCGCCCTGCGTGCGGTACCGTGACCGCACTCCTGTCACCATTCCTCCAGACTTCACAGCGGGCTCTAAAACGTCCAATTAACATTGGCGTAGAGAAACTGCAAAAGTTTGTGTCAGCGCAGTCCGAGCCCAAGTTGAGGCGGGGGTTCTCTGTAAGGCGTCACTGACCGACGCGTAAATTATGGCAAGAACCTTCTTCCTCACAAGAAAAAGCAGGAACCCCGGGGTAAGTGGAAGCTCTTTATTTTGCATGTTGTGGCGAATGCAGCATTTCTGGCTTGGATGTTAGCCGTCATCAGCGCCCGAAGCTTCCCACGAGTTCCAACAGCACTCTGCTAGTCAATCCCACCCCTCTCAGCCTGGCAGTTAATAGGCTTGCTCCGCCCCCTGGTTAATGTTCGCACACCTGTGTGAGTTTCCCTTCAGTCTTGGGAAACTACTGGTCCCAGAATCCCCAGTGTTCGGATTCTTGGAGGTATCGCTCGGGGGAAAAATCAACACCCGTGGTGGATTTGCGGGGGTGTGGATTGCAGGGTGAAATGAATTGCTCCTGCTTCGCAGAACACAAACAAAGTTCTTCCTCTGGTCCCCTCTTTCCGCCTCCGCTGTAGAAATCCGGCGATGCATACAACAGGGGCTGCATGACTGTGCACACCGCCCTGCGTGCGGTACCGTGACCGCACTCCTGTCACCATTCCTCCAGACTTCACAGCGGGCTCTAAAACTTCCAATTAACATTGGCGTAGAGAAACTGCAAAAGTTTGTGTCAGCGCAGTCCGAGCCCAAGTTGAGGCGGGGGTTCTCTGTAAGGCGTCACTGACCGACGCGTAAATTATGGCAAGAACCTTCTTCCTCACAAGAAAAAGCAGGAACCCCGGGGTAAGTGGAAGCTCTTTATTTTGCATGTTGTGGCGAATGCAGCATTTCTGGCTTGGATGTTAGCCGTCATCAGCGCCCGAAGCTTCCCACGAGTTCCAACAGCACTCTGCTAGTCAATCCCACCCCTCTCAGCCTGGCAGTTAATAGGCTTGCTCCGCCCCCTGGTTAATGTTCGCACACCTCTGTGAGTTTCCCTTCAGTCTTGTATATATATATCGCGCTCAGTGGGGAGTTCTCCAACAGGTAGGGAGCACTCGGGCTCAAAGAGCTTTTCCCCATCAGCTTTCGGTACATTAATCACGTGAGCCGGTGATTGCAGCAGTACTTAACCCAGACGCGTTTCAAATACTTCTTCTTCAGAGGGCTTGCAGGACAAAGTACGGTGGCTGCTGGGAGATGAAGTGATAATTAAAATCCTTCGATGGACTGTGCCATGATTAAACTGCATATTTTCACAGCTCTCACTGAGCCCCGGCAGGCGTGACCAATTAATCCATCTGTGACGCCCCACTTCTGGGCCCCCCGCAATTGGAAGCCTCGTGGCCCCCCTCTTCGTCAGAGTGGTGCTCCCCTGCGGCAGGACAGCCGCAAAAACATCGCGCTCAGTGGGGAGTTGTCCAACAGGTAGGGAGCACTCGGGCACAAAGAGCTATTCCCCATCAGCTTTATTCGGTACATTAATCACGTGAGCTGGTGATTGCAAGCAGCAGTCCTTAACCCTGACGCGTTTCAAATACTTCTTCTTCAGAGGGCTTGCAGGACAAAGCACAGTTTCACTCCACCTTCCCGCATTTCATTAACATCGTGAGTCCTGATTGGACACCTCAAATGAGTCTGAACACGTTGGCTGCTGGGAGATGAAGTGCTAATTAAAATCCTTCGATGGACTGTGCCATGATTAAACTGCATATTTTCACAGCTCTCTATATATATATATATATATATGTTTTTTAAGGGGTAGAGGGGCCACCCAGAGCACCCACCTTTCACAGCATTTGTGTCAAACAATATTTTTGATACAATATTAACAATGTGCACCTTCTAAAGTGGATCTCCTTTTATCGCCAATGTAGACAAAGTATTGTGTCACTATTACCATTCATTTTCTTCCCTGTCACCACACACTGTGACAACTGCCAAGGTTTAATCATCTTTCTACTCCTGTTCAAACTCTATCTTACTTCTTTATCAGATCTGGTAAGGCCAGAGGCATTTTAAGGAATGGGCAACGTAGACCATTGCCCAGTACCCCACCATCCCACCATCCCACCATCCAAGGGGCCCCTGGAAAAGTGAACTTTCTCTCTTGCTTACTTCTGAGTATTTCTGCATTTCTCCCCATAACATATAATTCAATATTTTTGGCTACACAGTGCAAGTTTTAGTAGAAAGAGGGTAATAAAATGTGAAGCTGTTCGAAACAGGGCAGGGGTGCCCAAAATATTTGTCGCCCACGGCCAACAAAATCCTTAAGGTAACACTGGCTCAAGCAAGTCACCCTACCATGCTACAGCTATGCTGACAACACCAAAATTATCCCCAAAAATTGGAGATCCTTAGAACCTAGAACCATCTAGACTGGAGAAGCATCTCTGTGCCATTGATTAGTGGATGCTAATTAACCATAGTAAACTCAATACCTCCAAAACCAACAACATGAAATGTGGACAAAACAATGACTAATGACTAATAACCTACAAGCATCTGGCACAAGGAACAAAAAAACACCACTATCAACATGAAATCTCATAGTGATCATAGACTTCAAACTATCCCTGATCCCCAAAGTGAATCAAGCAACAAGATGTGCCTTCTATATAACGAGAACTCTGTGGCACATTTTACCACACTTAGGATATCTGCAGACACTTGAGGCAATTCTCACCTTCATGACATTAAAAGTAGATTATGCAAACGGCCTTTACCTAGAAACAACCTTCTTCATGCTACACAAACTGCAAAGGATTCCAAATATGACAGGCAAGACAAATCCTACACTTTTGACCATGGGAATGCATCACAACAGTGCTCCATGCAATTAATTCGCTGCCTAAATCCAGACAGCCTTCGTTCAAGATATTGTGCATTGTACACAGGACCACTGAAGGTAAAGGTCCTGTGGTTTTCAACCTAAAATACAGAGATACTCGCCGATCAGGACGCTATATTGAAGACTAGCAATCCCCTAAGTATAAGAAGAGCATTGATGGAACAGCATTCTCCTTTCAGGAGAAAAATCTTCGGAATGCCGTACTAGCCAAGATAGGAAACATACAAGGGGATCTAAAGTTCAGGAAGAAAGTAAAGAGCTGGCCTTTCGTGGACCAAGGATGCATAACTAAACCGAGGACTATGCTCAACAAAACATTGAACTCCCTCTCAGATCAGTCCCAAGAAAGACACAGGAATGACTGAAACATTGTTTTCCTGTGGCTGATTCTATACTTTGTATGTCATGGGCAAAGCATATATTTCTACTGGGATATCCAGTTAAGACATGTATGCAGACTGAGAGTTGCTCTTCTGACCTCCTAAGTAGAGCTGTAAATTATTCATATCTTGACAGCCTGTCATTAAGACATTCCATGAGAAGTGCCTTTACTTTCATCACTTCTAAACTAATCCTACTTATTATTAAGCAGATACACAATGCATGAAGAAGTCTGCTATCCATTACTACAGTTTGTCACTTTAAAGCATCTATGAACTCTGTTTTCACAATAACGGTCTGTTATAGCACATCCCACATGTCATTTGTCTATTCCCTGTGGTGGCACCATACATTGTGTTGCTCAATGCCTATAACTAGTGCATGGCTTAACCCACCCCTCTACCCTTTAACTGGTCATATTCAATCCATTCACTGGGTTCACACTATTGGCCCCAGTAACACTCTATTGAGTTGCTATCTGTGCTACCTAAAGATCTTTTAGAAGGGCAACAACTTTCCACGTAAGAACTATCGGCTCCCACGGGGGACACTCCTAATCCTTATCATGGATGACTTTGCAGTCAATCCCTGTGGATCCTTCACTTACCTCACCAAGGATTACGCAAAGCATTTGTGGTGACTGATGTATCCAGCACAGAACATGGAATGGGTGGTAGCAACTGTCGCAGGGGAGAATTTTACAGGGACTTGCAGAATAATTGCAAACAACTGATTAATGTAAACCAAGGGCACTCTGCCCTTCACTTTTCATCCCACCACCTCACTATTGAAGGCTGCAAGCAATGACAGGATACTCCAGTAACTCAAGCATGATACCAAAACACTTGCCACGAAGACCTCACTACAATTCAATTTCCTTCCAAACAACACCAGCTCACAGTACAGGATACTAGCTGTTCGATAAAGTTCCTTTGAGTCTCAAAAGGGGTATGAAAATAGAGAGAAACTGTCATTCTTATAAGTGATACACTCAGTTTTAGAATAACAAAAAGCAACAACGCTGTACACAAGTGTTCTGTTCATTACTTGATTCAGAAGAAAGAAAGAGTAGTCAAAAAGTATACAAAAATATTTTTTTGTTTCATGTGCGTAGTCCCATGTGAAAAAGACAAAAACAAACAAAGCAATAATACACAATATATACATATAACAAAAAAGCAACATAATCTTGTGTGTTCCATAGAACAACAAACAACTATATGAGCATCCCTGTGTAACAGGAGTTATAATACATCTGTGCCCTTATGTCAGTTATGGGAATTTCAACGTCAGCTTGTTTGTGTTATAGAAGTGTCGACAACATTTCTACCCAGTTATGGTTGATATTGGGTCTCATCAGGACCAACAAATAAAGAGACACCTTAATCGTCTCCAGTACTTAGAACATATATACAAAAAACAACACCCAAGGTGCTCTGAAAGGAAAAAGTTACTTACTTGTGTACTGTCCTGCGAAACACGTTCTAGTGTTTCGCAGGAAGCTGTAATCCCAGTCACTCCCTCGAGGGCTGACACACTTGCACCCCCCACACCAATCCATCCTGGGTGTCACGAGTGACGTGGCCCAAACAATAAAAGGGCCCGGGTGCACGTGCTTGTGGCCAATAACTGCTATACGTCTCCTGGTGTCTGTGTCCATCCTTTGCGTAATGTGGGCCTGAGGCCCAACACAACAACTTGGGGCGCAGACTGAGTAACCCCTAGAAGATACAGCAGGGACATATACATGTGCTGTGGAAAACGTGCACAATGTAGCAGTTGTAATAAACTGTTGCCGGTATGCGGTCTCCAAATCCTAGAATTAAAGAGGATCAGTACTGCATCAAAAGCCTCAAGGAGGCGTGAGGCAAGAGTTTAAATGATAGTGAAAACGCTGATAATCCATTAGACATGGAGGAGACAACTGTCTGCTCCGCACAAGGCAAGGAAAAGCCTGGCCGCGGGCGTCGGCCTCGCATCCCTGTCAAGGAGTATGAAGCACTACACATATGTAATTATAGGTATCATTAACTGGCACTGCAGTGACTTTAAACAAAAACAATGTTTTTAGTAATTATTTGCTAGAGACTCACCTATTATCAGAATAATTAACTATTTGCCTTGCATCAATCATTCAAAGTAAGTTGTCTGAGACTTCAAAGGGCTGTATGTAGGGCTGTATACGGCAAGGAATTGCAACTTTTAAGAAACATTTCAATTTACCTAAATTCTTTTTTGTATTGTCTCTTTAACTAACCCAGCATTTGTGATTTGTTTTGTCTCCTGTTGGATGGAGTGTTTTGTGAAGTTGATGTTGAAATCAGATAGATATAAAAAGGGCTTTAAGTAGGATGAAAAAGACTGAGGGGTCTCTCAAAGTTGCGTGGTTGATATAATTAAGGGCGTGGCCTAAAAAAACACAAAAGCTAAAAAAATCTTTGCTTGGCATAGTGTGTCCCTAACTGGAATTTTTGCTGCCTCTGACGTTGCATCCAGACATGTAATACAACAAGTAACATTACACCTACAACAAGCCAGGAGTATTGGCTTTGTCAATGGTTATTAGTTGCATAAGATAAACAAGCATTGAAAATGCAATAGGTCTCACCTTTGATTAAGTTAAAGCCATTTGCTTTGCTAATGGTATTGTATAGCAGAGCCTGTTTTGTTATCTTATCGCCGATCTGGCTGGTTGTTGAGAATGTTGCGAAGTGGTGTTGTTGCGGCTTTTTGCACAGGAACACCTACACCGCATCTCATTAGGGAAAGTTGCCGGTGTCATCTGTGGCAATGTTTTTTGCGGCTGCTATTGCAAGTAAACTGATGATATCAGCTATTAGCACCAGCTTGTGATTGGGGCGATAAATTTATCGTGACTGTGGCTGCAGTAAAGTGCAGCTAACTCAGCGATAAGTCCTTGAGAATATGCCCCGGGATTGTTCAAATACTGACACGAGCATCTGCGCTTGCGCAATATGCGTGGTCTGTGTGACGCAGTTTTTTCCCCTCCCCCCGTCCAAGTTTAGTGTTCATGTGACTCTTTAAACGTCATTTTATATCAAATGTGTTAATGGTGTTCGGGTAGCTTTTCGCGTCGCCAGTGTTTGGAAACCAGGAAATGCGAGAACAACGTAGATTAAATGAATTATTCAGGATCACACAAGTGGCCTGGCGGGAGTGAAACTAAGTTTCCAATCTGTTCTGATTCCAAGATAGACATCTTGGCTGCTTTACTCGTTTGATATCCGTTCAATCACTTTTAGCCATATCTGTTATTTTATATGCCTTTTGCTTCATGAAGTTCCTCGTATTTAGGGCAGAAGAGGCCAGAATCAAATTCATTTAAATGGCTGTCCCCTGCTCCCTCAAGGGAGTGGGTGTGAGTCTGTGACGCTCGCTGTGGTGTGGGGCAGGTCATTACAACTCTGAAAGACAAGAGCAATCAAGGTATTCGGACTGTTATTCATGCCTGGAGTTGCTGAAAACATCACACCTGCAGGGCTTTGTCCCTCGCATACACCAGGGCCAGAAGGTGAAAAGGGGGCGGTTTAGAGTTGGTGGAGTCAAGAACCTGGGGTCTTTGTCATGGAGGAAGTCGTACCAGCGTCCATTTACATCTGATCTTCTTCCGCGTGTATGACAATGAGTCCGCCTCAGCTCTGCAAGGCAGGGGGCCTGTCGGCAAATCAGCGGCAGGAAGGGGGAGGGTGCATAGAGGAAAGGGCACCTGAGGGCTTCCCTGTCCGTGACTGGTTCCTTCACACTTTTAATTTAGGTAAGGAGTTTACCAAGACGGTGCTCCTGGGGGTGTGTGAAGGTCTCTCTCTATGGAAGCAGCAAATTCAGTGAGACCGTATAAGTCTCGAGAAAATACAATCTAAGCCCCCTCCTCTTCAAGTTTGAGTACAATGGCTTCTGACACATCTTGTCAATGCTTCATAATTCTCCCGTGTGCAGTTTGATCATTTAAAGCGCTTAGCCTCACAAAGTGCCTAGGAGCTGTCTTTCCTCTTTATTAGTTTCAGTCAAATAATCTTAGATCTGCAGAGAAGTGCTGGCTTTATAAAACGCTAGTGTGAAAAATATAATGCTTCCTTCTCACGCCGCGAGTAAAGCATCCAGTCCCCGCGTGCACATCTTCTGTCCGTCCCCCGTGCACATCTGGAAAACGTATTGATTCCAAAAGGCCCTCCCATGGCGAGAGTAGCGCATGCGCGCTGCTAACGCTAGGCGAGACCTAATAAGCAACAAGTACGACTTCATTGTATAGAATATTGAAAATGCGTCCGTTCTGGCATGATGAGACAGTGAAAGAACTATACTGAGTCTCTTTGAAGTTACATCTAAGGCCGGGAAAGTGTGGTATTGCTGCAGAGTCAAGATTTGTTTTTCACCCTGAGGGCAAGGGCAAAAATAGAGAGCCCGATAGGGACCCCTCTCAGCACCTGCTTTTTGCAATTACCGGCAGGACCCGGCCCACTTAAAGCCCTGCATATAAAACAACAGAGAAAGAGTTACAAATATGTATTTTATTGTATACTAGCAGCCCGTCCCGACGTTGTCCGGGAGCAATTAGGCTTCAGGGCCCCCGCCCGGCCCAACGTTGTCCGTGGGTCCCCCGGAGCCTTCCTCCATATATTGCAGTATTATACCTCTATGTTTACTTTGTACACTTTTGTAACCTGCACACGTCACTTTTTCCTCCTGTAATGCACCGTTTGGCTCACTTTTGTAATACACCGTTTGCTTCCTCTTGTATTTTGTTGGCTCACGATTGTCATTTTTGCTTCATTTAATGTAACGTTTGCTTTTGTATTTTGCCGCCGCTCACCGCTCCTAAATAAAAAAATAAATAACCTACCTCATCCGCCGCTCACCGCTCCTCCCCGCCTGTCCGCCGCTCCTCACCGCCTATCCGCCGCTCCTCACCGCCTGTCCGCCGCTCCTCACCGCCTGTCCGCCGCTCCTCACCGCCTGTCCACCGCTCCTCACCGCCTGTCTGCAGCTCCTCACTGCCTGTCCACCGCTCCTCACCGCCTGTCCGCCGCTCCTCACCGCTCCTCCCCGCCTGTGCGCCGTTCCTTCCCGCGCTCATGTCCACCGGTCCTCTTCGCGCTCCTGTACGCCGCTCCTCCCCGTGCTCCTAACGTCAGCACGCACACTGCGGCCGGCGCTTCTTCCAAGGGACTACTTTTATTTTTTTGGGTAAATTTTTGAAATGACGTATATTTATTAAGTTTATATAGCCTATGTCCATCTGCACACCCTGACGATTACAACGATGTATCAGGTGTGTGGATTGGCGCTGTGGTTCCCGAGTTTACCTGCCTCAAAGGTTCAAAGTTCTTCCTTTATAATAGTAGTATAGACTAACACATATACAGTGCTCCAAGTACAACACCTCCAGCCACGCACTTCCTCTTTGGGGGTCAAACAGTGTATTATTGGGTAGGTAGCACACTTAACACTGGAGGAGCGCATGGGTAACAAGTGTTAATATTATTTCTGGTCTTTTCTAGGAAACCTTTTGGTGTCCTTTGTGAGTGACAGATGTGGTTTTATCTGGTCTTGTGGTGCAGCTCCTGGAAGTGTGATTGGAAGGAGGTGTGAGCAAGATAGGCGGCAGGCACGCACATTATAATTGTAATTAACTAGTAATTTTAGTTTACTCTGCAAGTGCTGTGTTATGTTTCATGACTTCTAATATGCTTTCAGTTCACATAACACGGTGACTGCAGCAGCTGCCTCAACCACCCTGTAAAATTTTGTGAGTCTGGGAATGATTCAACTGTATCACTTTTGTAGCATTTATGAAACATCTGTCTCATTTGTGTATATATGCCTTGACTCTTATCATAATATTACCATTTCCTATGTGCGTACTTCATGGCAGGATTCTGCTAAGATTGTTGGGCTAACTTATTGTCGACATAAGGACAGGAAAATCTGGACGCTTACCTGTAGAGACATATTCCCTTTCCAAGAGCAATCAGGATGCACCCCTCTTATGATGAAATTCCACCTAATGTAATACAATAACTTATGAAAAATGTTTAATCACCTGTTTTGTGAACTAAATAATGTGCACATATTTTTTTTATCTCTCTTTCTTGCTTTTGCTTCCTCTTTACTTTGATTGTTTCTATTGTTTTATTTTTTTAAGATGTGTTAATGTTTATGAGTTTGTAATTACATTCACCAAATAGAACTATAGTTTGCCATTTATGTTGCTATATAATACACCTTATAGGCAGGTGTTCAAAATGTTAACAATAGTAAATGGCCATCTACAAGGGGCCCACCCAAACATTTTGGGCCTGAGATCAAGGCAAGGGAGCATAATAGGGAAGGGCAATGGTCAGTTGTTAATGCCAGATAGAAAGTGGGCAATAAGGCCATTGGCAATTGCCCCCAAATCTCACACAATAGAGACAGACATACCAATTGTCCTTGTATGTTCTATATGCTTGTTTCACGTTGGCACATATATTGGAATGGCAGCAAACATCAGTGGGCAATGCTAGCAATCTAAGAACTCCATGGTGAGTTCTAACATATAATACATTCTTGATTTTATTTTGTTTCTATTAGGATGCATTATTTTTTATCTGTTAAAATTTTCTATTTTTAATTTCACTTCTTTTTTTTAAATGTACCATTTTATGGAACCACTATTAATTACCTGCCACAAAATTATGGGCCCAATCTGAACCCAAGAAAGCATAATGAGAAGAAAGCAGGCACTTGTTTTACTTTTGTTAAAAAAAAGTTAACGTGGATCATATGGCGTTGCACAATTTTATTGTTTCCTTATCCTATTCTGGAGACGGTTAAGATTTGAGAGAAGAGGACGTTCTCGCCAGAAGGTGTGTATAATGATTTTTTTACTTATTTATTAACTTTTATTTTTGTCCCACCCATGTCACGGTTCGCGGCGTTGCCGTGGCCGGCCACTCCCGCACACACACACGGGAGCCGGAATACTCACTTCCGGCCGGAAGTAGAGTTCCCGGTCTACCGGCGACCTGGGAGCACAGAAGCACTTCCGGGGGAAACGCTTAAACCTCGCGTTTCCCGCCGGCACTGTGCTTCGGATTCCTACCGGAGTCCTGTTTACAGAGACCTGCCTGACGAGCCGCGCTGGAGCGCTGCAAAGCTGTCACGGCAGCCTTTTGATCCTCGGCTGATTTCAAAGAGGCAAGACGCGCCGGAGCGCTTTCCTTGCCTCAAGACTGCGCCATTCAGGAGCGCTTGTTTGTTTCTCACCTGGGGGGTCCCAGGACTGTGCCCGTTTTTGTTGGTTTTAACCCTTGATGCGCAGGAGCGCCTTGAGGGTGTTTAAAAGACCTGGATTGTGTTTTTGGGGTGTTGTGTTTTCGGTTTCCCACTGCGCAGGAGCGCTAGGGAAACAACTTAGCCTGTACTTCTGGTTTCCTTATTCGGGAATACCGCAGGTTGACTGCTTCCACCATTCGGCTACACGCGCAGGAGCGCTTTCTTTTGTTTTAGCTGGGGTGAAACGCGTAGGAGCGCTTTCTTTAGTTTGTCCTTACCAGTAAAGCACAGGAGCGCCTTTTCTTCGCTATTCCCTTCCGGAGCTGTTCTCATCTGGAGGCCTTTCTTCCCGGGAGCATCGGTGAGTCCTCAAGGGGTGACTAGTCCTGTGTGTGTGTGGGGGGGGGGTGGTTCCTGATTGGGTCTGCTCAGTCTCTGATCTATCTTCTTTGGTTTCCAGCTGACACCGGGACGCCCCGCCAGCTCCACGCCATCCTTTAATCCTACACCCTGGCTACCATCCCTGCGTCCATCTCATCCCTGCTGGGTATTGTCTTCCACAAGGGTTAGGTGGGTACAGGGACGGGTGCTCTTGTCGTCTCTGCGGAATCGCGTCACAATCAAAGGTAAGACTTGTGGGGCACCTGACAACCCACCTCACCACCCTCCGTGCATGCCAGCGGCGACTGCAGACAAATCTTAAGGAGTGCAGCTTGGTCCTTTCCAATCTGAGATGAAATTTGTCACCCCCACGCCGCACGGCCCTCCTGCTGTAGGCGAGTCTCCCCCTCGTTACTGCCCGTGACACCGTTGCTCCCTCCTGCGCCTCTGACTGTGTAATTGGCAACTTTCTTTACTGTTTCTCCGTTCTTACTCCTGTTCCTGTGATTGTTTTTTGTTTAAACTGTTATCTCTGGTTGTGTTCACACGCTGCTCCCCTGGTGTGACCCCCCCTCCGCTCCCCGCTTCCCGCCGCCGTGACATCGCGGCCCCGCCCCCTTTTCTTTTCTGTGTCCTCCCCGCTCCCGCCTTCCAGCTGCTTCTCCCTCCCACTTGGCCTTAAATGGCGACTGCGCGGCGCAGGTGAGTGTGACCTGTTCTCAGGTCATCCCCAGGCCGCACGGCCCTCCTGCTGTAGGCGAGTCTCCCCCTCGTTACTGCCCGTGACACCGTTGCTCCCTCCTGCGCCTCTGACTGTGTAATTGGCGTCTTTCTTTACGGTTTCTCCATTTTTACTCCTGTGCCTGTGATTGTTTTTTGTTTAAACTGTTATCTCTGGTTGTGTTCACACGCTGCTCCCCTGGTGGGACCCCCCCTCCGCTCCCCGCTTCCCGCCGCCGTGACATCGCGGCCCGCCCCCTTTTCTTTTCTGTGTCCTCCCCGCTCCCGCCTCCCAGCTGCTCCTCCCTCCCACTTCGCCTTAAATGGCGACCGCGCGCATGCGCAGCGGTCACGCGCAGTGGGTGCGCCGATTGTGCGCCGAAGGCGTGCCAAAGGCAAGCCCGTCTGTGCCCGTCCACGTCTGGACCGCGCCCAGCGCCAGGACCCCTGGTCCTCGACGATGCCAGCGCACCCGACGGACCTACAACGCCGCCGCCCTCTTCGCACTTAACACCGGACGAAACACCACCTGCTACCGAGCCACCCCGAAACGCACCCACGGACCCTTCACCTTCCATGCCTGCAAGTTCACCTGCCTCTGGACCGGCACTGCACCCGACAAACCGAGCACCAGCAGCAACCACCTCAAGTGCATCCTGCACAACACCCGCTCCGTCCACAGACACGCCGTCGAACTATGGAACCTGCTCGACACAACAGCACCAGACGTCGCCTTCCTCACAGAAACATGGATGAAAGCCTCCTCAGCGCCCGACATCGCCATAGCCATCCCGGACGGATACAAGATCATCCGGAGAGACCGCATCAACCAGACCGGAGGAGGTATCACCATCGTACACAGGAACATCGTCCGCATCTCGACCAACTGCAACGACACCCTCACCGCCGCCGAACACCTCCACTTCCAAATACACACCGACCCCAAGACGACCCTCAGAGGCACCCTCATCTACCGACCCCCAGGACCACACACACAATTCAGCAAAGACATCGCAGACTTCATCAGCCCGCACGCCCTCTCCTCCACGGACTACATCCTCCTAGGGGACCTCAACTTCCACCTGGAGAACAACAACGACAGAAACACCACCACCCTGCTTGACAACCTCGCCAACCTCGGACTCAAGCAACTGGTGAACACCCCCACTCACTACACCGGCCACACGCTTGACCCCGTCTTCTCCGCCAGCAAGCACATCTCCTTCAACCACTCCACTGGACTTCACTGGACCGATCACAGCTGCGTCCACTTCAGCTTCAGGAGAAACACAACCCTCCACCACCCACAACAGGCACCTCGCCGGTGCTGGAGCAAGATCACCGCCGAGCAGCTCACCACCTCCCTCAGCCAAAAACCGCCTGCCACCGCAACAGACCCCAACGAAGCAGCCAGCAACCTCACACAGTGGCTGACCGCCTGCGCCGACAACCTCGCACCACTAAAGACCCCTCCTAGCAGACCCGGCAGCAAGAAACCCCCCTGGTTTTCATGATGAACTCAAGGACTCCAAGAAGAACTGCCGCACCCTCGAGAAAGCCTAGCGCCACGACCAGACCACAGACAACATGACCGCCCTCAAGCATGCCACCCGCAAGCACCACCAGCTGATCCGCACCACCAAGAACACAGCATTCAAATAATGACTGGACAACAACGCCCACGACAGCAAGGAACTCTTCAGCATCGTCAAAGAGCTCTCCAACCCCAGCGCCAGAAACAACGACATCACCCCTTCGCAAGACCTCTGCGACTCACTGGCCTCATTCTTCTACCGCAAGATCATCGACATACACAACAGCTTCGGCGCACCAACCACGCACCCAACCATCGAACCAAAGCCCCCCACCACCACCCTCTGCAACTGGACCCCGGTCAGCCTCGAAGACACCACCCGCACGCTGAACACCATCCACTCCGGATCACCAACCGACCCCTGCCCCCACCACGTCTTCAACAAAGCCGACTCCATCATCGCACCCCATCTACGGGACATCACCAACACCTCCTTCCACACCGCCACCTTCCCGGAGAGCTGGAAGCATGCCGAGCTCAGCGCCCTCCTTAAGAAACCAACAGCGGACCCCACCGTCCTCAAGAACTTCCACCCAATCTCGCTCCTCCCTTTTCCTGCCAAAGTCATCGAGAAGACCGTCAACAGACAGCTCGCCGCCTTCCTCGAGACGAACGGTACCCTCGACCCCTCGCAGTCCGGCTTCCGAGCCAACCACAGCACCGAGACCGCCCTGATTGCAGCCACCGATGACATCAGATCCCTGCTCGACAACGGGGAAACAGCAGCCCTCATCCTCCTGGACCTCTCCGCAGCTTTCGATACTGTCTGCCAGCGCACCCTAGTACAGCGCCTCAGCAACATAGGAATCCAAGAGAAAGCACTGCAATGGATTATCTCGTTCCTCGCCGGAAGAACGCAGAGAGTCCGCCTCCCCCCGTTCAGATCCGAGGCCACCGAAGTCATTTGCGGCGTACCACAAGGATCATCACTCAGCCCAACACTCTTCAACGTCTACATGAGCCCTCTCACAGCCATCGCACGCCAACACAACCTCAACATCATCTGCTACGCCGACGACACGCAGCTGATCCTCTCCCTCACCAACGACCCCGCCACCGCCAGAACCAGCCTACACAACGGGATGAAAGACGTCGCCGAGTGGATGAAGAACAGCCACCTGAAACTGAACTCAGACAAGACGGAAGTCCTCATCCTGGGATCATCACCCTCCGCCTGGGACGACACCTGGTGGCCCCCTGCCCTGGGCTCCACTCCCAAGCCAACGGACCACGCACGCAACCTGGGCTTCATCCTGGACTCCTCCCTCTCGATGACCAGACAAGTCAACGCCGTCTCCTCATCGTGCTTCAACACCCTGCGCATGCTCCGCAAGATCTTCCGATGGATCCCCACCGAAACCAGGAAGACCGTCACCCAGGCACTCGTCACCAGCCGACTGGACTATGGGAACACCCTCTATGCCGGAACCACAGCCAAACTGCTGAAAAGACTCCAACGCATCCAGAACGCCTCCGCACGACTCATCCTGGACATCCCCCGACACAGCCACATCTCCGGCCACCTGAGAGACCTGCACTGGCTTCCCGTCAGCAAGAGGATCACGTTCAGGCTCCTCACCCACGCACACAAGGCTCTCCACGACCTGGGCCCCAAGTACCTCAACGACCGCCTGACCTTCTACACGCCCACCCGCCAGCTACGATCAACCAGCCTCGCCCTTGCCGCCGTTCCACGCATCCGCAGAGCCATCGCCGGAGGAAGATCCTCCCATCCACCTTCGGCTGACCCAGGAACACCTTTCCTTCAGGAAGCAACTCAAGACCTGGCTGTTCATGCAGTAACGTCATGATTGATTGATTGATTTTTCAGGGTGTCGCTCAGGGCTCATCACATAGCCCTGCTTTGTTTAATCTTTACGTTTGAATCTTGGCCTTACTCATCCACACTTTTTGCTTAATGTGTAATGTGAATGCTACGCACATTTTGATTTCTTTTCTTGAGCCCTCTTTTGAAGATATTGTAATGCTTAACAGTTGCATATTGTCAGTCGAAGAGTGGATGGTCATTAGGAATTGGGTTGTTGGTTGTCTGGGGTATGAGCCCTGGTCAAACAGCAGCCTCAATGCTAGTCAGGGTAAGAAGCAGGCAAACTTTAAATTAACCCAGTTAGGCCTGCTGAACAAAGCGCCTTAAATCCTGGTTGCAGAGCATTGCCTGGATCTGCGTCGAAGATGCGCTGGGCAGCAGAGTCGATGTGTGAGTTCCAAGATCCAGCAAGGCTGCGGTATGAGATCCTGATGCATAGACGTAGTGAATCCTGTCAACGAGGCTTGTGATGTGAAGTCGGGTGTAGAGGATGCAAAGTGCAGCAGTTGATATGCGTTGATTCCGATGAGCTGTAAAGCTGTGAAACGGAGATTCAGAGGTGTCATTGAGGCTACCTTAAACGAGGGATGTGAGGATCTTGTGCAAGGAAAAGCAGCGGAGGTTCCGAAGGCAATACGTCGGTCCCCGATGCCTGAGCCTGTGGCAAAGTGAGTCTTTTGCAACAGGTTGAATCCATGCATCTGTTCTCCTCAGCGATGGGCTAAGCAGCTGAGGAGATGTGTCCGTTCTGCTCTGGGATGTGTCACTCAGTAGTTAAGATGTGTCGGTTCCACTGGCAAGCACCTTAGGCCCATTTCCAAGGGTTCAGGATTGGGGTGACACCACTTGGTAGTGTAGACTCACAGATGGCCAGGTGCAGGGGTTGGAAGCCTGTTATGTCCCTGAGACTTCAGATCAGAAGGCTCGCCAGCTAACCCTGGGCATCACTCAAGGTTCTGGGGTCAAGTGATACAGGTACAGTGCTTCTCACCCAGGCAGGAGACCAGCAGGTTATCACAGCAAAGCAGGAGCTCAGCAAAACAGCAGTCCAGCTGAGTGGCAGTCGTTTAGCAGCACAGCAGTCCTTCTTCCTGGCATCTACAGGTCCAGAAGTGTACTGAAGTAGTGGTGTCTGAGGTCCAGTACTTATACCCAGTGGTGCCTTTGTAGTGGGGGAGACTTAAAAGGCATGCCTTTGAAGTGCACAGAGGGCCTCCCTTCCTGCCCTGGCTCTAGACCAGAGATCTTCAATCTGCGGGGCGCAACCCCTAGGGGGGCTGTGGAGTCCTGAGACGGGGGGGTCGCGCATTCCTCAGCTTCACTTGGGCCTGCAATCCAAAACGTTTGCTTTCGTTTTGGAAAAAGACAGCCGTCCTGGGATGGCTAATTTGGATAATTATTCGCTGAAGTTTCATCAATTGAGTGTCTTGTGCTGTGAAAAGATTTCATGCCAGGATGCCTGCTTGCCTGAATGAAATGCAACTGTGCCTATTAGTTAATCTGCAAGTTTAAAGGGAGCTTGGGAACCGGTTCTGGCCTTAATTGTTCAAATCATTCCAAGCTTTGTGATGACAAAGATTTGTATTTTTGAGTGGAAGTGCAAAGAGTTAACAACTGGACTGTGAAATGCTTGCTTTTAGTTTTAACTGCATTTTCACAGCGCTGAGTACCCCATAAGAGGTGTTGAAGGGACAGTTATGTAAAAATAAATTGCATTACATACCATCTGGTATTACTAAACTCTACATTTTGGAAGCACTATTTTATTGTGAAACTATTTGCAGGTTTTGCAGCACTCTCTCTCTTACACTGTGTAATGTAAGTATAAAATAATGACTTACGTATTCACAGTGCTTTCTGACCTCGTAGCACTAAAAATACACGTCTCCACTGCACCAATCAGGATTTAATTCTGTGGCTGTCTGGTTACACTTAGACCTCTGCAGTGCGTTAACAAATAGAGGTTTGATAATGTACTACAGTGCATTTCCCACTGAGTAACAACTTTTTAAATTTATTTTTCATTACACTGCCCATTACTTTATGTGTAGATACCGAATGGTTAAAGAACTTAAAATTGTACAGAATATTTTGGGGATTATTTATAAGAGGCTTGCATCGTGAGAGCATCACTTTTTTGATGCTCCAGCGGCACAGGCATCTCAACCATACCTAGGAGACGGAGCAAAGTAACCTTGCATGGCTTTGCATGGCCTCCTAGATATGGAGTAAGACATAGCAGCGCAAGTCACTGAGATGCCTCACTCGGCGTCAAGGAGGTGTTCCATGGGCTTTGCTTGGGTTTCCCACAGAACTCCCATGGATTTTGATGCTGCCCCATATTTACAAAATCAAGTAAAACTGGGGCAGCTCTAAAAACGGACGCCTCCCCATCTGAGGCGTAACAAGGAGAAATGTTTTTGTTTCTCCTTGTTCTTTCCTCTTTCCATGTGTGCTGGAAGGTGCCCCTTCCTGTACAAAAACCATCCTGCCTATGTTGGTGCTACGCAGCAATTTGTGTGCCAACGCACGGGGAAAAGGTCAAGAATGCACCATATTCCATAAATACGGAGCATTCCAGCCCTTTTACATTGGAGTAGGGCAGCACAGCAAGAAGACTTGCGGCGCTGCCCTATGATCAAATCCTCATAAATAAGGCCCTTTATATTCAGCTACACCTTTGACTACACCCGCACACTACTGACCTTCGGTTTGCTAAACACTGTTTAATATTATTTTCCTACCATAAAAGTTATTTGCTGTGGGAATTTGGGACGTTCATGGTTGTCAATAGTTGTTGATGATGAGGAGTACCAGGTTCTAGAAAGTTTTGTCAGAAGGGGGGTCCTTATACCTAAAAAAGTTTGACGGAGTGTCTCGCATCAAAACATTTGAAGTCCTCTGCTCTAGACTCACTGCAGGGAGGTATGCACCCCTTTGTGTGGAGACAAGACACAGCCTATTCAGGTATAAGTGAATCTGGGTTCAGCTCCACCCTCCTATCCTGCTAGGATGGCCCATCAAGTCACACCTAAGCTCCCATTGTGTACGGCTGTCTAGGGGGAATACACAAAGCTCATCTGTCACTCACCTCAGACGTGATCATATCCAGGCAGCCAGCAAAAATGGCTAAAGTAAGAAAATCCCAACTTTCTAAAAGTGACATTTTCAGAATTGCAATTTAAAGTTTGTCTTCACCATAGGTTTGAATTTTAAATTGTGATTCCAGAGACACCAGACTTGCAGGATTTATCTCTTCTCAATTGGGTATTACACTAATAAAATGTAATAAGGCAATCCCAATCCTATGGCAGATTTAAAGGCTGACAGCTTCACCTTTCCCCCGCTTTTGCTCAGATGACTGCATGTCAAACGCTTGTAACTACTTGATCTGCTTTTACTATTTGTGATTAAAAAGTTTCTTTTAACAGTGGGAATATCTTTTAATCCGTGGGGAATTCAATTGAATAAGTAAACACATTGAAGGGAAACTGCAAGGAGTTTGATGTAGTTTATTAAGTCCATAAGTAGACGTTACAGCAAGCCCCACCAGGAGCAGCCTACTAGCTGCTCAGCCCATCTTCCAACTAACAACACTCACACCATGCACCCAAGCATTCCACTCATGTCAATCACACTAACATTCTACACAGAACACTCACACTGGCTGAGCAGCTAGTTACAAGGAGAAAGGGAACATATACACATGACCTGAGGATACTATACACTGTTTGCTCCCTCATTCAGGGAGGAGAAAAGGCCAGTGTTAGCCCCGCCATCTTGGGATAGTTCGCGCCATAGTAGCTGGCAGGCCATAGTATTTAATGCGCCTGCCAGCGCGGACGTGCAGCATAGTTAGAAAAGGATGACAGCTTCACCTTTCCCCCACTTTTGCTCGGATGACTGCATGTCAAGCACTTGTAACTAGTAGATCTGCTTTTATTGTTTGTGATTTTAAACTTTCTATTAACCGTGGGAATATCTTTTAATCAGTGGGGAATTCAAATGAATAAGTAAACAGATTGAAGGGAAACTGCATGAATTTGAATTTGAATGCTTTTAACACTTGACACACAAACTGACTTGGTTTTAGTTTGAGGTGCACGCCCACTGCCTACCTCGATTCTAGCTCCCATGAAGCTCGCGCTCGCGTCCACTGCCATTTTGCACTTGCACTGTTTGCTCCCTCCTTCAGGGAGGAGAAAAGGCCTGTTTTAGCCCTGCCATCTTGGGAGAGTTTGCGCTCTAGTAGCTAGCAGGCCATAGTATTTTATGAGAATGCCTGCGGGGACGTGCAGCAGATGCGCACAGTGGGTGTGCCAAAGGTAAGCCCGTTTGCGCCCATCCGCGTCTGGAACACGGCCTGCACCAGCCATGCTGCCGAAACTCATCCAGGTACTGTATTTTCATCAATAATGCTAAAAAAGCTAAACACCAAGGGAAACTGTGGTTGCCACCTACCACCAGATAAAATTATGGGGTCCCTCACATGTTACACGTGTAGATCAGAGCTCCCCTTTATAGACATATGCCATAAAACTGCGGGTAGGAAAGCCTGTACACTTAGCAGCACTACATTAAAAGGGGAACTAATCAACGCACACTCAATAGGTAGGCACGCCCTTAATATCAGGGAATTGATTATGGAGCAACAACTTGATTTTCTATTTGTTACTGAAACCTGGCTAAAGGAATGGTGTCATTTGGACATTGGGGCAGCACCCCCCCGGCCCCCCAACTACACGATTTGTAGGAAAGACAGGAGAGTCCAGAGGAGGGAGGGCTGGCCGTTATTTTATGCGATTCACTACAATGCACACATTTTGAACTTAATTCACTTAAAAGAACAGAAAGCCTTGGCTTCTGTTTCACAATAAATGCCTCCCTCTCCTTTACAGGAGCCCTAATCTATCGCCCACCCGGTCCTAGTGCCACTTTTCTAGACTCACTAGGGGAAACTTCCTGCTCAGGTACGCTAATTTCACCCTCCTAGGAGACTTTAATCTCCATCTAGAATGCAGAAAGGAGCTGGGAGTGGTCAACGTTCTTGAGATAACAGAATCCTGCGGATTGCACCAATTAGTTGAGGCCCGATGCACCAGGCAGGTCACATTTTGGACGGGGTCTGTTCCAATTTTACCTCGCTATCAGTGGACACTCCCATCCCGCAGATATGGTCAGACCATGAATGTATCCCCCTCATCATCAAGAGGACAATCGTGGATCATGCTGCCAAGAAAATCCACAACCAAGGCGCAAGTGGGCGCAATTAGTTACCAATTCAAAGCTGCCTACTATTGCCCATGCCCGCATCCCTGTCCTAACTGGTGAAACCGCAGAAGATTCCCAATTCTTCCATGCATGGATGACATCAATACGTGACGAGCTAATTCCACTAGAACAACCTCATAAGAAAGTGAAAGCCAAATCACAAAAAGCCCCTTGGTTTACACCCACTTTAGCTCAACTACACCTCCAATGTAAGTAATTAGAATGCAAGTGGAGAAGGGCCTATGACCCAGTAGACCAAAAAGCCTTCGAAACAAGTAGGACACAATATCATACCCATATTAAATTAGCAAAAAAAAGAGTACTACTATTTCAATAAAATACCCGAGGCCAACCAAGATCAAAAATCTCTCTTCTCAATTATAAAGTCCTTCACCGACCCAAAAGCATTGAGTAGAGAAATTCCCCCTTCTCAGACTCTATGTGAGCAGATGTCGATCTTCTTCAAAGAAAAAACCAAGAATATTCAAAAGGACTTTGCAACACCCTATGCACAGGAACCTGACTCCAACCTGAAGCCTGACCCTACTAGCAGTAGTCCCTCCCTCCAAGTTTTTGAATCAGTCTCGCTTGAGCACACACATGCAGCAATTACTGTCTGCAAATCAGGCTCTCCCTTTGACGCCTGCCCCCATGATTCTTCACCAAATATAGACACTGTCAATCCCGTGATCAACCAGATAGTAAACTCCTCGTTACTTACAGGCACAGTCCCAGATGAATGGAAACTAGCCATAGTGAAACCATTGAAAAAAAAGCAAAATATAGACTCATCTAATCTCTTCAACCTCCGTCCAATATCACTCCTATCGATTCTGGGCAAAATCACAGAAAGATTAGTCAACAAAGACCCATAAACACTCCTTGAAACCGCCAGGATTCTCCACCCACGGCAATCAGGTTTCTGTCCCAAGCACTCAACAGAATCCGCACTTCTGGAAATATCGTACACACTAAAATCTATAGCTTACAAAGGTAGGAAGGCAGTCTTAATTTTTGCTCGACTTGTCTGCCGCATTTGATACCATCTCACACAGCTTTCTTGCAAGACTAGAATCCAGTGGCATCTCTAACACTGTTCTGGCCTGGATTAGGTCCTTTCTCAACAATCGTAGGTAAGCCATGTCTCTTTGTACATTCCTCTCTGCCGAACGTCCTATCACATCAGGAGTTCCACAGGGCTCGTCTCTCAGCCCGCTGTTCAACATATACATGGCCCCTCTCATCTCCTTGATTTCTTCATTTGATATTGCAGTAATGTCCTATGCAGATGATACGCAATTGATCCTATCCCTGGACAAAGACTCCACCAATGCAGAACTCAATTTTAAACTATGTCTATCCGAGGTCATCCACTGGATGAAGGTCAACCATCTCAGATGTAACACAGACAAAATGAAATCCTCCTGATAGGTAAAGACAACCCCTTCCAGCCAAGTGTCTGGTGGCCTGAAGATGATGCAGCACCTCTCTCTACTGGCAAAGTAGCAAAAAACCTGGGAGTGCAATTCGACACCTCACCCTCCTTCCGATCACACGCCTTGACGGTGGCTGGGACCTGCATTAAGCTAATCAAAACACTAAAAAAAAATTAGACGTCATCCCCCTTCCTGCTAGAAACAGTTGCTGTGGTGCTGATCCTTTCATGTCTAGACTACTGTAACAGCCTCTTAGCTGGAGCAAATAAACAAACACTAAAGAGACTACAGGTGGTTCAACATGCAACAGCTCACCTAGTGCCGAAATTACCTCATAGGTCGTCAGCATCAGCAGCTCTTAAAACCCTCTATTAGCTTCCACTGCATAAGAGAATCTTTTTCAAGATACTCTTAATTACCTTCAGGGCATCTTTAAACCTAGCCCCAACATACCTCTCAGCTAGATTCACCCCGTACACCACGGCCAGGACTCTCAGATCTTCATCGGCAAACCTCCTCAAACCCCCCTGTTTTAGATATAAAACCAATGGAGGAAAAACTGTAGCCGCTCTAGGAACCAAAGCCTAGAATCTCATGCCAACTCAACTGAGGCTCTTGAAAACAGATACACAGTTCAGGAAGGCACTGAAGACATGGAATTTCGGATCTTCAGATGAATTTTGCCTATCCTTCATATAGGATCCTCCCCCCTGCTCAGCCTTGAATTTCCTCCGCCCAGTGCCAGGATGCTCCTTCGGATTGACAGCCCGCACTTTACAAATCACACATCAAACAATAGACCTTTTGTTAGAAATGGTACAGAGCGGGCAGGCCAAACTCCTGAGGACATGTGTGAAGCATCCACGCAGTACGCACAGACGACACACCAGGCACAGCACAAAAAGAGACACAACACCGGTTTGGATGAAAAAGAATAACTCTTGTATTGTCTCCAACCTGCAAAAGAAATCACAGTAATCACAATGTTGCGCCAACTGGCGCCAGGGCAATATATACACTGGGATTATTTACAGCGTAACTGAAAAGAAGAAAAGGAAAGTAAGTCCATTAGTTCCAAGGCTGAAATAAAAAGAGCGTTACCAAATGACATGGAACATCAGGCGCAAACATCTGCCATAAAACCTCTTAACAGGACGTCCAGCACTAACATCAGGCATAGACCTAAATCCTGGGGCAGAAAACACAGTGCGCCTGGAAGAAAAAGAGAAAGGGCATAGAACATCCGCAATATAAATGTGTGGGGAAGAACGACTAGGCATCAGCCTTTGGGCATGTCAGCATAGGATAAAACATTAGGCGTGAAAGCACATCATGCAAGAACTCATTAGGTCGGTAACATTGTGCGCATAAACATGGCCTAAACACCTGGGGCATAACCTCATGCAGGTAAGTACACCATAGGCCTAGAACATCAGGATGAATACTCAAGGGGCCATTGGCATTAACATTAGGCACAGTAATATAGGCATGGGCAATAACATTCCCTGTAACCATGGACCTCAAATGGGGTTGGGTCATGACATTACCATCTCTCGTGCATGGGGCTCTTGAAATAATTCACCAGAAGCATAACTGGCGCAACAGGATCATTGTTAGCATAACCTAAATAGGATCACGCCAGAGGGAACAGTTCCCTGGGAAGGGGTTAACGAGGCACAGTTCCTTCCTAGACGAGCAGTCTTGGGCCCAGTTCACAAGGCCTTTAATCTGGTTTGCTCCCACTCTTGGCCTTCAGGGTCAACACGGCCTTTGTTGAATTAATTAGGGCCTCCGGGGCCTAGCGCCTCCCCCCTGGACTCAGGTGCCAGGAACTAATGCCCCGAAACAATTCCCTGCCCTCGTGGGATTATGCAGACGTGGGGGCGGCAGCTCACCATGGAATGCTGGCACCGAGGGATGGGCACCAACAGTATGCCCTGATACACCCCCCCCAACACAGTCTGATTGAGCCCCCACTCACCGGGCTCCTTGTGATGTCTCGGCTTCTCTCTGGAGCTGCGAGATCTCCACCGGGACTCTTCTTCGTTCCCGGGCAGGCTGGCAGCAGGCGCGGGGCTTCCCCTACCAACACGGGAGCCCAGCCGGCAGTAGCAGCTTCCAGATGCCCCTCTCCGAGGTTGGCCGCCTTCCGCTCCTCGTCCGGGTCTTCTGAGGCCTTCCCGGTTCCTTCTCGGGCCTCGGGCCAATCAGGGCCCGGCCCACGGGAGGCACGCCTGCCCCAGCCAATCCGGATGCAGCTTTTAGTGGGTGCGGCCGCGCTGGCCAATGGCTGCATGGCGGCACGGGGGCGCCGCCGATGACGCAGCCGGCGCCCCGTCACGTGACGGTGGCGGTGTCAGCCTCTCCGGGCCCAGTGCGGCGCTCAGCACCACCGCGGCTCTCCTCAGACTCCTTGGCCTGCGGTGGAGATTTTCCTCGGGGCCTCTTCCTCCCTCCGTGCGGCGAAGTCCGCGCCGCTTCCTCCGCATCTCCCCGGCGCTCTCTCTCTTCAGCGCCCGGGCCGCGCGGTGATGGCGGTAATGTTTCTTCTACTTCTTCCGGGCCCCGGGACTCGGTGTTGATCGGGGGCAGTCCTAGTGGCGGCGAAGTACGGAGTAGGCTCCCGTCAGTTTTAAAAGGCGCAAAAAGGCAGCAATACACGGGGTGGGCACCCGCTGAAGGCTACAACCCGCAGGGTAGGCTCCCGCGAGGTTTTGTAATATACAGTGCTCCCAGGAAGCACAGCGCTTCAGGATTTGGCACCAGCGTTTTCACAGGTGCAGCGCTCTGAGGGGCAAAAGCAGGTGAGCGCTTTAGGGATCACAGCGCTTAGGCAGGTACACATCAGGCAGCAACTCTTCGCAGCACACAGCGCTTAGTAGGCACAGCGCTTCCTGGCTTCAGGGCAGGTAGTCCAGGGGCAAAATAGCTGAGGCAGGACAGCGACACTGGGATCAGCACAGCGCTTTAGCAGTATAGCGCTTACGGGGACAGATGGTCCCAACAGCAAGCCTCAGGGTAACGCTCCTCACCTCCTGGGGGATCCAGTCCTAGGTGCTCCTTCCATTCCAGGCGCTTTTAGGTGTAGCGCTTGCGTGGCGCCTGGTCCCACCAACCTCCGGGACCGAGGGTGGCACTCCTTTCTTCTTCAGGGGCCAGGGACCAGAGCAGCAGGCACTACTGGGCCAGGTCAGCAGTTAGTGGGAACTCATCAAAACAGGGCGGTAGGCTTTCACCATCCTCCACTGTAGCGTGGCCCTCCTCCTATACAGCAGCCTGAACTCCTGCAGTGGGACTTCCACTAGCCCTGGGGACAGCAGAGGGGCTCTAGTAAGGTGCAGGGTCCAGCACACAGGCCAAAGTGGTGGTATCCCCTGGCAGCAGATCCCCTCACGTTCATGTCCCTTCTCTGTCTCAGCACATGGTGGCACAACCCCCTTATTTATATGCCCCTCACCCCACCTACCAGACAATGCCAGAGCCTTCTAGAATTCTCTGGGGAACTGGTTCAAACTGGCTCAGGGGGAGGAGTAGAGCACCCTGGGTGCCAGGCTTTCCCTCCAATTGCTGGGGTGGCTGGGTACCGAACAACTAGACCGCTAACCCACTGCAGCCAGGTGGCACAACCGACAGCCATGGCATCCATTTTAAATGCAGCATTACACCAGGGTGCCTTTCCACAATGGGGGGTTAATAGGTGCACACACCATGGCATTACATTTTCACATTAAACAGGGCATCTCATGCCACACATGGCCTAGACAACATTCTTTACCATGGGGGAGACATCCTATAATAGGGGGGTGAAAAACGAAAACATTTGGGGGAAAAGGGGCCAAGTCCAACACCTTTGTAGCAGTGATAAAGGACTTTGACAGTTTTTCACTACCAGGACATGTACAACTTAAAAGTACATATCCTGCCTTTTAAATACCTTGCACCCTGCCCTCTGGGTTGTCCAGGGCCTAATATGGAGTGACGTATATGCCGAAAAAAGGGATGATTTGGGCCTTGGAAAAAGGTTTATTTTGCCAGGTTGACATAGCAGTGTAGACTGCACACACAGGCTCTGCAAAGGCAGGCCTGAGTCATGATTAAAGGGCTACTTAAGTGGATTGCACAAAAAGTGCTACAGGCCCACTAGTAGCATTTGATTTACAGGCCCTGGGCACCTATGGTACACTTTACTAGGGACTTAAAGCTAAATTAAATATGCCAATTGGGGATGAATAAATATTACCATGTTTATGGGAGAGAGCACAAGTCCTGTCACACTGGTTAGCAGCGGTAAAGTGTGCAGAGTCCGAATACCGGCAAAATCGAGGTCTGAAAAAGTAGAGGAGGAAGGCAAAATGTTGAGGGGAAGACCACCCTAAGGCTGTCAGGTCTAACAAGAGTGATCATAGTTTCTGGGTGTAAATCTCCTAAAGCACTTCACCAAGTAGAGTGCTCTTATGCTCCTGTGTCTTCTGCCCATAAACTGGGCTTTTAAGTTGACAAAGAGGTGTCCTTGATGGATCAGGTAACCACATTATTTTCTGCCTATGTTTTCCTGATGAGATTGCTCAGAAAACTTTCAAATGATCTACCTTCTCATACTAGACCATTGGTGGTCCAAGCCACAATTCTAATTTGCTTGAACTATTCTAATTTTCTGTTCTTGGTCTGTTTTGCTTCTACTCTGCATCAGTTACAGAGAATTCAAAATGAAGCTGCGTGATTGCATTAAACCTCCCTAGTTGTTCTTCTGAATCTTCTTTTTGGAAGTTACGTTATTGGCTCTCACTTGCTAAAAGGATTATTTTAAAGGCATGGTGCATCATAATTAACACTTATCATCACTTTGGCCCTACTTACCTGCGAAAGAAACCTCTATCTTTGCCTACATTTTGGAAACTTAAGACGTTGTAACACGTACATTCTGGCTGAGCCCAGAATAAGCTCGTACCACATGAAAGACCATTTTCTCACTCATGGCAGCCTTGACCTGAAATTTGCTGCTATTTCATCTGCGCGCTATCAATAATCTATTGCATTTTCAGGATGGTGAAAACTTGGTTGTATAGACTTCATGGCTTATTTATTTATTTATTTAGAAGTTTTGTATAGCGCTAGCTGGACCCAAGGGTATCAGAGTGCTTCACGACAGGTACAGTTATGAGCAATTTTTTGCAAAGATAAAAAAATCGGCACTTTACCAACTCATGAGCAGTAAACAAAGTTACAGTACAGATCTTCAGGCTGAGGGGTATCAGGAAGAGGAGTTAGTTGCCCTTCCCAAGGTAACTTGTGGGTTTCTCGTTACGTTTGAGAGTGCTCTAGGAAGAGGGCTTTGAGTAGGATCTTGAATTTTTGGAAGAAGGTGGTCGTTCTGTTGTGGGGGGTGGGGGAATGGAGTTCCCGATCTTAGGTGCATTTCCCGCAAAGGATTTCTTTGCAGTTTTGAGTTTCCGTGTTTTCAGTGGGATGAGTAAAAGCATGTTGGAACTTCTGAGGTTCCTGGACTGGCCAGCCATATTGAGTTTGGCGGCCAGGTATTCTGGTTTACCTGTGTGTAGGGCTTTGTGCGTGAGACAGGCTGTACGGAAGCTGGCTCGTTGATCAATAGGGAGCCACTTCAGTTCCTTGAGTGCCGGAGAAATGTGCTCGAATTTCTTAGTTCCTGTGACCATTATGGCTGCAGCATTGAGGGTGGTGGTCAGGGGACCTAGGTGAGATTTTGCTGTCCCGGTCAGGGCTGCGATTCCATCATCAATTCTGGAAAGCACCAGTGCCTGGGTGGCTTGTTTAAGATCTTTCGGGGGAAGGAAGGGTTTTATTATCTCGTAGTCCGCAGTTCTAAGTGCCAGGATACCAGTTTGGTAACAGTGTGCTTTAAAAGATCATTTTACATTACATTACAAGGTCAATTAACATCTGTAATGTCTGACAAAACCTAGTCAATAAAGCTTTTAGCACTTGTACCTCTAACCTCACCCAACATAGGCAGACAAACAGGCCAGCTGCCCTCATCTGCTCCATGCCCCTTCTTCGCACTAAAGCCTTAGCATGCAAGCTGAAAACTGCCTTTAGTGCCAGCATTGAAAGAATTCTGATTAGTTGAGACAATCTCAGCAATCCAGGCACCATCGTAATTGTAATTATAAATGTAGAACTGTAAATTAAAAAAACATTGCAGTAAAAAACAAACTAAGTAGCTGAGCTGTACCTTACTTTGAGCTGAGCTGAGTAGCTGAGCTGTACCTTACTTTGTCATTGGAAGCGTTTGGACATGAGCAGAACATTTTTAGCTAGAGACTAAGACGTGCATATATTATGATGTCTTTTGGGGGAAATATGGTAAATCTATTCTTGCACCACTCTTCTTGCTTACTTAAAAATATATTTTATCTTGTGTGTTTCCATATTTGTTTTAAAACAATGAGAGAAGTTCATTTTGCTCCATTCCCTATTTTGCAGATGTTATGCAACAACATACAACAACCTCAATTCACAAAGCCTGCAGTGAACATCGATCCGTAATCAAGTGGCTAAGGTGTCGAATAAGCCACTGTATCTAATTTTACTTATCCGTAAAGGTTCTCTCTACCGGATTATCAGGAGAGTTATCAAATCTTCCTCAGTTATGTGATGTGACCCTTGATGTTATGTTATGTTATGTGTTATGTTATGTTATATTATTTTATGTCGATTTGTGGAGCATGCTCATCACCGTGAGGGTATACAGACGCTTGAACAGGAGTGTAGATGTGTGGTCCCCACATTGTTATTCAAAGAGCTGCACTCAAGAAGTGACGAGGAAGCTCTGATGTGTTGTTGGAGGTCGGTCTATGTTTTGGGTGCGATGCTGGAAAACGAGTGACCTCCTTGGCTGCTTTTCCAAATGCATGTGGGGATGTGCACGAATGAGAGTAAGGCTGAGCGTAGGTGTCTGACTGGCTGGTGGATGTGAATGTGGCTGTTCAGGTACGCTGGTCCAGTGTTGTGCAAGGCTTTGTGTGTATAGGGAGTTTGAATTGGCTGCATTTGTGAATGGGGAGCCAGTGGAGCTATCTGAGGTGAGGTGAAATGTGGGTGTGGCATGGGAGGCTGAGGTAAGTCTTGCAGCAGCATTCCAGATGGTCTGGAGTTGAATGCGAGTTGCTTGGAGTATCTGGGATAGAATGCGTTGCCATAGTCAAGTCTGCTAGCAATGAGTGTCTGCGTGATGTTGTATCTACTGTTCTGTGGCAGTCATTTTGAAGTTCTTTTGTAGCACGCATAGGATGTGGAAGCAGGCAGTGCTCACTGCACTGACTTGTGCCATCATGCTGAGCTTGTTGTCCACGGTGATCCCCAGCTTTCTGTCATGGTCGGTGAGTGGTGGCGTTGTTCCCAGCTCCGTTGACCACTAGGTAGTATCTCTTGGGGAGGTCTTGTTTCAGAAGATCAGTACTTCAAGCAGTTGGTTCTCATCCATTCTGCTACCATGGTCATGCAGTTGTTGAAGTTGGTTCTGGAGGTGGTTGTCTTGTCCATCGACGAGGATGATTTGGTTGTTGTTAGCGTAAGAGATGATTTTGATACCTTGGGATCAGATGATTGGTGAGCGGTGTTATGTAGACGTTGAACAGGGAAGGGCAGAGGGACGATCCCGGGGAGACACTGCAGATCAGGTTCTTGGTTTCTGATGTGAAGGGTGGCAATCTGACTATTTGGATTCTTCTAGTTAGGAAGGAGCATATCCAGTTGAGTGCGGGTCCTTGGATGCTGATCTTGTGGAGTCTTCCGATGAGTGTGTTGTGGGAGACTGTGTTGAATGCCTCTGAGAGGTTGAGCAGGATGAGGTCCGCAATCTCTCCAGATGTCGTCAGTGGCTGTGATGAGTGCTGCTTTGATGCTGTGGTTTTCTCTTAATCCAGACAGAGTTTTGTCCAGCAGGTGGTGTAGTTCAAGGAGGGGGTGTGAGTTGCTTGTTGCCTTCTCAATAACTTTGGCTGGGTACGGAATCAGGGAGATCGGATGAAAGTTGCTCAGTTGGGTCTGCGGAGAGTTTCTTGAGGAGGGCGTCGACCTCTACATGCTTCCAGTCTTCATGGAATGTGATGGGGGAGTTGATGATGTGGGTGTGGCAGGTGCTGATTGATGCAGCTTCCAGGTTATAGATGTGGTGGGGGCATGGATCTGTTGGTGCTCCTGAATGGATGGACTTCATGAATGTCACAGTGCCTTCTCTGATGAGAGTTTACAATTAGGTCATGTGGTTGTCTTGGTTGGTGGTGGGCAGGTTCGCAATGAGATTGCTGGGGCTTGGTTGGTGTGTGAAGTTGCTGTAGATGCTTGCAATTTTGCTATGGAAGATAGGTTGATGACGGAGGCTGGGGGTGCAGTGAAGTCCTTGACTATGAAGATCTTATTGCAGCTGTTGGTCTTTCATTTTATGCGTTCTACTAGTGCTCTGTTCTTAGAGTCTCTCAATTTCTGGTAATAACCCCCTGAATGCAGCCTTGTAGGTGGTTCTATCGGTGGGTTGTGGCTGGCTTTCCATTTTCTTTCTAGCTTTTTGCAGGGCCAGTTGGGCCTCTGAAGTGCCTCTGTGGACCAGCTGAATTGCTAGTAGGTTCTTTTTTGCTTGTTGGGTTTGATTGATGAGAGGATGTCTGCAAAGTTGTTGAAGTTGGCAATTTCGTCATTCAGAGTGTCCCTGGGGTTAGGTTGATTTGTGGATGATGAAGTGGTCAGTCCTTGTGAGCGGTGATGTAGAGTTGTACTTGATGCTGTCATTTTTAGTAAAGTTGGGGTTCAGTGTGTGTTCTGCGATGTGTTGGTTCTGTGATGAGCTGTGTTATTCCAATGTTGTTCAGGGTTTCGAGGAGTGCTGTGGACATGGGGTTGGTTCTGTCTTCTAGGTGGAAGTTGAGGTCACTGAGGAGTATGAAGGCTCTGAAGTTGATGGTATGAGGGGCGATGAAGTTAGTGATGAGGTTCGTAAAGGTAGCTCATGGTCCTGGTGGTTGTTAGACGAGTGTTCCATTTAGGGTGGGTTTTTTTTAATTTGCAGCTTAAAGTGAGATGTTCTGTGAATGGGTTGATGCTTTCTGTGGACGTTCAATACTTGATGGAGTCTTTGTCGATAGCTGCAAGTGCTTCCCCTGGCTTGTGCAGGTGTTCTATCATGGGATCTTGTAGCCCATTGGTATTGCTGCGGCGATGTCTGGTGCTGACGTGGAGTTGAGCCAGGTTTCCTTGTGGAAGAGAAAGTCTGGTGCATCACTGCTCAGCAGGTCCCTGATACTAGTAGCATGTTTGTTGGGAGATTGTGTGTTTAGTAGCATGCATGCGAGTGAGTGTTGGGGTGCAGGTTTACAGAAGCTGTGGTGTTGGGTGGGGGTGGTGTTGCTGTTGCTTGTGTTTGCATGTGATGTGTGGGTAGGCTGCTGCAGGTGAACCGGCAGTGAGTGCAGGTGAAGGCTTCTATGGTGGGTTGTGGCGCGGCAGCACCAGGAGCACTACAGAATATTGGTGGAGGCCGATCAGACCAGACACCTGATGATGAACGTGATCCATGTGTGGATGCACTCAGATGGGCTTGACTGTGACGTGACTTCAGCGCACCAGTGGTGTAGACGCACAGCGGCTGCCATTAAGTAGGTCCTGGGAAGAGGGAGGAGCATGCCGGTGCGGTGGCTGGAGGGAAAGAAGAATCAGAAGAAGTTTCAGGAAGAACATGTAAGGAGAGGGGAGGCGAAAAAAGGCATTGGAAGGAGGGCTGCATGGAGCACAACAAAGAGAACAGAAGCCTAGAAATGAGGAGAAAAGGCAGAAAAACAACTGCAAGCAGCACAAGGACTGCAAAGAGAAAACAGAGGAAAAAGTGATGAATGAGAAACAAAAGAAAGAGAATAAGCATTAGTGCGAGAGCACAAAAGCTATGAAAGAGCACTAAAAAGAAGTGAGAGTACAAAAACAAGTAAAAGATCAGAAAGCACAGGGGATGAGAGAGAAAACAGGCACAAAACCGAGCGAAGGGCCAAGAGGCACAAAGAGGTGAAGAAGAGGACAGCCTTGAAAAAGTCATTGTGACATAACACGTGTGGGATGGGAAAACATCCATTACAATGCAGTCATTACATCGCACTGCTTTTACAACGCAACTGTTATAACACAACTGCCTTTACATCACATGCCATTACAACACATACCATTACAACGCATGCCATTACAACGCATTATAAGGTAAGTAATAGAGATTTTTTTGTTTTAGGGTGGGTATGGGTTTTGGGGTAGATGGGAATAGTAATTTTACCCCTACGCTATCCAACACTTTCCCTACTGTTGCACTCACTGGAGTAGGAATAGTAATTTTTACCCCTACACTATCCAACACTTACCTTACTGTTGCCCTAAAAGTATTATGCGTTGTAATGATATGCGTTGTACTGGAATGCATTGTAATGGTAGTTTAAAAAAATTCGTGGTAATGGCATGCTTTGTAAAATCATGCAATGAAATGGTAGTTGCAATGTAAAAATTGCGTTGTAAAAGCATGCGTTGTAATTGTTTGCATTGTACTGTTATATATTCATGGAATGTTGTTGTCTACCGAACTCAAAACGACAGAAAATCTTTACTGCTCACTTTATTGTTAATAACATAGCAGTACGATTGTTAACAATTGACGTACTATTGTTGTTATGTTCGGATGCCGTTATTGTACTGTCTTAACAACTTTTTCACCTCCACCAGTGTACTATCATTCTGGTCGTTTTCCATAAAATAAACAGTACTTTTTGACTATCAATCTTTGTTTTTCCAATTTACGTAACTTGTGGAAAAGCAATAAGGAAACCCACTTGGTGTGCTCCAGACGATTGTTTCTATTGATCTACAAACTTATTTGATTCAATGTCTCTGTATAATATGTTTGTAATGTAAAGCGCTTTAACACCCTACATTGGGATGAGTAGCACTACAAAACAAATAAATGTGATAGATGTGTGAAGGAGAGATGAGGGGCACCTTTGGAGGGTGATAGTGAGGACATCCGTGAAGAAGGAGGTTATAGGGGGGTGCCAACAAAGATTGTCACTTTGGGCCCCATCAGCACTAAAGCCAGCCCTCCGGACACGTCTTCCTCCATCACACTGTGCAGCGTACCATAACACGATAACTGCACCTCAGTGGTCATCACCACAACATGGAAACACTTCCCATCTAGGATCAACCCAAAAAGAAAACCCTTCCAACCACACACACTGCACAATGTAGCATGCTACCTATGCTGGTAAGCAATTGAGTTCCCCCCCTAGGGGTAGTAAGTGTTATGCAAATGTTACACCAGGATATATAAAAGTAGTGAGCTTCATGTACTTAATTGTTTTACTCTTTAATGAATAACTATAACCAATGTGCAACTAAAATATGCTGCAAAGTCCACGTTTTTCAATACTGCATCAGTTAAGATTCATAAAGTTAATCGTTTCACGTACCTAAATAATCGGTACTGTGTTGCTCATTTTCCAACAACAATCCACTGTGTGTGCAATCAATGCACATCTCTATCACAGCAGTGCGTACAGAACCCTCCAGTGTTCAGCTCCACAATCGCAGTTTCTGACACTGACATCCTTCTGAAAATGGAGCTGTCTTCGCTTCCCCTCCCGCAGCTGCGAAGTCTGTTCATACAGCAACTTTACAGTTCTATTCAGCCGAGAGTCCCTTCTGTTAAGAGGCAGCTGACTGCCCTTGCTCTGTTGCCATGGAGTTCTATGCTAGACCCGCATAGGGAACATGGCAGTCACATTGGGGATTAAGCCATTCGTTCTACTCACCTTGCTGCTTCAGGTTCCCTTGGAGGGTTTTCCTTCCCGCCCTCTGGTGATGCCCTCCTCTCAGATCACCGGCGGCCAATGGGAAGCACGCTTTTGCTAGTCAGCAGTTACTTAAATGGCTGTTTTTGGGGGATATTCAGACCTCCCATCCGTGAAAGCAGACATAGCTCCCTCAGTACATGGCGCTCCATCCCACTGGTCAAGCTGCACTCGTTCAGCCAGGACTTAGAAGAGTTACAAATCAGCATTGATTCACATGTACCAGCCAAAACCTTAGATGGGATATCAAGGTCCCAGTAACCTGATGTGCTTCCCTAGTATGCCCAGACTAGCATTGTAACGCTTTACTCCATGGGCATGGACAGAAGAAAGATGTACCATGGAGGACTGTTATATACGCTGTCGTGTTGTGGTCATGTGCCGGGAGGTACACCAAACACAGGACTCAGGTTGGTCTCACATTTCTTTATTTGCATCGCTTATTATTACGAGTTAGCACCCAGTGCAGCTGACGGTCTGCACGTCCGTCCTCGTCCATCTCCTGGTCATCATCTGTCCCCTTTCCTGTGTCGTCACCGGATCTGGTGTCCGGTGACCTGGTCACTCTGCCTGAGGACCCACAGGGTCCTAACGCCCTACTGTCCATCGCCCACACTGTCAGGTCACGACATCTCCCCCCTTGTTGCAAACAAATGTTCGTGACACGTTTACCATAGTCCTCATTCACAGTTACATTGATGGAGGTGAACGAACGAGAGAAAGAGAGAGAGAGAGAGAGAGAGAGAGAGAGAGTACTTGTTATTCTACATTTCTTCAATTAGTCTCTGTTGTTTACTGCATGTCCTTCGTGAATCTACTGTCTCCATCGCTTCCTTGTCCTCTGTCTTCTACCTTCCATGTGGCTGCAGGTGTCGCTGCCATTTCTTCCTTTTCCGCCTTCCCTGTCCTTGAAATGCTATCTGTTGCTTGTTATTCGTTGTTGGTCGTAGGCAGCCGTTATCATCGATCCTTTCACTTTCGTCACCGCCAGTCTTTGGAGAGCTTGTTGTCTTATTGTCAATATTCTTTCTGTCTCAACACTTTTGGTCTTGGCCCTGCGGTGCCTCTTGCCTTTATTTCCTTGGTGGCGCTTGTCCGCTCTGCTCATTGCATGTCTTTGTCCTTTCTCTTTGCTGCTCTTTCTCCTGCGGTATGTCTTTTCGTGTTGCTCCTTTTTACCCATTTTCTTTCTAGGCTCTCCTTGTCCTTTTCTCTTGTGTCCCTTTTGTGTTCTTTTTCCTTCCTTTTCTTCTGTTATTCTCTTTTTCTTTTAGCCTTTTCTAGGCTCTCCTTGTCCTTTTCTCTTGTGTCTCTTTTGTGTCCTTTTATCTTCCTTTTCTTCTGTTATTCTCCTTTTCTTTTAGCCTTTTCTAGGCTCTCCTTGTCCTCTTCTCTTGTGTCTCTTTTTCGTTGTCTTTGTGTCTCCTTTTGTTCTCTTTTTCTTTTATGTTCTCCTTTTCTCTTTCCTCTTTCTTTGGTCCCTTCTTTCCTCATTATTTTACTCCTCTTTCTTCTTCCTTCTTTTCTTTATTGCCTTGTAACTTCTCCTTTGCTCTTTCTTTTTGTCCTCATGTGATCTTTGTCCTTTTATTTCTCTTTGTTGTTCTGCTTTCTTTCCTTTTCTTTTCCTTTCTTTTCTTTGTTGTGTCTCTTTTCTGTCTTTTATTTAGCCTTCTCTTGCTTCTTCCACTCTCTTGTTCTTCTTTCTTTGTATGTGTATATATTGTTTCCTTCTTTCTCTTTCTCTATTTGTCCTTTTGTTATTCTCTGGTAATCTCTTTTCTATTGCACCATCATCTTCCTTTGCCTTATTGCTCTTTTTCCACTTGTGCGCTCTTTTGTCCGTTATTTATCCTTTATTCTTCAATCACGACCTTTATTTCTTTTGTCTCCCTTTTCAGACCTTTTCCGTGCTTATCTTCCTTTTCTTCTTTATCTTCTTTTTCTTCCTACCTTTTCTTCTTGCTCGCGTTCTCCTTAATTCACCTTCTCTTATGTTCTTCTTCTTCTTTGCCCTTTGCCTGGCTTTGAAATTGCTGCTCTCCTTTTTTCTATGACCTTTTCTTGAATGTCCCCTTCAAGATGTCACTTTTGTCGTCTTTGTCCTTTCTTGTCCTTGATATGCCCCTTTATTCTCCTTATTTCTGCCTTCGTTTTATTTATTTCAACTTCTTTTCTCATTTCTTCCTTTTTCGATGTTATTTGGCCTTAAAATTGCCACTCCATTATTGTCTATCTTTTTTCCCTTATCTAAGATGGCCGCCACTTTTTTCACGCAATTTTGCCGTCCCAATCGCCTTGCCTGTTCTTAAGATGGCCGCCGCCGCTGTTATCACTGCCCATTGGCTCAGCTCGCCTCCTTCTAACATGGCCGCCGAGACTCTCCAACGCTCTCGCGGGATCTCGCGCCTTCTTTCAAAGGCCCGCGCTTGTTCTTAGCGCTTACCGCAATCTGCTGCAGCTTTTTTACAGTCGCTGTCTGGTGGGCTCCCGCGGCGCTCTTCCCGTCTACCATGTCACTTGCGGCGCTTCCAGGGTGGACACGCGTCGATCCGTTTCTCCTCGTCGCCAGTTGTCGTGTTGTGGTCATGCGCCGGGAGGTACATCAAACACAGGACTCAGGTTGGTCTCACATTTCTTTATTTGCATCGCTTATTATTACGAGTTAGCACCCAGTGCAGCTGACGGTCTGCACGTCCGTCCCCGTCCATCTCCTGGTCATCATCTGTCCCCTTTCCTGTGTCGTCACCGGATCTGGTGTCCAGTGACCTGGTCACTCTGCCTGAGGACCCACAGGGTCCTAACGCCCTACTGTCCATCGCCCAGACTGTCAGGTCACGACATCCGCTTGAAACACCAGCTCCCTGCCCAACTGTTGCAGCTGTCGGCACCAGCAGCGGCTGCTACCCGATGAGGGTGGTGGTGCGGGAGAGGGGGGGGGCAGGAAGGTCAGGAGAGGAATCTAATTTACAAAAAAAGAACTTATATTTAACGGCTGGCGGACCGCCGCCTCTCTTCCAACCTCCGTCCTCTTCATCTCCCTGTCGTGGCCAGCAGCAGGAAGAACCCAGGCACACAGATTCCTCTGAGCCAATCACAGCGCTGCATTGCAGCACTGTGAATGGTCTGAGCACCATGGATTGGCGCTCAGACCGGAACAGGGAGCCTGTGCATGTTCCTCAACAGGCTGTGTAATGCAGCCTGGTAGGAACATGCAAAGTGCGCATGAACTGTTTGGTCGGCCCAATAGGGCCGGCCAAACAGTTCATGAGCACTTATGGAGTGCAGTTCACACCTCCCCTACTCTGGCCACCCCACCCCACCTCACCTCACCACTGATTGCACAATATGTTATTATTATTTTTCCTTTTAGGCAGTGGAGCAACGCTCCTCCACTTTAGCGGAGGAGTCGCCACTGGTCATCACATTCAATAATACATGTAAAGGGGCCAAAGGGCTGATGCACAGGATTGGAGCAGTGTGAGTCCCAAAAGTCGGAAGTGGTTTAACAAATAAAGAAAACCTTCACAGAACAAAATTACAGAAAGCAAAAAGTATTTAGTTAGTCAGATTCAAATCAGTACCGATAACGCATACAAAGAAAGCCAATTTTGTGAGGTCCTAACATAAGCGAATCAGACAGAACCAAAATATAGCTCAGCAAAGAACTAACATAATCTACTCAGTTTGTAAGACAATGGAGAGTCTAATATAAATCAGCAAGAGGACTGATGTATATTCTGCCTCCAATGGGAAAGAGATAAATCAGCAGAAAGTCTAATGTGGAGATTGCTCAGTTCAAAAGCAAAGATAAGTCTGGCATATATTCCAGAAAGGCCACATTTTATAGTTTCAAAGAAGTGACAAGGCGCACACTCGACCTGGTGTGAACAGGAATCATAAGGCTGTACTAACAAAGATAAATGACATGAAACAATCAACAATTTAGAAATTGTGCTATATAAATAAAATACTCTCATAAACACCTACATTATTAATAATAATTTGACACCCTTTACCCCACAAACAAGGGAAATGCCATTGCACTGTTGAAACAAATGAAACAGTTAGCCATTTAAAAATGAATAAAGTACAATTGTGGTAAGGGAAGCAGAATGTCTTGAAAAATAATGTTAAGTGTGTCTTACATCTCCTGGCACATGGCTTCCTTCTTGAGAAACACAAATGAATACATTTTCGTTAGTGCAAGAAAACGACATCATAAAGTAAATCCCATGTTTTCTTTTTTTTTATTTTTTTATTTCAAATCATTTTTATTGAAAGTTTAGGGTAAAACAAAGGAAAGACATTACAAAAAATCTTCTATTACATAGATGGATTGATACATGTTAATTAAATGACACTTACACTTAAGGAAAAGAAACTTAAAATAAGAGAACCAAATACATGGCATCCAAGCTAGCAGCAATAGGGTCGATCAGACGGCCAGATGCAAGCTGAATCAGTAGGGAAACATACAAGAGTAGAACACAGTTACACCCGTTGCTTCACGGGGGGTCATATTGAAAATGCTTAGCATCGAGGGATTTCCATAGTTTTGTACTTGAGGGATGCGAAGTAGTGGACTGCAACGCTGGGTTGTCTGCCCCTCTCAAAAAGAAGAGCCATTCCCGCCATATTGCAAAGGTAACTTCTGACGAGCTTTTCCACTTACACAAGATGACCTTGCAAGCCAGTGTTAGCATTAAATCAAGAAGTTGGCGGTCCTGAATGTCATGAAGCTGTGGGTCTAGTGCTCCTAAGATAATATAAACAAATTCCCTAGTGGGATTGATGTGGAAGGTTTGGCGAATATAATCGAAAATCCTCCCCCAGAATGTCTGTAGTATAGGGCAGAGAAAAAGCATGTGTGCGAAGTCCCCTACCCCTTTTTGGCAGTTCCAGCATTTAGGCGTGTCTCTCAGATGACATTTAAACAATCTCTGTGGGGTCCAGAACGCCCTGTTCAGCAACATATATTTTGTCTGACAGAGAATTGGGGACACTTTGTTAGCTAAGGCGGATTTATAAATTATGTCCCAATCCAACACTATCCCCGTCGTGTTGGGTTCAGACTCCCATTTACCTTCCGCCTTTTTGTGGGATTTCCTTGGTAGTGGTAGGAGTAATTTATAGACTCTAGATACAAAGTGGCCAACATGAGTAAAGTGTGGAAGATGCGTCACAAGCCAAGGAGTGTCAGTAGTGAGATTACGTTTGGAAATGATAGCTTTCAATTTTAGGAAGTGGTAGAAGTCTATGGGGGACAAGTCATATGTCGTCTGTAATTTCGAGAAGGGAATGGGCTGCGCTCCCTCGTAAAGATCTTTAACCATGCTAATGCCCCTTCTAGACCATGATTCCCAGAAAAGGGTTTCGCCGTCTATTTTGAACATAGGGTTCCTCCATAGTGACAAACAAGTGGTTTTTTTGATAGTGAGGTTAGTTTTGTGGACTTGATCGAGCCGTAGTAAAGCTCGTCTGGTATTCAGTAGGATATATTTAGAGTGAGGTAGATGTGACAAGTTCATACTGAGGAGAGTCGGTAAAGGAGCATGTGCTATAATAGACTTTTCAATATTTAGCCACACTGGACCATATGGTGGGGAGTCCACTAACCATAAGGATCCCTGCTTGCAAAGAAAAGCTGTCTGGTAGTTCCGGAACGAGGGGAGACCCAGGCCGCCTTTTTCTTTTGCCATCTGCAGCTTTTTCATAGATATCCTGGCTTTCTTCCCCCGCCACAGAAACTCACCAAACAGCCTGTCCACTTTCTTAATAAAGTCGTCCGTAAAAGTCATAGGAAGCATGCTAGCAAGGTAGTTCACCAGGGGGGTGGACATCATTTTGAGGGTCTCTGCTCTGCCCCACCAGGAGAGAAACTTGGGTGACCAACCATCTAACAATGTTGAGATCTTTTTCAGGGTTAGTTCCTCATTGATTCTCAGTGTGGAAATTAAATCCTTCCCAAAATCAAGGCCTAGGTATTTGAAACAGTGTGGTTGCCAGGTGAGGCCGGAGTCTCCAAGGATCTCACTACTTCCAATATTGTTTAGGAGTTTGACCTCCGTTTTGTCCTTATTTAGCTTGTAGCCCGATACCTTGGAGAATTCATCGATGGTATGCATGAGTGCCGGGATAGCCTCATCCACTCTTTCAGACAAAATTAGCACATCATCCGCGTACGCGGTCAGTTTTATGTTACAATCCTGGAAGGGAATACCAGCAATTGCATCATTATGCCTTATATGAAACAGGAACGGTTCAATCGCCAGCAAAAACAAGGATGGGGAAAGGGGCCATCCCTGTCTCGTACCCTGCTTCAGGGACAGGGAAGAGGAGAAAGAGCCACCCGCCCTAACCTTTGCAGTGGGGCAGGCGTAAAGTGACATGACAAGTTTCGTAAACGTCACCCCTAGATTGAATTTATTTAACACTGCTTCGAGAAAGGCCCAGTCTACTTTATCAAAAGCCTTCTCGGCATCCAGTGTTATTGCCGCCGTTGGAGTATCTAAGAGTTTAGCTTTCTCCAGGACGTGCGCAAGAACTCTGGTGTTATCACTGGATAATCTGTTTTTAAGAAACCCTGCTTGAGAAGGGTGGATCAGGTTAGGGAGAACACGTTGGAGGCGTGCCGAGAGAATCATGGCTAAGATCTTGCAGTCAAGATTAATTAGGGAAATAGGTCTGTAATTTTTTGGAAGGGAGGGGTCCTTGCCGTCTTTCGGGAGGACAGCAATAGTAGCTTCCGCCAGAGTTCCTCTTACCGCACCCGTATCGCTTATTTCACGGAACAAATGGAGGAGGGGGTCCACCAAGAAGGAGGTGAAGTTTTTGTAAAATTTAGCAGTGAAGCCATCAGGGCCGGGAGCTTTACCACATTTTAGAGCCCTAATTGCTTTCTCTATTTCAATTGCCGTAATTGGTTCGTTAAGCCTTAGTTGATCATCTAGGGAGAGTTTCGGTAGGTCACATTCGTTCAGGTAATCCTGAATCTTATCCTCCTCTACAGACAGATTTTTTGCATAGAGGGTTTCGTAGAAGTCTTTGAAAACGTCTGCTATTTCGTCTGGTTCAGAGTGGCCCACCCCCGATGAGTCTTTTATGACGTTAATTGAATTCCTATGGACTTTAAACTTTAGATAAGCGCCCAAGCTCTTACCCGCTTTGTTGGATTCGCAAATTTTGAGTCTACGTCTCCTGTCTAACCATACGCCCGCTCTTTCGCTAACAAGTTTGTTGTATTCATATTTCTTAGCTGTCATTGTGTTGAGAAGTACTCTGTCCCTGTCTATTAGATGTTTGTTTTCCAGATCCGATATCTCTTGCTCCAGTGTTTCCAATTTAGCATTGTGGTCTTTGTTCATTGCTGAACGGATTTTGATACATACCCCCCTGATCGTGCTTTTTAGTGCTTCCCATCGAACCAAGTCAGAAGTATCCCCTCTTTCATTCAACTCCAGATACGATAGAATGGCAGATTGAATAGCGAGGCGATGATTATCTTTATTCAGTATTTCGTCATTTAAACGCCATGATGTGTGTCGTGAAGAAGGTTTGGCGTTGGTTATGGAGAGGGAGATACACGAATGGTCGGACATAACCCTTGGTTCAATAGAAGAGTCCTCTATTCTCGGAACCCCATTCTGTGTGATTAGGATGTAGTCGATACGCGAGTAGGAATCATGGGGTGACGAGTAAAACGTATAGTCCCTGTCGGTGGGATTTTGTAATCTCCATGTGTCAACCAGATGGAAACGTTGGCACATGTTAAGGAGAGCCTTGTGAGACTTGTTCGACTTGAAAGTGCATCGTGAGTCCCTATCTAGGAGTGGGTCCATTGGAAAGTTGAAATCACCCCCCAGTATGTGTATAGCAGAGTCCGGAATAGTCTCAACCTGTTTTGCTAACCCCTCCCAGAAAGTTAGGCCACTAGTGTTTGGAGCATAGATGTTGGTGACATAGAACTCTGTGTTGTCTCTACTTAGTTTGGTTGTAACCCATCTACCCTTCTCGTCTGCTGATGAAGAGAGCAACTCAACTTTTGAGCGCTTAGCTATCAATATCAACACTCCATTTTTCTTCCCCAACGCATCAGAGCCTACTACTTCAGCATAATATTTGTTTCTTAACGTGTAGAATTGTTTGCTGTCTAATCTGGTTTCTTGCAGCATCACAATATCTCCTTTCTGTCTGCGCAGATAGTCCAGTATCTTTTGTCTTTTGACGGGTTGATTTAAACCCTTTACATTTAAAGACAGAATTTTTAGTTTGTCTGTTGAGGCCACCCCAAGTGGCGTATCAATATTAGAGCGCGTCAATCCAAAGAATCACAGATATAGTATATGATAGCATGATTCTCAGAGAAAGTTGTTCTATGTGGTACAGTGAAATCATGGAGTGGTGTAGACACAATGACCCGTTCAGTGAAGCACCCGAACCATAGGAATGTCGAGTAATCGAGCAAGCTTATAAGGATGACATGCAAACGCCAAATTTTGTCGGCATAAGTAAAGAAAAGGAAAAAGCAAGAAAATGAAAACCAATACATACAACACGCACCCCCCCCAATCCTCCCACCCCCGCCCACCCCCCCCCCTCCCCAACCGCAAACAGAAGCATGGTGACTTGAGGAAAACCGCAGTACTCCCTCCCGTATACGTTAATATAGTAGAAACATCAGAACAATTTTGTGAACATTCAACTTAGCGATAAGTCAAGTATTACCATGTGAGAAATGTCACAGGTTTAACTTCAAGGTAACCCCCTTCCAACACTTGAACATTTATGCATAACAATGAGAAAACAGTTTTATACTGCAAAAGGAGCAATGGCCCCACACATAAGCTAACTGTAGTCATCAATATTTCTGAGAATGCGCACCCTAAACTCTAAGAAAGTAGATTTGGAAGGGCATACTCGATTTAAGGTAAAGAGCTCCTATCAGATCTAACACACCATTAGGATCTAACACACTATCAGGCGACTGATGTAGAGCAGTAGCGAGCAAGCTGAGTACTGAGTTAGTATAAAGTCTATTCCCAAATTATCAGCGTTGCGGTATTCCTGAGCAAAGAGAAAGAGTAGCTAACTGTCAGACCTTCCTACTAACAGTCAAGAGTATCAAACTTGCAAATATTGTATGCAGAGCATATGTACTGATAGGCATGTTAGGTTGTGAGAGCACAGTGAAAGTGTAACGTAGCTAAAGCAGAAGGATACTCATTTGTAGCCCGAGGCCGAAGCCGTCCCATTTTCCATGTTGTTGGTGTCCATGTCACGTTCATCCAGATCAGACAACATACGTCTGAGTTTCAAGGGGTCGGAGAAGATGTGTGGAGACCCCCGTACGATCACCCTGTATTTTGCCAGACCCACAAAGCCAAACTGATAGCCCCTTGATTTCAACTGTGGTCGAAGCGCCAGAAACGCTTTCCTCACATCCACCGGTTCCTTGCTGTAGTCTTGTGAAATGTAGATCTTCGCATCCTTCCACAAGATATGATTGTGTTTCCGGACAAAGGCAAGGATCTGCTCCACGTGCTGGTAGCGCAGCGGTTTACACACTATAGGCCTTGGGCCTTTTTGCGTTTTAGTGATCCTTCCCGGCACTCTATGGGCCCTGTCGAATTCTAGAGGATGAACAAAGGTCAGGTTTGTAGCTTGTGCGAACCATGATTCCAATTAATTGGATACATGAGCCTTCCGAATCTTCGGATCCCTCCGGAACCCCGAAAATGCGCAGGTTCCCCCTTCTATTCCTGTCCTCCAATTCAGCCAGCTTCCTTGTAGTGGAATCCGAGGATATGCACAATTGTTTCAGTGCCGCAGACGTATTAACTTCGATGTCCTCGAGTCGACTAATCCTTGATTCCGTCTCCGTCAGGCGAGCGTTGGTGTCCCTTATGTCCTGTCTGATTGCCACAACTTCTTCTTTGGTAGATCTGGCTAGGTCTTTCACCTCATCCAGCTTGCTTAGGATCATGTCTATCGCTTCTGGCGTGACCTTTTTGGTCTTGATGGGAGATCCTGGGTTTGAGTGGTCGGATTTGACTCTCTTCAGAGAGTTTTGCTCCTTGGAATCCATTGTCCCAGTATCAATTCTGGTGTTTATGTGGCCCCTCGTGAAAGGCGGTATTTATGGGTAAATAGCAGAGACCTGATTAAGAGGGAACACCTGATGCTCTTCTCCACTTTATATTCAGCAGCTGAGATGAATCTACACCGCCACCCTTTGGGCCCAGTAGTACAGAAAGTGACTAGGGGGCTGTATGAGGCTTGCCAGTGGCAGAGGGTCAGTAGGTCACCACCTTATTCGTGTATTCAGCGTTGTTGAACCCCATAGGAAAGCAGGAATCAGGAAGCACATCAACATCAGCTGTAGGGGCCAGCCCGCAGTCATCTGCATTCATTTACGACCCTTTGCACTTGATAAAGCATGCCATGGAATGTGCCTTCATGATTGGGTGCCCGGGTTTACCAAAACACGTGGTCGCATCAATAATAGCGCCGAGCGCCGTGCGCTGGGGGTTCGTGCCATAAAATGCCAGGAATGTGTCCTTTAAATGCCCCGTTCACTTTAACCATGATGCGGTGTTCATTATTGGTGCTGGTTTCGGCCGTTGCCGCATGAGCGCGTAATGGGGGAAGTGATCTTCATCAAGCGGCCGCCATCTTGGTAAAGGTTTCGCTCTTGCAAAATGCTTCGCGTGTCAACTATGTTGGCCGTTACTCGCCGGTCTGAGCGCGAGTGTACTCACGGGTCTCCAGATCTTGGTTATTCCAGATCTCCAGATTTGCAGCGCATTGGTGAGTGCATCGGTCGCGCGGGCTGGTCCTGGGGATCTCGTACGTCCGCTCTCCCGTCAGCGCCGCCTCAGCATGGGCGCTCCGAGAGTCATCTAGTTTTCGTGCGTTTCCGAGCTCCTTTACCCTCGTAACTCGGCTTGCCACATTCCCCTCACATTCCGATTTGATGTACCGGCAATCCCACCAAGGTGAGGTAAGTTGGAGAGGTTCCGATGTTGAATGTTGAACACCGTTACGGGAGGAGAAAAGGACTAAGGCGCCATTTTCCTCAGCGTCCAAACCACGCCCCTCCAAATCCCATGTTTTCTATTTTATTAAAAGGAATAATACAGAAGAGCACCATGCATGCAATTTTAAAAAACACATTTTCTTCAACAACTTTAAATTGGATGTTAGTACGAGCAGGCTAAGGCCCAGTAATGGAATGGTGGTAACGTTTTAACTAAAGAAGCAAAACTTAGTAAATTGTGGCACTGTGGAAATTGCATTGCAAAGTGTGATTTACAGATTGGGTCAATGAGGAGACCAGCATTGATCACCAGGCATGGCGGCCAAGGTTGAGGTTATTGTGGAACCAAGCATGTGTTATGAGTCGCCTGGCACAATATATATATTAATATCCTATTTTTAGTGGCTAGAGATTCTACTATCTAGTACCTGTGTTCCTGGCTTTCCATGTCCATGATGGGGAGTGGACAGTTCACAGAGTAGGTTTACAAATATGCAAATGTCTCTTTAATCAGGAAGTAGGCATGTCAGGCTCACAGTAACCATTCTCATCTAATGTCATGCACACTTACTTTCTTTTTTGAGCTAGCTAACATGACATATCTCAAACATGCCAATCACTTAAAGAGATTGACTCTCCCCTCGTGGCTGTAACGCTCCTCCTCTCTTTCTTTTGCCCTGTATAATCAAACTCCTATTTAACTTTCTACTTCACTTTTACAGACCTACAGATCCTATCTGGCCCTACAAACCCCTATTCCTTTTACCTTAAATTCCCAACCTGTGTTTGACCTGCCAGCTTCTCAATTAGCCTACTCAATCCGGGTCCATGGCTGCAAATCTCCCCAGTTCATTTGTTTTTGTTATTCTCTCTACCTCCTCTAACCAGCCTATTCATTATCACTTTAATTTCTCTGAGCCCTTCCTTTGCCTCCTTCCTACAACAAAAATCTCCACCAGACCTGCCCCAACAAGGCCAAACTGTGTAATCCTTGCACCAGGGTGGTTGCTGGATATTTCACAGGTGTGAGGGATTGTGCATTCTCTTTTTACATGTGCGATTACATAATTGTGTGCCTAATCAAAGACTCCAACCGTCACCTCGAGGACCACACCAACCCCAAAACCACTAACCCCCTGGAGCACCTGAGTATACAAAGACATTCACAGGGGGGCGCAGATTGCAACCTCCTAATTAATAATTTTGTACATTCCCATTGAGTTTTTGCAACCCCATGAGAATGTACAATTTGTAATACAACCTATTAGTACATTGGTCTCATCGCTAAGGATGTATGTCGTTACCACACATGCTTTTACAACGCATGCCTTTACCACGCAACTTTTACAACGCAAGTCGTTACAACGACTTGCGTTGGGGGGCGCTGGATAGTGAATAGTTTAATTTACTATTCCAATTCCAGTCCCCGTGGATAGTAGGGAAGGTTTTGGATAGTAAATTAAACTATTCCCTATCCTACAGCGCCACCCAGCGCAAGTCGTTGTAACGACTTGCGTTGTAAAAGTTGCGTGGTAAAGGTAGTGCGTGGTAAAAGTTGCTTTGTAAACGCTGTTTACCCATCTCTAATAGCATACACATTTGCGAACCAGTCAGTGTGCAGTTTACACATCCTATTTTGCAAATTTGTCTCTGTACATCAGGCCTGTTTTCCACAGGTGTAATGCTTTCTATACATCTCTGTAGAAGTAAGGTCAATGATGTAACAACACTCAGGAAAAAAGTAGGCTAGATTCGTCTGGTCGTCCTCATTTGACATCAATATCTTGGTATCTATAGAAGTTTGATTCTTCATAATGTAAACGCATATAAATATAAGATGTATAATGCCAACAATTTTGAAGCTATGGTTTGAAAATGGACTATGCACTATCTCTGATTTGTACTTCTTTCCTAATTGAACATCCTTCTGAAAAAAACAAATCAATAAAGCTATATTCCTGTAACCTTTTAATCCATTACAAAATTAACTCCATCCTTCATAAACTATGCATTGAAAGCAGCTTTGGAATGCACCGACCTAAAGTTCACATGAGAATATCATTTGCAAGATATTGGCAACATTTACTTTCTTAATGAGAATTTGTACAACGTATCCTTCAGTTCTTAAAATATTGCTGGAAACATAATGTCTAAATCCATTGCAGGACTATCAACATGCTTTAAAATATAAAAATCCTGTATAAACTAGCAAAGCCTGGAGAAAGCAAATAAATAATTATGTTCGCCACGATGAGATCATTAATATTTATAAACACTGAATATCTCTGCCTATGTGTGGGATCCCAGAACAGTTTAAAAAAACAGAAAAATAACAGTTTTCAAAATGCTTTCTGAGGGCGTTAATTTTCAATACCAATAAAAATAAAAATATAAACTTCACCACAAAAATGGAATGAGATGCCCTTTTGATTCCTCCTTTTTGAAGCACATGATGCAGGAAATGGAGTCAGCTACGTTAAGAGAAATTTGACACAAATGTTTTAAGACAGAGTGGCTCCAGGCTGTTAGAGTGCAATGCCAAAGGGTCAGGTAATTTTCCTTCTTCGTGGAACAAGGATCCCTGAACAGACTAATGTGTCTTTGTGTGTTTTTGTGTTATGTCTCCTCCAGAATTTTAATTAAAGCTAGAGGTTTTCTTCATTTAATGTCTGCGAACATCCTCCACTTTTTCATTCTTTTTTTGCAAGTATATTGTATTGTGTGTATATATACATATGTAATGCTTATTGTTGATTGTGTGTTTCCTCTTCGGTTTACTCGTATACGAGGCAGACTATTTTGATGCGTTAATTTCAATGGACACTGGGACATGCAGACGCTACACAGAGATCTCCCTTTCTCTAGCAAAAGCAAAACCTTATCAACCAACATCTTAGTTGAATAAGGATTCGCAGCAGAGCTTTATCTTTCTGATATGCAACACTATTCCAGATTCAGTGATTGTATCAGCAGTCCATAGTGCTTAATTTGTTAAAGAATAAGTGCTGGTGCCCAAAGTTTCTTTTCGATTATTGCTGCCAGCTTCTGAGTGACAGGATTGCCCAATACCAAGTCTGCTTAGTCCTGATTGCACCGTATGCATGTTGTGTCCACCATCCTACACTCCCTGCTCCTTTAGCTCATTCTTGCTGGTTCATTTTCATCCCAACTTTCTTTTTGTGTCATCGTTTCCTGTCTTTCTTTACCTTTTTCTTTCTCTTTTTCTATCTTTCTCTCTTCAGTTCTGGGCCAATGACGCATAATGAAAAATAAGTCCTGGTGCCCAAAAATGTGTCCTGGTCGGCCCTACCTGCAAACACTGGTTGATATTAAGCACTGCACTAGTCCATGCGAAATAGTGACCTGAACCTGAAAATCAATTTGACTGACACTGAATATTGAAAAATGGCTTGAAAACCAAATAAATCAGTAGCCCAGAGAGATAGGGATCTTTGACACACAAAAAGAATCCTGCACGCGGCAGATGCATTACAACCCACACCCAATAACAGGCTGAAGGATGGAACAGCAGAACTCCCTCAGAAGAACTGATAGTTCTTGGGTAAAGGCGATTGTTGAAAAAAATTGCATATTGATCACAGCTTGAGTGGGACTCACAAGCAGCGGCAGTCTAGCACCACTGAAAACTTCACCTTGTCTGCGCTATTATCTCCTCACTGATATTTTTATTGGAGAGCCTTTGGTTTTTCTTTTGCCTACTATGAACTCCAGGATCGGTGAATGTTATTTTCTGGGACTGGTTCACCATAGCAAGCAGCTGGAAATTCTGTGAGTGTTTGTATATAGGACCTGCATCCTGAGAAGGAGTACTGCTCTCAGTAATTCGGGGTATGATACATTGATGCAGGGCTCAAACCATTAACTAATCAAACTTTTCACTCCAGCCTGTATTATCAAGATTTTGAATTGTATTTCTGACAGCTAAATTAGGCTACACATACCAGACCTGCAAATATAATTGGAAGCCATTTGGGAAACCAAAATTCAAAGTTTACTGTTTCAAATGATTATGTATTGATTGCACTCACCTTTGTCATTCAAATCAATAGTGAGTGAACCTATAATTAAATTACCATAAATCCATGCAATATTCACCCAAATGAAATAATGATTTCACAACCACATTCTTACAATAATGCTGGCATATCATAAATATAACATGTCCATAGCATTTGTGCAATTCTACATGTTTTAAACTTTGTTATGTGTTTGTTGCATTCAGAAGATTATTGGGCCTAATGCATAAATAAAGTAGGAAAAATACAGGCGGCGATCTCTGGTTCCAACTGCCCGTACTTTTTCTGATTCCTGGAATTCACAAATGCCTGGAAAAATGCACCATGCACAGCTTTCCAAATGTACATCTGTGAAAGTACAGTGACTTCCCCAGCGGGATCTTATATCACCAATGGCAGAAAACACCAACTTGACAATAACAGTAAATCTTGATTGAAGACGATGGATAATATAGGAGATCCAATGTAAATCATCAAATCCACCCTGAATCGGTGTTTACAAAGCCCAGCATATGTTCTCCAGAAGTAAGGAACACCATAAGAAATCCTGCTGCAGAAATAGTAGAGCATAACTCAAGGACAAAAAGGCTGCTGAGTGAGCGATGAAGATGACGAGTCATAAGAGAATGCATGTGTGAGGACACATCCATCTCAAGGAAATTTGTTTTGATCCAAGCAGGAAATAACATTACTACAAAAGAGTTTGAACCATCATGCATTGGGCACTTCAAGCAAAAATCACTAGTAAAGCAACTGTTATTGGCTTATATTGAAAGCAAGCCAGGCCTATATCTTCAGAATATGACATCTTTGAGGTGCAAGAAGTAGAAGCCCATGCCTGACATTCTTCAAGCCCCCATGTCTTCACTGCCATCTTCTCAGGCCAACATTCCATGTGAGTCACCCAATACTCTAAGAGAGAAGACCAGGGATGCGCTGCCTTAATGCGCGCTGACCTAAAGAATAGAGAAGCACTGTGTTCTTCTCACAGGATGCGAGAGCCAACTAGCATGGTGTTGTCTCTGGTGAATTCCCAGTGCCATTTAAAACACTTAGGGGCCGTTAGGATGTAGGGCGGATCGCCACCGCAGGGGAGGAGGTTTGCACATGGGGGGTACCTATGGTACCCCCCTGCATTGTCATGGACATGGTGGCAGGCACCTCGCGGTGCCTGTCACCTTGTGCATGACAGTGCTGGGAATGGAGGATGCCACGGTGGCATCCTAATCGCTGGTGCAGGACCGCCGCACCACTGGTGGACGGTCCAGACACCGCTAGGATGGCAGACGGAAGTCCGCCCCCCATCTTAATGGGCCCTTTACTGTGGTATTTTTGGAGTGCTGTGAAGATTGATGGCCTGCTAAATGAAAAGCTTGGGCTGGAATGTACACCAGAGCAAATTATGGTTCTTCATTCAAGATTGGGTACAAGATAATCAGAATATATTGGTCTACTGAGTCATTTAAGAAAATGAATGTACAATAAGAGCAAACAGCTTGAAATGTAAAAGAATTTGTGAGAGGGTGGAGTAATCGTGCCGAGGATGGAGGATGGAGGGATAAAATACAATCAATACGCTCAATTGACTTTGCCGACTTACTGCATGACTGTTTTTAAAAAGACATCCAACCACAAGTCCTCAATGTGCCCTCAAATGAAACAGATTATGCATTTGGTGCCTAGCAAGAAACACTGATTAAAGAAGAGGTGGTACTACTTTATCTTTATTTGTCTTATTCTAGTTTCCAGCTTTTTTCCAAAAAGCTCCACCTTTGTCAGTCTCCATTGAGGTTCTGGAAGGACTCGAGGACTACCTTCTCGTGATTGCTCCTATGAAGATCATCTGTTTCTTGTGTATTAAATAATAATTAATGTGTCCTTTTTTTAACCTCTTTATAAAACTTGCCCAAGCATTCTTCGGACCCTCTACATTGGCCGAAAGGTTGAATGAGACCCAGGTCTTGAGTGCCTGGGAGCATTTACTGTATTTCACAACAATAACATTTCCCTGAAAACTCGCTCTTCTTTCCTTAATGATAAAGCTACGTATGTCAGGAAATTCCTGCAAATCTTTGTTAGTACAGGTGTGGCGTCCTCTAAAAAATCCAGATCTCGGTGGATATGTGGTCCATCGCTGCATAGTATCAGATTCCCAAGTGACTGCTTTTGTCCACTGCAAAAAGGCAAGGAAACCTTTGCTACTCTCACAAGGAACGTTACAGCCTGCGAAGTCTGCTGAGTGGTCACTTGGAGAGCAGTGCACACCTTTGCCAAGCCTGTTGCTTGAAAACTAATTTAAAAAAAGACACTGAAGTGGGCCAGGCTCTCTGCAAGACATATTTGTTTTTGATTTTTCACATTTTCTCCAATCTCCTGGCATACTCAGTCCATGTCTTGGCATGAGGAATGTAGTTTATTTTATCTTTGTAAGATATCATACCTATTCTGTATTATAGGTATCATAATTAAATACATGAACGACCATACGTCTCCCCTGATTGAGTCAGTGGAATGATTAGCGAAATATTCTGATCATCAAACTTTTCTGCCATAATTGCTGACCACCGCTGGCAACGCAGTGCACACCAAGGGCCACCGCTGGCAACGCAGTGCACACCAAGGGCCACCGCTGGCAACACAGTGCATACCAACGGGCCACCGCTGGCAACGCAGTGCAAATCAAGGGCCACCGCTAGCAACGCCACACCAGGGGCCAGTGACTGTGTCCAGTTTCTCCTGAAAGAGGCTACTACCTCACCAGCCTGCGATTCCTGACTTCTTTCAAACTTAAAGGAAGGTTAAAAGGACAGTTCGGTACATTTGAGGAGCCAAGTGCAATTATAAAAGTTTGGAAATAGATATTGTCACTTTGAAAACGCATTTCGGGGTCCTGCACATTGACATTGATATTAAGAGTTTATAGATTTAATGAAAATACCAGTGATGGACAACTCTGATTCAGTACATTTTCCTTGACTGTATCACAGGAACAAAAGTTGGCGATTCAATAGCCTCATACCATATGCAGACCAAATACACCTCATTCTGTATTGCATTGTATCGAAATTGCCTTTATATAGCACTCATTATCCCTGACTTGGCTGGCATAGAAAAGACTTATGCCAAGCTGCACACTGCTCCAGAACAAGGTTGGTGATTTGTTTCAGTGGTTATTGATGGCTTTTGGCATTGGTCTTGTTCTCTTAAGGTAGACATTCCAGACATTTCCTCCAGTTTTTCTGCAGTACATTAAATTAATAGGAGTCGGGTATGATCTTTAGTTGGGGAGTGTGAGAAGCTGGGTTTCTGTTGCAGTATCCCCCCCCCCCCACACTTTTTGCCGGACTACTGATGCACTTTGACGTGATGTGCCCTGGGTCCCTGCCAACCAGGTTCCCAGGACCTGTGTTCTTTCCCCAAAACTATACCCTATTGGCATCTCTGGCCACAGGGCAGCCCCTGGTAAATGGTACCACAGGTCCCCAGGGCACTGTGACCAGGGAAGACCCCTAAGGGCTGCAGCAGTTATTGTGCCACTCTTAGAGGCCCTGTACCACTACACTCATACACTGCCTTTGCAGGCTGCGTGTTTTGGTGCAGAACAAAGTGAAGATTTGACATGGCACACATCCCTGAGTGGCATTCCTATAACCCACTGTCCTAGGATGGATCAGTAACCCAGCTAGCTGGGTGCACTCTACCAGTGGTGAGGGTACAGGTGCATGAGCCCTGTACCCCTACAGTGTCTAAGTCCATTCGTAGACATTGTAAGTGCTGTGCTGCCATTAAGAGTATATGGTGCTGGGAGTTTGTCTTCACAAACTCCACAGCACCATAATGGTTACACTGAAAACTGAGAAGCTTGGTATCAAGCTTCTCAGCACATTAAACCCACACTGACACCAGTGTGGTATTTATTGTAAAATGCACACAGAGGGCATCTTAGAGATGTCCCCTGAAAATCGACCTACCACTAGTGTCCAGGCCGAGTGGCTGCTCCCCAGCTGCCACCACCAGACATGTTTCTGGACTCCTGGGTCGAGAGCCTGCTGCTCTCCGGGGTCTGAAACAATGCATATCCTGGGACAAGGTGCCAAGCCTCCTCCCCCAGGATGAGCAGGGTCCACAAAGGGGAAGCTTCAAAGGCTTTCCGTCTTTGTGAGCTTCTCCAGGCAACTTGCTGCTTTCAACAACTGGTGCCCACTGGTTCTGACCCCCACTTTGGGCTGGAGAACCGGCAGGAGAAACAAGTGAGGAAGAGAGGTGTGCCCACCTCTGCCAAACCCCTCAGGTGGGGGAGGCGAGGTGAAGCAGAACTCTCACTCCCCTCCATCTTGCAGATGGGGGGACTCAGACAACCAGGGAAAGACTTATGCCCCCCTCCCACTGGAGGGTGGCATAATAGGGGGTGTACCCACTCCAGGGAAGGGACCCATTGGTCCAAACCATGTTACCTACCTATAACGCCCCTAAATCTAGTATTTAGGGGCACCCCAGAACCTTTCTTCCTCAGACAAGAACCAACTACAAGAAAAGAAGAAGAAGGACCGAACAGCCGTGCCGAAGCTAACAAGAGGAAGACGCCCACTGACTTGTCCCCAGCCCTACTGGCCTCTCTCCACCTGGAACCTGCTCCTGCAAAATCCTGGTGTGTCCTGCAGCCAGTAACCTCGAAAATCGCAGAAGACCTGCCTGCCTTCAACCACAAAGACTGTGTCTCCCGTGAACACCAGATTTGTTCAACCACACCTCTGGCCACGGCCTGAAACTGCGAATCCTCACCACTCTGGCCTGGGCTCAAGTAGGCAAACACCACAAGGAGGTCTCCCCAGCAATCCTGACCCGAGATCTGGCGACCCTGACCTGCCTCAAGCCTTCAGCCGATCCCTGCAGCCTCAAACCGTAAGGTCCCCCCCAACCGCGACCAGGAGCTGGTAAGAAGATCCGACCCTAAAAGGCGCCCCAGCACCCGACGCTCCACGGCTTTAGGTGGCCCATCCGACGGTGTCTCACCAACCTCCAACAGCCCAACTTACCTCTCGAAGTGGTGCTCGCACCCAGAAGAACTTCGTCCCGAGCCTGCAGTGATTTTGTAAACCGGAGACTCCCCTTTGAAAGCTACAGGGCTTCCAACGTCAAAGCAGCAATCTGCATTTGGCTGCCCCAGTGCCGCTGCAGGTGTAATTTTTGTGCTGACCTAAACCCCTATTTGCCCGGAGCTTAAGTCCAGGAGCTTTGCTCCACAAACCCAGGGGCCTGCTCGTCAACAGCCACCAACTAGAGGCCCCCTATCCCCCATTGGATAACATTGGGCCTCAGCACTCTGCACCCGGCTGCCCTAGGGCCACTGAGGGTGTAACAAGAGTGCATCCTTGACTCATGGGGACCCCTGACTCTAACCCCTGAACACCAACTCCCACAACAAAGTACTTACCTGTAAACCGATAACACTATTTTCCTCCATAAGATAACATTGACTGTTTTTATATGAAAAGTTTCTAAGTGTGGAATTGGAAAACCTAAAGAAATTCTTTAAAATTGTACTAACACAAACTATTTTACTTACCTGTTCAGTCTTTGAGTGTGTGAAATCATTTCTGATTGAGTGTGTACAAAAAATGCTTAACAAAGTCCTCTGATAAAGCCTTAATGCTTGACCACACTACCACAAATAGAGAGTAAGGTGCTATCTAACTTTACCTCTGCCTACCTTTGGGGTTCCACTGGGCTCTGTGCACACTATACCTCACTTTTTATAGTATATAGAGAGCCAGCTTCCTACAGGGAGGGGGTATGTGAATTCATGTTTGCGTTCCTGTGGCTGGAGGTGGAGACTCAGGTAATGAAATGCGGAGGATGTAGACAGGGCAATTCCAGCAACTCCATGAACTTTGTTATCAAGCGGCTGCTGATAAGTCCTTCCTGACTATTATTTGGTAGATGGTAGCAGTGAGGGGTTATACTGTAAGCTCTGCTGTTCACATTGAGGAAGCTTCTACGTAAATTAGTGTGCACACTGTTGTTATTATTTCCAGTCACAGCCATGGGCCTGGCCACAGACGCTTTTAGGCATCTCTTAGAATTCCTTAATGTATTCAAATCTACATGCTGGGGTCTTTGAGCCATGCAGTTTTTTTTTAGAGTTTTATATAGCACAAACTAGCCCGGAAGATATCAGGTATCAGAATGCTTTACATAGCACCAGTTTCGTTACATGAGGACACATACATTTTTTATAGGCACGGGGAGATTAAGTGATTTCCCCAGAATCACAGGATGTTGGGTGTCGTTGCCGATACTCGAACCAGGTTCCCCAGCTTTGACGTCGACCACTCTAGCCGTAAGGCTACATACTCTCCCCAAATTTCCAAATTGAGCTCAGGTAAGTAGTGTTTATCACCAAAGTATGAAAAAGCACATCCAAAAAAAGGCAAAGCGTATCTTCTAGAAAATAGGGAGGAGGAGACGGACCACGAGGCGAGCCCCCACACAAGTCTAATACGTGTTTTCATTGGCCATGGGGCTCACAGTTCTAATAGATGAAAACAAAAATGTGATGAGTTGAGTGCTGTAATTACTCTCAGCTGTTGGTATTTACTCAAGCCTCATGACCCCTCTCTTGCTCCTTTGAGATCACGGTCAAAGGAAGAATTAGGTAACCTAATCAAAATTATTGAATGATTGTCCGACTGTTTGATTGGAGGGAGGACCGGCTAGGTTGTAGCGCACTTCCGCTTGTGGCCATTTCACGACGGCCATTCCTGAGCGGTGACGCCCTAGTCTTCTACACAGGCTCTCCTTACATCCCGCATTTAAGCAGATGATGACGCCGACGCGCCCGAGATAGAGAAGGTACTGGTGTATTTTGGGGGTAGACCTCTGCTGTGGGGGACCTCCTGTGAAGATTTGCACAACGCTACTTTGCGCAATTGTTTTTAATTTAAGGTGCGGTTTCACCGCTTGATTAGAACTTGCAGTGTTTTTAACTTTAGCGCTACTGGTGTGTTTGGGTGATGCTTACCTGTATTCTTGGCCCACTCCTCCCTGCCCGTTTGCCCTAGATAGTGATTCTAGGCATTCTTATAAGACCTCACAACTTTTTCAGGTGAAAAAACGTTTGATACCATGCCCACTAGCCTCTACATTTGCTAATCTTGAAGGTCCCTTTGCAGTTTGTACTGCTAATTTCACAGCTGTGATGATATATGTGTTCCCAGATACATGGGACGGCAACACTAGCTGCGATAGACTGGCAGGGGTGAGTGGGTTGTCTCACAGTCAAGTAAGACCCCCTCCTTTCAAACCGGACATGTTCTTGGAAGGGGTTTCTAGCAAATGTGCACTCTTTACCTAAACATGCCACAGAACTGTGGGATCTGGTGAGTTCCGATTCCACAGATTTAGGCTTCCTAACGGAGACCTAGCTTAAACCCACCTAACTGCCTGATATTTCCCTTGCCCTTCCTGAGAATTATCCGATTCTAGGACTTGACAGAGAAGGGAAAGTGGGAGGTGGTGTTGCCATAATATACAAATTATGCCCTGAAAGTCGCAGTCATTGACTCCGCCTCGGACATTACGATGGAAATTTGTATATTCAAAATTGACCCAACACCCCAGGATAGTCTAAAGGGCGCTCTTATTTATCGCCCCCCCAGGGCCACTCAAAGACTTTAATTTAAAAATGACTGAGAAAATTGCCCCTCACACTATTACCCCCAAACACTTCTTGTTACTAGGGGACTTTATTATTCATAGTGAAGATAGTGAGAACACAGAGACTGCTACTTTCTTGGACGATATGGCCTCCCTGGGTCTGGCAAAGATCAATACTGGCCCTACACATTCGGCAGGTCATACCCTTGACATCATACGCACAAATTCACCCTTCATATTTTCTGATCCTTCTTGCTCAGTGATGTGTTGGATCACTCTCCGATTCCATTTCAGATTAATAGTTGCATTAGAAACCAAACTGCTGCGTGTCCCCAAAACAGTCTCCAAAGGCAATGGCATAAAGTCATGTATTACTATTTTAGCAAAACAATTGTTCCTCCTATTCTAAATGAACATATGGACAGTACTAAGAAGCTTAGGATTTTTAATGAAGCCATCACTTCTGTGATAGATTCTCTTGCTCCCATGAAACGACAACACATTAACACTAAAAAACAAAGTGCAGATTGGTCTACTGTTGAGTTACGCAGTGAAAAATCTATATGCAAACACCTGGAGAAAATTGGCGCAAAACTCATTCAGAAACGGAGAAGCTTACTTATAAAACATGCCCTCACATCTTAACATAAGAACTTAAAAAAGGCACGAAAAGATCATGTTGTATTAAAACTCAACCAGGCAGGAAATTCAACTAAGGAACTCTATAAAATTCTCAACTCATTCACCAATCCTACAGCGTGTTCTCAGCAGATTCTCCCCGCTCAGGGATTATGTGACAGTATAGCTGAGTATTTTGACAAAAAAATTAATCTAATTTACAATCATTTTCCTCAAAATTCTTATCACCTGGATCTTTCTAACTCGAGACCCTCAACTCTAAGAAGTTCTGATAAAGGCTTGAAACAATTTAATGATATTCAGGTCTCTCAGGCTGAAGCCATGCTTAGAGTAGCGAAATCTGGATCCCCCCTTGATGTGATGCTGGCGCATATATTCGCTCTCCTAGCACCTCTCCTGGCCCACTCCATTTGTGATATTCTTAACACTTCTTTATGTGAGGGAGCCATGCTACTTGATTGGAAGGCTGCTCAAGTGCTACCAATTAAGAAGAAAGCTCAGTTACCTGCCGAAGTGCTTTCCAATTATCGCCCCATTTCACTTCTGCCGCTTATGAGTACAATGGTGGAGGGTTATGTCAACACTCAGCTGATGGGTTACCTGGAATCTCAAGGCATCCTTGATCCTTCCCAATCTGGGTTTAGACCCATTCACAATACAGAGACTACCATCATTGGGTTTACTGACCATATTAAAATGGCTTTGGATAATGACAAGACAGTGCTGCTGGTCTTATTGTATCTGACAGCAGCCTTCGATACTGTCTCTCTTCAGAAATTGATTTTTCAACTGAGAGAGGCGGGTTTGCAGGGAAAGGCACCTAATTGGCGCGTTAGCTTCCTAGATCAGCGCACCTATACAATTAATCTGGGTCCCTTCTGCTCCTAAACCTTGAAGCTTACGAAGGGCTCTTGTTTGAGTCCTACCTTGATTAATGTCTATATGGCCCCTCTGGCCAAGACCATTAGGAACTACAGTTCTATTCCATTCTCTTACGCTGATGATACCCAACTACTCCTGTCCCTTGATAAGGACACAGAGTTAGTTGAACAGCGTTTTGCAAAGGGCATGCTAGCCATATCAGCCTGGATAATGGAACACTTTCTCCAACTTAATGCGGCCAAAACCGAAATCCAGCTGTTTGGCTCGGCTCAAGCATCCTGGTCCCCTAAGTGGTGTCCTGCTGTTTTGGGCCCTGCTCCTTCTCCTTCTACTGTGGCAAAAAATCTAGGGGTCCATCTGGATGTATTGTTGTCTATGAGGGATCTAATCATGACTACCGCAGGGAGCTGCTACCATACCCTGAGCCTTCTGAGCAGTGTGTTCCAGTGGCTGCCCCTTTCTGTTCGAAGAACTTTGATTCAGGCTTTGATCATTGGATTATTGTAATGCTCTACTGGCATCTGCTAATGAATCCCTTCTGGTCAGATTACTTATTGTACAGAATGTTGCTGCATGCCTGGCTCTCAAGCCGCCGAAGAGGTGTGGCGCCGCGGCTAGGGCGACTGCCTCCGGAATCTGGGGATCACGGTTCGATCCCCGGCACCGGCGGCAGGTTAGCCCAGCACCATGTGACTCTGGGCAATAGCTTGCTTAATCTTCCTGACGGCCCCCAGCGCCTAGAGACCCTTACGGGTGAGTGTGCGCTTTACAAATGTGGATTATTATTATTATTATTATTATCATACCTCCTCGGGCCGTTGCTAAAACAGCTCCACTGGCTTCCCATCCGTCAGTGGATTAAATTCAAGCTTTGCTGCCTCGCTCATAAAGCTCTCTATGGTACATGTCCTAGCTACCTGGCAGACAAGTTTAAAGTTTATTGCCCGAACCCACTACTGAGATCCGAAGGTAAAGGGCTGCTAGTGGTCCCCTGCTGCAGGAAAATACGAACAGGCAGCAAAACTGTTGCCTACCTTGCCCCGAAATATTGGAACACCTTGCCGGAGGCCTTGCGCAAATGCCCCAGTCTTTTTCGTTTCAGGAAACTCCTGAAGATGGAATTATTCGGGGACTGATCTGTGCTTGTTCTGTACCCTCTCTTCGGTGGCACGGAGATATCCCTGCGGGGTTGATTCCAGTGCTTTATAAATCCCAAACATACATTGTCACAACTACGGACTGGCCTCTCTAGCAGTGGTAGTCTGCCCTGCATCTCCTTTCAGAGACACCATGCATCAGAATGGTGTGTGAGATCTGTGTGGTAATATTGAGAGGCCCACGAGAATCAGATTAGTAGACAACCCCCACCAGAATGCATGAAAAGGAAAGAAAGTGATTATGAAACCTTATTCTGTATTTGCACAATACCAACCAACTTTAACCTTAGCACTCGGCATGATCACTTAATCAAGTTTCACTGTCCATGTTACTCAGTGAACACCCCTGTAACCTAACTTATTGGACCTTTTTCAGGGTTGAAACAACACTGCAAAATGACAGCTGTTTTGTCTTGTTTATAGCAATGACCTGGTCGCAAAAACTGTCTATTGCTACTCCTGTTCGTATCTATGCCAGGGAAGTGTGCATGGGATGAGGCGAAGTTGGTATCACGCAAGCGAATTTTCCATGAATGCCAAAACTGTAATAGTTTTAAATGCTCCTATTGATGCATAGATGTACATTCAACATGAAAATTGCATTGAGATAAGTGTAACCAAGTGGGGATGATCACAACTCTACCAATGGTGAGAAGTGTGATACACTCTGATGGGGACTGGAGCTCCAGAAGGTAACCTGAATCATCGAGTGAAGGGGTGAGGACCTCACAGTGCATTCAGTTCCTATCAAAGAGTTCACTGGCAGCTGTTGGAGATAGGTAGCCTGGAGCAGTAAATGGTTGGGCAATGGACTACTAAAGCACTCGAGAACTTGGTTGCTGTCAGTCACCTTGATATGGGTGCTAGCACAGACAACTGTGAATACCTCTGCTGCTCTGTGAGATCTTGGCTTGGATGATGTTGAGTCTTAGGCCTGAAATCATGTATTGACTCCAGATTTAGGGCACTTTCTGACATTTTAATTTGTGGTGTTGACACTTCCCCCATCATTCACAACGGCGTTGTCCCACTCTTGTAAATAAATCATTTGCTTGTATTTTCTAATTGTATTCCTTCATGGATAACCAGTTCAGAAACACTGTACATGGGAGGAGACAGTGCATTAGAACATTGGTGGTGAGAGCGATAGATAACCAGGAATGTATATCAGGTGGTGGGGAAAAGTGCAATTGAATAATAGTACAAAAAAATCTAATTTTTGCATACTAGTGCATACACAGTTTATCAGGGTTGAGGCCAATGTGTCAGGTAGGTTGAGGTTGAGAGACAGCTGGGACGAACCATTGAGACTACAAATGAGGGACATGGGCCTGAAATCTGGGCCAAGCGTCTGCTTTCCAGAAACTCGAATAGAGGCCCAAACCTTCTATTTATCGGAGGGATTGAAACTATTGCAACTGTGAACCTGCTGAAACTCTACAGCAACCAAGGGATCTTCCACTCAATACTGGGACAGTCTAGTTAATATTGGATGGCAAAATTAGAGAGTTATCATTTTGGGAAGTGTGAGGCGTCAATTGTCAGTGGTTTAGATAGAACATTGAAAGTCCTTCAAGCACTGTTGAATATAAAACGCAAAACAATCAAATGAAATGATAAAATCAGCTGGCAGCAAAAAATTCATTGCTATGATAAGGTTGCTTGTGGTAGGCAAGGGATATTATAGTCAGGACACTGGAATTATGCAATTGGGCGACAGCTGCAATTTTCACATAAATATAGATTTGCTGCATTTGCCACATAATCCATAATCTGCCGCATATCTGCAGATTTAAAAAAACATGTTAGTTCTAGCTCAAACAGGCCAAAAGTTACTAAAAATGCAGCAACACGTATTGCTGCACAGTGGAAGCCCTTTACAAAGCTGGGCTGGTCCCCTTTCTGTTCCTTATTGTTATATTTGGGTATTAAACTGTACTAATGAGTTGCAACCAGTGCCCTGACAGTGTTACCAAGTTTACAAATGAAGCAATGCTAATACAAAATGTGCTGTATTATACCGCATAATTTGGCTTTTCTTGCTGCATAATTTACAAAACCCTGCCACATATTTTGGCCCTCTCCTGCAGCATATTTCCAGTGGCCCTGATTAAAGTGAATTGCTACAAGATAATAAAACAGCAGATCTCCCGGTTGAAATAGAAGGGTCTTTAATTGAAGAGAGCTGATCCAGCCATGTCCCATTCTTCAGATCTAGCTCTTCAACTGCCCGAGTTCGAGATCTAGAACCCGAGTCAAAGACCAGCCTGAAGGTAAGACTGCGAGATAGAGTTCAAAGATAAACATTCGACTTTACATAACGTGATAAAAAGTAGATACAACAGATATACCGCGCTTTAGACGCCTTATGCCAACCTTTGAGAGGATGTGAAAAAAAATGGGTATGCCGTTGAAAGGAGAGTCATGAATGACAGGAGTCCTAAAACGTCCCCATTTATGTCAGAAGGAGCTTTTAATGATATTAATATATGAGATAGTAAGATTGTGAGGATATTTGTACTCCGGCCAACATCCGTGCCTCATGACATTGTCTTCTTTTGTAAATAGGATTAATTAACCCTTTGGTGTATTTATAGAATGTGATTCTTTGATGGATTTATGAAGTACTTTGTAAAACAGTTTTAAACTTAAAACTTTGGAATGTGAAATAAATAAAAAATCTTTTTGGACATGTGAATAAATCGTTGTATCTCTAAATTATCAGAGCCAAACAGCAGAGTTACACAATATTTAGGAGTGAGGTGACGTCTTGTTTTTTTTGTGTTTTTTTACTTTATCAACATTTTGTAAATGACATTGGAACAAATAGTCAACCTGCATGCAAATAAAGTACAGGTATCTTACTACTTGTCGAACCTTTACTATAGCAGTCATGCATACTATTGGCAGATATATATGTTTCACAGCCTAAATACAAGGTTCAATCTAATCTCAGCATTGTGTTAACATTTCAGAGTTTTGTATCATAATACATCTTACCATCATACATTGTTTCGTACCTCTCTGCTAATTTTGATCAGAGCTGCTGTTATGCGTTCAGGTTTTAAATATTATGTAGGGCCATATCTGCTCCCCCCCTCGGCGGCTCCTCACCATGTCTCACTCTATTCTTGTGTAAGAGCGTCCATGTTGTGCTCCTCTTTGTCTTTATTGAGCAGGTAAGTTTTGTACAAGTCCCATAAGTCCCATAAGTTCTTCAGGCGACTACGCGGGGGAAGGATCTTGTTGTAATTTTCCGTTTGTGTACTACAATATACAATGTCTCTTGACCAGCTCTCAACAGTGGGTATCGGGCCGCGAAACGAACAAATCGCCACTCCACGCTTAGAAACCAGCAGCTCCATGTCAACAAAATGTCTGATTGCTTTTGATACTTGCTTGGAGTACCCCAACAGGGCCAGCATGGGATCTGGTGTCAGCGTCATGTCGATAATATCACCCGAGTTTTTGAAAATCTGTACCCAGAAGCCAGCGATTCCGGGACATTGACAGGCTAAGTGAAAAAAGTCCACCCTTTGTGCGCTGCCTGCAGCGATCACACTCTGCGGATTTCGTAGTCCGTACCTATGTAACCTCTCAGATGTGTAATAGAACCTGTCTAGAAATTTGAAATGGACCAGCCTATGTCTACCGTTCAGTGAGATTCTTTTAGTGTTTTCGCAGCAGTACCTCCACGTTGCGTCATCAATATCTGTTCCCAGGTCCATGTGCCATGCCACTCGGGCCTTAGTGTAGTGATTTGCCCTATGCCCTTGAGTCTGCTTGTAAATGTTAGATACTGTTTTAGTCAGGGAGTCGATTTTAATTATGTAAGTGAGTGTGGCTACTTTCGGAGGCTTGGCAAAGTCCCTGCCTTGCATTTCCAACATCACTTGTCGTGTTCTGTGAAACTGAAATCTGTTTGTACCTTTTTTTTGTAACGCATGTAATCCTAAGTCCGTATGTTTTCAACTGGTTCTTATGTAAGTCAAAAATTTGCAAATCTGTTTTTCCGAATGTAACCATCAGTCCTTATGGTTGAAACTGGGTCCTATGTAAAGCGCTATGACACCTTCGGGTAAAGTTCGCGCTATATAAAATCGCATAAATAAATAAATAAATAAATAAATCTGGTGAGCAATGAGGGGTTGCATTGCACTGTCTCCACCTCATCCCACTTTTTCACTGTGCCCTCTGAGAACATGTCCCCTATCGTCGGATGTTTAGCGCGCTTAATGCACGCGTCACCCCCCTATCTTTGCCCGGCGGAAGCCAGGCACACCCATCCAGAGGGGCCAGCGGGGAGTATAGTATAGCTCCGGCTTGTAATTTCAGGAGGTGCTGCCAGGCATTCACTTTTGTGTTAATTGAGTCCAGTATGCCCATTCTCCGGTCGGGTGGGTTAAATAAGAGGGTTGGCAACCAGGAAGGAGAGGCTACAGCTTTTTCTATTTGTATATGGGGGGTGCCAGGAAGACCATGTATCCAGTAGTTGGCATGCACGCTTTGCGCCGCCCTATAGTATAGATCCAGGTCCAGGGCGCCTAGACCTCCCAAGTGGTATGGGAGTGTGAGAATGTCCCACTTCACCCGCGCGTGCTTCCCAGCCAGGGCTAGTCTGATTAGCAACGTTTCGGCAGGACCATAGAAATATAGGTAAATAAGAACAGGAAACGGAGTAGGATCACCATTTTCATAATTGAGATCCTTCCTGCCAACGCCAATGGGAATAGGACCCATTTGTACAGTTGACTTTCAGCCCTGACATCATACCAAATTTAACCACCTAGCATAATACTCGTGACAGTTTAGGTCGGGATCCCTAACATATAGCAATGTGTAGTCTGCATAAGTGGAGATAATCAGCTCGTTTTCCAGAAAGCAGATGCCCGTGTTACTATGATACTTCCATATTGCACAGGCCAATGGTTCCGCCACGAGTGCATATAGAATCGGGGACAACGGGCATCCTTGTCTTGTGCCCCTGGTTTTTCTAATCGGTTCTGTTACCATGTTTCCTATTTTTGTTCTGGCTGTGGGGGAATTGTAGAGGGTTCCCACCATTTGAAGAAAAATCTCACCCAGACCGAATTCATAAACGACCATTCAACAGAGTCGAACACTTTTTCCATATCAAGGAACACCGCAACGGCCTGCACATCTTGCTTTGTGTGTTGAATCGCCCCAAAAACTGTGCGGAGATTATAAGTCAGGTTTCTGCTATGGACAAATCCTGACTGTTCCTGCGCAACTAGTGTCCGCACCAGCGGCGACAAGCGGGCTGCCAGGATCTTGGCGTAGATCTTCGCATCGACGTTTATCAACAGTAGGGGGTGATACGATGCACAGTCAGTAGGGTGTCTGTCCGGCTTGAGTATTGCGACTATTAATGCCTCTCTCATCAAGGGTGGCATTATATCGCTCTCGCTCATCTCTGTGAACAACGTAGCTAAAGGCAGTATAAGCACATCCTTAAACTCCTTATATAAGGCAACTGTTAAGCCATCTCTACCTGGTGTGCTGCCGGATTTCATCCCAGCCAGGGCAGTAACTATCTCCTCTGTATCTAAGGGGCACATTAGGTACTCCTGTTGTGCGTTTGTTAACCAGGGTACCTATATATGTGTCAGATAGTCTAGGATATCAGTCTAATTTTCTCTCCTTTGCAAGCTATATAGCATTGAGTAGTACTGTTTGAATCTGTCTGTGATCACCATAGGATCAGTTAGAGGCTCCCCTTCCTGACGGTCAATTTCCATTACTCCTGTCGTCTCTCGCCTTTTCCTTAGTAGCGAGGCCAGGACAGAGCCAGGGCATTCGCCCTCACCATAAGTGCGGGCCATCACATACTTCAGTAAATGTTTGAGTTCAGCGTCAGCAGATTCGTGATATTCTTCTAGTAGTGCCTCAAAGTCCTTCCTAAAATTATTGTCAGAGCTGGCCTGGAACCTTTGTTCCAGTGTCTGGAGGGAGGTCACCAAGTGCGTGAGGCGAGCGCGGAGTGCTCTCGGAACCCCTGAGTGTTTGGCCATTGGTATCCCCCGGATGTATACTTTAAACGTTTCCCACACAACCGAGAGTACATCCACCGACCCAAGGTTACATTAAAAAACATGTCTATAGCTTCCACAAGCTCTGATGTAAAAACTGAGTCTAGCAGTGAGTATGGGGGAATCGCCATGTGAGGGGAGGGATGTGTCTGTGGGGGCATTCCACCACTAGAAGTACTGGCGAGTGGTCTGAGTAGGTCCTAGGGAGAACGACCCAGTCGCGAGTCTGTTGGTATAGTGGTCTAGAAGCTAGCCAGTAATCGATCCTAGTGTGTAGGTTATGATAGGCTAAGTAATGAGTGTACCCATCCCTCCTGGGATGACGTTCTCTCCATATATCGCAAAGATCCAATTGTGTCATAGCATCTGCAATGGTCCGGGCTGAGGCTGACGTGCGCGCTCCGGCCCACCCAACCTGTCCAGTCTAGGGTCCAAAGTACAATTGAAATCCCCTCCCCAAAGCTGCATGACCCCACCCCCATAGCTCTGCAGTTTCTCCAAGAGCCCTGCATAGAATCTAAGATTATCAAAGTTAGGTCCGTAAACGTTAACTAGTGTTAAGTCCATTCCCTTTCCCCTGCATCTTGAAATGGTGAAGCGACCATCCGGGTCAGTGACTAGTGGTTCCAGTGTTAACTCAGACTTTGGGATACCCAAGTGATCACCCTCCGAGCATGGTTTGTGAATCCCGCCTTGTGTCTGTTGCCCTGTATACCTTTACTACGGAGCATTGGGCTAGACAGGGGCAGGTGCGACTCCTGCAGTAATACTATATCTATGTTATGTCTGGCTAAGTACAACAGTACCTTCCTTAGCTTCCTGTGGTCATTGAGGTCACAGACATTCCAGGTTAGGATGTTTACTTTACTCTGCTGGGTCGGTGCCATGTGTGTTGGTCGGTCTGATCGCTATTCTTGGTGCATATGTTTCGATGACTGTGTATGCCCCCTTTTTGTTAAACAAGCTTTGCATTAATGGTTCAGCAGTTATACCATAACGTTTCCAATCAAACTGTTGACTCTGTGCCCCTTCCCTCCCACGCCAAGCATACCCCAACTGTGCTAAGGCGGAATCCCCCATACATACCCCATGTGACTTGAAACTATCACATCTTGTGCTTCTAACTGCAAACTTAACTCAGTTGAACTTTAAATGGTGGTTCTCACACGCTGGCAAATGTTGCCTCAACCCTCTACAAACTAGACTATAGTAGATTATAGGCTACGAGCTACCCGCCACCTAGCACATCAATTGCATCAGTTTACCTACATAACAATATGAAATTGTTAAGTCCTCCTGCCCCAGAGGTGCAGAATATAGTTCTAGAGGCCCCTTTAATAGCCCGACAGCTCCTATACTGTTGTGCTAACTGCCTCAACACTGTGCAATTCTCTACCACATTTAGTACTCAGCTATTACAGGGGGACAAATATTGTTCTGCTCGTGGTCCAGTCACCCCTTTTTGTACTACACTTAGCTCTCAGGGAGAACATTCCAGCCATTAGTCCTGTTCGACTTTCGCTTGTCTCTCCCTCCTGGCTAGCCGGCTCGTTATTACTCGCTTTATCTCTTGACCACTCCTTCAAAGCTTTCTGTAGCGCTTTAGGGTCCGTGAAAATCCGGGATCTTCACTGTCTGTTCACTCTGAGACGCGCTGGATACAGCATAGTGTAATACAAATTCTGCTCTATCAGTTGTCTCTTTATTTATTTATCATTTATAGAGCGCATCGTATCATCCCCAGGGGGATCTCACGGCGCCTAGGCATGACAGCAAACGGATACCACGAGCAATACCTACCCCTAAAACATCCAGGTCTTCAAGCTTTTTTTAAAATGTGCCAGAGAAGTGCAGCGATGAATCTCTTCCGGCAGCCTATTCCAGTGAAGAGGGGCAAGATAGGAGAAGGCACGTCCTCCCACTCTGGCTTTGTAGATTCTGCAAGATACAAGCAGATTCTGGTTGCTTGACCTGAGGAGACGACCGGGAACATAAGGCATTGTCTTTTTCCTCAAGTTAGCTGGCCCCAGGTCCTGAGTTGCCTTAAACACCAGAGTGAGAAGTTTAAAAACTGATCTTTTCTTCACCGGCAACCAGTGTAGAGCTTGCAACAAAGGTCGGGAGGGGGAGCGTCTGGGTTTGTTCAGGACCATTCTTGCGGCTGTTTTTTGCAGCACTTGGAGCCTTGTGAGCAGATCTTCCCTGGCTCCGACCAATAGGGCGTTACCATAGTCCAATCTGCTCACAATAAGCGCCTGTAAAAGGTTCCTTCTTGATCCTAAGGGAATCCAAGGAAATACCTTTCTTAACATCTTCAGAATTCCAAAGCAGGTACCAGAGAGTGATTTAATGTGATCTTCAAAGGAGAGTTTGCTGTCCAATATCACTCCCAAATTCCTGACCTGCATAGCAGGGGAGGGAGATTCCCCCAACTCTGTGGGCCACCAGTACTGTGACCAGAGGTCCTCCGCCTTACCGAACAGGACAATCTCTGTTTTGCTGGCGTTCAGTTGGAGGAAATTGTCCCCCATCCATTCAGCTATGTTCAACATACACACCCTGAACTTCACTCTGGTGATAGCAGGGTCTAGATCAAAAGGAATAATCACCTGTGTGTCGTCCACGTGGCGCAAATTGTCTGTGAGCTTCTTGTACTTGAAATGTGAAGTCCTGGAATAGCGAAATTGCAGACCCTTTGTATTGTAGTGTTTGCTTCTCCCGAGCGGCCTTCAGTGCGCGTCTCTATCACGATAGTTCAGCAGTTTTGCGATGACAGGTCCCGGCGAACGATGCACCAGCTCCACCATAAACATTCACTTCCCAGCAGCGTCACCAGAAGCTTCTCCATGGGCTGTTTAACCAATAAAATGTGTTTTAAAAAAAAACCAAAAAAAAGCTTCTCCACAAACTGTTCCATATTGCTAATACTGGTTGACTCCTGTAGCCCCGTGATGCGAATGTTGCTTCTGCATGACTGGTCTTCAAGGTCCTCCGTCTTATCTAGTAGAGCCTGGAGCTCCTTCCCCATCTGTTTTTATGTGGTATCAGTTTCTGTCTGGGCCTCCTCCACTTCCGTTACTCTGCGCTCCGTCATGTCTATACGCTCCGCTTGCTTTTCCGAGCGTTCCATCATGTGGTCCATACAGTATAACAAAGAGTCTATTTTGCTATCAATGGTGGACAAGCTCTTTTGATCACCGCCAGCGCTGTGCAAATGTCTACCTTCCCTGGTTTCGGCATGTCCATTTGTGAGTCAGTACTCTCCTCGGACGTGGGCTCCCGCTGTCTGGTCTTTCTTTGTTCAAATTGTAACGTAGTCTGGGTTTTATCTACTTTCCCCATGTTTCTGCTGGTGGTTTGCGCCAGTTCTTTGCCGAAGAGGACTCTGGCTGGATATCGGTAGCGCCGCACTGAGGGTACTATGTGAATGTACCTCCCACTGTACTGAATTACTTTTGTGCTTGACTCTCAGCCCAGTCTTCGTAGATCCGCTTCTGATCAAACTGTGGGAAGGTTTAGGAGATTGCTTTCACAGACTCCGCTTGTCCCCTAGATCTGCTTCACCGTTCGCACGATTAGTCCTTGTAGCTTCTGAGGATTCGCAACCCTTCCTCTCCTAGTCGTAAACACAGCCCAGACGACAGCTGCTGTGGATGTACAACAAGACTTCCTCAGCTCCAAAGATTTTTCACACGTGTCAGGTCCAGTGGCCAGATCGGGTTTCGCTTATTTATTTATTTAAGAAATTTATAGAGCGCACGGCTACCCCCGAGGGGGTGTCCCGGCGCTAGCGACTAAGAGCTCAGAAATAGTAGAAGAGAACAAATTAGAGCGAGGAGAATAGCCAAGTTTTCAGTTTGCGGCGAAACATGGATTCAGTGGGGGCAAATCTCAAATCCAAAGGGAGGTTGTTCCAAAGTCTGGCAGTCAAGACTCCAAACGCTCTGCCGCCCATCCTAGAAAGGCGGAATCGAGGAACAATCAGAAGACGTAAGCTATTAGATCTTAAGGATCTGACAGATTGAGATAGGACAAGCCGCTTTTTCAAGTAACCTGGGCCAGAATCATTAAGGGCTCAAAAAGCAAGTGTCAATATCTTAAATTGGATACGACAGGCAATAGGGAGCCAATGTAGCTCCTTACGGTAGGATGCTACTGACTGACGATAGGGAATGTTGCCAATCAATCTCGCCGCCGCGTTCTACACGATCTGCAGACGCTCAATTTGGTACAAAGGAGCACCAGCATAGAGACTGTTGGCATAGTCTAAATGGGAGGTAATTAGCGCATGGACAACAGTTCTACGAGCATCTAAAGGAAGGTATGGAAGGATCTTTCTGATCATACGAAGTTTTGCAAAGCATGCAGAAGTAACCTTGTTAATTTGGGGATTGCAGGAGAGGGTATTGTCAAACTGGAAGCCCAAATTGCGTACTGTTAGAGCTGGGATGGGCGGGGGGTCAAGCACTGTCGGCCACCAAAGGCTAGAGGGCAGCGCGGTTTTTTGATTAAAGAACAGTACCTCCGTCTTATCGGTGTTAAGCCTGAGATGATTGGCAGTCATCCAGGAGCATATGTTGTTCAGGCATTGGCGAAAGTTGGCTTATGCTGGTATTAGGTCTTGCCTCCAGCGCTATACCAGGCCAGGTCCTGTCCAATATGCTGTAAGCCCCGCGCCGACACAGCGCTCCGCTACGTCGTCTTCCGCAGTGCCCGGCGGAGGAAGTAGGTCCAGGCGTCCGTGCAGGTCGCACTATCTCGCCATGGGTGCACTCAACCCAGGAGATCTCTGCCCGCTGTGAGGGGGACCCACAATTCCTTCGATAACAGCGATGTGTGTGGGCATCCGCACTCCATCTCTTTACCCCCAGCTGTGTCAGGCTGCCTCCACAGGAGACCACAGGCTCCCGGAGACACTTCTCAGTCCTCGCTCGATGTCGACCCTCCGTTCCGCCAAATACCCCGGAGCCAAATCGGGTCAATGAACGGAGGCCCCAGGCCAGGCAGCACTTCCGCTCTCGGAGCACTGGCCCGCCCGACAGCTTGTTCACTATTCTGGTATTCCGTCTGTCTCCAGCTTCGCGAGAGCTGCGTCACACCTGCCGATGTTCGGTTCGCTTCAGCCGCAGACCCAGCTAATCGATCTGTGGCGTGGCTCCGGACGCCGGATGATTCTGGTGAGAGGGCCCCCGAACCCACCGCGTTGCTCGTCTATGGGGCAGGTAAGCCGCAAACACCGCCAGTCTGCAGTGCACCTTGTTTTCTCTATTCTGGTCTCAAGCCAATCCGTCCTCTGGCGTCACCTCCTTGCAGCCACGTACATGCAACTCCTCTTCGGCCTTCAGTGCAGGGATGCCGGCTGCAGCTCCGGATCACGAGATCGGTGGATTCTCGCCCTCTCCAAGCCCCCCCAATTGGCTCAACCCGCAGGTTATGAGTTCCAGTTCGTTCGTTTTCGTAGGTTTGACAGCTAGCACTGCCCTGATGCAGGATTATTTGCAGATGTTGTGGTGGTTAGCTGGAGCTCTCAGGCTAGGCAGCCATCTTGGGATAAGGCAAGCTCCGCCCCCAAGGTGACGTCTTGTTAACTAACCCACCCGAAGTTATTGAGTCACACTAAGATAAAACATTCTGCCTACCTTTACTTTAATTTTACAAAATGGCACTGCTCAAGTCTTATGATACCACTATAGACAGCCATTACCATAATTATAGAATGTTGTACACTATGAAACTTAGCCAAGGAAGTATGTCATGAAACTGTGACTGTGAGTACCATTTTTCTATTTATTATTGAGACATCCCCTTCCAGACGGGCGAGAACCCCCCAGGGACTCCCAGGACGTTGCCAAGTGCACCTTACCCTCTTTATTTACACACAGTAGCCACTTGTTGGTGCAAAATGGCCGCAGTTGTATTCACAAAACCAGTATCATCAGAACAAAATCATTTATTATTACACACTTCATGCACGTCTGATATTGTTAACACTATTTTGTTTAGTACATTGTCCTGAGAGCACCCTCTGACAGTGCCTAGAGTGATAGCCTCTCCTTCTGATGGGCGTCTAGCACCTATGCAACCCCTAGGCTTCACCTTGCTGCTGAGATTTTTGTGGACGCCCCTTGTGCCTGGCCTGGGCTGCAAGTGCTGTGTCTTCCCTGTGCTGACCCCTTTACTGACCAATTGCCAGATCCCAGTGCCCTTGCTGGAAGACATCCCAAGAACATGCACTTGAGTGGCTCCTCTTTCCAAGCTATTGCACTCATCCTCGCTGTTCTTCTGTGCTGTCTCCGTCCATGCCCCCTTTCTAAATTTTGTGGCTGCGACACCTGCATCTCTGGTGTGGGTGGGTGTGCCAATTTTATAGGAGCACACAGCACATGAAAGACTGTGCTGCCACTTGCCCTCTTTAATGCCTTGCTGAACAAAGGCCCTCCTTGTGATTGGGCCTTTGGTATGCCAACCGCCAATCGCAGTATCCACTTTTCACGGGCTTATTGACCTTACCGCCCCCTGGGTGCCCGCCCTCGGGAGGCGTTCAACGGAGGCCCCTATCTGGTCTGGCTGCACCTCCCCGGCCTGTGAACAAACCCCTCCCAGATGTGTGAGAACCCCCTGGCGGCTCCCAGGCCATTGCCAGGTGCCCCTTACCCTCTTTAGTTACACACAGTTGCCACTTATTGGTGGAAAATGGTCACAGTTTTTTTCACACGTATCATTAGAACAAAATCATTTGTCATTACACTCTTCGTACACATCTGATATTAACACTATTTTCTTTAGTTCATTGTCCTGACACACCCTCTGCCAGCATCTAGAGCAATAGCCTTTTCTTTTTATGGGTTTCTAGCACCTATACTACTCCTAGGCTTCACCTTGCTGTCTAAATTTTCGTGGGCGGCGGCCCTTGTGCCTGGCCCGGGCTGCAATTGCCATATCCACCCTGTGCTGAACCCTTTACTGACCAATTGCCTGATCCCCAGTGCCCCTGCCATAAGGCATCCCAAGGACACGCAACTGTGCGGCTCCTTTTTCTAGGCTATTGCGGTATTCCTAGTTGTACTTCTGTGCTGTCTCCACCATGATGCCTGTGTTTTTATAACCTCAGGCAGCTCTCCCATGCTTCTGCCAGTCCCTCCTAGCTGCAAGTCAGTGGCTCAAGCACTCCCACTATGTTCAATAGGAACAGGTTCATACCCCTCCAGTCAGGTGGAATCCGTCTGCCTCGTAGTACCCCTGGGTTTTGGATTGATGAGCCTGTGTTATACGAAGCCCCATCCATTACCTTACCCATGCCTTAGCTATCGATGTATATTCAACTTTTGTCTGGTCCCTTTCACTGCTTCCTGTTTCAAAGCTCCCCTCCATTCACAGCTTGCTATGATTTCTGACCAAATCAGCTCTGCCTGGTAAATGAGCATGTCAAACGCCGAGAGGCCGGAAATCATGGTCCCTAGCAGGTCCCTCCACCCAGGGCTGGCCAAGTCGTTTCCCTATAGTTGTACTTGCGCAATAATCAGGCCACACCGAAGTCTTTAAGCGTAAAAGTCCATTTATTAGGACCAGGCTACATAACAAACAACAACCAAATAAACATTATTCAACAACAAACCCCCCAACATCAACTCAACCTCCATACATTCCAGACTCACCTACTATTCCACTCCATGACCCATTCCGTTCTTCATCCATTTCTTCAGATCTCTCTTATCATCCTCCCCTGTAGCACCCGGCATTACATTCATGCCACCAGTCCCCCCATCATTCACTCTCCCCCCCCCCACAAGGGGTGGGTATGCCCGCTAGTGACTCCCCCACCCCTCCCAAGTACCGCCAACCCGCAGCCCGTCCTAAACTGGCATGCTCTGCCAACCCTACCCCAGAACCCTAATAACTGTAGGGTGGGTGGGTGGCCTTTCGAAAACGTTCCCCCACCCGACTATGCCAGAATGCAGGAAGAGGAAGTCACCCTCCTCCCCTGCATTCTATAACCCCTCTTTAGAAACCATATAGTTGTCAGAGCATGATGTAGCTTCATATAGAACAACCCTAATGAAGATTTTTACATTGCTCCTTCAAATATGTACAATTTACACTTGCAAATGCACCTAAAGTCAATGTTCTCATGAAATAAGACATAAGAGTTAAGACCACCACCTGAGAAAGCAATCATAAAGATAAAGAGATTATTGAAATGTTTTTTAAAAAATTGAATGGTTCATGTCAGAAAAGGTGAGCTAATCTATGTCATATAATGTAAACCGCTTTTAAGGAAACCGTGTGTCTGTGTGCCCGAGGGCACTGATATATTCTCGGTTAGTTACCTTATATTGAGTCAAATGCCGAGAGGCCGGAAATCATGGTCCCTAGCAGGTCCCTCCACCCAGGGCTGGCCAAGTAATTTCCCTATAGGTGTACTTGTGCAATAATCAGGCCACACTGAAGTCTTTAAGCGACTTGTGCTTGCTGGAGTTGCGGCAGACCCTCCTGCCCCAGATTGGGCGGGCCGCGGTGGAAAGCACCGGTAAGTAACCGGCAGACCGCTGGCAGTGTGCGTGGACGCCGACGAGTGCGTACATGCCATCCACTGCATTCACTGTTCCTGATCGATTTCCCCCCACGGCTTGTCTGGGTTCACACTAACCCGGGCCCGGAACTCCTCATCAGAACTCAACCAGGCAAACTCCCCAAATTGCAACGGAGCTTTCCTTTTAATATCCATATACTTCAAAAGTAAGTGAGAAAAGCTGATGTCCAATTTTCCATATTCACCGGCACCCTAGGTCTCCTTGTCAGCTCCCCTTCTTCCTCCTTAGAGCCCTCCTTCGACTGTACCTCCCTGTGCATCAACTTGAACACATCTATGTATTCATGTTTCCAAATCCTGTTCTTAATCTTCCGATAAATGGGAGCCCAGCGGCATAGCCAAACCCACATACGGCAGCTTTTTCTAATGCTTGTCCTCACCCATCTCACCCTTGCCCTCCTTCCCCTCTGTCTTGTCAGTCTGGACCCCTGCCGTCGACACGGCTTTACCTGTGTCTGCCTTGGCCGTGTTAGGGTCTGTTCAACACAAAGAGCTTGTCCCTTCTCCTTGCATTATTTCTTGCGTGGAATCTGAAGTGCACTGTTTATCCTCTCCTCCCATACATGGTAGTGATTCTCTCTTAATTTATAGGTATATAATGACTCATTGTATATACTGAAACATTGCCGCTTTGGAAAGAATGATATTGTCTGCAGAAATCGCTCGTATGTTATAAAGCAATATGTAATGGTTTTGCCAAGGTTTGTTTATTCAGTTACAGGCTTGAAGAGAATCTTTGGTTTCCATTCATAATGAAACGCTGCACGTTTTCTAACGAACATCCCTTCAACGTGCAGCGCGTGTGAGCCCTACCCGCTCTCGCCTATAAAAGCCCCCTCCGAGCGCTGGCAATTGCTTGTGCTCGTCGGATGGGTCCCGCTTACCTGAAGATCCCCCCCCCCAGCGTTGTCCTCCAGGTTCTTGTTCCTCGATCCATCATGGAGCTTTTTCCTGCTTTGGGCTCCCGGTCCAGCTCCGACATCGTCCCCTGTGTTTTCGGCATTCCAGACTTCCGGTCCCCATGCAAATCGGAACAACCTACAACAAAAGAAAAAGAGAAACAAAGAGTAATGTTAGCGCGCTAACGCTGCATCAATAGTGCAAGTAAGTGATAAAACTTTCTTTGAAAAGGAACATTACAGAACTTCGTGAAAGGTAAAAAGCACAGACTATTTCTTGGGTTTTCTTGGCACATAGAAGACGGTATTCTGAAAGGAAAGACTACCTTCTTTGGACTCGGCTCTGATGTAAGACATTGTATCCATGGAACATTCTCTTAAAGTGGGACATTGAAAGAGACACGGATACTTACGTTGAGACATGAATATTTATGTTTATGTTTATGTATATGTATATTCAGAAACGACTACAGAGGACAAAGTTATTGGAATAATAATACAGGATGATTGAGAAGTGAGTAGTAATACAGATTTCCTACTCACATGCATGTTGTGAATTCGATTGTGTAACAGATATTAAGTATTGTTGTTCTTTCTTTTTTTTCTTTTTTTTTCGTTACAAAGAAAATCCAATTACAATGTGTACATCAATTCCTTTTTTACCTCCCCCCACCCCGGCACCATACTATACAATCAGTACATTCTTCCCAATTCGGGTCAGGCCAAAATAAATGTTTTGAAAATGAAGAATAAAAAAAATAGAAAGAAAGAAAGACAATACCGAACAGATGAGAAAAGAAGAGTAAAGAAAAGAGAAAAAGAAAAGGCAACAAAAATCTTTATATAATCAGTGGCATCTTGCTGAACATTGAGGGGGAGGCTCTGGGAAATACCAGACCCTTAAGCCCTTTTTAATTTTGTACCCCCTCCATCCAATTTCTCACCTGTTCCCAAACCGCCAATCAATTTTTCCTGGCACGTTTACCTTTCTTTGCGTAAATAGCCATTTCTAGCTAGCAAGTTGCAAGCAATCTGGCCTGCCATTGTGCGAACGAGGGCGGAACCTGATCTTTCCAATGGGCTGCAATACAAATCCTATAGATAGTCATTGCAACAAAGATCAGAGGACCCCCTGCCCGATTGCTAATATCCAACCCCAGTAACACCATAACCGGAGATAGATGTATATCTTGTCCTAGAACCACCCCTATAAAAAATTGGATTTCATCTAAGAGTGGTTTCAGCTTTGGGCAGGTGGCGAACATATGTACCTGATCCGCCGAATACTCTAGACACCTAGGACACAAGGTGCCGCTCCCAATTCCCCACTTTGCAATTCTACTAGGTGTAATGTAAAGAAAAAACCCCGTCTTATAAAATTGTGCCTGCAGTTTAGCTGACAGTAAGAATTTGTGAGCTAGGGTTAATGCAGAACGAAAGACATTCTGACTAATGTTCAATTTTGTTTGCCATTTCAAGTCTACTTTTTCCAAATCATCAGCTATTTTATCATTCAGGCTGGAGTAGATCGCTCATATTCGTGGTGGGTTAATCATCTGTAGTCTATCAATAATTTCTATTTTATCAAATCTAGCTGGGCCACCAGTCTTATGATCTAAGAAGTTTTTAACCGCGTAGTAATGAAAAATCTGATTTTCCTCAATTGGGAAATGTGTCCTTAGCTCCGCGAGGGACCAGGTCCCCTCCCGGTTAACCAGATCCCCCAACTTAGCTACCCCAGCATTGTACCATCTGTGAAGATATGAAAAATTAAGGGCAGCATTGGGTTATCCCTAGTTGGAGGATAATAGTTTAATCTGCCTAGCCCGAAAAGTTTCCGGACCTTGCAGAAAACCCGGTATGCATTTTTCAGGGATTTGAACCGGACCCGTTTAAAGTACCCAAACTCAAGCTGTCTCCAAAGGCATCCCTTAGTTTTTTCCCCCAGTAAAACCATGTAAGGGGAGGGTAGCCCAGGATGTGTCTGGCTGCTGCTATCCTGTAATAAGTAAGGACTATATTGTAAAACCGTTGCCCAATAGTACAGCCTAAGATTTGGCAGCACCCAGCCCCCTTTTTCTTTGGGTAAAGACAGCAATTTGTAAGATCTTCTTGTATTTGAATATGACCAAATAAACTGGCAAAAAATGTGCTCAAATATCTGGAGGATTGCGTTACTGAATTCTATAGGAATTGTTCTGAAGAAATATAATAATTTTTGGAAAGAAGTCATTTTTACCACATTGCTCCGTCCAATTATGGTTAGATGAAGATTGTCAATTTTTTTCAATTCTTTTTTTGTATCTGCAGCTAATGGATTCAGATTCTGTTTGACTATTAAATCTAAGCTGGCCGCGATACTCACCCCCAAATATTTGGCTTTGGTTACCACTAAGCTATTAGTCCAGTATATGTTTTCGTTTAGAATTATTTGCGTCTTTGTCTTGTTCAAGGCATACCCTGAAATGTTCCCAAATTCCAGTGCTTCGCTTTCCAGGGCCTTAATGGCATTTTCGGGGTCAGGGGTCACAATTGCCAAATCATCGGTGTAAGCCATTACTTTGGTGCTTATACCGTGTCTGACATGCGCGGGAATTTCGACGTTTGCTATTATTTTAGTGATAAGTGGGTTGATATAAAGAGCAAACAAAAGCGGGGAGCAAGGGCATCCCTGCCTTGTTCTGCGTGAGATGTTTATAGGTTCTGTCAAATTTCCATTGATCATAATTTGAGCTTTAGGTGCTTTGTAAAGCGCCAGAATTGTATGTAGCATATTGGGGCCAATACCAGCACGTTTTATCACTTCCCATAAAAATAGCCAGGAGACCCGATCAAACGCTTTTTCAGCATCTAGTAAAATTAAAGCGATCGGGTCTCCTGCTACTTTTGCAGCATCGAGCAGCATGATTGCTCTCCGCACTTGTTCAGTAGTTCCTTTTTTGGGTATAAATCCATGCTGCCAAGTATTGTTGTTTTTTCTTAAGGTAGAACATTATTTTCATCTCAGAACAATCCAATCTGGTGAATAGAAAGACCAGACACAGAGAGGTACTTGTTTATTCATGCTGTGTTAGAGACCATTCTTAGAGTAAGAAGGACAATACTTACATGTAAGAAGGGAACAGTAATATATTGTTTGTATCGATGTTTTTGCTAGGTATTACAGCCAGCTTACGTGTATCTCCAGAAGACGCAATCTGAGGAGCTGTGTTATCTCTCTTTTGTTATTTTATCCACTTCCGCCTTCCCTTGAGCTTCTTTTCGTTACACACTTTTTCAGTTCAGTGCAGTAGGATCAGAGGCTTAAGGGAGGGTACGAACTGTCTTCAAACTTCCCAACAAGAACCATCTGGATATTCAGGTGAGCTGGGTCTTGACAGGCCGTCCCCACTTGAGACCCAATATGCGCTGACCCCCCGCATCCCTCACTGACCCATCGCCCACACCCACCGACCTACAAGCCTTCTTTCTCCCTCCTTTTGGCCCCTCCTACCAAGCCGGCCACCAATTTCCCACACCTGTCAAGGGTGTCTGTGTCTCTCCCGACCGACCTCTCGAACTTCTGGCATTTTTGGTGTCTGCTTTCGCCTTGCCTTTCTTCTTCTGCAAGGCCTGTAAAACACCAAAATCGCTGTTGATCCTCACCCCCGTCCTGTCAACGTCATCCCTCACCTCTCCGTCCTCCAGTTCATCACTCTCCGTACCATAATCCACTCTCCAACACAGGTTCATCCTCCACAGGCTTCCACATAACTTCCCTCACCGCCCTCTTCACACCTTTCTTCAACATTGCACCATCACCACACTCCCGCTCCACACACGACGCCGGTGCCCACTCCCGCGCTGGAGGGAAGGCCGCCGCGGACCCCCCTGCTGCTTCAAGTCGGCGTCCAGAGGCCGTTTTGCACCCGCCGTGCCTCCCACCCCTCTGCTGACTTCCGTCAGCTGGGATCCTCCCCTACCCCCCAGGTTGCTCCACCCAGGCGGGCTCCGGCACCGTCAGGCCTCACCGCCGTCGTGGCTGTCCCTAACTACTACTGCAGTCCCACTCTGCCCCCTGTCAGCTCCCTCCTGGCCCTGTCCTCCCTCTGTTTCTCCTCCTGCTCTGCCCACCGCTCTTCCTCCGAGGTAGGCGTGGGGGGCCCCACCGCCTCCTCGTCCCAAACCGCCTCTGCCCTGGCCGCCTCCAACTCAGCCCACCGTGCCTCCGATTCCTGCACTAAAAGGCGTTGCTCCCGGATCCTGTCCTCCAGCTGCAAGACCTCCCACCTGGGGAGCAATGGGGGGGCAATAGCCCCGAGGCCCCACGCCCTGCATATGTACCCATGGCGTACTCCTGCCCCACTGGTTAGCACCCCCCTTTCCCCTGACACCTGAAAAAGCCTGCTGGCCCTCTGGGGCGTCCCCCAGACGTACTTGGGTGCTGACGCCTGAACCCCTAGAGAGGTCCATGGGAGCGTCCTCTCACTGGCAGCCAATCTCCTCACATGCTGCCTCACCCCCATTGCTGAGCACCTCTACTAGGTCAGCAGCGGGGGGTAATGTAACACACCCTCCCTCCCCCTGCCCTGACGCCTGCTGCCTGGTAACTCTGGCCGATTCCATACACCTCGAGGGCCCCCCTTCCACCCTCAGCTGCCAAACCCTTCTGAGCGCGCCGTGAAGCAGGAGCGCCGCGCGCTGCCTCAGTCTGCAGGAGCCCACCCACCGGCGTCTCGCATTCCTCCAGGCACAGAGGCAGGCCCTTACGCTGGCCCCCGAGCACTGTTCTCTGCTTTGCCACACCATGCCCCCTGCCTGCCACACCTCTCCCCGGCGGTGGTGGCTCGTCCATACATGCCACCACTGCCACTGAAATACCCACCGAGGCCGCCCTCGGGGCTCGCGCGAGCCCCACCCATGCCTCTGAAGGACCACCCGGCCAGAGGAGATCCTCCCGGCCAGCCCGCCCCAGCACCCTCAGAGCCTCCCTCACCTGTTCGGCCGATACGTCGGCCACGACTACTGCAGCCTCCGCGAAACACACTCCGCCGCTTCCCGACCAAGCACCACCGACCAGTGGGCCCCACAGCAACTGTCAGACACCGTCCTTAATAGGCCCTAACTGCTCCTACACTTTCCTTAACCTTTCGAAAACTTTCCCCCACCCGACGATGCCAGAATGCAGGAAGAGGAAGTCGCCATCCTCCCCCTGCATTCTTATACCCACCCTCAAACCACACCCCTCAAGGCTCAAGCCCCAGCCTGGCCCTCCCAGCGCGAAAGACCCCGGGGGAAGACTAGTCAGCGACTTTCACTTCCCCCGGGGCCCAGCATACTACTGGGTCCAGTTTCCCCAACTGTTGTAGCCCTCTCTGGGAGGTGGGTAGCAATTGTTCCTATCTAATGCCCGGGCTGTCCTTCCACATCACAAATGTATTGGGCAGCTGTCACTTGCCCCCTTTAACGCCGTGCTGAACAAAGGCCCTCCTCGTGATTGGGCAGTTTGTACGGCGCTCACCAATCGTGGTGTCTGCTTTCCGCAGGCCTATGAACCTTCGATGCCCCCTCCCCACCACCCCCTCAGGTGCCCCCCGTCGGGAGGCGTTCAACGTGGGCCCCTATCTAGCCCAGCTGTGCCTCCCCTGCCTGCAATCATTTTTATTGATCCCACTGAAAGCAAACACTATTTGTTGTCTTTTTTTTTTTTAATATAGTTGGGAGGCAGGCCAGATGATTGGCTCTGGCTTGTCTCTCTCTCTCATTTAAATCAGAATGCTGGGCCACGGCACTGCCCTCTCGCCTCCTTTGAGCACTTTAGTGAAGAAAAAAGCATAGCTCATACTGTTAATTGAAGAGCTGTTTTGTAGCACAGCATGTACGTAAATCAAATCCTAAATGTGTCTTTCCCCTTTCAGTGAAATTAAAGTTAAAAACAAACAGAGAACAATAAATTGAAATATATCGCATGGACAGCGGCTGAGCTGCGTTTTACAAATCTGTGTCCCTGAGGGCGGGTAAACAAAAAGCCAACTCCAAAAGGCCTTCATTGACACTACTGTCTCGTCAATGTATTTTTGGACTGTTCTGGGGTTCTGCGTTTTCTTCACATTTAACTTTGTACTGTGGGGATAACCCCAGGTGCATTTTAATCCATAACATTTGCTAGTTTTATAAACAACCATTACTATTTGATGGCTTTCATTAAATCACAACAGGTTTACCCATCTTGTTTCTAAAAATACTTACTATAGAGCTAATTTATTTAAGTACCTGGATTCACCTTTAAGGATATGGTCAGGCTTCTTGGTCCTGACCCAGAATACTACACACAATTTCTTATTGCTTATATCTATTAAGCCAATCTGTGTGAAAACAGGCTTTTTATGGGTGTCCACCCACTTTTTGCCCCCATTTGGACTACTAGATGCTGGTTTTCAACTCTGAAAGTGCACTGGAGCCTGATAACCAGGCCCCAGTGCCAGTGCTCTCTCCCTAATACAGATACAAGTGATTCGGTAACACTAATTGGCAAGGTCTTTACCCAGGGGTACCCAGGTCATGGGAGGTAGAGTGACCACCAGGGCCTGAAGCACTGGTTGTGCCACCCTAAATGACCCAAGTAAACAGATGACAGGAGTCCTGCGATTGCAGACTTCATGAGCAGTGCAAACTGCTCAAACTTGACTTTGCCCTCACCATGTGTGGCAAGCTCAAGGCACTATTTTTAGTATATGCCAGTCACCCCTAAGATAGGTACTGATCCCAGGAGGCAAGGTCCATTATATTAATATTGTAAACATATAAGTGCAAGCTTATATGTTCCTATAGTAGCCTCTTTCAAATTAATGGTTACTGTACGTGATCAGCGGGCCATAGGATAACATAAGCTGGCACCTGGGCACTACCGATGTTGCCAGCTCCATTATGGTACCATTGAATGGGCCATGTTTTGTATCAAAAACTTACTTCATCACCCCTGACAAGATCCCCATTTCAGAGTTGGTGCGATATGCACCCAGGTGGCTACCTTAAAGGTTGTCTACCTGGTTATCCCAGCCTTTCCTGTGCCCTGGTTGACAAGCCCCCAGCTGCTGCCGGCAAGACAGGAATCTGATCCCCTGCCAGGAGGAATGAACTCTCCCAGGAGTCAGAAACAAAGGCCTCTAGCCATGCCAGGAATTGCTAGTGAAGTGGCACATCAAGGCGGTGAGCTTCAAAGCTTAAACCGTTTCTGCTATGCAACCAGGTTGCCTCCCAAAGGAGAAAACAACCATCCTTCTGCCCCCTGGGCAGGTGGGAAAAGTATGTAGTCAGGAGGTGTATTCCCCCAGAAGGCTAGCCACAACCCTAGTGTGGGCTATCTGGTCTGTACAGCCAAACAAGGTTTCCGCCATTTTAAAAGTGACTGAATAGAGGGTTCTGAATAGCAAACCATGGATGTGGTCACCGTAGGTGCAGATTAACCGCTAGAGCTAAAAGACCATTGGTTACTGTGAGAAAGTGGCTCTATATATACTGGACAATAAGGCAGTACAGTGTGTATAGAGTCCACAAACCCCAAAGGTATAACAGAGGTTAAAGTCAGAGCTGACCTTACTCTCCAAAGTGGTAGCTTGGTCGAGCAGTAAGGCAGTACCAGAGGACAGTGTAAAGCATTTGTTGTACACACCTAGTCAGCAAAAGGTTTCACACACTCAAGAACTGAACTCCAGGCCAATGGTTATTATATCTTCAGATATAGGTGTTTTATTTTTAGAACGGACAGTTATAAAAATATACTTTTCGAGATACGAGTACTCTCATGTAAATACTTTGCAGAGGACCAATAAGTTTGTACACACAATAATTACAGGATAGCTAATAAGTAATACAGTTCTGACACACACTTTAGCATTGAGCTCAATGGGTTTTTCATAGGAAAGTACAGTAGATTACTTTATGGATTACTTTGGTAGTTCCAGGACTAAAGATCTTAAATTCAGTCCTGGGGTCTAAGCTGAAACCAGATTAGCAAAAACGTTTTAGTTACTGTGATGAATTTTCCTGAATATAAAGCTGTTTTAAAAGTTCACACTTAGAAACTTTTCAAGATGATTCTGACAATGTTATCCAATGGGAGGAAATTCAGGTTACAGGTAAAGTAAGATTGCGTTACTTTTGTAACCCAGCACTAGTCTCCAAGGGCTAGCACTGGGGGCTTAACTCAAAACAGGTAGGTAATTGCGTTTCAGTATTATGTACGATTTTTAAGAATATTTGCAGTTTTCAAAAGTAGACACTTGGAAGAAATTTCATAGAAAAGCAGACAATGGGTTCCTATGGAGAAAATACAGGTTACTAGTAAACCCGCTAGGGATTACTTTTGCGGTTCAGTACTGGGCTGAAAGGTACAGTACTGGCTTCTCCCCTGATCACATGTGAGTATCTTCGAATTCGGATTTTGGCTGATTTTATAGGAATATTTTCAGTTTTCAAAACTTCACACAGAAGATTTTTGAGTCAAAAATGGGTCAATGTTATCCAATGGCAGGTAAGTGAATTACCGGTTTCCAGGTGAGTACTTGATTGGTGAAGTTAGGGTTCTGGGCCTAGACTCAAGGATCCCCCAGGGTCAGGGGAGTACAGTTAGTTCAGTCCCAGCGGCACAGGGGCGGCAGGGTGCAGAGGTAGGTAGGCCCAATGTTATCCAATGAGGGAAGGGGGCCTTCGGTTGGTGGCTGCTGGCTAGCAGGCCACACGGCTCTGGGAGTTGGGCTCCTGGTCACTTGCTCTGGGCAAGGGGCGAAGTAGGATAGGGCAAAGAGGTCACAGCCAGCGGCACTCGGTCGGCTGGGTGCAGGGTGCTTTTGAGCCGTCGGGCGCTCAATGTTATCCAAAGAGGATCTTGAAAAAGGAACAAAGGCTGCAGACTCGGGGGCGGTGACTCTCCAGGGGCGACCAGCACTTTGAGAGGTAAGTTGGGATCTTGGAGCACAGGTAGGTACCCCAAAGGGAGGCACAGGGGGCCGCGGGGCGCCGGGTGCAGGGGTGTCTTTGGGGGTCAGAAAAGCTTACCCTCGGCTGGTCGCGGTTGGGGTGGCCCCTGGTTCTGAGTCTGCAGGCGTCGGCTGGTTCGTCGAGGAGAGTTTTTGGGCACTGGACTTCGGGTCCCAGTCGCCAGGGGGACGTCCTCGTGGTCTTGGTTCAGGTTGACCCGGCCCGGGCTCGGCTGGTGCAGAGTGGGCTGGTCCGGAGCTTCCTGGTGAGCACCAGGTGGGTTGTTGCAGCAGAGCCTCTGCTGATGGGAGTCCCAATCTTCGAGAGGGTCAAGGCAGGCAGGTCCTCTGGGTGTCCCAAGGTTGCTGTCCGCGGAGGTCTCCGGGATTAGGCAGAAGCAGGTTCCAGGATCAACAGGCCTGTAGGGCTGGGGCCAAGTCAGTTGTTGTTGTCCTGTTGTTAGCAGCTGTGCGGCGAGTCTTCTTCTTCTTGATCTTCTTTCTTCTTTTGATATCGGGATCTCCGGAAGGAAGGTTCAGGGAGCCCCTAAATACTAAATTTAGGGGCGTTACAGGTAGGGCAAGGGCAGGGACCAATGGGTCCCTGTCCTGGGGTGAGTACACCCCCTAGCCTGCTCCTCTCCTGTGGGAGGGGGGCAGGAGCCTAGCTTGGATTTGGCAGGACTCCCCATCTACAAGATGGCCGGAGCCCGGGGTCGTGCTTCACCTCGCCTCCTCCACCTGAGGGGTGGAGTTGGCACAGGTTGGCGCACCCCCCTTCCTGACGTGGTTTTTCCCGCCAGTCTTCCCACCAGATTGGGGATAGGACTGGTGGGGGCTGGTTGCTGGGTACAGCAAATGGTCTGGAGAAACTCTCAGAGGCGGTATGCCTTTGAAGCTTCCCCCTGTACATCCTGGGGGAGGAGACATAGCACCTCGCCCAGGATGTGCTTTGTTGCAGACCCAGGAGAGCGGGGGGCTCTCCACCCAGGGATCCAGCAACATGTCTGCTGTGTGGCAGCCTCTGCAGCCCCTCAGCCCAGACGTGGATTGTAGGTTCGGGTTTTGGAGGGCATCTCCGAGATGCCCTCTCGTGCATGTTCAATTAAATCCCATACTGGCATCAGTGCGGGTTTAATGTGCTGAGAAGTTTGATACCAAACTGGTCAGTCTTCAGTGTAGCCATTATGGTGCTGTGGAGTTCGTAATGACAACCTCCCAGCACCATATACTCTTAAATGGCATCACTGCACTTACAGTGCCCAGGAATGGTCCTGGGTACTGTAGGGGCACATGGCTCATGCACCTTTTGCCCTCACCTCTGGCATAGGGCACCCAGCTAGAGGGGTGTCTGAGGTATGCCAGGGCAGTGGGTTCTGTGGGCATGGCACACAGGGATGTGTGCCATGTCGACTCTTGTTTTAGTTCTGTACTTAGGCACTCAGCCTGCAAAGGCAGGGTGTGGGTACCAGGGTACAGGGCCCCTGAGGGTGGCACAATCAGTGCTGCAGCCCTTAGGGGTCTTCTCTGGACACCATGCCCTAGGTACCTAGGGTACCATTTACTAGGGGCTGACAGGGGCCAGAGATGCCAATTGGGTATTTTGTTTCAGCATAGTTTTTAGGGAAGGAACACAGACCCTGGGTACCTGATTCGCAGGGACCCAGGGCACACTCAGTCAAAGCACATCAGCAGTTCAGAAAAAAAGTGGGGGCATACCAAGGCAAGAAAGATGGCACTTTCTCACAGTTACTTTCACCCACACCCCTAGAATCCCCAAATCTAGGATTTATGGGCCTCCTCGGCACCAGAACCTCAGTGCTGATTCTGATTGCAACAGAAGACAAAGAAGAGACCTGAGTCTGCAACTACATGATCTGCACAAAACAAAAGTGCGATAGTCTGCCTGTGGCAACCACCCTGCACCAGTACGACTGAGACTCGTCCCGGACTACAGGACAGTTTCCTTAGACAGCAGGATCACTTTGAGAGCCAAAGGCAACTGCACACTCCCTTGGACTAGTAGCACAAATCCCCTGCAACCCGCAAGTAAAAAACAACATCCCAGAACCAAAGAATCACTGGCCATCAGGCCCTCTGAGGGAAAGCCCACAAGTAGCAAGTTTCAGGTGGCTACTGTTTTCCCCCAGACCTCCAGATATCGAAACAACTTTTCACTTACCTTACCGCTGCTAAGGTTTGTTGGTGGCCATTGCAGCTCCCGCTACTTTCGCTTGCACTGCAACCTGAGGGAACACAACAGCACCTTCAACTAACCACCTCAGTCGCCCCAGTATCAACTTTTTGCATCTGTTTTCTCACTAGCACCATCTAAGTGGTAAAACCAGGTCCCTTGCGTCTCCCACTTCAGTGCCAGTGACAGCCAGGACCACTCTGCACCCAGGCCCTACGGTCCAGGTAAAATTCAACTGACTGTCGTGGCCTAGTTCTAGGACCTGCATCACCTTACCCCCACTGGGTTCCATGCAATTTGACCTGCAATTGACCAATTCTCACTAGTGCTTTTTACCATTGACCATAATCCTATGGTTGCAATATTGATTTTCACTGATTTCTTTTTCCCTTTAAAATCAATAACTCTGGTTATACTTATCCGAATGTCTTTATTTTGTTGTCTACATTTATTTAAAAATCTGCTTTATTTCTATATATTGGCACAGGATGTCTTTCGCATTGTGTCGATTATTTAGCGTCCATGTTAGTACTCTGAAATGCTCAAAATTGTTACTACAAAGAGAAATTTATTGGATTAACCACTTAGACACAGTCAATCCTAAGGGTCTCAACGAACTAATGAATTTTAGTTGCTTTCTATAGATCCATATGCACCTCAGTAAACATCCAGTCCTAGTAGTTGATGAACTTTGATGCAAATAACGTGTTGTAGTTAGCAGGAAACAATGGGGAAGGAAGAACATTCAATTGATCACGCATGTTATGTTTATTCTCATGTTCCTCACATGCTCATACGAGTATGTTCATGTGATTTTATTCACATCACACACTGCTACAATAAGGTTGATAGTTATTCGGATGGTCAATATTCACTGGTAGTATAATTAGTTTGTGGGTTTGAATTTTCTAAACGTTATCTATCTTTCAGATAACCAGGTTTTTACACCACAGTTTGAACAGGATAATGTTGATATGAAGCCTTGTTTTAACAATGTTATTTTTTGTCAGTACATGTTTTAAGATTTGTTTCAGGGAAATGTGTTTACACTAATACTCAAGGAAGTTTTTTCATTTCAGCTAGAGAACTTTATTACACACAGGTAGTCAAACATTCAGACCTGAGTTTTTCCAAGATGCAACTTCATTATAATACAGGCATTCATTTGCTCATATCGGAAAATGTTGAGTAACCTCCAAAGATTGCAGTTAAAATATTGCCTAATACCGGGTACTATCCAAGTTTTTAGTTTATTTAGTCACTGTTACATTTATCATGCCATTTTTTACGTTGTTCAACTTGCGTTCACTTATGGGCTAAATTACGTTTGTACACTCCCGGGTGAAAAAGGGGTTTATATCCAGATCTTTTACCACGTCTTTTACACAGATAAACTTGAGAATGCATTACACACTGCAACGCAGGGAGACTTCATTAGGCGCACTACGCACTAACGGGTAAGCCGATAGTTTTATAGCATGATCGTGTGTAATTTAGTCTACTCGACCATTTAATAAATCAATTTCTTGATATTTTTGAGGTGATACCCTTGGACTTGTTAAAAGGATGAACAAGTTTAACACTTTTTCAAGGCAAGTTCATTCGCTTTAAGTGAGTTGCTTTTCACTATTGTTTAAAACCTTCCGCATTCAAATTATGGGTATCTGGCTTAAAGTGAGTGACATAAACTGATTGTTTTACCACATTGATTTAGTAAGACATGTACGTCCAGGATGACATTTCTAGACACTGGCTTCACGAAAGGCATGTTTATGACTTACCGGTGATTGTTGGCAGCACATGATAAGGTGGAACTTTTGAAAAGTAGAAAACACAGGGGCCGATTCACAGAACTAATTTACAACAAAATCCTAAACATACTACTTTTGGTATTCATAGAAGGCATTTAGTAGTCTTAAGTTAGGATTTTGTCTTAAGTTAGGATTTTGTCTTGAGTTAGGATTTTGTCCTAAATTAGGATTTTGTCTTAAATTAGGATTTTGTCCTAAATTAGGATTTTGTCTTAAATTAGGATTTTGTCCTAAATTAGGATTTTGTCTTAAGTTAGGATTTTGTTTTAGGACAAACTTAAGTTTAATTTAAGACAAAATCCTAATTTAAGACAAAATCCTAATTTAGAACAAAATCCTAATTTAGGACAAAATCCTAATTTAAGACTACTAAATGCCTTCTGTGAATACTAAAAGTAGTAAGTTTAGGATTTTGTAGTAAGTTAGTTCTGTGAATCGGGCCCTCAATCTTTCAGTCACGGACACCTGCTGTTATCTTTTAAGCACTGGGTAGACACGTAGTATACGTACCAGCATGTTTTGGTTTCTCCTTTTTACGCAATTTTTCAGCTTAATAAGAATGCACCCTTTCTTTTTAGTTAGATGTTAACGTTTGCTTTTGTTTTCACAAGTCACACTTTGTTCGCTATTCTTAATAATTCTCGACCTTCTCGCCATCTTGGACCTTGAAGTATAACACCAGCCTGCAGGACTTATTGAAGACACTAATATTGTCACTTTCTAACAACATTTAGAAGCATGGATTGTTTTTTCAAAATGTAATAAATTTATAGATCTGTACTAAGGTTAAGTTTCTTCTATTTTCGTAGGAGTTAGCCCCTGACGAAAGGCTCAGCTGAAAATGCATTGAGCATATTATTTTGAAGGAAATATGAGATTGAATTAAAACAAATCATAAATGATTATGGAAATTTCAAAGTTTAAATTAATTTAATTGTGGAAAGAAAATAAAGAAATTCTTGAAATAACTTGGAACAAGTTTTGAACAATTTTGTTTTTGAAGTTTGAGTGCGGATTGGGGACGCTCCCCACAAATTGGGGATACCGCATTTATTTGACTCTGAAATGCTTAACACATTTCTCCAGTAAATCCTGACTGCTCTGTGCCACACTACCAGTCCTGAGCTAGGGATTTATTAGTGTGAGTCCAAAGCACCAATTTTGGGACATTGCGAGAGTATTACATTTTGAAGCCTAACCAGCATCACTGCATAATGCTCCACTTTCCTACACATCCCCATACTTCACTTCCAATTGCCTCCTTGCCCCTGCCACTACAAAAGTAAGAGAGGGATAAATCTCTAACTGTCCCATCCACTGTCTAGTTAGCTTAGAACATGGACGCGTCCTCTGAACAACAGAAACTGAGACATTCCCATACTGACATTTGGAGTTGTCCTTATTGCCCACATCATTTCATCCAATACTCTTCTCCAGTTAAGATTTTTAACCAGCCTCAATTATAAGTGTCCTTTCAATGTGCTGGTCAGGCACTCTACCAGGCCATAGCTCCTGGGACAGTACAAAGTCACTATCCACATGCATGTACAACAATGCTCTCATCTCATCCAACCCCTGCTATGTTACATTGTCTATAACAATCTCACTTGGAAAACCTCACCTTCCAAACACATCCTATAAAACTGAATAACTGCAGTTGTCAATCCTATTCCCAAACTTGACTTTGTAGTCAACACGTACTATGGCATACTTGGACGTCTATCCCAAAACACCGTTAGGGCCAGATATATCACAGGCAAATGCATATCAAGGTTGCATAGTCGCCTGAACTGACAGGACTATAGACAGCTTGGTAACTTGAGTTATCATTCATAATGCATGATCCACAATACCTCACACAGCAATCAACTGTGTGACTCACCCCAGGTCACCAGAAATCCTCACACATTCAGTGCTTCATCACTGTGAGCACAATATGATCTTCATGGACGAGACTTGGCACCTTATTTTTTTCGAATCACCGAAACAACCAATTGCCCAATACTTTGAAGGACCCCTTCATCACACATCCATTCATGCTCAGCCTGATTGTATGGTGACAACTCTGTGCTTAAGCTTTTTGCATTAGGCCAACCATTCATGACCCACAACATTACTAGTTTCAATGCCAGATCCTTATCCAGGCTATTTCACCATCACTCCTCACACGGGGCACCCCAGCGCTGCATGAGCATGGCTAGTCATGCACATCATTTCTACATCATCCTTCAAATCACAGCAATCTGGGGAAGCCTCAAGAGTCATTTGCAACAGAAAATTGACTATGAGCTTTCTCCGAGTACATACTCAAGCTTGTCCTGGAGGCGGAACTGCCATTTGGCTGTTCAAGCTATGGCATCTCTGCATACCTGGATGCTGAATAGGTCCACCAATTGTTTATGATCTGTGGGTATGGTGTGCGGAAGACCCAAATGAATGTACTAAAATGCAGAAGACCCCCACTATAATGCTAGGCCTCCTTCATGATGGTGGAATATGCAGGTTCAACACCACAAAAAGCCCCCCCTATCATCCTTCTTCTTCTGCATGAGAAAGCTCCCAAGCCAGAATTGCTGGCAACAGTAACCACTATGGTAGGGTCACTGGTATTTAAGGATTGAAATTTTCCCACACTCACAATGTATGCTTACACTTTGTCAAACACACTCTGACAGTCACTGTTTCGCACATATGCCACCTTCCTTTCTGAGCAGCTTCCCTAAGGGTGAAGTGTTCTCAGCAAAATGAGGCATGAAGTTAGAGTGAAACTGAACTAAGCCAAGGAAGATTCTTAAGTGCTTCGTGTTGTCCAATAGAGCTAAAGCTTCTTCAATCACACTCAGAATTTTCATCTTGGACTCATCTGCATTTTTGGAGATAAGGTACCCCAAATGGCTCACACCCAGTTTGAGAAATTTGTACTTATCAATCCTTGGTCCCACAGTTTCTGCAGCACACTCTTCAGTTTGGCATTATGTCCATTCACAGCCTTGCAGTACAACAAGTTGTTGTCTTGTAAGTGCAGCACCCCACTAGTATCCCTGAACATTATCTCATAACCCTCTGAAACACGGAGGATGCAACATCAAATCAAAAAGCATGCATTTGTAGCAAAACGCTTGCTCTTGCATCACAAAGGAAGTGAGGTGCCTTGAATTCTCATTCAAAACAAGTTGATGGTAAGCAGCCGACACATCAAGAGAGGTAAACACCTCAACCCCCATTAAAGTACATAACGTTTCTGAAATATTGGGCAAGGGCTCACAGTCAACCCAAATACGGCAGATGAGATCGTGCAAGTCCCCACAAAACCTTAGCAGCTTGTCTGCCTTGTACGCCAGAACTATAGGGGCGAGCCACTCAGAACTTTCAATTGGCTCTATAATGTTTAGCTTTCATAGCTTCTCCATCTCCTAACACAATTCCTCTTTTAAACACTGCAGCATCTTCCACAACTTGTGGACCACAGGTGTAGCCCTCGCCTTTAAGACAATCATGTATTGTAACTCTTATAATCTCCCCAGTTGGTCAGTGAATATTTCATGGAACTCGCACACTCATTTATTCCCCAAAGAAACACTCACATATTTGACCCTGAACATTTTTCTCCTAGTCATAACTTGCTCTTGGTGAGTCTGCTCTGAAATTATAACTAGCTCACCTTAAACATCCCATCCCAACAGATTCGATCCTTCCTTTGCTATGTAGACTACCCCTTTTGCTGCCTTATCTTCAGACTCCAAAACCGTATCAAAGCCACATTCAATCCTCTTATCCACAAGTGCAAATATCTTAATCTTAGTATCCCTCGACCCCAACGGCTGGAACTTCCTTGAGATGTCATTGTCAACTAATGTAAATGGTGACTTGGAATCTGCCATGAACCGTACTGCAAGCTCGTGAATACAAATGTTACAATATGGTGATTTTCCTTTTTCTGCAATCTTACAAAGTCACATGTCCGCCACACCCTTCATCATGCCCATCTTCCCCAGATTTTGTTTTCGTCCGAAATATTCGAGACAAATACATTCCCATTACTCACACACTCCTACTCAACTTTAGACACTACAGGTCTGTGTATATGTTACATCAGCATACTCTGATAAAATACCGTTTGCAATTAAACTTAAAGCATGTTTCGGACGAACATGGACAATTCTTCGCAGCGCTAATGTCATTGCTGCTACCACATATGAAACAAAAAACAGACTCTTTGTCCTTTCTATTGTCTGCTTGGTTACCAAATCCGGATCCTTTACTCTTCTTCACTATTTCTTTGTATTTGTCTAGTTGAACTCTTATTTCCTTGCAGCACAGTGCATAAGATGTACTCAACATCTCTTTAAAGTAGACCTCAGTTCTCAGTGCCTCTAGCAATGCTCAGAGAGGTTTCGGTATCTCATTTTTCAGTAGAGAGCATCTTCTCCTGGATTTGTTGTTGGTCTTCTTGATTAGTTGATCACAAATAATCTGCAGGAAGCAATAACACTGTCAATAGTTCTCTAGGTGGCTTGGCTCGCTGCAAAAATATATGTCTCTCACAAACCATATTTTCACTTGTATAAAACATTTTATCCCAGTTTTTTAAGGCTGCAGCGCACTCATCCGGAATCTCTACTGATAGTTCACCCCCGGCCCCAGCCCATTCTTAATTTACTTTTTGCAAGGGAAATATGTTTACGATTGTCCTGCCCTCAGGACACAAGTTGTGAATAAGTGATATATTTTTTGTTGGTGAATTGTTGGCTTCAAATTCCTCCTTCCACCTTTGACAGTCCAGGGGAGGCATGGTGGTCACGGCTAGAGACACTCTCCGTAGATGAAACACACAGCAGTGAAAAGATGCATTCTGGTGGTACTGTACACTTGGGTGTTGATAAGTGTACAACAGGTGGTGGATTTTCACTGATATAGTTGTCGGGTATAAAGAAAAATGCACCAGTCTCAAGTACTGCTCCACAGGGTACAGCCAACACACTACCACTGTTGAACAAATCAGCTGACACTGTTGAAAACACCGATTCAAGATGGCCGACCCAGTGTTCCTGGGAACCTAGATATAGAAGTACTATAAGAATACAATGAGTCAGAATAAGCATTGTGCAAATCCTTATTTGTCTGAGTGTGTGAAACTGTAAACGCTGTCTGTCAATGAGGCCAACAGTGCTGACGTAAATATTCAATTGGTAGGTTTACAGTTTAACACCATTGGATGCATAAGGATTTACACGTTTATTTTTCTGACTCAATAATTGCCTAATTTGAGGAAGCTAATTCTGTGTAGCGGATGGTTATGACAGTTGCATCAGAGCATCAAGTTGTGTGAGCAGATTGCAGAAACATATGCTGGTTTGAGGAAAAACATGTTTCCAATCCCAGGATGGTGGTGGTGTGTTGTGCAGCTGGGCAAGGCCGCGGGCGCGCAGATAAAGCGCGGACATGATGTGGATTTAAAAGCATTACTTTATTAATTAACGGGCCTCTTCCACAGGCTTACATCATCATATAGGTTCAATGACCTCAAAGATAGGCCAGACCATCATGGTCTCAATAACAGGGGAGAAGGAAATGCACCAGCACCCCCTCCCCCGCCCAAACATACCATAATCTATAGGTTAGTAGATTCTTCACAAAACACAACAAACAAACAGCAAGTACCAGAAACCCACTTCCTGTTATGATGTGACATGGTCCAGGTATCGGGAGGGCACATGGGGCTATGCGATCAGATTAAACCAGGGAAGCACCAGCCTTTAGTGTCCCCGGCAGGCAGGAGGCTTCCCCTTCTCTTGGTTAGGTTCTCCCACTAGGACCAGGTCCATCTGAATTGCCCCACCAAACGGGCAGGTGACTGAGACCACCTGAGAAGCTGAGGTCTCTCTTACGGCACGATGTCAGACGCACAGGCCCTCTGTTTCCCACTCATGGTGTGATTTCGCTGCCACCACTTCTCCTTGACCATCTCGCCATCTAACAGCTCCAGAGCCAATGTTAGATGATGTGGTCCTACATCTTGAGTGACCCGTCCAAAGCATAGCTGACTCAGGGTCTCCCCAGGGTGGCATTTGTCTCTCTGCCACAAACGAGTATAGAGCCTATTCTAGGGGATGGTGCTGAGCACAGGCAATGCAAATTGCTTTGTTAATGGTGCGCATGAACCTCTACATTTGCCTGCCGCCAGTGAGGCATAACCTGGATGTAGTGGATTCCTAACGATCGCAGATACTCAGCAACTTCACGCCTTCCAAATGGGGATCAAATGTGCAGAGCTCCCGGACTAGACCATGCATGGCCAGAATCTTCTCTAACTTGGGTATTACATCATCAGCAGCCCTGCTATTCGTGACTTTCACTTCTAGGTACTTAGAAACCCAGGGAGAATGCTGAAGTCGTCGCTCAGTCTAATCCAGGGCTATTGGTGATGTCTTTAGTGATTAATGGCGGAGGTGGACCAGTACTCTCAGCTGCTTGGCACATTGGACTACTTGCACTACATTCTCCACCCCCTTATCAAGTAAGGTGTACCACACTTTGTATCAGAAGCAGCTTTTCGTGCTCACCACTCATTGGCGGTTTCCATGGGCTAGCCGAATGTCTTTGGGAGCCAATCTTTGTGGAATCACTAACTGGTATCCTCTCAACAACAACCATCTCCTGACTCTGCAAGTTCTTGTCTAACATTATATAGAGACAGCAGATATGCTGAGCATTGGGCGTCCTGAGGGACAGATTCTGTTTTAAACTGCTCCAGTTGCACTGTAGCCTCCATTATGTCTTCAGGGACACTGGAATGGGCAGTAACCCATGATGATCAAATGGACATACTCTTCTGTGTCTCTCGCTTCTCGTTCATCATCTGGCCTGGCAGACCGGGATGGTAAGGCAAATAATCCAATGGATTTTGAGCTCTTAGCCGATTGACAAGATCAAAAGAACACTCTTGCAGTTACAGTGCTTCCTTCTCAATGTGGGTGGGGTTTGAATACTGATTACATGAACGGAGGGAGCAGGGGCATGTGGTCATTATGAACAGTAAAAGGGTGGCCACATACAAATATGTGGATATGACGACAGTTCCAGTGCACTGCTAGGGCCTCTTGCTTTATTTGTGAGTAGCACTGTTTGACCGGCATGGGTATTCACTACTGGGGCCTACTGACCCCCAATTCTGTTGTTGTGGTAGGACTGCTCCACACCCAGTTGAGTTAGCATTCACATGGCATGGATAAGGATGTCATTGCTTACGCTGAGTACTCCCACCAACCCGGCTAGCAATTCTTGCACAACATTTTAGAAAACTTCAGCTGTACTGAAGATACCAAGATAACAGCCTCTTGTACGATGTAGTCCTACATGTGTTAAGAAGGTGGTGATGTAACTCAATTTAGGAGCTGGAAGGATTTGATGGTATCCTGCCCTCAAATCAATCTTTGAGAACCAGCATGCTCCGTGGAGTTCACCCCCAATGTTGTCCACCGAGGGGGTGATGTGCTGTTCTATTTTGATAATGACATTTGACAGCCGCATGTCCGCACAAATGTGCACCTCCCCGAGATGTTTCAGTTTTTTTCATCACCACGAGAAATGACACTCCCGGAGTGGGGACCTCTGCTACTTCAATAATATCTGCTTCCTCTAGCTTTTTTAATGCTCCAAATTGTGTAGGTCTGAGTTATGGCTTTCTCCCACACATTGCATTTCTCAGGAAATCAAGCCTTTAATATTAAAAAGGCACTCTAAAGGAAAGTGTAAGTCCTTGTCACCAGATATGAACTCATGCCAGTCTTTTGACCACAAACAGGTATGAAAACCCATTTCTGTCATCATTTCAGATGCAGGCGTATCCTCAGGAGGAGCCTTTCCACCTTCCATAATGAGGATTACTTTAGAAATGTAGGCTTGTTGAATACAGCACCCATTTATAACAATCAAATTATTTGCGAAACACACAAAAACAAACAAGCAAAAATCAACCAATCGTTGCGGTGCTCTGGCTACGGTCAACTAATCACAGTGCAACCCACAACAGCACTCGACAAATGAAAGCACAACTTGTGATGACATCTCACCAATCCCTGCACAACTCTTATAAGCCGGAAAGCCTCTGACACTAGGTCGGAGGATTTCGGACCCAGATCGTCGGTTTCACTTCCGACCGCCACTTTACAATTCAGGCGGTCGGAAGTGAAACCGGCCCATCATTGCGGCTGGATTCCAATGGCCTCAGGAAGCCCGTCAGACTGGCCCGTAATCCATAGGGACAGCGTTTTACGCCTTCTGGATTGCGATGCTCGGGTTCCGGCAGGCTTTTCCATGCCAGGCTTTCTGACATGGAAAGCCTGTCAGAAAATGACTTTGGGGGCCCCTAGCAGGGCCCCCTTATGTTAGTGGGCTCCGGTTAGGGGCCGAGGGGGCACCTAAGGTAGACCCTTGTTGATCCCTGCACCGTGGTGGCAGTCACCCTGAAGTGCCTAATGAACAAATGAGGGTGTATGGTGCACTCCAAAGTTTAAACAACAATCTTGATGAGCCATTACAAAGTTTCTGCTAGACCATGGGTACTCACAAACTTTCTGTCGGGGCCAAAATTACAGTGTGGATTGTGGCAGAGGGCCGCACCAGTAGGGGCGGGGTCAGTGGGGGCAGGGTCTGTGAGTGGCGGGGCAAGAGTAAAAAAAAAATCAAACCTGTTTCAAAACATTAGACAATGTGACAATGCTATATTTCAAAAGCAGATGTAACTACAAAGAGCACATTTTGACAATATATTCTTATTAGCAGACAATAGCAATCTTAAGAGGCATTGCATAGCTCCATACACACTTTGACCCCAATTCCATCAGTCTCTCTCTCTCTGTCAGTGTCTCTCTCTCTCAGCCAGTAAGTCTCTCCGTCAGTCAGTCTCTTTCTCTCTCTCAGTCAGTCAGTCTCTCTGTCTCAACCAGTAAGTCGCTCCGCCAGTCAGTCTCTCTCTCTCAGTCAGTCTCTCTCTCTCAGTCAGTGTCCCTCTCTCAGTCAGTCTCTCTCACTCAGTCAGTCTCTCTCTCTCAGTAAGTCACTCTGTCAGTCAGTCGCTCTCTCTGTCAGTCTCTCTCTCTGTCAATCAGTCACTCACTCTGTCAGTCTCTCTCTCTCTGTCAGTCAGTCTCTCTCCCTGAGTCAGTCAGTCAGTCTCTCTCCCTGAGCCAGTCTCTCTCTCTCTGTCAGTCTCTCCCTCTCAGTCAGACTCTCTCTCAGTCAGTCTCCCTCATAGTCAGTCAGTCAGTCTCTCTCTCTCTCTCTTTAAATAGCAGTATTTCTCTACTATTAACAAACACGCAACAGAACAATAGATTTTTAGATCGAACTACGGCGATATTAACACATAACTGACATGGATTGCTTGGTTACAGGGCTTTTAGTGGGATGAAAAACCCGAGGGTTCTCTCAAAGGGCTATGACCGATAAAATTAAGGGGTAGGCTTAAAAACATGTAAACAAAAATCTTTGTTTAGCATAGTGTGCCACCCTACTGGTATGTTGCTGTTTGTCATTGGATCCAGATAAATCAGATACAACCAGTAACATTATACCTGCAACAAGTCAGGACTATTGGCTTTGCCAATAGTTGTTAGTTGCATGAGATAAATAAGCAACAACTATGGCTTTGTTGTATGTAAATTTCACCCTGAAGGCAAAAATGGTCACAACAGCGCCATTTTTGAATTTTGAAGACACCTTATAATAGTCTAACTTGATGCTTGTTGCATTATTTGCAAGCCATATATTTTCAATACTCCTTGCATGGACACTCTTAAAGCCAGAGCCCACTCTTATCTCTGCCCTCCCTGTTAATTTGAGGCTCGCCCACCTCTACTTCATCACTCGAGTTCACTCAGTCTATCCGGAAGTAATATCAGTGAACTGCAAATTAGGAAATTTATTTTCAGTTAATAGTTCTCTCCTCGAAGAATATTTTGTGTGATGCGGAGAACCGGAAGGCGTGTTGTTCTCCATTTTTAAAAGGAAGTGGTTGCCTCTGCCCAATGCAACGAAGCATGCAAGTTATTTAGGGACGTGGTAGTGTATTCTAGGGTGCTCTGTAGTAATTTAGGTAAGAGGAGTATCTAATGTGACCAATGGAGTTGGATAAGAAGGGGGCTGCCCAGAAGCATTGGTACTCTGATAGATGCAAGAGTGCTGTAAGCAGTCCAAGTCACGCATCTCATTTGTGTTTAGTACTCTTGAAGTGTGACACACTGAAATCTGCATGGCCTTTGACACTGTGTTAGCTACAGGCAAAGTGTGTTGGTGCTACTAATATTTCATGTTGGGACAAGGACCCTGGATTAATCGGTCTTACAGTGTGTATGGCTTAGCGAAGACGACTCCTGCAGGGTTTGTGGATAAACAACCAGGCAGGACAGGCACAGTGATGAAAAACTCCCCAATGAAGATTTTACCACTGAGTGTTTAGGTTCAAAAACGACCAATGCTAGCAGCATGGAATATAGTGACATGGCTGATCTTTGCCATTCAGGGGAGCTCAGGGTGAGGAATATAGGCTACATAACCCCACATTCCTATCTTCCTGTTGCATAAGATAAATACAACTATGGCTTTGTTGTATATAATATTGAAAATGCTTCAGGTCTGAAATGACGAGACTGAAAGAATGAAAACGTGTTGATTTGAACTGACATGAAAGAAGACAACACCAACGTCTTTGTGCATTGACCAAAAAGTACAGAAAGTGACATGACGTGAGAATAGCACACGCCTAGAGATTTGTGTGATCTGTAGGGAGACCAACCTAGCCAGATGCCATCACCACATAACAACTGATGAAAATGTGAAGAAAGTGAAAATACCCGAAAGGACACCAAAAAAAGCAAAGGGTATAAATGCTGCGTGTGAAGAGTGTGTGCTACTGTACGTACACAAATGTAAATAGGGATGCTGGTAGACTTTCTTACTTAAATGGAACAGAAATATAAAGGAACCTAGACTAACACAGGAAATGTGGTCTTACAACAGTTTTGAGGAGAACATACCCCTGATGACAAATGAGTATCAGTAGTAAGCAATCTTCCATCAATGGTGGAAGATCGTCCATACAGTCCTACATGACTTTGAGAGAATGATAAATCAACGTACTTGTCCCAGAAGCCAGTAGGTCTCCTAATGTAGATGCGCCATATCCAAACTCTATGTCTAGTGACTCCTAGTTTTGGTATTTCCTGTGAGAGCTGTTTTTTCTGTTAAATCTTTTTTTTTATAATCAATTATATTGATTTTAAAATGAGCACATATGCGGCAATGAGAACACAGCCAACTTTTGCACAGCGAGCAGTACACAAGAGCAACAAATAAAATGGGGGGTGTAAGTCCCCCACACTCTTAAGTCCAACAGGAATAACAAGCGACAATGTCCACGAGCATGTCTGTAACGAAGCTTCAAGAAGTTCAGTCTTCTATCACCCCGACCCATTTACCCCACACCCTTCGAAACCTTTTAGGGCAGCCACGGGCGGCATACATGGGGCGTTCCTCTGCGCCACTGTGTCATGGAAGGGGCCAACGGATCCAGCCATGTTAAATCTTATAGAGAATCATCCACCGTGTCTACAGTATCGAGATTTGTTTGTACGGGTTCTGTTTCATATGTTGTGAGAGGAAGGCCGCATTTCACAGGTGTAACAATAGGTGAATTTAGCATATCATGTCTTCCCCGGTGTTGAGTGTAGAGATGATCACTCTCTGTGGCATGTGCAATGTAAATAAAAGGCCAGCCTGGGTGTTCTTTGGGGTCTTCCTGGCAAGCCACTTATGAGCCAAGGTGTGTGTGTGCTCACTCATGCCTTATCCCCATACGGCCTAATGACACACTGCAGTGCAGATCACAAGCTGTAAAAGTCCTCATGCAGCGGGGCAGGCTGCAGTGCACACATTGCGGTGGCTGATTGCACTGATGGCAATGGACATGCTCTGTCTCAGTGATAACCAGGGACAAGAAATGCATGATCTACAAATGATGGCAATACTGGTGGAGCGCAGCAATGTGTAGAGCACATACAGAGGGGCTGAACACATGTATATGGAAGGCACGCAGTGTGCATTAATAAAATAAGCCTGCAACAACAGTAAAGAGCAGGAGTATAGTGTTCACAGAGTCAGGTAATTGCAGAAATAATGCAAGATTATAGTACATGCTCTGCATTAGTCCCAGCAATGATGGAGCAGGACAGCAGTCCATTGCTTGATTCATGCTGAATTAGAGCACTGCTACAGCATGGCCTGCGCCCAATCCCTGCTAGGCACAGCCATCGGGGGTAAAAAATGAAGTACATCATAAAAAATAATTGAAAAAAGACACAATTATAAACTGAGTTATGGTTCTGGCTCAAATGCAAAAACCACTAGAATGTGCCTGCTATGGTTACGAATGCACTCAGGACATGCCATAACTTGCATAGCCTTCCATGCTAAAATCGCCAGTTTTACAACAATACAGGAACAAAGAAAAGAGCTAGAAAAAGAACAACATGGTGGGTGGCACACATTATGGCGTGTGTTGTGTGGGTTGGTAACCATAACTGGCAAATAATGATCCGTGTTTGTACTAGAATCATAACAAAGTTATTAGCTTTTTTTCAGGAGTTCTGTTGTGTTACGTTCTAACCTATCCTGTCTCTTTCAAATGCTCCTGTGTCCTGCTAAGGGCACTTTGTGGGTCAATGACAGCAGGACGTTCCTGTACATTAATGGAATCCCAAGCTTCTTTCTAGGACCGGGCTCAGGACTCACCTTCTCACTATATAGTAGGTCATGTCCACAGCCAAAAGTGTGTCCTCCCACCACTCCCTTGCTGACCTGTTCCTGGGCATCCTTCTGAAGGTCCAAAAGAGCAGGCCACTCATTCCAACACACATGGTCTGCTTAAGGTATCTCAGTCTCACTCTGTTCCCTGTCTGGAGCAGGAGCAGTGGATGCCACAGCCAGTTCCTTCTCAGAGCCTGCCCTGATCTGGTGGCTAATCTGTGCTCATCTCTGCAAATCATGAATGTTCTCATTCTGAGACTGACATGGTCAACATAGCTGAAGTGGTCCAGAGTAGGCTTCTGGTCCTGGTACTAGACTAGGGACAATCAAATAATTTTCCTAGAGACATCCAGAACCTTGCTTCTCTCTCACCCTACATCAACCATGGCTACCATGTCCTCTCCATTGGCTATTCAACTTGTCTCACTGGCATCAGGGAGAATCTCCTCTGTTTTGAGATACTGCCTCTCAGCCATAATTCCATAAGCCGCTATAAACCTCAAAACAGCAACCTTCCTGCCATTGGTGCTAGCCTCCAGCACAAACCCTTGTGTTTAAGTGAAGTTGCTTAAGAGTGTGTATGTCACGTTCCCAAATGTCTTTTGCAACTAAGTTAAGTGGAACACGACTCTCTTGAGTACTTTAACCCATAGCCAATATTATGAAAGGTGTAGCTGGTACAGAATGTTTCACCTTACAGTCTTTCTTATAATGCCCCTCCTATATTACCCATCCTTGTGATACTTAAAGGAAGTTGTCACTTTGGGTGTGGAAGAATCTTGGTCCTCTCAGATCTCTCAATTTCCCCACTGATAGTGCAGAGCGCCAGGACACTCTTTGGAGCAGCAGTGTGCTTTATAAATGCCTTTTAGATTACATTACATTACAAGAGCCTTCCTGTTCTCCCTTTCCTTCAGAATTAGAATCCAATTCACCGTCTGTTTGTATCACTGTTTGGAACCTCAGGATTTGCCCTGACTCTTAGGCTATTACCCCCCCAGTTTGGAACAATCCTGGCACAACAATCAGAGCCATTCTTTCTTAGAGCCACTTCTCCAGCCCTTTGTTAGCCCTCTCAGCTAACCACTTGTCAGTCAACACTGCAATTGTTGCTAGAGCCCTCTCTGTCAGATCTGACAGATATTTCCTAAGTGGGCTAAAGCACCTCCCCATAGTTGTACTCTACAGGTTCAGGGCATGAAAATTATTGACCCACATTCTTCTCACCCACTCAATACAATCATGCAAAATGCTATGAATCAAGGTCTCACATTGCACACCCTCTATTTGATTGCTATATTTAAGCCTTCGCAGGTAGTGTGTTGGGTTCAGCTCAAAGCCTCTGATCAGAGTATTTTTAATTCGCTCATACACCATGTGCACAGCAACAGCCATCCGTCATATGACTGCTGTCCCTTCCATACGCAAGTGACTCACAAGAGTCTCTGCCTTCAATCAATCAATCAAAGCATTTATATAGCGCACTACTCACCCGGAGGGTCTCAAGGCGCTGGGGGAGGGGGGTCCGCTACTGCTCGAACAGCCAGGTCTTGAGTTGCTTCCTGAAGGCGAGGTGGTCCTGGGTCAGGCGGAGGTGGGTCGGGAGGGAGTTCCATGTCTTGGCGGCGAGGTAGGAGAAGGACCGTCCCCCTGTGGTGGCTCTTCGGATGCGGGGGATGGCGGCAAGGGTGTGGCCGGTCGATCGAAGCTGGCGTTTGGGAGCGTAGAAGTTGAGGCGGCTGTTGAGGTATCCTGGGCCTTGGTTGTGTAGGGCTTTGTGTGCGTGGGTGAGGAGTCGGAAGGTGATTCTCTTGTTGACCGGGAGCCAGTGCAGGTCTCTCAGGTGTCCGGAGATGTGGCTGCGACGGGGGATGTCCAGGATGAGACGTGCTGAGGCGTTCTGGATCCGCTGGAGTTTCTTCTGGAGCTTGGCGGTGGTTCCGGCGTAGAGGGAGTTGCCGTAGTCCAGACGGCTGGTGACGAGGGCCTGGGTGACCGTCTTCCTGGTCTCGGTGGGGATCCACCGGAAGATCTTACGTAGCATGCGCAGGATGTTGAAGCACGACGAGGAGACGGCGTTGGCTTGTCTGGTCATGGAGAGGGAGGAGTCCAGGATGAAGCCTAGGTTGCGTGCGTGGTCTGTTGGTTTGGGTGCGCTGCCTAGGGCGGGGGGCCACCAGGAGTCGTCCCAGGCGGAGGGTGAGGATCCCAGGATGAGGACTTCCGTCTTGTCCGAGTTCAGTTTCAGGCGGCTGTTCTTCATCCATTCGGATACCTCTTTCATCCCTTCGTGAAGGTTGGCTCTGGCGGTGGCGGGGTCGTTGGTGAGGGAGAGAATCAGCTGGGTGTCGTCGGCGTAGGAGATGATGTTGAGGTTGTGCTGGCGTGCGATGTCTGCGAGGGGGCTCATGTAGACGTTGGAGAGGGTTGGACTGAGCGAGGAGCCTTGAGGAACGCCGCAGATGACTTCGCTGGCTTCAGATCTGAACGGGGGGAGGCGGACTCTCTGTGTCCTTCCGGCGAGGAAGGAGATGATCCACTCCAGTGCCTTCTCCTGGATTCCGACGTTGCTGAGTCGCTGCACTAGTGTACGGTGGCAGACAGTGTCGAAGGCCGCGGAGAGGTCTAGGAGGATGAGGGCTGCTGTTTCTCCGCTGTCAAGCAGTGTTCGGATGTCATCGGTGGCTGCGATCAGGGCGGTCTCGGTGCTGTGGTTGGACCGGAAGCCGGACTGCGAGGGGTCGAGGGATCCGTTCGTCTCGAGGAAGGCGGCCAGCTGCTTGTTGACGGTCTTCTCGGCGACTTTAGCCGGGAACGGGAGCAGCGAGATGGGGCGGTAGTTCTTGAGGTCGGTGGGGTCGGCTGATGGTTTCTTTAGTAGAGCGCTGAGTTCGGCGTGCTTCCAGCTCTCCGGGAAGGTAGCGGTGTCGAAGGAGGTGTTGATGATGTCCTGCAGGTGGGGTGCGATGACAGCGTCGGCCTTTTTGAAGATGTGGTGAGGGCAGGGGTCGGTAGGAGATCCGGAGTGGATGGAGTTCATCGTGCGGACGGTGTCTTCGGTGCTGATCGGGGTCCAGGCGCGGAGGGTGGTGGTGGGGGGCGGTGGTTCAGTCGTGGCGTGCGTCGGTTGAGTGCTGAAGCTGTTGTGTATGTCCGCGATCTTGTTGTGGAAGTAGGAGGCGAGGGAGTTGCAGAGGTCTTGCGAAGGGGTGATGTCGTTGTTTCCGGCGTTGGGGTTGGAGAGCTCTTTAACGATGTTGAAGAGTTCCTTGCTGTTGTGCGCGTTGTTGTCCAGTCGTTCCTTGAATGCGGTTTTCTTGGTGGCGTGGATGAGTTGGTGGTGTTTTCGGGTGGCGAGCTTGAGGGCAGTCATGTTGTCCGGTGTAGGGTCTCTGCGCCATGTTCTCTCAAGGGCTCGGCAGTTCTTCTTGGAGCTCTTGAGTTCGTCGGTGAACCATGGGGCTTTCTTGCTACCGGGTCTGCTAGGCGGGGTCTTCAGAGGGGCGAGGTCGTCTGCGCAGTTGCTGATCCACTTCGCGAGGTTGGTGGCCGCCTGGCTTGGGTTCGTTGCGCTGGTGGGTGGGTTCTTGCTCAGGGAAGTCACGAGCTGGTCGGCTGTGATCTTGTTCCAGCTTCTGCGTGCAGCCTGTTGCTGGTGGTGGTGGATCGTGGTCCTTCTGAAGCTGAAGTGGACGCAGCTGTGGTCCGTCCAGTTGAGTCCGGTGGAGTGGCTGAAGGCGATGTCCTTGCAGGATGAGAAGACGGGGTCGAGTGTGTGTCCGGCGTAGTGGGTGGGGGTGTTAACCAGTTGCTTGAGTCCGAGGTTGGCGAGGTTGTCCAGCAGGGTGGTGGTGTTGCGGTCGTTGTTGTTCTCCAGGTGGAAGTTGAGGTCCCCGAGGAGGATGTAGTCGGCGGAGAGGAGGGCGAGCGGGCTGATGAAGTCGGCGATGTCTTCGCTGAATTGTGTGCGTGGTCCCGGGGGTCTGTAGATGAGGGTGCCTCTGAGGGTGGTCTTGGGGTTGATGTGGACCTGGAAGTGCAGGTGCTCGGCGGGTGCAAGGGTGTCGTCGGTGTTGGTCGTGATGCGGATGGTGTTCCTGTGGATGATGGCGATGCCTCCTCCGGTCTGGTTGATGCGGTCCCTTCGGATGATCTTGTAGCCGTCTGGGATGGCGATGGCGATGTCGGGTGCTGAAGAGGCGTTCATCCAGGTTTCCGTGAGGAAGGCGACGTCTGGTGAGGTTGTGTCGAGCAGGTTCCAGAGCTCGATGGCGTGTCTGTGGATGGAGCGGGTGTTGAGCAGGATGCATTTCAGGTGGCTGCTGCTGTTGCTCGTCTTGGTCTTGGTTGGTGCAGGAGTATTGCTGGTCCGGATGCAGGTGAACTTGCAGACGTTGCAGCAGAAGGGTCCGTGGGTGCGTCTCGGGGTGGCTCGGTAGCATCCTGGGATTCGTCTGGCGTTGAGTGCGTTGAGGGTGGCGGCATCGTACGTCCGGCGGGTAGGCTGGGGTCTGCGGGGGCCAGGGGTCCTGGCGCTGGGCGCGGTCCAGGCGCGGACGGGCGTAGACGGGCTTACCTTTGGCGCACCTTCGGCGCTCAATCGGTGCTCCCGCTGCACGCGTCCGCTGCGCGGTCGCTCTGGGGGCGTCATAAGAAGGGGGACGAGAGGGCGGGTCAGCTGGGCGGCGGGAGCGGCTCGGCCAATGGGCCGGTGGTGGGCGGGGCCTGTGGCGAGCTGCGGCGGGAAACTGGCGAGCGGGCGGCTCTGCTGAGGCTGGGCCGCTCGGGGGGACAGGGGGGCGTCTGCGGCGACAAAAGGCGGCAAGGCTGGCAGGCAGGAGCAGGCAGGAGCAGGAGGCGGCAGGAGGAGCAAGGGGGTGACCAGGCCTGGTGAGAGGCGCAGTGGTCACTCCCGAGCACTCCTTGCTGTCCCCTTAAGAAGGGGGACGAGAGGGCGGGTCAGCTGGGCGGCGGGAGCGGCTCGGCCAATGGGCCGGTGGTGGGCGGGGCCTGTGGCGAGCTGCGGCGGGAAACTGGCGAGCGGGCGGCTCTGCTGAGGCTGGGCCGCTGGGGGGGACAGGGGGGCGTCTGCGGCGAAAAAAGGCGGCAAGGCTAGCAAGGCTGGCAGGCAGGAGCAGGCAGGAGCAGGAGGCGGCAGGAGGAGCAAGGGGGTGACCAGGCCTGGTGAGAGGCGCAGTGCTCAGAGCCTTATATGCATTATTCAAAGCCTGAGCCTTACAAGCAGTCTCAAATCTCATTAATCATTCCAAAATATTTTCTCTCACACCATACACGTGCAGAAGCTCCTTTGGTACCTCAGCGGAAACTCCTGAAGAGCTGAAAGTAGAATTGCTTTTTCCAAATGCAGATGTCCCAGCTGCCATTCCAAGCTTCTCTTCCTCTAAAGCTAGTCTCTCTCTCCAACTCTCTTTCCTTTTCCGGCCTTTCTCTTTCATACTCCTCAAGCTCCCTCTTTCTCTTTTCATGAGGCTATTCTTCCTGTCTCTCTTTACAACTTTCATCTTGTTTCTAGCGAGCTAATCTCAGCTTCTCACTCTTAAACTCCCTGCCCTTGCCCTCTTCCTCAGCCTTAAGCTTCTGGAGAGCCAACCTCAAGTTTAAGGTCTCAGCGAGACTTAACCCTTTAAAGAGATCCTCTCCTGAAGTTGGCGACAACGGTATCTACAATGTTGGTGGCTATAACTGTCTTGGGGAATTGTTGGAAAGAAAATTGTGAGGCTGTGCTGAGTAAAACGCTGAGCGGATATCTATAATAAGAGAGCCTGGGTCTACAGTCAGAGCCCTCAAAAATCCGCAATTTTGGCGAATAGCAAAAGAAATCACGAAATTGGCATCTCTGTAAAAATCCTGTAATTTTGGAAGTGTCCACCAAAAATGTAATTTAAAAATAACTGAGGTTGGTCCTCCTTTTATTGGCTCTGCACTGCACTGAGCCAATAAAGGGAGAATAAACAACAGGGTACATGGTGGCAGAGGTGTTAAATTCCTCTGTCATATGCCTATTAATCCCTTAAAAATGCACAGGGCCCTCCCTGCTCCTGTGCTTGGCTCTCTACTTACCTACCTGTGCCTCTAGATCCCCACCCTCCCCACTGTCCCACCACTTCCCATGCTGCACTTTGACTATTTTGTTTTGCAATTTTATATAGCACAAACTTGACTAGTATTGAACCACTTTACATGAGCACTGGTTACACTACACAAGGTTGCATTTGTTTTTTTAGGCATGGATAGATTAAGTGATTTGCCCAGAAGTAATGCAAATGCTACCTCTCTCTTAAGGGGCCAGTTATTGTATAACTTTCTAGCAATTTAGCACTAGAAAAGCTCTGGATTCGCAGTAAAATGATTGGAATATTTTATGCTGTGTTTGCTGCTGTCATCGAAAACAAACCCAAAGGTTACTACCTTGTTTTAATTCATGGTTCATAACACCTCCTTTATAGTCCAGTAATGGGGGGGGGCTACAGTTTAATTCCACATAGACCCTAGATGCAATGCTCACAGGTATTATAGACTGAATCCGCTGTATATTAATGACTACTCCAAGGAGGTTTCAAAAGGCGCACTGATCACACAGTGATAAGAGAGAAGCATTAGTCTGAGGCAGTAACTGCTCTGTTGGAGACAGCTGGGGTACACTAAAATACAGGTGAAATGGCATTGCCATGTAGTGTAGGGTCACACCAATTGACGTAGGTCACACACACCATACATGTGCAGTTTGATTACACCGAAGCAGCTTAGCTTTTTCTTGCACAGTGCACAGTAGTATAAGGTTTTATTTTTACAGTTTTATATAGCGCAAACTTGACTCAAAGGTATTAGAGCGCTTTACATGAGCACCAATTACATTACACAAGGTCACATCCACTTTTAGGCATGGGGACATTACACAATTTGCCCAGAATCACAGGCTGTTGAACCACCGCTGAGACTCAAACCTGGTTCCCCAGTTCCAAAGTCGACAGCTCTGGCCATTTTTTTTTTGCAGAGTTTTATATAGCGCGAACTAGAACCGAACCGAATCAGTTATCAGAGCGCTTTACATAGCACCAGTTACGTTACATGAGGACACACTTTCATTTTAGGCACGGGGAGATTAAGTGATTTGCCCAGAATCATAGGGTTTTTTTTGGCATCGTTACCGAGACTCGAACCAAGTTCCCCAGGTCCGAGGTCGAGCGCCTTAGCCGTTCGGCCAACCCCTCTCCATGATGCCACATTCTTTCCAACCCCTCCTATGCCTCCCTTCTCGCATGGCCAAAACACTCAGTGGCGGCCGGCACAGATTGGGTGGTGGTGGTGAGGCGGGAAAGAGGGGTGTAAAAAAATTAAAAAAATAAAACGTACCTTACCGCTGCCGCGTCGCTCCTTCATCAGGACTTGGGAACCAGGAAGCACCCGGGTTCCCCTGACCAATCACAATGCTGCAATGCAGCCTTGTGATTGGTCTGAGCGTCAAGGTTCGACGCTCAGCCAGGAAAAGGCAATGCCTGTGTGGAGAACGAGGAAAGTGCGCATGACTGTTCGGCCAGACCTCCTCTGTTACGCGACCCCCAGCTCTCTATATTAGTCTATAAAAACTACAATCCTTTTTTTATAAAAAAATAATACATTGAAATATGATTCAAATCATGAGTTTTGAAGTATGTCATGTTTAGGCCATAGCAGTTTTTGAAATTAATGTTTGGGTTTTCCTCAGAATGTTACAGCCTTATTGAGTAAGCTATAGACCTTTCCCTACTAGACTGCTCTTTCATCGGAACAGCCCTGCCCACAGGAACAAATAAAACGATAATAACGTTCAGTTATTAATTCTTTATTTTTCCTTTAAAACATTGCTTAAAAGCAGTGGAACAACGGGTCTCCGCCTTAGCCCGGGAGCCACCACTGAAAACACCCCTCTACCACAGGAGGAAACACACTATGACACTCTCCTCACCCACATTGCCTAAACTCCAGAGTCTCCGGTGTTCCCTCTACACCATTTAAAGCCTGCTGCTTTGTGCACCCTTGGATTGGAGGTTGACGGAAGTCAGAGAGAGCAGTTTTCAAATTTAGATATACTCTCTCTGGGATTAGACACCCACCTGTTCCAATGCGTAGTGCTGCTGGACCCTTTGCTGGGTTTACAGACTGCCACTTGTCAGAGTCTCTACCAGTGACAGACCGAGGACCGAGCAGTATTTTTGTGACAGGCACAGGTTCTGTCTGCTGCAAAAACACCACAAATGCTGGGGTTTGAGGTTACAAATTTCTCTTTTTTTGCCACAAATGTTGCAACCACAGGCCGGAAAATCCTGGTGGTCTGTACATAGCTGCCTCCCTCATTTCCTATCATTGTACTCTCCCCATAGAGCATCTCAGTTTCTTCTATCCAGCTTCTCTAACTAGCTTCTAACATGACTCGCAAGGATCCCTTGTCCTTGTTTGGGGAGCCCTTCACCCTCTATCCATGCATCGATCCCTAAAAGCATCTAAGGTCTCAGTGTCACGGTCTACTCCTCTCAACTTTCTGACATCTTTGCTGTGTAGATTTCAAAGTGTAGTAGACATTTGTCAGCTGTTATATATACAATACCAAAAACATATCATCACAAGTTGAGTCAAGCTGAGTCTGCAGGAGCAACCATGGAAGGAGATGGATAGTTAGCGGACTGCCAAAAGCGCAACAGGGCCACAATAATGGCCAAAAGTGAGCTACACAAATGCCATTAGTATCACATATTTTAGCTGGATGGGGCAGCCTGCACAAAATAGTGAAAAACTAGGTGTTAACGGAAACACAAAACGTGTGTGCATGTTGCTTTTATTACTACTGTTCACACCACGGTTTAAATCTGCCGCAAACATACACCCCATACCTGGTGCAAATGTTATGCGTTTTGGGGTGCTTATGCGACCATTATTAACAATGGCTTCTAAAACACAGCAGTGCATTTTAATTTAACCAAATATGTTGATTTATTTACCTTCCATTTCTACATTATAGCCAATGTCAGTGCATAGCAATTAAACAGTCTTCCTCCTTCTTTCTGCAGCAAATTATACCCCTTCTGTGCCCCACAATGCCCTATTGTATGCTTTGAGATTCAGAAATATTTTAAACTGATTTCTGAGACTTCATCAAAGAGTAGATGGTCATCAAGCCTGAACGGGGGTAAATGAGCCTTTTAAAGTGCGCCTTGCAAGGCTTCAGATGTCAGATGGAGAAATCATAAAGGCCACGGTATAAATGACCTCCAAAGAAAGAAAGAAAGAAAATAAGCAATAAACACACAATTTTAACAAACAAAAAACATTATTGACTCCAACTTCAGTGAGTTAAACGCACAGAGTGAGCTTGTGTGTTGAGGTGTAACACACTCCCTCAAGGAGCACGGATTCTCCAGGTTGGGCACCCGAGGCTTGAAACCCACCACCCTGCAGCCACGACTGTGCCGGTGGGGTCGCGGTGGGCGCCTGGACCCTCTGCTCTCGGCCGCTCATTGGTATACAGGGCGGAGGGATGGGCCAGGGACGCTTCCCAGGCGAGCGGGCAGACAAGAGAGCCTGGGAAAGGGGCGGGGAGAGGCCTCTGCTGGGCTGGAGGAAAAAAAGGGAGTGTTAGAAAGGGAAGAAGGAGGGAGCGGAGGGCCAGCGCCGCTGCTGCCTGTTTTCTTGAGCTCCTTCGCACGGCGGCTGCGGGAAGGGGAGAGGCGTGCGGGGCGCGCTGACCCTGCCCGAGCCCGCACACTGGAGGGAGCGGAGGAAAGTTTGTGAGGCCAGGTCCGGGAGGCGAGGGGCTCCGGGAGGAGCGCGTGGATAGCGCGGGCTCTTGAGCGGCCGGTCCGGGATGTGACTGCGGCTGCAGGAGGGACACGCACACCGCCGGGCTGCCATCCCTGCTGCTGGGCCCCAGAGCGGCGGCGGGAGGCGGCTCCTCCGCCATGAGCTCCTCCAGTGGAAGCGGCGGCGGCGGAGAGGTGGTCTGCTGCGGCTGGCTGCGCAAGTCTCCGCCCGAGAAAAAGTTGAAGCGCTATGTAAGTATGAGCGCTAAGGGGGTCACTGGGGCTGCGCTGGCGAAGTGCGTACTCCGAGGCAGGGAGTGGACTCCCTCTGCCAGGGCCACCTGAGGAATGTCTTGCTCTCCCAGTGACGGCCCCCTCTGGGGCTTGCACCCGTCTGAGGGGCACAGCACCTTCTTGTCAGGCAGGGGTGGCGTTGAAGGCTTCCTCAAATTCAGCTCCTTTCCTTACCTGCCAGGACTTTAAGCACGAACTACAAAACTACCCATTGTTTATATGTAGAACCATTCCTTTCAATTTGTTTTCTTCTGGTGTTGACCAACTTTCCTGTCACTGGGCTGCCGAGGAGGAGCGTAGGCCTGAACTTCCCACTGGAGGTGGTAGGCAGAGTGCGTGCTGCAGGAAGGGGCAGGACGGGCAGGCCCGGTGCTGCCATCGCAGCACACGGAAGGCGCCCGCTCCGCCGCCAGCCTTGCCTCTCTCTCACACTGCTTGCTCTCAAGGAAACGCAAGCAGAAGTTTAGGCATGGGCCAGCTCGCTGCTGCAGGGTGGGAATCTGTAACTCGAGCAGATGAGATGGTGCAGCGGTGGGGGTGGACTGGGTGAGATTTCCAGTCAGCCCCCAGGAGGCTGAAGCGTCTTTAAGTATTTTATTGGCCGAATTCGCTGTAAATGCAACACTTTCCCCCATTATTAACGGACTACCTAATAAAATGGTTGCTTTGTGTTTGCAGTTGATTCCATCTGTTGTGGTTTGTAATTAAAAACATGTTTCAGCGAGTGTCACCTACAAAATCTGGTTGTAGGGAAAACAGTTTGAGGAAAGTACTCATTTAGGGTAGAGCAGTTGCAGTGTTGACTTTTCTCCGGACAGTTTTGTGTTTTATACTGGGGGCTGTGGAGTTTACATGGGTGGTGTTTCATTATAACATGGAGGTTTGGTGTTTGTCTTCCGGTTCACTCCCTTATTGTATTGTAGAGGTGCTCTTCTTTCGTTTTACTGATTTACTTTTGGATAGCGCCAAATTTGCACCGTACTGTACATTTAGCCTAGTCTTTGACCTAAGTGAATGGACACGCTCTGTGTAGAGTTCAACTTTAACCGGTCTGCTTTATACCTGTTGACATAGTTGTGTTAATTGATGAAGAACAGTTTCGATCGTCCAGCTTTGAAGGACAGTGCGAGGGCATTACCTTCTATCGACATGATAAAACATTTAAAGAGCAAGAGGCCTGCGATTCTGGGTGAAGATGCAGAGCGGTCTAGGATGATGAGCTTCCCAAACCTGTTAGAATATATTCCACAGAACCTCAGTGGGCACCATATTGAGGGAAATGTCGACTGCCAGATGTTTAGAGCTGCAGTGGTGCAGGTCTAGACCATTAATATATGCGGTAGCACTTTCGGATGCAGAGGGTTTTGAAGTCCCAGTTGTGTAAAGTAAAGTAAAGTCCACATTTGTAAAGCGCACAATCACCCGTAAGGGTCTCTAGGCGCTGGGGGGCCGTCGGGAAGATTAAGCGAGCTATTGCCCAGAGTCACATGGTGCTGGGCTAATCTGCCGCCGGAGCCGGGGATCGAACCCTGATCCCCAGATTCCAGCGTCAGTCGCCCTGGCCGCGGCGCCACACCTGTGTGGTATCCTAGAATTACCCAACTTTGAAAGGTACTAACCATTTGCTAGAAGTAGTGTGAACAGCTGACGACTGATTGCACTGACCATTGCAAGCAGACAGTAAGTTATATTTTAGCCATTAGACCACTGTAGGAATCTGTGCAGATGCTTGCAATAAGCGGAACCTTGAACTTTATAGCCCCTGCGTCTTGTCTGCTGTGCTAATTGTGCAACATCTGCTGCCACTTCCTATCTCTCGGTGCTGAACAGGCTACTGGGTCCCACAGCTTCCTTTTGCCTACAGCAACAAAAGCTCATCTAGGCTGTCTCCATCTGAAGACTGGAGCTGCCTTGGGCTGTGGTCCTTTGTACACTTTCAAGGGTTGTTGCATTATTTGATTGGACAGCTTGGCAGATAACTTGCTGCCATTTTCCAGAGAATCGTTGCTCAACTTAAAACACACAAGGAAGTGTGCCTCTTGAATCTCTGCCCAACCAGTTTACTGCCAACACTGAAATATAATATCTGTAGTACATGTTAAATGACAGTATACTTAATATATACAAATGCAATTTTTCATTTCATTTCATTTCATTTCATTTCAATATCAGTAGAGATGAATACAGAGATAATAATTCCGGGCCACGAATTATGAATATATGTAGAATATATCAAATATCTACTTGACTTTACATCTCATATAAATAACATCAGTTGAAATCAAATGGCCTCTATATGATGAAAATGTTAAGATATCGCTTTAGTAATAATCACAGACTTGATGATCAGCTAAATCATGATTATATAGTAAAGAGTTGGAGTTTCTGATCAGCTACAAGAGCTCTGTTATCTTGTATCTGAAATAGACCGGAAATACTCCACTGGTCAACATTTAACTAAACAGAAAAGGTTCAGGGAGGATTCAACTGTACCGATGTGTTATAAATCAGTGTAACTTAGAAGTACAATATATCATATCGAAAATGTATTAGCCCACAAGTCATCTATTTCATAAAGTACATTTACATAAATAGAAGCGAGACTTAATATACCACACAGTACTTGAGCAAATTTAAAACATGGCATCAGAAGGATAAGAGGAATGATAGCATCTGTATATAACATCACATGACGTAGCGCTTAGATTTACTAATGGAGAACAGGCCAGTGCAACATTGGCATCGAATGCTAACGTTGTCAGCCCTGTTTACAGGCAATTTTGCGGTAAGCAGCCACTACATGTTTCGTGGTAAACCCTGCTTCTTCAGGGCCGTTAGTAGCTAGAAGTTGCTCCTCTCTTTTATTTAGAAATCATCAGTGTTAGATTTAACTTAATATTGCACTAATAATGATAGGGAGGCAATCAAAGAGATGTAGCTCTCACAGATGATCTGTTAATCATATGGAAGTACATTGAGATGTAGCTATTTATAACACGAAACAGGACATTAAATTGATATAGCGGTATAACCTTTACTATCTGTTTCCAAAATAATCTAAAGAGAAACGTCTTTCTGCTAACAGCCCTGAAAAAGCAGGGTTTCCAGCAATTCTTGCTGGCCGCTTATCTTCACATTGGTTGTAAATACGACTGGAAATTTCTGCATTGGACTCCAATATTGAACTGGCTTGTTCTCCATTAGGAAATCTAGGCGCAATGTCAGTGTGATATTACATACTGATGCTATCATTTCTCTTCTCTTTTTGATTTCATTCATTAAATTTGCTCAAGTACTGTTTGGTATGCTAGTAAACTCACTTATATTTATCTAAATGTATGTTATGAAAGGATGACTTGTGGGATAGTAATACATTTTTGTTTTTTATGATCTATTGTACTTCAAAGATATGTTGATTTATAATGCATTTGTAGAGTTGAATTTTCCCTGAAACAATTTTAGTTACATTATGATTAGTATGTCTAATAACAAATCATTATTAAAAATATGATTACTATATATTTCATAATTTAGAGGAAAAAAAATTGTCTGGTTTAAAAGGGAGTCACATATATTCTTCACAATTACCCAGTTGATCTAGTAATCTTCATATCAGATTTTCACATTTGGCTATCTGCATCTTTTATGATGTGCGCTGAATGCAAACTCAGTCTAACATTGTTGTCTGAAAGCTTTCTGTCTGATGTCAGGGTCAGGAAATGTAATGTAAATAAACCACTTGACAGGTCAGAACAATTTTGTGTAAATTGACAGTAAAGCATGGTCTTCATCTGCTTTTAAAGATTTCAGAAGATCTACCTAGGAAACCATTGCAATGGTGTGGTTTGGTATACCAACTCATTCTGAATACTTTTTGTTGCTGGGGCAGGTGACTTGAGGTATCTCCTGTGGCTTGAAAACGCCTTTTGTTTGGACTCTATTGGACTCTTCCATACCAAGATCATTTGATAGGGTATAACATAACTTTTATAAGAAAATGCCTTTTGGATCAACATTTGGAGGGGAGCGGGCAAAGATTTGAGAAGGCATGGGCAGATTTGACCACTTGGGTGGAATGCTTGTGAAGAGTGCTATTGGGTGAAGTAGCTTATGTGTTATTTGATTCCACACTACTTGCTTCACACACAGAGAATGACAGAGGAAGAATAAAATAGTACGGAGAACCTCATTGGTACAAAGCAAACTGAACACAGCCTTAGATTGGATGTGGCTTGTAGGAATTTTATAAAAATGATTTGAGTGGTGCTCCCATGTAGCTCTCCTTGAAAAATAGTATGGCAATTTTATCTTGTAGTATCTTTAGCTCAAATAGGCATTTATATAATCCTTGCTTTTCAATTTCAATAGCATTGCAAGATATAGTTCTGCTACAAATGCGGTGATATTTGTTTCTTTCAAAGAGCATCAGAAGTAAAGCAGTACCATCCTAAGGGTGGGCTGCCCGTTTTTATAATAACTAAAGTCTTTGTTGGAACACTAATCATTGACGACTGTGAACTAGAATCTTTAGTAATCTGTGGGTAACTGTATAAATTAAACCCATATGTACTGTAGTCATGTGTGTTGATGAAAGTTCCATTCCCAACAGGTGACTGCCCACTGATAAATGTTGTCAACGTACCAAACATGTTTGTGAACACCATAGGAAAAAAAACACACTTCACTAACATAATACAGTAATCAAAATATTATTTTAAAGAGTATTGTAGCACAGTAAAAAAGCTTGCCAACCTGGTGAAGAAAAGGTAAGACAACTGTAGCCAAGCCTTTTACAACACTCTGGCTGGGTTCTTTCAGGCTAAAGTGAGGGATGTCTTCGATATGTTTACTGTTAATAAACATCTAACCCCAGTTTTTCAGGATGAGAAGGGCTTCCCCTCCAGTCCAGAATTATTAAATACTTTTCCCTGCTCAACACTGAAAGTATTAAGCCACACCAAGTCTACTAAGTCAGGCTCTCCGTGTCCTAAAGAGATTATACAGCCTGCCCCGTAGACTATAAGCTCATATCTTCTTCAAATCTTCAATGAGATAATCAATACAGTTCACTTTACTCTAGAATAGAAAATAGCTTCTATTCTTCCACTCTTAAAGAAACAAAGCCGTAATCTACAGGATTCTAACAGTTACAGACCAATCTCCCGCTTGCCTCTTCCAGCCAAAATTTTGCAAAAGGCTATAAATCTTGGATTAACCTCATTCATAGTTGCTAATAATCTTTTGGACTCAATGCAATTTGGTTTCAGAGGTGCTCATAGCACCGAATAGCCATTAATTGTAGCTTTGGAAGAATTAAGCGCCACACTGAATATGGGACGAAGGGCCTCCCTTCTCCTGTTGGATCTCTGTGGCGTTCAATACAGTCAATCATGAGTTATTGATTGACCGTCTTTCCAAATTAGGTATTGGGGAACCGCTCTCACTCTCCTGAACTCCTTTCCTCTCTAAGAGGGGACAATTGGTCTCCATGAGCAAATTTCTTTCTGATGTATCCCATCTGCCATATGGTGTGCCCCAGGGCTCTTCCTTGAGCCCTAGCCTTTTTAATCTACACATCACCCCACTATCCAGGCTCATTAAATCCTTCAGCTTTTCGGTGTTCGCTTATGCTAATGGCACTCAAGTTGTGTTCTCAGTATCCAGCAACCCAGACGAGGACAGCAATAAGATTTAATAGCTGTATGAAACAAATTAAAAATCGGATGAAAACCAGTTGTCTCAAAATGAAATCTGGAAAAACAGAGGTTCGTCTCCTGGGCAGTGATTGTTCCTTCTGGAGACCCAACTGGTGGAATCTAGAATTGGGTCTACTGTTGATCCCAGTGAAGAAAGTCAGAAATCTAGGGATTTTAATTGACCACAAACTGACTATTGGAGATCAGGCTAATGCTCTAACTTCCTCATCTTCTTCGCTTTGAAGATCATCAGGAAAATCTGTCCCTTTTTCGGCGGGGATATTCAGAAAAATGTAATGGCTGCACTTGCCATATCCAAAATGGATTACTGCAATTCTCTCTTTTTGAATGCACAGCATATGTCTTTGCACATTACAGACACTGCAGAATGCATCAGTCTAGGATTCACTGGGAATCCCTAAAAATCAGTCGGCATCCCAAGTATTGGTTAAGCTTCACTGGCTGCCAGTAAAGAGACGGATTGAACAAAGCACTTTGCATGGCCTTTAAGGCATTACATATTTCTGGCCCTGAATATCTGAGGCAAAAGAAAATGTGTGGTATACCCCTTCCATAATGCTTTGTTCCTCCACAGCCAAATTGATGGCTGTCCCCAAGTTCAAAATGCTTCTTGGGGAGAGAGAAGCTTTATAACGGGTACTGCTAAACTGTGGCACTCCCTTCCCCTGGTATTAAGGTAGAGTCCCAACCTCCTCTACTTCAGAAGATACTTAAAAACATGGCTTTTTACTCATTAACTTATCAGCGTTATCTTCAGGCAGCAGCATCAAGACGCCTTTGAGCATTCGTGTGCTTTACAAGTTTAAAAATCAAATCAAATACAGTGCAAAGATAAGAGAAGATAGAGTTTACGTATACAGAGAACTAGTACTTTGTTCCCTAATAAAGATTGCCATACCGTGACAAGCCAGACCTATACAATATCCTTTTTTTCACAAAAAGTAAAGGAAAACAAGGTTGTACAATTTCAGTCTTTTTAAAAATGTGATTTATGATTTTTGAATTGTATGATTAAGAGGGGTGTTCATGCAGAGGACCCAATATGCATTTTTAACAAAAGCTTGCGGAATGATTATGGTGAAGGCTGCCACTTTCAGTTAGTGTGCAATTTTGCCATCCAAGCCAGGCTGAAATTGGTCACCGTCCTTAATGGTCATTGAGATGGAATCTCTGAGAGATTCATCTCTTGGAGTGAATGTCTTGAGTCTAGATTCGTAGTGAAAAAATGTTTTGTATTGAACAGTGATTACGTGACAATCCTAATGGATTTATATTTGCAAACCCATGACCTGCTATCTCCTACTTCATTAAACTAATTAACTGGTAGTGGGTGCTAAAAATGTTTGACTTAAGAGTACCTCAGTGCAAAATGTGCTGAGAAGTCTCATCATGGCTTATGTGAGTTGGTTGCAGTAATAAAGACCTAGAAGAGTTGAAGACCTGCCTGTGTTGGGTTGACTAAAATTCTCAGTATTCGGATGAGATGGGTCTTAAAGAGAAAAGCAAGCAGACGCTTACAAACACTATTAAATATCTAAAGAAGCAACGACCAATGGCACAGTGGGCATATTTGCATGTAAATAGCATTAAGCCACAAAAGCCCTTTTGGGGACCTTTTGGGGGTTGTAGGAGTGTAGGGAACTGTAAAGATGAATAAATGCCACGAAAAAAATGTGGATTGGCGATGTTTAGTTCAAGTGTCAAAACCAGACGCACAGGTGGAGAGAAATGAAGCACAACTTCTTACCACCAGCTCAACACAGTTTCTATCTTCCCCACATTCTACAATACCTCTTAGTGAACTTAATGACATACCTCAGTGACATATTTACCTTACAACATGTTCCCTTTTTTAAAACAAATAATAAAGAGAACAAAATAATAACACTAAAATGCCAAAAACTAAAAAAAGAAAATAAAGAATATATGGAAAAAATAATAAATAAGATGAGAAATACTATCCGTAATGACTAAAAATTTTCTTCATTTCAAAATATTTTCCTCCAATTTCTTAGGCAACTTGACCACCCTTTTAGACTGGAGACATATCTGATTTTCATTTCCGTCGCCAATCTCCACAGGAGATGATGCCTCTGTGGTAATATCTGCCTCAGAGAAAAGTGAAACATCTGTGAGTATCCTCTCCTGCTGCACAGAAGACTCATTACCCCCATTATAATCTTCAGACACCTTTTTTCTCTCAGAGACCTCATTTAAATGTGAATTATCCATATCCGTCTCTCTGAACATCTTCTCCTGCCCAGGTTTAAGAATACAACTGAAATTTAGTTTCACCATCATTTTTTGTATAATAACACAACTTTCTGATTCATTATCTGCTTGAACAGTTGCAGAGAATTTTGAAGTACCTTTGTGACTCAAACCTAGTTTAATCATACGTTCTCAATCTCCTTATTGAATCCTTTGGGTGTGACTCGATTGACTTCATCATGCTATTTCTTGCCACTAGCTTGCATATCACCCAAGTTCTTTTTTTACTTTTCCCACAACTTCGTCAAACTTATCCACCTTCACCGTAAAATTTCCAAAACCAGGAGTCAAAAAGGTATGACTTTCCCTAATTAAAAGATAGGGGGCAAAAATATAGAAATATGCCTATTAGCCAATGCAGTCTGTGTGCCCTCTTTCAGAAATCTGTTGGCCCTTTCCACTTGACCATTGGCCTTGGGACAGTGCCAAGGCCCCATTTCCATTCTAATACCATATTTTCCTAGGAAATGCAGCATTTTAAATTAAATGAATTGCACTCCATGATCCGACATTAACACCTTTGGAAAACCTTCAGTTTGGAAGACCTCCCCCCTCCATAAATTTGATTACTTCTTTAGTAGTGGGATTTCTCACAAAGGCATTTATATATCCAGTTGGAAAAGTTTCTATTAGTACTATCAATAAGCATTTTTCTTGTCCCAATGCAACATATGGACCAGAAAAATCAATAGAAACTTTCTCTCAAGGCCTCTGTGGAATATCTTGGTATTTAGCTGATTCACATGACCGTTTCAAATGTTTATCCGAATTCACACAAACAGTGCAAGCATCAATGAACCTTTCAACATTAGCATCCCTGCCTGGCCACCAATAATGTTGTTTAAGCAATTTCTTGGTGCCAGATGTACCTGGATACCCTAGATGAGCCAGATCACGGAGTTGTTTCTAAGTCCTAATGGTGGTACAAATACATCATGTCTCACTTAAATGTGTTTTTTTTAAGCTCAACTCACTAGACACCTGTGCATAACTTTGCAACCCTGAACCCAGATTTCTGAAAGGTGGCCACCCTTTCACAACATACTGTTTGACTTTCGACAATTGTTCATCTTCAGCAGACCATTTTACCCACTCAGATTCAGTTGTCGTGGGGCTGAGCCTTGCTTTCACACAGTGTTAGGTTGACATGAGCTTATTAGAAGTTTAAACGCCATTTATCCTTTCTGCTGCCTTTTGCACACGGCACACACTTTATTAATTGTTTAGAGTTTAGCAGAGTATTTTGCTTCACATGAGAATAACGTGTTTTTCTACATTAGTAGCCTTGCTTGGTAAGCTTAGTCTGAACAGTGAGTGCAGAGGCCTTCAGTTTATTTCAACACCGGTTGTTGTTCGGACTGATCAGCACACGTTCTAGACATAACACATATGCAGCTGTGGCCACCTCTGATATTGGCGCGTTTAATAATGCACTGCGTAGGCATGATCACACACACTTGGAGAACATTTGTATGCTGAGTGCTTGTGCAGCATTTGATGTGATCCACTTCTGCTAAATACCAGAGGTATGGGGCCGCCTATGTAATCCCAAGAGACCTTCTTTAGTTATAAAATAACATACTAGCAATGGAGGGTGAAATATATAGGTATATATTTAACCTGTTTCCGTTAAGCATTCTAACATGCTTTCTCCTTTTGTATTTTATGGAATAGTAACTATGCTGACAATCTTGTTTCTAATAATATATCTGCTTGTATTAGCTAAGGTGCCGCGCATGACAACACGGCGTTAGAAATAAATATTTCAAACTTGCTCGTGTCTCTCTTTACTCCCTGTTTTGGACTGGTATGAGAGTATAACGAAAGAGTGTTCTTGTTTTCCACATTGCCTGAGGTAACCTAAGTCGCATGTTCTGGGTTGTTTAATCATTGGTATTTTTGCTATAGGACGAAGAGCCAATGATGCTAGTCTGGTAGGGGATTTTGTGGACTGAGGTGAGTTTTAGCACACTCTAATTCACTAAGGTCCTAAGTCTCTGTGCACAGTTCTGTGTAGGAGCAGAATCCCTGCGACACAGTTATACTACCATTACCTGTGTCCAAAACATCCACCACAGTGAGCATGCATTCGTGCGGATCCAGAACAGTTTCATCTTCAACTTTTTGTGGCAGTCTTGACAAACAATCGGCTGTGTGTTTTTAACTCCAGCAATGTGTTGCGTGTCAAAATTAAATTCTTGTCTAGCAATAAGCCTCACCAATCGTGAAGAACCTTGTCCTGTTCTTACAACATCCAACATATTAAGCAAAGGTTTATGATCAGTAACCAACACAAAATACCCCCGCACCCACAAAAGAAGTCTTCAACTTTGCCACTGCCAAAACACAGGCGGAAACGTCTTTTTCTATTTTGCTATCATCAATTCTGCCCCTCTCAATACTCTGGGGAAAAAAACAAATCACCCTTTCCTTGCCATAAACAATTTGACTGAAAAGGGTCCCTACCCCAGTTCAACTAGGATCAACAGTAACATAAGATTTACCAAGTGGATCAAACTCGTTAAGAGCACGTGCCTGTGCAATTAACGTTTTGACCATTTCAAAGGCATCGTCATGTTTGTTTGTCCATGCTAATGGTACCCCTTTCTTCAAAATGTTTTGCAATGGTCCACAAAAATGGGATAGCCATGTATGAATCTCGCATAGTATTCTCCTACTTATAAACAAGGACCTTAAGAAATCCTTGGCAAAGACAAGGAGAAGATAGATGGAGTGCTGAAACTTTTTAGGCACTCGTCCTCCGTCACAGATCTGGGTTGAACCCATCATCATTCTTTAGCTCACTTCACCACCCCAGTTCAGACACAGCTATATGCAAATCCGTGTTGACCATGTGCTTCATGGGAACATTCCAGCCCTAATTGCCAAGCCATGTCTTCCCTGGATCGGAAACGAGCATCCTGGGACCGTTTCGGGCTAATAGACCTCATCAGCCAGGCTAGCTTGAATCCAGTAGCAAAGTGAGCAAGGGACCCACATCCGGGGGTGAATGTTTTGATTTATTCCACATTCCATCCATCAACTGTGTGTCTTTTGCTTTCTCGCCCTAAGTGCACCGGGTATGCCCAGATGTGGGTCTCCAGCTCACTGTGCCACTGGATTCAAGCTATCACGGCTGAGGAGGGATGAAACCCCGAAACCTGTCCTAGGATGCTTGTTTCCGGTCCAGGGAGGACCTGGCTAGGAAGTTCGTTCTGGACTGTTCCCATGAGGCACAAGGTCAAGACTGATTTGCATATGGCCAGGTCTAAACTGGGGTGGCATGGTGAGCAAAAGAGTGATGGATTTAACCCAGATCTCTTGACTGGGGATTAATGTTCTGATTTATTCTGCATTCCGTCCATCAACTCTGTCTGTGTCTTTTGCTTAAGGAATCCTTTCATACAGCTTAACAGCATTATTTATAGCACTAACCAAGTCCACTTTGGGAAAAATGCCCTTACTCGTAATCCTATGACCTAAGTAATCAATTTCTTTTACTAGGAATTTGCACTTATCTCTGCTTACAGTCATACTTCTGCTTTCTAATGAATTAAGTAAACAATCCAACAACCTATCATGTTTTTCACTTGTTTTCGCAAAAGTAGGTGTCATCATGGAAAAGCTTGCACCCCCTTCAAGTCCTGAAACAAAGCATCTATTAATTTCTGAAAAACAGTGGCCACTGAGGCCAACCCAAAATGTAGTCTTAAAAACCTATAAACCCCTAACTGGTAACAAAAGCTGTTAAATCTTTTGAGTTTTCTTCCAATGTCACCTGATGACATGCTGACTTGAGGTCAATAATCGGAAAAATATTTGACCTCCGCAGGCAATTCCTGTATTCTTGGCAGTGGATGACTATCAACTACAATTGTGTTCACCTCTGCACTGTGTTGCAGGCACCTCACGGTGTCTACCACACGGTGCAGGGATGAACAGCGGGGCACCATAGGTGTTCCCTAGGCCCCAACCAGAAGCCGCTGGTTGAAGAGGGACCTGCTACGGGCCCCCAAAGTAACTTTCTGACAGGGTTTCCATGTTGGAAAGCCCGGCATGGAAACCTTGCTGGAAACCAACATCGTAATCCGGACGGCGTAAAACACCGTCTATAGGGATAACGTGCCAGTTCCGACTGGCAGACAGGCTGCTTGAGCCCGTTGGAAGCCAGACGGCTGGTTTAAAAACCGACAGACTCCATTGTATGTTTTGAAACTGCGATGAGGCTCGCAAAACCTCTGTACTGCGTTTGGAGGCTTTCCTAGCCTCATCCTATTGAAACTTCAGTGTGAGAGCCCTTGTAGTTGAAGAGGTGAGTTTGAGGGTGTTATGGTTCCATCTGCCAGTTAACATTGGTGATCCCCACCCTAAAACTTGCATGTTTGTTACTGTTAACCTGAAATTTACAGGAAGACTCTGATCATGAAAATGCTGGCAAATTTACTCCTCTCAAGACCAGGAGAAAATATGTTTTTATGATGGGAACGGGGAGGGACCATTCCAAAATTGATGGGAGCTCCGAGATAAGGTTTTATTTTTACCACACATGGAAAGATTTTTGTTTTTAAAGAAAACTGAAACAAAAACCTTTCTAATTTATATGTAAAACTCCTATTTGTTTGAGGATACTGCCCCCAGCTTCCTTAATTATTATTTATCTTCCCTGCCATGGTGTATGTCTGTTGTGAAAGTAGATGGCCCATGACAGCAGCCAGAGTATGAAATCCAAAGTAGGAGTGTGCAAAGTTTTTGTCACCATTACTCCTGTACTTTAAAAAGCGTTCTGAATACATGTTTTCACAGTATAATCTGGACATTTGTGAACCTCTTTAAGTTGATGAGAGGAAAAACACGATTGCCAACATCCATCCAATTTTACGTCGCAAAGAAAAGCTTTTAACGTTTCATTGTGAGGAAACTGCAGTATTTTTTCAGGGCAAACTAGCCCTTGTGTCAAAGTACTGATCATTTTCTAGTTAAAAAGATGCAGGTGCATAGGTGGGGAAAAGAGGTAAACTCTATGAACAATAGGTAGGCGATGATTAAAATGTGTTTAAAGACTTCACTCGAACAATAAAAAGTTGGTACACTCCTAACCAAAGTCTTAAAAATTCTAAGAATACAAAATGTATGCTGTACATGAAGGGTTAAATGCTTAAATATCTCATTACCTATTGTAAAGAACATTATCATGGTATCTCTTGGTTCAGGAATTGTCTTAATTCCTATAATTTCAGGTAGACTGAAACGAAAGCCAACTTGAAGACCCTGATCTCGAGAAGTGAACTCCTATTTCTTTCTTGGAGTATGTGGCATGCCCAATATAGTTTTATCACCACAATGCCGATGTCTCAAGTAATTATCTAACCACCACTTCCTTTTCCAGGAGGCTTAGGCAGAGAGCAGGTCTTTGGGACTTTGGGACGTGGCCGAGCAGCATAGTCACCGCTGACACAAAAGTTAACTCATAAAATCGCTTTAATTTTTCTGAGCAGGCAAATGAGCACATAACCAAGCACCACAGTGGATTAGCCCAGCGGTACAAATGTTTTGTTTAAAAACTAAAACTGTTTTTAGTTATCTATGTTTATGTATCCATGTTATTAGCTTTTTCTTAGAAAACGTAATTTTGAGATCACGCTATTGGCACAACAATTAGCGGGGAGGGGTGATTGTTGGTACAACTTAAGGAAAGCCTTGTTCTGGACTCTGAATCTCAATGGAGAATGGACAAGAGCATACTCACTGACGACTTAAACCTGGAACTTTAGAATGGTATAATGCATGCAATGATCTCGGACATCAGCCGTCATCGGGGACAAAATGCTGCTACAGTTGGATTTGCATCTATGTTAGAATCTTTCATAAAATATGGTCATGATAAAACAAGCACTTTTAATGAGCTTTTAACAGTGTAAAATCAGCACTTTTGCTGCCTTCCCTTTTAAATGGATAATCTGAAAGGGTACTTAATATATTGAAAAAAAATGTATTTTAAATGATCAGCCATTTTTGACTTCACTGATAAAAGTGCTTATTTTATGGCATCCAAGTTGTAAGACTGACTAAAAAAGAGTTGGAATGACAGGGCACTTTTCAGGGTTTCTCTGTCTTGTTTTCCTGAAGATAGATCAGTCTTTTAGAACTGGTGGTCATACAAAATCTACTTTACGTTTAACTTGGTATTTCAACATGATAGTTTTGACCACCATTGTATTATGTAAAATGTTGGCCCCGGAATGACTGCTTGCCAAAGCAGTCTATTACCAACCACTCCACTGTCTTCAACTAGCTGCTTCATTTCCCAGGCTTTAGTTAAATACATAAATCATTCCGAATATACTCTGTTTATTCTGCTGTATTGAAGAATTTCTACAGCACTTTAAATCCTTGATGGGGCTGTGAAGTTCCCCATTTCATAGCAGGGCCCTGGGTATCCTTTCAGCGTGGTTATTTGATTGGGAGTTGTTTGTAGCTAGGCCTATGGTGGCGTTGTTGCGTGAGGATCCGAGATGCAAACTAAACACTGTCCTTGGTCCACGGTGAGTGCAGTATAAGTAAAATCCATATGTTGCAGGTAAATGGTAGCTGTATATAATGTGTTGCAGAAAAGTGTGAGAAAAGACAGCCATGCATGAAGAAACCTACAGCTTTGGGTTTGTTTTGCTCCTGAGATTATCTGGTCAAACCCTACCAGAGGATGTTGGCGTAGAACCGGTAGGAAGGCTGTGATTAAGTGTTCATTTCTGTGTAAATCACAGAGCAGACACTAAAAGAGTACAAACACCGAGATACAAAATTGGTTGTAGTCTAATTGCAATGATGAGGAAGCCCGAGACATAAATAGGTACATCTTGGGGTGGGGGGAGGGGCGAGGGGAGGGGAGGGGAGGGGAGGAGGAAAGATGCAAGTGTTGTAGGATGGGAATCCTGGAAACATCCCTAAAGTATGTACATAGTGGAGAATTAGGGAAGCAGTGCGTATTTTCAAAGGAGCAAAGTCCACTTTCTGTAGGTAGTCCCTGTGTTTATTGCTAGCAACCATGCCATAACCGGGATATGTGTGATAGCCAACTTTTCAAGAAGGGTTACAATATTGTAAACACTTTTTTTTTCTTATTTGTAAGAATATGGATTATACTGTTCGGGTTCTTGTCGATGTTGGCCTCTGCACAAACCAAGTGCTTCATGTCTTTCTTTAGCTTCCAGCCCCGTTATGCGTCATGTTCCAGTCTATCATTGGCGATGCCATAAGGTGTGTCTGTTCCACCCAGAGAGTCGTGCATTTACTTGGATCTATTACCCCAAGCCCCACCTTCACCTGTCAGAGATGCCATGTGTAGTGGTTCATGGCCATACAAGTGATAGAAAACCTCTATAGAAATGCTGATAAATAGTCATAGAAATTTAATTTATGAAGTGAAACTCTCAAATTCCATGTTGAGCAAAATTCACAAAATAGTGCGATTCACTATTTTGCAAACACCCCTCCACTCCTTCCAAGCATGAGTTTTGTGTTAAAAATAATCTACAAATTTAACACAACTGATCCTACTAGGAAAAGGAAGCACATACTACTAATCTACAACCTATTTATTTACCTATGACATTAAGCTGCAAAGCGCTTTCAAGTCCTCGTAGGCCGTATTTACAGCGACCAATTGGGAGGCTTTCACCCGAAAAATTCTTGCCAGGAAACCTATTATGCCCAAAGTGTGTGTTTGCATGAAAAATTCGACATGAAGCATGAACAAATCACATATTGCTATAAAAGCACAAGTTCCCGTAAGTGCAGTAAAGTTTCTTGAAATTTTGTGAGAAAATAATGCAGTTTCGCACAACACTACCGGTAACGTGAAGTCTGTTACCTTTCTGGCATAATGCCAGAGGTAAATTAAGGCTAAAGCAGTGCCAGAGGGGTGTTTGTGTGTGGCTGTGGGGGGAGCTGTTATGGGGATGAAGTGAATGAGGGCACATTCCTGCTGTCCATTGCGCCAGAGTTTTTAGTAAAATACTAGTGGTATTATAAAGTACTGAGTAAATGAAATAAAACATTGTTTGCTTGTTTTTAGCCATCCTGTTATTGTAGCTGTACTAGGGCATGCCACTTTCTAGACCATCCTAGTAGAGTAATTTTCTCTACAACAAATTGTGTTAAAACTTTTTTTATGCTCAAACCGCTTACCAAGCGTGCATTCTAACCGTTGGTTCTGCAGTCGTACTATCAGATGTATCTCAAACCGAACATTAGTGTCCAAAACCATTGATGATGGAATTTATAATATAAAACTAGTATTTGAGTACAGTTCAAAATTATTTTTAATCCATTATGGAACTCGGGAAATAATGCACTGTAATCATTATCTCATTTCCATATTGTGAGTGATAGAACTATTGGATTGCAGTTGCAATTGGTGAAATCCCACCATTATGCCATATTTTCCAACTTCAAAAAGTTCTAGGCTATGTGTGTAAAACCACTCTTGTTCCCATTTTTTCGAACTTAATATACTTTAAAAAAAAAAAAGACATTTCCATAGAAATACATTTTCTCGGACTAGACAAATGGTAAGCATATCAAATAGACAAAGGTGGTAGTAAAATGATTTCAATCATCCAAATGTGAATCTGCATAGGTAACACACTGTATCATAGCTGGACCTGCATGATGGCGTGCAAATTCAAAACAACTGTAGGGATCATTGATTAATTACTTTCTTGGATTTCAAAGACTCAACACACATCCATTTTGCATTTATTCTTCTTCTATCCCATAAAAGGTGCTTGGTACAGTGCTAGTCAAAGATTGTGTGCCTTTCATTGTGCAATAAGCAACTACAAGTGTAATTGAATACACTGTAAATGGATCCCTTTTTCAAGTGTTAGCACAATTTCAAAATAAGCCCTTTGCGGATCTCAAAGCTAACGTATTTATTAATCAGAAGTCATCTTTAACAGGTTCTAAATAACAAAGGTTTCAAATATAAACATATCCTCGCTAATTGCAGACTTAAGATGTAAGCGGGATTTCATCAAATATTAAAACCGATCAAAAAGTGCCAATATGCATATAAAAATGTAGACCTAGAAATACACTCCATAAACATGCTTACTAAAATCCTTGTACTATGTCTTTTGAAAAGAGATCCTGGCCTGCAACCAGCATGGCTGTCCTTGGAAGATGGCTCAATGCAAGTGCTACTTCTACACTGTACTGAGCCTTTCTCTTTAATTGTAAAAACAGACTGTTCTTTCTCCCCAAAAAAGGTAGCTGAGGACAAAAGCATAGTGTTTTCTCCAGAGAAGCTTCTGTTCGATACCCCTATTCACAAGCAAATTGCCCTCCTTCCACTCCATCTCCTATTCTACATGGCTCACATCAGGACGCAAAATGTATATCTTGGTGCTCACATATTCGGTAAAGGGATTTCAATAGCTCTAAATTAAGAAGATCCAGGTAATTTGGTTTAGAAGAATACAGGATGCTAATGTCTTGTATTCCAAACCATGAAATCAGCCTAGTATCCAAAGAACAGGACAATGCAGGCTTGTATGTGCTTTTAAATCATGCCCTACTCAAGTGAACTTTTAGTTGTTTTTCCACTACCTGAAGACGACATTTCAAGAGCAGGGTAGTTCAAAAGCTATCGCTGTACAGCTCGGTCTTCTCTATATTGGAAAACCAGTGGCAATTTAATATTAATAGCTTGTATTCATTCACAAAGATGGTGTGTATGTCAGGACTGTTGGTTCTGACATTCCCTGTAGTTTGTGTCTGCAGGTGGATCCTTGCCACTCTTCCCAAATTGCCAGAGCATATGTTTATTTTGGGGAAAGGGAATTTACCAAATAAACTTGAATTTGCAGATCAACATTTGCAGATCAACATTTCAATCTGGTTAAAGTATTTATTGTAAAAGTCTTTGCTTTAGGCGTCAACAAAATCTATAAGTGCTATTTGTGTACCACGGAAATCTGTAATACACACCGTTAAAAAATTCTTACCACTGTAATCCGGAGTGCCAGATTGCCATTGGACAGAAAAACTGCCCAGGAGAAAAACTGTCCCTTTCTGGAATAAATGTGTTCTTTACATCTAGTCCAGAGTTTTACCTCTGGGTACCTGCAGTAATGTGTTCATCTTGTCTTTCTTCAATGTTTTCACCTTACTGCACTATTTTGCCCACACAATTTTAGAAATATTTTTTGTAGAGAACATTGCACATGAAAAACCTCTGAAAACCAAGTGCAGTTTGCTTCAAACCTGTGGTTTTCAAATTGGATGCATATATTTTAAATTTGGCACTGGATTCAGAATGAGATCAATAGCGTTGGGTGAGTAGGCTGGCTGTACATCAGTTTATAATTTCCACCCAAAAAGTCTCAGTTCAGACGTTGGGTTTTTGCAAGCGGGCCTTCATGTTCAAATGCATTGAAAGCCTCCTAAAACCACTTTGATTTGAACCTGTGAGTTACGATGTATTCATAATTCAGTTACATTTGGACTATGGCATGCTACTCCTATGGAAGCTGAAATGCTTGTTTTACAAGCGTGGGTTCATGTGATTGTGACTCAAGCGTTAGGCATAATTTTGTGGTATTCCAATCCCTTCTCAAATTATATGCACTCCTACCACCTGTGACATATCTGCCCAGTTCATTGGGGTGTGTTGCTTGCTCCCATACATGATTCTGCTCCTACCAAGGACAACAAACACATTTGACAATCGGAGTACTGGTTACATCAGCCCTCTTGTCAGCTAATGCAAAAGTGCTGCTCTTCATGGAATTCAGTTTCAGAAAAGCTAACCTTGATATGTAGACAATTAACTTGTTGTGTAATAAATAAACTGCTTTTTTAATACCTCATTCTTACTAACACAAATGGCATGTATTTCTATAAAAATGGCAAGCCCTTATTAAATGCAAGGGAAAGTCCTTGGTTGTTTTGTTCTATGAAAAACATTTGCTACATACGTCAGTGGCCAGGGCCTTTGCCCATGTTTGTGAAACAGGAGAGGGTTGGGGGAAGGAAAGTGATCAATGGTCCCAGATTTTTTTAAAGATGTATTTGCAAGAGTTGATTTATATTTAATTCATGGTTGTTGAACTGCTTCCCCCCCCCCCATTTTCAAATGAAAAATGAACCATTGCTATTGGCAAGGGTCAATAGCTAGGGTTATGATATTCTACTTCATAATAATTTGTGTCCATGAGGAGCCCCAGGCTGTTCCAACACAGCAAAACGGTCAATAATATTTCAAAAATTGTACCCACGACACATTTTTGATAATCCTACCAGGTATCTTTAAAGAAACATGCACTGGAGGTGTGCCAGGTTTCCTGCAACTACTAGATCTTTTTAGGTCTCGCCTAGACAAAAGCAAAGCGAAGCTTTGCTGTCTATGGCGAGACAACTTATGTAGTTACTTTTGGGGGAATGTGGACAGCAGAGTTCCACGCGCTTTCCCTGGCCGAGATTTAACCTCGGGAGAGCGCACGTCGCCGTGCCTCATATTCCCATGCACAAACAAAGCCTCACTCACGCGCACATACACAGCCATACACACACTGCATACACACACGCACCCCCCCTTAAACAGACACACGCGCACACAGACAGACGCACGCACGCACACACACACTCAGACACACACCTCTCCTCTCCCTCAACACACTCACCTGTTCTGGCGGTGCTCGGCGGCGGTTCTGGCTCTCGGGCGGCGGTAGCGCTTTGCGGGGCTCTCTCACCACATGAGAGCCCTGCCTTCCCCATGCGCCCGGCCGCTCTTCACCCGGTCCCCCATCTCGGGACCGGGACTCAATCAGGAGCCTTCGTGGCTCCTCGGGCAGCTCTCTCTCTCGCCGCGATGGGGCGGGACTTCCGGTTGGGGCCGCGATGGGATTGGCCGGCTGCCCAACCGCTTCCGGGTCGTCGCAGGCAGCCCGGCGGGGACTTTTTTTCTACTTTCTTGTGGCTGAGAATTCTGCATTAGTTAAACTACTGTCTGACATGAATTATTCTTTAAATTCGTAACAAGTATTGATGAAATAACCCCCCCCCCCCGTGAGCTTATCTTTAGGGACAAGGACAAAAATGACAATATGAATCGAGCATACAATCTACAACCCTTAACACTTCTGCGGAAAAGCAAGCTACTTTTCTGTAAATGCGCTTCAACCCCTCTCAGGGGTGTGAAGCGCTATATGAATGAATTTACAATACGTTTTACTAGTCTCTTCATTCACTCCTATTCTCTCGGCATTATCTTCATTTACACTCCCTTCCTCCCGTCCTTTCACTGCCCTTAGGATTCCTCCCCATCTCCTTACTGTGACGCTCCCTAATATTAACCCATACGTTGTATTTCAAAAGCAGAGCAAACAGTGTCCTAGCCATGGTTGCCGCCGATGCGCGTGCACAGCATTGACAGCTGATTGGCTGCGCTCGTGCCCTGCACCCTCCAGGTCTTTGAGGCATAGACTGTGCACGAGTAAAGCTGCGGTACTTACGAGCAACACCGGGACAGGAGCAGGTGCAGGAAGAACGTCAGTTCACATATGGAGACCGCGGCAGCGGAGAACCTGGGGGAGGAGGAGGGAGAGTTAAAGCGATTACTGCATGAGAGAGAGAGTAGCCTGTGAGAGCAAGAGTGGGTATATATAAGCAGGAGGGGACGGGAACGTGAAAAAGGTCACTGCAGCAGGGGAGAGTAGCAGAGACAGCGAGAGTGGTTACTGCAGTGCACGGCAGTGCTTAATTTGTCAAACAATAAGTGCCAGGCCTCGCCAGGAGGCTACATCAGCTCGCATTACCGATTTCCCCTGCCAGCAGGGCTTTAAGTGGGATGAAAAAACTGGGGTCTCTCAAAGGTCTGTGGCCAATATAATTAAGGGCGTGGCTTAAAAAAAGTAAGCTAAAAATCTGTGCTTAGCATAGTGTGCCGCCCGACTTGTATTTTGCTGTTTCTGTCATTGCATCCAGATATATGATACAACAAGTAACATTATACCTACAACAAGGCAGGGCTATTGAACTATCGCAAAACGTCTGGGGAGGTACCGAACGGCTGGCAGGCTGTTATTTGCATACAATGGTGCTACGAGGACCAAAAAAAAAGAAACAAGCATTTGCAATGCAATAGGTCTCGCAGTTGTTAGTTTAAGCCATTGGCATTGTAAATGGCAATGTCTTTTATTTATGTGTTGGTTTTTAAAACGTTAAATAAAAGGCATGTCTTTTATTTACGTTTTAAAAACCAACACATAAATAAAAGGTAGTGCCATTTACAATGCCAATGGCTCAAACTCTAACAACTGCGAGACCTATTGCATTGCAAATGCTTGTTCTCACTTGTCGTAAAAACCTCCAACAGCCCACCTGCCAATTGTCTTCGCGGCTGGTTCTTTTTTTTTGGTGACTCGTGTCAGTTTCAATCAGCCCATTGTAACTGGATCCCTCATTTTCTAATAATTGTAATCTCCAATCTTTCCAGTAGAAAATCTCCCCACCTTGTGCTCACCATTGGTCTCCATGCTCCTAAAATCCGGCTTAGGATACTGCTCACATAGGAGTTTGTGAGTATCTTCATGTGACAAAAGGCTTCTTTATTATTTTTGAGCTGGAGGGAATCTCCAGCAGTGAATGAAAATCCTTACCCCTACAAATTCTTTGTTCTCCCACTTTGGCCAGCCAGTAGTTAGCATTTAAATAGGCGTGAAAAAGGTGAGAACTTGCTCTAAGTAGCAAAACAGTAGGCAGACCTAAATGGGCAGAGATGACCCATCTGAACTTAAGCAAATATGGAAAGGGACTGTGAAGTAGTTCCTTTTTTAAAATGTGTGTCAAGTCCTGCTTGAATGTCGCATCCTTTTTGGTAGGTCTGTGGCGTTTTCTCAAATGACACTTGGGGCGCACATCAAATAGCCCTCCCTTGTCACAGGCAAATATTAATTGATACTTTGGCAGCGCACTTCTATTGTCTTCCCAGCCAGTCAGGCCTCTATCACAGAGGGCCTCTTTTGACATTCGTGTTAAAGCCCATTTTACTGGTCTGCCAGGTTTTCATATATTTAGGGTTTTAGCATTTGGGTTGCACTTTAAAGGAGGAGAACAAAATGGCAAAACAATTTGTGTGTACACTGCCTAGCTGCTGAAAGCTCAGCTTTGTTATACCAGACTTCTGTCTCTGAGGTTGTTGTGGGTACAGGGACTGTATCAACCCAGATTTTCGTGTTTGAGGAGGAAGAACATTAGGATTACCATACTACACTCCCCACACACATCCCCAGCCATAAGAGCCCAAGTCTGGTGTGGCCAAAGACTTTGTCCATCTTGAAAATACCCAAACCTTTACCCCATTGGTTATTACGTCCCTAGGAGTCATTCCCTCCCATGAGCTTGTGCCGGACTTAAATGTGACACCTCCAGGCACCCACATAAGAACACTCCTGAACCTGTGTAAGATCAGACAAGGATTGAACCTGCTGTCTGAGGCCTGAGAAGAGTCTAGAAGACTGGTCCTGTTTTCCCTATTGTACCCAGGACAAAGAAGCTGACTCCAAATTTCATATGGCTGACTTGCTGTTAAAGCTACAGGGGCACAACAAGTTCCAAAAGGCATCAGTGGAGAAAGCTAAAACCCTGGACTCTGATGAGAAACAGTACGCGCAGAGGCTGACCTCATGGCCACATGCATGGACCAGGTGCCCATGGCTTTAAAAACAGCAGCATTTAGGGGCGTGCCTCGTTGTAAGCGCTCTGGGTGGGGTGCACTGGCAGAGCACGGGTGCTGTGCCTCAGGAGGCACACTGGGTCACCTACCTCCTGGTTGATGGACTGTATGCACTCCCTCCGTATTGCACATGTTATGTTTTGCTGGTTGATGTACCACAGAAGCATAGGGGTATCTGCCATGGGTGGGGGGTCAGAGGGCGGTGGACAAAGGTGGCGTGCGGTGGAAGAACATGTCTCTGTTCCTCATCCACCTGTGACCCCTTCAGCCAAATCTAAGTGTTGTCGCCATTTGCAAGCTTTGATTTCATACCTATATGGTCATGTCCCAGAATGTAAACGTTCTGTTGACCAAACAGATAGAACTGCCCTAAAGGGGTCCACGACTGTGCCATTTGGCAGGTGTATACCTGGATTTATGGTGGTAAATAAAAAAGAAATCCTATTTATGATGTTGACAATTTTACATGTTGGGATTCTTTTAAATGTTCTCTGCCTTTTTCATATCCCGAATTCTGAACAAAAAAACTGTTTAACTGCTGACAATGTCAGATGTTTTACTTTATTGTGCTTTAAAGCCTTAGCATAAAGTTTACATTTCGTTGCAGGCACCATTCTGTCATGCAATACATGGTTGTAAAGGGGTGTCCCTCTCTCCCTCCCTCTCTCCATCCCTTCTTCTCTGAGGTCCCAGATGCGAAAACATATTGGCTATGCCAATGCTTGTTTTTCTAAACTGGTGTGGTGTCCATTTGTAGTGTTTTCACTGTATTACTGTATGTGTTCACAAATGCTTAACACACTGCCTCGGAGATAAGCCTGTCTGCTCGTGCCCAGCAACCAAGGGGGCGAGCAGGGGTTATTTTCGAAGTGTAGCCCCTACTTACCCTGACTAGAAGCAAGGGTTCCAATTTGGACAAAGGTGCAAACCATTGCCAGCTAGAGACCCCCATTTCTAACATGGGGCATACATCATCAAGATTCCTCATAAAAAGGCTAGAGAATGGTTTTGCTACTGCCTTTGTGTGCTATGCAAAGTAAAGATGAGAAGGAAATTGTGACTTTTGGCCTGCCCGATTACTATAATGGAATAAATTATGCTTTCAGCTTGTGCAAAGGTTAACTTAAAAATTGTAGTGAAATGTAATTGAACCTGCTTACGTAACTCGCTCTCTTAATGCAATTTAATGAAAGATGTAAAAGATTAAAGATTCCTAAGTTCCACCAGAACCTTCCAGTGATTCAGAGAACCACAACCTGTGTACCAAATGTCTTTTTGCAGACTAGCATAAAGCGAATCAGCTGTGTAAACAGCGCTGCATGGGCACAACGGTCTGCGTGAGTTCTCAAACCCTGATCTAGAACTGGTTATTGCCATCCTAAGATCGTCAGTGAGTAATATTGAACATTCGGTCGAGCAATGGGTGTATTAAATATGTTCATGTAAAGGATAGCCCTGTACTACACCAAGTGAGTTAGACAACTTATCCCAAAAGGCTATAATTTGACCAGCTGGAATGAATTGGTAAGAACTTGAGTGAGTAAGCGAAATATTACCTAATACTAGTGCATTTGAGAGAAGCATTTGGAAGTCTAATGAGAAAGATCTCTTGGTCCTCAGTGGTATATGGTGCCAACAGACTCCGCAATGCGAACATCCTTCATCCACAGTTTTCATTGTATTGCTCCAGAAGGGCTGTTTCAGTCGTGTGCCATGGACCAAACCTGACTGAATAGTTGAAAGACATTTGTGAAAGTAAAAAAACATCTTAGTGAGTATGGGTAAAGGGCGAGGTAATTGAACAAAGGTCGCCATCCGTTTTAACCAACTTATTTTTCTCGCAGAATCTTGCAGTAAAGTAAGCACCAGTTCATCTTTCCAAGATGGCTTAACATAGCTTTCCAAAATCAAGAGTAAATTAAGAGTGATCGCAAGAGGATGAAGTACTGTAGCATGTTTTTCTATAAGGCCGGTCTACAGGGAGATCTTAAATGTTGTTTATGGATTTTCTTTTATGTAGCCGGGCTAAGATCAAGTCTGTGGGCAGGAGAGAAAAGCCGGGGTCAGCACCGGGGTAAGAGGTGGGCTCTCCCACCCTCTGCACCCCCTTCCAGAGTCCTGCTCCCTCCCAACCGGGGCGGTACCTCTGGAAAAAGAACTGGTCAGGACACTGATTACAGTAGTCCCACCCTTCAGGTCAGGCGGATCCTGAACCTGGCCTTCCAACCTCTGGTCTAGAACCTTTGGTGGAACCAATGCCTGGCACTCCAGGACTTCTGGGGACTCGCATACTATCCCCCAATCACTCCTTTCGCTGGACTCCTGTACCCTCCCTACTGGAGCGGTACTGCCAGACTCTAGAACCATAGAAGCTCCGCTTACAGATGCTCCAGGTCCTCTACACACTAGGAGATCTCCCTCAAGTGAACTAACAGGCAAGCCTAGGTTCCCATCCTGGTGTTCCCTAAAGAAACCATCCAGGCTCTGTGACAGGGCTTCGGGCGTCTGGGGACTCTCGGTCACACACTCACTCCCGCTCCACTGAGACAGGCAGTCAGCCCCTACACCCTCCTCACTAACCTGGGACCTAGCTGGGCTACTCTCACCCTCCTCCACCACGCTGGGCTGGAGGACACCTGACCCACTATTGTTGGAATCACTCACTAGTGACTCTAAAGAACCTCTCGCACTGTCCCAGCGCTCTGCTTCCTTTTCAAGGTCCCAAGGACAAAAACATTTCAACTTCAGCAGGTGCTGGCGCAACTCTGGACAAACAACACTGAGCAACTGCTCTTTGAGGAACATATTCACCACTTCGTCCACCTCATTGTCTGAGTTAGCCCTCAGCCAATCCCACATTGCATCAGAACAGTCATCCACAAATACTCCCACCCCTGGTGAGGTGGTTTCCTAAGGTTCCTGAATTTCAACCTGTTCTCCTCCTCTTGGGAAACAGGTACCATACTCTGGGAACTGGGAGTGGGACTGTCTACACTAACACTTAAATAGCTGCCACCACTGGACTCAACCCTCCCTGGGGAATCCAGAAAATCAAAATTGCACTCAGGGGATAACCTATCCTCTAGGGTTACCTTCTCCCTGAACAAGGCCCTTTCAGCCTCTAGCTTGGCGTGTTCCAACCTGAGCTGTTCCATCGCTAGCTGATGCTCCCGCTCTTCCCTCCTATCCAACCACTCCTCTGGGGACAGGACAAGGGATGGGGCGCTTGTACTGACACTTGACCCAGCAAGGTACTCCCTATCTATGGGGTCCTCACTATCTGCTGGTGCCCAATCACTGTCATCCTCATTCACTTCACATTTTTCAGGGCTCCCCACAGACTCACCTCCCTCATGGCGTGCGGCCCGGGCCCTCTCCTCACTGCGCTCAAGATCCCTTTGTACCTTACACCATTGGACCAGGTAGTTCCTAAGTTCGTACTTAGTATCTGACCCATCCACCCCTATGTCTCTCTCTCTACAGAACCCTTCCAACTCCTGCGTATTGTACCAAACTAGATCACTGAGATCAAAGACAAGCTCCATCTTGGCAGGACGTTCTCAAGAAGAGTTTGACACAGGGAACCTGGGGGTCTGAGCTTACACAGGAGTACACAATTACAAAATTCAGCAAGATTCCTATCTCAGAGAACTTGCACTCCTCTGTCCAGTGTAACACACCACTCATTCACACACACCCTCCCCTCGGACTGGTAAGGCAGTTTCTACCACCCCTGACTTCTCAACCTGACCATAAAGACACAGGTACCAAACTCTGGAAGCAGGGCGGGGAACAAATGTACTGGACAGAAATTACAAAATGACACCTTTCAGGAGAAGCAATACTTATCTTCCCTAAAAAACAATAATCCCCAAAAATGTGGTTATCTAAAATTGCAGAGTTTTGTAGTGTGGCCTGTCGCCACTGTGGTACAGCGCAAACGCAAGTCCAATCCGCACCGCTTGCCACCAATGTTAGAAACGGGACCCCCGGCCGGCCAACGCTCACGCCAAAGTCAGTCAGGGATCACCATTTCTAAGTCAGGGCAAGGGAGTTACACACCAAGATAACCCCTGCTCACCCTCTAGGTAACGTGACGCGAGCAGCAAGGCTAATCTCGGAGGCGATGTGTAAAGCGTTTGCGCGCGCACCCCAGCGACAACACCCTAGGCCCACCACAAAGGAAACTCCACACAAGGTTATATCAAAAATAGCCTTTGTATTATAATAATAAAAACACATTAGATAACACACACACTTTACAATGTGCCAACAGGCACGGGCAAGATTTACAAGGGATTATGTACAAGACAGGGCCACCTGGACCACTGTCGGGGGAATGCACTTTTAGAAATAGCACTTGTAGGTATAACACTTAGCACATAAACATATAATGACTGTAACACAGAAATAGTAAATGTAGCATACAACCAGTAACTACTGGTAAAGGGAAAATACCTCCTACGCCACCCTAAACACTGTAGGGAAATCACGCAGGGAACTAGGACCTTATCATCAGGACCTATGGAAGGAAAACCTATCACCTAAGCAAGTCACATTTAGCAAAGGGAAGGAAACCTAAAATAATCACCTAAGCAAGTCACATTTAGCAAAGGCAATAAACCATCAACATTCCTCTAAGCAGGTCACTTTTAGCAAAGGGAAATAAAAGCATAAGGAATCACCTAAGCAGGTCACTTTTAGCAAAGGTAATAACATAAACAATCCTCTAAGCAGGTCACTTTTAGCAAAGGGGATAAAACATAAACAATTACCTAAGCAGGTCACTTTTAGCAAAGGTAACAACAAACATTCCTCTAAGCAGGTCACTTTTAGCAAAGGGGAATAAAACATAAACAATTACCTAAGCAGGTCACTTTTAGCAAAGGTAACAACAAACATTCCTCTAAGCAGGTCACTTTTAGCAAAGGGGAATAAGACCAAGAATCACCTAAGCAGGTCACTTTTAGCAAAGGTAATAACCAACAATTGCACATGAAACATTAAAACACATTCAGAGGTGCAGGTAGAACATTTGCGCAGGAATCACATAAGCAGTAACTCATAAATTGCGCAGGGTGCATGTAGCACCACACTAGAACTCTCCCCCAGGCCAACTGGCCTCGCAAGGGCTGAAATGCCCTGAGTCTCAATGTCCGGGAAGGCTGCGCAGGCAGCCAAGAACACCAAGCCTAAACGTAGCAACTGTCCACTAAGTGCTGGACAGTTGTAAATAGGGCTGGGCAACGTTGGGGGCTCAAGAACACTGGTGGGGAGACACAGCGTGGGAGCCTCGGGGCTATAACCAATTAGCTGGCTGTGTCCCCCTAGAGCCTCTCTGGCTCGCAAAACAAATGTGGCACCGTAGAGCTCAGCGCTCTAAATCAATGAAATGCCCCCACAGCCTCGCTGGGCCCTAAATCAAATAGGCCGTCTTGAGCCTCGCAAGGCTCGCAAACTCGCTGAGGGCGTGGAGCCTCTCGGGACTCGAAATGCACAGATTTGCCCGCAGGAACCTCGGGGCTCCTAATCACCGCTATGGGCGTCGTTGGAGTCCCTCACGGGGGACTCAGAATAACTCGTGCACGTAGGAGCGGCCCGCTGCCAACCGGGGCCGCCCTAAATAACAAACAGACCCTGTCTCCGCACTCACCGGGTCTTGCTGGGCCTGCGGGGCGGGGACGCACTCTCTCCCGGGAGAGTCTCGCCGAGGATCCGACGCTGGGCTCCTTCTCGCTCTGCGGCGGTAGGGCGGGACTTCCGGGTTGCTGGTCTCGGGGCCGCGCTGCAATTGGTCAGCCGGCCCACTGCTTCCGGGTCGCCGTAGGCAGCGCGGCGGCCCGGCAGGGTCTCCCGGGCTGCGGCGGTGAAGTCGCGATTCACAATTCCTCGAGGGCAATGCCGGGTGGGCACCGGCCTCTAAATCAAAATATAAAGCGAGGTGGGCACTCGCTTGGCCTGGCAAAGCGCTCCAAAGCGCTATAATCAAAATAAAGCACACCGAGCGCTTAGGGGACAAAGAGAAGCGCTCCCAGCGCCAGGGAGGAAAATAAAGCGCTCTTAGCGCTATAAGGCAAATGAAAGCGCTTCCAGGCGCTCTGGCAAGTAGGGCTTCAGCAAAGTCCTTTTAGGCAGGCAGGGGGGCAAGGCAGGGCCAGAGCCAGCACACTGGGTCTCCAGGCAGGGAGACAAGCCAAGTGGCGGTCCTCCTGGCCCTAGCAGCAGCAACAGCCCCCTCTGGCAAGGATCCAAAAGTAGAACAGAGAACAAATTGTAAGGGGACACAGCCCCTTCTTATACTGTGAATTCCTTTGTCTTCAGGGTGCAGGGTGGGGAGAAACCAGTTGCAGCTGGCTTGGGAGTACCCTTGATAGCCCAACCACCCCTTATTCACTGGGGAGGCTTGGGTCGTTAGACAAACCACAGGGGGCGGAGCCAGCATTGTGTGGGGAAAAACCTAGCCCATCCAGGACCCAGGTGCACTCCTCCCACACATCACTCATGCTGATCTCACACTCGCCACCGGGCAGACCCATCCAGACTTCCTGGAGCCTGGCATGCCAGCCAGCTCCAGCCAATCACGCTCCAGCACCCTCACTGCACACATACATCAATGTCCAGAAGTAGCACTTCCCTTCTAGACACATACAAGCCGCACATACCATCGCGCAGCATTCACTCTCACGAGTTCACACATACTAAACTCGAGCCTGCACTCCCCACGCATCAGGAACTAACATGGACACACACATTCCCCATGCATTCCTATGGGAGAGCAGGCCAGGCATACTACACGCACGCACTTTACTCTGGGACACAGGGAAAAAGTGCGCAGAGACCCAAAAATCACTACACAGGGTCACAAATAAAAGCAAAAAGATTAGGGGTGAACCTGCCCTAAGGGCCAAGTCCAACAGTTTGTTTGGCTACTGTCAAGTCCATCACTTTCGGCTCTGCAGACCTCACCTCTTAGGGTGGTAGAACCGTAAATCCCAGTTGATTTCTGAAAGAAAATATATCCCATAGTTGAACAGACCCTGCGTCCTGGTTTTTGTAGTCCATTACTTTGATAAGGTTTGTTAACTCGTCCAAAAGCTGGAATCAGAATGCCTCGTTTTAAGATGCCTGTTGCGTTCTTTAGCGGAAAGATAGTGGAGGGAATGCTGAACAAAGCAAACATTCACCCCTAGTCACTGATCTGGATTTAATCCATGTTTTTTTGCTCGCGTGGTACAGGTATGCTCTGATATGGGTCCCGTGCTCTCCATGCCACTGGAGTCAAGTTAGCCTGCCAGACGAGGGGTGATACCCCGAAACCGGTCCCAGGATGCTTGTTTCCTATCCGGGGAGGACCTGGCCTGGCAGTTCGGGCTAGACTGTTCCCAATGGGAGCAGGGTCAAGACTAATTTGCATATGGCTGGGTCCAACCTGAAATGGCATGGTGAGCAAAAGAATGATGGATTAAGGCCCAGATCTCTGTACTGGTGTGAATGTTTGTTATTGTTCAGGCATGACTAAGCATTTGCTGTCTGGTGTGACTCGCTTCCCCAAGCGAGCTGATCTATAAAAAGCAATGGTAATCTGTTTGAGCATATCTAGAAACGAAACTATAAATAAGAAAATATTGTTCTGTTTCAGATACGAAATTCCGTTGATCTTGACATAGTGGTTTTTGTTCTGCATTTTTATCCACTTTTCTTTTAGCAGTAAATTTAATTTAAGTCGAACAAAAGCGTGTATCTAATCTTAACAATTGTAAGTCTTTGTCCCAGAGAGCTTTTGGTTTCAAGAGTGCTTGTGTTGCTAGGGTCACCGTCATTTGGTCTTGAAATGCATATTCCCACTTAGGTGGGAGGAGTTTTATGTTGCAGGACATAATAAGGATGACTCTTAGTACATTCATCCCTCCTTTGCATTCAAGCCACAGAACCTGTCTGACTGATTGGTTATGTTTAAACCTAGCACTATATCTTGACGGGTATCCTTTGGCACATGGTCTACTCCTCACCCCTGGGTTGAAAATTGCGGCCTCGCCGTCAGGTTGTGCAGCTGCCATAAAGGCCCTATGCCCTGTTTATCTGCTGTGCCCTCTCCTGTCTGCAGTTTGCTGCCACCTACTATGGCATACGGAAGCCCAGAATCCCATATACCTATCATGTGAAAAATCCTTTAACAAGATTAGTTTTCCAGAGCGGAGATCCCAGAATACGCAGTGTCTTCTATCGTAGGCCTTTCAGTTGGAAATCTTGCCTGAGTGGGTGCACTTTTGTGACTTTCTTTAAGAATTGGGTCCCTAATTGGTTCTGGCATTAACCAAGACCGTATGTTTTTATTAAAATTCTATCTTCACTCTGATTGACCACATTCTGCTCTTTCACAAGGAGCATATATTGGCACACAAAGTAGTGTTGTTGAATGCCAGGGACTATTGTGGCAATGTATGCTTTTTGAGACCAAATGGTATTTTGCCTTTTGTCAATTTTTGTTACAATCATGAGGTCCCGACATGAACCACAACAATAAAGTTTTACAAAAACCATGTCAAAACAAGACACGCATGCTTGTTAGAAATGAAGGATAATTTCCCAAGGAACAGCAAGTACAGCCTTTTAACCGTAACTTTTTATATTGTTGCATGCCGAAGTTAATTGGTCGCTCACTTTGGTAAAATTGCAAGGTGATGCTACTCGGGGGTTGTTTCTCTGGTAACGCCCTGACGAATGCCCTGGACCCACATGGGCCAGTTAAGTAGGGCAGAAACATGTTGGTGCAGGGAGTTTAGGGTCATAGGACCACAATATCCTGATTGGCCCTTCCCTTTTTACTTTTAATATCCGCATTCACCCCACCAATAAATGGATACCTGGGGTGAATTAGGGATTTTTATCTTCATTTAAAAAAAACCCTGAGCAGTAAGACCGTTTGTTTCCTAAGTGCTCCCTAGAATACGGCCGAGCCCACCTGACCTAAATAATGAAGCATGCCGCTTTTAGAGTGGGTGAGATTTATAAAAAAGAGGCCTTTTCCTCTTCCCACCTCGGAAACTTATATACTTGCTTTTACCCTAATATCGCTTCAATTTCTAATCTCAGTGAGTGGATACTGGTTTGTGTGTTAAGATTGTTTCTTTGGGAGTTTGTATCCCCTTTTCTTTCATGTAGGAAGGATCTCTCTACCCTCTCTATATTTCTGAGGTCCCCTCGAAAGCCTACCTGTTAGGAATAGTTGGAATAGGCTTCTGTTCAATTAAAAAGCGTGATCTGATTTGCATTTTGCCAATGCTGGAGTTAGACCATGAAGAAATGAAGCGAACACAAATTGAATTTTTTTATTTTTACTAGGTTGGATGCAGAGTGTTTCTGATTTACCTTGTTGTTAGAATTCACTTGTTTCAATGTAGCTCTTCTACCTAGCATTCGTAAGCCCTGTAGATCACAGACCATATGACTGACTGTCTGTCTGTTTTAATGACTCTAAATTTACCAACTTTGGAAGGATGGAAACCTGAGTTTAAAGTTGTGACCTGCAGATCATCGAAGACGTCTGTGGTGCTCGTTTAAGTCCGCAGTCTTACTGTTGAGGTTGAGAGGACTTCTGTATACTTCTCAGCTGCATGCATTGAATAATTGTCCCAGTTTACCTCTCTTTTGACTTGTGAGAACTCCACGTGTGAATTTGTTGCATTGCATGGTTAACATTGATTTTCTGCGTGGGAGGGAAATTCTCTCTGCTGAAGATTCAGCTTTCCAATTCCTAACGTTTACAGCACTGGGACTAGGCTAGGTTGACCTTCGTTTGTGGTCACTGCTCTGTTGCGGTCTACGGTCTCCCCTCCCACATAGGTCACCGCTCTCTAGCTGGTGCTGGGTGTATTTACAGTAACACCGCCTTTGTTTTGATGATGAACTGTAATGATCCAAAACAGACTTTCTTTCTGGCCGCAAGGCATTTAGCAGTTCAGACTTACTTAAAAGGAAGGGACTCCTTAAAAGCAAATTAAATTGCTCTGAAATGTACGCACTACCAAAGAGCCAAGACAAATAAGGGATAAAGGTTATTTTCAGTTTTACTTTTGTTCATATCACAGAGCAAGACTTCAAAATATTCACTGGTGTACACTAGTAAAATCTACTCCCTCGAACCAGTTTGGCAGCTATGAACTGCGTATTTTGTTTGCAAATAACTCTGATCTTTAAGACCATTTGTTATTTTTTTCCAATCATCATTGATTTGTTAAATGGACTTTAAATCTCAATTCAGGAAAGTTCTATTTAGAAATACAAAATAAACACACACAAAAAGAGTAAACTTGGCTCTGAGATAGCAGTTTTTAAGAACCTGCACTTTACTGGCCTTGCTCTCTGCACCAAGAGATCCTCCAGGTGAATGTTACACTTAGTGCATTTCTCAAGTATCCAGATAGCTCCTTAGCATGATTATTGGACCCAGATGTTAGTGTGGAGACTGCAAATTATTATTTGCATCCCACACTTAGAATTGTCATCCACTGCCATCACACGATTTGCAGCCATTGTCAGGACTAGTAAGTTCCGGAGTGAAAACACAGGTAGTATTCAAAATATATATATATATATATATATATATATATATATATATATATATATATATATATATATATATATATATATATATATATATATATATATATATATAATTTACCAAGTCCTTCTGTGAGCTAACAAGAACCTCCACGCTGCTTCAACATCAGGAATGGACCACCACAAAGGAATTTTTATAAAGTGCACATTTTTATTCCAGTAAGTCACAGCATGACTTGTTTCGACCAGGTTGCCCCGGCCTTCATCACATGACCAAAAAAATAAATATATATATCTCTATATCTATCTTCAGACTCTTCAATTATCTGATCCAACAGCAAATTCAATTTTCTCTGCTCCCTCTCTCACCTGCCTTACTCCCTTTAGGTATCCTTACTTTGAAACCTTCTTTGTTTTTGATCCACATTCCTCGGTAAGCATGCACACTGGCAATCCAAGATTTACTTTTAGTATCTCCTCCCAAACCTTAGCCGTTGAGACAGCTATCCAATGGTGGCTGGACTGGGTGAGGAGAGGAGTTAGTATCTCATTTAATCAGGGTTCGCCTCCAAGTATGCCAATGGTTTCATTTTCATTTCCAGATTAGTCCGACACAATAACTGATTTGATATTGGAAATATGTTAGTTAGGAATGTTACCCAGCGGATTCAGAGTCTGCTAGCCAGTTAGGATCGTGCTGATTAGTTTAGATTTAAAGCTTCCAACCTGGAGGTTGGCTTGCTTGGTGAGGATCAAAATCGACCCATTTATTTGGACATAAATTTGAGATTTCATCAGTCTGTACAGTCATTCTTCCACGTCCTTCTTTTTGGGTAATCTGAAATTCTGGAATTCAGGCTGTAATATAGTTGGCTGAAATATTTTACAGTTGTTTTAATTTCTGAGTGGTGGTGAACCCTGTCCTAATCACATAGCTTATCTTCAGTTTTGCAGTTTTTGCTACCTTTTGATTGTTGGTTCTCAAATAATGTAACCTACTTATCACTACACATTAGCTAGGCTGTCACAAGATTGATTGCCAATTATAACCATTGTATTGAAGCGCTGATGCTCTAATTTACAAGTGGAAAGCAAGAATGTCCAAGACCTCCAAACCTTTTCCCATCAATTTTCCCATCTCTAGGAATTTGACTGGAACATAGCATTGATCCTTCTTTGAGAAACCAATTTCTTCCTTCTGGACTATCTTTCTCTCCGCTTTAGCCACTCTATTGTGGGCAAAGTAGTATTCTTACGAGATTGGAATATGGCAGCTGACAAATCAGACATTATCCCTAACTCTACAGATCAACTTTAGATCTTAACTCTTCTGACCAGATCCCTCAATTTCAGTCTTAGTGCAATTCAGATGACCCTGTGGCTCAAAGGTGATGATCCTGCTCCAGATTGGCTTTTGCATCCGTTTCCCATTTTGTCCGGCAAATTATCATGAATAAACTTGTTTTTAGATGTTTCAACACCAAGCATAATTAGATGCCAAGCTCGCTTGCAGGTTGCAAATAAAAATCTGGTGCTGAGTCTATTCGAGAGCAACCTAGTCATGTGCACGATTCTTGACATTTACCATTCTGGTTTCCATCCCGTCATGGCATGGCAACATCTCTGTTACATGCCTGCTAAAGATGGTGGACGAGGGTATTATTGCATTCTTACTATTGCTTAACCTCTCTCTGGCACTCAACAGGGGGGGGGGGGGCAAACACAGCGAAAATCTTGTATCTCAAAGAAGTTGTAGAAGTCATTCATTTTTTTTTCTTCGATTTTCCTCCTTTATTTAGGACTGTGTTCATGCACTTGAATTGATCCCTATGTTAAATCTCATAAGCCAGATACATTTGTTGCCCTTTACTGTATGTTTTATAACTATTTGATGCCCTAACTTTGTGTGAATAATAATTATGGCTTTGAAATGTAGTTTTATGTGAATGACATTGAAAGTAGGTCGCGTCCCTGGTAATTATAACTTATTACTGCAGTGTGTGTTGCATTTGAGGCACAAGTGACTCACAGTTCACTCCAACTTGAGAAGACTTTTAAAGTTATTTTCAGTACACAAGTCCAGCTTCAACAGTTAAACTTATCATCCCTTGAGGATCTCTTGGGGTAAAGATAAAAGTGAAATATCTGGAAGTGTTCTCTGAATGAATTATGTAACAAAACAGCCTACATCAACAATTACTATTAAAAACATGAAATTGATTTGTTAAGGCTCCAAAGACCATTTAAATGCCACCATAACCTTTTCAGACAGAGCCTCTTTTCTTTTTAATACCACTGGAGGTCCTTGGATGGCCTCTTTGAGCATTGAGATGTGGAACAAACTTTGTTTGGAAATATGATCTCAGACTACATGTATCTTCAACTTACTCTGCACACCTTTCAATGCTTCTTCATTGTAATAAATCAAGCATTGGTAAAACCAATATGGCTTGTCTTTAGGACCTTTTGACTTTGCCAATTGTTTTTAGTGATAACCTAAAGCATCCTCGATGCTGTGCAGCATTGCCGAAGACCGACCCAAAAAAAGGCATTATTACGCTGTGGCTACGTTCTTTTGTAAGTTTGCACACTTACAAAATGATGCAGGTGCTATTTTTTTCCTTTTTTTATTTACTACGGGCGAGGGTGGGGGAGCAACACTGAAGGCACAAGTGGGGTAAAGCAACATAGGGGGATGGAGGAGAATTATATGACATGGGTGAAGAGAGAGAGCAACATGGAGCACAGCAGGCAAAAAAAGCTCCAGGGCAGTAGGGAACAACATGGCGCTAGGAATGAGGGTTTGGAATACACAAGGGCGTGAACATTGGTGGGAGAAGCACGAGGGTGGGCCCAACTCAGAGGTGTACGTGGGAGAAGCACACAGGTAAGAGCAACACATAGCTTAGTGGTGGGGGGGGAAAGAGAATTTGTGAGGGAGGCAGCCGTAAAAAGCACACAAGAAGTGCAAACCAAAAAGAAAAAAGTAGTGCTTGAAAGGCAAGCAGTTTTAGGACACAAATAATAAGAACCTGGTCCAGGGAAGGGAGAAACTCCTGCAGAAGGAAATCCACACCAGCTAACAAATAAAAATCAAGCAAATGAGTGACAATAAAGCCAAACATTGGTAAGCAGTGATTGGGCTCTAAGCCTTCAGTGAGCTGGCGGTATGTCATTACGCAAACCAAGTACTTACATTGTCTCCTCGGCAAGACACAAAAACTGCATAGCCTCACTGATGGCCACACTGATGGCCTCATGGTCACAGTTTCGAATCCCAGCTGATCCGTTCCGCCTTTTACCTTCCTGAGTTTAATGAAAATGAGTGCTGTTGAGGTGGGTGTCAAACACCTGTTATTCAACAGAGATACTCCTTGGGTATGTTGGAGGCTTCATGATTATCTTCTATCCATGTCAGGAGATCTCCTCCTTTGGCACAGGCCTTCTATGCAGAAGAGTCATACATTTCAACCTTGTGTTGGAATCGGAATGAAGGTCTTGAAGCAGCTTGTGGTTTGCAATATTATTTACAACCTGCAAACCTTATTCTGATGATGATAATGCAATAAATTTCGGGCGCGATGGAAGGACTGTTGAATGTCTGTATATGAGCGAGGGGTAAACCAAAGATGTAAACAACTGTGATTTGTGTTCTCCAGTAGTAAGTAATTTACAAGGTATTGGACATCCCATAATGCACGGTTGAAAACTCTTCTCCTGAAATGGAGTGTGGTAGGAAGGTGTTCAGTGAATACATAGCTGGCTGCTCTGCACAGAGAAAGGCTCGGTCTGATTTCAGGGTACAGCCTTCAGGAGCAGAGAAGCTAGCGGGAATAGGTGCCAAGGTAAAGTGTGCCTTTACCAGAAGACAATAAAATGAAAACTGATTAGCACAGAGGATTCTATAGGTGTCTATATGTGTGTAGGCATGATCAACCCGTTTCTTGCCCTATGTGTGTAAAATCACTCTGCAATTCTTCAGGACTTATCTTGATGCATTATCTACACTGGTGGTTGGTTATGGAAAATGAACCAATCACCCTGATGACCTTTCAATGAGGTACCTTCATAATACAAACCATGTGACCAACCTAATAAGATTCAAAACGGAGAGAAAAAAACAACGGTAAATGAATAAGGTACAGGTAATACAGTAATCTTGCTTCCAGAATGAAATTAAAAACGTGCCACAAACACAGCACCAAGTGGTTAGTGTAACTCGAGGTGCATGGCCAGACAAACATAATAAGCAGACTTGTGGCACAAGTAACATATACCAAACATACTAGTGTCATTGGTGGTAACCAACCACCGTAGGAAATGGTGCGATGGAACCCACCTAATTCGGGTTCAAGTCACGCCTCATCAATAGTTAGGCAGAGCAACCATCGTTACAAAAGTTCACGTCATGCTGGTTTTGAGGAGAAAGGGGGAAGATAAAAACACAATAGGTATAAGCTAAGATGGAGGGCTGCCCAAGGATGAGCATCATGTCAAAGTGACATAGGTCTCTGGTGCCAAAGGAGGGGTGGGGGGGCGGGGGGGTTGAAGAACAGTGTTTCATAGTTTTACATCCCCATTTTTAGTTTGCTTGTTTCAGTTTGGCAAGTCCGTTCCCACATGTTGGCATTTTTTAAATCAAAACCAGGTTGCAAGCTGTTGGAACTGCTTTTATAGTGCCATAGGTGTACCATTTCGGAAAATGTGAAGCGCTTTTCAGTCCATTCGTACATGCTGTTCTAGAAGTAACTCAAAGATGTGTTTGCAAACCTCTGTGCCATTTTCACAAAGCATTGCTAAACTTGTATCAAACCACTCAAGAAAATGGTGTGAACATTTATATTTAAGGCACCAAAGCAATTGTATCTCAATTAAGTGACCAGATAATTTACCCTTAGCTATGGTATGCTAGTGTTGGTCACCTTTTTATCCTCTGAAGTCATATCATACCTTGAGTCCCACTTTCATTTCTTTCTTTTTTTCGACATTTAACGTAGTTGACACTTTAATTCAACTATCACGAAACGTCCTTTGTAGGGCAGGTAAGGACGCTGTAAGCAGCTTCAGATCCTGTCTCTGCCATCCTTTGTCACATCGGCTTCTGCTAAACGTCTTTGACTTCCGCCTTACATTATCATCTTTTGGTGGTGGGAGGGGGTGTCCCATGTTCCACCAATTGGGAAGCTGCTCTCAGGCCTTTCGGAGCTTGTTGGTAACACACACCAAATATCAGACGAGGCCTCTTTAATGGTACCTGAGGTCCCAGTTACTCCAATTCCAGGAGGGTCTCATGGCTCCGGTTAGGATTTCTCTTTCTGTTAATCCGCATCAGCACTTGTTAATGGACCTCACCAACCGTTTTTGGTGGTTTGCCCATGTGTGTGACCAGACTTTAGTCCTTGTTGTAGCACAGTTTGTGCTTAAAAGTGCTTGACCTGTAGGTGATCTGTCTTGTAATGACAGTATTTTTCCCTTTTTGTCCCTGACAACAGCATTCAGAGTGTCGGACAAACCCTCCAATGCCAATTGTACCCACAGACATGGTGGTTTGAGATCATGGACCCTATGTTGGGAGGTCATTTACCTGTGAAAGTGAGTGCAGCAAAGGGAAATTTTCCTGGTAGCAGCTCATGTTGTTGCAGACCCCACCAGTATGACGGCAAATGTTGTCATCTCTTACCAAAGGTCCACAAGTGGCAGCTGCATCCCAAAGGGACAGAGGTTATCTTCTCAAGATTGGGATTTTCGTTTGTGGAGCTCTTTACTGTACCTCAGAGGTGGGTGTGCTCTCATTTTTTAGTTGTTCACTTCACTTTGAATGGTTTTGTGGGAAATGCCTTCAGGCTTAACTGTTTCTGATGATTCTGCTTCTGTTAAAAGTACTGAGGCAGATGCAAGACGATCAATCACAGACTATTACAGTCGACCCAGACTTTGCATGGCGGATCTTGTTTGTGTACCAGTGTGTCTCATTCAATTCTTATTCCAAAAATCAATGGAGGGAAAAGGAATTGTAGTTCATTCAGCTTCCATAGGCTAGAGCAAATAATCAAGTTGGGGAGAATGAACCACTTGTCCTGTGTTTCCAGGGTCTATGATAACGTGTAGGGGTTCATGATAGTAAAAAACCCTCATATGCGAACACTAGTATCAAGCGGTATATCTTGATTCTCCGCTGTTCAGTGTCGCAGCAGCATTATCATTGGGTTTTTTCCTTTGTCTTGTATGCTGGCCTCCACCTGGAGGAAGACCAACTGGATTGACAGTAGTGGTCCGAGATTAAAAATAGAGGGTGAGTTGGTGCTCGTGTTAGTGTAGTTTAAAATCCCTTCTACCTAGTCTCTAAGGTTTTTATTCTATCGAGCTTAGGTATAGAGAAGTAAAACAGTGGTGTGCGTGCTAAGGCCTAGTTACCAGCCTGCCGCACTCGTGAGATAGGTCAACATGTTTCAGCCTCCTGGCGTCTCTAGAGGCTTTCGTCAGGACCAAAGTGTTTAAGAGTAAATATTGGCACTTAAGAGGCAAAATGGTGTATTTAACACTTTAACTTTTAGATAATTTATCTTTTTTCATTATTAGTGCGCTTTCATCGAGGGATTGGATCAGTGTGGCGGGCCTTTTGCGGCGTTGCCGTCTCCAGCGACTCACAAGTCGCTGGAGACGGCTACGCCGCAAAAGGCCCGCCGCACTGATCCGATCCCTCGATGAAAGCGAGACCCACACGTTATCATAGACCCTGGAAACACAGGACAAGTGGTTCATTCATTAAATTCTTATACGGCAGCCTCTCTCTCATGTAGCATCCTTTGGAAGGGTAGATTGCATATTATGTTGGAAATAGGCAAATCATTTCGGATCTCTAGTTTTTTTTTTCTTTTTTATAGCGGGAGTGAGAACTACATGTGTATGAGGGCCAGGATGCTCCAAATGAATTAAGCACAACATGCAGCAATTATTGGCCTTAATTATTTGATCCCTGTACCAGCTCAGAGCACCACCAGCTGGCTCTGTGCTTTCATTTTCAGCACATATTGCTCTCCCTATGTTGGACTCCTCATTTTCAAAACGTTGAAGTAGTCTTGTGTTGGAAAAATTGGAATGTGGCAAAGGGCAAAGTTCTCTTCATTGTGTTGGATATTTTTGCAGATCTTAATTTTGTATGTGAAGAAGGCTGTGAGGTTTTTCTTGAGCCGGTGTGGTATCAATGGTGTATTTCTTCCCTTTCAGTCACTAGTGAAGAATATTATTGGAGTCCACCTCATTCGAGATGGTGGTTTTTCTGGGTGCAACAGATCTGAATGGGAATTGGGGAGGTAGTAATTCTATGATAAAGAAATTAATACTAAATAACATTGGACAAGCCTATAAGAAAGTATCCTGCTTTATTTATGGAGCATAAGCATGATTGTCAAATTTCAAATGCCCCATTTTGCTCTATTCAGTCTGAGGTTTGTCACTTCTATCCATGCATCGGTATTCATAGGTGGTGTGATTGAACAATTGGGAGAGCAGGATGTCTCCAATTTTCATGCCAGAAGGTTTTTTTATGGCGGGCCTGGGCAGTGCATGTGCTGCAAGGCATGCTGTGGTCTTGAAGCTCCGCCCACTCTCCGCCCATGTTTTTCATTGGTTTGCGTCATTGTTCTTTGTAAATGCTGGCTTCTGATTGTTAGTCCTTCCTCAGTACCACCTTGTCTTCATTTGTAATAGGACTGGCCCTTTTACTCCCGTTACACAGTATGTCTTATTTAGTCTGTAAGCACTATTTTCTTTAATGAGTTTCTCCTACTGCTGGTACGACATGCATTCCTGCAACTTTCAGCGCGCCATGCGTGCTTTCATTTTCCAAGCAGCCCAGGACAATGGCGGCCTCTTTAAAATGAAATGGGTCTTGCATTTACAAGAGTTTGAGCTGTTGGCATTGTAAATGACAATGCCTTTTATTTATGTGCGAATTATCAAAACAGATAAGTAGAAGGCATTGTCATTTACAATGCCAGTTGCTTAAACTCTCGCAAATGAGACCTATTGCCTTGCAAATGCTTGTTCTTTGGAATATGAGCCTACATTACCACAGAAATACACTTCTGTTGATCTCTCTTGTGAGAGGAGGGTGGAATGGGAGAGTGCAAGAGCGGTTGAGTAGGCTTGCTTGCTCTGAGCCTTTGTGATTATTGGGGCCTGCTATCCCTTTGGCACTTAGTTGTTCCCTGACTAGGTTACCCCCTCCCTTTTTAGCCTGCGTATAGCCTGGAAATTGGGAGAGTTCTGGTCTCCCACGGAAGCCTACTGCTTCCTTTTGCATGCAGCACCTATTACTGTTGTAGTAATTTAGACCTTTTGTCTGTCATCTCAATTATCCCATATGATCTCGGGTATGAGAAGAAGGAATGACCCACTTAGCCTATGCAGAATCTGAATGGATCCAGTAGTGTGTGCAGGACGCAGGCTTAATTTATTTTGTAGAGGCAAGGGTTGAGTAAAGAGACACTCTGGTCTAACCCCTGCTGTCATTTTACTTGCAGCGATTAGTAAATAGGGGAGTAGACACTAAGGGTGTGGTGACAATGGGTAAAAGAGTAACTCCTCTGGCAGTTTCAATAAGTTGAGTGCCTGCACTTGGATTGTGATGTGTGTACTTTCTTTTTCTTCTGAGATGCAGTAAAGATGGCAAAAAAATACCAATGTAAAAGCCTCTCCTTAGCATGTACATAGTGTGCACTGGAGAGGCTGTATCTTTGAAGCAGTCTTATAGGTGCCAGAAACAGACCTTTAAGAAGCTTTTAAAGGGGACCCCCTTTGTGTAATAGCAAGAACCAGAAAATCCCCATCTATGGATGCCAGTATTTGGATATTAGCCAAGAAGGATTCCAGGGTGGAAACCTTACTATCTGGTGCCACTTCACAAGTCAATCTGGCTCCATTTAGGAGCGTAGAGAGTTTTACAGCTGTCCTCCCACAATACCACGCAGCATCTAATTAGCCACCGTGGCAGGGGATTTCGTTTTAAGCACTCGAGGTTGTTGTAATCCAAAAAACACTGCCGCTGGAAGACCATCAATTACCTGAGAAAGAAATAGCTAGAATTCCGAGAGGAGGGGCAAGAGATCAGAAGGGCAAGAGATCAGAAGGGCAAGAGATCAGAAGGGCTAAAAGCCTCGGTTTGATTATCGCAAAAATACAGGTTAACCAAGAAGCGCATGATTCCGAAGGAGTCTACCCAATCATCGCCACAGAGAATGGTAAAGAGATATTGGCTATCTGAGAAGTTTATGCCAAAAAACTACTTTTTCTCGTCCCCAGACTAAAGTCATTGGTTCACAGCTTTCACACCAAAGGCGAAAACAGACTGTAAGTTAAAGGGACAGAGGAGTTTAACAAGTGTGTCCATCTGAGGTGGATATGTGCACTGTTTTTCATGGCAGCTGGGCAGATCGAATTCACACCTCAAACTGACATGCTACAGGTACATCGCAGGCCATATATCTGCTGTTATTACATCACTGTTAAGTTTTGCTACTTTTGCATCGGTAGTACTTTATGTCGAAGGCAAGTTATTAAAAAATAAAATAATCTACTTTAACTAAAAATATATCATTTCTGTATGCATAGTTAAAATGCTACTATATATTACATTAATAATGGAAATTATTTTTAAGAAAAAGTAAGAAATTGAAGTTCATATTTAAAAACTCAAATTAAAATATAGATTGACGTACATGTATAAGTTTGTGTGAATATATGCATGTATATATTTTTTATATATATATATATATATATATATATATATATATATATATATATATAATGCATATTAAAGATGCATACATAAAAGGACGAGGATTACTTTACTACGTATCGCAAAATAATCAATTCTGAGGTAAAGTTCTGACATTGGTTAAACTTTTAATTGAACCAGTCTATTTTCTTGTGCTCCAACCTCCTAATTTACATGCTATACAGATGCACAGAACCTAGTGTAACAAATACTGATAAAATAATGATCTCCCTCTGAGCTTGTGAATGCGAGTATTGCCAAAGTTACAAGGTTGCTTTGAAAGCAATGTAGCTTTGAACTGTTCTTCTTTCTCATTTTACGTTTTCTTCTTCTTTTTTTGTTGTTGCTACAAAGTAAAGGCAAACTTCCTTTCGTTTACCACCCCTTTTTACTCCTCTCAGAGTATTGCTATGCTTTTTCAGTTTAGCTCATTCTGTTTTCCCAAAATGTTTTTTGTTTATTTGTTTTACTGATATTTTCATTGAATTGGTTGTTACCTGCCACTGCACACAGCCTTCGTGTATTTTTTGCATCTTTAATAAATTGTGTTTTTTCCCCTGCTTGGCTGAAAAGCTCAGGTAGCCGAAAATGAACTCGAACGTCTAGTCATTCTTAGCAAGGCAGCCAAAGCGTTTTTATTTTGGTAGGGCTATTCGAGTAAGATGTCTCGAGGAGATGATGACTGGAAAAGGGTAGACTTTTAAACTGGAACGTAAGAGCATTCATAGTTGTGAAAGATGTGCAACTCACATTCAGAACTTTTGTCTTGGCTGCTGAAAAGCGCACAAGCCGAGAAAGACGTCGTTATTGTAGTAGATTAGGTAAATCATTCTTCTGTTTTTAAAGTTCGACAGGCAATGAGATCAGTCATTTAAGTTAATAAAGTAGCGTCACACTTCAAGGCACACATTTTGATTGAGAGTTTAAAGAATGTGACCTACACTAAAGAATCCTGCTGTGAGTATGGGCCCTCCTCAGCAAAGGATTCCTACATACCACACATGCCTCTGTAATTGTTTTCTGTCGACGTGCAACAGGGGGACAAAAACTACTGTCCGCCTTTTAGCTCCTGCGCGAGGGTGGAGGGAGCACATGGCTTTTACATTCAGATCATTTCAAACCCCTTTTGCATTGAATTAAATGCACTTTGCAAAGTAAGTAATACAATCTAATTATCTAGGAAAACAATCTAGTGTGTTTGTGTCCCTCTTGCTGAGTTTTCTTCCACCTGCAGAGCATGGTTTGAATCCTCATTAGATGACTCAGCTGGTAACCTTTAGGGGCTGATAAAAGGAGTGGCTTGAATTGGAGGAAGGTAGCACATGAGTGACATCATTTATTTCACTATTTGTACCATTCTTTGGGGGCCATATGAACATTCTAGACTAGCAGGAATCTACTTTTGAGGGGGAAGTATAGTTCGAAGAGTGTTGCCTTTCCTGTAGGCAAAAGTGGAAGGTGTTTTCTTCTTGGGCGTTGGTGACCAGAGAGGTGCTCTTATATCATCTTGGGCTCAGTTCTTAGTGATCTTTAAAGGTGACTGCTAGACCTCTTGTCTTCCCCAAAGTGGTCCTCTTGATGATACTGTATTCAGTGGAAATGCAGGGCTGGCTCTAGGGCGGTGCGATAGGTGCCACCGCACCGGGTGCTGATGTTTCACATGGGGCGCCTGTTTGCCAGTTTATATTGTGCTTAAAAGCACCTACTGCGGCGTTCCTGGACTCCAGCAATTTTCAGTCAACAATTAAAATGTCAAGAAAACTCTGGTGATTAATGTTCTTCTTGGCGAGAATGGAGTTTTGTCTAGTAGATATTTTGACTCATGGAAGTTTTGATTCATGATAAGGTAAGCGCAGAGGGTTAATATGCCTGCTGCACAGAACATGTCCCATGCAGATCACTAAGTGAATATAATGTAAACAGGTCGGTGGATTACTGCTTTTGTCAGAAACTTCCTTTTGTTAGTTGCAGGTTACAGTGAGCTATTAACGGTCATCAAAGAACTGAGAGCAGACTTCAAGGTATAGCTCAGAGCACATGCATTTTTTCCAGACTTTCATTATTCGAATGTTGCAAAAAGGGTTAATTTAGGTACAAATCAGTTCTTGTTATTAGAGTCCCAATCCATTGTTACATTTTAAATTCAGAGTTTGTGCTTCTCCAGACCAATTACTCTTCAACTATACTGCCTGCCTGTATGGATGACATGTGAATTCACCCCTTGTTGTCCTCTGTCTTATGTAGCATTTATTATACACTGATTAACACACCTATGATTGATTGTCTCTGTGTAATGTGTGTGTTATGTAAAGTGCTCTGACACCCTTCACTTTTATGAGTGACGCTATAAAATTAATTAAATGCATCTGAGATAGAGGTTATGGAGGCTGCTAAAGGGTGGCAGGAAGGGAATCTGTGGCGGAGGTGGTCATTGGGGGGGGCGCCAAAAAACATTGTCGCACTGAGCGCCACCAGTGCTAAAGCCGGCCCTGTGGAAATGTCTTCCTGACACATAAGTTCGACGCTATCGCTGAGCCAAGTTTCAGTGATGAATGTGTTTCAGCACATATTCTGAGATTAGATCGAAGATGTTTTTGAATCTTGCATTGAAGAGCGGACCTATTCGCTTTATTGCTTAAAAGTCAAGTAGTAGTGTTAGGAAGACGTGCATATTATATATATGTTTTACTTTTGTATTGAGTGTGGCTGGCGTTCCAACTATTTAATGGGGAAAAAAATGTTATGAGGTGTTTTTTTGAGAAGATGAAATATTCTCGTGCCTGTAGCTGAATGTGCAACCTGCAAGGCCCCAGCATGGATTTCTGGCTAGGTTGACCAATTTCTTCATCATTTACTCTAAATTGGATAGTGATATCCACTGCTACCGTGCACAACGGATGAAGATGGGCCTGTCTTGAAGACATCTCACGAAGACCTTGGACACCAGTTTGCACACTTCCTACTACTGCCTCAGACAACAGAGTGATCTTTGAGCTAACACAGGGCTGGGTAATGCTCTGGACAGGAAATAGATTGAGGTTCATAGGAGAAGCAGAAGCAATGGAAGGTGAAGTATTTGATCATTGGTCCTGAAACCAGCAGCAGGAGTGCAATCTTTTAAAGAGACCGCTTTAAGTGTATGTTGTAGAAGCCCTTTTGTGTGCAGTACCATTACTTAGGGCCCGATTACGAGTTAGGTGGTCTTGGAACTTCAAGACTGCAAAACTTGTAGCCTGGCCGCCTGCGGTATTTGCATTGGAATGCAGGTCTGGCGATGCTGTGGCGGTGGTCACAGGGCGGTGCCTTTCAAAGGCTGGTATGTGAGCCTTGGAGAGGCAGTGCTATGAGATGCCGCAGCGCGTTCCAGCACGGCATGGACTTAACAGTCCATGCCGTGCTTGAACAGGGGTTTTATACAGACAGGGGGGCACACCCTATGCCCCCCTGCATGCAAACCCTTGCCCAGAGGCAACAGGTGGCCCTGCCCTTAGTTTGCTCATAGCCACACTTTTTATGGAGGGCTCACAGCCATGAAAACTGTAGTTTGAGGAAACTCGTAATATGCTTGGCAGTGCCACTGCAGCACCGCCAGTGTATGGTAGCTTCAGTCAGCTGCTAGACTGCCAGGGATCGTGGATCCCCGGCAGTATAATCGGTCTTATTGCGGTCCGACCGCCAAACTCTTAATACAGTAGTCGGACCACTGGTGTGGCGGTAGGTGCATGACCACTGCGGATGGACCGCCAAACTCTGAATCAGGCTCTTTAGTGTGTTTTGTATCCGCACATTGCTTGTCATTTGTTGCCTGTTTTTTACGATCTCATCTGCTTGCTTCTTAAGTGGCTTTCCTTCTCCTCTTATGCTTAGTTCACCCTCGAGCATAGCTTCTTTTCATTCATTTTGATTGAATGATTTGTATACGTCCAGAGAGCACATTATTTTATTTTTATGAAGCTTTTTCAGGTGCTGCATCCCTGGTCATGTCCCAGCCCATCATGCTTTTCGTGTTGCTCCCCACCCAGCTCATTTATAAAAGCACAGCAACCTGTATATTTTTCAGGTTTGACTAAGGAGCCAACTTTATGGGATTGTTTTACTTTTACCTCGGTCTTTCTATATATTCCATTAAAACGTAGGCCTTGGCACCAAAGTCCGCATTTATAGCGCTGGGGAATGAGCTGGCTGCTGTAGTCTGTCAGCGTACATTAGAGGAAGGTGTACTTAGTGTGACTGAAAAAGAGATGTCTCTTCTGGAGGCCCATATATATGCTCTGTGGGCCGCTGCAGAGCATTAAATGATGGGAGAAATTGTTTTGGTTCCAAGTCTTTATGGTAGGTGTTTTTTTTTTGAGTGGTGGGGTTTGGTTTAATTTTGACACTCCCTCAATAACGGTGTCATACAGCTGTTGCATTACTTTAAGTCTCTTTAATACTGGTATGCAGTTTCTAATGATTAGAGCAGATTGTTGTGTATGAACAGGGGCTCCACATAGTTGTGTAGAGTTGGAAATCAGGAGACGTCTTCTCCTTTTGGAAAAAGACCCTCACACACCCAGCCAGCTAGGTGTCTTGCTTCATCATCGGGTCTGCTCCTTATCGGGTCGGCGCTGCAATACCCAATCGGCACCCGTGATGGGGCCTTCTTGGCGGAGATCTTTATTCCTTATGGTGTAGTGCGTGTGAGGGCCCTAGGTCAGTGTAGGTATGTGGATTGAAATAGGGAATAGTGGTCCACTCAGAATAATTTTTATGAAATATGGCCACCACCCTAATTAAAAATAAAGAAGATGCGTATCTTCACTCTAAGGATGTGAGGTTATACGCTAGTAATATCGTTCAACATCTTTGTTGCCCTTATATCAATTTGATGGCAATTCTTTAGGACCAAATAGGATCTACCTACACTTTTTGGCAGTGGTCACCAACAAGGTGAAGTGAGGTAATGACCACCCTTACAGCACCCTAAAAAGTGGTACCTGTAGATCTAAAAACAACCCAATTAGGGTCAAGGACGCAAGGCATCAGTACCGGCTGACTTACATGCAAGTTTCGCTCAAAAGAAAACACTCTGGATAGCGTGTTAATGTCTTAACATGTTTAATGCAAAAATAACTAGCTACCATTCAAAATAAGCAAGGCAATTTCCTAATCAACAGACCACAGTTCCACCTCCAATCAGTTGGCGTAGGTAATACTAAAATCCATAAGTTTTGGTTCTACATGTATACACTTTGTCAATGAAAGTGAATGGAAGCGGGAACATTTGATGGGTCAAAACTGTAGATAGGCACTAATGAGCAGGTATTAAGCTTTTCTTGTGGGAAGAATATGAGAAGACTTTGCAAGATAGTAATAGTTTTCTGAGACACTCGAGCCTGATTTGTATGTATGTATGTATGTATGGATACTCCGTTGCAATGGCATATCCATACCTACAAGACTGTGGCTCAGCCACCCGCTCGACACAAGTGGTGGCAGACATTTGGTTTAATCATGGCAGAGACTACTTCTCTGCTGTGATTAAACACCCCCAATGGCCTGTCAAAGTAAGGACCATCGGAGGATGACCTCTAATTCCACCCACCTAATTTAGGTGGGTGGAATTAGAGGACCATTTTCACTGCCTGTCTCCGCCAGGAAAACCCTGGTGGTAAGGTGCAGTAAGAACTATAAAATGCTCCCCTCGCCATGGAAGAGGTCTCTCCTGTTTAATGTTATGTTATATAGCGAGCTAATCACGCATGCGGAGCATTGTCTTTTTAGATTTTCAGAAATAAAATCCCGCATCGGAGTGTTGTTTCTGAAAATATAAAAAGATACGTTTGCCATACGGCTCCCTCATGCTTGATTGAGTTGTGCCTCAAAGGTACAGTGAAGGGAACGGAGTAAATTACTCAGTCACCCTGACTTCCTATCCTCCGCCCACCAAATGTTAAATCGGGCCCCCGAGTTATGCAGTCCTTGCTTTATTTAATGTGCTGCATTTTAGAATGGAGCTACTCCTACTGACATATCTTCGATTAACTGTGTAGTGTACAGCACAGGAGAATGACATGGAAACTCGTTCAAAATGCTTGTAAATGTCCCAATATTGCTAAGGATTTAGTGGGCTTCAAGCAGATATAAAAATGAAATCACAATTGATTAATAATATCAGTACACAATTAACATTCATGGATTTGCATTCTCATTTCAGGTAAGCTATTATAAAGGCATTTATGTTAGTGAATTTACATTCTTAGTTGGTTAAGACAATCACTCAGTACTCATGTTAAAGGCAAGAACCGATTGACTTCAATTAAGCTTTGTTTATTGGCCAGTAGTGTGTGCAATAATCCCCAGTGCAATGAAAAGGACTTCAGCCTGTAGGCTCTATCAGTGCTTGCCCTCTCTGCTGAGACTGCTAATAGTATTATACAATTATAAATACAGCCAGCATCTTTCCTGGCAAGCATCAGAAGTACCCTGTAATAGAGAGCCTCACTTCTGAGAAGTGCCTGCTCTTTGCCATTTACTTGGGTACAGTAATGTCACATTAGCTGGTTGAAAATGTGGATGGTTCGTATTTTACTATTTCAGCTCCTTCTGCACAGACACACAGCCTGTGTTGATGCACCAGGTGCATAACGGCGGTGTGGCAGCAACATTGCTACCTGCACACCTGTTCAGACAATGACAATCAATCGTATATTTGCATATTGTAGGTGACATTCAGCTTCCTTGTGGAGCAAGAGCAAGTTTCTCTGGTTCTGGACAGCAGTTAGTTTCTATTTTGACTCTGATGTATCGTAATAAAATAGGTTTATCTCACTGGGTTCCAAGACCACGATAGTGTGAGTTTATGTAAAAATGCGGTTTCCACCCCAGGTGCTTCTTTTTCCTGCTTGTTTGCTTGTAGCTTGAAAGATGTCCACGCATTTTTACTAGAAAGTCGTCAGATAGAGGGGGGAAAACAATGAAGACATAACTCACTAGCGACTGCCAGATAAAGACTGTATTTGCACAACAATTTGTACAGTAATATGTTAAAATGGTGAGAACTGTGCCAAGTAGAAGAACCGCCTATGTTTGTGTCTAGTACGGTCTAGGTAATTTAACAAATGTCTCAACATGTCATGCTGCAAGTCTGTTTGCTTACTGGAAAAAATCAAACTTGCCTTTCTAGTTTGACAAGTGCTATTAAAAGCTGTAGATGAAAGCAACTATATTTGAATAAGTACGAGGTCGAAAATAGTGTTCGAACGACTGTCTGTTTTTAGATACATTTGGTGCCTTTGCAACATTTCACTTGGCTACTGCCCAGTGTCTGTCCAAATTTACCCCACTCAAGTGTTAAACGTTTTTTTTCACTAGTCCGTGAGCTCAGAAGATAGTTTGCGCAAATGAAGATTAAAACCATTCTGTGCACTGCTGTTGATTGTACGTAAACGTTGTGCCATTTGGTGATGCCAGTGACTTGGTTTAAATGCTTTTTTATAATTTATTTTAATGTCGTGAATCAGGAGTCCAACCCACCCACCCAACAAGTACAGTTTGAGCCATATGATTAGCTGCATCTTTACAGTCATTAAACAAAAATAACTGCACACTAAGGCGGCTTCTCCTCAGGAGTTTCATCTCAAGAATCAGATCAGCAGCTTTGACTCTTTGCTCTTGGTAATTACCTTGTCGGAGAGGTATGCATAGATTCCCTTACAGTAGTCCATTCTAGACCTGGGCACGGGCAAGTAAAGGAGGCAGGAGTAGCAGAACAAGAGTTTGATGCACTTTGTATAAAAGAAGGCGTTCTTTAAAAATGTTTTCCTTTAGAAGCACAGGCATAGTGTTGTACTATAGCCTTTATTTAACACTACTTGTGCTTGACACAGCAAAGAGGTGCTCATGGATGACTCCTAAATTGCACACTTATGGAAAAGGTTGTGACAGAGATCCCATTTGTGGATACAATAGTACAAAAGGGGGTGGTGATGGACAGAGCATCTGAACCAATCAAACACTCACACCCAGTCAACAGATCTGGGTTTAATCCATCACGGTTCTTTAGCCCACTCTGCCACCCCAGTTCAGACATGGCTATATGCAAATCAGTCTGACCCTGTGCCTCATGGGAACAGTCCACCCCGAACTGCCAAGCCATGTCTTCCCTGGACCGGAGACAAGCTTCCGAGGACCGGTTTCTGGCATTCCAGCCATCTTCAACCCGGCTTGCTTGAATCCAGTGGCAAAGTGAGCAAGGGACTCACGTCTGAGCATACCCTGCCAACTTATGGCGAACAAAATGGTACAAAAGGGGGTGGTGATGGACAGAGCATCTGAACCAATCAAACACTCACACCCAGTCAACAGATCTGGGTTTAATCCATCACCGTTCTTTATTTCTAGTATGCTCAGACGTGACAGACTTGTATCTGGATATCATCATCATACATGTGATGCAGCCCATGTCAAAAAGAAAACGTGGAACTGTGGTACCATGTTAGCAGTAAAAGAGTTGGTGATAGTGATGACAAATCCCACCAGAGCTGGAAAACAGTGTGGTTAGGAAGGATATTCATTTTACCGCGTAAGACTTTGCTGACCAGAACATGGTGACTGATTGAGATCACGCCTCACTTAACACAGTGTGTTGAGAGATGGTCAAGTAAATGTGTTTGTTTCACTGTGTCAAAAGCATTGGAGAGTTCAAAACTAACCAAGGTGCAGATTTGAACCTATTGGCTGTGGTTACTATTTTTTCCATAAGATTAAGTAGGACAGTTTCTCTCCCACTTTATAAGTGAAGCAGGGAGAGAAAGTCACATAGGTAGTTTTGATCCAGGTGTGCAGAGAATTGATGCCTGTCTCAGTGACGTTGGCCAGGCAGGCAAGGCAAGGGATTGGTCTGTTGGTATTTAGAATCTCTATGTGAGCATTTGGTTTCTTCAACATGGTGATTATTAGGGCATGTTTGAGTTTGGAGGGGCAGCTTCTTGGCCAAGCGAAACCCCAATGAACTGTGGGACAATGAATTTGAGGACTGCTTGGCACAATTTATTGACCGTCACTTTTCAAGTGTCTGTGAAGTTGTACATTTATGGGCTTTCGGGTACTTATGATCTTTAAAGCCTGCCAGTTTATGAAACGCAAAAAATTCCTGAAAGTGAAAAAGCTGCAGAAATTGTCTGTTGTATATAGGTTCTTAGAAACTGAGATGTTGAATCAGATAGTTGTTAAGCTGGAAGCAGACATTTGCTAGCAGGTGGCTCCTTTAAGGCACATTTTTTTGTATTAGATTTTGATGTGTCAGATATTTGGGTGAGAAATAGACTATCTTTGTTGTATGTAGACCGTGTATAAAGCTTCTGAAGTGAATCAGATTGGTTTTGCAGTTAGAGGGAACGTTAATTTTAAGAGCTTTTCTTTGCTGTTATTTGTCCTTTTAGGGAGTTCACGGTTTTGTATTTTGCTTTGTATTGTGTGGCGAGTGTAATATATTTCTTTTTGCTTGCAAAGACAGTGTTGCTGAAGGTGATTAATCGCAAGGTAGGATGAAGTTTAGGGAGGCTTGAAGTTGGCTTTCAGAGCTAACAATGTTCACAGTTCTGAACCAGAAGGTAGGCAGTTTATTGGGAGTGGAGTCCTTTTTATAGAAGAGCTCATCCACAGTAGAGAAAATGGTAACAGAATCTGGCCAGCTCAATTGAAAGAACTCTAGCTTATGGGTTTTGGGAATATTAGAGATGGCAATATCTAGGTTACCAGGCATAAAAGGTGAGGAGAGGAATGCTTGCAAAAAGTCTAAACCATTGACACTCACTCTGGGTTGCTTTCCAACCTATCTCTTGTCTCCCAAGGTGCCACGCTAGACAACTGTTTGCCTTATGCAAATTAGTTCTGACCAGTCCATGCCGAACTGCCAGGCTATTCTCCCTTCAGAAGGAAACACATGCAACCTCAGACTTATCAGACCTATTAAACCTTGTCATTGAGATCTAGCTTGAAAACTGTTGCACAGCGAGCAAGGGCACTCAAGGGCCCACATCTGAGCATTCCCTTGGTGATTTGAGCATTACATCAAACACCAAATGTGAAACACAAAATGTGAAGGGAGGAATGCTTGCAAATAGTCCAAACCCCTGGCTTTGGGTTGATGGATACCTGCTAATTTCCACAAAGCTGGTCTCTGTCTGGAGTGGCACAGTGGGCAAAAAATGGAGGACTGATATCTGGCCCCACAAGTTGCCAATAACTGTGATTGTTTCCCAAGCATTCCATCCATCTGTGTTTGCCTCTGTGTTTTACTTAACATCCTGGCTATGTCCAGTTATCCAGATGGCGTAGTAACCATTTCAGGAAAGAAAATTCAAATATGATTGAGTTGCAGTCTCATCAGTCCAGATGTTTAGTTCACCTTGATTAATACATGGCCTTGAAATGGGTAACATGTTGGGCCTTGTCAAGTGAGTTATAGACAGTTGCTCCCGAGAGGAGTTTGGGTGCAGAGTAAAAACTACACTGCAGATAAAGGAATACACAGGAGCTGTGAAGAACTTCAAAAGTAGGTTCTCAAGGGATTTAAAATGTGGACCCAGGAAATCCTCAAACTATATGGAATCATGGATTATGATGTCCACTCACCTTATGTGTGTTCTTTTGTGCAAAAGGATATTGTAGCTATTGGGAAGAAAGTTTTGAGTGCTGCTTACTGAGGAGTTTCAAGTTTACTTTATTTGTATAGTTAATTAAAACCATTGCAATACAAAAAATATACTCATTTAAAAACTGTCATGTACATAATTAAAACTCTTGTCTCTAAAAAGCCATATTGTCTGGATTCTTGAATCGTATACTCAGAGTGATCACAGACACCTTGCGTTTATGCAACTGCTATTTCTGGATCGGTTCCTGTTGTCAGTAATTCTGGCATCTTGCTGCCGCACAGTCTCAGATATTTTACTGTTCTACAGTTCAATTGTGGGTTGCTCGGTTCGAAACATGCTAGCAGAGCTTGCCTCCTGGTGCGGATCCCTCGTTGATTTAAGGGATGTTTGAGAAATTTAACTCGTTCCTTTGTAAGTTCTTTACAGGAGCATAGTAGGTGCAGCATGTCTTCCTGAGCCAATCCACATAGGCGGCACGCAGAGCCAGCTTGGATCCGAAGCCAGGGATGGAGATGCTTGGCACAAGGGAGCAGTCCAAGCCTATATCTCATAAAAGCAATTTTTAAGTTTTTATCATAACCCAAGTTGAAATAGGTGTGTATGCCGGGCTTTGTGTATGTGTTCAGGGTCATCCAGCCGTGGGATCTCTTTGATAGTGCATCCTTGTCCTCCAGCCATGAGAGGAGTTTCACAGTTTTCCATACTAATTTTTTAAAAGTATGGCTGGTTGTCGGTGTCTCCCAGAGCTGGTTTAGCCTCAAATTATGAAGGCTACTATATAGGTATTCCGCGGCTGGTAATGCGGGGTGCGATTGTAGCTCCTTCCACAACTGTTCGTTTAGTGTGCCACGTTCTGCTCTTCGCACTTTGTCCCAAGTGATGATAAAGGCCCCTTGTCTAGCAAGTGATTGTTTCAGAATGCCAAATTCGAGTCTAATTTGGGCCGGTGAGGTGTATTTCGGCATCCCAAAGATGACCCTATATGCCGTTGTTACTGTGGCATCCAGTATTTTTGCATCCTTCCCTTTCTGTACCTCACTGCCATAGGTGATTGTTGGCAGGAGTTTTGCCCGAGCAACCTCAACAAGTGGTAGAATCGATGGGCCTGTTAATTTAGAGTTTAATGTTTTTAGGGTAATTGCCAGAGCTAGACCTTTGTGTCTTATGCTGGTCTTCTGTGCCACAAACCGGCCTCCTGTATCCAACTTCACGCCTAGATATTTATATTCCATTGTATCCTCTATTCTGGTCTCACCCCAGTACCAGGCAGCAGTTTGACGTCTTTTCCTCCTGACTATCATTGTTCTTGTTTTGCCAAGGTTAATGGTCAGGTCATTTGCTAGGGAAAAATCACGCATTGTGTTTAAGAGATGTTGTAGCCCTACTTTAGTTTTGCTGATCAGGACTATGTCGTCAGCGTAGAGGAGACAAGGTAATAAAACTGAGGAGTAATCAGGTTAGTTTAAATATTGGGGGTGGCGGGGGAGATTGATTATTATTTCATGTACGTTGGAGGCATGATTACCATCTACCCATATTTATGGTTCACTCTTATGCCCTTCAACTCCGCTATTAACCAATACTTTTGAGTCCTCTGTTTATTAAGAATGCCTTATCATAAGTAGGTTGATGTAGTACTCCTGTCACTCCAGCGTGTTACTGTGCTCTTTTCATCAGCATCCACTCAGAACACTAGTATAAGGTACCAAACTGTTCAACTCTTCTACCTAACATATGTTCTCTCCTTTTAATTAAATAATCGTTGTAAAGAGGTAGTAGTGTCAATTCCATCAGAAGAGGGCAGAAGTGAAAACAAATGTATTTTTCGATAAACTTTTACAGCTTCTGTTCTGAAAACTTGCTTAGCTGTTTTTCCGCTCAAGTTGTGTTCTGGTTGAATGCTGAATGATTGGCCACGTTCTCTGCTAAGTTATGCCGGGTATGCCCACAAAGCTGAAATATTACGTAGTTTTTTTGGTTTGTTCCAAAGTTTATGGACACAAAATCAATGCAATATCTATGTGCCCTTGTTTCCATGAAGTTAATAATTAACCTATATGCGCAAATCTGTACTGCGAGGAAAATAATGTATGTGTTTTGTTTGTGTTGTGCTAAATATCACAGGCCATATTTTGTTTACATCAAAGCAAATTTCCTTGAATGAAAATGTGGAGTCCGATATAGGCCGATTTATGCGGTCAGGCAGTACAAGCGCTAATGAACATTCTTGATTGTGCACATTAGGCACGGTACAAAAAGTTCCTTTGGCCGGAATAGAGGGAATGATCCAGAGTTGAGATTTCTAGTTGCTTTGTCTGCTGGATTAATGTATCCGCTGTAGTGAGCACTGTTGAATCCCATGGTCAAAGGTTGAAATGCTTTGGGATCCACCTAGCAGCCTGTTTACCTTCTTAGTTCAGGAAAACTAGTATCATTGACTTTGGATGATACGCTCCTTTACTTACCAGTCTTGTCAAGTTACCCCTCCGGTGATGTTTCTGCAAATTAAGTTATTTTTTTATCTTATTTGGTAAGATATCCGCAGTGCTTAATTTGAGCTGGTGGTTGCAGGTGGGGCCTACTGCACTTATTTATCCTCATCAGATGACTTTGACCCAGAGCAAAAGAGGGGAAAACTCACAAGGTGAAAGAGCTAGACAAGCATTGGAAATGCAATAGGTCTCGCAGCATTAGAGTTAGTGCTTTTAGAATTGTTTATGGGTTTTTTGTTGTAAATCTTTAGCATTTTTATTTCTTGTAGCCAATGCTAAAGAATTACAAATCAAAAAAGCCATAAACGATTGTAAAAGCTTTAACTAAAAATCCTCTGAGACCTATTGCACTGTGTGAGGGTGAGGTGTTGAGGGTGAGTGAGGGTGAGGGTGAGTGAGGGGTTGAGGGTGAGTGAGGGGTTGAGTGAGGGGTTGAGTGAGTGAGGGTGAGGGTGAGGGTGAGTGAGGGTGATTGTGAGTTAGGGTGAGGTGTTGAGGGTGGGTGAGGGTGAGGGGTTGAGGGTGAGTGATGATGAGTGAGGGTGAGTGAGGGGTTGAGGGTGAGTGAGGGTGAGTGAGGGTGAGTGAGGGTGAGAGGGTGAGTGAGGGTGAGTGAGGGTGAGTGAGGGTGAGTGAGGGTGAGTGAGGGTGAGTGAGGGTGAGTGAGGGTGAGTGAGGGTGAGTGAGGGTGAGTGAGGGTGAGTGAGGGTGAGTGAGGGTGAGTGAGGGTGAGTGAGGGTGAGTGAGGGTGAGTGAGGGTGAGTGAGGGTGAGGGGTTGAGGGTGAGGGGTTGAGGGTGAGGGGTTGAGGGTGAGGTGTTGAGGGTGAGGGGTTGAGGGTGAGGTGTTGAGGGTGAGGGGTTGAGGGTGAGGTGTTGAGGGTGAGGGGTTGAGGGTGAGGTGTTGAGCGTGAGGTGTTGAGGGTGAGGTGTTGAGCGTGAGGTGTTGAGGGTGAGGTGTTGAGCGTGAGGTGTTGAGGGTGAGGTGTTGAGGGTGAGGTGTTGAGGGTGAGGGGTTGAGGGTGAGGGGTTGAGGGTGAGTGAGTGAGGTTGAGGGGTTGAGAGTGAGTGAGGGTGAGGTGTTGAGGGTGAGGAGTTGAGGGTGAGGGGTTGAGGGTGAGGTGTTGAGCGTGAGGTGTTGAGGGTGAGGTGTTGAGCGTGAGGTGTTGAGGGTGAGGTGTTGAGGGTGAGGTGTTGAGGGTGAGGTGTTGAGGGTGAGGTGTTGAGGGTGAGGGGTTGAGGGTGAGGGGTTGAGGGTGAGTGAGTGAGGTTGAGGGGTTGAGAGTGAGTGAGGGTGAGGTGTTGAGGGTGAGGAGTTGAGGGTGAGGGCGAGTGAGGGTGAGGGGGTGAGGGGTTGAGGGGGTGAGGGTGAGGTGTTGAGGGTGAGGAGTTGAGGGTGAGGGCGAGTGAGGGTGAGGGGGTGAGGGGTTGAGGGGGTGAGGGTGAGGTGTTGAGGGTGAGGGGGTGAGGGGTTGAGGGGGTGAGGGTGAGGTGTTGAGGGTGAGTGAGTGAGGGTGAGGCTGAGGTGTAGAGTGTGAGTGAGAGTAAGAGTGAGGGTGATTGAGGGTTTCAGTGTTAGTGAGGGTGAGGGGTTGAGGGTGAGTGAGGGTGAGGGTGAGTGAGGGTGAGGGTGAGTGAGGGTGAGGGGTTGAGGGTGAGGGGTTGAGGGTGGGTGAGGGTGAGTGAGGGTGAGGGGTTGAGGGTGAGTGAGGGTGAGTGAGGGTGAGGGGTTGAGGGTGAGTGAGGGTGAGTGAGGGTGAGTGAGGGTGAGTGAGGGTGAGGGTGAGTGAGGGTGAGTGAGGGTGAGGGGGTGAGGGTGAGTGAGGGTGAGTGAGGGAGGGTGAGGGGTTGAGGGGGAGGGGTCGAGGGGGAGGGGTCGAGGGTGAGTGAGGGTGAGTGAGGGTGAGGGGTTGAGGGTGAGTGAGGGTGAGGGGTTGAGGGTGAGGGTGAGGGTGGGTGAGGGTGAGTGAGGGTGAGGGTGGGTGAGGGTGAGTGAGGGTGAGGGGTTGAGGGTGAGTGAGGGTGAGTGAGGGGTTGAGGGTGAGTGAGGGTGAGGGTGGGTGAGGGGTTGAGGGTGAGTGAGGGTGAGGGGTTGAGGGTGAGTGAGGGTGAGGGGTTGAGGGTGAGTGAGGGTGAGTGAGGGTGAGGGTGAGTGAGGGTGAGTGAGGGTGAGTGAGGGTGAGGGTGAGTGAGGGTGAGGGTGAGTGAGGGTGAGAGGGTGAGGGAGGGTGAGGGAGGGTGAGGGAGGGTGAGGGGTTGAGGGGGAGGGGTTGAGGGGGAGGGGTTGAGGGTGAGGGGTTGAGGGTGAGTGAGGGTGAGGGGTTGAGGGTGAGTGAGGGTGAGGGGTTGAGGGTGAGTGAGGGTGAGGGGTTGAGGGTGAGTGAGGGGTTGAGGGTGAGGGGTTGAGGGTGAGTGAGGGGTTGAGGGTGAGTGAGGGGTTGAGGGTGAGGGGTTGAGGGTGAGTGAGGGTGAGGTGTTGAGGGTGAGTGAGGGTGAGGTGTTGAGGGTGAGTGAGGGTGAGGGTGAGTGAGGGTGAGGGGTTGAGGGTGAGTGAGGGTGAGGGTGAGTGAGGGTGAGGGGTTGAGGATGAGGGGTTGAGGATGAGGGGTTGAGGGTGAGGGGTTGAGGGTGAGTGAGGTGTTGAGGGTCGCTGCATCCCATCTTCCGTATTGGGGAACAAAGGAACGATCCGAGCAAGCTCCCTGTCGGGTCATTCTTAAACGCCCCTTTGAAAGCACGTCAGCGGCAGTGTTGAGCGCCAGAAGGATTCGCTTCAGGGAAGAAGAGCTGGCCGCTTTGTTTCGGCGACTGCAATCCAGGAATGTGAAGTCAGGCGAACTTGAAAAATAAAAGTCTGGAAAAATGAAATCTTTCTGCCCTAATTTCCCCCAAAAGAGCCTCCATTCGCCTTGGTCAGGTTTTACGTTGCACATCTGATAGAAATGCTGGATCGCCATTTACAGGGGCACGTCCTGCCTCTCCGCAGAAAGTACGTTTCTATTTCCAGGAAATAAGTGAGCGGCGCCAGACAGTGATGTCATCCAAGAAGTGCAACAGAGAAGCCACCACCACTGGATGCAGGACGCGTGCCTCGTAAAAGAAGCAACCTAACCCAAATCTGAGAGATCTAATACCGCATTAAAAAACAATGGCAAGTAAAAAAAAACAAGCCATAATTGCTGCAAAATACATGTCGGGCGGAACACTATGCTAAGCACAGATTTTTAGCTTAGGTGTGTTTAAGCAACGCACTTAATTACTTTGGCCATGGCCCTCTGTGAGACCACCACCCCTGTGTTTTCATCTCACTTAAAGCCCTGCTGGGGAAACACTTTGAACCTAGCCTGCCTCAGCTTTTAGCGTGTGCTCTGTGGCTGTTTTTCATAAACAATTTCATGTGTCACATCTTTATTGGCGTGTTAATTAAAAAGCATTGCAATTATAGAATAAAAGCAAAAGGGCACTGGCAGTTCAACAGAGCTTTCAGACATATGTATAACCATAGAAGGACATTAAAACGTTTGAGATGAAAAGTGACCATCATCTGCAAGGCTATTTTAGTGCAACTGAGAATGAAAGTGGAATTCGGCACCAGTTTTCAAAGCACCAAACCTTATGGAGATTGCATGCGCCGTGCGACATTCCCAAGAATAAGCATCAGCAGTCCGAAGTAGTAAAACATAAGAGTTCGCTGCACACAGATTCCTACCTTGAGTCGCAACAGCTCCGGCTCAACTAACAATGTAGAGGGGACACTTTGCCAATCAGCGCAGCTCTTCTCATCGGGCCGACCCACAGCGGGAGGCAGACTTGTGCAAACTAGGCACCGTCGAGCCCCTATTTCTCTTGTGAATCACACGTACATGCAAAGCACGCAAAAACTTCTTTGAAGGAACATGGTAGCGACCTATCGACTTTGTCAGTGACTAATTCAAGTTGTTCCGCTGTCTGGCACTTCAGAGCCATTTGGATACGGCAAGTAGCATAGCGACGGACTTTAACAAAACGGAGGGAAGAGAGGGGAGGGGGGAGGAGAAATGCGACACGGCGGGAAGGGGAGGGGGCGGAGCGGGTAAACAAAGACCGACGTGCACGCGCTTTTAAGCTCAATGCGCATGCGCATTGAGCTTAAAAGTCACGGGCACTGCAAGGAATCGCCACGATTCCTTGCAGTGTGGATAAAGAGTAGATAAGTCGCAATACTCTCGCCTTGCTCGATGCGCATGCGCATCGACAGGCGAGACCTAAAAAACTGGGGAAAGTATCGAAAGCCGGAACCTGCGAGAGTGAGATAAATGGGCAAGGGAGTCAGTGGGTTGGAATAAAGAGACACGAGCTGGAATCAAGACTGTGAAGCATTCAGTAGTGCCGGTCACAGGCTTCTGAGCAAAGCTTTTGTCGCTGGCACTTAATTGTTATACAAATTAAGCATTGGTATCTCAGTTTTTAGTTCTGCTAAACAAATCTGGTTCTAAGACAGACTGAACAATATAAACAGTATTTGAGGATGCTCAAACTGCATTTTCTTTTTTAATACTCTAAAAAAGTATTTGAATTTATAATAACTCATATTTTTAATAATATTTCTCCAGAAAGCAAAAATAAGTGTTTTAATAAAGGTAGTTATAGTAGCATCTTGCAATGGTCCTTGTTAATTTAAAATAATACTTAGAAGAACGTATGCATAATTGATTCAATATTCATAACTGTTTGATATTTGTGATTTGCAATTTTTGTCCAGTTTGAGCTCACTTTATCCGTTTTAATCTGTGTAACAACATCTGAAAAGAAATGAATACCAAACAAGACGAAATGTGAACGAATTTGAAAGAACCTTAGGTTGCTACTTTCTTTAACTTGCAGCTGAATTCTCTATACAATATTTGCAGTCTTAAAGCTGATATTTGTCAGCAGGTTAATCCCCATAACATTTAAGATTTAATATTTTCAGATATACTTGCCCTTCCTTTACCATTTGACCATGCTTAGTTCCGATAGCACTTTTTAGATGCTAAGGCATGAGGCCATTTCTTTACAATAATTGTTTTACGTTGACGAAAAAATAAACAGGTTAAAGTTTGTTTTTTTCCGCTACCAGTTTCCAGATAGATGGACTTTGCATATCGTGAATGCTCTCTCTTGTAATGTTTCCTTATTGCTGGGTTGTTTAGAAAGCAGCAACTATAGAGATTATACCAGGTATATAATCTGATTTTTTTTTTCTTCCTTTAAAAGATTTTACAATGTTTAACTGTTAAAATTATCATATTTCAAGTTAATGAGAATCAACATGCTTTTTTTTACATTGGCCTTGAACAGTAACGATTTCTTAACTAAGATACTGTAAATTGTGAAATTCAAAATTGACAATGCTGGTTGAAGGTTCAACATCGTTGAAATGGATTCACGAATTCTTAATTGGTAAGGTAATGAAAACATGTAATTCCCTTTAAGTAAGATTGATCCAGTTACGTGATGGAACTTGGCATTTGCCTCTTGACCCCTTGAAAGTTCATTATTAAGGAGAGCATGGTAATCTGGAACTTCACCTAACACATCAGGAAATATTAGTTCCCCTATACCTTAAAAATAAATGTTGCAGAGAATATGGGACAGAAGCTTCAAGGTTCTTTAGTATTTACGTCATAGTTCTTTCTAGCCTTGTTTCACTTGTCCTCTAACTTTGCAAAGTGTACCTTCATCATGATGCCTTTTGTATTTCTTTTGATAATTTGATTGCCAGTTCTTCATTGCGGCTGAGTGACGTTCCAGTGATTGATCCCATTCTGCCCTCTCTGTGGAATTTTAGGATAATTAAATGGTAGGACGTGTATTGATTATGCTCATATAAATGGTGTTCTACGCTTAATAATTGAGCCACTTTCAACGTGCTAACAACGTGAATCATCCGGGGAGATACCTTGTACTAAGGAGATGCATGTTAGTGCGTGTTCTGATTTTATTTATTTATTTAATACATGTCTAGTGTTTTGTCAACTCGCTTTTCAATTTCTTGTGTACCGTCACTTCTGCAGTGGTATTCTTTAATTAATGATTTTTAAAGTAACAGTCCTGATGTAGAGGGTTTGACAAATATTGCAACTGTATGAACAAAATCATCAACTATTACATACAAATCTGCAATACTCATTGCATTTTTATTTCTCATCATTAAGAATAAATCTACTTTTACTCTAGGCTGTTTTAGTATTGCAATTACCTGCATCTGTTTCACATTTTAAGAATATATAAACAGTTAATTTAAGCGTTCTGTTCATAAAGAGTAAAGCGTAGACTGGTTAGAGTTCATACGAATTGGAAGCAGAACTTTAAGTGGGCTGGGTCCCTCTGTGGTCTCAGACCTAGTAGTAATTAAAAGCGAGCATTGAAACTGGTCCTTATCGGGACACGCATTCATGTCCTTAACTGTATAGAAAAAATCTCAACTCGATTTCTAAACAATGAATGTAAAGCATGTTAAGATAATCCAAGTCCTCTATTTAGTTCCTGTTTTTAGTTCACATGTTTTACTTAATCTTTCATTCCTTAAGAGTGTTTGTTATTTCTTGGATGTTGTGTTTCTGTATTATTTTGTGACACATATTACTCTTGTACAATGCATACTTTGAACTAAGTTGCCTCCAGGTGTTTACAACCGGCCACATTTGAGAACTCTGGAGTTGAGGGTGAAGGCAACACAAGGTTTTCACAGTGGCTGTTAGTGGGTCAGAAGGGTGTTCAGAATACATGGGAATGCAATCCATGGCCTCTCTGCAGAGCGCCAAGAACAATGGTCATGTGCGCTAGTTGCAATTGTGATTCTGTGCAAATGTGTGTTAAGGGGGTACACAGTTGTCAAAATATTGACAAGGCGAAAGTAAAAGATAATGTATTGGTTACAGGTGAGTGGATGTGTTGTATGTTTGTGGGTGGAAAATTGAAGGTGATGTGAGGAAGTGAATTTGAGAGAGTAAAAATAAGGTACTGAAGAGGAAATAGGTGTGGTGTAAGATATGCAGATGGAGAAGTTCAGAAAGATGTTATGAGAAAAAGAGCTTAAATGTCTTAGACTGCAGAGAAAGTGATTTGAAGAGAAAAACAGGGGTGAATAAGATATTCTGAAGACAACTAACCATTTCAGAGGCCTCCGTCATGTTTAACTCAGTCACATGCTTTCATAGTTGAAAGATTTTTAATATTATTTACAAACCAATTCATTGTTGTTACTCGTTAGGTCGAGCCTGGGCAGTGCATGCGCTGCTCTGGGAGGCATGCTGTATTTAGGTAGGGACTTGAAGCTCCACCCACTCTCCACCCATATTTTCCATTGGCTTGTCATTGTCCTTTGTAAACTATAGCTTTTCATTGGTCAATAGGCTTAGTTGACCCTCCTTAGTACTGCCTTGCCTCCCCGTGTAACCTCCCATATGGACTTGGCCCTCTTACGTGTGTTGTTACTCAATAGGCTTTAATTACAAAAAAAGCATTTCTCAACTTGATAAACAAATGCTTTTTGTAAAAGCACCATATACTGCGCTTTCACTTTAATGGCGCCCGCGACCCTTACTTTATACATGGCTCGTAAGGGGGCGCGGCCTCTTAACGTGAAAGTGCTGCACGGGGTGCTTCTAAACAGCAACAAAAATTGCAATGCAATAGGTCTCGCATTTGCGAGAATTTAAGCTATTGTCATTTACAATGCCAATACCTCAAACTCTAGAAAATGCGAGACCTATTGCATTGCAAGTGCTTGTTTATATATAGCTTATAGCTCTGGCTTATTTTAGGTATGTCAGTTGTGTGATATTTCTGGATGCAATAACAGAAAGCAAAGAAGAGCAGCAAAATACCAGTCGGGCCGCATTCTATGAAAGCACAGATTTTTAGTTACATGTTTAGGCCAAACCCTCAAATGCATAGGCCATGTCCCTTTTAGAGACCTGGCCCCTTTTAAAGACCCTCAGTTTTTACATTTCACATAAAACACTGATTTTTTTCATTCCTCTTAAAACCTAGATTGGAAGCCATAGATAAAAACGTGGTGGACAGTACCTCCTACATTTGTAAAGTAATGGATAAATCTGTGTACCAAGTTTTAGCCATTTTATTGGGGCTTGCCCTGCTATTGGAGCAACTGACTGTTTACTTGTGCTGGTTTTCGATTTACTATGCAACACTTGATAGTTTGCTTGTTTTAAACTCTAAGGTTTCATATTCACTTGATTGTGCTGTGAACATATCGTGAACCACATAGGGAGGTGGACCAGCCAAGACAGTCAGTCATGGCCCAAAACAGTTGAGTAGATAGATGAAAATGAAAGTGGGAAGAATGTCACCAAGAACCGTCAGGAGGTGTGCAATCTGTGCCCAGTTCCAGTGAATTGTTTTTTTAAAGTACTTTTTATTGTTTTTTAGTTAAATACACACATCTTCCAGAAACATTTTATGTGTACAGTCACCTGTTGTTCACAAGTCTTATATTGTTTACAGACTGCTTTCAATTGGAAGGCGTGATCGGTGTATATCCATACACCTTCCTTTGAAAGATTATGTAAACCTCACCTAAAAGCCATTCGATAAACAAACAATGAGTGGTCCCTCGGGTGAAATATCTTTTCAGGAGACTCTATTTTTAACTTTTGCTTTCTTTGAAGTCCGGTCACCAATTTTCAAAGACCTAGAAAGGAGTGAACTATTAGTTTCAAACTTCCTTGGCTTTTTTTTTGCCTTTTCGGTAGCTCAGTTGATTATTATTCCCTACATTGAACAAATGAGAAGCATTTTAAAGCGTGCATTAAAATTCTGTGGTGTACTTTTTAAACCAAACTCTCGCTGCCCATTGAAGGTGATTTTTCCAGTATGAATCTGTAAGATGCAGTGGCTTAACAAAAACATATTTTTCGACTACTATAGCATTTTAGCATGCTGCCGACGGCTACAGCGGTTGTTGAAGGCCTAGAGTTTGGCGGGGTCTTTTAATAACCGGTTTAGTCCGAGACAGAGGGGCTATAATGCTGTTAGAATAATCCTCCAACTGGGGTTGTAATGTTCGGAGTGAATCGGAGCTAAACAGAAAGACATTAATTGGAATGTTGGGTCTGATGTTTTATGCCAGCATTATTGACAATTGGCTACTTCATTGTCTTTACTGGAACTCCTAGCATTCCAGTTTTATAAAAGATATATATGGGATAAAGCATTCTCTGCTGTACATCATAAGGATATTACAAGTCACTAAAGAGTCACATGATCATATAGAGCAGTGATAATCAAAGTATGGCCCAGGGGGCACATGCGGTCCTCCTGACCTCTCATGCGGCCCCTACTCAACAGCAGCACTTGGCTGCTGTTTACTCGCCTGAGCACGAAGATTAAAATGATGTTAAACAGGTAAGCATGTATTTAAAGGTTAATTGAAGTTAAATAAAGGAAATAACTCGGGAGTCCTTCACCACTCAGCTTTAGAAACACCTTCATTTTTAAATACATCTTGCTGTAAAGGTATAACGTCTGAACAAAATTCAAAAAGTGTATTTTATTAACATGTAGAACAGATTCACCTTACTACATCAGATTATATTATTTCAGTGCATTTAGAAGTATATTTTAAATAGTGATAGTTTTCAAACATAAATTCTGAAACATTCCTTCTTCCCTCCACCCTCACAACAATGTCAATAGTAAACTAAGAAGCAAGTCAGTTATGTGTATTCTTTGGGTAGCTGGGGTTCCTATTATACATGAACATTATAGTATATTTATTCAAACATAGGAGAAATTTTATTACAATACACATCCTGAAGTCATCTATTTCGAGATCCTCTTAGAAAGAAAGAGGGAGGAAAGTAAAATTAAACAATAACCCAGGATCACACAGTTTGGTTGAGTGGAGAAGCCAGGATTAATCCAAAGTTTTTGGTTTCACATTGTGCAATTCAGACACTAGATGTACATGGGCTGCTTCTCATACACATAACTTAAGCACTGGCCAACAACGACGCCCCTCCTTCCCCCCCAGCCAACCTGTTGGCCTCAATGTGGCCATCAGTCCAAAACATTGTGGCCCCTGGGGAAATGTTTGCGAGTATCTGTGATATAGAGTAACTGGGCCAAAGATTGAGGTCCATTTTAATGCTATGGACCTCCAGGGTGACTTGCAGTATGTTATGTTAGTAAGACTTATATAGCGCGCAAATACCACAGGTCTATTAGCGCTTAGTATCCTTCTCATGCAAAGCAAGGGAGTACTTTATCCTTTAAAATGCACAGTTGCAGCATTACCTTCTCCAACAAAATCGTAAATCCTTGGTACATAGCTCTGTTGTTATAAAAGAGTGCATGTTTGCAAATATGAAGAATACAAATAGAATCTCAAGGGCAAAATTAAGCACATAAATAAACTGAGATATTTGATGGCACAGTAGCTAAGAATTTGTAAAAATATGCTTAAAGATTGTAACTTCTAGAATTATCTAAGGAGTGCAAAAATGAACTTGTTGCCATAAACATCTCCTTTCTCGTTGTCACTGTGCAAATAGAAAGAAAAGCCACGTTTCGCGTTTGCGATCTATAAACCACTGCTTTAATTATGCTATGTGATCTGACCTGACTTTCCCCTTCGCTGCTAGCTCTAGCAATAAGATATTGTGACGTCAACTGTAATACGTTAATACTGTTAAATTCTGACGTCATTTATTTATAGTCCGCAACTGGGTGCGTCATTAGTTGCCGATTATGAAGAAATAAGAGACCATCTTTTATACAAAGATTGTAGAATCCCATGTATTATATATAGAACTGTAAGAGAATAACCACGAATTAGAGGGATGATTTTCACTGAGGGGTTCTGAGTGATATCAAAAAGCTCAAGTTGTCTATCTTGTCACTCGTATCCCAGAGTTGAAAAACATACCTGCGATTCACTTTTCTCCCCCGTTTATAACTTTAAGTTCTGTATGTCCCCCAAAATCATCTGATGCTGTTTTCTACTCCTCTGTACTTTGGTACAGAGGAGTAATGGGGGAGCCATACATAACAACATGGTCTGTCCTCTCTGTCCCAAATTAAAAATAAAAATAAATACAAGGTCTCTTGCCACCTCCCCTCTCCCCCAATCTCACCCACACTCTGGCCTTTTCTTTCCTGCGGAATCTGTGCTCCCTTCTTTCCAGCACTGCTCTGACAGTCTCTTAGAGTGACCTGCCAGAGCAGCCTGGAATTCCTTTATGACATAGCAACAGTGATTAAAAAGTTATGTTGCTAAGTCATAGCAGTGAATTACTGGATTTAGAATCCGCCATTCACCGTAATGGCTCTCCATGAGAGCCATGCATAATAGTAGGATTCGAATTCCTACAGCATGTTCAACAAGAGCATCATAATCTGGCCATATTCAAACAAGTGGCCATTATCTGTATAGTCCTTCGTTTATGATTTAGTGCAGTAAATGGGAAGTAGGTACATCTTAAATGGTCTGCTCTGTCACGAATCCCTGTGTTTCCAGCTATTTTACTGAAAAAGTACTTTTAGTTTTTTGTTTTCGTGTCCCGTTTAGTTTTTCCCCCTAAAAAGACTTTTTTAGAAATACAAAAAATATAATTGTACTAGGTACTGTTTACAACTTCACAGTAGTTGGTATCTTCAGGCACGTTGTACTTCAGTTCCAGTCCCTCTCAATAGTTACACTCCGAAGAATGGCCTTTTAGGTTGTTGTGCTCAGACCTAAAGGGTGTGAGTCCACATCCAGTTGCACCTTCTCAGTTTTCAAGAAGTGGTGCTTCAAGGAGAAACCTGTTTTGTAACAATCTATTGAATTCTGTATAGTTTGTTGACCAATGCAGGTTTGTGGAAATTAATCTGCAGCTGCACTTCGCAGAAAATATTTACTCTTAAAACTCAATTTTCCAACCCATTTCCCCCACCACATAAGCCACTCCTTTGTAGTAGGGGGGAAGGCAGCCTTAACTTTTTTTGCTCTGTTCTTTTTTTGACAGTGCATCATAAGTCTTATTTATTCATAATAAGATTTCATTTGAGACAATGTTCCTGAACTTCCGTCCCTCATCAAATTTTTATTTATTTTCTAGATTGTAGCCCCTTTGTAAGTTCAAGTGTGGGTACAAGAGTTGTTACTTTTTTTAAATTTCTTTTTTGGTCTCTAGAAGACCAATACAACTGATGTGTACACCCTACCCAGTTCACTGTTTAAATATTAGTCTGGGCAAGAGTTATGAGTTTAGGAGAATCCCTTGGTGTCACACATAATATGATTCATTTGAAAGACCCCATTTATTTCTGTCCGAAAAAGAGACCATGCCCTCACCTGATTACCTGAAGCCGAAGGCTCAGATACGAGCACCTCCACATTACTACACGCCTAGTCAGTAGCTCTGCTGGACACATGATGCTTTCCCTTAGGCAGAATAGAATTTCAAGAGTCGCATGCAAATTCTGTTGTGCCTACACCAGAAATAATGCGCATATGGAGAAGTGCATGCCTCTATCACACTGCAACATTTGTATGCAGAATTCCAAGATCCTGAAGCGCTGCAGAAATTCATATAGATCTGGACAGGTGGGTCCAGAGTCTAAAACTGACTTATTTAATGCAAGCTATTGTTGATATCTAAAATTATTATCTTATTATTATATAAGCTGAGAAACTATTGATTACTGTTTCCTCTTAAATTTGGGATGATCACAGATTACAGTTTGGTCACTAATTCAACAAACGGTAAAATCCAATCAAGGTATATTTAACAAAGGAGTGCCTGTTAAAGATCTTTGTCATCCAGTCAGTGAACTCTTAACATTATATGCTTGGGAAGTATTAAAGGTAAATGTACAGATGGTTCTTAATCAGATGTTCGGGTATCTTACTGTTCAGGATCACTATCAATTGTTTAACTTCAGCGCCCAGGTGTTAAGAGAATTAAGGGTAATATCCCTTTATAATATCCTATTTTTGTTGCCACACTTCCTGAACTCCTTAAAAAATATTTGGCCTTTCCTGCAAGAAATCAAGGAAGCGATTCCTTGTTACAATTCATCACACATTTGTGCGTGTATAATCATGGAAGCACCTGTCATAGGGTTGATGGTCATACAGAGTGTCTAACTTCACTTTATCACAAGTTCAGGTTTCTAAATTTGATTTGTTGAAGTTTTATTGCTAATCTCTTTGCAAGGTACTTTAACTTGACCAATAGTTAAATATTTTTTTATGTTGGTTTCATCCTTGTTCTGGATTGTACTGGGATCAAAATTTGTGATTCGCACCATTTGTTTACCAAATGGTTCTAAGTTGTGCTGAATAACTACCATTTCATTACAAAAGTATTGAAATGTATGTAAAGTTGCCTAGAATGTTACTAGGAACCCTAAAGTGCAAAATAGCCTGCATTCAAGAATGACTTTATAGGGTGAGCATATAGTAAAACTACATAGACAGACAGGTCTTTTCTCTTCGAGTATGGTAACTGGCTGAGTTTGGGCTCTTAGTTATGGACCACATGTTCATGTTGTGACCCATACTCTTCATTGATCAGTGTTAGAATGGGTAGAAGCAGTAGTTCCAAGCTGCTTTTCAGCATGCTCAGATGAGCTATTTTGCTGCATTACAGCTTTGCACTAAAGTCCTACTTCACTTGCATGACCTTATACTCAGTGGGAAATGATTCTAGTTCCCCTTCACTGTAATGCTACATGACTTAGGAAGGGTATTTGGGACCCTTTAGGTCACTGAATGAAAAGAATTGTTGGTCCCACAACCTGATTACAGATTCTTGCTGCCCCCCCCCACCTGCCAGGCAGCATACTGTTAGGTCTAGGTTGACAGTGCTGCTGTCTGCATATTTGAATCGACCTTTTTGGGCCATTGGCTTGAAGCATTGTCAGTCACATCTCAAATAAGTCCAGCAACGTACTTCTCTCTCTCCACGTCATACTATTGGCTGTTTGGTGTGTCACTGTGCGTTCTGTGGATTGCTTACATTGCAATGAATGACAGACGTTTGTACATTTCAAAGTTTACTCAGCCATCACACTGTCACATTCTCTTCTTTATCTAATATATGGATTGCAAATAGAAGCAATTGTTTTTTTTGCTGGAAACAGGCTTTTTTGTTAATGCTTTGATCATACCTTACGTGCAGATAGGACCCTAGCATAGGTTCCTGATGTCTTTTTTTTCACCACCCTGGCTATACTAGATACTGTCACATCTCACCAATACCAGTCAGAGCTAGCAATGCCACAATACCACCAATGCAAAACCATTACTAGTTTACACCATCAGTATCACCACCAATATCAATTCCAGTATTACCAATAATGCCACCAACATTATCACCTCCAACTATACCAACACCCGTAATAACACTGCCAGACATTGAGGAAGCCGAAAGGTCCAGCTGTAGCGTGCTATTTCATGGGACGCGATTTCTGCCTGCCTGTATTTGCATGCATTTTCATAATGAATCCAGACCTATGCTGTTTACATAGGTTGTTTTACATTTTATTGAAATTTGTAATGAGCACGCTCACCCATTATCCTTGATTAGCAAACCATGAATTACAAGCTGTGACTGTTACGATCATCAGGGGTGTGACACCTTTCTTTTTAACCTCTATGGTCTCTGTTTTACTTTTGTGATTGTCACACTATTTGAGCCTAATGTGTCATTCTTGCTAGCAGAAGAGAGTGGGGAGTCTTCGCATGACTAATTTGGAGGGCACTGTTTTCTAGTTTATTTTGTCATCAGTTGATTTGGTACGCTGTACCTTAAATCATTTTTGTCATTGAATTTACTTTTCCCTGTCCAAAATAGTGAGGCACAATAGTATAAAGTGTGCATAATTTCCCCCTTTCAGCCACCAATAGGGAGTGATAATTGTGGGCCGGCTATGAACGGCATTCCAGGTATGACTCAGAACAGATTATTGCCTTTGTGGTATCATTGTTTGGCTTTGCTCCTGAATTTGTTGCCTACTAATGCCGCCAGGAGGGTACTGAAAAAGTTGGAGCTGAGATGTTTTTAGGTCTCGCCTAGCGTTGCAGCGCGCATGCTGTGCTCGCTCGGCGAGATATATTTTGAGAGGGAATTTCAGAAGGGGCCCTGAAGCCCCGCCCCTCATTTTCATTGGAAGGCGTCATCGTTTAGGGTAAATGGTGGCCTCCCATTGAAAATGAGGCTCTTTGTTACCACCGTTTCTCCTTATGGGACGGCCCATCCGGACTGGATCGTTTGCTTCACGGCTGTTGTGAAGAAATTTCTTATCTAAAGTAGGCGTGTTATCTAAACAAGCCGTGAAGCAAAGGATCCAGTCCGGATGGGCCGTCCCAAAAGGAGGAAAAGCTGCAGGCAGGCACAAAGCGCATGGCGCGCTTTCACTTTCCAATTCCATTGCGTGGCGACAGCTTGTTAAAGGATTTGTGCCCTGGTACCAATGTATCAACGTGTAGCGCTAATTTGGCTGGAGACAACGAAGTGCTACACAAGGGGAAAGTACAAAAACAAACCACAGATGAACAGCAACATAGGAAGAATTTGTCATCGTTGATTCTGAGGCTGAAGTTGGAAACTATTTAGATCTTGAGAAACAAAAAGGAGCAAAGAGATTTGCAAGAGACAAACGTTTTCCAGACTTCCTTTCGCGGAGCATGAAACTCAAAGCGAGTGATATTCTTACAGAAAAAGAAAAGATGCAAAAAAAGTATGAAAAAACGGTTGGCCCGGTTCCAGCCCCTCTGTTTGTAAGGGGAGGTGTCGGGCTGTTTGAACACAAGGGAGGCTTTGTGAGAAGAAGAAAAAAAATCGAATTTCTATTCTGCACAGGACGGAGTGCTGGCATCGCACGCCCGCAGCCTACTCGAGGTATGCATAGCAGCAGCGACAGCCGTCGTTCTGCCCTCGTCCTTCGCGACTCAAGGGAGTGAGACGGGGGGACAGAGCAAAGGCAGGCCTCATTCATCGCGCTTCAGAACACAAGAATCAGAAATAACAGGGGACAGGCTTTGTCTGCAACAATCATAGGGTCGACCGTGGGCGTTTACGGCCAGGTTCCCCACGTTCCGGCTGTCTGCAGAGCAAGCCTCTCTGCTAACCTTGGCTGGGAGTAGTAAGGACAGCGCAGTCCCTGCGCCGCGGAATTGCTCTCCTTGAGGCCCTGGGGGCTGCCTCTAAGCGCACATCCCCGCAGGTACCATAGACTACGCCTCTTCTCCTCGAGGCGCGAGCCGGGTCAGGGTGACCCCAAGCTTCGCCTGAAAGTCGCCCACAGCCCCTCGGGAGCTTCTCGACTGTCATTTAACGTTACATCCCTCAGAGAAAGTGAGTTTGCTTCTTGCGCCAGAAATGCGCAGACAACTGCGCAAACCACCCCTCGAGTGGAGGCACCCTCACGGGGCCAGGAGGAGACTTGATGTCGCTGAGTGAAAGGCTTCAAGGGCTGGCATGGAGTCAGTTATATGAATCTGATATCTCTGCCCCAAAAACTCTGGACTTCAGTCATACCCCTTTTCCCCCACCACCATTTCTAGGTGTAAAGTAAGATCATTTATTACACCAATGAACCTCTCACTTCTCTGCTCATGGCAAACACAAGGCTGCCACGTGGTCACACATCATCCGGGACACCTTCAGCCGGTCCAGACTTTCAACCCAACCACACTGAATGCTGGGCCTTGTAGTTTGTTTGTAATTATAAGTGTGGTTATAAAAATACCAGCATGCACAGCGACTGGCTAGTGGTGTCCCACATGCCTACACAGCAGCTATTGGAAGATGCACGCCTGGGGGCTGGAGGCCGGGACCGGCTCAGACAAGTTTTTGGAGCGTTAAACGGATTATACCACGTGCTGTTAGAATGGAACAATTAACTTTAAACAGCTGCAAAGTCAAAGGCACAACAGCTCGGATGACATCAGCAGGAACACGACGGGCAGATACGCCACCCAGCCCCTTCCAGGAGGCCTCGCTGCCGCAAGAGTCTGAGGTCGGCCCTGCATGGGAGACAAGTGACTGGATGACGTAGACAACGGCAAGGCCCCCGCAAACAGCCCACGCCTGTGCTCACCTTAAGATTTGAACCTACCCACCCTGTGCCCTGGGAGCAGCTAGCACAGTCCCTGCACAGCCGCAATGCTGTATAGAAACTGCGCTCCCCAGGGGTGCAGTGCAACTGCCACCCTCACATACACTCCATAACACATGGATAAAAGACAGTCATTTACAACGCCATTTACAACCCCAATAGCTCTAAATTAAGCAAATGCGAGACCTTATGCATTTCCAATGCTTGTTTTGTAGTGCAGTACAGTCTATATTTTCCAGTGAACACTATTTCATTTGCAGATCCGGGTGTGACCACTTAATGTGTTAATTTACTCTCTTCAGCTATTTTTGTGGAAAATCAAGGTCAAATGTTTGAGCCCACATATGGCGGACTGTCTTGCTTCCTTTCAAGATCAATAACCTAATAACAAGTGAGTTGCATAGTTGTAACATTTATTTTGTAAATAACATTAGAGAAGCGAAATAAGCTACAGAGCAAGCTTTGTATATACATACAGTTCATTCTCAAGCAGCCTGAAGCTGCAGAAGGATCTCTGCCGCCAGAGTCTAACATTTACACTTGTTCTGTGTATATGCTTCGTCTTAAAACTGGTGCTCTGGACTCAATTACTTGTCACATTTAGGGGTAACTGAACAACTGGCCCTGCACACTCCACCCTCTAGACCAGTTTTCCCTATGGCCTGAGAAATCAATAGCACAATTATAAAGGTGTTTTGAATAGTATTGTATTTAAATCAACCAACAAGGTAATTCCTCTTAACCTGAATTAACATTTATTCCTCTTCTTTAATAAGAGAAGACCTTTAGACACAAATTACATTGTCATTTTGCAAAAAAGTCATAATGCGTAATTTATCATAAATGCTTCACAAGCTCTCAGACTTCATTAGTCTATAGAAAGCAGAAATCTTGTTATTCATAGTTCATAAGAAAACAGGAATGTACAGCCGACACGTTTTGCTGTAAGAGCACCGCTTCGTCAGGGCTAATCCTATCCACATCAAGTCTTTCAACACCATGTTGCTACGAATGTGTTCACAATCACTCCAAATTCTGATAACCCCAATCAGGATTAAATGGATATGCCAAGTCTTCAAGAATAATCATTACTGGTTTCTGCATTTCGAAACTACAAAAGCGCTGCGCTGCCGCATCTCTGGTCACAATTGCCATGGTTTTTGCAGTTCTGTTTCCGAATGAAAGATATGCGAATCGGCGTGTACTGTCATATTACTTCTAAACAAAGGAAGTTAAGGAATCTGTTCTGTTTCACTGTTGGGTTAATCAGCATAAGTAGTTTCAGTATTTACTTAGTCAGAGATTATGGATCATACAGTTTAGAAAGAGTATGTTTTTCCTCCAGTCCAATGCTCCAAAGTGAGAGTTGGCATAATCTTAGGTTATGTTATTTAGCATGTGTATGGCATGCAACTGCCATTTGTATGGTATTGTAATACTCTAACTGTCCGTGAGGTTACAGGTGGAACTGTGTGTTTGGCTGGATCAGTTCTAGGTTGTGGTATGACACTTGGGATGTGTAGAGTGTGGTGTATGAGATTTTGACACTTGGTCTGGGCGCAACTTGGTGAACTAGATGCTCCTATGCTTGCTAATGTTTATAGAGGCATTTTAGAGGAATGGAGTACACTGTGTGTAATATTTACATTCCTGATCAAAGCATCATTGCTGGTGACTGTGATCCAAGGGAATCAACAAAATAATGTAAGTGTCTGTGGTGTCCATCTCGAAAACGATGATAAAACCCAAGAAATCCAGAAATAGTACTGTATAGGGGTCTGCAAAGAATTGAACAGTGGTAGCGCACCACAGGGAAGACAGCGTTTACAGTAAAAAAAACAAATTGTGATGTCCATTCAGAACCAGTGATGGCACGACCCAGTGAAAATCGAACACCGTAGTAAGTGGCTCAAGGGGATCCACCCATACTGGTGAGACCATAACTAGTGAAGAACCATAGCTCTAACAATAAATGGGTCTACAGATACAGTGCAGGTGCAACTCATGAATAGGGGTGGGCGGAACCCGCGGAGTTTTACTTCATGGAATTCCACGGAGTTACATAAAGTCTGCGAGATTCCATGGAGTTCCGTGGGTGGAATTTGGCATGTTGCGCTGCTCACGCTGATTTTTTGGGGCCGGGAGCTTGTTCAGCGCTATAAAATCAGCGTGAACTGCACCACCCAGCGCGCCAAAGGGTGATGCTTCTTTCTGCCACACGAGCAGCACCTTTCTCAACATGAATGGTCCTGACCTGCTGCGGCCGACTTCGCTGAGAAATCTTGCCAGGAGGCATTCTAGCGCCCAAAAATCGTGCTATTGGCCGCAAATTCTCACTCGCGCGCGCCAATTTAATGGTGGCGAGCCCTGCTTTAGTAAAATCTCCACCACGTGGCGATTGCCGGAGTTTTATCGGAACTCTGCTTTCCAAGCTGAACGCAGACTGGGCAAAACTCTGCCGGTGGTGCGGAATTATTCGCCCACCCCTATTCATGAAGTCTAGAAACTGTTCAGCTTATGAGTCTAGTTAGAATCACATAGTTCTTTAGGTGTCACACTTTAACCGCTCCAGTGGCAGAAAAAAATTACTTGCAGTCATAATTCTCCATCAAGTCCTTCCAATAAATCAGAAATTATGGTGGTAAAGATATCCAATAGGAGTCCTCCAAAGATAGATATGGCCACAGCAACTTGATCTTAATGCCACAATGCCCCATTCTGTTTTGAAGTAAAAATTTAAACAAAAAGATACCCTTGGTTCCATCATTGACCAGCTTTTTTTGATGTGGCAATGCATGTCAAACATAGTAATTAATGATCGCATTCTTTCAATTATGGATGGTAATAAAATAGTTTATTGTGCTTGGAGCCTAGTCAGGAAATTCAGGCTGTTAATATTGCTTTTTAGGCAGCATTGACTGTGCTAACAAGATGTAGCTTGGATGCCCCAAATGTTTGATTACGCAGTGGAAGGACTTCAGAATGTATTTGTCTGAGGTGGAGGGACTGTACCAGGTTGGACTTAAGCTTCATGCTCTGGTTAACAGTTAATGAAAGAACCACACAAAATGCGGGTTACACAAAGAATTCCTAAAGCATGGCGCATTATTCTCCCAAACGTGTTTCTAGTTATAAATCCCTAAGAGGTCCCCCACGTTTGTCCATCTTCACTATTTTGTGACCTTGAGCATTCTCTTTCCAGGCGCCCATCTTGTGGTACACTTCCTCCATAACTCAGAACCTAGGAAAACCTCTGAGCTTTGCTGGTGGGTTTGAAAACCTAGTGTTCCTAATAGAGTATAATACCTTCCAGTATCACAGTAGTGGAACCTTTCCTCATCAGCACCAGTAGGCTGATTTCTGTGAACACAATGGGCTTTGAAGCATACGAATATTAACCTTTATGGAGAATTTCACACTACTCTTTGCACTGATAAGGGTATTTGTCTTCATACATTTGATAAAAGGAGTGGCCAGTGTGGTGGATTGGGAGGTTCGCTTTCAATATAAAAGCGTATTTGTGATTGAAAACACAGCTTGAAAACTGAGGTACAATGTCTGTTTTTGCCTTTAACAGTGTAGATGTGGATTCCCAGACATTATTCGGCCGAAAAAGGAGATACCCTTTGACAGTTGTGCAATTAACCAGTGTAATTGTAACAATAGCTTGAATTAATACTTTTCTGACAATCTTCTTCTGTACTAGGATATATGGCGAAACCTCAGTGTTGTCATTTATTCCTCTAGCACTTCTTGTCACTTAGAAGTGGCTTTAAGTGATCTTCACAATAAAAACATCTTGAGAGTGATGCCCTTCACTTGTGTGTATTTGTAAAGCACACTATCGCCTGCGAGGGTATCCTGGCGCGGTGCACGGTTGTGTGCCTGGCCCGACTATGGTAGGTTCAGCTTCTTGCAATTCAAGAAGAGGAGGCTCTAATGTGGGGTGCGAGGTCATTCCACGCTTTAGGAGTGATGTAAGAGAATACTCCTCCTTCTGACCTGATTCTGTGTATGTGTGAGTAGGAGTTCTGTGGAGCGGAGTTGTCTGGGTGGTTAGTGCAAAGAGGTGCTACTGCTCAGGTAGGTGGGGCCTGAGTTGTGTAGTGCCTTGAATGTGTGTGAGGAGTTTGAATTCAGTGTGTTTGTGTATTGGGACCCTGTGAAGCTCCCCGAGGTGTGGTGTGATGGGAGTTCTGTGTGGGAGGTTGAGGATGAGTCTGGCTCCCGAGTTCTGGATGGTTTGTAGTCTTTGCTTGGTGATCCTGATGTTGAAGGTGTTCCCATAGTCCAAATTGCTAATGACTAAGACATGAGTGCCGTTTTTCTGCGGTTACTTGGAAGCCATTTGAAGATCATCCTCCGCATCTTCAGGGTGTAGGAGCAGAATGCATTGATGGTGTGAACTTGTGAAGTCATGTCTAGGTTGCTGTAGATTATTCTGAGGTTCCTCTTGTGGGTTCTGGATGCGTGTCCGAGTTTGGTCGGCCACCAGCTGAAGTCCCATGGTGAGGTGTTCTAGCTGAAGTTCACTATGTCTTGTCGGTGTTGAGCTTGAGACGGTTAGCGATTTCAGCCATCATCTAGGCGGTGAACTGGTTTCTTGTTTTGGGGTCACTTGAGTTTCAAATGCAAAATAACTTTCCTGGAATATGGAAAGACATTGAAAGCGAGACATATGTCATTCTGCAGTGGTCTTGGTGCATTTACAAGTTCGTACAGGCGCACTGCATCAAAGCTAAACATAATGGTAGTTCAAGTGAGGACATTCAACATTAATGAAACCTTTTAGTTCTAGCAAATGATAAAGTGTGTTTTATGCAAACCTTGTATATCTTTCGTGCATGCCATTTAGCAATTGCATTAGCATTGTAATGGCTCTTTGTAATTTAGACAGATAAAAAGCTCTGGGAGAGTGACTGTGCACAGGACTGCATCTCTGTGATATTGTACGCTTGGATAAGGTCTGTTCAACTTGCCATTGATTTAAGGAAGCTTGATAATGTACAACTTAATCAAGATCTTTAGTGATCAAAGAAAGACACTTCTGCAGATAGTGGAAGTGGAAAATGCTTGCTTCTAAACATAGCGAGCAATATTGAGTGGCACCACAGGTCATCGAAGCGTAGGATTGAGTTTGAAAAGAACAAATCATACACAGTGTATATAATTGTATTGCAAGCTTTTTGGAAAATATGCAAGTGTATTTATTCCACGTTGCACCACCCTTGTTCTGGTATGAAGACCATAGAGCTGGAGGACTCCTGCCCCTGAAAGGAGAAAGGTCCACAGGAAAAGAAGTGGCACTGAAGAGCAGGGTGCTTCTGAGGTTTGTACTCTGGAGTTTGACCTGGAAAAGGGTCTTGCTGGTATGGAGCTCAGTGTTGTATAAACCCTACCTTGGAGTTCAGCGCCTATTAATCGAAGTTTTGATTATCATCCACCTACTCCGTAGCTTGGAGTATGGCGGCGGGTGGTTCTTTGTAGTTGTAGGAGAGTGGGGTCTGCAATCCTATGGTCACCCCAGATTTTTGCTTCACTGGTTTACGACTTTCCCTGGCTGTGGGCCTGCTAATCAGACCCACAGCCTAGCTGTTCTCTCTCTAAATTGACAACAATGTACTTTAGGTGCATTTACCAATTGGTACTGGGCCACCTTATCAGTCCCTGTACAGTATACCTTGGGTATCCAGGGCATAGGTGTACCCAGGGCCTACCAGGGGCTGAAGCATGTATTATGCCACCCCTGGCTGGCCATCTAAATCTGACACAACTGGCTGCATGACAGCTGGGGCAAGGTGGTGTAAACACCCTTTGCTGTAGATATAGTATGCCTATATCTAACCCTAAAATGGACACATATATTCCTATCAGTCACTCCTATGGAAGGCCTTATCAATCCTGAAGGCAGAGTGCTTGGAATTATGTGAGATGGTGCTCTGGCATGAGCTGAGCCCGTTTGCAGCTTGCGGAACCAAGTCCTAATAGCTGTTCCATGATAACGCTATACCATATACTCTTAAGTGCATTATCAACCTCGCGGTGAAATGCTAACTCTGGTATAACATTATCAAAACATGTCGAGTAAGGTGTCATACAATTTGGAATACTACCCCCTCGCCAATTCTGGCGACAGGGGTAGCATTCCACCCTTCTAGAGGGACACGACATGTATGTAACTGTGAACCCCGGTTAAAGTTAACTCGAGCCTCAGCATCACAAAATGGATGCTGCCACCACAGACACAAGTCTGACCTCCTGCTGCTGGGAGTCCTTCCAGCGAGGATGGCTTGGACAAAGGGTTTCCTGCATTGGGAGGTGCTAGCACCACCCCAGACAGGATTTTGTGTATTGGGGAGGATAGGCCTGAAAGGAATGAGACATGCCTGGGGCACACAAGGTGCCCTGTGCATACACCGGTTCAAACCAGTTGCTGGGGCATCCCAGCCCCAGCTCTGGCGGGAAACCGGACAAAGGATAGGGGGTGTAACCACCCCCCTTCCTGGTCCCACCCACGGGAGGGACCTAGTCAGTAGTGCAGCCCCCTTTAGGAGAATAAAGGTAGGAGCTGGTCCCATTCCAAATTAGATTATCCTGAACTATTCAACAAGAAGAAACTCGGGCCTTCGACTATCTGCTCCACAGAAGACTGAAGAATCTCCCTTGTGGACAAGGAGTGTCCACCCTGCAACTGCAGGCACCATCAAGAGTCCAGCGGCTTCACTTTGTCGTCTTCCCTCGAGGATCCAGACTTCAGAGCCCGACGAGACCCGGATTCCCAGACCTCTCCGACCTCAACTCACATCTGCAGCAAAGCTGAGACCCGTGGGTGCAACGAGACACGTGGGACCGGCCATCTTGAACGAACCTGCACTTCGCTTCCAGCACGACTCCCGAGGTAAACTCGACCAAGTGCTTTGGGGACTGAGAAGCCCCAGCCCCGAGCAGCCCCTGCACCGAAGATCAGCCCTCCAGCATCCACGAGATCTGCGTGGGGCCCTTCTGCTTGTTTGCTGCTCGACGCGTTGTCTGGTCACTTGCCGGCTGGCTAGTGACCTCCTAGACGACGACCCTTTGAATCTTCACTGCTGGTTTGGTTGCTCCAGACTGGCCCTTGCTCCCTTCCAAAAGAGGGGCACCCCGGACTCTCCTAGTCCGCACCAGACGTCTTTTCCACTCACCGCGTGGGTTGCCTTTGCCAAGGCCTGTTGAGTCCAATCCCGGATCCGACACCGCCGACAGCGAGAGCCTGCGTGGGACAGCTCGTGCCTCCATCCTGGTCGTCGAAGACACCTCCTGGTCCACGTGGCTGCAGAGTCAAGCGTCCACTCTTCACCTGATCGCGACGACAGCACCTGGTTCCTTCCTGGTTCCACACCGGTCACTGGCTAGTGACTTTGAACACTGTCCCCTCTGCTTTCAGGTCCTCTTCCTCACCGATCCACCCTTGGATCGCACCAGACATCTTCCTCCTGGTCGCCTGCAGCATCTTTTCTTTCAGGCTCCATTGACTTCAAAGCGAGAACCCGACACCCTTTGGCACCTATGCACCCGCAGCCCGTGGGTGAGGTAACGAGAGCATTTCGGTGCTCAAGGGTAGTCTAACTGTCCTAGTGTCCAATTCCACAGTCGTTGTTGTCCTAACTAGTCAGGATTGTCCGTACTTAACTTTTACTTGAACTGTACTGTCCATAGACGTTGTTACGCATCTCGCGTGTGAGTTCACACTCTGCACATGCGTTCCGTGGGCCTCCTATTACTTACCTGAAGTTAGTGTAGCGTGGTCCCATCGATCCTACAGCCTCTGGACAGCTCCATTCATTTATCGATTTTCACATTCCACTTACTTAGTATATGGTTAGTCGTGCCCCTAGGGCACCATTGTAATTTTGTGCAACTTGTAGTGTTTTTCGTAAGAGATTGTCATGTGCTTAGCCCTCTGACCTCATAAAGAGTTCAGAGGTGTTGTTATTAATAAATATACTGTTTATTTTCGTAACAACCTGTGTGGTGTCCTTTCATCTGGTATTCAAGGGGTTGTATTGTGGTAAAACAGCTGGCTTCACATGCCAAAAGAGTTTAGCCTAAGACTGCTTTGTCCATGCTACCATTAGGATAGCTGGTCTATAAGGTTGACTTACAACCAATCACCATACGGGTTGTTTGGACTGATACAAGGTGATCACTAGAACTAGTGAGCATCATATATCAGGCCAACTTCTCACAGTAGTCCTTTGCAAAATTTTAGTTATGCCAGCATAATCTGGATTGATTTGTGAATTTTGCTCTTGAGAGACTAATATGACTAGAAAATACATTACAGAGGTTAATTTTATCCTTGAACCCATGTCAGCTGGTACCTCTCATTACTCTTTTTTGGGAGGTATACCATTGTGGCAAAAATATTACTTGAAATACAGGTGAAAAGTATTTCACAGATTCACGGGTCTGAGGATGCAAAAAAACTACTAGTTTAGTCGTGAGCAGTGCTCTTACACTCTTACCAACCTCTCTCTCTTTCTCGCGGTTTCACTTTCTCACTCCTTTTCCCGGCCACACAGTCATACCCACTCGCACATGTTCTCCCTCTCTGGGAGCCAGAATAGCTAATATGTGGAACTGTGCCAACTGAACCTATAGAACTTCACTAAGGGAAAAAACTTATGGCCAGATGTGTGTGTTTTGCGATTCGCAAGCTAGTCTTAAACTGAATTACAAATCGGAAAACCTACGCCCAGGAGATACAAATTGAGTTAGTCACAAAAATTGCATAGTGAACCAAATAGTTTTATTAATCTCAAGATATAAATTTGAATTGCAGAGACCAAATTGTGGTTCACCAGTGTCCTAAGCATTGACAAATCGCCAATTGTCGCAGATATAAGAAATTGCATTTTCAAATGTGCAAGTCCGAACAGGTGTTGTCTACTCAAGCACCAGAAGATCTGGAGCGACTTGACTCAATATTGAGGTATTCTAGACTCAATATTGAGGTATTCTATTGGAACCATGTCCTCAGAACTCCAAGTCACTAGATGCAACAGTCCGAACCTTTTGTGCATTCCAGTATATTGCATGGGATCCGAAGATGGAGTGGGGTTGAGGAAGGATGCCCTAGTGTGGAAGGTAAATGAACCAAAGTCGGTGTGAGATTTTGAGGCTCCCATTGAGATTGTATTTTCTTGTGTGAAAACAAAAATCACTCCTGTATTTTAACAGAAAAAAGTATGTCAAATGATTTTAACTTCACAGGTAATGGTTAGCACGAGTGGTAGAGATAATATTGAGTTATAGCTTAAATTAGGAGCAGAGATGGTGTTCTGCTACATACTGTATGTATGTTTCAGGGTTGTTTAATGCTGGGAAGGTGTACAAACTGTGAAAATAATGACACCGGTCAAAGGAATAGGTAAAGTTGCCTGTAATTATGGGGGAGTCGGAAGTGATGGGTGGAGTAAAAGGGATGGCATTGGAAGTCTTTGACATGTATCATATTGCACTGCAAGGGGATACAAGTAGAAGCCTGGCCAGGCCTCAGCAGCAGGTCAAACCTCTGCAGTGAACCATGGGACTGATTTATGGAGGATGCTGGCATGCATGCCTGCTGTGCTACATCGTCAGCATGTGTTCAGCATTGCAGGATTCTTTTGGCAGTAGCCATTTGACCATCATTTGGAACCATGTTTTTTTCGCCAAACTGAGGGGAAAATACAACCAAATATCCGAAATATCTGGGCGGGTATACTTTTATTGCAAGTTGAATTCTAGGACTGCATTATCCAAGGGACTCAGGAGTGCAATATTAATGTGTGTCTGTTTTTGCACCTGTGGAATCCCCCGGCATCATAGAATGGCAAACAGTGGCATGGCCCTATGCCAGTTTGCTTATGCAGGATCACAGATTCACGCCCAGGCAAATAAGCTCATGCTCTAAAAGGAGGTGTTGCAGACTTAAGATGTGTCCCAAGAGCGCCGTTTGGGGGAGACACAGAGGGTCCCAGGAACCATGCAGGGAGCCACCCACGAGGGAGGCAAGACTGCGGTTGTTCCCGGCCCCCCTCCAAACGCAGCCAGACCACTGGCGTGCATGCAAAGACCTGGTCAGTGCGGCACGAGCGGTCCTGTGTCTTTGCAGGCACGCCCTGACCTTTGAAGGGGCCCGGAATTATCCTCAACAGTCGAGAGGCTTCCAAGCTGAGAAACAAGGTTCAGCAGTTGAACTACTGCTCTGTAGTGCTCTGCTGCAGTCTTTAGCGTTAGAGACCATGCATTCCTTTCAGTAAACCTCTGCACACCCCGTGTCTGCGTCGGGCGTATTCCATAAAGTGTCTTCACACACAGGCTGCATCCTTTATGGCCGGCTCATGTGCTGACCACGAGAGACGGTTTAATTGTGGGAGGCAGAGCGTTACTTTCAACAATCCTCTACACAGCCCAGGTGTTCGTCTGGCATATTCAATAAAGTGTGCGCACAGGCAGCATCCTTAAACAACATATAATGCTCTAACCACTTGAGAGCGTCTAACCGTGGAAGGCAGAGCGTTACTTTTAGTAATCATCTGTCCAGCCAGGGTCAGCATCTGGCATATCCAGTAAAGTGTGTGCACTGGCTGCTATTTATCTGAAGCTCATGCACTAACCAGGAGAGCTGGTGTTGCTGTAGGAGGCTGCGATTTACTTTTAGTAACGCCCAGTTCCGCGTCCGGCATATATAGGCACAAACCAAGATTGTGTGCTGTGATAGAAGCACATATCCAGGGTGGATTGTTCTTGAGGGATCATTGCACTTATTATTCGCTTTCTTTTGATGTTCTTGGCTGATTTTGTGCTGTGCTTACAAAAGGTGGTGTGGAGTGCAAAAAAACGATGGATTTAGGCCCAGATCCTTGTACTGGGGTGAATGTATGACATTGTTCTACATTCTGTCCATCAACTGTGTTTTTTGCAATTTTCACCCCGAGTGGGCTGGGTATGCTCAGACGTGAGTCCCAGGCTCTCCACACCACTGGAGTCAAGCTATCCAGGCTGATGAAGGCTGATAGCCAGAAACCGGTCCTTGGATGCTTGATTCCGGTCTGGGAAAGACATGGCTTGGTAGTTCGGACTGGACTGTTCCCATGAGGCACAGGGTCCGAGCTGATTTGCATATAGCCAGTGTCTAACCCAGGGTGGTGTGGAGTGCAAAAAAAACGATGAATTTAGGCCCAGATCCTTGTACTGGGGTGAATGTATGACATTGTTCTACATTCTGTCCATCAACTGTGTTTTTTACAAAAAATATTAAGCATGCTAATAGGATACATTTGATATGTTGGCACAGAAGTCTAAATAAGACTTGTACTTCACGGAAATCGGATTGATGAAGTGGAAGTGCTTGGCACCTGCTGAGATGGCCATAATAGTCCCTCTTGTAGTTCTGCGGTATGGGTCACGGAGTTGGAAGATCACGGCTGAACACATGATCTAAAGATCACTATTTTTAGGCCTGGGCAGTGGGCAGGCTCCGCCTTTTTGCTTTCTCGGGCCGGTACTTCCACATATTGAGTAATAGTAACATCTGTCGTTTACAGCGCTTAGAAACGGCAGAATGGTGGCGTGAATCGCAGTGCATAATGTTAGTAGTAAATGCATCTTTGTAAATCTCAGCCGATGCATACATGCACAAAGCTGGTGTGTGAGCCGCAGTCAATGGCAGCACTTGCTGTGTGCACTTTCTCCGGTCCTGGCGAAGTTGCCTTTCATCCGGAAGTCTGAGCAGCAGCCTGCGTCTCTTCCATTTGTGCGCTCTTTTTCCCCTGTGAGCTATTACTGTATTAATATGGAGCAGCTGAAGTCACCGGCTTGGAGCCGGGCCAGCAGGGCTTTGTGCGGCTTCTGTAAGAGCCCTGGGATGAGCAGTACCGATGTGATGCAGAGGAGGAGAGGCGTTATCATGTAAGCAGCAGGGCTGTAGGGTGAGTTTTCTTCTCTTGTCCTTCTTTTGCCAGCTTGTGACATTTAGGTTTATGCTCTTAGTGACTGCGAAATCCGCTTTAAAAAAAACAACACTTTTTTTGTAAGCAGTATTAGCTCAGAGATGGATACCTTAAGCAGATTTGGAATGAGGTTCAGTTTTAAAATGCAGTCTTGGGTCCCACCATGTAATTAGTCTGGGATATTGAAATCACAACTCTATGGTGCAATGGAGACGCTTCGTGCTGGTCGTTTTCATGCAAACAAAACTCCAAGGTTTCCTTCTTACCTACATTTGGGAAATAAATATGGAAACTATAATATAATATGTTTGTCTGTTTTAACCGTTTGGGATGCATTCTCTGGTGCATCTTAAAAGGGGGGTAGTACAGCCCTCTTGGGCCCAAATTCTTCTCTTTTCAGCACTGCAATATCGGTTGACATGTTGGAAGTTCTGAATAATGATTTTATGCCTAGCTTTAAAATGTAGCATTTCAAAGAGCATGGTGCTTGCTTTGCGTCAGATTTGAAATATTTCCTGTTCCTTATTCGGTACAATATCCAGTGAGATGTTGTGCTCCAAGTAACCTTATAAGTTGCATTGGTGTAGATTTCAATGCACTTATACTTGCATTAAATATGCATTCTTGGAGTGAAGGCCTTAATTGAGAACATTTTGCTATCTGTGCATGAAGTATTTTGCGAGTCTTGTTGAAGGCAAGTCGTTTACTGGAAAATGCAACGGGCAGGGTATCTTGCAAAGAATACTTGTTGCCTGGATGTTTGAATAAGATATTTTGCTTAAGTTATTCCATTACAGCTTAGGTCTGTGCCAGTCTCAAACGTCTGCAGAAGGACAGACAGGGAATGCTTGTGTCGTTGCCCCTCGGCTTCCAGACAACCCGAATCTTCAACAAGCCCTTCCTTTGTCTTTGTTTCTCAGACTGGAATCTTTGCAAGCCACCAGCTTGAGAGGAATAAGGGTGGCTTTCAGAACCTTTAAATGGCCGGTCCATCCTGGCGCATCCTGCTTGGAAATAAACGTCGCCTCAGTAGCTAGTTCAGTGCAGTCAGTTCTGCGGCTTGACCTGCTAGACGGGCGCCGCACACATTCATAATACGAGGTTTGCTGAGCATGCACTTGAGCATCGCCCTAAGATGCCTTGGAATAATGCACACTTTTATGTTGGAGGTCCGCTCGCGTAAGATTAGACACTTGAGTAGACGCGTGCTTGTTAACTAAAAGAAGATGGTGAATTTCAGCCAGCTTGAGTGACCCACAACCCCTACTGCCGAAAATCCTTGGAGTATGAAACATTTGCTGGACAACCTTGACACTCTTGTAAATGCTTATAATATTATGTCTTGGTTCATTTTCAGCGAGAAGCATATTTATAATTATCTATTTTTTCAGGCAAAATCTTCATCGTAGTCGTGAGACCATGTTTTGAATGGGTTGTTGTGATTGTGAAATGGGAGTAGTTATACCACAGCCATTAAAAACGTGTTTTATACTTTTGCAATTATTGTTTTGATTGGATCGATTTTTGTATCACTGAAGATAATTCCTGGAAACATAAATCAAGCAGGCATAGATTTCTGTTTATCTCCACTCACACATTTAATTCAGACCAGGGACACCAAGCAAACGTGCCTCCATTGCTAATGAAGCACTTATCTGTGGGATGGAGTGAGGTTGAGCTGTGCGTTAAAGTGCCACCTTTGCAGAGCAGTCTGATATAGTTCTGGATTGGGAGACTGCTTCTTGTAAGCACTTACTGTGTTTTGTTGGGCTTCATGGCTTCTTTCAATTAAGCTATATCCTTAATTAGCAGTGATGGTACAGAGGCGTCAACAGCTCTTGAAATGGAGTTGGGTTTAGACCTCAGACTTTTCACAGCCCTCAATGTTTCCACAGATGATCTAGCCACTGCCGTAGCAGAATGATAGCGCTTGCCTTCTGGTAAGAGACCTGTTTCTAGGCCACCTCATGAGCGGATTCTCATGACTCTGACTGGTATGGCTAGAGGTCTCCTGTCGATTGCTGGCTTTCCACGACAAACGTGTCTCTATGTAAACAAAAGCTATACCCATACTTGAAGTTAACAAAAGGCTAAGTGTAGGTGTTTGTTCACTGTGCTTGAAGCTTTGAGACATGTTGCCTTTTAACCATTTTAAAGCAATTAGAGATTTAAGACTGGGATGGAGTTTGTGTTTTGAGGGGTAAGAGAGGTAACAATGGGGAAAGGTTAGAGCAGAAGACCGGGATTAGGGGTGTAGAGATTTAAAAAGTGATGGCATGCTGGGCTTTAAAGAATTTAATTCTATATTTTGTATAGAGCAATGCGTTATCATGCTGCCTTCTGGCAATATTCGTTAACTTTGAGACATTACTGGTACAATGATACAAAAATTAGCATTTGTAAATCCAATATTTCTACATTTGACCTATGGCCCGGATACTGGGAGCATGTCTGTGTGATCACAGGAAGCGTTGGCTCATTTTCCAGGTGGCTACCTTCTGATAGTTGAGCTTGGTTTCACTTGGGTGCTTATGGGCCACTTATATCTTGGGTAGTCTTTGCAAAATTAATAGTGGGTGAGAGCAGTCAGCCACAGGGTGTACAAGCTGGTTATCTTCGCTTTGGTAAATATGTTCGGTTCTGAATGTGGAGACGTATGTTCCATACGATGTGGCATTTATAGGAAAATAAACTTCTTGCAAGTTTATAGCATATACATTTTTAAATGTTAAAAGTGATCATCCTTGGAGCAGAGACTCTTTCTTGGAAGGAGAAGATTTGTTTCCTTTAATAGATTATCCTGATTCCCTGTATGCATTTAGAGTTTAGTGGGGCCATCTTGTGAGGGGGGTAAGTCAGTGGCGTAGCTAGGTCGCAAGGGGCCGGGCAGTCCGCCTACGGTCGTCACTTCCTTGGGTGCGGCGGCACTAAACCCCCCTCCTTTCTTGTCTGTCAATCTCGTCTTTCTGTCTTTCACCAGCACCCCTCTCTTACCGACACCGGGCAGCAAAGTAAGGGATTGCCCCGGGCGTCCAAAGCTCTAGCTATGTCACTGGGGTCAGTGGTAGGACCCAAGAATATTTCATACCGGACCACAAGGATGTGTAATTGGTTTTAATCTTTTTACTAATTTCTGAGGTTCCTGCAGATTCTTGACCACTTTATGTGGATGACCTAACCGATCATTCAGTGATCTCAGAAACGACGGCATTAAATTATTGCAGTTTATTCCAACTGCTTTTTAGGTCTTGCCTAAGAGATGCACATGCGTTGTCACTTGCATAAGATATTGTATACAACCAGCGTCTTGGTGCCCACACATTACTTACCATTCTCTGACTTCTTAGTCACTCTTATTCGCTACCTCCTAATTGGCCAGTGTGCTGGCTTCACCTCCTCTTCTTTCATGTGGAGCATGAACCAAGTAATGATTGCTTCATCTTGATTAATGTCCTTTTGTTGCATGCACTGTGATGGAGGTACTATTTTTTTTTCTTCTTTGTGTTGTATTGCTTCTTCCCTCCCCCTGTTGTTAGTTTTAAATTACTTGTCCCCATGTTGTCTCTTTTGCTTTAAACCCCTTCTGTCCGACCTGTTGTCCATGTTGCTTTTAAACCAACTCCTTCCCCTGTTGTCAGTGTCTCCTTTAAACCTCGTGCCTGTTGCTTTTCAACTCCCTAACAGCCACCTCGGACAGAGGATTGCCCCGCTCACACTGAGGAATCACCTGACGCCTGGACATATGCCAATATGCAAGAAACTAAAAGCAAGAATATGCAACTTTGCAAGAAAATATGAAAGCGACATCTGGAACAAGATAGTTTTTTTTGTGCCAATATAGTACTTGTGAACCTTCTCAGAGAAGGTTTTGCAGTGCGGAGTTGTGCTAGCACATCCCAACTATAGAATTAGAGGCTGGCCAAATCCTGCAAAGCAAAACCTCTATAGTGTGCAAATTCCTTAGCCTCTGCTTTGCAGCTCATGTATAAAAATGTAACAGTAAAAACATTTATAATCCACCCATTGATAGCAATCGCAGATATTCCTGTAGTTGTACTGATTTTATACCTAATATTTTGGCCAGACTCCTTAGAAGAACGTTTAGTAATCACTATTTTATGGTTTACATCTTTTATTAGTATTTCCAAATAAAAACATAAAATATCAGCAACAGCTTCACAACCACCATGGGTGGACACCCTAGGTGCGGCTTTACAAAGCGTTATTTCGTGCTGAGATAAAAATAATTAATCCCAATACCCCAATCACCCCCCTACTTCCCACCCCCCCTACTCACTCCCATTTGGCACAATACCCTTTGTGTAATTATAGAATCTTTAACTTCTCTGCAGTTGCTGCTGGAGGGGGCACCTCCATCAGGTGTAGTAGCCAGAGGTATCTGGGGCAAGCCAGCTCTCGAAACTTCTGCGATAATAGTGACAGGAATCGGCTCTGTGTGTCTGAGAACTCTGAGCCCCACACAGCTAAGGACATGGCGATCTTTTCTATTCCCAGAATGTGCCATATGTTATGTAGCCAGTTGGTGTGAATAGGGACGAGAGCCATGACCAAGAATAGTTTGAGTGGCTGCTCCCAGTTCCATGCCCATCTACAGGCCGCGTCTAGATTTTAGAGGGAATGTAAGAGGGTTTGGAAGACCTAGTAGTATATAGGTTGGGATTTGCGTCACTGAGTGTCTAGATGGCGGTCTATGTCATCTATAATCTTTGACCAGTATCGCTGAATCTGAGGGCAGTCCCACAATAAGCATGTCAGTCCCCTTACCCCCACAGCCCTGCCAGCAGTTGGGGGGGGGCCTTTTTCTATGTCTCCTGACCGACTTATAATACCAATGTGTTGCAAATTTGGTCAGAGTCTGTGAGGGCCGTGCAGTAGGCTGTGGGACGGGCCCTGTAGGATGTGTCCTCCCATTCCCTGGCGCTCAGTCCGCCCGAGTTCCTCCTCTTATCTAGCCTGCCTTCCTTAAAAGTGCGGTTATGCATTTGGATCAAGATGGTGTGTATTTCGGATAAAAGACTTTTATCCGATGATTTGGCCAAGAGCCATCTCTCATACTGGGTTAAATAACATTGCGCATTGGGTCAATTTAGCAGGTGCGTGATCCAATGTCTGAGATATAGGTAGTGGAACCTATCAGTTTCAGGCAGTCCAAGTTCTTTCGACATTTGGGGAAAAGAGTATACCGTCAGTATTCAAGAAATGCATTCTAGAACGGCAGGCTGACTGTCTCCAGGTCGCGAATCCCCCTGCCACGGCCCCTGGAGTGAAGTCCGGATTGTCGAAAAGATGGGTCAGCGGTGATGGATGGATGGGTGGTCGGTCCATATTTAATACTGGTTTGATCCCAGGCAATCCTGGTCGTCCACGTTACCAGCGATAGATAGAAGGATGCGGGGGGGGGGAGGCTGTGTTTTTGACTAAAAAAAGTAATCCACTGCCCTATCCTGGAAGAGCCTGTGCCAGTGCTTTTCAGACTCTGGATGTCCCTACTCCACCAAATAGCGTAATTGCGCTGCTTTGTAGTACAGTTGTCAGTCTGGAAACCCAGGCCCCCTGTGTCTGGTGAAAGGTAGCTCAGGGATCTCTTCATGCAGGATTTCCTACCCTGCCAGATAAATTACGCTAACTCGGACTCGAGTTTGGCGATTATGCCCGGTGGCGGTGAGAGGAGCAGGGTTTGGAAGAGGTACGAGACTTTGGGGTGGATAGTCATCTTAGATGCAGCTATCTGTCCCAGCCAAGAGATTTGGAGGTCTTTCCACCTTCCAATGTCATGTCAGATTTGTTGAAGCAGCGCCTTGTAGTTGCAATATACTGTAGCATGGTTTGTAGAGGCCAGGTCAATCCCCAGGTATGGGATCATCTCCGGGGGGGGGGGGCCACTGGATGGGGTAGAGACTCGCCAGTTGCACCACGGTGTGAGGAGGTATGGAAAGGGCCTGGGACTTCTCTATCTTGATTTGGAACCCTGAGGCCGCCCCAAAAACCCTCAATTCTCCTGAAAAAGACGGCAAGGAGATGGTCGGTCTCTCCAAGGTAGCCAGCACATCATCCACATATAGACTGATGGAGTGGTGGTCACTGCAGAGCGGCACACCAGTGATGTCTGGGTGATCCTGAATCTTCCGGGCCATAGGCTCCATATTGAAGGCGAAAATCAGGGGAGACAAGGGGCAGCCTTGTCTTGTACCTCTGTGAATCGGGAAGGGAGTGAATGTGTACCCATTGAGACGAACTGCTGCTGTTGGGGCGTGATAGTAATTAAGGTTACGTGTCCTGTATTTGTCACGGAACCAAAAGTGTTTGAGAACTTGTTCCAAATATGGCCAGTGGACCCGGTCGAAGGTCTTTTCTGCATCAACCGCTAAAAGCACGTATTCCCCCTGCGCCTTACCAGCTTTGTCAATGATGTAAAGAATGCGTTTAGTATTGTCGCTAGTTTGTCTACAGGGAATAAAGCTTGCCTAGTCCGGGTCCACTACAGAGGGTAAGTATACATTGAGCCTTTGAGTGATAATGCTCCTAAATCATTTTAAATCTATAATTAGCAAAGAAATGGGTCTATAGGAGCTACATCTTGTTTTATCTTTACCCGGCTTGGGCAGGACGTAATCACTATTTTAAAAAAGGAAATTGAAACAACGTCTGAATTTGCCATTGTCTCCCTCCTGTATATCTTATTTTAAACTCTGTAAAGTTTGTTTTACATTAAGTGATTTGCCACTAATTCTTCCACATTTCTGCTCTTATTTAAGGTCAGTTTATTTTCTTAATGATAGTCTTGAGTTATGCATCTTCTCTAATTGAAATGCCTAAAGGAATAGTTAGCAGTCTACCTTCCTTCTCAGTCAAGTTAAAAGACACAGATTATGTAAAGAACAGGCTTCTGGGCTACTTCATTATTTTGATAAGTTTACTATTTTTTTGCATATTGCAATTGTTTGCAAAAATAAGAATTTGATTAAAAAAAATTGCATGCTTGCCAAGGCCAGACCTACCTGCTCTCTTTCTGAACCATAGACCGCCGCTGCAGCTGGACCAGGCCGATTGGATCCCAGTTTCTGTGCACTAGATAGTACACAATTTACTTTTGAAACTTTGAAAAACACGTTTTGGAGGAATGTTTTAGTAGTTCAGTCAAAATGAGAGAACCCCAAAAATAGACCAAAAGCCCTGCAATTGACTTTTAGGTGGAATGACTATGTATGCCGCCATTTTACAGGCAAACACAAGGAGATGATGGAAAGAGCGCTGAAACTTTTCAGACACTCACCCCCAGTCACAGATCACTTTGCCACTGGATTCAAGATAGCCTGTCTGATGAAGGGTGTTACCCAGAAACCGGTCCCAGGATGCTTGTTTCCGGTTCAGGGAAGACCTGGCTTGGCAGTTCGGCTGGACATTTCGTATAGTTGTGACTGGAAAAGAATTTGCAAACGTGTTAATCGAAATGATCCACTGGTCCTTTGAAGCAGCACACCCTTGCATAAGCATTTGCTTCGTCTTTCAAATACATTTAGACATCTAGCTAGATCACGTGAAACTTAAAATAAGAAAGTTCAAACATTTCCACATAGCAGGATGTTTATAATTTACTCGAGGTCAGGCAATGCCTGTTTTCATAAGATTCTGCATTTTAATGGTTATCACATAAGTGTATGATTAATAATAGATCAATAGGGATTTCAATATAATTAAAGGTGTATCACTCAGGCAACTTTAAACTTTTTAAAGATGCTTCATACAACAGAGAATATGCCAATAAGAGAAAAGAAGGAGCTAAATATAAGTTGTCAGCGTTGAATATTGGGGAAGATTATGTAGTTAAATGATTATTTTACTTACTATAAATTATATATTCATATATTTTGAGAAGTATAAGTCAATGGAGAAACTTGTGGAGGTGAATAATCCTCAGTGAATGAACTTCCTCAGGGAGTCAAGGTGGTGTGCACAGGAGATTCCCTTTGTAATAAATGGTTGAATCTTTGTTCTAGCATACATAAGCTATTAATACTTGCATCACAGTGTTACTTCTCCCACCTTAAGTTGATATACTTGTTTCACTTACCGTATGTAAAAGTGGTTAGATTTCTCATTAAAATGAAAGCTTAAATTGTATTTTTTTTTTTTGTAAAGTAGTATTGTCATATATTGATTTAGAATCAGTAAACACAAACCTTTTCCCTTTTGAGTAGAGGGAACAGGATATTAAATTGCATGAAGGCGTCAAGTTGTGTCGAATCTTGAAGGCTAAATAGGGCTAGTATTTCACTGGGAACTCTTGAAAGATGCTCATAAAAATATGGAGGCAGGTCAAGTTCAATCTTAGTTCAAACGTAATATTTGCTGTATGCATAAGATCAATTTATTGTCACTTAGTGAATAATGTTAAATTGATTAGAGATTTGCCTGTACTTGGCATCCCTGCAGAAAGAAAGGCCATTCGAAATGGGACATTGTAAATCCCAGGCCTCTGAAACAGTTATGTTTAGCAAAAGGATGCAGAGCTCTTCAGTCTACAGCATCCTATTACTTATCAATTTTGGGTATTATTGCACATTTGGTTCAAGCTTTTATTGACCAGATGAAGTCCATGTTCAACTATACAAACCGTGTGGTCCACTTTTCTAGACGAAATGCGGTGTGAGTAGATTCTAGGTAATAGGTTCTTTGTTGCAGCCAATATGGTGGAAAAGAAAAATGCTGATGTGGACATGTCCAGTACAAAGGACTGGTGATCCACACAGCTGTGATTCAGGTGTTCAATAACTCAGTGGATTAAGTCCTCCTAAAGTTCCTGTTTGATAGAACATAGAACCCTTGTGATGGAAGTCTAGGTGGGCTCTTTGAGCATCATGGATCATTTGGGATCCCCACTCTACTTTTCTGCAATCTTCTCCAGTCAAGCCAATAATCTTTGTTCGATCTTCCAAAAGTAGATCATAAAAGATAAGCATATAAAAAGAGGACAGAATAAAAATGTGATAGTGTGCGACACTAAACATTTTCAAAAAAATGTTAAAAGCATGCGAAAACCATCCTCATTGTGGTACATTTAAGAAACTTTGTCTTAAAAGAAACAATGATGCATTGATCAATTACAACTGTATATTAAAAGGCCAAACAAAGTGCAGTTGTGCTCGATATAACATCAATTAAAACCACATTCTCCTCCTCTGAGCTAAAATACACTCTAGGAAACAAGCAACAGAATGGCAGGTGCCATAATCATTGCGTTGCTGGAGAAAACGTAAAGCAACACTGCACTTAAAAAATGTGGTACCTACGTAGCACTGACAATAAGAATCTTCTTTTAAAAGGTAGGAAATAATTAGAGAAAAAACAAAGTGCAATACGGATGGACTTAATTGCTTGTCGCATGGACAAATGCCTATGTCTGCAGTAGAATATTGCCCTAGTGGGAAACTGCAATCAGCGAATTGAGCCCAGTCTGAATCTGGCCAATAATGTTCACTCATGTACATTTGACACATAAAGTGAATGGGGACCAATCTCTGGTGACATCTGAATAATGCAAAAGTCTCTCACCGCTGGTTTCACCGCCTCCACAACCTCCTTAGAAGCCTGCCTAAGCTTAATAAAACTATTTTGTACCCAATGTTAATCTTGTTTCATAATAGACTCAGGGCCCTCAAACAGATGCACACAGCCCAAGGTAAAATGGGTGTCATTAATATATTTTTTGCCATGGAATAGTCATACCATGGGTACAAGAGAGGTGGTCCAGTTCATGTTGGCTGCCTTATTTGCCCAGATTAAACACCACAGGGCTAAAGGGGCTACATTGATGGTGTCTTGCATATTCTCCATGCCTAATTCCTGGTGCTGAGAGAAAGGTGGCATCGAGGGGGGGGGACCCCCAACAAGCAGCGACAAAATCTATTATTCTCCACTTGGATCACCTCAACGTCTCTACAGCCCCAAATCCGTATACCATATGTTACAGTTGGCAGGCATTCCCGGTTAAATATTTCTGAAATTGAGGCAACCAGTTTTCTGCCAATACAATTAGCAAGGGAAAAGGTGGTGCCCAACACTCTGGTAAAGCGAGCTATTCTAGTTCTCAGACATGGGGCACAAGTACAAGCATCATTGAAGTCAAGGCCGAGGTATGAAAAAGAGTTCACACTGTCCAGCATTTTGCCATCTATTCTCAAGATATGAGTTTTTGTATTTCAAGGGCTGCACACAATTGTAAATGTTTTTGTAAGATTGGTCTCCCAATTCCAGGCTCTTCATGAATGACACAACTTGCAATTAAGGTCTTAAGGCCATTTGCCGTCCTAGCGAGAAGGTCCACGTCGTCTGCATAGATTACCGCAGGCATCCTTCACCCTGATACATAGTACATCAGCCACAACAGACGCTAGAGTCTCTTCCAGGCCATTAATATATATTAGAAAAAGAATCGGAGCGAGTACGCAACCTTGGCAAACACCTTGCTTCACTTTAAAGGGTTGGGTGCATTCGCCAGCATCCCCAAATCTTTGGTTGCCAAAAAGTCCTGTTGTAAAAGTCTTAAAAAAAGAGACCAAAACTGCAGCAAGGCCCATGGTCTCTAGTATAACCCCCAGCTTGGACCTGTTGACACAATCGAAGGCTCTCGACACGTCTGTAAACGCCAGGTGGGTAGAAGAGCCCTTAGCATATTTATATTTGGCCACTATAAGGTGGAGTTTAAGGTATTGTCGATTATCCCTAGCCCCTTGCTGAATCCGCATTGTACCCGAGAGAGAGTGTTACTCTCATTTATCCAAGTTAGGAGTCGCAATCTACTAAGAATGTGGGATATATGCCCCCTCTTCCACCATTAAAACAGATCTATTGCCTTCCATTCATCCAAAGTGTGAATTGAACTCTGATTCCTGTTTGTTCCATTGAAGCCTGTCGAGATGTCTCTGAACTTCACTTTTGCTCGCGATCCTTGAGATTGACAAAATGGTCACTGAGGTCTACCTAGGGAATTACTGTTTAATTTCTGGGTTATGAAAGCTTCCATGCAGGGGAGGGTGGTTCATCTGGATCAGGGGCCATCAACGTGAGCTACTTAAGGCCAAACAACTTGTGCATTGTTACCAGACACCCTCACGCCCAGCTTCACTGACTTTAAACCTAATGTCCATGGAGCCAGATACTTTGATTTGAACAAAATACTATGACTGAGGGCACCATGAAAGGCTGGCATGTGTCTCAGTGAGAGTGGGTCTTTGGGTATGTATGAACATGTGTGCGTATGAATTGGATATAGTTGAACAGGTGACTGGCTGTCTGTCGTATGTACTTGCAGCACAGGATATACCTTTAGCTATAGGTGGCACGGTTACATGTATTGCACAAACATACAATCTTTTCTTTTTTTATATAAATGAGAGGAATTTTAAGTGCAGAAAAATAATCTGCTATAAAGTTCATAATATGGAACATTTGTCTGCACTCAAAATATGTCATTAAAAAAGAAGACAGTTTTTATCGTTAAGCAGAGTGTCTACTGGCCATTGGGAGTAAGGGGCCTGCTGTCTGAGTGTGACGCTTTGAAATGGGAGAAAATTGAAATGAAGAGTTAACTTAATCATGATGGTAACTTTTTCTTTCCATTTTCTTCCATTTAAAAGCATTCAGAAACATCATTTTGTTCACAACTTTTTAACTGAGTTGCCAATGACTTTTTTTTAAGAGTTAAATATCTCAGTGCTTCAGTTGTTCACCTCTGTGAATGAGCCCCAGCCTGGGTCATAAATCTGAGTGAGCCCTGCTGATTATCAGGCCCTGCTGTTTGCAGGCTGATGATGATGATGTAAAATGAACACTGCTTTCCCATAATTTTAAAAGTAAAATATGACCTTGTGTTTATTTAAACCTTAATTCAAGGCTGTGAGCTACTCTTAGGGTGTCTGGGGTCTACTGGTAGCTGTAATCCACTGGTTGGAGACACCTGGTCTGGATTTTGATGGAAAGTTTGGATTCCAGTGCTGAGGCCATTTGTTATTCAATACTTTCACTCAAAGTACTTGTGCTTAGTTTGTCATTGTTTTAACCATACAACATACAAGATATAGTTCCCGTACTGTTTGTCGTAGTAGTACACAAAACTTTATGTACTGTGCTTTAATTTGTGTTGGCATACTGAGAAAGGCACTCTGACCTTTGTGAGGTCGATGTATCACGCCACAGAGGGGAAGCAGTCTCGAAACGTTCCGGTTTACTCTGGGTTCTATCAATTATGTTGACTGAGCTAGTCTTTGCCGGCTTGCACAGCTATATGCCGGTCTTCAAATGAGATTAAACGTTTTTCAAACGTACTTTGTGCACTGCTGGCGAATGTTGATTATCATCCTGTCTCTAAATTAAGCCATTTAGCGATTTAGGGTCGGTGCCCGTATAATTGTTTAGTTTCTTCACAATCCTAGTTATTTCCCTGTGTTTCCTACAAGCACTTCTGCCTGAGACTGGGTAAAACGTGATCCCACACAGGTTTGAGATCATGTTTTTAATGAAACACAAATGTTTGCTTTTTTCGTAAACCGGTTAAAAATGAATTGTCATTGAGCTTTAAGTTCTGCAGGAGCTTTTGCGCAAAGCAATAAAAAAAATATAGTGGCATAATTCATGTCAAAAGTATTTGGTGGAAAGTAAGTACGTGGTGAAGTTTAATGAAGTTAAAAGATCAACCCAAAGTGTGCTGCAGGTAGAAGAAGATGGTTAAGAAGAGGCCGGAAGAGAGGATGGGGGTAAACCGAGATTATTTTTCAGGGAGCCTTCTTTGTCATCACCGCTAGGGGCGCAGACCCTTCTAAGACCTATAACTTCAGGGACCCTTTTAAAAAAAATAATTTCTCCACGTTAGGAGATGAGAAGAGGATGACGAGATTGATCAGTGGAAAGTAAGGTGTCCAAGATAAGTTTCTAAATAGGCTGATGTTCTGCTGTCGTTGTGTGTCGTTGCTCCTGTTCAAGACCTCATTAAGGAAGGGTCAAGGTTATCGTAAAATTATTTGTCAGTAGCAACCTGCTGCATTGTATGTCTCTGAAACTGGTCAGGTAAAAATCGTAAAACCTATGTACCATTATGAATTCAGTCTAGCGCCAAAAAGGAGTAACATTGATTTTGGTATCTTTTTTTTCTGAATAAAAAATAAAAAAATGTGCATGTGTCCAACCCCTCCCAAAAATACCTGGCCCTAAGTGCACAATTTATACATTTGCCAAGTGATGCCCTTCTTTGCTTTGTTCTTTTAGAACTACTGGGGTGAGGGGTAGTGTAGTGGAGTGTTTATACACCATGAGAAGGAATTGATGGGTGGTAAGGTTTCAGTGGTTAGTCCACGCATAGTTTCAAAATAGCTTTCTAGCTTTCATAAAGAAATGATTCCTGATCCATTTTCAAGATGAGAACTGCCATAAACCTTGTGAATTGAGCTGATAGTTGAGCTGATAGTACTTCACTAGATGGTGAACAGCTTCATTAATGTGTTTTTGGTCAGGGTTTTGACAGTGGACAAACAGACTCCTTTTAACCATTGGCTTTCTTCGGTCAGCCTCTTTCAGCCATTGGCTGGAGACTTTGTCAATCAAGGCCTGGCTCGGTCCAGAGGAGTATTTGCCTAATACTATTAGTTGATCAGGTGTATCTTTCGTCCTCCACTAGGGTGCATGCATTGAACTGCAGAAAGGAATGCTTTATGATTACACCCATTGCTGTCAGATCCTGCTGGCTCCCTCCAGTGTGTCTTGCTCTAATGTGCTGATGCTGCATGCATAAGCACTTTCACTTAAACCCAAACCTATTGACTTTACCAAAGCTTGTTATACATTGACATGTGGACTTTACTGTAAATTCTTGACACGCCTGTAATGCAAGGTTGAACAATGTAGGTCCAGAATTCGCGAGTCTGTGCCAGATTTAAGAGTATGCAACATGGCATGAATGAGCTTTGCAAGATCCTACTTCGTTGATTGCTTCAACATAAGGTGCAAAGGGATGGCAACGTCTAACCAGAGCACCAGGATTTTGAAATATGTGCAGTAGTTATGTGTCAATGAAGTTTGTTTTCCGTTAGATTGCTTCTTGTGGTTTATGGTTTTGCATGCTTATGTGGTGATTACGCACATAGCCTGGCATTGTTTTAAGTGCTCTGCACTATACTACATTACTTTCCTCATAATTAGTTTAAAAGGGTGAAACTGCTTTCTAACGTTTCTGGGTTATGCTACTTTTAAATAATGTATTAAAGGGAAATCAATACACACTCTACTCACATTATAGCATTATACTCTAATCCAAATATTTGGGATGTTTCGACATAATTGTATTGGAGTGAAGTGTAGTTGGAAAGCGCTGACATTAATATTGTATGGCCTTGCTGCCATCAGGAGGTGTTTCCAGCAGGTTATTAATTTTGAAGTTGGTGGGAGTGATTTCTCGTCCCCATGTTTCATTATGAGTTGGCACAGTAAGCACTACATTGCTCCTTGTGGGTTCGGATGGAAACATTCCAACTTTTTGCTCACGATCCATTGTCTTGATCGAATCGGTATATTAAATAGGTTGGAGCTTCATTATCATCATTATTATTATTTTTATTTATTAATTTTAATTGTGCACACCGTGGTAATGTGACATTTCCGAGTTGTGGTGCTAGATATTCAGCATCAACAGTTTCAAGTTAGATTTCCTTCTCGTTACATTTGGTTTTGACTGAACGTTGGAACATTACATGGCAGCAAGAAGTGAGTTTCATCAAAATTGGAACCATCTTTGTGTTACTGAGTTAAACCCAATTGCATATCTCGTATCTGTGGTTGAAACATTGTGCTAAGTTGTGGTCTGGTTAAAAATACAAAACATGCCACTACTTACACAGTTGACACAGTTGAGTTTTATATAAGGATTTGCTTGCATTTTATTTAATACGTATATCGAATTTGTGTAAATGTGTATGCACTTAATAATGCAAACAAAGTGTAGCCTAACGATTAACTTTCTAGTACTTTAAGGGTTTTGAGAATTATGCAAACAGTAAATTTACCTATATTTTCCCATTTTCAATATCTCTGACTTGAGTTTGCTTTTCTTCGGATTTTGACTTGACCCACATAGATTTCTTTGGTTCTTGGCATGCTTAGTTTGAGTCACGTGGTAATCCTTGTACTTTGGTGAGGTCTGTTGATGGCATGAGCTAGGGTCCTTTCAGGAAGAGAATCCCATGGTGATCCAGTTTAATGCTTCCTTGTGAGTAATGCCAGTGTCAGGCCGTGCCACAACAATGCCCTCCCTCGCCCCCCAGTTCCTTAAGGCAATACAGTATCAAAGTCGCATAGTTTTACGTGGTTTTTTAACTTTTTTTTTTTAACTGAGTGGAAAATAATACACTGAAGAAGCAAGAACTACACAGCCGCACTTTGTTAGTGTAATTTGCAGTTGTGTGTCTCTATCAAAGGTTATGAGCTGACGAGCGGCGGCTGCTGATGTGCACCAGGGATTTTTGCAACCATTGCCAGATCTCTTGTTCAGCATGGGAATGAGGTCCGCTCTACATAATGCAAGAATTGTTCAGATTGGCAGAGAGAGCACATTGTTCCTATTCAGTATGTCAAACCAGTGAGAATTGGCAGCGAATTAGGGAGTCCTGTATGTTTTGAACAGAGATCGTGTTTGTTACTGCTAACGCATGATTTTGAAAAAATGTGAAAGTGCTAACTTGGTTTTGCCTCAAGCGTAAGGGATTTTTTCCACACATTTTATTTAAAACCTGTTTTGTGGCATAAATGGCAGTACAGATGTCATTAATTGTGAACGTACAGTTAAAACAGTAGTATGTAAGTAATGCAAATTTACAAAAGGAGACATGCATAGGTATGCACTGCTGGAGGTGCAGTGGTGGCCTGAAGCCACCAAATTCAAAGTTGAGAAAGAACGTTTTTTACTTAAGTGTATCCCATAAAAATTGCAGCTGTAATATGATATGTATACATCATTGGTATAGTTGCAATGGGGAGGGTTCATCCTTGAATTTGATAATATTTTGTGGATTTTTTTGCCTAAGCAAACATGGCATGGATTGTTTGGGGACCTTCATCCAGATTGTAGTGTCATATGGGTTAGCAATGACGGAACCATTTTGGCTCCTGATGGACTCCGTGGAACTGTGACCTAAGTATTGGAGTGTAGTGAAGTGAAGGAAGGTTTAGAATGTTGATTTGGCAGTTACACGCAGATGAATAAAGGCGTATAATACTAAGCTATGTGTGTGGCATAGTCATTGGCGGTTGCCCAGGCTGGGGAAGATGCTGCACAAGCAAGGCACCGGGATAGTTTGTCATTGTGTTTCTATTTGCCTACTCATTCCCCAAACTGTTTGAAAAAATTATGTCTTATTGGAACTCACAAAGAAAAAGCAATGGATTAATTACAAGCAATAGCTCTGCCGGGTGCTGTGCTGCTTCCTGACTTTGTTTCCCAAGAGCATCACTTTGAAATAACAATCAAGTTAAATGGGCATCCCTGCTTAGCCTGCCTTGGTTCCTACTTTGAATGAAAGTAACCTACACATTACACTTTCTTTTTCTCTCTTTCTTTGTCTTGTGCTCTCTCACTCAGTCTCATTCTCTCTTTTTGTCCCTCTACTTTTCGAAGAGTTTGCAAGCAATACTCGCATGTTGGGTTGAAAAGCAGCTAGTGTACATGCATGCTTGACTGACCTAGTGATCGTACACTCTTATAAGCTATACAGGGGCAGAAGAGCGACTAGTATAGTAGGCATCACTGGTAATGATAGCCACAAGACACAGTGGAAAAGCTGCCGACCGGAATACTAAGGGGATCCGACCAAAGAAACTGGTGCTAAATGAGTCCAAGGCTGTCTATGGACCATAGTGGAAGGGGTAGAAGACTGACAACCGAAAGAATGGAAGGGAATGTGAAAACATCTGAGGGAGTGAGAAACATTATATAAAGAAGCAGACGATGAAATGTGAACACAACCACTTCCATGATCTAGTCTATCCACGAGAGAGGGAGAGTTAAAGCTTGAAGATGTGCTGCTGTATGTACACAATTATAACTAAGCACCTAATGGAGCTAGGTTTCGTAAGCATTCAACATACAATACGCTTCCAGTAACAAAACTCGCCAATTGACATTTAAAAGTGAGGATTCATAAGTGGTTGAAGAAAAGCCAAACTAGTATAGATAGTGGAGTCCATTACAAGGAATCGGTTTTAGAATCTTGAGGTTTCAAAATTCGTTTGGAATTTCCTAGACAAAATGTATTCAGGGCCTTTTATTGGCCAAGCATCTGCTTTGTAGGTTCAGATTCTAGAGTGAGGTACAGGATTAATGTACTTTAATGATCTTCTGCCTCTTGTACCACTATTTCTATGAAGAACACTACTTGATTGATGCCAATGGATGCTTTACCCATGAAGGAAGCCATACAAATACATTGCTGCTGGTAAAGATAGGAATGCTCATACCACTGGTGAAAGTTAGACATTGTATAACTTTCACCACAGAAAAGTGTGATAAAACAGTGACTGGTGTTTTGTGAGTGTGATCAAGTGAAAATGCATAAGGAGGTGAGGTAGTCAGTTTTGAAAAACTATTTAATTAGTGGTGCTTCCAAAAACAAATCGTTTATTTTATTAAATGCAGCATGCTACTATTAAGTTAAACATTGGGTTATTTTCGTAGCATACACATAAAGCCCTTTTCTGCATTTTGAAGGTCTTAATTGATGAATGATGGCATATGACTGTTTTCTATTAGACTAAATCAGGATGACTAGTAACTTGCTTTGTGAAATTATGCTTTTTCAGTTTTAATGCTTAGCTGTCCAGTCTTCTGCATCTCCCTTCAGTATCTCTCAGTATTTCTGGTTGCTTCTTTGTCTCTTGTTTTAGTTGATAATTTGCTCTTTCTCCCACTCAAAAGGTTTTATGTTTGTTATGGTTCTTACATGTTATCACCTACTTTCCCAAATACTTATCAGGTTGGTGAGCTATTTTCAGCCACAGAAATCTTGTGGGTACTTGGTTTTCAATATTTTCTTCCAAATGTACTTAAACTGCATTTTTAAAACATTACCCTGCAAATTTTCAAAACCCTTGTATAATACGTTGCTTTGCCCTAATGCCAGTTTTTGTTTCCAAGTTACATTTATTGGATTTCCCACAATAAAAGCAGACTACCGTGTACTAAGGATAAGTAGATGATATCCGATTTACAGTGAAGTAAGTCAATTTGATATTTAAAGTAATTCCAAGTTTTAAGTTTTATTTGTGCCAATAAAAGCAGCCCAAAAGCTAAAATATAATATGAATTATAGATGCATTTCATACATTTTCATTGAAACACGATTTTAAGATAGATCACTCTTTTTCATTAGCCACTCAAAGACGTTAGGATATTTCCCAACCTTTTCACAGAGTTAAATATCTTTGTGTTTCAATCTGAGTTCATTGACTTTTCCTGTATTCAGTTTTCTAAAACTTAGTAACAATAAAAGCCTTCAAAGGGTACACCAAAAAATAAAAGAACGTATGAACTTTGTGGCTGCAGCATGATCCTACAGGACAGTTTCGGTCTTAGTTATCCTTTTCTTCTATCATTTCCATGCGTCTAACAACGCTGGGTGGCTCATTTACAACTTCCACTTCCACCTCCTTGTCATTGGATATCAGTTGAGTACTGTTGATGGAGTGAATATATATATATCTCCAAAAGAGTCCCAAAAAGGAAGACGCAAAGTGTGAAGCAAAGATTAAAATGGTATTAAAAAAAAAAAGCAAGACACTTTTTTACTTGGTGATGCACAAATGAAAATTAATCAGAGACTATTGCACATTAACATTTGTCATTCACTGATTTGCACACATAATTTATGTGCAATATAGTTTTATCAGTAAAACTGCATGTTTGCACAGTATTAGTGGCCATTTCAATGGAAAATGTACTGCCGGTAAATGACAGTGCACTACCACTCGATTTAGTTTGGTTAAAAATCGCCCATGTTTCCATTAAAGCTAGGTAGGTTGTGAACGTTTGTTCTAAAAGCTGAGCCATGGTTCATAAAGTTTGGGAAGCCCTGGTCTACTGTATGTTCCAAGAAGTCTGCTAATGTAAATAGTTTGTTTTAAACAATCAGTCCATATTATATATAAAACCCAAGCGGTTAAGTCTAGTTTAGCCATATTTCCGTTAATGATGAAGCCCTGCTCTATCCTCCTTTGTAATATGCGTTCCTTCTAAATTCAGTTTTTAGGCTCCGGGTTCCTATCCAGTTCATATCATTCATGTGTAGACTGTTCCTCTAAGTTGAACCTATACTCCAAAAGCTATTATTTTCATGTACAACGTTCACATTAACTCCCCCCTCCTCATATTTCTAATTTAGAAATTATCGTGTCTAATATTTTTCCATTCCCAGTAATTTTGGAGGTATGAGGATGTCTTTCATAACTGTAGGAGACAAATAATGGGTACTAAAAATCCAGCTGAAAAAATCATAATAAACGAAAATCCAATTGACTTAAGCCATTCTGTTTAAGGACATATCTTTGGCTAAGTGTCCTGTTGACATTCATTTAAACAATTAGTTTTAAAAAATCACTTAAATGCCTATGCTGTAGATTTGTCCTTTCTTTTGATAGAGCTCGCTTCTTCTACCCTTCTTCCACGGACACCACTCCCTTCAAGTGGAACATTCCTTCAGAGGCTATTTAGAACCTTGACACCACATGTCAGTGAGATTGCTGTAAGGAGAGAAAAGCAACCATTTTTACTGCACTGGTGATTCCTTCAATAAACGACTTCTTTCTTCCTTTCTCTATAGTCAGCTGGTTCTCAACCTAGAATTAACTAACATTGCCTGAGTTGCTATGGTGATGATAAACATTTTTGACCTTCTAGAAATTATACTGACAAACATTGAGAACATTTTAAAGGTACTCTTTGGTTCATCGGCTCTAATCTAGCCAATATTTAGGATAAGCTCAGTTGCTCACATCATGACATTTGGGCTTCATACACATTTCGGTGGCAACATTTATTTTGTTAAATTTTCAGACCCGTTTTCTTTTGATAATTAGGAGCAGGGTAAAATTAAAAAATGCAGTGTCTCCTTTGGGTTGATTTATTTTTCAAACTCATGATTCTGAATTGATTTGTTGTTCCTGACTGCAAGAAAAAAGGCAACCATTGAGCACAGCTTAAAACTGTTTTATTGATTTAGTGGTAAATCCTGCCTTCAGGTGAAGGAAAATATCCCATAACAAGCACATTCATCACATCGACGATAGCTGCACACGGTAAACTACCTACCAGGGAGCAGGGTGGAAATTAGTTTTTGATTTACAACTAAATTTATGAAATTTTATGAAATCCAAAGTGTTACGCTGATGAAGGAGTCAAGTTGTCTCTGAAAGGCATTGGTAACTTTATTTGATGGACACTCAAGGTGAAATATGCGATTGTGAATGAAAAGAGAAACAAATACCATCATGAAAAATAAAATGCACTGTAAGATTTAAGCAAAGAAGGAGCGCCTGTTTGCCATCAAAGTGACACAGAAATTAACCTTGGGGCACCTACGAATACTTTCCCTGCATAACGAAGTTTGTGAAGACTTTAAAGAGCTTCTTCCCATCCAACCCCCTCATATATGCACTCCCATAAACCACTTACACACTCAGTAACACCCAGAATTGATGGAAAGGTGAGTGGCTAATTAAATAAATGGCTATTTTTTTGTTACAATGCCTGAATGGCGTTTCTTCTTGGGTCTAACCGCTTCATTTTGAATAAGTGCCTACATTTAGGGGCTCAAGGATGATTTTTTAATGGTTGTGTATACGTCAGTACTTCTCCCTCAAAGTCTTCATACAACTTCTTTTGTTGGTTCTCTCATATATATATATATATATATATATATATATATATATATATATATATATATATATATATACTTGAAGATGAAGGATCACAAGAAAACAACAGCCAGCCAGGGCAAAAATCTGGATCCCAAAGGATACAATGAGTCACAAAGAAATAAAATATCCAAGAAAGAAGTGACTCAAACAGATATATTCACCAAAGAACAAAAATATATTTCCACTACAACGTTTCAGCTTCCGCCTTCCTCAGGTAGGTTCAAGATGGTAAGGCTTTTTGAAAATTCAGCTGTGTCATCTGTGCAGCCACTGAGCTTACCATCTTGAACCTACCTGAGGAAGGCGGAAGCTGAAACGTTGTAGTGGAAATATATTTTTGTTCTTTGGTGAATATATCTGTTTGAGTCACTTCTTTCTTGGATATATATATATATATATATATATATATATATATATATATATATATATATATATATATATATATATATATATATATATATCTGTACCTGAATTTTATATTTTATGATCTTTCTGCACATTCCTGAGCTGGACAACAGCACAAGTACACTGGCCTTAGGTTTGGAAAAAGCATTGGCACAGCCAATAGATTCCGCATGCGCAAACATTATTGGGGTTGTCAATTTTTTGTTTTACGTTGCACAGCAGTTGGTCGGCAGTGTAACATGGCTTAAAGTCCCCGGCCCCGCCCAACCCCCCCCCCCCCCCCCCCCAAAAAAAAAAATCGGACCCAGTCAGTGCTGCCCGCGTCATATGGCTTTTTTTTTTATTTGTCAAAGCGCTTTTTTCTTTTGCTTTAAATTGTTATCCAGCATCTCAACTGCTGGCCAACATGTAAATAAAACAGTGGCAAAACTAATAGATTTCACGTAGAAGAAACCTATTGACTTTGCCAATGCCTGTTAGAACAGAAAATCTTTTTTTCTTTGGACAAACAAGAAATACACCTCAAATCCAACAACAGTTATTAAAATGCAGTAAATAGCATGAACTTTTCCTAAGGTTTGCGGACAGTGTGGAAACTCAGTGCAGTGTTCTGTCTCCTCAAACTTTAAAATGTGGCAATGCGTCTGTCAGAACCCTGTTCCAGGGGCCACAGGGCGCGCATGAGTTAATGGGCCCAAACGAGGTGGTTGAGGCCTTTTATCCATGATGTCCCAGGGCCTCTAATATGGATTCTGTTCAACCGGGTCAAGCTCCCACTTCAGCACCTGACTCACAGCTGGGTAGAGTAGTTCAAGCAGTCTAGGCTCCCTCAGGGTAAACTCATATCGTATGTAGTTCAGTGAACACCACTCATATCTCGATATACAGGCAGCACATCAATAAATCAATGTTCAATCAAATACTTGTCTTTGATTTAAAATAATTATTTTTATTCGAACTCTGCAAAGGTAAATTACATTCAAAAAGCAATAACACAATCCCCTTGAAGTCTGGGCTCTAGTAGTTGTCAGGCCAGTCCCTGTCCTCCCACCTCTAGTGTAACGGGTTCAGTGTTATTTCCCATGCACTGATTGTGATAGGCCAGAATCAAGAGTTCTTAGTTTTTAGAGTCAAGGGTTCAACAACAACAACAACAATGGTGGTAGGTCCTCCTCGCCGGAGGTTGTTCTCCTGCTCCAACGAGTCCGTGGAGTCAGTCCACAATATGCAGTTGAGTTCCACCTTGGTCACAACAGTTTCCCCGGCCACGGGTGACGACCTGGACCACCTTCTTTAGCATCTCCGGCACCCCCTGCTAGCATACGGTGTATCTACTCCGGCCTTCACAATCTGGTCATGCTAGCTTCGTATGGATAGTCACGGTAGCCCCTCCAGGCATACGAGGTTGCCAATCCAATTCAGCCCATCGGCAACCTCTGATTGGTGCAGGACGGGTTCTTCCTGTTACAAGCTTTAATTAATGAAATGGCAACCCCTTTTGGCATATGGGGTTGCCCAGTGAGTTTGGCAGACGGACAACAGTCCGATCGGTGCTGGTACCGGGTTTCTCCCACCACACTCCTCTAACTCAGTTCATGGTAGCCCCTCCTGGCATATGAGGTGGCCAATTAAGTCCAGCACATGGTTACGGCCCCATCGGTGCAGGACTGGATTCCTCACACTATGCACAAAGAGCCCTCACGCCAGATCTCTCTTCTGAACCTTGCTCCCTCCAACGTTCTCCTCTTCCTGATGGGCATACCGGTCTTGGCAAGCAGGCAGGTGCTGGTGCTCCAGGTTGCTAGTCTTGCAGAGATTTCCCTCCATACACTTTCTCACTAGCTGCTCGGCAGATGATAGAGTATAGGGTCTCGGAATCCCCCACTTATAGTTCTTTTCAAGACACAAAAATATGATTTTGGGTCTGGACCTTTGAGAATTTTATGTTGTGGTTCTGCTTCTTTGAAATGGATATCTCTCCCCTTTATTCTTACTCCTGAAGGATGTCCATCTTCACAGCAGGCAGGACTCCGGAGCTGATTAACCAACAACAAGATTCTTGGGAGTGACCTGAGTGCACATCAGTATTTCAGCCACAGTGATATGTGCAACAAAGACTAATCCTGGGCCATCAGCCCCATCTCCCTCTTCCTGAGATGTGTCCAGGCTCCTTCCCTTGTAATCTGTCACTGAATTAAAGAGCCCTTTAAAATGCACTGAGGGCGCCTGGCTCTTCTCTCACCCAGTGCTTGTCTCACCCAGCTTACAGGAATGCAGCAATACACATTTCTGTTTTGGGGAGCTTCCTCGACTGCTCATGTTTTCACTAGGCAGGCTTGGGATTACAAAATGGAACCCAAGGTCCTCCATGTTATGTAGTTATGCAGGCATTTCTGCACTCTGGGTACATTCACAGCACACTCACTGCCTAGTACTATTGTCCTCATGTATTATGCTCCCACCAGCATTCCCACATGCAGCACACACACTTAGTCCGGCACACTGTTCAGTACAGCAGTCTCTCTCTACTGCACTAGAGTATGTTAGTTTAAAAGCACACCCTGCCAGCACACACACATTTAAATTATGCAGACTGTGCAATACTTAGCCCTAGGTGTAGTGTACTTTTTGTGAGCACACATGCCTTCAGCAAGTGTTCATCATGCGCACACTTCCACAGCAACCTGATGTAGGCCATGGGTGAGTTAAACACACAGCAGTGGAACTTTTAAAAGGCGAGTTAGCCTTTAGGTTTTGCCCCAGTAACACAGGGTAACAAGCATTTGCAATGCAAATGGTCTCGCCTTTGGGACCTTATATGTATTTAGCTATGCAGCACATAAGCCCGGGTGCTAAAACATCTACTGTTCTTTAACATGGAGGGAACGGAGGCACCAAACTGCATAACACACCAAGTATGGGAACGCATGGAGAGAAATATTGCCTTTCAGCGGGAAATGGTATAGTCCAAAGCTCTGTTTTCAATATAAAATCAGGGCCTTCGGTGGTCATATCACTGAAAATACAAGATTTGAAAAGAATGTTGTCTACGGGTGCTTGTGGAAGACAATTTCTATGGACTGGAATCAAGAGAATGCTAAAGTGATTCTGGTATTTTACTGACCTCTGCTGGTCGTTTTCTATCAAGACTGTTAAATAGAGGCAGTTGAACAGGAAAAAAAGTCCCTAAGCAGAAGCAGATAAGTCCTAGGGCTGATCTCCAGAGCCCACAACGTACATACACATATAAGTATATACTAAAGTATATACTGAAGTATATACAAGAGGTCTCGAATGATCGACCTAAAAAGGACATGTTCACTACTATTGATCACTACACTGTATGCTGCAGCCACCGCGTTTGCGCTGTTTAACTCTTGGTGAAGGCAATAACCTTTCCACCCCTATGAGGGTAGCGCTTTGGACACCTCATCCTGTCCAACAAGACCGTAATCTTTGAGACCGGCCCATGTCAGGGTGAAAAAGCATGATCCGTGTTCTCCTATGACAAAAATCGGCATTAGGGAACACAATACGGTTGGGCACTCCATACACGTCTCTCACCGCGCAGAGGACTTTTCTGTCCCATCAACGTTCTCTGAGGTATTGTTTGGCTGCAAAATCTGATCTAGCAGGCCTTACTGTGAACTGCTCCCTGTACCTTTGAAGAGCAGTGGACATATTATTATACAGGTATGCATTCGTTTATGAAAGCGAGGCTTCAAACAGAATCTGTCATTAGGAAACTTTTCTTCACAGGCCATAGCTAAACGAGATGAGAGGGAGGAAGAGAAAACAGACAAGAAACAGATATATGTGGAGCGAGGCAAGCTGTGTGTGGCTAGTGCTGCAAGGGGAGAAATGAGTGGGGCGGTCAAGCGGAGATAAAATAGCTCTTGGAGACAGCATTATGGGGAAGAGGGCAAAAATGTATCAGAGGGATTTAGTGGGAGAGTCAGAGGAAAAGTGACTGGAGGCAGAGGGCTACATGGAATGAGGTGACGAACTAAGAGAAGGAGATGACAAAACTGAGCTTTAACAACAATAAGATGAATGGATGGTAGAGTATTGATTGGCAGGGAAATGGATCTCGGAGCAAACCGTGAAGAAAGGCGATAACATTATGGGATAGTTCAGAGAGTGTGCCGGGGCTGGGTGATGTATATAGGTGGAGACAAGAGGACTTAGTGGAAGGAAATACGTGGTAAAGAACACACAGCTGCTAATGAGGGGTAGGACAAAGGAGCGAGCTGGGTAGAGGTGTTGGGGAAGCATGAACATTTGGATACTTAGAGAAGAAGACCGAAGGGTAGAAATATCGGGTGTAGGAAGGGCAGAGGAGAGGAGTCATGTGATGTAAACGAAGAGGGATAACTACATATAGTTTGAGTGTGAGGGAACCGGTCTAGGTGCAACAAGATGAGCTTAGCGGTTGGTAGATGTGAAAAGGAAGAAAATTAAAAAGCAAGAAAAAAACAAGCTTTGTGAGAAGGATGAGGGACGGGACACTGCACAGAGAGCAGCCATAGAAGAGGTGGGTGTGAAAATAGAAGACAGTGTGAGCAAAGGAGAAGTATGAGAGAAAGATAAGGCGATAACTGCTTAGCAACAATATAAGCCTTCATTTAAAAGGTGGCGAAAAAGCAGCAGCGTTATAAAATGTTATGATAATCGATCTGCAGGACATTCTCTACATCTTTGGCTCCCTCTGTATAACGGGAGCTATTACAAAACAACAAGGTGTACTGCTCCAAGATCTACCAACAGTTGCATCAGTAGCTCAAGTTGTTTCTCATATTTTCCATAAAATCTTTAAACGCACAAAGTACTTTGTTCACCGCTGCTGGACGTATCTTGTGGCCAGTTGGGCAGCGAGTGTTTCAATTGCACAGAAAAAAGGATGAAGGCAGAGATGAGGTAAGTAAAAGGATGCAGGTGGAGCTGGGCAGGTGAATAAGAAGGTAAGTGCAAGGAAAACAAGCATTTGCAATGCAATAGGTCTCGCATTTGCAAAAGTTTAAGCTATTGGCATTGTTCATGATAATGCCTTTTTTTTCTGTTTTGAAAACCAACACATAAATAAATGGCATTATCATTTACAATGCCAATAGCTCAAACTCTCGCAAATGTGTCACCTATTGCATTGCAAATGCTTGTTTACTTACCCCAGCGGCCATGGAAAGGCCACGGAAAGGCATAGTCCAGCTTATTGTATTCCATTTTTATTACACTATTAGTGAATAAAATAGTTTATTTATTCACTATTAGTGTTACAAAAATTTTACAGAAAATCAAGCGAGTGGAGCTCTGTGTTTCTGGCACTGAATTTGCCACCTCTTATGCCAGGAGACACTAAGGCAATGCAAGGGTAGCAGCAAAGTGCAAGCCAGGGCGACCCCTAAATGACGTCCAAAGTCTGCATTGTCGGTAGTTTGAGCAAGCAGATCTGTTCTGGGAACTCCCAAGCTGTATCAGTATAATCATTAGCAGCAAGCCCACAGCTGCACAATATGCGTGTGTTTCCTTGCTACTTAAACTAGTTAGCTCTCAACCAAAATGGTTGTAATGGTTTAAGTTTGGGGTTTCAGACTTTCTCACTGGTCATATAACTTTAACATTCTTATTTCCTCACTGCGTGTTTTGTTCACATTTTCTATCGTGTTGCAGGTCCCTCAGTCTGTGCACACAATTGCAACAAATGCCTTTGGTCGTGCATAGATGCGGGTTTGCAAAGAGACAGGCTTGGGATCGTCACAATACAAATTAGAAAGTCTTCCTTTCAACCTTGTAGGCATCATTGATGTTTACCATAGCCACATTGCTAACAGCCACAATACCTTGTTCTAATGAAGTTGCAATGGAAACAAGCCTCGGACAGGGAGGCCGGGAAAGCACCTAGAGAGGAGATTAAGCGAGCTTCGCTGCTGCACATCTCTGCTTCCGCGCACTGCCCTCTAGATCCACCCGCCTGTGTCTCTGGCAATGCTGGCCCGGAAGCAAAAGTTCCTGGAGCCGGGATCACGGGGCCGCGCTTGCCCGCCCCCGTTGAATAGGAGCAGCATGGCGGCTGAATTAGAATTGCTAGCTGCTCTTGCACTGGATCACAAGGAACCGTCACCTGTATTACCGAAATAACCGCTCCGCCGAACCCAGACGCCTTTCTTCCACCCTGCGCACAAGCTAGGCTCGGGGACATGGAGAATATGTAGCTTGAGTTTCCACCCCTGCCGCGGTTTAAAGAGGACTCGGAGGTAAGAACCCCAGAAGTACTGCTACTGATCAGGGGTGTTGTGGGTACTTATGAATAATGCCAAGGTGTGCTGTCATTACCAGAGACAAGCACTTACTTCGGTGCAAGTTGACGAGCCGGCAACAGGAGGCACTAGCAAGTGCTGGAAGCTACCATAGCCTTGGTCATTGACACAGTTACGTTTGACACTTTCAGCTGCCATTGAGGCGTGCTTTGTATATGTTTGACGTGTAGGTACGGGAATGTGCTGTGAGTACTTAAGGCTTGTAGGCACTGAGTTATGGTCTTCATATTACAGAGACCAAAAACAAGAGGTAGCAAACGGTACGTTACAAGAGGGTGGATTTGTGAAAGGGGTGTAGCGGTTCGAATTGTAGGACGGGTGTAGTGAGGAAGTATTGCTGTAGGTGGGGACTAGAGGACGGGTTGTTGTCGGTGGTGTGTTATAGCTGAGAGGTGGAGGGTGGATGTGTTGTAGCTGCTGGATGGATGGTGGCATTGCGGGCAGGGGCTGCGTTTCTGCGTAGGGTGTAGTTTTTCCTCTTCAGTGACAACTAAGCTTAAGGTGAACGTAGAGCAGCGGGTGGGTAGGTAAGGACGGCGATATCATCACCTACCTGGACTGCCTTGGGGGGCTTACCTACTCTCTAACCCCACGGAAGGGGTTTGCTTAAATGTAGGTCCTTGTCGTGGGGACTGAAGCACCTGATGATTGTGCAGAGGTCTGCCCACTGCGGTGCCCTTCGCAGCTCAGTGTACTGTCTGCCTGGGCGAGGACAGGGCCGGGCCCTCCTCTTCCTTCTGTAATAAGACACCAGCGCAGACTGCGGGCGGTGTGCAGAGCAAGCACAGAAGTGTGGTTCATATAAACATCCGCGGAAGAGGATCTCCGTTCCGCCACATGCGGGTACACGCCCACTCTTCCCCCCCCCACCAGGCAGGCTTTCACTTATAACCAGTGCAAACGCATATTCCAGACTGTGGAATAGCTGGCCTTTGCTCCGAGTGCCCCCGTTCACTCCCCACCTACGAAACCAAATGAGGAGCCCCCTCCATTTCATTTCTCATCTAAAAGTGTGTGTTGAAAAAAACGGGAGCGGTAGGGTGAAGATAATGCGGGCAAGAGAAAGGAATGCCATAAAGAAAATTATGCGTCTGTTTATGGGAAGTCGTATACAAGCCAGCAACAAACCAAAACCAGGGCGATCTGGATCCGTGGAGCCGAGGGGGGCGGGGGAGGGAAACTGAAAGCCAGCAGTGAATCCCGCCGCGGCCTCACCGGAAGTCAGGCAAGGTCGCCTTGTGACGGGGGCGTGGCCGCGTTCGGACCGGAAGAGGAGGCGTAAATCCGTCTTGCGGCCCGGGGCTCCTGTGAGCGGTGGAGAGCCCCGGGGCCGCCAGCAGGAGGTTTCGGAAGTGTTGCGGGGCTCCCTTGACCAAGTGGGAGCCCCAGGAAAGGAGCGTGCTGCGAGTGGAGTCCCTCGAGATTGGCCCGGTAAGTTCCAAAGGGCTGGGGGGGCCTCAGTGCTCTTATGTGTGCGGGGGTGGGGGGTGTATGTATGTGCGTGCGTGCATGGGCGGTCGTGTGCGTGTATGCATTGTGCCTGCGTGGGTGTATGTGTGCGCGCATGCATGAGTGTGGCTGTGTGTGATTGAGAGTGAATGGCAGGCAGGGGATGTGCACGGCGACGTGCGCGCCCTCGAGGAGGAATCTGAGACAGCGAGGCGCGTGGGCGATCGCTGTCTCACATTCCCCCAGACACGCCAGCAAAAGATGTCTTCGCAGACAAAGCATGCTTCGCATGCTTTTTAGGTCTGCTCGACCTAAAAAGTGATTGTACGCGAGGCTGGTGAGAATGATTAAGCAGCTATGCAAGAGGTGGTGGGGGACCGGGCAAGCGACGAGGAGAGACGGAGGAAGCAATAATAAGGACGCAAAAGCTAGTAGGGGAGGGTGCTAGCAACGATGTGGGACGAGTGCAGAGGAGGAGAGAGATGGCTTGCAGATGCACTCAAATGGAGTGCTAGATATCAATTTTTTTCAAGTACCTTGTGGAGTGCGTAGCCAGTGGAGAGACACTAGCCACTGGCCTCTGCCCAGAAGCTATTCTTGGGCCATGCACCACGACGTTGACAGTTGAAGCAGGCAAAAAGAGGAAGAAGTGCAAAGTGAAAGCAGAAGACGTGCTCCAATCAGAAGCATGAAAATTAGTGCAAGGTTGATTCCAACAAACGGTTAGTAAAAATAAGTAATGGGTGGGTTCTAAGCCCCTTTTAAGGTTTTTTTTCTTCTTCTTCAATACAAGAGATCATGCAAGCATATTGCAAGCCGTGTGCACATGAAACCTAAAATTGACTTGTGTAGAGTTTGTAGTCCTGGAAATAAAAGCAGCAGGACTAATGTGACAATTCCCTGTCGTACATCTTGCATAGCAATAGAAAGACTGTTGAAACCACCATACCGAGAACTAGAAGCAAAAGAAGTGGCTGAGATTTACAAGTATGAGCCATGTAAACAAAGGAACTGTAGCGGACACTACGTAAATTAGAGTCCAGTTTTAGATCAGTGGCGTAATAAGGTGGGTGTGGGCTGTCCCGGGTGTCATCACTGAGGGGGTGACAAAATGGCACTGAGGGGGGTGACAAAATGGCAAAACTATGTAACTTTATTTTTCCCCCTTATTTTAATAATTTCAATGTGGGGAGGGGGGTTTACAAGACATTTCCCGCACTGGGTACCACCTACCGGGTACCACCTTTCAACGCCACTGCTTATGACAGAGACTGACCAACTCATCTACATTGTCCGGCACAGGTTTACCTCACATGAGAAATAGGAGTAGATTAACCTGAAATGATAAGGAAGGAGAAAGAGGGGGATCAACTTTAGCCTGTCCATAACCAGGAAACGGACGTCCTGCCAAGCTAGTTTCCACAACCAGTCTGCTCCTAGCAGATAAACACAAAACCGTGTGTAGTTGTTACCCGTCATATTGTTTTCGCAAATGTAGACAAAAAACTCAAACTAAGCAATGAGAATTGTGTGTGCTCGATGCGTCTTGGCTAAAATCGATTTAAAGTGAATGAAATAAACTTCCACTAAGCGTGCAACACTGATGAAAAGATCAGGGACATCTGTTTGATACCCATGCATGGTTAAGTAAATACTTACTATACTGAATAATGGGAATTGTGTGTGCTCGATGTATCTTGGTTAAAATCGATTTAAAGGGAATGAAATAAACTTCCACTAAGCGTGCAACACTGATGCAAAGATCAGGGAAATCTGTTTGATACCCATGTATGGTTAAGTAAATACTGAATATACTTAAAATACTGTGTGGCACTGTAGATGTATTAAAGTGTCAGTACTGTGTGTTAGCAGTGAAGATTAACACTTGGGTTGACGTGACATAGATATGTTGCTATGTATCCTGCCTCCAGTAATCGTTGCCTGTTTAGGTCATTTCATGTTCCATTGCCTTTGCTGCTGTGAAGTATGCTTGTTTCACTGCTATGTGCTGGCTATTGGCGTAAACAGATTTGTTGCTGAGGCTGATGCTTCAGCATGTCAAGGGACTCAGATAATGGCATGCCATTGAGAATGTACTGTGCAACCACACCGTTACCTCATCCCTTAACTTGATTGAACCGCTGCTCGTGAATGCAGGCATGCAGAGCTTTTAAAGATGCTGCAGCCGAGAGACTGATAAAAGCGAGGCTCTTTTCTATTTTGAACATGTGCTTAGATGGCTTTTGTTGATTACCTAAAAAGAGTTCTTCCCGGTAATATCCACTGTCTTTTTCCTTCCACCAGGTACATTTCTTGACCCCGTGTTTGAGTGTTGTCTGAGCAAAAGTGGGACAGCAGCAGGATCCCATTTGGTTGTTTATTAACATGATTAATGCATGATTACTCTTTCAGAATGTAGCTAAATCCATATCCGCAAGAATCGTCGCTCTATTCAGTGTAGTACAGAGCCTAACCAGAGACAAAATGACGTACGTTTAGCAGATTATTAAACTCCATACATTCGGAGACTTGAAAGATATTTCATCCATTCCAAATTGAAGTATTTATCCATTTGTCAGTATGTTACAGACCCCTTCTTCTATGCATTAAAACATTGTAGGTGCTTTTTTGGCAAAACAAGCAATTGGGGCCAAGGTGTAATGTCTATATCCTTTATAGGTTATAATTGTTCCCTCATATGATCCCCTCATACTTTACCCTGGTCCATTTTAAATCTAGTTTGACCTACCAGCAGGGATCTGTGTAACATAACACCGTAACATACTTTTAAACACCATTCGGTTTGGCCTAGAGGCACATCAGATCTGCCTTAATAGTATCTGATTGGAGTGAAGAAACATGAAGCTGGTAAGATAGCTAAAGCTGTCTCTAGTTGATACTTAAAATGGCTTCCCAATGTTTCCCTTAAGCATAAAGGATATCACTGCAGTGAGACTAGAAGGTGTAGTACTCGAGTAAAGTCTTACTAAGGGAAGTGGACCAAGCAAATTAGCAAAGTGTAAGTGACAAGCAGTTACCATTTACCGTAAGACTTGTAAATGGTATACATTAACTGTTGTAGGAGGTAATACCGCCAAGTGAGTAGAAAGATAGTATGTCAACCCTCCGCTTTCCTACAAATTAATGGACCTCTGCTGTGAAATTAAGCTAAGTTCACATAGTATACAGGAACAGACAAAAATACAAATTAACCTAAATTGAAAATATGTGATATGAGCAGAAGCGGTTTTGCCTCATAGAAGTTGGGCCATCTTCAGAGGTTGAAGAGCCAAGGATAATGCTGAATTGTCTAACTTGCTTATTGGGGCTCAGAGCTCCGAGTGCTTTCATATGTGTTAGTTTTTATAGAGTACGAACCTAGCTTGAGAGTAACGCAGCGCTGAACAGGCAAGGTGGACCCCTGGGAGATAAAATAATTGGTGAAAGGTAGACTATCACATTTGAGGTTGTGCTCCAGCTTTTTTTCTTAATTGTAGGAGAGTTGGTGCTAATCTGATGTTAGAGATGCTGTTGAGAGTTTAAGCTGAGAGAATGAGATAGCAGGACATAAGTTTGTAAATATAAAGTATTTAATTATGACCATCATTTTATCATTGTTTAATACTGATAAGTAATTTTTCAATACTTAACTAGACTAAGAACTAGTCTCCTAGGTGAGCCTCCTGTCGTGGATTGCAATTCAACTAAAACTAGGGATGATTGCTCCTTTCTGCTTGAATTGTATTGCAGAGCAGCACAATAATTCAAATAGTTTTAATTACAGCTCCTCTACTTACTCACAGGCCCTTGCAGGTCCTACTTTTTCTGTGAAAAGGGAACATAGCTAGCTACACGGCAGAAATGTCACCAGTGCTTTTTGCCTCAATGATGCCATTCAAATGCAGGGTCCGACGAATAAATATTGAAGCTTCTTTTATTCCTCTTTGGCCGGTATTGAATATTTCATCCTTGGACTTTCATGTAGTCACGGTTGAGGTTGTTGGTGTTGGGATTTTAGCCTTTAATGCAAACAGCCTCTGTGTCTTTGTCAAAAACGTGGTTAATTTCATACAAATATTGGTTGCACTCATCACTATATAAATTAAACAGTTTGTTGTAAGTTGGGGCTCTCTTCAGTGAGCTTATGTTCGCATTAGTTGTCAGCTGTATGTATGTAGGTTAACACCTTAGACGAAAATGGTAATGATGTTATAAAACCATTAAGATATACGTGAAGATCGATTTCTTTTGTCTTTGGTTCCGCCCTCTTTTGTATTTTGTTTCTTGCACAGTAGAGAATACTGAGTATTCAGTCTTAGTTGCCCTCTCACTGTCATCGACTTGTGCAATAACCTTTAGGAGCGGACTACATGTTTGAGCAGTCTGTAACAAAGTATTTTGTTTATGTTCTTAAACTAGGTATCATTCTGTATATCTCTCTTCCAGGAATTGGTAAAAGAAACACCCTCTCAGTGCTGCCTCAAAGGCGTCCCATCTGGTTGCCATTGAGATAACGATTTAGTAGGAAAAATGTTGCTTTGCTCTTTGATCTTATCTTTGTGGATGGCTTTGTGAAGCTCTTAACTGCGGCAGGGTTCATTTCCCAGTGTTGCATCAACTTTCTTCCATTAGATGTGTTCATCCACAGCAACTTAACATATATTTTTAACAAAACCAGTTTTTGCCAGTTTTGCATCTTTTCCCCTGCCAAATGTTTTGTGATTGCAATGCCTCCTAGTGGTTTAATTATCATTAGTTTTCCTAGAACTTTTTTTAAATGGTAACATCGCGGTGTTGAAGTTATATTTAAGTGTTTTAGGATTTTACAGAAAGATCATTTTGAAGAGCATGTTTTCCTAATAAACCATGAATTCTGTAACTAAGTCTTGTATCCACAGTTAGTCGGTATAATAGGTAAAAAGATCAAAAAGATCATATCTAAACCTAGAAGCTGGTATAGATTAGCAAAGGAGACATCTGTCATTTCGTTTGTCATTTGCATGCCTCAGTTCTTTTCTTCTTGAACCTCACTGCGACGTGTTCCCTGTAGTGACTGTGGTTCTAGATGACGAAACGTAAAAAGATGTTGCCCAGCAATGTATTCCATTGGAATTGCCGAGTAGCATGCAAATATGTAGGGTATACTGGAGTCTGCGGTTTACTGAAATGGGTCAAAAGAAGACTGAGGTTGCATTCAGATGGGATTGCAGGAGCGAGAGTCCCTGCATTTTTACAGATCCTTGATAAATATGACAATATGTCCAGACATACCAGAGTAAAATAACATTTTATATCATAGAAAAGATTTCCAGTAGAAGAGAAACGAATTGGAGATAACCCTATTGTTAGGGGAAGGGGTTACTGAGGGACGACTATATCGGGATCATTCAGGGTGATATGGCCGTAGCCAGGTATAACTGATGAAAGAGTGAGATGAGATATACACCACGGCGGGATAATACCATGCATGAATGGAGTGAGACTACTAATCCAAGAAACAAATGACACATTTATAGGTTAGATGGAGAGAGGGTGATATGAATTGCGGTGATCGGCCACAGACTCTCAAATAATGTCCTGCGCTTTTGAAAAGAGCTGTGCCCGTTTTCTAAGCCCTCTTGCAATTTGCATTTGTAGTAGGTTTACTCATATGCAAAATGCCGAAGACTTGTAAGGTTGTTTAGCACCAGGTAAAGACGAGAGAGCTTGGTGTAATACAGTGTGCTGTCTCATTTGTTATATTCAAACAAAAAAAATAAAAATAACTTTTCTTTATCCAACATCTTATTGAGCCAGATCCTTCTCTGCGATCTCTTCCCCCGCCACGTATCACTTCCTTCCTCTGTCTTAGATGTTCTAAAATTGGAAAGTGTTTCCGCAGTCTCTTTAAGAACCAACACTGAAGCCTCGTCTCGTTTGAAATGCTAGCTTGAAGTGTAGAATGTTGCTTCATCGGACCCTTGCTTGTTTTAAGTTACGGATCTGTTCTTTGGTTTTTGCTCCTTTGTTTGATGTGCTACTTTTGAAAATTGTAGTAGTCTCTCTAGCTTTTAATGTTACTGCATACGCCGTTCATTCTTTACAATCTTATTTTGAAGTTATGTTGCTAAATAAAATCAAATATGCCGTGTATAATAAAAATAAGAGGCAACAACCGTGTATACAAAATATTTTCATTGTGATGGGCTAACACCATTGCGTTTGCTGACTTCTCTTCGGGTTTGTTTAATAGTGTTAATAGGTGGATTATTTCAATTGATGACAGTGCTGTGTATTTGTTGATTGTTACGTTGGATCTGGGGAGTACTTTGTGATCTGTCAACTTGAAGCTGGATTCAGCCATTAATCTTGTCTTGTTTCTAGGAGGGATGCTGACTCTGTGGGCTTCTCTTTCAAGTTTTGTTTGGGTCAAATTATTTAATCTAGTTTAAGTGCATGTACATTCAGTCCGATGGTCACATCCTTCTATCTCTAGGTTCAATCTCGTAGGCAACTGCTGCCGCCATGTTTTGAGACAGACTAAATACTATTTCTCAAGCAGTTACTTGTACAAAATGCTCTTTCATGGGATCTATTACCAACAGAAAATGCCAGTACTGAAGACTCTTTACCACACTTGTTCTTTTCTGAGCACCCTTTTTTTTTATATCAGTGATCAATAAATATTATTTCATTTTAAAACATGATTTGAGAAAAAGTCACATACAGGGACATAATGAAGACTAACATAAATACAGTTTTTACATCAAACTAATTTTTTTTGGTACCCACACAACATTGATACACCCAGACTCTACAAAACAACATATAAATATTTGACAATCACTTATTTGAAACATATTACTTAGAATCAAAACCTTGACAGTTATACCTTTTCAATGCCCAACAAGAAAGATACATGTAATGTATTCTTTAACCCTTTGTAAACTTCCTACATTAATGGGCTAATTAACCATGTAAAGCTATGGATCCTATGAACAGGGGAGTCTGATACATAATTTTTTTACATACCCCCACTCAATAAGTCTTATTTCATTGCTTGCATGATTGCGTTGTTGTTGTCGTCGACGTGTTTCGAACCTGTACTATGATTCTTGGGTTCTCTTCAGGACTCAGAACTGATATACACTCAAGTCGTTAGTAAGTGGCCGGCTCCTCTTTTACACACAATCAATGGCGCGTGTGGATTCACCCGTAGGTCCAAGCTCCATTCCTTCGTTCAATTCCCTGCCCGCTTGGATTCAGGCGAGAGCTTTTTTGGGATCTAGCATTAAAAACAAGCATTCGAAAAGCTTTAGGTCTCGCCTACCGATGCAGCGCAATGCGCTGCCCGCGTAAGCGAGATCTATTGTCGCCGATTTTCTTAGCAATGTGGGACAGCATAGGTGCACACTCGTGAGACATCAGCTGTGCACGCGTACAGCTCGGCTCGCGCGTTATCACATCGCCTGCTCGCACCATACACGTGCACAGCTCACGGCGCCCGGATATGCCATGTGCACGCTCACAGCATCTCATTCAGACAGCTGATGTGCACGCTCATGGCCTCTCATTCAGCGTGCGCATTACAGACTCACCAGTCTGCAGGTTCCCTGGCCGTCTCCTGGCACGCCGTGGGACTCTCCTCACCACTGGGGAGCCCAGTCTCGCCTCTGCTGCCATCCATGCTGTCTGCCTCGCTCTTCGCCCGGTCCCTCTGATGGGGCCGGGATTCAGCATGGAGCCTGCAAGGTTCTGGATGTCCTCTCCGGCGGTTGCTTCCTGTTTGTTTAGCAGGCCCCGCCCACATTTCAACAAAAGCTGCATGCATTCCGGTTTAGTTGTCATCTGCACTCCTCCCTGTGCCACAATAGCGCCGTGAGGTGAGCACTTAACTTGCCCTTTTTTGGGAGCAGTAGGATGGAGTTATGGGGCAGTATGAAGAACAGTGATACATTTTAAAAACCAGCCCTGCATTTTGGGGAGGTTTCGAGCCACTTCCAATGAACACAAAAAAGCTGTGATGAGGATGTTTTTCTTCTACTCTTTTCTTACCCGCTGTGGAGCCTTGTAGGACTGGTTCGAGCTGGAAGTTGAACGTTGCACCCAGAGTTTGTCTTTCCCAGACACACCAGCGTATAATGTACACCCTTATGTGCCTTCTGCAGGGCTTGGCGGCAGCGGCGTCCGTGAAGCTAAGCCTAATCTATAAAATCAGAAGTGCAGGGACCCCAATGTTTGCCCAATGCTAATGCTGCCTCACTTTGATTCCCACCCTAGTCTTCAACCACCCTACACTTCGGCCAGCTTATCTTATCCTTGCAGATTCTTTTTCACCCCGTTTTCTCCATGTCTTTCTTTTCCCATATTTCTCTCTCTCCTCCTGGTACATTTCTTTCTCGTGCTCAGGGTCAAAATCTAAAGATGAAAATTAAATGCCGGACCACAAAAACGAGGTAGGGAGCCTGCCTACCGCAACCAACGGCTGAAACTAAGCATTGCCTTTAACAATTCCCTCATTGCTTTATGGTTAACGCAGTCCCTGCATTTCCATCATATTGTCATTCAAAGCACACTCCCTATTCGTGCACTCTCGAGACAAGGGAGACAGTTTGTGAACACGCGGCTGCACACTTGTCATACAATATGCCGCCGCATTTTAAACCCTGTAAGGCGACTATCGGTCTGTGAGGCAGAGGTAGGGGTCAAGCTGCGAGGGCACGTGGTGCACACAAAGACCGAAGGCGGAGTTCTGTTGCTTGTCTTACCTGGGCTACCAGGGCAGGCTCGACAGTTCCTGTTGTAGCAACCACAAGACAGATTTACCTGTGACTGTCTTTGTCTACAGTGGCATGGTCTGCAAATATGGTGGAACCACTGCATCCCAAGTAGTCACTGTTGGTTGAGGTTTATTTCAAGGTTTTTACCCATCACCTTTTTATGTCTAGATTAAACACACACAGACCACCCCACCCACAAATACCTCTGCAGCTGTCATTTACATTTTTTGCCAATGCACCACAACATTGGTCAGCCACTGGCTTGTTACCTTTTTTTTTTCTCTGAGGTTTTTATAGCGCAAATTTGATCCAAAGGTATCTGAGCGCTTTACATGAGCAACAGTTGCATTACAGAAGACAAGCATTTGCAATGCAATAGGTCTGGCATTTAAGCGAGTTTGAGCTATTGATATTGCAAATAACAATGCCTTTTATTTTTGTTTGTTTTAAAAACATAAATAAAAGGCATTGTCATTTACAATGCCAATAGCTTAAACTCGTGTAACTGCGAGACCTATTGCATTGCAATTGCTTGTTTTATTTTGCCAACATATGCAGTACAAAAAAAACTGACAAAAATATCAGCAATAAAGGAGAACCCCTGCAGCATGGTACTGCAGCCCTGAAGCTGAAGTGCCCTCTTTCAGGTGGCTGTTCTCATGTGATCAGGTAAAATGCTGTCACTCACAGTGCAAGCCAGCCAGTGGATGAAGTGGTCTGACCAGTTGTCTCATGCTGTGTGCTGTTATGGGAAGTAGCAAAATGTGAATGCCACCCTACAGGCCAATTGATGAAGAGGACTGACAGAAAGCACCGGTATGTATGCGTACATCTTTCGATTTTTATTGTTTTTTTTAAACCATGAGTCTTGTTAGACAGATAAAGCTGTCTCGAGGCAGGACGTAGCAATAATGGCCACCTCCGCTGCTACCTTTCCTTCTTTTTGTTCTAGTTGACAGAGACCATGACATGTTAAAAAGGGCAAATAAATTCTGCTCTGCTACCACTGGATTTCCACATTCAGCTTGTAAATGTATATTGTGGGTGTCTAGTGATGTTCTTAGGGAACCACAGCACCTGGATCCTCATTGATTCAAGTGCTCCATGTCCGCCATCTTGGCCAAACACATTGTTCATTTATCCTGATATCCGAGATAAGGAAGGTCACTCAAATTAAAACAATGAGGAACTAAGGTATGTATAAGGAGGAAATATATGGTTATGGGAGCTCCTACTCCCTTAGAGGAAATACTTTCAAGCCTTCTCTACCACTTCCAATGTTGGGGGCACGCAGACATAAGTTGGTGCCTTTAAGTGCCTCATAAACAGTAAGGGAGTAACAAAAGCTTAATTTGTTTTTGTTTCTGCTTTTGGATCACGTGCCATCTTGTTCTCGGGATGCTCCATGTAGTTCTGCTGTCTGCTCACTGCTTTAATGACCGATGTAAAATATGAAACATATAAAGTGTATCCCTCACTGAGCCTCCTCTCCCTCTGGACTTTGAGAATTGTGACAGACTCCGAGAAAAAGACAATTAGCCATGTGCACTTTGACTGGGGGTGCTCATGGTAAGGAATACAATACATTTAGTAACTTAGGGCTAGATGTAGGTAAATGGCATTTACCGATTCGTAAATACCGAATTTTACCGATTCGGTATTTACAAATCGGTAAATGCTATGTAGGTATTTTTACCAAATATTTTAACGAATCTGTAACATTCTGTAATTACCGAATCGGTATTTACCTTGAGGCCCATAGGAACCAATGGCAATTACCGAATCGGTAAATACCGATTCGGTAAAATTACCGAATTGACATGGGGGACAGGGTGTCACTTTGACACCCTGTTGCACCCCTGATTCAGGCTTGTGTGCCATGTGACACACATACATGCCCTTAGGGCATGTATGTGTGCCACATGGCACAGCTGTACATGCACAGATGTGCATGTACACTGCAATTCGTTATTTACCATCAAATAGTATTTGATGGTAAATAACGAATTCTGAAGGGCCTGTGGCACTGTTTTCAGTGCCACCTACATCACAAATTACCGATTCAGTAAATTTACCGATTCGGTAATTTACAGACTTGGTAAATTTACAGAATTTGTAAATTTACCGAATCTGTAATTTTAAGGCCCCCTACATCTGAAACTCCAAATACCGGCCGTTACCGACCGGTATTTGGCCACCTACATCTGACCCTTAGTGTTTTTTAGACAATAAGAACAGCCACTGTGGTTGAAATTCAAACTGGAAAATAGAATTATGGACTACTTTTGTACTTGCCACATGCGCACATGCTAGTTAAGTTGTAGATAACCTAAGAAACTCTGAAAAGATTTGGACCTGAGGATCCACACCCACCAAGCACCGTCACAACACTAAAACACTTTCCACGCAAGCCACGCTACAACAGCAAACCTTCTGTCCATCAGCACACTAGCGTTTACAAGCTAGAGTTTCCCCTCTTTCACTTCACCACAGGTCAAGACAAAAACAAGTGCAAAACTCTGGTCCTCTCATCAGACATTGGTCCACCAACGACCACCCTAGCCCACGAAGCAGACAGTCTTTCACCTAAGCACTTCCACAGATTAATTTGCTACCCATCCTCAGATGTTCTTCAGTGCATCTTGTAGGCTAATGAGCGCTATACAATGCAGCTATATTGCCGCTACAAAGAGCCTAAGCAAACGACAAACCATGCCTACATCGCTACACTTGGCATAAATATCTCTAAATGTAGTCATTTAGCTTCCGAGTTTGCACTGGGAAGGCATGTGCAAAGAGTTCAGCGAATCAATATCCCTTAAGAAGGCGGCTCCCAATTTATATGGATTGATGCACATAAATATACAGAGAAAGCAGTCCGTTTCCTTGTCTGCGTTGATTTTAAAATATTGTGAATACTGTTATTTTGTCTCTCTCAATCCGGTAAGTTTTTACTGTTTGCTCGGTACCTTTGCGTTTTGAGGACATAAGATATATATTTTTTAATTTGCTACGTTTAAAGGGCAGTAGCTGTTCACATGTTGGTTCTAGAGTGCTAATGTTTCCAGGTGAATGTATTGTTCCATCGCATATGGCTACTTGGCACAAGAAAACCCTACAGACATGGGTGTGCGCATGTACATTTATCAGTAAATTACGTTTGGAAATATACCAATTGCAACTTAATTTATCAACAACCTCAAAAATAAATATAGAAAAGTAACAGTAAGATGAGAAAAATCTGGATACATGTATATAGACACTAATGTTGCAAAACACAAAGGCGGCTGAGAAAATCTTGTGTTCTATCAAAAATGCACATTAGAACTGTTTCAAAGCATAGACCCTTAAAGAATGTGCTGTGCTGAAACATGGCAGGATTTGGGCTGTTCTGCCATACACCTACTGACCATAGAGATGTCCCAGTTAGAAGTTTGTTCAACACACAGTTTTTGAGAAAGTGGTACGAGGTGCTGAGAAATAGGCATGGGCTGTAAATTCCGTTGCGCTCGCGGAATTTGGGTAATTTCGTGTTCCGCGGAGAACATGGAATTTCCCAAAAATGTTATGCTTGTTCATGCTTTCAAAATGCGTGTTCACAAGATATTTCTCCCCGAGCACACAGCATTCGCGAACAGGAAAAAAGCATTGCGAATGGGCGGAACAAGCAATTCCGCATGGTCGCAGGACTTTTGCGTGCTTGCGGAAATTTTTTACCGTTTCGCAGAGTTTTTCATAGCGCGACAATGCAAGTTCCACCCTTCCCTACTGAGGAACCTCTTCTACCACAACACCACTCTTGGTTACACTTGCTTCAGGAGTCATATGCTGACTGAGCGTCGGAGGGAACGCCTATATTATGGTAACCTGCAGTGAGCGTGAACAGAAGGAGCGTTGTGTATCTCTGGGTACAGTCTGGTAGGCGATGCTGTACCTTGGTGGGTGCTGAATCCTTCAGGGTAACCTCGGAAAAGCCCTAAATGGCCATGTTATTTTTTAATTGTATGTTTTTATTTCTAACTTCCCCTTTAACGGGTAACTACTTCCTGACCCCTGTTTTGAAGTGAGTCCTATTCCAGCTGCAGTTTAGGAGGAGGTTGTTGATAGTGTGCGTATTTATTTTACTGTCAGCACTTTCAGGGAATAAACAGTTTAATTTTTGCATGTTGATGCAGGAAGTGGACAGAAAGATTGTACCAAAACACAGCAACATTATGTGTCACGCTAGCAGTTTGGTCACGTTATTTTTCCATGCTTTAAAACCAGCCCTCTCAGTTAAATCATATGAACTGTCTCTTGTAGTTGCGGTTATTCTCAGCCCATTGTGTCTACTTCCTGTGGTCAAAGGTTATTGGAATGGGGCGGTGTATGGGATGGGAAGCTCACATGGGGAGTGCAGAGAAAGCTCTCATGCTATCGCCTGAACACAACAGCAGAAAGCAAGCGGGAGCAGGCGGCGTTTGATGAAAACCGGTAAATAAGTGCTTTTAGATAGAATATGCTCATAGGAGTGTGGGAAATGTCTAATAGCGTGGTGCATTTTTTATTTCTTTAAAGTAAAGTGTACTCTGCCAGGAACGTTTTCTTTAACTTTGATTATACCAATGTGTACGGAAAGGTCTTTGAGATGCTACATACGGATTTAGAACCGTGCTGACTTTTTACAGGAAAAATACATTAGCAGAGTGTGGGTTTTGATGTAACAGGTTGCTTTGTGTAGGTTTTCGGCTTAGGAAGCGATCGGAGAGAGAGGTTCCATGTTCGACATGCCTCGTATATGTTAGAATGGTTTATGCTTGTACTTATTTTTGTTTTGCATGTTTTGAACTGTCTTGTTACTAAGACGCAAACTCGGCGAATGTACTGCACCACGCGTCCACCCCCTTTTAATTATTAATATATGTATATTTTTTTTAATCACGTTCTTGGGCTGTGACTATGTCTCATTTTCCGCCTGCATACACTTACTTCACCATGCTTTCTGCCCCTTTCTTCTTGTCCTCAACTCACCCCAGTCCTCCAAATTCTGTTATTCCCTGATTTAAATTCCCTACTTTTGTCTCTGTCGCAGCTAGCGATGCAGTGTCTGAACGTAATTATTGGACCTGTAACTTGCTGTACTCTTATATCTTGCTACTGTTGTAAAGCGCTCTGATGCCTGCAAGCCATGTCCACGCTATATAAAACTGCAAAAAATAAACAAATGCATTTCCACCATGTGACGTCCCACTGCAAATGTGTTCCTGTCTCGGCTGCCATCCTCTCTGTTCTAGCCTTCTGCTCTATCTTTGTATTTAATTTTGGCAGTGTTTGAGCTGTTATTTTTAAGTCGATCCTTAGCAGCACATGCATTGCTTTGCGAGGCATGCTGTATTAGAGTATGGACTTGATGCTCCGTCCACTCACCGCCCTTCTTTTTCATTGGCTTGTCATTGTCGTTTGTAAATGCTGGCTTCTGATTCGTTAATAGGCTTATTATTCCCTCCATAGTACTGACTTGTTCATTTGTAACCTCCCATGTGGACTGGTCCTTTTACTTATGTTGTTTCAGGGTATGTCCTATTTTATTTGTAAGCACTATATTCTTTAATGAGTTTCTCCTACTGCAGGTACAAAATGCTCACCTGCATTTACAAGAATTTGAGCTATAGACATTGTAAATGACCATGCCTTTTAGTTATGTGTTAATTATCAAAACAGATAAAAGGCATTGCCATTTACAATGCCAACAGCTTAAACTCTCACAAATGTGAGGCCTATTGCATTGCAAATGCTTGTTTCCTGTATTTACAGTCCATTGTAATGGAGGTTTCTTAACTCCAGGTGTGTTCTAGGGCAGCAATTTCTAAACTTTTGATATCTGTGGACCCCCTCTGAATCATTTTTGGAATCCATGGATCCCCACTGAGTCATTACTGGAAGCGGGAGGTCACGGCCTAAGTAATTTCAGTGATTTAAACCGCAAAACAATACACAAAGCAAGCATTCATCAGACAGATACACAAATGATGAAAAATGTAATTTGATATACATACAAATATAAATTACATTTAGTTTAAATGGAAAGTCTGGCGCTTTTCTGAATTAAATTGATTCCACCAATCGTCCATACTATATTCTGTTTGATGTTGCACTGCTCCCACGAATCAACCTGAGGATACCAACGTAATTGTTAGCCTCCAATTTCACATTCTTTACAGAACACGTTACTTTTTCAATTGCCATTTTTCTCCTTTATTTATATACACCTTATCATCTGTTAATATTTATTTCTAAGCAGTTGCTGACCCCCTGAGTAGGCATTGCAGAGCCCCAGGGGTCCCTGGAACACAGGCTTAGAAACACTGTTCTAGGGTAGTGGGCCTGAAGCTGCTTTATAAGTTACTCCACTCAGTGCCCTCACCCTAAAAAAAAATAGAATAATCTGTTTGTGTCTATACTCTGAAATGCCTTCTTTATTGTTTAATGGCAATGTGTGTCTGTATTTAAGCAGCCAACAGATTCTAAGTTTGTTTATCTTGGATGAGCAGCAATAGTCTAAAGTGTTATCTGTAGTCTTTGTTGGGCCAGCCTTGATGTATTCCAAGCTGTATTAGTAGCTGGAGGACACAAGTATTGATGGTCAGCACATCTTTCTTCCTTATTTCAGTCTAATTGTTGGGGGCATATTTACTAAATGTGGTGTTTCACTGCAGTAATGTTTCTTTCCAGAAGATGGTACTTAATGGATTCATCATGTCATTTGAAACATTTATAAAGATTTGACCTCCGAAAGAATATTTCCATTAACATGTGTATTTGTAAATTGTAAAGCGCACACTCACCCGTGATCATCATGGCGCTGAATAACAGATGTTTATTGTTACTTAACTCTGTGGTACTCATTTTATCGACCTCAGATTGATGAACGGCTCAGTGGACCTGCCAGGATTCGAAACACTGACTATGAGGTCGAGCACAGGCCCATGCAGTTGACTCATTAGTCCACTGAGCCACCAGACCCGGCATTGAGGTACATAGTTTTGAAAGGAGGATCTCTGCCCTCTCTTTATTATTACTTTATATATACCTGTAGCATATACGATCATATTTATTAATGGGGAAAAAAGGACCCAAAAATTCCCTCAAATGCAGGATGAGTTGAGCCAACGCACCTTAGCCAACAAGTTGCTGCTGCTTGTCTTGTGTGACACCTTTAGCCAGTCTCGGCGTTTCAGCTTCCAGCACTTTGTTGGCTGGGATTTGTAGCTACACTTTTTCCACTACAAGTGTAGGTGTCCAGGCCTCCGCATGGAAAGTGCTGTTGGCGAAAAAGCCTGGACTGGCTAAAGGTGTCGCGAACGGCTGGTAAAGATCCTGCTCTTGACTCACTTGACTGGTATCCATGTATTCTTTTGGGCTTCTTGGCGTGTTCTGCTGGGTGTGATTCCCCGTCCTTGGGGTGTGTGGCGCTCTTGTTTTCACTCACAGCAATGAATTGAATTGTCCAGTGCACTGCAGATGTTCCATACTAGATATTCTATTGTTAGGCGGAAGAAAGTAGTTCATAGTCATTTGAGTTTTGGACTGTTCTCAAAGTACCTCATTTCATTTCCAATGCTCCAATTTAAAATATTATATCCAACGCTCGCGTTCGAGATCAAGCAATTCACTGCATCCCAAGCCCATTTGACTGCACCACTTGCACTTTTGTAGCTTTGGAAAGTGCAGACACTACTTTTTGAGTTTTTTTCCACTGGTATTTTGTCTTTACTCTGTTCATTAGTTAACATTTACGGTATACTCCGAGATCAAGATTTCAAACTAATAGGTTTTTCTTCCCATGTTACCTTTCCTGTCTTGTCTAGGCTCTTGTCTTTTTTTTTCATTTTGTGTGGGTATGTTATCAAACGGTTGCATATGTGCTTCACAATTTATAAGTATAAAAAAATCTGTTATCTAGAAAAAGAGCACTCAAGTGTTAGTCCTAATAAAGAACCCCTGAATTGTGTTTTTGGGGAGCAAAATACTTTGCCATTAACACCCCTCAAAGTTGTCTGCTACTTCAGCATTGAAGAGCAATCCGTTTTCTGCAACAAAAAAGTTAAATGAATGAAATGCAAAGTTTCTTGAGAAACTGTATAAATAGGGACATTTTCAAATTGCACCCATGCCGTGTCAAAGTGTAATGAGTGTTTCTATGTGGCTTGTGCCATTCAGTCGTCTCTCTTGTGAACAGGCTTTTGTAACCTATTTAACCTATTCAAGAAGTGGTACAAGTCACAGACCACTACTAGTGACACTATTATAAACATCAAACACACAAAAGCTGATGGGAGGAGTGCTTGCAATTTGTCTAACCACTGGCAATTGCTTCCAGCGTTCTTTTGCTCACGATGCTATCCAGGGCTTTAAGTGGGTCGGGTCTCACCGGGTCTGAGCACTAACCCTTGGCGAAGTACTACGTTACGCTCATGTAGTTTGCGCTACTTCGCACTACACGAATTGCACGTAGCACAGTGCAAACACCCGTAGCTCGCGGTCCTCTGCATCAAATTGGAGACCGCGAGCGAGCAAAATGACTTCCCGGCGAGACTTTTTCCTTGTTCACGACCAGCAACATCAAGTTGCCGATCTCAAACGTGGAAAATAAACCTCCTGGCGAGATTCCCAACGCGGGGAGGTCAGGTTTCTCATTGCGAGTGGTCGCGTATACTCACAACCGTTCTCGATGAGAAACTACCAGTCCGCGTTGAGAAAGCTGCCGCTCAAGTAGAAATCTACTCGAGCGGCAGAAAACGACTGCTTGCACTGTGCAAGATGCGGTCAGCACTGATTGCTCAGTGCCGGAAGCTTGTCTGCACTGTGCAATCAGTGCGAATAGCATTTTGCACAGTGCACTACGCAGTTTGCGTAGCTCGCGTAGTGCACTTCGCGTAGCGCTACTACCCAAACTACGCCCAGGTTTACTGAGCACCAGCAGTTTTTTTAAGGGGGCCTCAACTTGTCTCTATCTGGCTCTGTTTTGTGCTCTGGCACAGGCGGTCCGTTTTTTTTTCCGGACTGCACTGACGACCGGCACATTGATGTGCTCGTGGTGAGCATTGTAGGGGAAGGGAAATCCTTTAAAGAGTAATTTGCTATCTGGATTTCCCTTCTCTTTTCAAATCACAGGATCAGCAACATTGTCGTGGTGTCACCACCAGGGCTTTAAGTGGAAGTGTTTTCAATATTATATACAAGCCATAGTTGCTGTATATTTATCTCGTGCAACTAGCACCCATTGACAACGCCAATAGTCCTGACTTGTAGGTATAATGTGACTTGTATCGTATATCTGGACGCAATGACAGGAACAGCAAAATAAGTCGGGCGGCACGCTGTGCTAAACACAGATTTTTAGCTTCCGTGTTTTTAAGCCATGCCCTTAATTACATTGACCAAGCCCTTTTGAGACACCCCCCAGTTTTTTCATCCCACTTAAAGCCCTGATGTTATCTCAGTTTGGACCCAGCCATGCACAAATCAGTCTTGACCCTGCTCCTCATAGGAATCGTCCAGCCCGAAATGCCAGGCCCTCCCCTCCATAAACCAGAACACAAGCCACCCAAGACCTGTTTCGTCCCAGTTATCGGCTCATCGGCCAAGTACAGTTTGGTTCCAGTGACACAGTGAGCATGGGACCAAATCTTGGCATACCCATGCCACTTAGGGTGGCACATGAATCACATAAAAGGTGATAGGAGGAATGCTTGCAATTTTTCTAACCACTGGCAACCACTTGGGCTAGCATCCCAATCCACTGTTCTTTTGCTCACCATGCCACCTCTGTTTGGACTCAGCCATATTGAAATCATTCTTGACTTTGCTCCTCATGGGAACAGTCCAACCTGAACTGCTAGACCTGGTCCTCTCTGTACTGGCACTCGTGCAATCTCTGACATTGTCATGACTCAAATCTACAAGACTGTTGTGTGCATCCGCGCATGCTTTTCAAAGTAACTGCTGTATGCAATTCAATTCCAGGGCTGATCATGTGTGTTTTAGACCAACTTATGCCAATTGTTTCGTGCTGATATTGCTACAGTTTGCCATCTTCCAGGCTAGAACAGGTAGAGCAGTGATTTTAACGGCTGGAAGTATGCCTAAACTATGCAAAGCAGCATAAAACGTTACCTGTAGCTATTGGTACTTGTACCATGTCTTGTATGCAGGTTATGATATTCCTTCTCCGAGTCCTCTAGCAACTTTGAGAAATAAGCAAAATATTCCTTCGAATGGGCCACTCTGACCAAGGCAATTGAAGAATTAGTGGCATTGTTCTAACTTACATTTTCAATGATACAGTATGAGCAAACGTGTAGCTGGCTGAAAAATGGGCTGTATCTTGCTGGAGGGAGGGCATGTTCATTTGCAAAGGTAAGGTAGATGGAGTAAATCTGTGGACCCAGTAGTTATCTAATTTTCATGTAGACTTCGAAAGACTGATAAACATTTTTTTTGAGAAATATATATTTGTATGCTACATTGGGTACCCGTGTAATATGGTTCAGTATTCTGGCAACTGCCTTTATTTAACTTTCTTGATAGAAAACGACCAGCAGAGGCCAGTAAAATAACTGAATCACTTTACCATTATCTAGATTCCAGTCAATTGAAATTGTCTTCCACGGGCACACGTAGACAATAATATTTTTCTCAAATCTTGTATTTTCAGTGATCTGACCACCGAAGGCCCTGATTTTATATTAAAAACAGAGCTTTGGACTATACCATCTCCCGCTGAAAGGCAATATTTCTCTCCATGTGTTTCCCATACCTGGCATGTCATGCAGTTTGGTGTTTACTTTCACCTCCATGTTAAAGAACAGTAAATGTTTCCGCACCCAGGCTAATGTGCTGCATAGCTAAATACATAAGGTCCCAAAGGCGAGACCAAATGCATTGCAAATGCATGTTAAGTCTTCCTTCTACACTTGATCGGCAAATATTTGCCAAAGTAACCATCATGCAGTTTTTTTGCAGAACATTTAACCGCATACCTACTTTGTTTGATTCGAGATGTACCACTGTTTTTTTTTAAACTCATTAACCAGACCGCTTTTAGCTGCCTCTAGACGAAAGCATATAGTGGACTATACCAAAAACTTACACTGGGCTTAGAGCCCGCCAATTACTTACCGTTGGTCGGCTTTATTTTCACTCATTTGTTTGCGTCTTAATCAATGGCTTCCCTTTCTCTTTCTGTGCATGTCCCTTCCCAGGGGCACAAACTCTTTATCAACCTTTTGATTCTCTGATTTTTATCCTTTCACTGCTTACATTTAGAGAAATATATTTTTTTTCTTTTAGCACTCACTGCAAATGTTCCTTGCTCTCGCACGTGCTTCGTATCCTGCCTGAAATACCAACGCCGCCCATTTCTTTCCCTTCACTAGCCCCTCATCCACTCCTCCATTGCTTCCTTGTCACTCACTGTCTAGAATACGTTTTTTTAAAGTGTATTTTACTTTTTTAAGAGGTCCTGGCAGCTGCCATTTGCTACCAGTCCTCTCCACTACCTGGTTTTGCGCCACTAAAAAGAAAAGGGTGCCCACGTCATTCCATAGGCGCATGCATGGTGTCACATGCACTCACATTTAGAATGACGTGGTCAGCAGCTGAGGCCACATCTTTGTCTTTTTTTTCCCTCTCTTTTTGCAGAGGCTGAAGAGCATTGGCAAAGCCAATACGTCAACAAGGAGAGACCAATTGACTTAGCCAATGTTTGTTGTCTAGGAGCAATCTGTATACTTTTTGTTGCTTACCACTTACAAAATGTAACTGAACAGTCATCACTGTGTGCATTTCTATGCGTTAGATTCGGTGATTGTTGGTGTTTACCTAATGTTGCTAAAGTTAGCACAGCCTGCCCAAAACCAGCAAATTGTGACAATCGCTTCAAAAACAGGAAATTTTTGCCTGCTGTGCTCTTGGAACAGATGAACATCCTGGCCACTTGTAGAATGGAAACTTCCATCGAGCCTGTTTTTTCCGTGCTTTGCTCGGTGAGTAAAGATGGTACTTCCTGGAACACAGTGCAGACATTGGAGAGACTAATAGGAGCAGCCGGACAATTTGTCAAATTAAGCATTTGCCCCTTTTGTGCTGAAATGAATTTAATGAAGATGAGAAATAAAGTAAAGTAAAGTCCACATTTGTAAAGCGCACAATCACCCGTAAGGGTCTCTAGGCGCTGGGGGGCCGTCGGGAAGATTAAGCGAGCTATTGCCCAGAGTCACATGGTGCTGGGCTGACCTGCCGCCGGAGCCGGGGATCGAACCGTGGTCCCCAGATTCCAGCGTCAGTCGCCCTGGCCGCGGCGCCACACCTCTTCCTTAATGAGCAAACTAGTGGTAAGGACTTCGAAAACACGAAAGACAAAGGAATGTGTAATACCTCTTAATTTGGGGAAATAAAACAAAATACAGTAGACTGCTGTGGCTGAGAGGATGGCTCAGTGAGTTGAATGATCACCACTATAATGTTTTGCATATTATGAGTCCGATTTCCAACCTTTCATCCTTCAGTGGTGGGGACCTGGTGTACATTAAATTAGGTATTAGTAACCTCTGTTATATCCAGCGCTTAAAGAAATTACAGAAGAACAGTATTTGAGGCTATAACAATGTTTTTTTTTTTTTTATACTGGAAGTGACCGGGGTGAATTTTTTAGCAGCTCTTTTTCCTGAGAACTAGCTGGCATCTCGCGCACTTAGCTAGAAAGCATACCACAAGGAAAGATAAGCCAGTTTGAGCTTACAATAAAGTGGCCAGGCTATCAATAGAGCTATGTCCGGTTTTATGACTTTAAATTACACAGGCATGCATTTGTTCTGTAAGGCATGGGTTTCCAGTATTCAATGTCACAGGTTCAAGAGTTGTAGCAGATCGAGCTAATAAACCTTTTGTGCAAGGTAGTGAAGTGCAAGTTACTTTGCTATAGCCAGACCTTAGAACCAGCTCATAATTTGCCAGTACTTGCAGTAAATTCTATGTACGGGCCAGAGGCGAGGATTATGCTTTAACTTCCTTCGCTTTTTATAACAGCAATCATTTTTTAAACATTTCCACATTTAAAAAGCGAACAAAAACTACCAGACCCAGACAAATTTGTTATTACTTTGCCTCGTTGGACAAGGCTCAGACGTCCATCAAGCGAGTTTTCCCATTCTGGTTTTTCCAGGGGGCCAGCAGTGGTAGGGGTCGCTTGGTAGGCCGTGGTACTCCCCACACTCTCTCCATAGGGCAAGGTTTCAGGTGAGGCTACTGTGAAGACTAGCGCTATGCCAATTTCTACTCCACCAGGGGTCAACGGTTCTGGTGCAGAGGCTTCAAGGGACAGTCCAGCAACACCAATTCTGGAGAATGCTCGTCCTCCTTCCCTGGTACATGTCGGGGGCAGACTAGCACTCTTTCTCTTTTCGTGGAGAGCTCTCACGTTGGATGCATGAGTTTTACAAACAGTGCGGGGTCATTTAATTCTGCGGAACTCTGTTTCAACCCACTTGCCCAAGACCGATCCATTTTTCCTCCTAGGGAATGCGCTTGGATGCAGAGGTCCAGTCTCTTTTGGCAAATTACACTATTGAACCAACGACTATTGGCCCTTGTGGGTTTATCAGCAGTATTTGTCGAATAAACAAAAGCGATGGGAACCAATGAATGGTTATCAGTCTGCGAGAGTTCAACTAATGGTTACCGTGATTTCAAAATTAAGGGTATTCACCTCCTGTAGAACGTGTTGCGGCCGTATAATTAGTTGGTCTGCTGGACATTAAAGACACCTATTTTTCAAATTCAGCCTTCCCACCTCACCAGTGGTTCCTCCAGTTTCTTTGGCGCCACCAGGTGTTTGAGTTTTCCAGCCTGCCATTTGGACTCCCCTCAGCCCTTTGGTGCTTTACCAAAGTCTTCAAGCCAGTGGTTGGGTGCAGGGAATGCACCTCATCTACATGCTGCCTATGGGCCAGTGTCCCCGGCAACTGTCGAGACAACTGCAAGCTGCAATAGACCTTCTAGAGGGTTTGGGTTCCGTGATAACTGACACAAAGTCCCTCCTGGCTCCATCCCAGAAAGCAGCCTTTCTAGGTGTCGTCTTTGACTCGATCACATCCTCTCTGAGCCTTCCCTCTTGGAAAATCACAAAAATCATCAAGCACTAGCTACCCGGAACCCTTGCGAGACCACCCCTTCATTGCGGCAGGTCGCCGATCTGGTGGGGCTCCTTTACTCCTCTATCCAAACCATATTTCCAGGCCCTCTTCACTATTGGACCCTTGTACGACTCTGTCTTTTTACCTTCCGAAGGGACTGATGTACTCCTAGAGGGTAGCCATTTTGGATGAAGCGAGGGAGGAGATCTCTTGGTGACTTTGACATATAGAAGCATGATCTTTGGGTCAGCTCCGGACCTAGTAATAGAGTCCGACACCAGCAGGTCCGACTGGGGCACAAGATGTGGCGATTTCTCCATGGGGGTTCTTGGTTTCTTCAAGAACACACTTTGCATATCAATTGCTTAAAGCCTCTGATCGTTTCTTTTGCGATCTGGTGCTGAACTAGGGACAGGATTAAATTGTGTGTTCTCCTCAAGATGGACAATATGTTGGTAGTTTGATACATCAATTATCTAGGGGGCACGCAATCGAAAGTCCTTTTCCAAATGGCAACCCAATTTCTGGCAATATTGCCTGGATCATCAGTTCTCGATGACCGTGGAATACCTTCCGGACCGGGAGAACTAAGTGCCAGACTGGAACTCCCGGCACCTTTGGGATTGTGGAAGCTCCATCCAGAGGTCTTCGCCGACCTCGGCAGGGTCCCTTTTCAGTGGGCATGTTTGCATCTCGCCTGGACAACCAGCTCCCCAGGTTCTTCAGTTGGAGGCCAGACCCGTAAGCGGTGACGACTGATGCCTTTTTTTCGAATAGGGCCCCATGGATAGGCTATGCGGTTCCCCCGCTTGCGATGATCACCCTGGCCCCTGCCCAGATCAGACGGCAGTAGGCAGCAGTGGTTCTGATCTCTCTGATGTAGAGATCTCAAGTTTGGTTTCCTGTTCTTCTAGAACTTTTCTAGGATTCTTCAATCCGACTTCCCTGTTTCTGCATCTTCTTCTCAGTCCAGATAAACTCCCCCACCGCCTGGTGTTGAAGGGCTTCCTGTGCCTAACAGCCTGGTGGATTACAGGGGATGGTGGTCGGTCCCGTGCCTTTAGTGAGAGGCTGAAGATCTCTTATCTATAGCATCCTCAAGCAGAACAGGCCAGCCTGAACTAGATGGACATGGTGTCTTGGCAGTGTTGATTCCGTGGTCGCAGACATAGTTCAGGTCCTCAGTTTCCTGACTAGTCTGGCGACAGAGGGCTTAGCCTACCGTTCTATAAACACTATCCGTTCCGCCATACCGGTGGGCCGCATCTCGGTGGAGGGCTCTCCTTCGGGTTTACACCCTTCCGTGTGTAACCTTCTTAGCGGAATTAGTCAGTCTCTTCCATCTGCACCACGATATTCAGTGCATTGGGACGTCAAGCAAGTGTTGAACCTATTTTTGTCTTGGCAGCTGAACAGGTTTCTATCACGTAAGGAGCTTGGAGTTAAATTGGTAATGCTGTTATGCCTGGTTTCCTGCAGGCGAATCTCCGATGTTAGGACCCTAGCTATAATGGGCAGGATTTTTTCTCCTTCTGGGGTATCGTTTACCATTAGTAGACAGACCAATTCAAGCACCTGAACTATTCAATACCCAGCTTTCCAAGATTTCACCTACATTGTGTGTGATACAATGCCTTAAGGCTTAAGAGGAAATGTCAGAGTAGTTCAGCAAGCCGGGGAGAGGCAACTCCTTATTGCACTGCGTAAGCCACGTAGTGCAATGTCTTCTCCCACTATTGCCTGATGAGTGTGTTGGTGATGCAGGAAGCCGGCATTTATCGTGCACCTTTTGGAGCCCACTCCGCAAGAGGGGCTATGGCATCTAAGGCTCTTACCCTTGGGGCACACCTAGAAGACATTATGAATGCGGCAGATTGGTTCTTGGACCTTTAAGAGATTTGATTCCAAGCCAATGGTGGATTTGGCTCATTTCGTGGCTAGCAAGCTTTGAACCAGCATAATCGTCGCCTCCGGTCCTGACATAGATTGAAAATTGCTCCTAACTAACATGTAGGAAAGTTTCAATTCTATTAGAGACATGGAGGTGAGGATTATCTCACCCAGCAGTTTTCTTTCTCTCTCTGCGGATACCACCCTATAAAGTAGCTTATATGTTTTTTTGATGTAGAGATGAGTAATGGCATGGGTTTTAGAGCTGACCTGGTCACGTTGTTCTATGGAATTATATTTTGATATTACAGTTCCCTCTAATAGAGAGGCATAGTCTAATAGCTCTCTTTATTCATAGGATCGGTCAGTACCAAACAGTACCTGTGAGGGCAATTGCGGAGGCCTGGCTCGCTCGTTGAAAGAGGAGGTCATGACATAGTGAAACGACTAGATGCGATATGGAGTCAACCGGATTCGCTATGTTTTGGGACCTTTATTATTATTTGATTGGCTGCTGTGTTTGAATCATTCCCAGGGGTTCTTGGGTCTGGTATTTTTTATTAACTTTTTTAATGTGGAGATTTTTTTAAAATGTCTGCTGCAATATAAAATGACGGAAGTTAAAGCATAATCTTCGCTTCCATGTCCTTAATAGAATTTAAATTTTCCTACATATTAGTTAGGAACAATTTTCATTCTATATTTAGGTTAAGTGCCTCGTATGTTACTACTTCAGTACCTACACCAACATGTCACTTTTCTAGTCCCTTTATTGAAGGCCAGAGAGCTGACCGAAATATGCCTGGCTTCTTTTTATTTTTTTTCTTCTAATGTTTTTGCCCTTGCACTATGCATTTTGTAACAGAATAAATAATTAACATTTGTATTTTTTTTTAAATGATGGAGTGAACTCTTTATTTATGTTTACTGTTACTTTGCATGTGGTATTCTTGGTGACTTTGCCTGAATATTGGTCTAATGGTGATGTTTTTTATGCTTCATGTCTGTCGTCTTATGCGTTCCATATTGCTTATGGTTGTTAGAGGAAAGAAAAGTATTCCTACTGTTCCCCGCACGTTTCATTTTTGGTTCATGTTTAATTTAAAGATTTTCGGCTGCTATAAGCCAGTGACAAAGACTGAAATGCACACACACAATACTGTTGTCCAAGGCTAGACCAGGTTTGAAATTAGTAGTCGACCTGTGGTAGCAGGCTCTCCTTTATCAACAGATCTCCTTGCTGTGTTTCTTCAGGAAATTGGATAGTTTTTTGCGTTTTCCCTTCATTATCTTTGACAGGAACACAAGGTTCTACATTAGAGCATTAGTTTCATGACTGAGTTTTTGCGGCTGATCTGAGCTATCCAAAATGCTCTCATGATACCTTCTACATTTAATGGAAGATGAAGAGAGGTCCAAGCGACCAGGAACCCCAATGCTCTCGTACATTGGCCACAATCTTAACAGTAAAAGGTAGTTATTTTTAGGTTGAGCATGTGAGAGCGAATGTGTTCTAGCTTGCAAGACTCTTGTATTCAATAATGGGCTAGAAACCCGCCCAAAGCTTACCCTTTCTATGCGTCATTGTTGCTCTTCCTTGCTGCCCTCTTATTGTTCAGTGCTTGCCATGCGTTACCTCCTTTTCTTTCTGTAGTGCACAAACCAATTACAGATTAGTTAGTTTGCATTGGTGTCCTCCACTGGCCAGCGACCACTCACCTTGAATTCAGGTACTATTTCTTAGCTGTGAGGTGCTCAACAATAGCTGCGTCATAGCTGCTTTTTTTTTTTTTTTTTTTTTACTCTTTTAACTCATCCCTACTCCTCCCTATTTCTTCGCCCATCCCTCCAGTCCCTGTCTCTTCTAGCCTCTCCCATCTGCCCTGTTTCTCGCTCATTGTCTTTTATTTCATTTTTTTCTTATCCCCACTGCCCTTCCTCCAATGCTTTCTTGCCCCTATAATTAGGCTTTCCTTTGATCCACTACCAACTTCTCCCTTTCTCTCTCCATACATCTCCCAGCATCCTCACTGTCTTCTTTCTCTCCATTTCTGCCTGCCTCCTTCCCACTGTCTCTTTTCCCATTGTCTCTCTTCCCATTTCCCTCTTTTGTACTCATTCTTCACCCTTCCACTCCCGGCCACACTGTCTATGCAGTCTCGACCCAAAAAGCACTATGAAGCGACCAGCGATGGCTGCTTTATAACACTTTCTAAAATCCTACTGTAATCCCCCGTCAACAACCCCCACACGATTGCCAAAGCCAATAGCTCATCCCGGGCGATACCTATTGGCTTTGCTGAGACTTGTTTTTCCTCCTGTTGACCAACCTGCACAGTTCCCATGTCTTTGTTTCGGTCCTCTTTTGGTCTCTTCCTGTCCAGTTTACCTCTACTCAAAAGTTCTTACTCTCTTAGTTACAGTGTGGGGCTGCACCCACTTCCCCCTTGAAGCGCAGATATGTTTCTCTTTAGTGTGTGTTGGAAGCTGTAAAGTGTGCCTCTGGATCGGAGGTTTGTGGTGACTATTAGCAGAGTATGGGTGAGTGTATGTGGACTCTGGCTGAGGCTGTGCTAGGCTGTATTTGTGGATGGTCAGATTGTATACATCCATGCTGGTTGAGTGCCTCTGGCCTTTCACACCTAAAAAGTCCCAAAGTTGGTACATTTCTTCTCATTCACTTTATTGCATCTAATGTGAGGTTAGCAGCACCCCTAAATGTTACTAGCCGTTTGCATTCCATCAGCCTAGTGGTTAAACTTCAGTGAATAGTGCCTGTATGAAAAATAAAGAAGATTGTCTGGATATGGCCGTCTACCTATATGGCTAACTACTGTAGTAACACCTTCCTCTTCAGTCCGAATCAAGCACCTACTACGGTTGCTTGTGCAGTAGGAAGGACGATTATGGGGACTGTGGTGGTTCAAAGCCTGCAGGAAGTGGTTGATAAAGTTATGGAATGCCTAAGGTTTTCATGCTTCTATACCATGTTATTTCAAGTTCTTAGATACGCAGGCTAGTATCTTAATCTTCAAGGTGAACCCCTTGGGTGACACACTTGACAATTTTCCGTTTTATTTTGATGACAATCTAGGGTCCTCTTGAGACATGGCAACCTGAGGAAAATTATATATATTTTTTAATGTTTTTATCTAGTTGGTGACGTGTAGCTCTGATGCAGATTTATTCGACATGTTGTTCCAAATTACATGCAAATTGTTTTTTTCTCTTGCCCATGGTGGACAGCTGAATTGTGTGCTTTTGCGTGCAAGTATAGGCCAACCTATTTTGATGACTACTTTAAATGATCAGTTCTATAAGTAATACGTAACTCCTCGTGTGGTCCAGAAGTCGCATTGGGGAGCAGACTCAAGAAAATGCATTCGGATGCAGTCCAAACACAATCTTTTATTTCTGCAGGGTCCAGAGCCATCTAAGTCATGGAGAAATGCACTTTTGTTTAACTTTATACCTGAACGAGTCCGTGAAAACCCTCCTTTCTTGAGCATCCCCACACTGAGCTCCAAAGGTTCAAGGAAGTGACTTGGGAGTTTTAAAATACCAAATGTCATTATGGATAGGGCTATATTAACAAAACCTTGTCCATAAATGGAGATTCCCTTGGGCATTGAAATATCCACCACTCTCAGCAATTCTTGTCCCAGGCTTGAAGGAGACAAACCAAATCGCTTTGAACTGGGGACTACACTCTGCAGCAAGACTGGTTATAAAGTCCCTACTAGGAAGGAGAATAAAGCCTGTTGGAAAACACATCCGAATGTCTGGGACATTTCATCCTAAAGCAGCATCACTGGAATCCTGTTTCTAGTTTGTTTTATCTCTTATCCAGAGCTACCCTTTTAGTTGAAATGGTTTTCACCGCACTTGATGCAAACCCTTCCTGTGTCCTAGGGACAGGGAACTGTACCAGCCTACTTATTAAGTTATCTGTGCAGATGCTCTCTGCGGTTTATAGATGCCTTTAGCTATTTGACAATTATCACAGTGTCGAAAATGACTGTGTTCATCACTTGTGGTATCTGTTGTTGGCTCAAAGTCGACTCCAGCCATAAATGTATCATGTGGCTGCAAGAAGTTGACCTCAAGTAAGGTGACCAATGGTCTGGTCTCTATCCTCCAGAACCATGAATACAGCAGTAGATGTAGTGAACCTGCCCTGGTATTTTGCTCAAATCAGGGCACAAGAAATCCCCAGTATGATTATGCGGACAGCTCCTTACAACTCACCCACAGTTGGTAGAAAATTCTTAGTCGGCTCATTTGCCTGGTACTTCAAAGTCTCAACAATTTAGTTCTGTACAAGATTCCTAAGACAAGCATGAGTAAGTTGCGGCTGTTTCCTGCACCCAAAGGGCTGTGGTAGTGAAGGGGCACTGAGCGATGTCATTAAAGATGGCTATGGTGAAGCTGTGTGAAACCATGATCAGTGCATTTGGGAAGAGGGGCAGTTGAGGTTGCAGGACTTCCCATACCTGGTGGATTTCTGTGCTTTTTAGCTTTTGGTCCCTTTTTAATTTTTTTTATTTAAGTGACACAAACTATTTTCTCTTCCAATTCAAATTTTCATAACTTCCACTTATCATTTTTTCCAATGAAATATATCACTATGGAACGTACATTAAGAAACATAAAATAACCAGAAATTATTCAGCGTTGGATCTAGCGTATGGGAATGTTAACTGAGTGTATGCACCTTTACTAGGGTTGCCAATCTTCATTCTTCGAAATGCATAGTTTGCAGAAAAATGAAATGATCAACGTGGACTGCAATAAATAAGAGGGGTCCAAAAAAATGATCCTGTCCCCTTTTTAGGCGGTGGAGGCCTACAGTGCCAGACTCTTTCCTCTACCAAGTTTTGCGGGTTTTTTTCTTGTCCTATGCAAGTCAATTATTCGTTTTGTTTTTGCTATTTAGGCTTAAGCCTCATTTGTGAACGGAAAACACACCATCAATTAAACAGAACAACTATGTCCTCATAATTTATTGAGGCTCCGAGCTGCGATAATGTACTGCTTTCCCTATGCCTGCAGGCCCTCCAAGGATAAAAATAGAACCGGGTTTCAAGAATCCCAGATATTTGCCCATAACAAAGAGTGATTTATATCCTCTCATGCTGCACTTAGACAAAGCATAAAGGCGCTTTTGTGCTGCGATTACCGAGGGGGCTGATGTCAGTGCGCTTGTCCAGCACCGAGCTCCATTCTTCGGCTAAATTGGGCTTTGTGCCGTAATCCGCAGAGCCGTTGTGTTCGTCGTATAAAAGTGTGTAGCTTACGAATTTTCTTTTATTGTTTAGTCTGTGACTCATGTGCTGTAACAAACATCCACGCATTTAGTGCATTAAAAATAGTCACAGGTGCTGGAGGGCTGTGCATGCCCTGTGTTCACCGCCAAGCATGGTTCATTCAGTAGGAGGTTGGAAACATTGCTGGAAGTAAGGAAGTTCTGTTTAGAGAAGTCCTTCATACTGACCGGAAAGATTAGTGTCTTGGCTAGTGTGATGCAGAGAGGGACTTTTTGTGAACTAAATGACATCATAGAATGCATTCGCAAATGTTAAAAGCTTTACTGTTGAAAGAACATTGCCTGCTTTTTAGAAAGAAAACAAACCATTTCATATGCCCTCTCTTTACTTGGTTACACTGCTTTCCCTGCTAAGCAGGCTCATATAGTTTCACACACATGTTCTTTGGTCATGTAGGAAGACATCGGTGTCCAAATTATTTGCAGCAGGACTGGAGGTTTGTTAGGATGTCAGGATAAAGCAGATGTTATTACTGAGTAAATGTAAATGTTTTTGTACTTGTATAGCGCACAGCTACCCACAGTGGGCTTCCCGGCGCTTGTACGAATACCGCAAGGGAACCCTTCCTGACTTTCCCTGTGAAGTGTCCACTCCTGGGCACCCCCATGGTGCAGACCAGGCATCCCTCGCGTTGTGTGGGCCGTTGTGGAGGCCGTTGTGGAGACTAAGCAAGCTATTGCCCAGAGTTGCAGCGTGGGACCCATGATCAGAACAGGCACTGAGGCGAGAATATCCAGTCAGGGGAATTAATGAGCCCGAGACCTGCCGAGGCAGGAATCAAACCCTGGTCCCTGGCCAGAGCTCTGCATCGAGGTCTGCCTGCTCTAACCATTGAGCCACACTTCTCCACTTTTAAGTTAGCTGCATGCTAATTTGTCTTATGTGAATATCTTGAAAATGGGATTGGACACCTCACTATTCTAAGAAAGTTCAGGTATGCTCCTTGCCTTATAATTCTGCACAGCTACTCCATGAGGAAGTACAGTGCTTAATATCGGTTTGTAGTTACCTAGATACGAGTTCCTTTTTAGTCAGAATGATAGTGTGGGTGATTATCCCACTTGCTAGCCACTTACCCATTCTTGGATCCGTGTATTGCTTTAGTTTGCTCAGTATTTATGGTTTGTGCAGTTCCTCTGTAATGTTTAAAGTATTTGTTGGGCGCGCATGTCGCCCGGTGGGGGTATCCTGGTGCCAGTAGACATACCGGTTCCTGGCTGGAGCTTAGTTGAAGAGCAAGATTTTAAGTTTCTTTGGAAACGCATGGGCAGAGCTAGCAGCTCTGATGCGCAGGGAGAGATCATTCCAGGCTTAGAGTGAGTTATAAGCTAGCCTTCCTACTCTGCAGAAGGGGGTGAGGAGGGAATGTGAGCTAACAGGAGGCTGGCAATTGGAGTGTTCTGGTTGGTGTGTGGAAGCAGACTCGATTGTTCAGGTAGGAAGGGCCAAGGGTGTGGTGTAAAGCACTTTGTAAGTGTGAGTAAGAAGTTTAAAGAGCGCGCATTTGTGAAGAGGAAGCCTGTGAATTTTTTTGAGGTGGTTGGTAATGTGAGTGTGTGGGGGGGGGGGAGGGTAGGGCTAGGTTGGAGAGTGTCTGGCTGCTGGATTTTGAATCACTTGGTGACTGCTTGGAAGGTGAGTTGCGATGTCCCCATAGAGAGCATTTCTGCAGTGGAGTTTGCTTATCAGGTCTGTTTGGCTATTCTCCAGGTGTCGGGGGAGCCACTTGAAGATCTTGAGGTATTTAAGGGTGTTGAAGCAGGTGGCTGATACTGTGTTAACTTGGATGCCTTTGAGATTTTTATCCACCACTATACTGAGGTTCCTGGATTGATTGGTGGAGTTGGATGCTTGACCAAGATCTGCTGGCCATCCTGTCCCGATAGGGATATCCTTTCTTTTTTTTATTAAAACGAGTGCAATCCATCAGTACAGAAAATAGATACTAAGCAAACCCATTTTGGTCAATTACAACAATGGAATGTATAGTCTTTCAATACATTGCATCACTTCCCATGCATAGTAAACAGGACCGTCCCTCCGCCCCAGCTCAGCTCACCCTCTCTTCATGACCGATTTGTTCCCATTTCTTGGGACAGCCCCTACTTTCGTATATTACTTTCTCAGCAGGACTGCACCAGTCTAGGTCTTTTTCAGGGATACTCTTTCTTGAGGGCACCACTACTGTTTTGTCACAGTTGAACTTGGGATGGTTGACTTTCATCCATTTGGCGATTTCGGACATGCAGATGGCAAAGATGGTCTGACTGTGGGACATGTTGTCAGAGCGGATGAGTTGAGTGCCATCCATGTACGACATTCTGTTGATACCATTGTATCTGATGTTCTCTAGGAGCAGAGACCTGTTTGTTGAAGAGATTAGGGCGGAGCGAGGATCCATAGGGGACTCCACAAATCAGGTTGGTAGTTGTTGAGGTGGAATGTGCCAGGCTGACCAACTGGGTGCTCCCTATGAGGAAGGAGCAAATCTAAGGGATCCCTTGTCCTCGAATTTCAGAATCGAGGAGGGGTTGGATGAGGATCGCGTATGAGACAGAGTTCAAAGCTGCACCAAGGTTGAGCAGGATGAGTGTGCGATGTTCCATCTGTCCATGATCATGCAAATATCGTCGGTGGCAGTGATCAGGGGTTTTTAGAAAGCCTGATGTTGAGGGGGTGGTTATCAGTTAGGTGGCCCGACAGTGATTTGTTGATGAGTTTTTCAATCATTTTTGCTGAGTAGGGAAGCAGGGAGATAGGTCGGTAGTTAGCCAGTATTTTTTAGTCTGCCAAGCCTTTGTTCAGGAGCAGAAAAATGGTGGCAAACCTCCAGGCTTCCGGGAAGGTAGTAGAGGTGAGGGAGTTGTTGAGATTTGGAGAACAGATCTGGTTTAGTCCTCTAGTGTACCGAAGTGCAGACAGTGGTCCGGAAGGGTTCCAGAGTAGATGGATCGCATTGAGGCTAGTTCTGTCATGGAGATCACTGGCCATCATATCAGGGTGGATTGTCTCAGCAGATTAGAAAACATTTAGGGAGAATGGGTCTGATTGACTTGCAAAAGTTGTTATTGCTGATTTTGTCAAGGAAGAAGTGGGAGAGCTTGTTGCAGATGTCCTGTGAGGGGGTGATAGTGGTAGCTGACAGCAGTGGAGGTGAAGTCTTACGATCACGAAGATTTCTTTGGTGGTGATCCAACTGTTTCTGATTCAGTCAAAGCTAAGTGCATGGTGTCTGTTTGGCGATAGTAGTGTTGGAGGGTTGACTTGAAGACTCTTTTGTCATGTCACCTAGAGAATGTCTCCAGCGTTTCAGCTGCCTGCAGTGGCACTTGTAGCGTCTGAAATCTTCCATATACCAACTCTCTTGTGTCTTGTTCTGGAATTGGCAGTGGTTTTGAGAGGGGCCAGGGAGTTCTTGTTCGTGTATCCCTGTTACCATGCCGGGAGCCCTACTTTGGAACGCGCTTCCACTCGCAACCAAGCTGTGACATAATTAACGCTGCAGCGGACCACTATACACTATTTCTCTACTCATCAATTTTACGAGACCACGCAGAGACATAGAATATCTAAACCGCTTCGGACTGTATACATGGCATTATATATATATACGACATTATATCCTATAAGTTTGCTTATTTGAACAAACTACACCTGCTACATCTTGTACCCACCTGGTGGATCGCATCATATTATTTTCTGGTCTATCAGGACATCTTTATATCATGCCCTGACGAAGTTACGTAATGTAACAAACGCGTTGGCTGTTTGTTTTATTGGGTATAATTACCAAAATAAAGAAGAATACTGTTTGGACTAATAACGTCTTTGTGATTTCAATGAGTGCGCCTTCCACCTTTTCTTGACAAATTTGTTGACCAGACTTGACCAGACTTGTGCCTAAGGACAACAGGCACTAGGAAGTGTGCTGCACCTCAGTTACATTTGGATTACATTATTGTTTTGGTTGTGCTTAACCTTGGTCGGGTTGTCCTGTTCTTCATTTTCAAGTTCTTGGAGTAGGTGATCTATGCATTGAATTGAGTGATGGATTGTAAGAGGTCGTCTTGAAGTTGCAGTGTTTTGGTTTGGAGTTTTGTGATCCAGGCTTCTTCTGAGATTCTGCTCCACTTTCTCTGCATTGTCTTGGAGTGTGTGGAGGAATGTTAATGGGGATGTGCATGTTGAAGCTGACCAGGGAGTGATCCATCCAGGTGAGGGGATGGGTTGGTCTACGGTGCTGCTATCAAACCTCGTGAAGATAGGGTCGAGGAGAGATGTCCTGCACTGTGGATGGGATCGTTCATGCGTTGTGTAAGTCAGAGAGAGTTGGTTTCGTCCAGGAGGATTAAGTCGCAGCTGTTAAGCCCTAAGTGTGAACCTACCTGTGCCTGGTCATCCACCAAGGCCCTGCTTTTGCGGAACCCACTCCTGTTCAGTCGAGGGCCCCAGCCTCGTTGTACTGTGGCCTCTCTCCACTGTCCCGCTCTCGTTTTCACTCATACTGCACCCTCTCTGATTCTCTGTTTTGTGCTAGCACTCGGTCTCATCAGTTTTGCCTGTTTCTCTCATGTCACAACTTCTTTTTTGCACTGCTTGCTTTCTTTTTACCACTGTTACGATTTGCTCACTCTCTTGCTTCTCTCGATCTGTGTGCCACTGTATTGCCCTTTTTCTTACTGTCTTGCGTCCTTTGATCTTTGTGCCACTTCTAGTGCTGCCCCTTTTCTCACGCTCTCTAGTTGCCTAGATGGCAATCAGTGCCTCATCTAAGCTACTTAGATCGTGTTCTCTGGATTCACCCAAGCAAATTTGGTAGCATGTTAAAACATTTGAGAAATTCCTTGCATATTACACTTTTATGGTTGATTAGTGACAAGAATGAATAACCGTTTAATGTATAACTGTTTAATGTTTACCAGTTTTTTCTGTGTTACCTGGTAACTTTTATGTGGTCATTACTTCAATATGGCTGCCATACCATTCTAAATCCAGTTATGATCAAATTGGGAACAAAATCCATGTTAGGGTAATGGTCAGTATAAGAAAGGGTTGACTAAATCATTATACACGCACCGACCAGGCATGTATTCAATATTAATGATTTATAAATTATGTATATCACTAAACTTCATGATCTGTTAGTGCCTTATATTTTTGAGGAATCATCAAATTGCCCATGCCACATTTCTCTGTGCTCCTTCAAATTGAATGTGGCATATTGTGATCTATTGACGGAGGCTTCATGAACCTCCCCCCTCCCCTTTAGCAGGGGTGGTGTACTCTGTACATTGAGGAATGCGTATGTTTCTTGTTTTTATATTAATGTATATTATTTATTTAAAAAATTCAAACATTACAGAGAAGTTCCAGGTAAAAGCATTACATTCATCATGAGCATCCACATTAATGGACCATTAGTACAGATAACCTGTTGATCCTGAGCTGCAGTAGAGTAAATGTCCAAATCATGGGAGGCTCAAGGCAATACTCTACCCATTCCTGTGAGGCCAGGGAGCCATGCCTGTGACTTGAATAGTAGTTCAAGGGAAGTTTGAAGAAACTAGCACACCTCAACAGAGATTAAGTTTGCTTACTTTTGTTTTGTGCATCCGCTGATAATTAAGTAGGTTTCCAGAGCAGTATCTTAATGACCGTGGTTACATCTTTGCAGGTTCCTCTTAAACAAGAAGGGTAGCATTAACAAAGTAATTCTGCAGTGGTTTCCAAATATTTTTGGATCAAAGGAAGGGTGGGCTAGTATGTTTCCTAATGTTCAATGCAATACATTGGGAAACAGCCTTTACGTTGTGGCTCGAACCACGCTGTACCTTAACGCGGTCCGAACCACGAATGTGTCTTTACAACGCATTCCTTTACCACACAAGTCGTTACGAGCTACTTTAGGAGCTGGTGATATTTTAATTTCAATGATGGTTGAGGTGATTTTAAACACGTTACCCCAAAATTTTGCAATTCTGTAACACTCAAATGCAAGGTCTATAAAGTCAGCGTTTGAAGCTAGGCATTGAATGTGTTGAAAATGTAAGATACATGTATGGGATGTGCTGTATTTTGGGTGTAGGAACCTAAAATTAATTAATTTGTCTACTGTTTGGGCATGGTGACTTGGTTGCAGTATATCCATTCTTTGTTGGATAGGGTGCACTAGAGCAGATTCCCACCTTGTTTTAGCTTGGAGACTAATCGCAGGGGTCTCATTCAGGATAGCAGTGTATAGACTGATGACTATGTGTCTATTCAAAGGAAGTGTCATGAGCTGAGCTAGGGTCCTGCATGATTTTGGTTCCAGAGGGAAAGAGGAATTAGTAGCTTTGCATGGTACCCAGAGCCGATAATAGGCAAACATATACATAGCAGTGACTTCTATCCCAGCTGCGATGGTGGCGTATTGTAAAAACCTTCTCTGGGGGTGCGTGTGCGTTTGTGACGTAAGGCCTTTAAAATGTGATGCTTGATTAGATTTTAACGTGAGATAATGGTCTTCAGACATGAGCTGATAAATACTACTGCAAGAGAATAGCATGATCGGGCTGTAAGGTGGGGGAAATGCAAGAGAACATGAAGCAAAACATTTAGGAATGGATTCAGAGAAGGATGTATGGATGAAACGGATGGAATTATGGAAAGAACAATGGAGAGAAAGATTACATGGAAGGAAGGTTGGATGTAAAGTAGGGAGAGGTCAGGATGATGTAGGGAGAGGAGGAAGGATAGATGAGACATGGGTGATGGATGAATGAAGGGGGCTGGTGTAGTTGAAAAGACCAGGATGGATGGGAAAAGGAAGGATGCAGAGATGAATGGATGGATGATAAAATTTACTGAGAATGCAGGTGTTACGGCACAATGTGTCCTTTTTGTTTTCTCCGCTTCCTCAGTGAAGTAACCATATGATTTCTGGGCTCACTGACCTCTCACGCAGTGTCATTTGGCAAATGGTTCAAAGTGGAATGTATTTTTCTTCTACTTCATAGTCCCTAGTTATAGAATTGTACTGAATGCTCCAATTGTGGATGAATTAAAACCCATTACAGATTAAAAAAACTGCACTGTTGTCTGCATTATAAGGCAGCCGACTGCATAGTTAGAAAAATAACAGGTTTTAAAAATGTGATGTTTCTCTTAATTGATGGTGCCATGTTACTCTTTTGGGTCATAGAGTGATTGGCATTGAAAATTACTGCTCAGTCTTATGTTGCTGCAGTATTGTCTATGCTTTTTTTGTTTCCTTAAAATCTAAACTAAGACGGCTTTGAAGTTGCAGCTTTCATTACAAGGAAATTCTTTTGTTTCTTAGGCCTGGAAGAAGAGATGGTTCATTCTTCGCAGTGGGCGTCTAACAGGAGATCCGGATGTACTGGAGTACTACAAAAATGACCACACCAAGAAACCAATACGGATTATTGATCTAAACCTGTGCGAACAAGTGGATGCTGGGCTGACTTTTAACAAAAAGGAGTTTGAAAACAGTTTTATCTTTGACATTAAAACCATTGACAGAATATTTTACCTGGTTGCAGACACTGAAGAAGAGATGAATAAGTGGGTGCGGTGCATTTGTGAAATTTGTGGGTTTAACCCCACTGAAGAAGGTAAGCCCAGTCTGTTATTAGGTAATAGCGACCTTAATCACTTAACTCTATTGTCACTGATAGTTCACAAACAAAGACTAGTGGAATGTACTGTTGTCCAGCCAGTAACACTGGCAACAAAAATGCAAATAGTTCCAAATAGGTAACACAGCTGTAAGTCTTTGTCTAGACAGCATCCTCCTGTAGGGGTACACTTTCGGCACATCTCACATCCAGTTGCCTCAAGGCAGATGCAGCTTGCAAGTTCTTTGCATAGATCCTCAGGCACCAGGTAGCTGTGCTATTATAGAAGTAAGACAGGCTCTTCTCTGGGGAATGCTAACCACCCTTCCTCCTTCCCCACAAGGCAGTTCCTTCTTCTGCAGGACTTCTACAACTCTTCTTGCAAGGATCTCGCTCATGTGGTCTCCAATCAAAAAGAACCCAGCCGTCAAGGATGATTGCTGCCTACACTGGGACATGACCACCCACGTTGAGGTGCTCATCCTTGCATACTGACCACTGTTTCTACTCTGCATTTATCCTAGTTTTGCAGCTTTAGGTATGGATCCCACATGTATATCTCTGGACCTGGTTTCAAGCAGTTCTTGACATTTCGAACATTTTTTTTTTTCTTTTAGTTATTTTATTTTCTAGAACCAAGAAAGCCTGGCACAGGTAATCAATAAATACTTTACAGTAGTAATGCAGTTTGTAAACAGTTTGAATTGTAATTGTATATGCACTTTTTTTTTTTTTCTTATAAACTTTTATTTAGCTTTTCAACAAATCATACATCACCAAGTACATCAAGAATTAATTGATCAGGTATACAGTAGGTCGGTTCCGGACTTCTCCGTACATTGTAATTACAACACTCATGGCTATCCTCGTATCTACGTATACTGTTTGTGCCTCCCTGCTTTACCTACGGGATGTGGTCATTCTCTCATGGCTATGCCTTCCTACCCATTAGTCCTTACGCCTTACTTTCTTTGTTTCAGACCCCATTATTGCGATAGTGCCTCCCCCTCCCTCCCCCCAGCAACAATGTAAAATCTAAACCTTCGTAGTACGCTGCGTCCACTGCCACTCCCTTATGGACTAGTTTCTGGGTCCAACAGGTCCGGTGGGGGTTCACATATCTGTCCTCGATGTTCGTTCCATTTACCCCAGATCTTGGACCATTTCTTGGGGCAACCTCTATGTACATAAACGGCCCTTTCAGCCACCATAGCTGTGTCCATGTCCTTTTCCCATTGTGCACATGAGGGAACCACTCCAGAACCCCACTTTCTAGCGATATTGCGCTTCGCCAATGCTAGACCCAATGTAGCCCACGTTTGTAATCCCCGGTTCATATCAGTCGGCGACCACATATTTAACAAACAACATCTTGGTTCCCTGCGTAGTTCTACCCCGGCTGCCTCGGAGATTTCTGCTAGTATGTGGTCCCAGTATCTCTCTATCTTTGGACAGTCCCACAAGATGTGATAGAATGTGCCAGGGGAGCAACACCCACGCATGCAACTTGGGTCTTGGGCGCGGCCTATTCTATATAGAAGTGTACGAGAATAGTAAACTCTATGCACTACTTTCAATTGCACCAGTTTAAGCCTTGACGGTATGGAGGCCTCCCTGGCCGATGCTAGGGCATGTAGCCAGTCTTCGTCCTCGATGTCTCCCAGTTCTATCTCCCATTTGCTACGAAGTACTACTGTAGGATCCGGGAGATTGTTGATCAGTTTCTGGTAAGTAAGTGATATTGCTTTCTTGTCTATTTGGTCCATAAGGAGTCTGTCTTCTAGGGGGGACGATTCTGCAAGTGTCGTACCTGTCGGGATGGCGCTTTGTAGTGCATGTACGATTTACATATATCTATATTTCTCTGTGTCTGCCATTCCGTATTGCTCTTGAAGGGCGGGGAAAGGGACAACCGCCCCCCTTTTCCACAGGTCCCCTATCTTAGAAATGCCAATAAGGTCCCACTGGCGGAAGCCCTTAGTATTCGCTAGGGTACCGAGACGGCGCGTGTCCCAAAGGGGCGTGGCCAACGTGAGGACTCCGTCCCATCCCAGGGCCCTCTGCGCTGCATGCCATATTTTGACCGTGTGGGCTGTTGGGCCTGTCAGTGTGTGACGTCTTTTGTTGGAATATAGTGCCTTCAGTAGTTGTTCTGGGGGTAGGACAGCTCTGTCCAGGCGGAAGGCTGGGTCCTGTTGCGGGGCATGTAGCCATCGGTTTATTACCATCAACTGCGCTGCCCAATAGTATAGTTTCGTATGTGGTAGGGCGATACCTCCGTCATACCAAGAACGGGACAGTTTGGAGTGTGATATGCGAGGAGGTTTACCGTCCCACAGAAGTGTTGAGACCTCCGCGTCTATTGATTTGAAATATTTCAGTGGGACCGAGGACATTTCGAACATTTTTTATCATAGCCCGAGACTGATGAGGCTACAATCTGTCACTCAATTCAAGCAGGACGTGGGGGGAACCAGGGTCTTTACTGAAAGTAATCTGAGTCCATGGCACAGAAAATAGATGGTGCCTTCCTATTCATCTACCACACATAACTGCCTGCAATAACCTCTGGAAGAATGAAGCAGGAAGGAGGCAGGGACTGTCCCTGCACTTCATAGCAGCACCGGTCTCCCTCCATTCCTCCTTCTTCTCACAAGAGCCTAGTCCACTTCAAAGGATCTCAGAAATATTACTACAATGTACACCCCTGTCTGTTAGGCTCTCTCCTTACTCTATGCTATGTTGTATACCATCTACACATAGGAGATCCAAAATGGACCCCTGTCCCCTTATAATCACGCACAAGACTGACAACGTGCCCAGTGCAAACTCACTATATAATCATTACCCTCTGCATCCTACCAAAGACCCCTTACCATAGCTATCTATTGGCAGCAGGCCTAATATCAAGAGGCAGGAACCTAGTTTGTAGTGGAATTCCAATTTTGATAAAAAAGCTTACAGTTGTGAGATTGCATTAGAGACACTTGCTATATGGCAGAGGCCCTAATACCAGAGTTTAGAAACTGAAAAATTGTGAGTTTCCAGGGGTTAGAATATAGTGTTTTGTTTTGAGTTTTTTTCAACGTAAGGTGCAGTTACACGTGGACCATGGTGTTGTTAAAATCTCAAATGCCACAGAAGGTTTTTATATTTCATTTCAGATTTAGATGTTAGTATGGACGTTCCTTCTATTTTAGCGTGCTAATTTAGCTCAAAATTGAAACTTGACTTTGTGGTCGGAAACCTGTCTTATTGGGATACTGATGAATACATATTTGGAGAATTTTATATGAAACCTCTGGGTGGGTATTAAAGTTCTAGGTAGTGCATTTTTTTCTTTGATGTTTTCAATACTGCCCAACTATGAATTAGGAAGGGCATCATAGTTTTAGAAACCACTCTCGTTACTACCCAGAAGGAACATTACATTTTCAGATTTACTATCCTAGAGTTTGCCTTCCCACATTCTTCAATTCCACTAAAAGAGATCGCATATTTATTACTCATTCCTCAATAGTATTAGATTGCTATATGACTCCCTGTGTAAGTGTTAGTTCTACAGCTACTAAGAGTAACAGTTCCGAGTAACAGTTCCAGCATTCCCTATCAAAACCCAGTTTTTGTTCTAATAAAAAGATAGCTTTACACATCCTGGCATTTGGGCTGGCCACAGTGTAATGCAGATATATTAACATCTAGGTATCCAAAATAAGGAACGCCATTCCCCTCCAGCTCATGGAAGATGCACATATGTTAACTACAAACATGTTTTTAACAAACAATTAGCCTCCTAATTGGTTACAAATTAGTTTTAATGATGCATCCTGTCTACAGACACACAATACCTTTTTTGGAAGGTGAATGTCAGTGCTTCAAGTGGCCAATGAGTGGTATAAGGCAATGTGCTCCAATTGAGTGCCTCTTCTTATATATCCTTGTTTTTGGTTTTGTCAGGCCTCAAAAAGGCAAAACATCACCACTGCCAACACATTCCAGTCACCATAATATAAACTATTGGCAACTCTATTGTAATTGACTTAAGATAGAGCCGCCATCACCCCTTGAGCCTTTGAAATCTTGGGCACCCTAGAGCAATTGGAGCCAACGAACAGGGGAGGCTATCTTCATTGCACCACCTGTCAATTTTGTTGCAGATGAGTCAAAACCTTGAATGTGTAAAAGGCATTGAATTACAGTCACTTGTTCAGGTAAGACGAGAACCACAGTACGTGTCCTCCTGGATGAAGAACTCAAAAACTCCTGAACTTGCTTGACTCTATTGTGTTCCTTTTTTCTGGTTAGGTTTCCTGTTCAATTATTTTTGTGTTAAGCAAAAGTCATTTGTCCAATATGTGAGCAGCAGTGATATTTGTATCTGTCAACGTTTGCAAATTTTAAAGTTGAGGACCTTGTGCATGTGCCATGTCTACCAATGATAGTTCACACACTAATTGCTAATATTTGCAAATGTTAAACTTTTGCAAACATTACAAAACAAATCGAAGCACAACTCTGTGTGTATGAAGCCCATGGATGCCAGGTCCAGCTGCCACTCACACAATATACCCATACAGACTGGAATTTGTTGGATTCTAAAATTAAACCTACTCAGAAATTTCACATACCTCAAACAACGGTTCTTCACAAAGGAGGCGCAGGCTGCGGCTACACCCTTGCAGGCCCACATAATCAATCTGAGTAGCTAGCGAAGTCCCAGAAACCAACATAGTAAAGTTTGTAAACATTAGTCCTAGCAAACACCATAGTTTGCATCGCCAAAGCCCACTTCTAGCTAGCCCAAGTGACAAACTACCGCATATAGCTCACAAGTCCTGTTATGTACAAAAGACAAACTTTAATAGATGTTGAGAAACATAACACATCATAGACATAGTGTGGTCAAAGCCCACAGCCAAGGGAGCCCAGCACCCTACTCCATAGACATCAATAGCTGTGGTGTGTTTCAAAAACACATCTCACTGGAGTTGTACTTTACTCTTTTGTTACTTATATTTCACTTGCCTCTTGCCGGGTCTAATGTAGGTCTTTGATTAAAAAAAAAAGTACTATTTATCCAGTTCTCTCACACTCACACTCTCGCAACTCTCACAATGCTATATGATGTTCTCAAACATGTGATGAGAAAAATAATTAAACCATATGATATTTGACACAACTATTAGAAGTATCGTTTGCAGACCTTCAAATCAAGTTACATTTTCTGGAAAAAATATAGTTAGAGGGAAGTTTAAGTTGATGGACTTTTAATACAGGGTACAACCCAAATCTTCACAACATTGAAAATGTCATAGATGATGTTCTACTATAACCCCCATGCATGACATACACTTTCACTGTCAACCTAGTTCCTCGCCATGATGTAATCATTTCTCATTCAATATCAAAAATTGTGCAGCTTCATGAAAAACGTTCAGTAGTGTGCATTATGGTAGATAAACTTTTGGAAACAATTGACAGTTTGCTGGGATGACACAGAGGAAACCAGCATATGTTTTAAAATGACATAGAAGTGTGCCCTAAGATTTAATGGATGGGGTACAGGTATTCTAGTAAGAATAATTCCTAGATCACCCCCCCCCCCCAAACTAAAGTAAGACGGAAGTTAGCATATTCAATAGTAAATGTAGATCTTAACTCGTACTCCTGGCACCCTTGCTGAAATGTAGAAATGAGATGTGAATGAGAGACAGGGTAGGTTAATTTGTCAGTAGGAATAAGTAGGATTGTTTGACTAATTAGCTGATTCGAAATAGCAATTGTTTCATTATTTTGGAAGGCATTGCTATTTAGTTAGCGGGCAAGACGCTGAAGACATGGTTGTTCAGAATGTTCACATGGCACATGAGATATTATCTATGCTATACCATATTCAGAATATAAGTGTATTATAGTACTATGGGTACTGTATCAAGTTTTTTGTGACAGAAAAGTTTGATTCTATCCTTATGAATCATTATAGATCTAATGCCTGATTTTGATGATTGTGTTTTTCCTACCATTTTATGATGTTCCAGTGTAGGCAATCTCCTCTGGTGGCAAAAGCGTAGATGGATTTTTTCTTTCCAAGACCCTGATTATGAGTGGCAAAATGTCTCACAACGCGATAGCCCCAGGTGGCATTCTGCAATTCAAAATTCAGAATGTCTCCATGACCAGATTTCACATCTGCGAAACTTTCCCCCAATAATTCTGGCCTCTCTGATACTGGACCTCTTTGTGGACACCGTGATTGTGGGCAGCAGCACAGTCTGGTCCCAGCCCGACCTCTACAGGAAAAAGAGGCAAGCAGATATTGCGCTCCCTGGACAGGCTGAAGCCTGTCCTGATACCTTGGTTAAACTGCCCCCCCATCCCTTACTGCCATTTTAAAGCCTGTCTTCATACTACAGAATTTATATGATCTGTAGCAAACACTTTACAGCAGCTTACCATCGCTTTTTCTTTTTCCCTTAACTGATGAGTTCATACCTTCTCCGTCCTAAGACTGGCAATGTCCTTGGGAAAAGACCTTCAGCAGATGCAAGAAATGATTGCATGATGCAGGATATAATGTGCTGTAAAAAGCCAATGTGGCGGCCCTTAGTATTGCTGTACCATTGTTGGCTTAACCTTTATTATCCATCCTGATCTGTTTTCTGAACATTTAAAGGAGAAGCCTTTTTCCCCTTGCTTATCTGAGTAATTCATGTAGGATATTATTCCCAAGTATTATGACCTCAATCCCTGAGAAGAGAAAGACTTGTTCTCATAATGGTGGTGGGGGGGGAGGGGGGGGGGGATGTGGTGGTTGTTAACATCGTGTAAGTGCGCACGTTTTTGTGAACTCCTTAGCCTGATGCCCATACCACATGACCAAATTCCACAATGTAACTGTTCTTTAGTGAGTAGAGTCTGAAATCGTTTTCAGCCTGTTGAGCCACCAGTAGTGCTTATTGTGGCAGCCAATATAGTTTCTTATAGATCCTTTTTTAGGTCTCGCCTCAATGCGCATGCGCATTGAGCAGAGCGAGACTATAGCGACTTAAACAGACTTTACCCAACTGGGCGATTTGGTGCTGTGCCCGTGCGCTTTTAGGTCAATGCGCAAGCGCATTGACCTAAAATGCGCGTGCACATCATCAAATCGCCATCTGTTACCTCAGCCGCACTCCTCCCACACCTTTGAAGTGAAACTAAGGCCCCGGCTGCTTCAAACCCTCATCGCCGCTCTCCCCGCTCCGCCCCCTCCCCTGCCCGCCGTGTCGCATTTCTCCTCCCCCCCCCCCTCCCCACAGCAATGCCCTCCGTCTTGTTTCCTTTCTTGTTAGCATAGGCGGTCATCACGAGATAGACGTGTGTGGTGCCCAAATCACAATCCATTTTCTGACCGAACAGCAGCTGGCAGTAGAACTTCCTTCACTGGGCGAGACTTACACTCTTTGGAGAAGTGACTCATTTATTACCCCTTTGCCTCGACTCACATCTTTCCGTAAATGCATTTGCCATTGCTGTGATTGTAAAGCACACGCCATGTTATCATGTCGGCTCTATGTATTTTATTTCTTACTGAAATCGGGCATTTTTTGTGCTGGTTACCTACTTCCGTCGTTTGTCACTAGTTTTAGTAAGCACTCGTGTTTCCAAGCTCAGGCGGCCCTATACATTTTTTTTTTTTTATCCAATCGTGTTTTCAATCCCAGGACTCCGACAGCCCTGTCATTTCTTTTTATTTCTACGTAATGTGCCGTGCTGCTTATAGTGGCTTCACGAGCGCTCGTGTTTCCAAGCTCCGACGGCCCTGAAAATCTTTTTTTTAAAGTGCCACAGTATGTGTAAACAGAACCGCACTGATCTGCTAGAGGTTTTTTTTGTTGGATCGATTTCATCTCATTTTAGTTTAGTGTACCGTTGTTTTGTGGAATCCTTTTTGTGGGCAATGAACTCTGCCATGCGGGACCTGTGGCATGATTACTGATAGTAATTCCTCTTTGCGCATTCTGAGAGAAAAGGGCAGTTTATACCTCATGAACCCATGCTCTAAAGCTGCTGCAGCTGTAATTTCCTTCAATGTAAAAGTGAGGTTTGACCGCGAGAGGGAAGGGAAATGAACCGCCATTAATGCCAAAAAGCTGCACTCAGTAAATCCATCAAGACGAGTTTCTTCCAATCATTCTGTTATCGAACCGTCACATTATTATCTCAAAATAGTTTACCATTCCAGTCTTAGATTTCTATTTTGGAATCAACTCTTTTCATTAAATGAGAAGTCTATTTGAATGCACCGAGCTGTGAGCTGGACTACTCGTGTGCTGGTTGTGTTTATGCAAATTAAGTGCTTTTTAGCATAGGCGGTCGTCACGAGATAGGCGTGCGTGGTGCCCAAATCACAACCAATTTTCTGACTGAACAGCAGCTGGCAGTAGCACTTCCTTCACTGGGAGAGACTTACACTCTGTGGAGAAGTGACTCATTTATTACCCCCTTGCCTCGACTCAGATCTTTCCGTAAATGCATTTGCCATTGCTGTGATTGTAAAGCACACGCCATGTTATCATGTCGGCTCTATGTATTTTCTTTCTTACTGAAATCGGGCATTTTTTGTGCTGGTTACCTACTTCCGTCGTTTGTCACTAGTTTTAGTAAGCACATCCACCATGACATCCACCGCTACATCCACCACCACATCCACCATCACCTCCACATCCACCATGACACCACCGCCACATCCACCACCACATCCACATCCACCACCACATCCACCACATGCACCACCACCGCATCCACCACCGCATCCACCACCACATCCACCACCACATCCACCACCACATCCACCACCACATCCACCACCACATCCCCACACCCACCGCATCCACCACCACATCCACCGCATCCACCACCGCATCCACCACCGCATCCACCACCGCATCCACCACCGCATCCACCACCGCATCCACCACCACATCCACCACCACATCCACCACCACATCCACCACCACATCCAACACATCCACCACCACTTCCACCACCACCGCATCCACCACCACCACCACCACCACCGCATCCACCACCACGACATCCACCACCGCATCCACCACCACCACCACCCCATCCACCACCACCACCACCTCATCCACCACCGCATCCACCACCACCTCATCCACCACACCCACCACCATCACTTCCACCACCACATCCACCACCACATCTACCACATCCACCACCACCACATCCACCACCTCCACCACATCCACCACCTCCACCACATCCACCATCACCACCACATCCACCATCACCACCACATCCACCATCACCACCACATCCACCATCACCACCACATCCACCATCACCACCACATCCACCATCACCACCACATCCACCATCACCACCACATCCACCATCACCACCACATCCACCATCACCACCACATCCACCATCACCACCACATCCACCATCACCACCACATCCACCATCACCACCACATCCACCACCACCACCACATCCACCACCACCATATCCCCCAGATCCACCACATCTGTGTGTGTGTGTGTGTGTGTGTGTGTGTGTGTGTGTGTGTGTGTGTGTGTCTCTGTGTGTGTGTGTGTAGGTGCAAATGCAATGTTCTTGGATTTTCGTCACAATAAAATACACTGAACATAATCTTCACAAAAGTTATTTACAAACGTTTAAGCTATTGCCATTATAAATTACAATAAATTTTATTTAAGTAATAATTATTTACAAAATTAAAAACCATTGTTATTTGTAATATCAATACATCTAAGTCACGTAAATACAACACACATTGCATTACAAATGCCATAGGTGTCACATTTGCGAAAGTTAAAACTATTGACATTGTAACTGACTAAGCTATTAATTTTGCTATTTTCAAAACTAACACATAGATAAAGTGTCATTTACAATACCAATCGCTCAAACTTTCCTAATGCGAGACCTATTGCAATTCCAATGCTTGTTTAAAAACGTTTTCACAATAAAAATAAAAATGTGCGAATGATTAAAGTTACATTTTATGAGCAAATTAAAAAATCTTTGGAATAAATTAATCTATTTACTTTTGTCATATTACATCTATAAACCCACTCAGATAATGTTATTGTAATAAATCAACTGTATCAATTGTGCTCTATAGGCTTGTTTTCATATTATTAATTTTACTTGTCGATTCTTCTTTTATATACTGGTTTCTTATTTGTTGTGATACTCAAATCTAAATGTTCAATCCCACCACCATGATTTATCAAATTGTACATCAAAAATGGATTGTGCAGCATCAACTATTCTTCCATTTTATATAATCTCTCCTATTCTTTCATTTTATACACACTCCTCAAACATAAGTTTTTATTACTATCCTATCTTATTTGAGTGCTCTGCAATTCTGTTTGTTTTAATTCTTTCAAGAATTTTCTTTTCACTGCCATTTCATTCTCTACACGCGAAGAAAATGATTTTTACTTCAATTATCTTGAACATACGAGTCATTAACTTACACAGGTTTCATGTAAACTATGCCTGATATACATTATTGGTGCTCTCGCTAACCCTTATATACTATTTTACGTAGTTCCTGTGCCTCTTCCAAATGTTGACCGTTCTACAGCATGTGGGAGGGACTGCTAATATCTCTTTTGCACTTTGGGAACAGTTAAAATTGAGTCAATACATTTATTGCTAGATATTTAAAACCAAGTCTCTATATAAAATCCGCATTACAACTTAAACAAGCATTTACAATGCAATGGTTTCGCCTTTGGAAAAGTTAGAGCTATTGGCATTGTAAATGACAAAATTTGTATTTATGTGTTGGTTTTAAAAACAGATAAATAAATGGCATTGTCATTTACATTGCCATTAGCTAAATCTCTGTAACATAGGCATTCAAAAATGGTGTTTATCACGTTTTCCAAGTGCTGGAAGAAGGTAGTAGGACATGATTGTTTTCTGTATGTAACGAATGCAGGAGATATTAGAGAAACAATTGTTTGACAAACAGTGTGGTGATAAAACATACTTTTGAGATTTAAAATAGTCCCTCGTACATTGCAGAGTCATCTATGGGAGGCGGAATGAACTCCACGAGCCCTTGAAATCACCGTGATCTTTTCTGAAGTGGGGTTTGACGGGGAGTTTTACCTCCACTTTTTGAATTCCCTTATTCACAGGAATTGTCCAACTTATAAAGCCAATACAAAGGAAGCGTCAAGTTTCGGGTATTTTTTTTGGTGTCTTGTTTTCAAAAGCAAATAATATACCCTGGAAGTAAATGCAACACCCAAAGGAAGCAGCTGATACATCATTAAAATAACAGCAATGCTGAAGTGGTGCCGACCCTGACGTCATGGAACAAACACAGAAAAACTCCAGCATGTATTACTGTAACCTTGAACTTTCACTTTAACATGACGTAAAAAGTTTGGAGCTCTGAGTAGTCGACGTGCACTGCACAAAAAGACACATTGGAAAGCAGACTCATTTCCAATCTCAGCAGAGAGGCCAGTGACTGAATGGGCACAGGGCGTGGCAAACCGATCCCCTATTCCTCTACAGCAGGTCCTTCAAGAGCCGGGATGAGGCATGTGACTCACCAAGGGCCATGCAGCCCCTAAACATGAGACTACACACATAAAGGGACCGCACATCTATCAGACGATATAGCATAAATAATGCAGGTAGCCATCCTCCGAGGAGAATGGCCTCTCTGGCACAATTGACACATTTCGCTGTCGGAGGCGAGAGCAGGAGTCTGACGCTGGAAGCCAAGGAGCTGTTAAATATTTGATATTAACTGCACAATGCACGGTTCGAGGGCCAGCGAAGGGAGAGGGGAGGGCATTTACTCGCCAGCTCGCGCGAAAGAGCAATTTTACCAAATCCAGGCGAAAGGAGGGCGACGGCGCCTTAGACTAGCCACTGGTGCATTTTAGCTCTTGGGCTGGTACGAGGAAGGTTAAACAGCGCCAATCTTGGCCATACAACCCCCAACATATGGATGCAGCGCTAGACGAGCCGTATGACGTACAGCGCATGCATAACACCCTGAAGTACATCGCTTGAGGTATAGGAACGCAGGCTAAATTAAAATATGCCTATCGGGCAGCAACACTAAACCAGAGAAGAAGCAAGACAAGATAAGAACAAGCAGCTCCTGAAAGACACGGACAGCGGGAGGGGGGCAGGATACGACCACACGGGACCAGGAGACACGCAAACACGTAAAACAAACAGGGAGACGACATGAGACGGGGTAGAGGTACAAAGTGACAAGAAAATAAACAAAATGCTGCTTACCTGATCGCAAATACAAAGTACTTCCTGGCAACTTCAATCGCGCAGCCCACTCCTGCAAAGGACACTTCGAAAAAGACCAAAACATGCCGAGACCAAAAAAAAAAATAACATCCGCCCACCGCCGCAATGACGCACGAAAATGGGCGGGATGAGTACAAATCGTGGGAACGCCCACGAATCTGCTCGGGGAATGAGTGACGCTTCTCTGTTCCAATGGCTAGCCTCCATTTATGGAGCTAGCCAATGGGACAGAGAGGCGGAACGAAGCCCCATACTTGTTTACAAAAGTTTTCGCCTGCGCGATACTGCTTGCGCAGTAAACGCCAGGCGAAACCTAAAAATCATTCACACAAGTTAAAACAAAATATTTTCTCTGAAGTTCATTCATAGCAGCTAAAACAGAAGCAAATGGCCTGTTTCTAATTTGAAGTCCAAAACGGCAAAGGGCTTTGGCTAGAAACGTCGTGCATAGGATTAAAAAGTGGGCCAGGGTTTTTGTGTCTATAGAATCAAAAATGACAGGAATAATTGTATCTCTTGATTTCCACAACCATCAATCGTCTACCAAATCAAACACCCTGAAACGGTGTTGGAAATAATGTTTTTTCAGATATTCATGATTTGACAAATTGATGGAAAGCCTGAGATTGCAGTAGCTTTGAAGAAACAAACTATTGTGGGACCATCAATACAAGAGATGTTAGTCCTTTGGTGGCTAAAATGTAAGCTGTAATAGCGAATAATTTACTACTGTGTACCAGACGTGTGTTTATGTTGATCAGTGTATCTGGTACCTGCAGGAGTTTGCCTTTGAGGGACTTTTGGATAGCGTGATTTAATTTATTTTATTTTTTTAATTATTTATTGCATATTTCACAATTATACACAGCCAGTTGCCTACAACCCTCCGGCCGGCAGCATGTCTTCTTGAATATTTAAACACAGCTAAGAAACCAACAACCCATGGGTCAGGCAGCGATCAATGACCAAGAATTAAAAGATATCTTATATGCAAAAAGAAACTCAAAATATAACAAAAGCTCCATTAACAAAACCCAGTCAGCGTACGTCCGTACTGTGATGTCCAGTTGTACGTAAAGCATTGAAATGTTGATTGTGAATGAATATACGGTGGGTACATTGTCAATCCAGTATTTAGATACTAGACACGCATATCTCGTCTCCTAGTAATACTGAGTGGGAGGGAGGGACTTCAAAACACAGTCTCAATACTACCCCTGAGAGGGCACCATCAGATGTGCATTGAATGGATTAGGCTAAACAGTGTCCGCTTGCGTATTGTCTTCAGGGTCTGTGGGGTTTGTGTCTTCAGCGTCCAAGTTTTTGGCAAGTATATAAGTCGTGTAAAGTCCCCAGAACTTCTTAGGTCGACTCCTGGGAGACAGCAGTTCACTGAAATTATCAGTTTGCGTGCTGCAATATAGCATGTTGTGCGACCTCTGTGTGATTGTGGTTAACTGGCCTTTCGACCAGCACATTGCAACCCGCCGCTTTGCCATAAGAAGACCCATATCCACTAGCCTACACACTAATCTGGGCAATTGTTTGGTATACCCCAGAAGGGCCAGGATGGAGTCCGGGACCAACTCTGTATCTACTATTTTCCCCAACTCGATTCCCAATATGCGTACACCCCCGGATACTTCCACGCCAAATGGATAAAATCCACAGGTTGTGCTCTGCATCTAACTCAAGCCAGTCTCTCTAGTAACCCATACCTGTGCAATCTTTCTGGCGTGTAGTACACTCTATTAACATACTTGAAGTGAATCAGCCTGTGTCTACCGCGTAAGGAGACACGCTGAGTGCTAGTGCAACAATAAGTCCAAATGGCGTCATCTATATTCTGCTGCAAGTCTCGTTGCCAGGCAAGTCTGGCTTTAGTATACTGGTTCGCCCTGTGGGACATACCTAATTTATATATATCAGTGACCATGGTACGCGGCGACTTAACTCTGATTATGTAGGTCAGTTCTGGCACTACAGGGGGTTCTTGTAGCTCGACTCCTAGGATACCACACAATGCTCTCCTCACTCGATGAAATTGAAACCGTTGTAGCATGTTGCTAGATATCATCGTGTTCGCCACCTCTTCCCAGGATTTAACTGCACTATCTTGAAATGGTCAATATGTTCAACGATTGTAACGCCTGTATAACCCCTTTATCCCTGCACGGAGCCAACCATAGGGTTCAATCTATGGGCATGTCTAAGGAATAGACCAGTGCCCCCGCCTGTATTTGTAGTATGTTATGCCATGCATGCTGAGTTGAACTAAGTGAGTCTAGTATACCCGTCCTGCGAACTGTAGGCTCAAATATCATGGCCGGCAGGGGGAGGGGACCTGCGAAGAGAGTTTCCATACGAAGAAACTGAATATCAGGCGCACCATGCATCTAATAATAAGCTTGGGCGCCTTGCGCCGCTCTATAATACATATTTAAATCTGGCGCGCACAACCCCCCCAAGTAGTATGGCAAGGTAAGTATCCGCCAGTTCACCCTAGCTTGTTTACCCGCCCATGCCAATTTCATCAATAATAACTCTCTGAAAAAAAGAAAGGGGAAAAACAATAGGTATGTTAATGAAAAGGAACAGAAATCACGGCAGAACCACCATCTTCATGATAGAGATTCTACCAAGTAGAGACAATGGCAATCTAATCCAGGTTTCTACGTCATCCTCCAGCCTACTGACCGCGGTACTGTAGTTTTCTCTGAACACAATCTGAGTCTGTGTGTAGACGGATGCCGAGATATCGTATCGCGTCAGTCGTCCATTGTAGCGGGTAGTCCGGTTCGAAAGGTAGCATGGCTGGGGTGATCGGAAATATTTTGGACTTAGACCAGTTAACACGTAGACCTTACAGCGCCCCAAAGTGCACCACCTCCCTAAGTACGGAGGAGAGATTGCTTTCCGGCTCACTGACGCATAATGTCATCGGCGTATGTGGACACTATGATCCTATAATTTGGAAAGCAGACGCCTCTATGGCTATGATACTCACGTAATGCACACGGCAGCAGTTCAGCCACCAAGGCATATAAGATAGGGGACAGCGGGCAACCCTGCCTCGTGCCTCTGGATACCGTGAAAGAATCCATCACTAAGTCACCTATTTTGATTCGCGCTGAGGGAGAATTATAAAGTATCCCAATCAGTTGGAGAAAGACTGTGCCCTATCCCATCCTAGTTAGAACCTGTTGCATGAAGGGCCATTCAACAGTCGAAGGCCTTCTCCATATCAAGGAAGACCGCGACAGCCTTCGAGTCTGGGTTGGTATGTTGGATAGTGCCAAACACCATGCGAAGATTATATGTGAGGTTCCTGTCCCGAATAAACCCTGCCTGTTCCGGAGCCACCAATACTGACGCCAACGGTGCTAGCTGGTTAGCGAGTATCTTTGCGAACAACTTGTTGTCAAAATTAAGCAGGGAGAGCATACGAAAGGACCCGCATACGTCTAATGGTTTGCCAGGTTTTGGAATGGCTACGATTATCGCCTCTCTCATCGTTGGTGGCAGCGTGATTTAATTTAAAACATTATCTAAAGATGACAGCGCTTTGGGCTAGAACCTTTTTCCTGTCATGTAAATTCTAGGCGGATTTGCTTACCGTGGCAGTAGGAAGAGTGATCTGTTGAGGTTGCACTTAGTTTTGCTTAGCCAAGTGTTAAATTGCCCCCAAAATGCCCCCAGAACATAAATATTGGTAGTAATGTCTCATCACGTATAAGAATGATGTTCAGTATCAACTTGCAAGGTTTATGGATAGTGTCTGAAATGTGTACTTTAGGGGAGAAACCTTGCTTTCCAAGGATCTGAGGAGCGCATTATCCTTTGACTTGAAGCACACAACAAGATATCTATAGATTACGGTCTTTTATAGATTTTAAACATGCAGTTTTCATATCATACATGTTTGAAGTTTGACTTGCCCTGGTTGGTTTCTAACTTATTGACATCAATGCTCACTGTAAAGCAAAAATGTCTTTGGAAATAATTTGGATCAACTTTCAGAATAGATTTGTATTTAAAATCAGTTTTCTATACTTAAACATTAGGAATATTCTTTCCTAGTGGTAATTATGGATTGCTTCACCAACTTACTGTCAAGCTTTCTTTGTAAATTCAGAACTCTTCACCTATTGAAGCATTTCCTTCTAATAGGATTTCATGATATAGATTCCCCTTACACATAAAGTAACAGTCATTAGTAGTTTAATGATATGAGCCATGCTCTAATATCTCTTGGTCCAGTTTGGAAGTGTATTATTAGGGGTATCCCTTGAATACGCCAGCAAGATGTAACACTCCGTCAAAGGGACCTCAGACCTACGAGGGCTATTCCAAGGGTTGATGAGGACAAACTTGCCGTAAGCTGTGCAAGACCTGTGCCTTTTAAATTTGTCATCACCTGTTTTGTATATTCAATGTAAAATGAAAAGATGTTTATTAACCCATGAAAAAAAGTTTAAATAAATCATGGAAGTCTGAAAGTGTAATATTCATTTCCTTATCAGCTAATCTATGCGCTGCATTGTTCCTCTACCCTCCAAATATATTCTCTTTTCCATCTGCTACTTTAGTAGGCTAATTTTGCGACACATGTACTCTTGTACATTCCACATCTTGCCATATCCTCTTTAATGCAGCAGACATGATATGTGAAAACTTGTATTTATAAAATTCTTTTAGCCCTTCGCCAATGGTTTTTCACTGTTTACCTGTCTTATGAACGATAGGCTGTGTCTTCGATTCCCATTTGAAATAGCTGGATCCAAATCACATGGTCAATTATTTTGGTATCTTACAAGGTAATCAGTTTATACAGTGGTTTCGAAAGGATGCTCATTTTGTAACCATTCTTCGACTTTTAAACACGGTTGTTTTGACACATAAAAAAGTTATGCAAATGCCAAGCTGTTCTCTCATATCATTCTCATAATTAGCCAATAGTGATAGGGGAACTATGGTAACAAGTGTAATGTAATAACTTATTTCTCATGATTCATTATTTGGGCGTAATGTAGAAAATACCTGTATGTATTTGATAAATACTTGCAGGATGTTATTAAATTATACGGTTATCATTAAATTGTTACACAGTGTTGAAAGGGGCTAATGGAAAGAGTTTGAATCAAGTTTGTTGTTAGTGCAGTTTTCTGGAAATGGGTCGATGCAAAGCAACACAATCTGATTATTTTTATGGTAAATATCGAATGCCAAAATATTCACAATTAATCTGGCAAAACCAAACCCAGAACATTTTGGTATATTCAAATCACCCTTGTGTAAGTGTTCAAACAACGACTTTGGACTTGTGGTCTATGAAGGATAAAATAAGTGTCATAGAAACCAGCAGACATGGGAATCAGTTGGACTGTATGGTACCCAAGGTCGACAGACACCTATAACCGTTTACAATCTTTTGCAGAAATTAAGATACTGAAAACATAAACAAACCTATTGTTGACGTTTTCGTTTTCTGCCTTAAATTTAGTTTTGCTGGGGCATTGTTGACTGCATTTTCGTTTTCACCCGTTGACTGCACTGAACGTTCCGCGCCAGTGAGGAACGTTCTAAGAAACGGGTGGGGCCGCGTCGGCCAACGGACGTGCGCAGCACTACTGAGGTAGTGCTCGCGATGGCCGTTGGCCGACAGCAGCAGCCAATGGGTTAAATAAGGATGAGTGTTGACAACGTTCGGAAGAAGTAATTTTGCATCAATTCTTGAAGTAGCAAGTGTCGCTTTCTTGATCAAAAGCAAAACCTTGGCAGTGCTAATTTAGTACAGACATGAATAGCTTAGACATTCAATGTGGTGGGAGGAGGGAGGACAGTAAAGGGATTTTCCCATTGTTGTAAAGAAATGTTATTTTACAATGATACACTCTCCATGAATACTTGACTGCATGAGTCATTCAGTCCATTTATTCCTTGTATCTCGTCCAATAAAAAGAAAGACCTTGACATCCTTTCTATTGAAATAAAATAACTTTGAACAGAAATGCCATTAATCACAGCGACATAAAAAGGTTTTGGAAAAGTCTGGTGTCTTTCTAAGTAAAAATTTCTGGTTCTATAATGCACAATATTTAGGTATTGTAAATAGTTTTCCATCTACAAATTCTTAAAAATGGACTTGGGTTGCCTCAAGAACATGTTATGACATTTACGGTATATCGTGGCAGTGCTCTAAAAGTTAAGGGCTTTTAATGGACTGCCAGCATGTCTCACATGTTCCATGGAGATGCTTGCGTGCTATGAATACTCGCCTTCCATTGCTTTTCATGTAATAAGAGGCTACTTGGGTGCAAACACTGGTCAAATGAGGTGTGAAATGTGGCACCAATTGCCATCTCACCTGTCACCCTATGATCAGTTGTTTGTCCTCCAGCTAGGACTGAACTTGACCGTTTGTTACTGGGATGAAGGGGCCTTTTGGAAGGGCCTGTGGTATGCTTCCAAGGTTAAGATGCATAGTTGTTGCCTGCTGCTAAATCTCCAACGACAAAATAGGGGCCATTGTCAAATGTGCCATTACAGACACTTCGAGTAGTGATCTGTAGCCCTTACACCAAGCAAGACACTGTGGCTGCATAATGCCAATGGAACAAAACAAGGCGGGGTTGAGACGGCGTGACAAAGTGCAGTTCACACTTCTTGCCACTGTCTGATGACTGGAGGAAGAGCTGGACTAATAACTGACATGCCAATGTTGAACTGCCGCTCAGTCACTTGGTTTTGCTGCAGTTCCGGTCTCTCAGCATTCAAAGAGTGATTATCTCAAGGTATGGCTAGGAATCCGATGGATTATTTTTATTAGCTTCCCAAGTTGCCTACTTAGACATTCTGGTGCTTCAGCAGAATTGTCAGGTTTGTGAAGGAAAGGGATCTACGTTCAGATTTTGTTGTTGTTGTTTTAAGCTTTTATTTGTTTTTAGCTTAACATTGCTTTTTTTAAAAAAAAAATCTGGAAATACCAGTTGAATTTTATCACATTATCTAGACTGGTGTGTGCAGGGTAATATCTCTGAGGTGCAATGTCCAGTCTGTTCACCTTTACCATGAAGTGAGGTGTCTTAGCACTGAGGAAACTAGAAAATGTAGACATGGAGCATGTAACAAAGCTATTTGATGCATTCAGGGAGGTGATACAGAATTTTTCTTCATAATGCCATCTCGGTCCTTTAACCTCTTCCTTAGAATTTCACAGTTCTCGCCCAACAGCACAACCTAATTTTGCTTAGCAGCGGAAGATGGCACCACAGTGTATTACGGCAAGTCGTCTGGTGCTCATATATCTCCGTCCTGTACCATCAACCAGCCATTGTTCTTTTAGACCGCAGCAACCTCTTGTGAATCCTACTTGGTGTTTCTGGACGTCTGGGACCATACACTCCCAACACAATGTGTCTGTTTCTGTGACACTTTTCTTTCCTGTGACTCATCACATTCTTTAGTGTGTTTATATTGTTAGTATCTTGGTCTCTCATCTAAAGTTAGTAAGTAGAAGGCATCCCAGGTTTTCTGTGACCCCGTGGAGACATCACATCCTTCATGGTCTGACAGAGGCTTTGTCAATCTAGGCAGAAGCATAGTACTTGGTCTGCGCCAACTAGGCCAAGCCCATTCAAAGTGGGAATGTTATTTGGATTATCCCTCTCTGATGTGCTAGGCAGTATTGCTTGCTCTCAGACCATGAATGTGTTTTATATACATTCCTCCTTCAAGAATAGTGTCCCACAAGTAAAGTACCCAGACTTCTTGATGCTGAAGAGCGCATGCCTGGTTCCTGTGTTTATCTTCAAATGCTCCGCCCTACAACAGAATTGCAAAGTGGTTTAGAGTACTTTTATTGAAATGATCTCTGTATGTGTACCATTGTTAACTAAACTCTGGTTGTGTGTCCTGTGTAAGGTGCACTCTAAACGCAGAAACTGCTTCTTAATTTATGCCTCATGTCCCCAAGAGGCACATAACTCTCTTAGTTTAGGGACATGTGAACATGTGAGACATGATTGTGATTTGATGTACTGAAACAAACTCAAGGATACATTTTGCTAATTTCTTCTGCATGATTGTAGATCCTTTAAGTTTGGTCAGACCTTACAGCGTATCTCAGAATTGGGGAAACGAAAGCAGCACTGAATGAATTGTAATAGACTGTGTTGTAAAATGTGAGACGGACACATCATAACAGTGTACAAGTGTCAAAATGTCCTGATTAGCTCTGATTGCTTTTGTGTGTGAATTTGTTACTTTTTTAGTGTTTTGCCGCATGACCTGGATTGGTCCATGTTGGTCTTCAAGCAAGTGAAGGTGTGAGTCAGCTTCAGTGAAAGAACAGTCAGGCTATGGATACACACCCATTTCCCTGGAACTTACTTGGAAACATCGCCTATTGGGCACATAACAAACCTGTCCGACAATGTTAGGCATTTGATTCATTGTTGTGATTCCTGGCAAACTTTGCACCAAGCTCCCACACACAAGAAATCCTTACTATTATTTTCAAGGCTTTATTTTAAGTCAATTTTAGAGATTAATTAAAACAAATGTAACAAAATATTCACAGAAGTCAATATTATTGTAGAGAGTGCAAAAGTGCAGAATGTAAAAAATTATGAAAATGGACAACATATTACGCAGTACATCATAAAGGATTTCTTACATGCCTAATCTTACTTAGCATGAAAGGTTTGCTATTATGAGAGTTCAGTATTTTAGTATAATTATCACACATGAATACCTGAACTTCATCCATTTTCCAGTTCAAGACCTGTCTCTGAGACTAGGCCGAATTGCTATGAGACTATGGCCTTGACGCAGTTACAAAAGGAACTGGGGCACTCTGTTGTTTGTCTTGAAACGAATCAAAGTCTTCCTCTCTGTCCCTGAGAGGGCTGTGAATAATTATTTTATATCACCCAAACCCTTTATTTTGAGACACTCTTGTGACCCATGATGTCGGGTATGAGAAATAACTTGACATATTATGCATTTCCCTAAGCACCTACTGTTTAAACAATAGATGAATAAATGAACTTTAAGTATGCTATCACAATGTGCAGTAAAATAAATACTCGTTGTTACATGATTAGGCACTTAAATGCATCAGTCATTGCATCATCGCCGCCACCGATGACATCGGGGCCCTGCTGGACACCGGAGAAACCACGGCCCTCATCCTCCTGGACCTGTCATCCGCCTTCGACACGGTCTGCCACCGCACACTACAAACACGCCTCCACGACGCCGGGACCCAAACGAAAAACAACAAGTGATGGACTGAATGTGGATCAATGTCACACACTCCCCCAGTCAAAAGATCTGGGCCCAAATCCATCGTTTTTTTGCACTCCACACCACCCTGGGTCAGATAATGGCTTTATGCAAATCAGCTCTGACCCTGTTGCCCCATGGGAACAGTCCAGTCCGAACTACAACAGCCATATCTTTCCCAGACCGGAATCAAGCATCCGAGGACCGGACCGGTTTCGAGGTAACACCTCTCTTCAGCCCGGCTAGCTTGACTCCAAGTGGTGTGGAGTGCCTGGGACCCACGTCTGGGCATCCCCAGCGCACTTAGGGCGGCAATTGCAAAAAACAACAAGTGATGGACTGAATGTGGATCAATGTCACACACTCCCCCAGTCAAAAGATCTGGGCCCAAATCCATCGTTTTTTTGCACTCCACACCACCCTGGGTCAGATAATGGCTTTATGCAAATCAGCTCTGACCCTGTTGCCCCATGGGAACAGTCCAGTCCGAACTACAACAGCCATATCTTTCCCAGACCGGAATCAAGCATCCGAGGACCGGACCGGTTTCGAGGTAACACCTCTCTTCAGCCCGGCTAGCTTGACTCCAAGTGGTGTGGAGTGCCTGGGACCCACGTCTGGGCATCCCCAGCGCACTTAGGGCGGCAATTGCAAAAAACAACAAGTGATGGACTGAATGTGGATCAATGTCACACACTCCCCCAGTCAAAAGATCTGGGCCCAAATCCATCGTTTTTTTGCACTCCACACCACCCTGGGTCAGATAATGGCTTTATGCAAATCAGCTCTGACCCTGTTGCCCCATGGGAACAGTCCAGTCCGAACTACAACAGCCATATCTTTCCCAGACCGGAATCAAGCATCCGAGGACCGGACCGGTTTCGAGGTAACACCTCTCTTCAGCCCGGCTAGCTTGACTCCAAGTGGTGTGGAGTGCCTGGGACCCACGTCTGGGCATCCCCAGCGCACTTAGGGCGGCAATTGCAAAAAACAACAAGTGATGGACTGAATGTGGATCAATGTCACACACTCCCCCAGTCAAAAGATCTGGGCCCAAATCCATCGTTTTTTTGCACTCCACACCACCCTGGGTCAGATAATGGCTTTATGCAAATCAGCTCTGACCCTGTTGCCCCATGGGAACAGTCCAGTCCGAACTACAACAGCCATATCTTTCCCAGACCGGAATCAAGCATCCGAGGACCGGACCGGTTTCGAGGTAACACCTCTCTTCAGCCCGGCTAGCTTGACTCCAAGTGGTGTGGAGTGCCTGGGACCCACGTCTGGGCATCCCCAGCGCACTTAGGGCGGCAATTGCAAAAAACAACAAGTGATGGACTGAATGTGGATCAATGTCACACACTCCCCCAGTCAAAAGATCTGGGCCCAAATCCATCGTTTTTTTGCACTCCACACCACCCTGGGTCAGATAATGGCTTTATGCAAATCAGCTCTGACCCTGTTGCCCCATGGGAACAGTCCAGTCCGAACTACAACAGCCATATCTTTCCCAGACCGGAATCAAGCATCCACACCACTTGGAGTCAAGCTAGCCGGGCTGAAGAGAGGTGTTACCTCGAAACCGGTCCGGTCCTCGGATGCTTGATTCTGTTCTGGGAAGGACATGGCTTTTGTAGTTCGGACTGGACTGTTCCCATGGGGCAACAGGGTCAGAGCTGATTTGCATAAAGCCATTGTCTAACCCAGGGTGGTGTGGAGTGCAAAAAAACGATGGATTTGGGCCCAGATCTTTTGACTGGGGGAGTGTGTGACATTGATCCACATTCAGTCCATCACTTGTTGTTTTTGCAAGGGACCCAAACGAAGGCCCTGGACTGGACCACCTCCTTCCTCTCCGGCAGAACACAGAGTGTCCTCCTTCCCCCCTTCTGCTCCAAAGCCACCGAGATCATCAGCGGTGTACCCCAGGACTCATCCCTCAGCACAATGCTGTTCAATATCAACATGGCACTGCTCGCCCACGTCGCCTGACTGCACGACCTCAACATTATCTCTTATGACGATGACACCCAGCTGATCTTCTCCCTCACCAAGGACCCCCACACTGCCAAAACCAATCTCCACGAAGGAATGAAGGCCATCGCCGAATGGATGAGGAACAGCCGACTGATGCTGATCTCTGACAAGATGGAGGTCCTCTTCCTTTGAACTATCCGTTCGGCCTGGGATGACCCCCTATGACCGACCGCACTAGGATCAGCACCAACGCCCACTGACCACTGAAGCACGCAACCTATGGGTCATCCTCGACTCCACCGTCTCCATGACTAAGCCGGTCAACGCTGTCTCTTCCTCCTACTTCAACACCCTCTGCATGCTCTGCAAGATCTACAAATGGATCCCCATTGAAACGAGAAGAAGGTCACCCTGGCCCTTGTCAGCAGCAGGCTGGACTACGGAAACGCCCTCTACGCAGGAGCCTCGGCCAATCTCCTGAAGGGGCTTCAACGCATCCAGAACTTCTCTGCACGCCTGATGAGGTAACGGGTTTTTAGGAACCCGTTTGGTGCCAGGGGATAACACCCGAAGACCTCTGAGTTCTCCCTTGTTCCGGACCACAGAAACACTGAGTCTTCTAGTCGAGTCAGAGATCAAGTTTTATTGGCAGCTACCAAGTAACAGGTGTCCTAGAAGCACGACAAACACGGGTCATGTGTTCTCAGGAGACTGTTCGATTTTACAGAACCAGCCTTCTCCTTATATACAAAAATAATAGCTGCAAGCAACAATTCTTGAGTTTATGATATGGCTATACACATATTTCTACAATAATACAAAAGAGCGAAGTCATGTAGGCAAGCCCGTATTTTAGATGTCCAATTCGTGATAGATTACCCAGCCAAGCCCGGAACTTCCATCAGATATCGGTGAAGCCCCAATAAAGGAAGGCACCTCCTAGTCCTAAAACTGGCCATAAACAGAGAACGCGGACAGGCGTGTGTGTAGAAAACATGATCTGGATGTAGTGAATGGTTTGGGGCATGTTGTGCATTGATGCTATCGCATTAGGCCACTGGGCGAGGAGCTGCCTAAACAGGTTTGGCTGGAGGCAAGGGAGTCAGTTGGGACAAGTCAGGGGGGAGTCAGGGAAGGTGGACGTGTCCTTTTAGATCAAGCTCGACCTTTAATTGACTTATCATGAGGGCAAGACACAAGATGGATACCGTTTACAAAATGGAGTCTGAGGGGTCGGGACGGAAACTACGATTCAGGGGTGTTAGCATGTCTCGATCATGACGCAAATGCATAGGAATGATGTCCTAATCATTATCGGTTCGTCGACACCAAATTCGTCATGGTACGTTGATGTTTCGGGACACGGGTATCGGACCTCGATACCGGGACAACGGTAGGGTCCAGAATTTCAGAACCACAGACCCTCCTTTTGCCCTCATATAAGGCAATAATTCATGTTAATCCGAGTCTAAGCCTGTATGAAGGAATTCGTGGAGATGCTGCTGTGGCATCATTCTGTTGCTCAGTTCGTCCCTTGACACAGGCTTCCGTACACATGAGGTAGCACAGAGGCCACATAATGCAGGAGCGCACTGTACACACAGGCAGAACATAAACAGAAGTGCTAAGATCATCCCAATGAAGATCAGTGTTTTCCATCCCCAGGTAGCGATCAGTTCCCAGAACCACCCTAGTAAGGACCAGTCCCCTTTTTCTACGTGAAGGGAACCAGATATCTCGTGTAACTTAGAGATGGCCTGGTACACTGTTGGTGCGTTATCAGGGATGAAAATGCAACAACTGGATTGGATCACTCTACACACACCACTACGATCGGCGAGTATGATATCTAGGGCAACTCGGTTCTGAAGGGTCATAAGTCGATCCGACTGAAGTTCGGTCGTCAAATTGCCAAGGGCTCCGGCCGTTGTAATCACGGCGGATTCAACTATCCTTGATAACTGGCGAATATTCCTGCTGTTCACCATAGGCCCCCAAAATGGCAGAAAACCCTTTGCGAAGTCAGCGAATTCCTGACCCGCGGTGTCGTCTTTACTCACGACACCTCTAGCTGTCCTTGTCCAATGGTAATCTGCTCTGGCCGTGTAGGTGGGAGGCAGCAGAAATGAGATAAAGCATGTACCTGAGAAGTCAGGGGGCAACCAGGTGTAGGCTTGGTCATGGCAGACGAAATACGTGCCTTTGGCTGCTAATAGTATAGGGGAAGTTCGGGAAGCGAACACATATGTTTCCGTGCATATACTCTTTCCTAATTGTGCTTTGGGATCCCTGCCGATACCCTGTAAACATAAGTGACCTCGGTTGGGTACTATCCAAACTGGGCGGGATTTCTTTGCTGTCTGGCTCTTACTCGGGTAAACCCCATATTTAGTTACGTTCCAACGAGTGTACGGAGTGAGTTCATCTTTGGGAATCGTTAGATATGTGTCGAACTCTCTACTCATATTTCTTATCCCTGCTACTAGTGCCTTGTTACTGGAATCACTCTCAGTAGAACGGGTCGGGTATGGTTCTAGGGCGAATAGGAACATGGTCTGGAAAGCCCACAGAGAACCATAATAACTGAAAGGCAGGATGAAGTATGGGATACCCTTATCAGTCGTGTGCGGCATGAGTCCGCATACCCAACAGTTCGATGTGTTCATTATGGACTGGTGTTGGTGTAGAAGTTGAATGAATGAGTTATTTACAAATTCGAGTCTTCTGGCAGACTCGTGTTCAGGTAGAGGGTGAAAGGAGTGTGTGGAGAGAGTGAGAGGAGGAGTTGGCCGAGTGTCATTTGAGAACAAGGAAACTTGAAAGACGAATAGAGTATAACCAGTCAAGAACATTGCTATGCTACACAACATAAAAATACATATTATCAAAAAACTTCTTTTGGCCAGTATCGGGCATAATTGTCTTTCAAAGTCCGTGAGTCTGGCAGGTCTCTTTACCCTAGGAAACTCCATCCTCTACTTGCTGCCCGCGGTGGTAGGTTGGTTCTGCCAGGGAGTGCGCTCTGTTCAGTCCGGGGTAACTCCCTTGGACCAACCAGAACCGTTGACCTAAACGTCCCCAGTTGCACTCCCCAGACTTCAACCGCGACCCTAGCAGCAGAACCGGATGGCGGTTCGAAAATCAAAAATGAGCAAGTTTCCTGAGAGTGAGAGAGCTGAAAAATCAAAAATAGTTCTTGGGGGAAGGGAAATCACATTAGTTTTGCTTTTTATTAGTCTCTTTGTTTAGACCTTAAATTGTACCGTCGTTTTCCTGGTACGGTGTGGTCTTCAAACAATGTCTCAGGTTCTGTAGTGTCCAACTGCATAGACGGTGGCACAAGTCCTTGTAGAATATGATCACTCTCCTTTTCGGTACCAGTTTCTTTTAAACGTGCATCGCTGAAAGGGATGAAGCGAGGTATGGATTCTGTCTCGGAGTCGGCAATTCCTTCGTTGACCCACCGGTCGTATGGAAGGGGCAGAGGGACCCGTCTACAATGGGTCCCGTGCACCCAGTTCTTTTTGCCTTCCACCCGAACAGCTGATCTCGTGGAAAGAAGTACCAGGTACGGTCCGGTCCACCTCGGCTGTCCGTTGTTTGTGCGCTGGAAATTCCGCACCAAGACCCACGTGCCGGGTTTGATGGAGTGACCTGGATCGTCAGAGGCTGGCGGAGAGGAACTGTGAACCTGTTGGTGTAAAACACGCAATTTAGTTGTCAATTCGCACAAATAGTCAAGCAGTACGGGGTGCTCTATTTCGCTGAGTTTCTTTGGCCTTGGCACGCCCCAGACGTTGGCTGGGCGGCCAAACACTATCTCATGGGGGCTAAGTCCTAACCTGGAATGGACTGTCATTCTGGTTGACAAGAGTGCTAGGGGCAAGGCGTCAGGCCATTTAAGACCTGTACAGGCTTGGATCTTGGCTAATTTGAGCTTTAAAGTGCCATTGTAGCACTCTACTAATCCAGCTGATTGGGGGTGATTCGCAGAGTGAAACTTTTGTTGTATGCCTAAACACTCACACACTCTCTTCATCACGCGTCCTACGAATTCACTTCCATTATCACTCCAGACGATTCTAGGCATACCGAATCTCGGGAAGAACTCTTTGACAAGGGCTTTGGCAGTTGACAAGGCGGTATTGTCCTTAAGGGGGTACGCTTCCACCCACCTGGAGAAAGCGCAAACAACAACGAGCACATACTTCAGATTGTTGCATCTCTCCATGTGAATGAAATCGAGCTGCAAAACCTCGAACGGATACGTTGGAGGCGCAAAATGACCAGCTGGAGTTGGGGTTCCCCTACCGGGATTGTATTTCAAACACACCGTACAGTTTCTGACCACATTCTCTGCATACTTCGGGATATTACCATTTTGCCATACTGGGGCCAATACTTTACAGATTCCTCTCGAACTAATGTGCGCAACTCCATGAGCCATGGTTACTACTGCAAGTACATAGGCGTTAGGTAATAGCCATCGCTGGTGTTCTGACAATTCGACCCAACAACCATTCGCATCTAACCTACCCTTACTTTCTCTCCATTCATTCACCTCTTTCTCAGTTGCCTCGGCTTGTATAGATTTCACGCTTTCGATGGTGTCCTCACACATTCCCACATCAGTAATCCATCTAGCGGGACCTACAACATACATCCGACTCATTGTGTTCCTTGCAGTCTCTTTCGCAACCTCGTCTGCAAATGCATTCCCGCGGCCAACATCATCCTAAATCTTTTTGTGTGCACTGCATTTTACAATGGCAACTTGTAGTGGCAAGGTCAGTGACTGGAGGAGCTCATTAACTAGCTGACCATGTTGTATCTTTGCACCATGTGACGTAAGAAACCCACGTTCACGCCACAATCTCCCAAAACTGTGAGCCACACCAAAGGCGTATTGGCTGTCAGTGTACACATTCACTCGCTTTCCTTTCGCTAACACACATGCTCTGGTAAGCGCAATCAATTCTGCGGCTTGTGCAGAATTGTGGGAAATACGCGCGGTCTCTATAACGGTGTCTAATGTCGTTACGGCATATGCTGCAGTCGTATCACCATTCGGCAGCTTGAAACATGAACCATCAACCCATAAAGTATCGTTGCATTCAGGAAGGGGAGTGTCCTGTAAGTCTACTCTCCCTTTTGTCTCTTCTTCTGTCCTAAAACAGCAGTCATGGTTATCAATCTTGTCTGTTTCTGTCTGAATGGGTAATAACGTTGTGGGGTTCAGTGTATCACACCTCTTTATGTGGATGTGACTTGCTAGCAGTGTAAGTTCGTAACTGGATAGTCGAGCGCTAGTAAGGTGTTGTGTCTTCGTCCTGTTTAGTAAAATGTCTACTGCATGCGGAACCATAACGATCAGAGTATTATTCATGACTAATCCAGCGGATTGTCGAATGCAGACAGCTGCTGCGGCGGTAGCCCTCAGACAACTTGGTAGGGCTTTAGCCACAGGGTCTAGAGTTGCCGAAAAATACGCGCATGGGCGCTGTTTGTCCCCAAAATGTTGTGTTAAAACTGATAATGCACAACCTTCCTTCTCATGGACATATAATGTAAAAGGCTTACTGTAGTTGGGGTTTCCCAACACAGGAGCCGAACATAATGCATCACGCAACTCATGGAAACTCGTCTGACAATCTTCAGACAAGGGCATAGGATTTGGCGTGTCTTTACAGAGTAGTGCCAGCAAGGGTTTGGCTAGTAGTGAGAAATTCGGTATCCATTGTCTACAGTACGATGTAATGCCCAAGAAGGCTCGAACCTCTCTCTGTGTCCTTGGGGCACTCAGTTCTGCAATTGCCTGTATTCTTTCTGGTGTCAGTCTCCTTCCCTCCTTCGACAAGATGTGACCTAGGTAGGTAACTTCTTGTCGACAAAATTGTAGTTTGGAAAGAGAGACTTTGTGCTTCATGTTACATAAGTGATGCAATAATGACAGCGTAGCTCGTTTGCAAATTTCTTCAGTGTCTGCAGCGATCAGCAGATCGTCTACGTACTGAATCAGAGTTGAACCATTCGGTAGAACAATCGTGTCTAGTTGTGTTTTCAGGGCCTGACTGAATATTGATGGGCTTTCACAGTAGCCTTGAGGAGCGCACTTGAAGCGGAAGCTTCGTCCTCCTAAATTGAATCCAAAAATATCTCTACTCAGCAATCGGGATGCTGAAGAAAGCGTTCTTCAGGTCAATCACCGAGAACCAAGCTGCTGAAGCTGGAACCATCGTCAATAAAGCAGTAATGTCGGGGACAGCTGGAAACTGTGGGATAACTATCTTGTTCACTTCTCTGAGGTCGATGACGAACCTATACACAGGCGGTTGTAAAGGATCAGTACGCTTTAAGACGGGCAGAACTGGACTGTTACAAACATTTCCTGTTGTTTCTTCGATGACGTCTTTATCAATCAGGTCATAAACAATCGTCAATAACGCCTTTTCACATTCGCTAGATATTTTGTATTGGGGAATACGTGGCAACCTAACGTTGGCTTTCAATGTTATGACATACGCTGCTATCTCCAAACGACCTACATCATTGGAGCCATTAGCCCAAAGTATATCAGGAAGTGATGACAATTCAGTCGGAATATTGTCCTTTGACAAATACATTGGAGAAATGACTTTCTTACCTAAAGTAAGTTGTACTCCCAAGGGGGAACAGTACAAAGTCGCATATAACCTTTTTAGCAAATCCAAACCTAACAAATTTTCACCGCAACTTGTAAGAATGAGGGGTGCTTCTAATTCGCATGGGCCAATAGAAAGAGATATAGGACTAGAGATCGGGTTTCTAACAGGGGCGCCAGAGAAACCTACTGAAACATTTATTTCGCCAGACAAAGGTGCGCCAGGAAGTTTCGAGTGCATGATAGAACCTTTTGTAGCACTAGTATCCAGCAGAAATGGCTCTGACACTCCTGAGGAAATTACCTCGACATAAGGTCCATTCTGATCTACTGGAACTGAAACAACTCCCTCTCTTTGTCCATGGCTGTCCTAGCAATCGTTACCCTCATTTTCGTGTTCGGTGTAATAGTCGTCAGCATAGTACTGAGCTGACCTAGACGACGCATTATTCTGTTGGTCAAAGCTGTTCATCGAATTCTGAGGCGGAAAAGAAGTTGTATTCTGGGTGAAATTTCCACGGCCCCTACCTCTAGGGGCATGTTGAACACCTCTTCCCCTTACACCTGAAGCACCGCTCAAACGTCGCGCAAGAGCCGGACAATTACCTTTAAAGTGACCCTCTTCCTTGCAATACGCACATTGATTCGGGCCATAAGCAATACGCTGATGGGAAAACTCGTTTCCTTGCGCGTTTCTCGAATACTGCTGTTGTTGTTGATAATTGGGCTGACTAGTCGTGCGAGGCGGATAGGCTTGCTGGAGAAGAACTTTAGTTTTTAAATCTTTTGTCTTTCTGTCGACTTTATCTAGCTCGTCTTTGCGCCTATTTTCATAGTACTGGGCTGTAGCTAAAATTTGCGCTGACGTAGAGACAGCCCAAGCACTCTCTGAATCTTTCAGTTTATTACACAGTTCAGGGATTAAATTATGTACGAATTTGTCTACAAACAATCTTTGACCACCCTCGGTAGCCATATCCTGACCACTATGATCGGTGAAAGTCTCCTCAAATCTTGTGAAAAAGTCAGACACATTCTCATCTTTCTTCTGCTTGCACGCAGATAGCTTGTCCCAGTTTACGCGTACTTCAGGCATTATGGTTTTCATGTACGCGATAATTCTACTGGGAAGTTCAGCTATTAACGGCTCAGGTTTAGAACCACCTATTTGTCGAGCATCTATAGCTGTAATGTTCGCCCATGAGTCACCTAGTTCTTGGTCATGGTTCGTATGACGTATTTTGCTCCATAGAGGATGTGGAACAACGTTCCCAAACAACATGTCTATATCCGCTAAATTCATTATACATGAGCTTGCAGTTTGCGATAACTCCTTATAATACCCAGTCGGGTTTTTACGAGGATCAGGAAGTGTCTGCTTGAGTGCTAAGACATCGGATCTTTTCCAGGGGACATGTACCCATACACGCTGGAAATGAGGCAGAATTGGTGGATTCGCATTCGCATCACCTTCCCTCCAAACCGGAGGAACCTCTCTCATGGGGTACTGTCTCGCTCTTTTCCTACCTGGTGCATCGTCTTCGTGACATGATCTAGAGACGTTTCCCTTACTCCTATAAGAGAGCAATAACTCTATCGCTTTCTCAACATCTGCACCTATAATCATACCTTCATAGAACTTAAAGCGTGTACGCCATAGTTCGTTCATTGTGTATTTGGGATCATTCGTCTCCAAATCTTCGCCCAGATATACACACATCTCTTCGAATACGTATCTCTGAGTGGGTGCATTCCATTGACGGAAAACTTCCATAACAGACTGAACATCATATCTAACAGTATCCGTAATCCATTGGCGTGCTAGTTCATTCAGCACTTTTCTTTCCTCGTAATCAGGCAGTTGACTACGGGACTGTCTATGTTCTGTTTTAGGGGTCGTTTTAGGCGACCCGAAGAAAGGTGAAAGCAGACCAGTGACGGTACCTGTCACTCTTTGTCTAATAGAAGGAGAAGCTTGCGGAGGAGTAAGTGCCTCGGAAAAAACAGGCTGAGGCAAAGAAGAAGTAGAGGCAATAGCAGAGGAAGTTGAAGTAGTAGTAGACGTAGTATCATAGACAATAGCTGGAGCTGTAGGCAAAGTCGTAGAAGTAGATGGAGTATGTAGCAAAGATGGCGGCCCTTGAGAAGGCTGCGCCGGAGAAGTAGAAACCAGCTGAAGAGGAGCTGGCGTTCGTGCAAGAGCTGGGTTACGTGCGCCGGGGAGCAGTATAGTAAAATGCTTTGGCGTTGTAGTAGCGTCTAACGTATACGGTGGAGGTGAGCTTAATAAGTGGGACATTAATGGATCTTTCTCGGATCTCTCCTCTTGACCTTGTCCCTTATTTGGTAACATCGGGTAGCATTTATCTACTGCTAGTTTCTTGCTCCTAAGTATTTGTTCGCTTTCTTGCTCTTCCTCGTTATCCCTGTATGCAACGGCAGCTTGCACCATTGACATACCTCTTTTATTCCTTTTTGCTAATTTTATTTCTTTCTGTTCGGCTTCTTTGCGCCATAAGCGGAAAGAGTCAAACATCGCCGGCCGGGCTTTTCTCTTAAATAATTTGACCTCTAGGTTATCTAATATTTCTGAGTCGAAACTACCATATTGGGGCCATTTTAAAACACCATCCTTGCGGGTGTATTTTATCCACACTTCATTATATGTGATAGGACCTACGCCGTGCTTTACATAGAGCTCATATGTTGGAGTTCCAATCTGGGAACCGGACAGGAATCCTCTAATCGGGAGTCCTTACTATAACCAAGACAAAACAAGTTTCCAAGTCTGCTAAAACCAGGCATCTTCGCTCACTAGTCTAGCTTCAAACTTCAAAGGATTATCTGTTACGATATTTCTCGTGAATACACAAGTCCTTCGGCTTTGGGGCTTGCAAGTACCAAATCAAAGCGTATCTCAAGGATACCAAAAACTAAGGACAAACTAAGGACTGGGAGACGCTCCACTTATACTTAACTGAAGTATTTGAAGATCGGTGACGTCGCTAGAAGACTCGTCTATCGTTTCGCTCTACCAAGGATCACTGGGTCCAAAACAAGGCGATAGTCAGGGCAGCAGTCCTTCGTAGCCGTCGGGACGCGGGGAACCTCGCAGCAAAGACCTTCGGAACCACGTCGACATACAGGGGTCGCTGAAGTGGCTGGCCGTCCTCTGGAATTTTCACACGAAGCTCCTCACGAACATCTGGCTTGGACCGTCGCCGCTTGATACCGCCCCGAGTTGGGCGCCAACTGAGGTAACGGGTTTTTAGGAACCCGTTTGGTGCCAGGGGATAACACCCGAAGACCTCTGAGTTCTCCCTTGTTCCGGACCACAGAAACACTGAGTCTTCTAGTCGAGTCAGAGATCAAGTTTTATTGGCAGCTACCAAGTAACAGGTGTCCTAGAAGCACGACAAACACGGGTCATGTGTTCTCAGGAGACTGTTCGTTTTTACAGAACCAGCCTTCTCCTTATATACAAAAATAATAGCTGCAAGCAAGAATTCTTGAGTTTATGATATGGCTATACACATTTCTACAATAATACCGTAGAGCGAAGTCATGTAGGCAAGCCCGTATTTTAGATGTCCAATTCGTGATAGATTACCCAGCCAAGCCCGGAACTTCCATCAGATATCGGTGAAGCCCCAATAAAGGAAGGCACCTCCTAGTCATAAAACTGGCCATAAACAGAGAACGCGGACAGGCGTGTGTGTAGAAAACATGATCTGGATGTAGTGAATGGTTTGGGGCATGTTGTGCATTGATGCTATCGCATTAGGCCACTGGGCGAGGAGCTGCCTAAACAGGTTTGGCTGGAGGCAAGGGAGTCAGTTGGGACAGGTCAGGGGGGAGTCAGGGAAGGTGGACGTGTCCTTTTAGATCAAGCTCGACCTTTAATTGACTTATCATGAGGGCAAGACACAAGATGGATACCGTTTACAAAATGGAGTCTGAGGGGTCGGGACGGAAACTACGATTCAGGGGTGTTAGCATGTCTCGATCATGACGCAAATGCATAGGAATGATGTCCTAATCATTATCGGTTCGTCGACACCAAATTCGTCATGGTACGTTGATGTTTCGGGACACGGGTATCGGACCTCGATACCGGGACAACGGTAGGGTCCAGAATTTCAGAACCACACTGATCCTCGACATCCCACGCCGCAACCACATCACACCCCACCTGAGAGACCTGCACTGGCTCCCCGTCAACAAAAGGACAACCTTCAAGCTCCTCACCCACGCACACAAGGCACTCCACAACACCGGACCAGCGTACCTCAACAGCTGACTCGGCTTCTACACCCCCGCCAGCTACGCTCCGACGCCCTTGCCACAGTCCCTCGCATCCAAAGAGCGACCTCCGGTGGCAGATCGTTCTGCCACCTCGCCGCCAAGACCTGGAACACCCTCCCCATCCACCTACAGCGACCCTAGACCTGCTGACTTTCAAAACACTCCTCAATACCTGGCAATTCGAACAGTAGCAGCATTCTCCTTTGATTCTGAAGTGCATATGTATTGGGGGTATTAAGCCTAGTCCCATATATCAGTATAATTTAGGTCTCTCTAATCAAGCCTGGTATCAAAACATGCATGGCCTTTGATGTGCACAATGGCCCCCTGCACTTGATTTCATCCTCCCCTACTCCTCCCTATTGGCATCATGTGTTTCTTCCTTCTTCCTTCTTTCATTCTGTGGAGACTGGATATCACACAAGTTGTATCATAGGATTTCCATTAGATCCACCACTTAGGAAAATATTGCAGCTGATCCAGGTAGTTGTCATCTATTAGGTTTATTAGTACTCAAGTGACCGTGCATCAAAGTGATTGAGATCAGTTTTATTCCCAGCAAACATTCGGAGCAATTTCCTTACATGCAGTGGAATTGCTGTTCTTTTTTGTTTGTTTGATTTTGGTTTAAATTGAAGATGGTCTCCTTGTTACAACCAGATGCTTGCAGGTCTTTTCTTCATTGGTTATGTGGCATGTGAAAATGAGCCAGGCTCAAAAACTTGTATTTCAATAGCCTCCTCTGGCTCCTACCCCTTTACTGCGTTCTTATCTACACTGTGTACCAGGTTGTTGCAGATACACAACATTGCTATTTCAGACTAAATTCAACCCTGGGGGTCTCTTTCAAAACCTTAGCTCCTGTGGTGGCCTTCAAATACTTCTGATTCGGATCCTGGACACCTTCTACAGCACTAGTCCCATCACTCCACAGCACAGATATGGACCATAACTTCACATCCCTACTGCCCATCTGTGTCCTAGGATTGGGCCATGGATCTGGTAATTTTACCCTCTTTGATAGTAGACTTGTCAGTATCTCTTACGTTATCCTCCTACCTGTCTTTTCTTCCTGGTACTTCAAGCTCGACGTATTTAGGATTTTCGCAGTTTCTAGGCTATAATTCAATTGGCAGTTCCTTGAATGGCTGCATTTGCTCTTTAATACATACACTTAAAATGAGGACAATGCCCTTAGAAAATCAGTATTTCCGTATAAAGGAGCAAGATGTGTACAAAAGGGCATGAATCTGTTTAACCCTCTTATCAGAAACTCCTAATATGTGTGTAGATGTACATCAAAGTGTTTTAAGGGTATTAAAGCTGCCACTAAATGTTACCACAAGTTTAGCCACAATTCTGAATAAGAGGTAGACCTGATTTGGAAATACAGCGCCACTTTAGTAGTCTATGCTGAGGTGAAGTCTTTAGGAGAGGCAGGGCCAGTGAAGAACACAAAGACAAGGAAAGAACAACAATGTCTCCTGAAATTTTGGAATCCTTCTACTCTCCCACTGCTCCACCGAGGGATTTTTCCTTCATAATGAATGAAGGCTTGAACCATATGGGCATACTTTTAAAGGCGTATCAATAGCATCTTCTCCTAAATCAAGAAAATGTTTTGGGATGATTTATTCAAAGTATATCCAAAAGACTCCCCTTCTTATTGCATGACTATTATGATGCAGTTGTCATATCCCTCAACCAGGATAAGTAAAGTTGGACATGTTTTGTACACTCTTCCTTTAATCATACCACAGTTGCATCTAACTGTATCTTTGATATGGGGTAAAAAAAGGATTATTTTGTGATTTTACATTCTAGGTTTTGCAAGCAGTATTGTGTTTTGTAATACCAGTTGTATTCTGTTCCATCCCATTTGGTTCTCATTACCTGTTCTCATTACATGCAATTAAATTCTCTTTGCAGCTCTGGTGGTTCGATTTTCTGTGTCACCAGTCTTCTTGTTTCCTTTAGTGAGGCTGATTTATTTTCTTTATGGACCCTTTGTCAAGGTCGATTTTGTCCTGAAGACATAAAAGGAACTTAGCCCATTGTCTGTCTCTGGTTCCCTCTGATAGTTGGAATAATCACATATTTGCCACGCTTTTCTAGCTACTCATAGTATTCGCCCATGCAATCCAACTCCCACTGGCAACGAACAACCATGACTTTTTTGGTGGTAATGACTAAAATTACGTACCATTACTTTACACTAGACTTGTTTAATCTTTTCTTAACTTAATCCTCTTGTTGACAGTATATTGCTGCTTGCGGATTCTGTAATGGTTTTCAAGGCCCCAAAGAGTAGGACAACCATCTTCAGTTATTAGGAATAAAGCTAGGATACACGCTCTACAGCCTTGAATTGTGTATGTGTTTTTGACTAGGAAGACGATTGGCAGTCCTGTTTAACCGAATGGTCCATCTGAATGCGTTTGACATTGTGCAGTTCGTATGGGGATGTTTTCAGTTCAGTTTGGCATATTCAGAAGGAGATCTTATGGAATCCTTATCCCAAAACTCCATATACAAATCTGCATATTAACTAAGGGTACTTGTGGAGGGATGCAAGCCTGCTTTCAGTATCCAGTGGTCCAGCAGCTTGTGGCTTAAACCACTTATCTTCCTACACACATGCATCTCACACTGTCATCTAGTGTTTATAAATTAAAGTTCAGTGAGCGTTCCTTTCCATAAATAACCACTGTGTGTACCAACTACATAAATTAACGTGATCCTCCTTTATTACAAGAAAATATGAACACCTTGCAAGAATATGCTCAATACGCAACACACTCCGTAACACAACAGTTTTGTCTTGTTGTAATTATTTGGCCTTCAAGCTGGTACTCATGGTTTCTGGATGAAGAGTAATGGAAGTGAAGGAAAGCAATGACTGGGACAGTTGCTATTACATTTAAGGCAAGGTTGACCTCCCTTACTGCTTTTCTGTTAGAGCCGAAGCAATGCACCCCAAGAGCTGAAATAAACCCAGCACACTGCACATCAGCAGCATGGTACATGTTGACAAAACGAGCCAAAAGCTCCCAGTATATGCACCAGTGTTTCCACTGTGAAAAGATACACAAATAACAGTGATGCAAGAAAATAGCATGCTAAAACTGCTGTGCGACATGGGTATACGCACAATGGGAGAAGTGTGGCTCACTGGTTAGAGGAGGCAGACCCTGAAGCAGAGGTCAGACCCGGGACCAGGGTTCAATTCCCGACGCGGCAGGGTCTTGAGCCCAAATATCCACGGACTAGATAATTCTCTTTTCGGTGCCTACTCGAGTCACGGGTTCACACTCTGCAGCTCTGGGCATTAGCTTGCTTAATCTCCACTACGCCCCCCCCCCGCGGCGGGATGCCTGGCTTTCACCTTGGGGATGCCCAGTACGGGTATCTCACAGGGAAAAAGCCAGGACGGGTTCCCAAGGCAAGCGCCGAGATGCCTATGGGTAATCGAGCGCGATATAAGAACGCTTAATAATAATAATAATAATAATAATGGGAGGCGTATTCCTCAGTGGCCAGTTCATATCAGACTGATGCCACGCTAGCAGCACATCGCACACCGCTAAAGCTATTAGCTTTATTTCGATTACGGGCAGCATTATGAGACAGCTACCCCACATTCGCTAGCGAACCACCAACACAACGCTCTTCAAATACTCCTATTATCACCTTCACGTCAACGGCTGGTAACAAATCAATATAACGCGGCCCAGCGGGAACAATTTAGAGAAAAGGAACTCGCTCTGCAGAGATGGGAGGACACACTAGGCAGCCCAATATCCAAAGTACATTGGGCATACAGCTGTGCACTCACAAACTACTACTCACATCAAATTGTAACCTACGATTTATACATTTTAAATTCTTACAATAAATATATTCTACACCAGCACAGTTGTATAAATATGGTCTTTGTGAAGACAACAGGTGCCTGCGCTGCAGTATACCACAGGCAGACTTTTTACATTCCGCCTGGGCATGCCTGCAGATTCAACCCTACTAGCAAACAGTGACAAGCACCCTGACAAAATTGCTAGCTGAGCAAATACCCAACATACCACAAGTTTGTCTTCTGGGGACACACACAGCTAAACAGACTAAAAGACGCACATTGTTGGCTGTGGCATTACTATTGGCTCAGAGAAGAATAGCCCTAAAATAGGGGAGCAGACAGACACCACAACATAAAAATTGGATCACAGACATGATTTATTGCAAAGAACAATTACAAAGCTATGCAGGAGAATTACTGGAAGCATCTCGCCCTAAAGACGTCTGGGATCTGCTCATGTAGTACCTAAGGTCTATAAACAGACAAATAGACACTTGCCACAGAGCAAAGGGCCAGGGTAGCCATCTCACACCTCGGAAAATGTAATAAATGCAATAAATGTTATAGAATGCGTTGTATGCTGTGCTGGAATACATATGGTTTATAACTAATGTAATCGGAAATGACATGTCAGTAATACGGTATTAACAATGTACCCTGAACGCAGAAGATAAGGACTCAACAATGTAAAATCACCAAGGGTGAAATGTCTGAGCTGTGTATTGTACCCGACAATTTAAATAAAAACAATTTTAAAAAAACATTTAGGGCAAGGTCAATACACCTTCAGACTGTCTGTGTGGACAAATAATAAATAAGTATATGTGATGAACCCCCAACATGATCATGAGACTTTTCAAGTGAAATGTTTGACACTGAGGCTGGCTAACTGTCATTTTTCTTTTCAATCTAATGCCCTTACTAACTTCACACTTAAAATACTTTTTACATCGTTTAGAGTTTACACAAATGCTTAACCAAGTACAAAAATATTTTTGAAGTTTTGTACATGTAGTTCTCGTTTAATAAATGTCAAATTTCTTCTCTTCTCAGATGTTATGAAGCCACCAGGCTTCCCTTTACAACCCCCCGTTGACTTGCCGCCAGCAGTCGGTACTGCAGAGCCATGCGTACAGGGAGTAGCAAACTTTGGGACCCTTCCTCCTCCATACCAGATGATCAATTTACCAATTTTAGAGCCCTCATCTAGCCAGTCAGATCCTCCTGACTACCTTTTACTAATCAACTGTCGTAGCACGAAGCTTCAAACTACAAGGTAAGCCCCCTTATTTACAAAGACGTTAAAATGCTCACTAAGCCAAAATGGCTGCTGTACAGGTGAGACGATCAAGGCAATGGAGAGTCTTTGGTGAGGTATCTGTCACTCTGTGGTCTCCTTGTGGTGACTGGGCAGAGTTAGGGCACACTAAAGGGTAGAGACAAAATCCCCATTAAAGTAGAGCAAGGGAACACTGTTAGTAATAGTAATAAACTTGACAACTACTGAAATAAGGCCTCTATTATGTGACGATGACAAAGATTGAAACTGTAATATTTGCCCATTGACTATTAGTGCTCATTAATACTGCCGTACAAAATTATATGCATGGCGTTTCTTGGTATGTTTCTGTTCACCATTTTAAACTGCCTTTTTCCTGATTCCTAAAGCTGTATGTTTATAATAGAATACCATGTGACACCTTCTCATGCCCCCAACCCGTCTCATTTGAGAGTCTGCTCACTTGCCTGACACAGGTTGATTAATTGTTTTCAGAATGCATTTTTGCTGTTTTCATGATTTTATGATTTTATTGCTTGGCTCAAGCTGGCTGCAGATGAGCGTTTCTAGTATGTTCTGTGACTGAAGGGCAAGTGTTAGTTTTGTAGACCAGGGTACAAGGACTGCAGGATCACTAGACGGTCAGCAGCATTACTGCATAACACTAAACTATTTGCTTGGCCCAAGGTAAAGATGTTATCTGATATCCGTTCATAAAGCATCATTAAATCCCTAGCAGAAATCTTTGCAAGAGAAGGTTAGCCTTCAACAATTCTGTCCACTAATGAGGCCAACTGTACTTGAAGGAAATTAAAGAATTTCTAGAAGGCAACAGTATCATACACCTCCATGCAGCATTGTACCACCCTGAGTCTAATATGGCTTGGAACGAATGTACAAAACCCTAAAGGAAGGCATCCGCATAGCAAACGTTAACTATGTTTATTGGAGAAATTACGTTTTGAGAAGGGTGGGTGCTTTCCAACTAACACCACATCAGACCACCCAGATGACTCCTTTTGAACTACTGAAGGGAAAGAAGCCTTGTTCAAAACTAGCCCCAGCTGGAATGAAGTTGCAGAAGGGCTGGACTGAAGTTCACAATGTACAACATTGGAGGCAGCGTGAAAAGACACTCCCAAGAGTTGAGGAAAAGGAAGTATGACCAAGACAATCACACCAAAGTGATTGATGTGAGGGTTGGGGACTGGATAAAGATTAAATGCCCGAGGGACATGACAATTGGTTTAGATTTTCAAAAGCCCTGAGGTAACAGAATAGTTTTGCAATGTGATAAAGACCGAGGAAGGAAGAATATGGAACTTGGGGGAGGGGGCGGACTGCAGTGGTAGATAACAACCAAGACCAGGGCAGGAAGACTGATACATATCCTATGGATGGTACCATGTACAGGGTACGGACCCGTCCTCAAAACCTCCTATGTATTTTACAGGACTCTGTCACTACGTAAGGGAAAGTTGGTAGCTTGTCTTATTATTGTGTCATCTAAACTTAATATCTTATGTTTCTCCATTGCATACTAAAGTTCAGTTCTTTCTCTCCCTTCCTAACTTTGGTTTCATTCATTTTAACTGGATTATAATTTTATTATTGCATGTGTAAATATGTATGTATTCACTTAAACTTGTTATTTATTCAACCTTAAGATGCTCGTACACCTTTTGCCTTAACATGATCCTTGTTCTCTTTCACACATTTTGTTCCCCTATTGCCTCTCCCATCCTATTTTGAAGGAAGTGGTGTGTGTGGTCTCTCAATAAGGTTCCCCCTCCCTTCACCGTCTAATGGAACACTGGCTGACGGTACTATGGAATGTTGGGATGTGACAGTTGACAGGACTAGCAGCTGGCAACTGTCACTGACCGGTTCCTCTGGGTTGTGGCTTTGGAGTCTCCCCAAAAAGTCTACTTCTTTCCCACAATGACTTTGGTGGTGTTTTATGTCCCATCTCACACCTGTATATCTGTGTTTCTGTAAGGCTAAACTGTTTAACAGTAATGGAGACCTCAAATGTTATCAATTTGCCTCAGAGCCCCATCCGCCCCCCACCCCCCATGCCTGTAAGGTTTATTCAAAAATATTTTTGAGAGCACAACCATCCAAAAGTGTAGTGATGACGACCTCAAACATTAGTTTTGTGCCCCAGTAACCAACCTACCTGTATTGTGTCTGGTGCATCGAATGCCTGTCGTCTTCCTGGAACCAGTGGAAAGGAGGTATCATGGTGGTGCGTCTTTGTAAGAATGTCTGTAAAGGCACAAGATGGCTAGACTGGGCAGAAACTGAAGGACCCATGGAACATGTGATTCCAAATGAAAGTGTTCCAACATGATGTGTTAGCCAGATTGGGGGATAGTTGATTACCTCTCAATATTCCGAAGGAAGGAGGAAATATTTGGGAGTAGTAGTAGGCAGTCAAGAGCGTACTTTTGCTGTATATCATATGTATTGTATTGTTAGCCGTAGTGTAAGTCTGTGGCACAGCCACTCACCTGAAGTTCAGGTTGTCTGCAGGAGCGATGAATTGTCCTCTCTTCTCCTAGAACACCTCTCGACACTATTGAACTCAATACAGGAGTCCCGGCAGGTGTCCCATAAGGGAAGGGGAATGGGACGAGAACAAGAGAGAGAAAACACCTACTCCACAAAGCCTGGTCCAGCCCGGCACCCTCGAGGGGATCTGTTTGCAGAGTAGGGTCGCCTTTTGGAGGATTTGCGTTTTTCTATAAATTAAGAAATGCAACAGATGAGTACAGAGACACTTCAGGCCACCCAGGCGCACTCCACACAGAACATTCATTATAAGCAAGTTATGTTAATCACCTGGTTCTCAAGAGGAGCTGAGATACTCTCTTAGCCTTCGTCTGTAGGGTGCAGGAGAATACAATTCAAATAATAGTTCTCTTAGAACAATGCTGCCAAAAAGGAGTCACTGGCTATGATTGTGTCATCAACAGCCGGGTAAACGAATGGCACCTAGGCACGTCGTTCTGTTTGCACTAATCACCCATAAACAAAAATGTTCACATCTAGGTACAGGCCCAAAGGGCTACATAAGCCAGTGTCCATACAATATCAGAGGTAAACTGGATGCTTACATGCGCAAGGCGCAGTATCAAGTTCACAATATTAGTCTTAACATCAAAGTTCTATGCAAATAGTGTAGAAACAAAACTCTCTGAAGCTGGAAATGAGTTCCAACATAAAATTACCCCAAGCGCTTGGCTGGATACAAATATGAAATAAGATCAAACATAAAATGACTCCTAGCGCTAAGCGTAATACAAATATGAAATGATTTCAAACCTAAAATGACCTCAAGCGTGAAGCTCAACACTAATCTGTGAATGCCATAGTCTTGAATCAAAAGTCGCTTGTGCCAAATACCAGATAGCCAATTCACATGGCAAATAGGCAAAGACGAGCTTTCCGATAGCAACAGAAAATGTCAGTCACACAGCCTTACACTTCACACGCAGCCTTAAAGCGCACTGCACTTAGCTGTTCGATGCTTGCTACAGTCCTGGACCGGCACGTGCTTCTGTCCAATGGTGAAGGAGGAAATCCTTAACCAGTGGTAGAAGCAGTCTCAAGCTGAAGCAGGAACCAGGAGATTAAGCCAAGCACTGACTGGTATGAGGCTTGGGCATTTAGCCGCTTCGCTGCGGCCAAAATTCTCTGGCGGTATTGAGGCATTTGGCGCGTGCGCGATTCGGATGGCCCCCGGCTGTTCTCCGCCCACGATGACGTCAGATGGCCCAGGACTGTCGGACGCACGGAAGAGGTTAAAGGCAGTTCAGTGTCATTTAACCAAACATGGCTAGCCACACCCATAAGCATGCCAGGTGCCTCAGCCACATCCATAATCATAGGGAAAAAAGGGGGAAAGGCTGGGTCCTGTCTCTGTCCGGCTGGACCACTCTTATGAAACAAACAAACCGAATTGCCGGGCAGTGTAATTTGATAGAAACAAATGCACACCTAGTACAATGAATTGCTAGGCTGACAAACCATTTGTGTTTAGTCACTTGTTTTTTTATGAAAAATAGATTTTTACCAAAAACTTTGGCATCAAAGGATTCACACAGCAATTACTGAGGTTCACAAAAACATTGAAAAAACCATATACAATACATAAAGTCAAAACATACACATATATCAATTATGATGACAATGAATATGGACAACTATATAATGCCTCGAGAAATTTCATTTGTTGAGGCACCAATCCTGAATGAAAATAAACAAGTGGACAGACAAGAAGACCAACTAGCCTACTTGTTTTCACCACCACTAGATACACATTAGATGATTTAACATATGGTGCACAAATTAGGAAGACACAAAACTATGCATCAATGTAGACATGGTTGTGGGTTATATTCCTATTGTGCCCTGCTGGTTCAGTATCTGGGTGGAGCAGGACGCCGACGCGTTTCGAACCCGTTCAATAGGTTAAGGGTTCTCCTCAGGACAAGGATTGGGAAAGTCGTTGTCACTGTGAATTAATTTAAAAACATGGTATCAATGAAGGGCTGACTAACACCTAGCTTAGACTCAAACACTGTTAGAAAGTAGACAAATACCTTAAGCTGGAAATACCGGGGAACTCCCTGTGAAAGAGACGATATAAACCCTAATTAGTCTCTGTTAATTGTAATATCCTCCAAACCACCGTTAGCAAAAAGGAACTTAGCTGTAGGCACGTACCTTAATGTTTTAAACACTAACAAGTGTAAGGGATGCTGAAGCGCCTGAGTTCAAGTATTGTTGTAATGTGCCTAAGGAAAGTAAACAACGCGTTGTATTACAATCCCAAATTCAGTTGCCCAGAAGTGCGCTATCATACATAGATATCGTTCCAGGATAAATAACAAAGTGTTGACAGCACCCTTGGTTTCCCATTTTTTGCGTAAAGAACATTCATCCAATGATCTGAAATGGACGATCCTAGCGAACATTAAGAATACCCCAGGAGCAGGCGGGGACCCAGATGTACGCTTAGCTCAAAAAGAGGCTTACCTAATCCTGAGGTTTAACACTGCCATGGTGGGACTCAATGACCTCAATGAACTCAGCAATCTGTAGAAAGTCTGTAGCGTTTGCTTGTCTGTGCTGCCCGCTGCTCGTGTGTCTGCGTAACAATTTTTAATTTTTAACACGTATGCCACCTTTAAACCTTGTAAGGGTCTTCTAGTGTGCTGTCTATGGTCCTTAGCCCTTTGCTGCCACACGCGTCATTCTACATCACTATACATCCCAATCTGAATTCCCTTTAAGTGGAGTGTGCTCCACCCTTCCACCGAGCGGGCGCTGGTACTCCGTGTGCAATAATCACAGCACCGTAGTATCACACAAGGGAACTACATGTCCCATCAAGCCGTGTTAGACGTATTGCGCGTTAAATACACCAAGACACGCCCCCACTGCACTCGTGTTGCCAGTTTCTTGCCGCTTGGGTGCCTGATGCACAGCTACGATTAACTCGTCTAAAAACGTAAGTCCTATCTAAATAAACTAAAAGATGAAAAGATTGAGTGAGCGCGATCCCGGCTCCTCACTAATTACCGCCTTCCCCTTTGCATTTTACAGTTGCCGAACTAGCGCGGCGGCTGCCGCTGGTGTTCGTGCACAGATTTGAAATCCTACAAATCAAGGTAGGACGATGTGTTGACTGGTGGTACTAATATCTATGTATGATAGCGCACTTCTGGGCAACTGAATTTGGGATTGTAATACAACGCGTTGTTTACTTTCCTTAGGCACATTACAACAATACTTGAACTCAGGCGCTTCAGCATCCCTTACACTTGTTAGTGTTTAAAACATTAAGGTACGTGCCTACAGCTAAGTTCCTTTTTGCTAACGGTGGTTCGGAGGATATTACAATTAACAGAGACTAATTAGGGTTTATATCGTCTCTTTCACAGGGAGTTCCCCGGTATTTCCAGCTTAAGGTATTTGTCTACTTTCTAACAGTGTTTGAGTCTAAGCTAGGTGTTAGTCAGCCCTTCATTGATACCATGTTTTTAAATTAATTCACAGTGACAACGACTTTCCCAATCCTTGTCCTGAGGAGAACCCTTAACCTATTGAACGGGTTCGAAACGCGTCGGCGTCCTGCTCCACCCAGATACTGAACCAGCAGGGCACAATAGGAATATAACCCACAACCATGTCTACATTGATGCATAGTTTTGTGTCTTCCTAATTTGTGCACCATATGTTAAATCATCTAATGTGTATCTAGTGGTGGTGAAAACAAGTAGGCTAGTTTGTCTTCTTGTCTGTCCACTTGTTTATTTTCATTCAGGATTGGTGCCTCAACAAATGAAATTTCTCGAGGCATTATATAGTTGTCCATATTCATTGTCATCATAATTGATATATGTGTATGTTTTGGCTTTATGTATTGTATATGGTTTTTTCAATGTTTTTGTGAACCTCAGTAATTGCTGTGTGAATCCTTTGATGCCAAAGTTTTTGGTAAAAATCTATTTTTCATAAAAAAACAAGTGACTAAACACAAATGGTTTGTCAGCCTAGCAATTCATTGTACTAGGTGTGCATTTGTTTCTTACATCCATAATCATGGCAGGTGCACATGTCCAGTAATGTGACACTATTGCTAGCACCCAAAAACAAGAAGCATTGGCAAAACAAGCACTGGCACCAACAAACACAATAAACTTAGTGGACCTAAATGTGAGCAAGCAAGGACCCCTGAGGGTGCCGACATACCAGACAGGACGGGGAGCTCCTGACACATAGTAGCCGTTCATGTTTAAAGGTGAGGATAAAGACAGGGTACTAAGGATTTGGCATTCTAAATTGTATCAAAGGATTATGGTGATGTCAATTTTAATTAAAATAAATAAATAAATGTTTAATGGCAGGTGAGTCCTCCAAAACCCCCAAATGTGGTAATAGAGAACTTTGAGGACTGTTAACTTATAATGTATAAGGGTACCTTAAATTATAGAGGGTCTATCTCCTGAGTTACTGAGTCAAGCCTATTGTCACAGGTTATTGCTTATCAGACTTAATAAACCAGTATTCGTTTTCAACAGTGCTTAATATGAGCCAGTGGGGCCACCAGTACTCATTTTGGGGACCGGCACTTACATTTCCTCATCAGACACCCTAGAGCAAGAGATGGAAAAAGACAAATGGTGGAAAGGAGGAGGAAGAAAGACAGAAAAACTGCCACAAATGGAAAAGGCAGGAACCTGCAAGAGTGAAATAAAGGGGCGGAGAGTGTCTGGTAGCGGATTAATGCTTGTCGACATTTAATAGCATCAGCTGCATCTTGCACACCGGCAATCATTATTTTACAAATTAAGCACTGTTTTCAATCTGAATGTCTATTATTGTTCTCTCATGATTAATGCATGGGTTTTGTTGGCCTGGTTGATAAAGGCACCTTTTTCAATTATGGTCTATCATAACTTGTTTTGATGATCCACCACCAGAAAATGTATGGTCAACTTAGTTGTCCTCCGTTTACACCTGATATTACTACAGTATTCAGTGATCCTTGTGGTTTTGCAGGTATTAATGCCCACCAGGGCATTTGTTCATATTGTTTGCATCCATGCTATTACAGTGGGTGAGTTGCAGCAGCTACCAGATCCAGTATGATACTTGGTTCTATTAAGCAGCAGATACCATAGTTCCCACATAAATAATGACCGACAACCTCAGCTAGATTGCAAAGAACTGTTTGTGTAGAAGTAGCATTATCTCTTTGTTTGGTGAGAACATTTAACCTATACGTGTCGAGCATCCCCCTTTCCCGAACTCATCTTTACAAAACATTTACAAATATTTGGCTCTGTGACCTTGAGTATGTAGCAGGTACCTTTAAAGTTCCCCTGGTGCTCTGGTCTGGTCTCATTACTGTGAGATGTACTGCCTACACCTCTGTACTAAGATAGTCTAGAGTGCAGAATGTTCTAACAAATAAAACAAAGGCTCCTCGAATCTCGAGGGGATTTAAATCCCCTCGAGCTCCGAAAGGCCTTTGTAAAACATTGGAATCGTTGTTCTACGGGCCTTTACTGGCCCTTAGAAGCAGGGAGCACTCCATTGTTATCAATGGAGCTCCCAATATTCCAATGTTCTAATAGGTGAATATTGCATAACCTTGTGGAATGACATAGAAACAAACTACCACTAAAAAGTGAGTAGTTTGTTAATTTGAAGTCATAAATTCTATTACTGACAAAAGAGTAACACTGGTTTTGAATAGCATTGAGAATACAGTTTAATAACTAACAAATATATACAAAAGCATATTTTTGTGGGAGCATGGGGATTGTCATGCAAAGGAAACAAGTATTATCTCAGCTTTGACATGTTTTGGCATTAAAATTCGTTTGTTGAACAAATTTGACTCATTTGTTGAATAACCTGTTTTATGATGATTTATTGCATGCATCCTTCTTCAAAGCTAATATCCAGCAATACTTATGTAGTTTCTGAATGTTGGATTGCTGAGGGCTTCTTTTACTTCTATATGTTCATGTTTTAAACAATCCATGTTTGCTTGTGTTTGTTCCACTTCATTGACTGTACCTTTAAAATGTTTTTGTCTAGATCGCATGCAGACTCCGTGAAATCCACTTCCTCTGAAACAGACTGCAATGATAATGTACCTTCTCACAAACACACCGTTCCCCCAGCGAGCAAGCACACAGTAAATGGATTTTTTCAGCAGCAGAGTGTGTATGACTCTCCTCCTGTCCGTGCTGGTTCTGTGGATTCCAGCCTTTACCACCTTCCTAGAAGTTACTCTCAGGATGCTTCCCCAAAGACCTCTCCATCAGAATTGGATGCAGAAGGAGAACTATATACTTTTAATGTCCCAACAATGTCTTCAGTGGAAGGTCAAATGAGGCACTGCTCTCTTAGTTATGACATTCCTCCCACACCCGGAGGGACCTACCAGATTCCACGAACTTACCCTGAAGGATCATTGTCTCCCTCCAAGTTAGAGCCTATTCTAGACGTTCCTCCTCCACGACCACCAAAACCTTCCTATTCTTCAGAGCGCTCCCCCGTAGACACTTACTGCACCACACGTACTTCTTCGGAGACAGACAGCAATTACTGTATTCCAACATCCGGCATGCCAGCATCACATAGTAATACCATTTCTACTGTGGATCTAAACAGGTGGAGAAAAGGTTAGTGTTTTTATTTCTTAATGTTGTTGTCCTGCCACATTGGTTTAGGGGATGATGCACATCTTCCCCAAACCATATAAGTGGTGGAAGCCACTCCTGTGGCAGCCTTGTACATCTTGCCCAGCAAATTCGCATTCTGCCATTAAATTAAAATAATCTTTAGTTGCTGGAAGTAACCAGGAGATGGTCTTCCACTTCCCCATATCTATGTGAGGCTAATTGGTCTGGACAAGTGCTACGTTAACTCATGATGAACCATAGTGTCAACACATGTAAGGATACTTTCAGTTTGCTTTGTTTTTCTCTAATTAGTATCAACATTTCCCTCATTAGCTTTATCCTGGATCAGGAATTTATTTTGCACTCCATATTATGTTCATTTGTACTCTGTCTAAAATCATTTATGAACTACAGGGGACACATTGCATCAGGGGAAATGCAAACCATATTCTTGCATGTCATCCTACTGGTATTTCCTAATTGTGTACAGATAAATTGATGATGCTTGAGACAAACCTTGAATCAGTGACAATATAATACGGCATTGTTAGGAGTGTGTGTCTGCATGTTGGTAAAGTTTAATGGATTCTCCCTTAGCGGACAGACTGCCTCATTTCCTGTTCTTCAATTAACCGTCTTAGAGCCAACTTCCGTACATTAGGATTAGTGTGATCCTAATTTGAGGAAGTGAGGTCACTTATTCCTTTACCACCGAGAGTCATTTTGTCCTTAACAAGTAATCTTGTGTGGCATTTCACCATATGTCATGGTTAGTCGCTATGCCTGAAGTGAGCTTGCCACTTACCCGCGCTCTAAGTGAGTGAACAACAACCTCTCACTTGGCCACAGCATGATTGGAAAAGCTGTATCATTCATTAGCATTTGATGTAGTAAGCCAAGGGTAGTTAAGAAATCCATTCATCATTAAATAGGAATTGGCTACAGAAAATCTCACAATGTGATGCCTCCCAATGATCATCTTTAGTTCCGTGATAGCTGAATACTGACCGACTCAGAGTTTGGTACTCTAGGTAAAGTGTAGTATACCTCCTAACTCCCCTGGACCGTCCATCCCATCAGATTACAAAGATGAGAGAGCAGCATTGGAAAGCTACCTGGTTTCTCTAAAAAAAATCACACTAAGTACCAACCTTCACAGATATTGCAGTATGAAATGCACTCCCATGTTAAGCATAGCTGAATTAGGACAAATCGATTATACCTTTAAAGTGAATTTGGTGCACAAAAACCCCTCTCTGGTACCCTTCATGCACCTGACAAAAAACTGCTATGAATTAAAACCATGCTGCTCACCCATCCCACCTCCGTGTTGCTTGACCTGGAAGCTTAAGGTCCCTTTTCATCAAGGAGTATTTTTGCCAAACTATATGAAAGTGAATGAGTGTTTTTAAAGAAGCTATACATTTCCTGAAATAGCTTGTTTTTAAACTTTCAAACGTCTAGAGATTGCTTGTAATATGAACATTTAGGTACTGTACAAGTGTGCTGTTGGCTTTTCAATTTAGCTTTAAAAGCAAAAACAGACTCCGTGTGGAAGGAATCACAATTTTCACGGTTGTATTTCTAAGAAACCTAGTACACGTCTGGGTGTAGTAGTGGTCTAATGACTAAAGTTTAAGCTTTTGTAATTCTCGCCTCCTCCATTTTTTGCCAAAAGTGATATGATCCTGGACAAAACGCTTACATTATCTTTGTATGAGTTTCTTTAGTAATTCACATAACATTAACCTTACACTCAAATATTGGAATGCAAAATATTCTTTTTTGAAATATGCAAAAAGTCCGAGCCTTTTTAGACGTATAGGTACACTAAACATAAGAGTTTAAAAAGTCTATTTTAGCAGCTTGCTATCAATTTTCTCTCATAGTTAGAATAACAGTTGACCATTCAGTCCCCAGTTTGTAATAAACTACAACTTTGAGTCAAGGGAGTCAAAATAAATGTACAAAATGACTGAAAAGAAGTCTCCGAACTGGGAAACAGTGTTAATGGCCTTGAGGCCAACCTTGTTCAACAAGTCGACAACAGCAAATAGCTACAAAGGTGTATTCTGCTTATGAAGGAGCAACATTTAAACCTCCAAGTAAAGTGTAAAACAGGTCACGACTTAATAAAATTTGCATCCGCTGTGTCCCCAGTGACGACACCTGAAAAGAATTACCAGAATTCTCCTTAGACTCTTGACGCCATATTGGCAGAACAGAACTTGTAATCCAATTAGGTTGTACCGAGCCAACAGTCGTCTCCCCGACGTGATCATTTTTATTCTGCCAAATAGGGAATTAAGATCAAAGCCGGACAGAATGGCATATCTTTTAATAGTTCACAAATACAAATATTCTAAGATCTCGCTCCAGTAATACTTGCCAAGTGAAAAACCTTAAGTTACTGACATTCTACACTCTAAAGACATTAAATAGAAGTGGGGACTCCACTGCAAGCTGATATTCCAATCTGAAGATGAACTACGAGTGACCTCTTCACTCTGGGGAAACTCAGAAAAACTTGAATCTATTCGTAGATGAAGATAAGACACTTACCCTTCCCCTACCCAGACCAAGATGGAAGTACACCACAAGAAACTAGATTCCAGCTGGTGGGAGTGAGATTGAAGCCAGTAAAGAAAGTGTACTACAGCTTCTTTGTAGATCCATCTGCGAAGCTAAAAGGGAAGATCAGTCTGCTGAATTGCCTACAGATAAGAGTCTCTGCCATTAATCATACTAATAATGTCTAATAGGAGGAATATTTAGACTAGCTTCACGTTTTTCAAGGTGAAGGAAGCCAGGCCAGGGAGAAGTTAATTGACTGTCAACAAGTCTGACAACCCCAAACAATATCAAGGAAGGATAGATGGAGCCCTCGGACTCCTTACACAACACTTATATAGCTGTAAACACCCAAAAAAGAAGCCTTGGCCACAGGAATCTAAAAGTTGTTTCCAAGCAATTAATGTCTTATTTGTTATAGCTGTGAAGCTGGGAACACTGTTTTGGGGAGGGCAAATGAACCTGCTGCATCCTCACAGAGGCACATACAGCACACCGACACCACACCAAAACACAATATGGAATCTGAGATATAGCTTGAACTCTACTTGTAGAGATGTCACACAAACTCCTAAAATTGAAAACCACAACTTACAATGTTAGGAGCTCTAATAATCTCTTTAATTGAATATGCCTATTAAAAGAACTACAGTTCATAGGAACAGATATTTGTTTCCGACAGAAAGCCCACTTAAATAAGTCTGACTAACATAGACTGAGCTGTATATAGTTCCCTGCACAATATCATGCAGAGTCCTGAGAAAAAAGATTCTACTGAGCCCCAAAGCTTTATTTATTGCACAGAGTTAAACGGGAAATCAGTGCAATTTTCCACAATACCTTTGTGGAATAACTATGTACTATCATAAGTGGGCAGGTTAGCAGCCATCAAAGTGAATGTTCTCCCAAACATCGACCACGTCTCCTTGCTAGCCTGGACCAGCGTGAGCATGGATGACAACATCAAGACCATGATCACAATCCACTCCGGCTCTCAGTCAGACCCATCCCCGCACCACGTCTTCAACAAAGCAAGCAGCTCCATCGCACCCCACCTATGCAACGTCATCAATCTCTCCAGAGAGCTGGAAACACGCAGAGATCAACGCCCTACTCAAAAAACCCAAGGCAGACCCAAGAGACCTCAAGAACTTCTGACCCATCTCTCTGCTCCCCTTCCCGGCCAAGGTTATTGGGAAAATCTTTAACAGACAGCTAACCCGATACCTCAAAGAGAACAGAATCCTGGACCCTTCCCAGTCGGGGTTCCGCAGCAACCACAGCACCGAGACCACCCTCATCGCCGCCACCGACGACATCAGGACCCTGCTAGACAATGGGGAGACTGCAGCACTCATCCTCCTATACCTCTCCGCCACCTTCGACACTGTCTGCCATCGCACACTAAGTGCATGCCTCTACGCCGCAGGGATCCGAGACAAGGCTCTGGAATGGACCACCTCCTTCCTCTCGGGCAGAACCCGGAGCGTCCGCCTCCCACCGTTCCGAAGCCTCCGAGATAATCTATGGCGTACCCCAAGGATCCTCCCTCAGGTCGACACTGTTCAACATTTACATGGCCCCGCTTGCACACGTCGCCCGACAGCACGGCCTCAACATAATCTCCTACGCCAATAACACTCAACTGATCCTCTCCCTCACAAAGGACCCCATCACCGCCAAAGCCAACCTCAATGAAGGCCATCGCCGACAGATCGGATGAAGATCAGCCGTCTGAAGCTGAACTCAGACAAGACGGAGGTCCTCATCCTCTGCTCCAACCCTTCAGCCTGGGACAACTCCTGGTGGCCAACGGCACTGGGGGCAGCCCCGACCCCCTCCAACCACGCACACAACCTGGGAATCATCCTCGACTCAAAGCTCTCAATGACCAAGCAAGTAAACGCCCTCTTCTCTTCCTGCTTCAACACCCTCCGCATGCTCCGCAAGATCTACAGATGGATCCCGACCGATACAAGAAAGACAGTCACCCAGGCCCTCGTCAGCAGCTGACTCGACTACGGAAACGCCCTCAACGCGGGAGCCCCGACCAAGCTCATCAATAGACTACAACGCATCCAAAATGCCACGGCACGACTGATCCTCAATGTACCACGACACAGCCACAGAACCCCACACCTGAGAAACCTGCACTGGCTCCCCGTCAATAAGAGGATATCCTTCAAGCGACTCATCCACGCACACCAGGCACTCCACAAGACCGGCCCAGCCTACCTCAACCGACTGCTCTCCTTCTACACCCCCAGCCGCCAGCTACGCTCCGCCGACCTCTCACTCGCCCCCGTCCCGCGCATCCGAAGAACAACCACTGGCGGGAGATCCACCTCGCCCCCAAGACATGGAACACCCTCCCACTGAGCCTACGACAGACCCAAGACCTGCTGACCTTCAGGGGGACACTAAAGACCTGGCTGTTCGATCAGTAGCGGCCCCCACCCCCCCCCCCCCCCCCCCCCCAACCCCCCCAGCGCCTTGAGACCCTCACGGGTATGTAGTGCGCTTAACAAATGACTGATTAATTGATTGAAACATCTTGTACAATTGCGGAACCTTACTCGGACCTATTAAGAAACTATACATTGCCTTCAAGTTATTATAATAACTTTAAATGGAGTGTTAAAAACTTAGCCCCAACGCATGCACCACACATCAAAAACTGGGAGGAGTTGGAATGTCGAACATACTCTTTTACTATTAATCCCCCTGAATTAAGATGTTAGAACTAGGGGTCTCTAGTTGGCAGAGGTAAGTACCTTTGACCAAATAAGGACCCTACCTTCTAAGTCTGGGAAAGGGGATTACACTCCAGGAAAACCCCTGCTCAACCCCTTGGTAGCTTGGCAGGAGCAGACAGGCTTATCTCAGAGGCAGCGTGTTAAGCATTTGTGAACACATACAGTAATACAGTGAAAAACACTACAAATGGACACCACACAGGTTTTATAAAAATAAGTATTCCTTACATAGACTTAACACAAGACCACAAACGACAAAAATCCACAATACTGTAATCGAAAATGATACTTCAAGATGGTAGAGGTAATAAAAAAATAGGTTATTCACTTAAAAGCAGTCTTTAGAAACAGATAACCCCAACTGGAGTTATCACGACGTCGAGGTCAAAGAAATCCCCAAAGTACGGCGCTGACCACAAGGTGCGCGGCATCGGACCTGGTGTCAAAACAGACCCACAGAGAACAGCACCTTGGAAAAGCGAAAACAAAGACGGCTCAAGACGTCTGGGAGTTGCGGCATCGTTGGCACGTTGCTGTGTCGATTCCTTGCTTTGGGGGAGATGATGCGATGTGTCTTGAATGCTTGTGCAGGCAGGGGAGGCGTTGGTTCCTGACCGGAGAGGAGGTGACGTCACGATGGCGCCGAAACCACGGTTCCATACGATGTCTATGGATTCTTGACCACCCACGTCGATAATCGGCTCCGCGATGATGTCTGCTTTGGAGTCGATGTGGCACAGCAGCAGGCGTCGGGCCTATGTCGCAAGTCGGAGCAGGCTTACAATGTCGTTGATTGGCATCTATGTGGCACGGCGATCAGCCTCGGGTCTACGTTGCAAGTCAGAGCAACTCTCATGGCTTCGATGCAGATGGCGGTGTCGCTCGCTGGCATCGGTTTGGCAGAATTCCTTCTGTAGAAGCTAGAACAGGAAGTTCCAGATGCAGGCAAGCAGAAGGGGTGAAGTCTAGTATCCCTGAGACTTCGGTCAGGAGGCAAGCTCAAATCAAGCCCTTGGAGTAATATTCTGCAAGATGATGAAAGTTCTTTAAAAGTTCCTTCTCCTTTCCTTGGCAATAAAGAAACCACTACAGGCCAACCCAGCAAACAGCACACTGGCAGAGGGGCAGTCAAACTCCTGCAGCTTCCCTGGTTTTTCTCCTTGGCAAAGGTTTGTCTTGTTTTCCCAGAAGTGATCTAAAGTCTTGCGGTCTGGGCCCCCATATTTATACTGCAAAATCCTTTGTCCTCTGAAGGCAGAGGGTCCTGTACCTAGTCCAAACCAGTTCTGTGCAGTCCTGGAGCACTTTGTTTACAGGACGACCTTTCCTTTGTCAGCGGGGCCCAGGGTCATCAAAAACACAACAGGAGGTGGGGCCAGCATTGTGGAAAGTAGGCACAGCTCTATTCAGGCCCAGGTGCTACTCCTCCCACCTCTCTACATGCAGATAGGTCTATTCAGCCTTGTGCTGGCTCACCCTGTCTCCTGGAGCCTCCCCAGTCCCTGTCACTCACATACCAGACTCAATCAATCAATCAAGGCATTTATATAGCGCGCTACTCACCCAGAGGGTCTCAAGGCGCTTGGGGGGGGGGGGGGGGGTCCGCTACTGCTCGAACAGCCAGGTCTTGAGCTGCTTCCTGAAGGCGAGGTGGTCCTGGGTGAGGCGAAGGTGGGTGGGGAGGGAGTTCCATGTCTTGGCGGCCAGGTAGGAGAAGGACCTTCCTCCTGTGGTGGCTCTTCGGATGCGGGGGACGGCGGCGAGGGCGTGGTTGGTCGATCGAAGCTGGCGGGTGGGAGTGTAGAAGTTGAGTCGGTTGTTGAGGTATCCTGGGCCTTGGTTGTGCAGGGCTTTGTGTGCGTGGGTGAGGAGTCGGAACGTGATTCTCTTGTTGATCGGGAGCCAGTGCAGGTCTCTCAGGTGTCCGGAGATGTGGCTGTGTCGGGGGATGTCCAGGATGAGTCTTGCTGAGGCGTTCTGGATCCGCTGGAGTCTCTTCTGGAGTTTGGCAGTGGTTCCAGCGTAGAGGGAGTTGCCGTAGTCCAGTCGGCTGGTGACGAGGGCCTGGGTGACCGTCTTCCTAGTCTCGGTGGGGATCCACCGGAAGATCTTGCGTAAGCATGACGAGGAGACGGCGTTGACTTGTCTGGTCATGGACAGGGAGGAGTCCAGGATGAAGCCCAGGTTTCGTGCGTGGTCCGTTGGTTTGGGTGCGCTGCCCAGGGCAGGGGGCCACCAGGAGTCGTCCCAGGCGGAGGGCGAAGATCCTAGGATGAGGACTTCCGTCTTATCTGAGCTCAGTTTCAGGCGGCTGTTCATCATCCACTCGGCTACGTCTTTCATCCCTTCGTGAAGGTTGGCTCTGGCGGTGGCGGGGTCGTTGGTGAGGGAGAGGATCAGCTGGGTGTCGTCGGCGTACGAGATGATGTTGAGTTTGTACTGGCATGCGATGGCCGCAAGGGGCTCATGTAGACTTTGAAGAGGGTGGGGCTGAGTGATGAACCTTGGGGGACTCCGCAGATGACTTCGGTGGCCTCTGATTTGAACGTTGGGAGGCGGACTCTCTGTGTCCTTCCGGCGAGGAAGGAGGTGATCCATTCTAGTGCCTTCTCTTGGATTCCGACATTGCCTAGGCGCTGTACTAGGGTGCGGTGGCAGACAGTGTCGAATGCTGCGGAGAGGTCCAGGAGGATGAGGGACGCTGTTTCCCCGTTGTCGAGCAGGGCTCGGATGTCGTCAGTGGCGGCGATGAGGGCGGTCTCGGTGCTGTGGTTGGCCCGGAAGCCAGACTGCGAGGGGTCGAGGGATCCATTCGTCTCGAGGAAGGCGACCAGCTGCTTGTTGACGGTCTTCTCGATGACTTTGGCCGGAAACGGGAGGAGCGAGATGGGGCGGTAGTTTTTGAGTTCGGTGGGGTCCGCTGATGGTTTCTTCAGTAGAGCGCTGAGTTCGGCGTGCTTCCAGCTCTCCGGGAAGGTTGCGGTGGCGAAGGAGGTGTTGATGTCCCGTAGGTGGGGTGCGATGATGGAGTCGGTCTTGTTGAAGACGTGGTGAGGGCAGGGGTCGGTTGGAGATCCGGAGTGGATGGAGTTCATCGTGCGTAGGGTTTCTTCGGTGTTGATCGGGGTCCAGGCGCGGAGGGTGGTGGGGGGGGGCGCAGGTGTGGTCGTGGGGAGCGTTGACTGTGTGCTGAAGCTGTTGTGTATATCTGCGATCTTGTTGTGGAAGTAGGAGGCGAGGGAGTTGCAGAGGTCTTGCGATGGGGTGATGTCGTTGTTTCCGGCGCTGGGGTTGGAGAGCTCTTTGATGATTTTGAAGAGTTCCTTGCTGTTGTGTGCGTTGTCGACTTACAATACACAAGCTAGCAGAGGCAGGCTGGATGGTTAGGCAAGAAAATACCTACTTTCTAAAAGTGGTATTTTCAAACCCAGAATGTTAAACCCGACTTCACTAAAAGATGTAGTTCATCATTCTGAGTTCAGGCATACTAAACTCGAATTTCTACTATTTTCCTTGGGTCAGTTAGGATTATAAGATGCTCTAATCAAACTGCCCATTCTGGCCTATGGGGACAGGTAGCCTTGCAATAGTGAAAAACAAAATAGGCTGTAGTTCACTATCCGGTAATGCCACACACATTAGGGCATGAGCTACCTTTTTCATACAATGCACCCTGCCCTAGGGCCTACCTGAGGGGTGTCCGATATGTAGAAAAGTGAAGGTTTAGGGACTGGCATGTGTGTGCACTTGCCAAGTTGACATGGCAGTCACAGACTGCACAAGGCTCTGCAGCGACATGCCTGAGTCACACTTTAGAAGCTGCTTCTGTGGGTGGCACAACCAGTGCTGCAAGCCCACCAGCAGCATTTAATTTACAGGTCCTTGGCACACATGGTGCACTGTACTAGGGTCTGATAAGTAAATCAAATAAGCCAATCATGGAGTCACTAATCAATACAACAATTTAACATAGGGAGCACTTGCACTGTGGCACTGAATAGCAGTGACACAGTACCCAAAGCATCTAAACCAGCAAAACCTATAAAAACAGAGGAGGCAATCAGTAAAACATGGAAGGGAGACTCACGCCAATGGTACAAGGTCTAACAAGACATCATTGAATGGCTAAAGGGTGAAACTAACAAAATGGTGGTACATAGACCATAATTTTGCGAGTTGACTATATTCACATCTCCACTGTCACCAATGATTAGTAATTTGGAATTGATACATGAATTGCAAATGTGGATACAGAAAGGGTGCTTTATGCCACGTAGACCTCTTTAAACCAGGTTGGATTAAACCATTCGAATATATTAAAAATGAATATGAAATTCTGGAAACAAATGTTTCCATTCTTTTCAGCTTACATATTGCTTAATTAAGAAGCCACTGTATCCTTTAAAAAAAATCCTGCAGATTCTAACACCCAATCCCCTATTCACATTTCAGATGAAATTGTAATGAGACCTCAATATCCCTCTAGATTCCAAGGAACTTGGAGAACACTTCCTTAGAGCTAAAAACGTGGCACAACTTGCCCAGCGGAAGGAAATAACCTAGACAATATAATACAGGTGGCACTGATCATTTAAAAATTATAGGTAATTTGAGGAAAATTGGGTTCTTAGTGGAGGTAGGTCACTATCCACTTCAAGTAATAATCTCAGTCCTTGTCAAGGAAAACCCTTAAAATCCTAAGATTAACCTGAGCTCAGCCCCCTAGTAGCTATGGCACAGACAGGCTTAACTTTGGGCAGTACCAAACTAGCAATAAAGTCAAAAGACAATAAAAATCCTGAACTGAATTAGAAACATAGTGGAATTTTCGATAAATAAAATGACACCAAAGCGACAAAAAACTCAGTATGGGGAACTGGAAATATGAATGTTTAAAGGTTAAAATAAAAATAGTACCTAAAAGCATTAAGCAGCAACCGAGGTCAACTGGTCACTGTGTATTGGGCTGTATGTGTGATTTGAGGCCAACCACGATGGAGCACGATTTGGATACAGATTTGACCCGGTTGGTCAAAAATCTTAAGCAGGGTGAGACAGCGGGCTGTAGCTGAAGAGGGCTCCATGCGGTCAAATAGCGAATAGACGCCATCGGATGAAGCTGTTGGTTTTGACGGGGAAAGCTCAATGTGTGAGAAATTCAAACTTTGCACCCAGGGAAGCCCTTTTACGGTCCAGATACTTTTGTTTCCTTCTCCCTGTCAAGATTTCTACATATGCACTTAGTCATTTTTTTGGTGCTCAGCGTCCTTCAGCGGGGCAAGGCTGCAGGCTGTAGCCAAAAAGGGCAGAAAGAGGCCAGATACCTCCTCCGTAAGGCCCATCTGAGTCTTAATTTGTTGCTGGAGATGAGCTCCGAGAGGGACAAACCTAAATCTTCAGCCCAGCAGCAACATAACTTGACTTGTCAGGTCTCCGTGCCTCCAAAAACTTTGACCCTAATACGTTTTTGACTCTGCATTGCCACTGTCAATATTAACTGTCCTCCACTTGCGTAGGCTGGTTAAGTTGACCATATCAGAGACGCAGGTCGTTATTAACTGCTCAGTCATGAGAAGCCTCTAATCTCTGCTGAGGTACATAACTAAATCCCACATGTTCTTACATTTATGTGACATGTCTGTAGTTTTGTGGAAAAACATTTGGTGTCCTAATAATGTCCAGACTCTTTGAAGCCAAAGTTCAAGTACTGGATGATCACCTGTCCCTACAGTGTTATAAATGTTTTATTAACACATCTCTCAAAATTGTGAACAGATATCTTTTACCTCCCACTTGGGATTCTTCTTTCTATTACTATGCATGCATTTATTTTAGATCTATAATACCACTGTTTGATGGAAGTCGGTCTCCAATGTTCAGATGAAATATTTGCAAAAATGTGTGATATATATCACGCTCCAGCTTGAGTCCTGCTGCTTGAGATGCACTCACACGCCGACTTGGGCCTCAAGCGGCAGCCCAACTTTCAGGTATGGAAATGTCAGCCCCTCAATCACTTTCACGGCCAAATCACCATACTGGTCTGACGCATTTCGATTCCTCTTTTTCAAAAGCCCTGGGTGAAAAGGAACACACATGTTATGACACGGAAGTGTACGTGCTCGAAACGCGTCAGGCCAGTATGGTGATTTGGCTGTGAAAGTGATGGAGGGCTGACATTTCCATACCTGAAAGTTGGGCTACTGCTTGAGGCCCAAGTCGGCGTGCAAGTGCATCTCGAGCAGCAGGACTCAAGCTGGAGAGTGGTGTGTATATGTATATATAATGAACATCGAAGACCGACTTCCATCATAAGGTAGTATTATAGATCTAAAATAAATGCATGCGTAGTAATAGAAAGATTCACAAGTGGGAGGTAAAAAATAACTGTTCACAGTCCAATTTCGAGAGAGATGTGTTAATAAAACATTTGTAACGTGAAATTCACAACAGTAATGTATATATCCTAACTATAACTAACAACTGGTGACCGTCAGTAGGTTATATACAATATCTCTAACTCCCAGAGAACCAGGAAGGAAAGACCACACTATACGTTAGCTGCTGATTTCGGTGTTTATTTCTCAAGCAAACAGTCTGCATGGAAATATTCTGATTTCGGTCGCTGTTAAATCTCGTTCAATTGGATATTGAGATGTACATTCATGTATTTAAGTTGAGCATATATTGATATGATAGTCGATCTTATTCCACATATGGGCCCATTAACCACATATCATGCTCAAAGAATACGGTCACTAAATTCATGGTTTGAGATTTCTTTAAGATATTAATAATTTGCTATTATACAAGATATACTATACTGTGTTCTATTAAATTCTCCCACATTTTTGGAGCCTATTGTTCTAAAGAAAAAAAACGTGTACCAATTACAAAAGTGTCTAAATATTCAGCCTTCTAAAAAATTTGTAGTAGGAACCTACATGCATGTGCAATAATGTTATCTCTGTTCTGTTATTGCAGTGCACTGGGATAGAATAGTCTCCTCAAAAATAACTGTTCAAGTTCATTCATAATTGCAAATTTTAAATATATATCAATTTGTAATCCGGATACATTTTTCATACAAAAGTAATGGATCATTATAAATCCGTATGTCAATTTACTGTCATTCATTATCTTGTTCAGCTTATTTGTTCCAAACAAGTTCCACAAACCAGAGAAAAGTAAGATAGGCATGTACTTATGTCATCTGATGTGCAAAGATTCACTTAATTTCCTCAGAAAACCTAGAGTAGGTGATCAAAGAATTTCTGTAGTGGGCCATGAGATCAAGGGTTCCACTGCTCTAATTTGCATGAATCAAATTGTATTAGATCAAAAATTCAAATAGATGAAAACTGTCAAACCTAGTTTGAAAATGAAGTTAGAAAAACGTTAGTCTTTTTTTTTTAAGCAGTGTTGAAAAATTAGATAAATGACACAGATAGAAAAGGGAATTGTCTTTGGTTATAGCAAATATTTGTCGCAAAAAGATTAGGAATAGGGTAAGGCATTGTGGGCAAGGTATAGTCTATGCTAGGATTAATGGATAAGATAACTGTGAGTGATACGTTACGTGATGGGGTAAAAGTGTATGTTTATGTAATGGTCAGTTTTAGGAAAAATGTAAGGTACTGAGATGGAGTATATAAAGGTGTTAATGTTAGACATAGGAGTTAGGTGCTATTATTTGTGCACTTGAGTATAGCGGGTTGATGATTACTGTTAGGCTTTCAGTGTGAAACGAACTTTAAAATATTGGTTAGGTATAGAGTGAGGTATAGGGTTAGAGTTAATGTTTAAAGGTTAAAATAAAAATGTGGCATTCAGTATTTGCATTAGGTAACAGAGGTGGGTTTTGGAGAAAAGACACTTAATTATACAACTACAAATGATAATTTTAAAAGAAAATGCTCTGAACGTTTAGTTTACAAACTTGATGCAAACTACAGAGGCTGCATTAAGTTTTAAATGAAAAGTTCCAAACCTAAAGTATCAATCTTAAAGAATTTCAAACATTTGTTTTCCAAGTTACTACCTAGATGTCTGTAAAACAAGTTCTTTGTGGTTGAACAGCTACTTCTCCTTTGTCAAAGGAGCCCGATTTCTGGGGTTTTTCAGTGACTCACCTGTAGTGTGGTGCTTCTTGCCTGTCAAGGTTGGAGGCGGAAGAAATATTTCAGCCTGTGAACTTTCTCCAACTAAATCTGCATCCCCAAATCCTTCATGATTATTATAATTAGGGCTAAACGGATTGTCATAAAAGTCAATATACTCTGAAACTCTGACCACAGAGCCATCCCATTTTAAATTGCTTTAACCAATTGTTCTGTTAAAATAGCAGCTTGTACGATAATCAATCTGAGCTGACTTTATAAGGAACAAATGACCCATCTCTTTCATAGCACTTTATCAAGTTACTTCATTTCCCCACAAAGCCTAAACCAAGGCACTGCTCCACTCAATAACCACCATTTCTTTGAAAACCATGAACATACTCAAACCACCTTAGAGAGGTACTCAGATGCAATAAGTTTTTCCCCTGACTTCATTAATCTGTGAAATAAAATATGGTAAAAGAGTTGGGAGTAAAAACTGTACCCATATCAAACCTAATGAACTACAAAACACTATTAGACTTTCTTTTTTTCTGTCTCAAAACTCCTCATTTTTAGGGCTCGTCTAGGCAGCGTGCATGCGCTGCTCTAGGAAGGCTTTTAGGTATCAGTCTGCTTCTTTTCAAGCACACTCGTGCTTGTGGTGGCATCCACCTTGCGGGAGCGAGCAGCAACGGGCGTGCTACTTGGAAACATATGTCTTTCGCGCCGCCGCTGCTCGCTCCCGCAAGGAGGAGGCCGGCACAAGCACGAGTGTGCTTGAAAACAGATGCTCGTCATCCTCCCTCGTCATGGCTCATTAAAAACAGCGGCGCGCAGGGCTACTTGTGTGTCAGGTTACACACAAGGCGCTGCGCTTTCGGTTTTGCTTCTTCTCATTCTGTTTCATGCTCTTTGTCCCTATAGCTTGTGCTTTCGCTCTGCTCTGTCTCCAGTTGCACTGCTTTTGGTCTCTTCTCACTCTGCTCTCCTTTGTCCTGCAGTCTGTCAATTCTTTATCCATGCTTTCTGTGCTCGTTATCGGTTCTCTCGCAGCACTTTCTCCTTCCTCTCCTCATTTTTAAATACCCTGTTCATTCAGTTGGTGTTTGTTTGCTTTCTCCATCCTGTCTTTGAACTCGTCCCCTTCTCATGGCATGCTTCGCTCTTTGTCTGTTTTCTCTTTCATCATCAATCCTCGTTGGCTATTTTCTTTTTTCCAGATTAATTATTTAATGCACCAATGTAAAAGATTTCAGCACAGGTTAAGGCTCCGGCTTCAAGGCAGTCGCCGATTTAATTGTTGGACACAGTGGTGCAGTGCCCCCATCACCCTCCCCCTTTCCACCCCTTTTCTCTTTCTGCAATTTGTCTTTGCGCCACTATCGCCAGGAAATGGGTGTCGGAAATTGTATGCATTCATTATTAAAATGTAAACGATATATTGCAAAAGCATCCTTGCCATCTTCTCGGCCCGCAAGCCACGCCTCCGCACGGGCATTTCAAAGCCTGGGCAGAGGACAGCTTGTTATCAGCCAAAATGTAGCTTATTGCTACCCTGGCTGTGTTTTGCCAGTTCCCTTTGGAATAAGCTTTAACATTCATCTTGCTTTCTCAGAAATACAGGAGCCCGTGTGTGAAAGATCAAGTCACTGGCAGCGAAGGAGAGGTGAGCAATAGGCAGTTGCTTGTCAAGGGGAAGAAGCTTTTCTTATTCTCCCAAAAAGTAGCAGGACCGACCATGCTGGCCTGCGGGTCTCCGTTTACCTAACGCTTGCTCACAGTGTGTCCAAACACTTGTTTGCATATCCATCTCACTAGTCTAGTTATGCACTTGCTCAACCCCCGCACTTCAGTCATCCCACAGAAGGCACAATCTGTTTGTAGGTGTACTTGCAGGGCTCCTTGGTGTCAAGTTACACACAAGGCGCTGCGACCTGCCACAGCACCGTCAGCCCGGTCTGTGTGTGCCTTTCTCGGTACAGCCACGGCACGCCTCCTGTGAGTGACTTAGCTATTCAGTACAGTACTTTGTTCTACCACATACTTTAAAAACATTGCCAAAGCAAATAGCTCTGGCTAAGCACTTACAAGGTCCCAGAGGCGAGACCTATTGGCTATGCCAATGCTTTTTTAATTTATTTTCAAGCAGATGATGGTTCATCTAATATGGTTTTCGCATAGGCATATCTTTATTACCTTGGTGTGGATTATTTGTGTTGTCTGCTTCTTTGTGTTTGATTACAGGAGCATGTACACAATTTCTTTTTGATTGGACAGTTCCTTGTCATCACAGCCTTCTTGTACTTCCCAGAGTGCTGAAGGTGGGCCATGACCGATGCTTCTGGCCGGGTATGCACTTGCCAGCTGTATCTACTTTCCTCTTTTGCATCTTCTCAGTCAACATACTGCAGGCATGCTCAAGGGAAGTATGCCTGTTGTCGCTTTGTAAGGCACGAGATGGTACATCTAATAATAATTAAAAAGTTGCGCCTTCAGGTGATTGTAGTTCACTGCGTGCCTTAAGTTCCCATCCAGCTCTTCTTTCCTTCTAACATTGAGCATGGGAGAGCAGTGGCATTACCCTGTTTAGTTTAGGTTTAGAGGAGGTGGGCAGTCCTCAAACCTTTTTCTGATCAAACAAGTTCTAATACTGTTCGTTTTCTAAGCCCACCCTTTAGGTTAACAGAAGCCATGTGGGCGGTATTCCCTTGGTGGCCAGCTTACAGCATTGCTGGCTAAAGTTTAAGATCTTTTTGGTAAATTTCATTAAGCTTTTTAATAGTTTACAGAGAGCTGGTAAAAAATGCACTTCTGCTCCCACCACTGTGCCACACTACCCTTCTGGCTTCTGTGCACCTCTCCTTCAGCAGACTGAGTTATTCCCTGAGTTAAGGGCAGATTCACCTCCTCTTAAAGGAATAGTTGAGCTTGAATCGCCACCACAAGTGCTTGCACATGCAAAAGTCATCGTGTGTCTGTTGAAAAGAACCCAAGTTAGGCTTGACAGGATAGCTGCTTGCTTGACATACATTGTTACCAGTTCGTTAAAAAATAGAGAAGGGTCTTTAACTCCACCCGGTGTCTCACTCTCATATCAGGCTGTTGGGGGTATCATTCCAACTTTTAGCAGGTGCATTCATTGAAATGCTTGAGGGGATATTTTGCATCTGAAGTGTTTTTCACACCGTCACATTCAGTTCTGTATCTTCTACTTGCATTATTTACAGAATGCATTCCATTTTAGTCTTGCCTAAGTCAGCGCATGTACTGTTTTTTTTTTTGCAAGACCTTTCTTTACCTTTGAAAAGCAGTTTTAGAGGCCATCCATTAATTGTCTTTATTTTTACTCCCATTTGATTGATTCTTTTTGATTTTTTTTTTTGCCACCTTCTGTAGACTTCCTTCCTCTTCACATGTTTGTCCCACTCCTAGAGCATGGATGCAGTACTTTGTCCTTTTTCTTTTGCTGACTCTTTAAGTTGGAATTTTCTTTAATTTAAGATCTCTACAAGAGAAAAAAAATTCAGCTTTCTTCCTCGTGTTCTTCTCTCCTTTCCATGTTACATCCCAGTCCTACTCAACCTCCTTTGTCCATGTGCTTGCCCAGCCCTGCTGCCCAACTCTCCATTGTCTTTGTGAAGCCACAGATCCTTTCATCCACCACCCTGTGCGCTTGCCCATTTGCTTTCCCAGGGCCCTCCCTCTCTTAACTGTCCGTGTGCTTGTCCCTTGTCTCCCAACCACCCCCCACTGTTCCTGTGCTTGCCCCTCCCTCCCAACCACCCTCCACTGTCTGTGGCTTTCCACTTCCTTCCAACCTTCCTTCCACCCACCCACCACTGTCTAGGTGCTTGACCTTCCCTCCATGACCATTGTCTGTGTGCTTGACCCTAACAGCCACCCTCGACTGTCCGTGTGCTTGCCCACCCACCCAGCGTCCACTGTCCGTGTGCTTGCCTTTTCGCCCTCCTTCTATTGTCCGTGTGCTTTCCCTGTGTCTGTGTGCTTTACCTCCCACCCACCCTCTCACTGTCCTTGTGCTTTCCCTCCCACCCTCCCACTGTCCTTGTGCTTTCCCCGATATCCATGCCCCCAACCCACCCTCCACTGTCCATGTGCTTGACCCAACACACCACCCTCCACTGTCCATTTGCTTGCACCCGTGTGCTTCCCCCCCACCCACCCTTCACTGTCCATGTGCTTGGTCCCCTACCCACGCTCCACTGTCCGTGTGCTTGCCCCTCCACTGACACCCTTCACTGTTTGTGCCCTTGCATATGGCCTTGTTCTTGTCCCTGCTACCCATCCTCTTTTGTCCGTGTTCTTGCCCTTACCACCCAACTTTCATTGTCCGTGTTCTTGCCCCTCCCACCTATCCTCCATTGCCCATGTTCTTGCACTGCCCCCAACCTCCTTTGTACATGTGCTCGTGCCTGCTCCTCCCTCCCACCGTTTGTTATCCACGTGCATGCCCACTGCTCTTAAATGTTCATGTACATTATCTGTAATGAGGTAATCAGTTTTATAGCTTAGTACATGTATTAAAAGATTGAAAATTATAATAAAAACATGTCAGCAAAACCATAAAATATTTATGAAGGTGTTTGATTCACTAGTGGTCTAGATCGAAGATTTTTTTTTTGGGTGGATCACCTTTTCAAATGGGTTTCATTGATGTATGCACATTAATTTAGATACTTGCACTTCTTACATGTACAACAATTTGTTTGTTACATTCTCCTTTAGATATGTCTTCCGTGACTTCTGATGATTTCTATAATATTCCACGAACTTTTTCCGGTGATCGATCCAGCTCTCTTGAAGGATTTCAAAGCAGCTTTGTAAGTAGTTTTGCATCCGTAATCCTGGTGTCAGTTTTTTTTTCTTTACTACTTTTCTTCAAAGTATGGCTAATCGATTCCCTGGTGGGCAAAAAAGTGAAATGTTGAGAGTAAATGTTCTGCTTCCCAGATTACGAGAGAGTGACAAATTGTAGAGTGCTAGAAATGCCCTAAATAAAAGCTTATGTGCATGGGCAAAGCAATGTGTAAGGACAGAAGAACAAGTTAGGTGTCTGCTAACTACTGTAGTAATAGCGCATGAAACCAAAGAAATCAGACTCCTAGATAGACCTTTCTTACACTTGTATGCCACAAAGAACACATGGGATTTCAAGAGATTCACTGTTTCATTGTGGTTGGAAAGGAACAAGGAAGAACGTATAGAGTATTTTGCTTTAAACAGTTCTACTCACAGTTAACAGTTTATTTGTAAACTAATACCAAGAGAAAAATGTTTACCTTCTTCCCATCAGCAATAAGTAGCATGTCTTGATGACCACTCTGGTCACCATGTAGTGAATTTAGATTACATGTATACATTGACAAATGTTATATTTCATATTAAATTGGATGTACACTTCAGGACGCTAGTAATTTTAGACACCCCCGCCCCCCAAAAAAGCCTCGGCTGTTGGGCTCTCAAATTATTACTAGTAACCAAAGCTAGCTCTACGTGTGGGCTACACCTGTGATAAAGTACTGAACCTCCGAGTTAAGTGTCAAAAGAACATGGGGAACAAACTGTGTCACTGCATTGGGTGATCATTTCTAAATTTGCATTGTTTTCTTTTCATCATGTTGGAAAGAATCATTATGCTTGTCAAACAAAGTATGATTTCTTTTTTATTATGGTAAAATAGACGTTTTTATAAAGTAGCACACGTTGCATCATTTCCGTTCCTGCTCCTAAACGTAACTAAATGGGCGCATGTGTCCCAAAGATGTCCCTGTGTTACTGAGACCCTAAATAAAACACTCAGAGAGAAATCAGATATATTCTCTTTAATATTTACAAGTTGACTTACACCTTTGCAGATCAAAATTACCTTCATGCACTACATGCTTGTATGGTGTTTTGCATTGAAAATCGTTCAGTACTCTTATCCATAAGTTTTGAAGTAGCCATTTCTTGATTAACATGCATTTAATTTTGCTCTCTTTTGGCCTCAGTAATGGAGCTTGTATGTTTTCTCTGTTTCAAGCACTTTTCCTTTGAGTTAATAATTTTTTCAGTTTTAAGTTATCCATGTTGGCCCAACAATGTTGTTTGCTTTGCTGTGCATGAAATCATTCTTCATTCAGGATACTGCACTGATGATAACATTATTTCAAGTTAACTAAAAGCTCTTAATACTGTTTCACTGAAACAGCCAGTATATTTAGGTATGTTTGGGAGTTCCTTATAATAATCCAGTTGCACCTAGATCCATTGATGTTTTCCCTGTTTTTCAGTCCACATTTTGAGAACCTGATGGCACGTTTTAGTCTTTCAGAATCTTCATTCTCAGTCAGACTAGTGATACCCAGGGGAATCGAAACTTACACGACTCCATCCATTCAAGTTCATTTTTGCCCCATGTCTAGTCATGTGGCCACTGATGTTTTGTTGTTGAAACAGGGGTATGTCAGGTGATCATAGCTTCCCCTTCCACCTCATTTTGAAACTAGTTGTTAAAGAATTTCACCATTATTCGAGTGTTATAGTGAAAAGAGGATTTTCGGCAGGTTATATTGCTGAATGCCATAAGTACACCATCCACAATGTGATACTTATTTCAAAGCTCTATGCCAGCTTTTATTTGTTTTTTCATTTTCTATCTCTACAGCGAACCCTTATGTAAATAACTCATAATCCTGTACTTTTTATGGATCGTGTCCTTACCCTTTTTTCTGCGTTGGGAAATTTTAGCAGTAGCTCTTTCTGTTGCATCAAGACCCTGCAGTGGTTTGAGTATTATCTGAAGAATAGATTCTTGCTGATACAAATGGATTCTTCCACATCTAAGTTCATCCATGTAATATGCAGCATTCCTTAAGGCTTCATGCTTCCACCAGTGATTTTCACCTTGTGCATGGAGCCATTCTTGGCTGTACTGGTTGGTGAAGACTTCAGCATTCAGCAGTTTTCTTCTGACACTCTGCTTTACTTGGGGGTATTGTCTGGCTACGGCATCGTCCGGCTGAATAACTGTCTTGCATGGATTTACAAGGCCCATCATGAACTGTAGCTGATCAATACAGTGTTCCAGCTGCCATTACCTTTAAGCAGCATTACATCTACAATGGTTCCATGACATTAATCTGAATTGTTTTGCACTGCAACATGTCGATAATGCCAAATCACTGGGATTCTACATTGATGCCAACCTCAGTTTAAGGATGCATGTTGCACACCAGATTAAGACGCCCTGTCATCAGCGGAACTTGCTAAGCAGAGTTAAAACCATTCCTACCAGAAAATGAAAATTCAAGCAAGCACTGGTCTGTCTGATATTGAGGCAGCAAGTTTCTGCAGTTGAGTATCCAAGAATCCTATGACACCCTTGAAGAGTTTCACGCGTGCAACAGCCTGCTTCATTGAAAGGTCTTCAGAAGCTCAAAAGGGCTACTCTGACCCTCCTGAAGTACCCCAGCTCCCCCTGTCTGTCTGCACCACCCACAGGGACTACTGTATCATTTAAAAAGCAGTCAGAGCTGATGCACATCAAACCTGGCAATTAAGATCAAGTTGTTGGTATAGCTTTGCAAGACACAAAGCAACTGTATCACCACACTGACATCCAGGAAGGAGGAGGAAAAAACACGTCAGGCTTTAGAATATATTCAGGAAGTGAAGGTAGGATACCAGTTAAAGGCATTGCCATCATCCCTCCTCCAACTCATAAGAGTGGAAGACCCTGCTCTTAAAAAATCACTCCTCTACGTATAACCTTTAGATTTCCAGACATATCTGAAGAGCCTCCCCGGAACACCACACTCAGACCTTACCCCCACGCCAGATTCCCTTTAACTACCTTCATGAATACCACCCAACCCCCAGATCATCAGCCCCAGTGCTTCCAACTCTGCAATACATTGTAGCTCCCACTCTTTCTACAGTGTAATGTTGCTTTATAGCTAGGTTTGTGCCACATGTAAATGTATTTAACTATATTGCACCATATCTACTTTGGTTGAGTTTCTGTAAGGCCCATGATACAAAATGTTCAGAGAACATCTATTATGTTTTATATTACTGTGTCTCTTGGAGTTTAACATGAGCAGGGTACATGTTCTTTATTCTGAAAACCAAATGATTTCACTTGGTCTCGCGGTCTGCTTATGACTCGAAAGCTTAGTTTGTTATTTTTTTGTCACAGGTATGGATGTGAAGCCTAAAAATAGAATGGTATTTGGAAGGGTCCTTTATGGTCTCAAGGGAAAAACTGCCTTTATAAAGTAATATTAATGGATCCGAACCTCAGAAATAGCTTTGACAAAATATTGTCCAAGAGAGAAAGAAGAGTCTTAATGAGAAGCTCAGAATTGGATCAAAAATGAATTGGTAGGCAGAAAAACAGCCACGGGTTTTGTTCAGAGGTTGTCACAGTAAAATTTGAAAAATAAAATTTAAGAAACATTTGTTTAGTGCATTTTGAGCCTTGCATCTTAGTCTGAAGAAACCACTATCCCTGAAACAGTCATGACATTTTGAGATATTATTGGTGCCTCCCCATCCTGGAAATAAACTTCTACTGTTTTTTGGGAGTAATTTTGATTATTTTAATTAAGCGACGTGCCAGGCAAAATGTTTGTGTGTACCACAAACTTACAACATTGTGGGTATGAATTCGATTTGTATGAATATGATTTATATTGATTCTGTGAATCAGGATGATTTAATTTTTAGTTTTATGTGTATCTTTTGCACTCCTAAGTACCACTCTGGAGTAGCTGTAGGATGCCTTGGGTAGAACCCTGATGGGAGGGTGGTTGCGCTCCTGCCCAAGTTGGACCAGGAATGTTAGCGCACGAGAGAGAGTAACTCTATACCTGTATGGATGTTACTTGATCTTCTGCAGGTTCCTGGTTGTGTATAGTTGAGATTTGTCCTACTGCCTGGGAATTGAAATAAACTGTGTTGTCTAGTTGAGAAAGCTCTTTGAAAAAATAAAGAATGCATTAGACTTTATTTTGCCGGCCGGGAGCCGTCATGAGCACCGAAGGAGTTAAAATGTGCAAGACAAAGAAATGTGCACGCTTTTTTCTCTGTGAAAGAGAATAATATTGTGAATTCTTTGTAATCTACCTGGCCATTCTTTTTTTTTTTTTTTTTTTTTTTTTTTTTTTTTTTTTGTAAACCTTTATTTGTACAAAAAGGAAATACAAATCTGGGCCTACAACCAGACCAGCCGGCCATGATACAATAAAGCAATCCAAAAAATACAGAAGAAAAATATACAGATACAATCAGGATAATATGCAGTCAATACAGTTCGAAAAAGGAAGGGGGGGGGAAGAATCTGGACGGCCCACAAACAGGAAGAAGGAAGGTTAATTTTTATAATATTACAATAAGGAGTATAACAGGCTCGGATACATTATAAATGAATCCAGGTTCCCAGAGCAAACTATTGGCCATAAGAAAACTAAAGGGGCAGCAATGCGGAAAATTATCACTACAGTCTACATCAGTATGAAAGCAGATGCGGTTAATTCAAATCAACATACAAGTAGACTCATCGTGTGCACCTCTACCACCCAATAGCACAGCAGAGATAGGACGATGGAACCGGAACACTAACATCACTAAAGCCAACCCGTCATACTAACCCTAGGGAGAGAGAGAAAGAGAAGGGGAGGGGAAAGAAAAGGGGGGAAAAAGAAAAATACAGACTGAAAGAGAAGAGCGCCGCGCCGAGACAAGCATCCCGTAGTAAGGACACAGAAAGAGCAGGAGTATTAGCAACAAGGAAGGGATGGGAGTCGGCACTGAAACGCAGCATAGCCACAAAAGGAGAGAAGCAGCAATCCAGACCCCATCCCTATAATACCACCGGAGGCAGGGACAGCCGCGGCGCTCCTATAAAGGGATACAAAAGGGCCATAGAACAAAGGAAAATAAACCGGGAAAGAAAACCCATCCCACCCAGCACCCCTGCAGAAGGCTACGGCCTACCCCCCCAGCAGCGTGCCTGTCGCCCTAATCCCGAACCCGAAATGTAGGAAACACGAAAGAGAAAAAGAATAAGGAGACAAAAAAAAGAATAAGAAGACAAAGAAGATGTGAGGGAGGAGTGAAGAAGTAAAAACAAAATGGTCGGCCTCAGCCCTCCGCCCAACCAGTCAATCGTAATACGTGTAGACGAGAGCGATACAACTTGAGCATCATAAAACGTACAAGGGGGTCACCCACCGCACTATGCACACGGGGAAGTTCGCCACGGATATGTATACCAGCAATCCAGCGGAAGCAATGTATCTCACCCCAGGCCGTCCTTAGCTACATGCAACTCCCACCATACGACAGCGAGAAGCGAACAACTCGGTGCAAGGCAATCACACGAACAAAAAATAGTCCGATGAAGACGTAGGCCAGGGAGGGCAATCCATAAGCAAAAGATCAAAAGTCCGAGTATACAGTGCAAGTGTCCCAACAATGTTAACAGGGGCAGGAAAAGACAGGAGTTCAGTCTCGCCGCTCGGGAAAGCGGGGGTTCCCCTGCAGAGCAGAAACACGACCTCATCAAGGCAAATAGATGTAGCAAGCCATCATGTTTCTCGGACACTCGAGTAGGATCCGACCCCAGAACGACATCCGGGCCCCCAAACTCCAAACAGTGAAGTGCAGGAGATTCAGAAGCCAATCGTTCGCATACCTGTCGACTGCCAGTGGCAGTAGTTCTCAGCGCGGCCGAGGGGGGTGAGGCAGAAGCGTCACCGAGACGAGAGGGGACCGTGAGAGACCGGCCCTCTAAGATGGCGACAGACCGCACCGATACCCCAGAGGCAATGGGGGTCAAGGCCGCATGCAAGGACCGCAGTGCTTCCAGAACGTCGCCGATTGTAGGCTCGCGCACACATGTCCAGGCCCCCGTGCAGTCCAGTAGTCCAGGTCCGCCGTCCGGAGGATATCCACGGTCTATCTCGATGGCCGACATTTTGTGGAGTCAGGCTCGTCACCACCTCCCACGACTCCCGGATCAGGGCCTCAGATGCGGACCTCCACAGAAACCAAGGGGGTCCCGCTAAGGCAGCCTTGGTGCAGAAAAGAGAGCCGCCAAAGTCGGGTTGCAGCCTGCAATACCTTTGGCGTGGTCGAAGAGCAGATCCCGGGCGCGAGGCTCCAGGATGGATGGACGGAGCCGCGGCAGGGGGGGCCCCCTTCACACAAGTAGCCCTCGGTGCACCGTGCCCCACACCAGCTCCACGGCCGCCAAGGCAAGTCCGGATCAGGACCACCGGAATGTTCGCACAACGGTCTCCCACCAGCGGCTCACGCTCTCGGCCGGGGCCAACGCGTACAACAATGCCAGGCTGGGTCCAATAGGCGAGGCCCCGGCTTCATCACCGCGGAGGCCCTGGTTCCTCAGGGGGCACAACTTCGGAGTCGCGGCACGTAGGAGCCTCCAGGTCAGACGGTGAGTAAGAGCAACACGTTGCGTTTCAATCTCTGCTCGAGTGCATCGTCCCGGGGCAGGATATATGGCAGGATTTGCGAGTCAGGCCGGAAGGCTGACGGAGCCGAGCTACAGAGCGACCATTACGATCGCGAGCTTGGCTCCTCCCCCTACCTGGCCATTCTTGGTCTGTTGTATCTTTTCCTGAGCTAACAAGATGACACTTTTCAACGGCGATGGCTGCAGCTCTTTGGCAGAAGTAAATGTTTTAATTCGTTTTTATTTAAAGTTTTTTTTCATCCGAACTTTGTGTAAAACAAATGAATGAATGCAATCTATCTGCTGCTGACAGAATGTTATGTACTAAAGTCACATTTTGTTCTGTTAAGTTTGTATTGTTCAAAACAGTATAAATGGATTCGGGTTTGCCAGTAATCTTTTTGCTTGAGTTCATTCATAGATCTATTTGCTAGGGTACTTAATGTTAGTGCATTCGCTCATAGTTTTGTCTTAGGCTATTTTTAGATCACCTAGCACATTTATTTATTTTTTGCTGCTAGAGCTTGTTTAAAATTATTTCGCTTTTAGCTTCTAAGCTCATTTGATTATTTTCATTTGGAACTCTTTGTTTAGCAGGCTCACTTTAAGTTATTAGTCACATTTGTACTTTTGGCTGTTTTCACTTGGTATCATACATACTCAACATGTACACATTTTTACTGGCACTCTGATCACATGTTTTGTTACGTAGAGCATTTTGTTACTTTTTTAAGGTGATTTTGCTATTTGATTATGGCTTTCTAATCAGGCTTGCTTATTGTTTCCCATGACAGTTTATATGCAGTGAGCATACAATCAATTTTCTGTTTGCCACTATTTTGGCTGTTTTTATTTAATTTAATTGTGGGTTTATCTAGCGCTAGGAATCGACTCCCGGAGGAGTATCTCCACGCTTCGACCGCTGGGGAACCCGTCCTGGCTCACCCTAAGAGATGGTCCCTGATGGGTATCTCTAAGGTGCGACCAAGCATCCCCGGCGGTCTGGGGGGGCCGTTGTGAAGATGAGGCAAGCTGATGCCCAGAGTTGCCGAGTGTGGTTTCTGACTAGAGTAGGCACCGAGGCGAGAATTATCGAGTCCGCTGACCCTGGTCCACGACCCTGCCGCGTCGGGAATCGAACCCTGGTCCCGGGCCGTTCTCTGCTTACGGGTCTGCCGCCTCTAACCAGTGAGCCACACTTCTCCACTACTATAATGGTAGTTATAACTACTGAATACATCTCACATTATAAACAAGCATTGGCATAGCTAATAGGTAGGTCTCAGGCGCCTTTGGGACCTTATAAGTGTTTAATTATCCAACACAATATCCGTGGTGCTAAAACACCAACTGTTGCATGGGTAAACACTTATAAGGTCCCAAAGGCGAGGCCTATTGGCTATGCCAATGCTTGTTTGTGTTATAGTTACAATGTCTTCCATATTGCTGTGTAAAGTACTTCATTTTGCATAATTAGATTTGAACAGCACTATCAAAATGACTACCAAGGTTACTTGCCTGCAATGGGTTAAATCGAGAGCACTTGTTTGATTATGCTAAGATTTTAAATTTAATTAATGGTTGCGGGGAGGTGTTCTGCAAGTACAGTGCTGTCCTGAACCATACAAGCTGAAGTCATTCAATGCTATTCAAGCTAGTGACTATCCCTTCTTGAGGGTGTGGCAGGCCTAGGAAGCTGGCCCTTGCAGAGTTAAGTGCTATTTTTAAAAATATAAATCTGTGTGTTTCTTACAATTGGCAGTGCTGCTTTGCAGCCTCAAGTCTTTCACGCAAAATGGATAACTGTCAATTAATTAGTGCAGACATGACTGCAAGCCCATCCTGTAAGTTCTGTAAGCTCTAGAAAGAGTTCCGGGGCTCAGCCAAATCAAACCCCTGCTGAAATTAAGCACTGGGTGTTCAGCCAGACGTAAAGCAACCAGAAATGGAAATAAATATTCTACTTTAAAGCAAACACTCATCCCTACACAGAAGCCTGCATTGAGAGCGTTATTGTCATTTGCTCCGTCTTCCCACTGGCCTCTTCTGTCATCTTGCTCAAGTCTCGTGTTACATTTCTAAGAGCCTCCTAATTTGCAGGCTGTATTAATGCAATCTCTTTGAAATCCATCAGCTCCTAAAATGGATGCAAAAACTCATGGGTTGCTTATGCAGAATTGAGTAATCAGGATGCATTGTTCGAAAATCAGCCAGCTTGCTGCTGTTCCCCTGTGTGCCACTCCTGTGAAGGGACGCTACCCCTTACTGGAGCCCCATCGAGCTCACTGGCGACACTGGACTAAGTATTCTGTAAGAAGTCCCTTGCTGCATCTTCCTTGCTACACATTTTTACCTCTGAGTCCGCAGCAGCAGAGGGAGGGAGACTAGAAGAATGTTCCTTTCCATTGGTGCTCTAATTTTCTGGGGACCTCGGGCAATAGAAATCGGGATTGTAGAAAGACCCCCTCACTCAGTTTGTTTGACTAAAGAGCAGGACTGGTCTGCCGGGACATTTTGAAATTGATTATTGCCTCTGAAAGAATGACCGATTGGTGCAGGGATACAGTCGGGTGTTCCTGCCATGTGAAGAGACTGCCATATGCCTTCGGTTTCTTTAGGAATTTCTATAGCCGGATGATGGGCCAATTCTCAATGGCCGCAAGCAGAGGCAAATGTGTCCAAGCAGATTGTAGAAACCAGTATATAGTGTGCTAATGGTGTTGTGGGCAGAATAGAATGGCACAATATAGCTGAATTGTTGCAGAGAGAGCAGATGTTTGTTCAGTAAATGCAACAACTTCTCTGCATTAGTTTGCCACCAGGGACTGGCTGGGAGTGGAGAAGTTTAGATTCATAAACAATTTCCAATCTGAAGGTAAAAAGACTCGGATAAAACCTCTTGAAGCATGTTGTGCTGCCTGCAATTGTCTCAGAGCCCGTATTCAAAGCAGTGGTCATATTCTTTTTAAATTCTGAGACAAGAGCCTGTCCAGTCGGGCCACTTAAAGTTCTGTTTGATCTAATGTAGCTTTGAGTTAGCAGAACAGTTTGACAGATGTTGTGCTGTGACAGATGTTGTGCTGTGTCTGCCTGCAGGCAATCTAAAAATGCGCGGACGCGAAAGTGAGCGATGTTGTGTAGGTGTCTGCCTCTCAGGCAATCTAAAACACGCTAAAGTGAAAGCGGTCACGCTGGAGAACTGTAACATGATCCTGGAATGCAAGTGGCACACTGCGCGCCTCTGCTCACTCCGCTCGCTCTTGAGACACATAGGCTAGGGGAGTAAACATTTAAAGAAAAGGTGGGACCTATCCACGCCTTTGCCCATTTGCGTGCTTTCATTTGTGAAAGCCAGAAGTAATGGCCAATCAAATGTGTGGGTGTAAACAAATCCACATGGAAAAGGTGAAAGTAAGTTGGGAGTGCTTACAAGAAGCCTCCCATAGAGCAGCGCATGCGCACTGCTCTAGGCTCGACCTAAAAATAGCTAGTAAGAGCCTTTGGTAAATTTATGGTGGAGTCACTGAATGCACTGTGCCTCCCACTGCTCTTGCGGACCGTCCTTTCTGATAGAGGAAAAGCGCCAACATAGTTACTCCACCAGTGTGAATGCATGTGAAGAGGGTTCCCTGAACTTGCAACAAAGGCAGAGGCTCTATGAAATTTATATTGCTTATGTCCTTGTCGAGCTTTAGGCAGAGTACACTAGAATGGGAGCCCGCTCCTTTGCAGACTTGGGCCAAATTGATCCACAGATAGAGGAAGGCTGTCTAGAAGGGATAGATAGTGTCTTGGTGGAGAAATGAGGGCTACATTAAGAAAATTAGACTACATTCTTTGGCATTGTATGTGGTTTATACATTCCATTGAATCTGCTAAATATTTGCTTAAAATAAGTTTAAGAAAAAGAGGACTAAGTAAACCGGTACTAGCTAACTGATGTTTCAGTTCTGCACTAGCGGGCCATCTGGTAAACAGAAGTTAAATCCAGTTCGGCTTACTCAGTCCTGCACAAGGGGCCATCCGATAAAAAGAAGGTAATTACAGTTCTGTTTACTAAGCCCTGCCAAGTACTACACATCAAGCTTTAGACTAATACATTTTTCAGTGTGATGGTTCATAAAACCGCACTGAAATGCAAAGTCGCGCTTTATGGAACAAGAAGTTAATTGATTGGCATTGCCCAAGCGTCTCTGTAATAGAGATAACATACTTTTATTTTCCTTCTAATCCTGTAAAATAGAATGCGTGCATCTGGGACTTCATGTCTCATGATACCCCCAGCTTTGTATTATCCACAAAGCAATACATGGAATAGGACCACTTTTCATCAGGAATAAAATCACCAAACACATTCAACAAAGGAACCCACGCTCTAAAGGAGCATCTCGCCTCAAAATCCCACCATACAAGAAAAAAACAATGGGTGGCACATCCTTCTCTGTTCAAGCAGCTAAACTATGGAACTCTTTACCCCCCAACATAAGATCCACCGACAACCACCTCATCTTCAGAAAACTACTCAAGATCTGGCTCTTATCCACATAAGCACCATACGGAAATAGAAATTTACAGCATATCCCTCTGTATATAAGCATTTGTTTTCACTATGGATATGTACCTATCTTTGTGTATTACTTTATAAAACATGTAAAACAATTATGTTAAGAGAAGAAAAAAAATAATAATAATATTCATCAATAAATAAAAATCATTTTTGGTCTACATGTACATACCTCCATTGTGCATCTATGTACCTTCCATGTACTTGGATCTGTGTGTCTGTTACTTTTCTCCTGAAAAAGCATATCCAATGCACTACCCTATTTCTCATCCTGTGCCTCTATCAATATATTTAATCTAAATATACTTACTTCTTTTATGTATCTATATACTTTCAATGTACTTATGGATCTATATATTTATCACTTTCTTCTAATTAAGCATTTCCAATGCACTAGTCTATTTCTCAGCCTATAGATCGATCAATATATCCACTACATCCACTCTCATTTATCCCAAACCCCATACCACTACTATGATCGCCAAAATAACCTTTTCTAGACTCTCTCCTGCTCTACCCCTCCTTGCATCATCTGACACCTCTTTTTACTACACCGATCCCCTAAAACAAACATTTCTAAACTCTCCCCTCTGACTCCTTCCCTCCAAAACTCCTTTTTACTCATCCAAAAGCCTCTTCCTACTGCTAAGACTTAAAAATAAATAAATAAATAAAATCCTTCACTTTTATCCCTCCACTATCCTTTTTCAATCAAAATTAACAGACTAACATGTTTCACTTCTCAAATTCCATATTCCTTATTCAACTATACTAATATACTGCCTAAATAACTGAATAACATATCTACTACTCAAATTACTTCATATTTATACTATACTAATTTTCAACACTAATCCTTTATGGATTCCGGAGTGGCGTGCTACTCGCCAGAAAAGAGCTTCAACACCCATCAAGGGTAACAAGTGCTATATGAATGCAAATCTTTCTTCCCCTTTTATCCATCCGCTATCCTTCTCACTCCAAGTAACAGACTAATATCCACCACTGAAATTACCTCATATTTCACCATATTAATTCACCACTAATCCTTTATAGGCTCCCTGAATAGCATGCGTCAACAAGCGAGCGATAAATAAATACAAACCTTTGTCCTACTCTATCCTTCTGCTATCATTCCAAATCCAAATAACTGACTAACCTATCCACCACTTAAAATGTACTTGCATGTTTCACTATACTAATTCAACACTAATCCTCTGTGGGTCCCGGAGTAGCGTGCTACCCGCCGAAAAATCACTTCGACGCCTCGTCAGGGGTAGTAAGCGCTATAAAAATGCAATTACAATACAATACAATTGCTCATTAGTGTGTTCGTCAACGGAGAGGCAACTGAGCAGAGTGTGTGGTGGAAAGCGGTAAAAGCAAAGTTTAGATAGGCCGGTCAGCAGTACAGTAAAGGTGCACGTGCACCAATTCAACTGACATGGGTATGTGAGACCTGTACTGGCGATTCCGGTTTCTTAGTACAATCTGCATTGCGTGCACTCTGATGAGTTGCATTCCCGATTCCCTGCATTGGTTGCAACCTTGTTTGGTGCCTTAATGGAACATAATGCAGTCACGGTGATTGGGCTCCATTCTTGACAATTTACGCCTATATTTGGAGACTTGGGTTCCACAAGTGACAGTTTGTGCTTGGAGGTTGATGTCAATGTGAATGTCAGTGCTAGTGGATTTGCCGTAGCCTGTTAAATCCAGAGACTCTGATCATAAGAAATGAAGAGGCTGAACATTGTGCAGTGCCCAAGTAAGGAATGTGTTCTGTTATACAAAGAAGAACCACGAAATTCAAGAAAACTATGTTGTGCACTGGTGTGTTGCAGCAGTTTTCAGATATTCTTAGAGTTTCTTGTTGCTCAAATGGGTGTAATTTCTGATATTTATATATTTCCCTAATCTTCATTGCTTGATTTTTCTCGCGAGAAAGTATCACTTTTAGTCATCTAATGTCACTCATAATTACACTGAAATTATGAAAATGTCGTACAGTAACAATTTGAAACCTTGGCAGCTATGTTTACTTAATCCTCCATCACCAGAAATCACAACCAAAAAGGATTCCAGAGTGACTCGTTGTTAAATGAAGCATGTAATAAATGATGCACAGTTCTGAATCCCAACCACACAGCATTAGTCGTATTCTTTGTAATGTCACAGGTAACTATGCCTGTAATAGTTGTCTTTGTGTTTTTGTTCTAGAAAAACAGAAGTATGTTGACCATTGGCAGTATATCAAGTGAAGACCTTGATGAAAATTATGTTCCTATGAATCCCAACTCTCCACCGCGACATCATTCCAGCAGTTTTACAGAACCTATCCAGGAAACGAACTATGTGCCAATGACTCCAGGATCTTTTGACATGTCGGCATTTGGAATGCAGGTCCCCCCACCTGTGCATATGGGATTTAGGCCAAGTCCAAATACACCCCAAAAGAGGGTGGTGCCTGTTTCTGACTGTGAACCACCACCAGTTGATCGCAATCTAAAACCACACAGAAAAGGTAAGGAAAACTAATAGGACGGAGTGGTTGTAAAATATATATATATTTTTTAATTCTAACTGGTTTAAAAAAAAAAAGGGAGAACGTAATATTCTGCACATATTAACCAAGAGCAAAACAAGCTTGCCATGCTTTGCTTGCTTGCATGACTTGCAAAACACATTAAACCTGCTGACATTAATAATTTTGTCTGTATGGGTTCTAAGTATGTGGTCAGTTTTTGCAGTAAAGACATTTATCTGTGTGTTTGTAATAGGGCTGCCTAACATGAATTTGCTACGATAACACCGTTTTTGCATAATGTAAATGTAATGCTTCTGTAACCAACTGTTTGCCTAGCATTTAATATTGCATGGTTGTCACAAAATACAAAAACAATAGGAATGCATTTATCAGGGAATACAAATGAGATTTAAGATGGCTTGTCCTTATCCATATTCTTGTTTTATTTCTACTTGCTTGTCTAACATAAATGAATCCTCATTTCACTTGAGGTTTTAGACTATAAAGGCACTATAATTTACCACTGAAGTGAATGCATGCCGAAAATATTGAGGAAATTCAAGTATTTACTTTAAATAGCATTGGATGCTTATGATTCATGTTTTAGGTGCTATTTTTGTTTAAGCGAATAAATCAAATTAGGAAGTGGTAGTACTTTGTCCCATCCCATAGACTCTAGACTCAGTCTACAAAACCTGAGGCTAAGCAAAGTAACATAAACAGGCATGTCCTTAGAGTGCTTATTCACCCCTGTGGAGGTCAGTTGGTGCTGTTGATGGATTATAGATAGGATGTTTGTTACTCTGTTGAGTGTTATTTTATCAACTCAGAAGAATAAAAGGGTGTGTCAACCCACCCAAATTTGAACCTCTTACCAGAAATTCAAACACAGATCCCTTGAGTGGGTGCGTTGGTCCACTGAGCCATGCAATGCCTATCCTCTTGTGTGATATATTTATGCAGCATTGTTTTTTTTTTAAAACCTCAGCATTCGGGAACCTAAAACTTTGCTTTTTATAATGGATGTCCCCTAAAAATCCAGAACTACGAAAAACCACTATCTTTTTTTAAAGAAATTATTGCCCGTTCATATTTATTTTGAGGATCTGGAAGGGGATGGAGCAGCTGATTGAATTAGAATTTGCCTCTACATTGTGTTTTTAACTAAATCTATGTATGTTTGATCTGTTAATCATTTGTGAATTACTTTCTCGAAAGGAAACAGTTTCCAGATTTGAGTCCTTTTTCCCTGTTCTTTGACCGCCCCTCACATAAAAATACCAGGTTTATCAGTCGAATACTTACTAGGCTGTAGATCTAGGCGAGCTGCACATCAGTAAGAGATGACGCTCACAGCACTTGAAATCAGATCTTACCTGTCCAAATTGAATGGCCCTTAGCTCAGTCTCAGGTTTGAAGGTGTCGGCTAAAGGACTAAGCATTATGGGATTGAATCAATGCATGAAGTCCATCAATGAAGTCAGACTGTGGTGACGGTATTTGTGAAACGAAAATCCAGTTTTCAAACAGAATTAACTTGGTAAAAATATAGAAAACTAAAACATATATTGAGTTGCTTTTCAGTCATATGGATAGCAGTATTTCGTTAATTTGTTTTTTTACATGTTTTGATATTAGCTTCTTGTTTTTTTTCCAAAGTTATTTTAAACTGGCAGCAGATAACTTTGATCTTGGTTCTACTATACATAACCACTCACTGCATTTAAACGTGAAGGCTTTCACATGTTTCCCCCCCTTTTTTCTTGGCCCACGCTTGTCAGATAAGCGCCAGAAGGAGCGGGAATTTTTTTTAAAAGTTTAGCTGCAGATTCGTCAAATGGTGCTAAAGTTATAAGCAAAACAAACCAGCATTGGAAATGCAATAGGTCTTGCAATAACGCGAGTCTGAACTATTAGCATTGTAAATGATAATGCCCTTTATTTTTGCGTTCTGGTTTTTGGAACATAAATAAAAGGCTTTGTCATTTACAAGGCCTATAGCTTAAATTTGCGTTAAAACGAGACCTATTGCATTGCAATGGTGGTGGTGCTGCTGAGTTTTCTCTGAATCTGCACTCTGAATCTGCACCCACAATCTGCACTCTGAATCTGCACCCACAATCTGCACCCACAATCTGCACTCTGAATCTGCACTCTGAATCTGCACCCACAATCTGCACCCACAATCTGCACCCACAATCTGCACCCACAATCTGCACTCTGAATCTGCACCCACAATCTGCACCCACAATCTGCACCCACAATCTGCACCCACAATCTGCACTCTGAATCTGCACCCACAATCTGCACCCACAATCTGCACCCACAATCTGCACCCACAATCTGCACCCACAATCTGCACCCACAATCTGCACTCTGAATCTGCACTCTGAATCTGCACCCACAATCTGCACCCACAATCTGCACCCACAATCTGCACTCTGAATCTGCACCCACAATCTGCACCCACAATGTGTGAGTGGCGTTGCGTGTGTGAGTGGCGTTGCGTGTGTGAGTGGCGTTGCGTGTGTGAGTGGCGTTGCGTGGCCGAGTGGCGTTGCGTGGCCGAGTGGCGTTGCGTGTGTGAGTGGCGTTGCGTGGCCGAGTGGCGTTGCGTGTGTGAGTGGCGTTGCGTGGCTGGGTGGCGTTGCGTGGCTGAGTGGCGTTGCGTGGCTGAGTGGCGTTGCGTGGCTGAGTGGCGTTGCGTGGCTGAGTGGCGTTGCGTGGCTGAGAGTGGCGTTGCGTGTGAGAGTGGCGTTGCGTGTGTGAGTGGCGTTGCGTGTGTGAGTGGCGTTGCGTGTGTGAGTGGCGTTGCGTGTGTGAGTGGCGTTGCGTGGATGATAGTGGGCTTGCGTGGGTGTGAGTGGCGTTGCGTGTCTGTAAGTGTTGCTGTGTGGGTGAAAGTGGCACAGAGCCTTTGATGTGGCCTGGCGCAGGAGAAATGCTGCTGCTGCTAATTAAATACAAGAGTGGCCGGGAAGCGGCCGGGAAACACAAGTACGGCCGGCCACATAATTAGGGGAGGAGAAGCCGCACAGCACACGCTGGGAGAAGCCCTTTGATGTGCTGTGCGGCCGCGATGCGCGCTCTGTGCTGGGGGAGGGGGGAGGGCCATTAGCCTGACGAAGGGTGGGAGGGACATTGAGGAACAGATGGCCATGAAAGTGTATGGGCCAAAAGCGCGTGCCTGTACGTGCACTCGAAGAAAACGCCACGAAAAAAAGCGGTGGTTTGACAATCAGTTCGAGCACTTGAATTATCGGCCATTTCCCATTCCTTCGGAATGGTAAAGGACGAGACCTAAAAACACTCTACCTATGAAAACACTACCCTAACAATAACTACACAGGGAAGACTGCCACAATGTAATAAATAAGTGTATATATTGAACCTACTGGCTGTAGTTTTACATAGGAGAAATCATTCTTTTGTTTTGCTAATACCTTTTGGCGCTGTTTGCATCAAGTGGGGGCTGAGAAAAAGGGAGTCCCAAAATATGTTTTCCCCATGCAATTACCATGGGGATTTTAGACCCAACTACAGCCCGAACCGTTAAATGGAATTACACCAAATTTGGCAGAAAGCTAGATCTTGGTCCAGAAAGAGTGCTTCTGTGATTTGATGGAACTGTTCATTAGTATTGGAGTAATTTAAAAAAAGGATTTATGAATATCTAGAGATGCGGAAGTTCTGCGGATCCAGCAGATCTCAGGCCTGGTGGTGGGGTCCCCAAAACTTTTCAAAACTTGCTGCTAATTTGTGGATTCACAGGATTTTTTTTTTAAGTGTGGTCTCCGACTTTTGTTTTTTTAATCCCCTGGGTGGGCCAGGTCCCAGGTGGAATACTTTTTTATAATTTGGTGAGGGGTGCACATGGTCCCCCTTCCATAGCTGCCTTCAGCCACTGGGACCCCATACTAAAGGGCCCGGTTATCATTTCAAAAGGGGATGGGTGCACACTAGTTTAATCCCTGGGGACGACTATTTCGGTCCTGGGTACACCATCCCTTAGGGTCCGACCATATATGTAAAGCAGGAGCCATCCACGGGGCCAAGCCAAACATCCTAAGGGGAAGCCGTTCTCCCTGAGCCATTAATGCCCCTGGGGAACACCATGCTCCAGGGCCGGTTCATGCTGTGTCCCAGGGAGGCCACCCCTTGACATAGCAGTTTACCCGCCCACACAGCGAGGGCAGGGAAATCTGTGTTTGCTTTCGCTTGGCGGGAGGAATTTCAAAACTCCAGCTAAGCTGCTGCAAACACCAAATCTGCTCTTAGCGGGCAGGAGCTTGAAAAATGCTCCTGCGCGCTAGGAAAAGACTTAATCTGTTTCCCTGCAGGAAGCGTTTTCCTGGGCTTAAAGCTGCCCAGGGAGGGGGCCTCCATGCCCCCCTCTTCCTAAAAAAAAAAAAATGCACCGGGAGATGGGGTCCCCAGGGCCAAAATCAGCCAGAGTGGTGCAAGCCCCCCTCTCCATTAAATACTGACCCCAGGGGATGGGGAGTCCGGGGCTAAGCACGGCCTGGGGAAGGGCGCACAAGGGTAGGCTGCCTTTGGGGGAGTTGGGTCACAGGGCCTAGCCGCAGGCTAGGCTTTGTGGCTAACCCTCCCCTTGTGCACAGCCAAGGGTTGAGTAGGTTGCATGCGGAGGTTGGCCATAGATAGATATATTGGATATAGAAATATGTACATATATGGATAATGATATATAGATGCGCAAAGTGTAATATGCTTTTTATTACCATTGTTGAGTTCTTACTATAAAGGACGCATGGCTTCTGTGAGGTCAAGCCTTGAGTGGGTTGTGATGCCACTCTCCTCTTGGTAATAAAGAACATATTGCACTTAGCAGATCTACATCTATGGTTTACGTTAAACTCTTTTTTCACATGCAGTAGTTATGAGCAAAGATATTTAACCAGAACACAAGGAGTTATATCAATGCATGGAGATAAAATAATAATAAGCAGGTCTTGAGTATGGCCTTAGTGGCTGACTTCAGTGAAATTATTCTAGACTGGAATCTGTGATGTATTCATCAATGTTCAGCAGTGTGAGTCTGTGTTTCTTAAGACAGTTGTTCCAAATATTGTTAGTTGGCCACATTTATTTCAAACCGTGTCTGACTTACAATTGATGTGTAAAATAATTTTAGTAGTCTACATATGTTTTGGACATTGAGCAGTAATGCGGTAGTAGGAGAAAAAAGGTTGCTTCCATTTGCTTAAACTACTACCCAGCTGTGACAAGCATGCCAATGCTCTGCTTTAAAAGTTTCACTTATAAAAATAACAAAATATTGCTGTACTTAAAATCATTGAGGTGATAAACAGTTTTTCTGGGACACATTTTCAGATTAGATTTTGCCTTTGTGGGGTGTGTATTTGAGAGCTTTTCATGTATTTCAGCAAGGGCAATGAGTGCTTTAATACTGGATTCAGAATAATAGATCCGTAGCCGCTTTCTTTCAACCAAGAAGCATATTTCTAATGGCAGAGTAAATTAAAAATGAGGATTTTTTTATGTTGTTATTCTCAAACTGAGTTCATGGCAGTTTGCTGCCACAGTTGTTGGTATTTCATAGTATTGTAGGAACTATTTTCTAAGGCATTGAAGGATGATGTAATAAGCAGGCCCTGCTGGGATATCAAACCTGCCACTTGCAGATCACAGGCGACGCCTCTGTCGCGTTTGTGTGTGGCCTGCATGTGGCAGGTTTGAATCTGGCCTGGGCTCACTCGGGCAATGATCCTTCAAGGTAAATTGAGAGTACATATAGAGTTTGAGGAGATGACACTTAAAAATGCAAAAGGAAAAGGATTTTGCTAGTTTCCAGGGAGGTCTGACACCAATGGGTTGCTTTTCCTTTGTCGTTATAGTGTTTCTTTAATTTTTTAGGACTCGCCTGGTGTTAGGAGCGCGCATGCGCTGCGCTCGCCATGCGCGGGCCTTTTGGAATCAATACGGATTCCTATGTGCACGCAGACCGACAGAAGATGTGCACTTGTATGGGTCGCGGCACCCTATCCAGTTTTATCCCCGCCCACCTGGACTGGAGGCTTCACTGGCGGCGTGACACTCTAGGCACTTTTTCTTCATTTGGCTTTGTCAATTGCGGCCGCGAAGCAAGTACAAACAACCCTCTGCCTAGCCGGCCCAGGTCCTGGTAGCTGCGGTGCAGGTAGAACACGTTGCGGTCCGACTACTCGTGGCGGATTTGGAAGAACTCCTCGTCGCCGCAACGGTTGATGAGCCGGTTGATGAGCCGTCTGATGCCGTTCACCCAGCAGTCCTGCAGGAATATGTTGACCAGGGAGGTGACCTGGAAGACGGCTGAAGCCATGCTAACCCTCCGCACCCCGGGGCGGGCGCATCCCAGTTCGGCGGCCGCAGGAGGTGCGGCTGCACTCCCTGCTCCGCAAAGGCTCACACCCTGGGCTGCGGTGCCTCAGAGCGTGCACTGCAAGTATTACGTATACCGCAGATTCCATTTTACGTCAATTGGTCACCGGTGTCTTCCTTCTGTAGGAGTTGTATCGGTCTAGAACCTTTTCATTGTGTGACTTCAAGGCGCTGGGGTTTCCGGTGAGAGAGGGTGGTGGGCAGTGAGTGAGTGAGTGAACACTTCTCCCTGTCTTATGAGGCACAGAGCAGTCCCATTGAGGGGGCACTTATCTTCCTCCTTGGCAGTGCCATCAGCGATCGTCTGGGTTCAGAGTAAAACTGAGCCCCTCAGTAGGCCCCGCTACAGTAAGCCCAATACTACGGTTCCTCTTCAGTGTTGTGTTTTCATGGTGCTGTCTCCGCCACAGACCCGGCCCAGGGTACAGAGCCCGGATAAAAAAAGAATCCGTTTCCACTTTCGGAGGACGTTTTTCAGTGCCTGGAAAACAACTTTTTGAAGTGTTTTCAGGCAGTGAGCCCGTTCCTCGTCCCCTCCTTGCACAAGTTTTGCCCTGTTTCTCCTCGGTCCCCTCGGGCAGTGGGCCCTCGGTGGATAGGAGTCTCTCAGTTCCTAAGTAAACAAAGCAAGGTCGCTTTCGCGGCCTCGCTTCTTTCAACTTTGTTTTTATCCCTCTTTCATGTTTACAGCCACTGCCAGTTCAAAAGAAATAATTCTGCCCATAATCCCAATGTGAGCCAGTCGCAGGCCGAGGCCACGCGTTGTATTATTGTAATATGGTCCCAAATTGTGCATTGTCTGTAAAAGCCTTCTAAGTGTTTCACGTGCAAGTCTGCAATGAACTGGACATAATCTGTATTTCACACTTCCGCAGAGCCAGAAATCCGGGAGAAGGTGCCAGGCATGTTGCTAAGGAGAGGCCCATTTAAATGTGCAGACGGTGCTCATGGGGCAATGAGATGACGTGATTAAAATTTGTCCTAGTAAAATCCTGCGCCACAGAGAGGCTCCGGGCTTAGAACAGGTGGGTTATATGTCCAAGGGAACGTAGATGTTATAGGTTCAGACAGGAAGTGCACCTCAAGTAATACACGTCTTACAGGTTCTTGTCTTAGACATCAGATCTGTCCCTCAGGGCACATAGATCTCACAGTTCAAGCCTCAGGCATTAAAGCTTTCCCTTGGGGCTCACCGATTCTACTAGATCTTTCTTAGACTGCAGAGCTCTCCCTCAAGGCACGCAGATATTACAGGCTAAGATCTTGGTAGACCTACCTCTGAGGTTATACAGATCTTACCGGCTCTGGACTTAGACAAGATTGCTGTCCCTTAGGTCACACACAGATCAAACGGGTTGAGACAGCAGAGGTAGCTTTCAGGCCACAGAGAGCCACCTGGCATGGAGCGCGCTTTGTTTACTCAGTTTGCCATGGTTACATTTTCCAATGACTTGGCTTTAAGGAAGAAAAACAACTCCATGTAACTATTACTTACTTTCAATACGTGACGAGCAAGCACGGTCTGTGCGGGGTGCAATGCGAGGTGTTTATCACAGCCACACTGCTCTGCAACATAACTTAAACACATTGGCAAAGCCAATAGCTCTCACTAAACACTTATAAGGTCTCAAAGGCGAGACCTATTGGCTATGCCAATGCTTGTTTATTTACTGTAGTTTCTCAATGTATATACGTTTTTTACATCTTAACTGTTCATGCATCCTCCTATCAGCCGGACAAAGATAGAGAAAGCATCTTAACTTTGCCCAGTGTTGCAGTCGCCCAATGGAAGACACATACACGTGTATTGAAAACATTTTGAAAAACTAATTTAATTCACAGTGGTTTACTATCGTAGTGATTTAACCACTATTTTGCTGGGTATGATGTCAAAAGAATGTGCTGTGAACATATTAATTGTTGAGACTATTATAATATTCAGGTTTTGCTCTGCTTTCTGTTTTTTTGTGGTTTAGCCTTATAGCTGCATGTTGAGTACTGATGGTACAAACACTCATTTGTGGTTTTTCACTGGTCACTTTTAATGTGCTTTATTTCTGGGATGTTTAAAGAAAAGATGCTGCTCTAAAATAATCCCAAAAAAACCTTCAAAATTAAAAAATGAGCAATTACATTTGGACTTAATCGCAGCCCTTGTGTGCTTGGTGGATTCATTCTCATGTAGAGCCCCAATTCAACTTAGTGTTGTACAAGAGTATTCAGAAATAAAACATTTTTCCCTTTAAATAAATGTGACTGTTAAGGCGATCTGTTCAGTAGCAAAGGTGCATAAAAGGTGACACTGCGTTATAAGTCTTCAGATGTTTTCAAATAGTCAATACTATAGTAATGGGCACGTTTCTGGAGGCAGTGAACATCGTGGCATATAGTGACACAAAGCTTGGTGTGCTGAGCTCCTGCGATGACTGGGTAGGTTAAATACACACTCGTATAACATTAGTGCATATAAATACCTGGAAAAGTAACTACTGTGTGCACGGCATGCATATTTTCCACCTTAATGCAGTTTCTAAAGGATGTCCGTTGTAGAGGTGAGGGGAGGAGTGATCTCTTTGAGAAGAATTGTGAAATAACCTCACTTGCACAATTTTTTCATTCCACATGTCCTGTATTTTGGATTTTTCATCTGGATTCTGAAAATCTGTCTTATTTTCCTTGGAGATGCATCGCCTACTACATTTTTCACTGAAATGCTGTCAGGTGAGAGCACACTGGTGTATTCCTGGCAGTGTTGCCAAATATGCAAACTAAACCCACTGATGTTAGCAGGCAGTATGACTTTGTGTGGAGATGAAGCAAGCTAATGCTATATCTGGTGTTAGCCAAGACCTTGTGATTTTACAAAAATTATGTAATGCCCTTACTTATAGGGGCTTTCAGCTGGCCCTCTGTATTGTTTCGCACTCCCAAGTAATAGAAAATACCGCCCTCCCACATGGAGCTCAAACACGACCAAGCAATGAAAACAAAACACGACCAGGAAAGGGATTTCGGTTGTTTTTTATAAAATGAAACACATCAAAACAAGGTTCTCAGAATAAGGCAAGGCTTTTCCAGATGTCAAATGAACAACTTTCAAATGTATATAGAAATATATATATGTATATATATGTGCAAGCAATAATAACACACTCATAATTAGGCAGATGCAACTGTTAAATGCGTTAATAATAATATGAAATGCAAGCAGATAATACTTGAATGAAAGACAAACAGATAATACTAGACTTCCGGCAAGAAATCAGAAAGATATATACACTAAATACATAAGATGTTTACAACCATTGAAGACTTGGATGTGCACACAGACTCACTCGCACATCATAAAATAAAAAATAAAAAACCTCGATCGTTCACTCGACATGCTTGCCAACTCAAGCTGGAGGAGCCCTTTGACTGCCCAGGCAGGATTCTCGATTGGGACTCAAGTTCCCTTGTGATGACACGTCTGCCCACAAGCGAGCTCCAGTCTGGGCTTCAAGATTTCCTGACTTGAATACCTTTTACTCCGCCTGGGGAGAAGGTTCTAGAAACCTCGCCCTCTTTCTTCTGTCATGAAAAAACTAGCTGACCGTACCGGTCTGTGTCAAGGTCAAGACAGAAGCTGGCCAGGCCCCTGTATTTTGACTCCGAGACAGAGCTGTACATTCCACATATTTCTCTGGCAACAACAATCTCTGCTCTAAAAGGTACCAAGCACACTTCCCACACATTATCCCAACAAAGCTTCCGAAAGCCTAAAACAACCTTGAACTTGAATAGCCTAAACAACTTGAGAAATGTGGGGGCCTGCTGTGCGTGTAAAAAGCACAAGCAAGACAGTGTCGGAATTGAAGATGACATGAGGGCATGTCAAAGCCAATAGTAAGAACCTCATAATATTTCCCATTGTACAACACAATGCACATTTGTGCACCACTGCATATAGCACTGCACACTTCATCTCCCAATGTACAACATAATACACATTTAAGCACCGCTGCTCATAGAACTGCACTCCAAGACCAAGAAAAACATTCCACACCTCTCTCTCGCTTTCAAATTCACATCCCACACGTTCTGTTTCTGGCAAGCGGTTCTACTCTGTGAAAGCTCTCCCACTTTGCAGAAAGAAATCTTCAAAGAAAAGTGCACATGAAGAAAATATTATGTTGTACATTCAAGCTAGGATAAAGTAAAACACCAAAAGTCAATTAAAATCATGGAAGCAAAAAGGCATCACATGGTTTCAATACACAGGAGTGCCTCTAGCACTACACCCTCTTCATTCATCAGCTTGCTGTCAATTACATTTTTATTCTACCCACTTGAGATATCGGTTAACTTCACTGTGACTGACAGCATTCAGCACTTTCAAAAGGAGCACATCCGCACACAAATTAGTTCCCTTAATGTTAGAGACGTTTATGACCTTGTGTGCTTTTTAGAACAACAAAAAAACATTTCTGCTGTTAGACAGTTTTTTATATATTGGGAAGGACACCGCAGCTCTCTGAGTAATGAAGTTTTGCAAAAGCAATATGAAACCGGGCAAGAGTTAGGAAATCCAAATGACTTGATTGGCAATTCTTGTTGTTAAAGAGATGCAGAAAAGAGAAATATCATGAACTGCATCTCGGATGGGCATCAGATAACCCAGTTTTGTATGCTTAGCATTTATACATGTAGAACAAATCATATCTAAAGTCTATTGCGTGCAAAATGGTTTGCTCCTTTAAGCACCAGATCTGGAGCGCATACTATAACCGCTTTTCCCACTCACCAAGTGCAGAGAGATTTCAGCCGGTTTCCCAACGGGCCTTGCACAATCAACAATTATACTGAAGCTGGTGCATCCTGCTGGACAGTATCTCCTGACCCCTGACCCCTGACCCCTGCACGTTGGCTGTAGGAACAAGCATTGGAAATGCAATAGGTCTCGCATTAGGAAAGTTTGAACAATTGGTATTGTAAATGACACTTTTTTTATTTATGTGTTGGTTTTGAAAATAGCAAAAGTAATAGCTTTGTCAGTTACAATGTCAATAGTTTGAACTTTCGCAAATGTGACACCTATAGCATTTGTAATGCAATGTGTGTTGTCTTTACGTGACTTAGATGTATTGATATTGCAAATAACAATGGCTTTTAATTTTGTAAATAATTAATACTTAAATAACATTTATTGTAATTTATAATGGCAATAGCTTAAACGTTTGTAAATTAATTTTGTGAAGATTATGTTCAGTGTATTTTATTGTGACGAAAATCCAAGAACATTGCATTTGCACCTGGTGGTGGATGTGGTGGTGGTGGGTGTGGTGGATGTGGTGGTGGATGTGGTGGTGGATGCGGTGGTGGTGCATGTGGTGGATGTGGTGGTGGTGGATGTGGTGGTGGATGTGGCGGTGGATGTCATGGTGGATGTGGAGGTGGTGGTGGATGCGGTGGTGGTGGTGGATGCGGTGGATGTGGTGGTGGATGTGGTGGTGGTGCACATGTGGTGGATGTGGTGGTGGATGTCATGGTGGATGTGGAGGTGATGGTGGATGTGGTGGATGCGGTGGTGGATGCGGTGGATGTGGTGGCGGTGGATGTGGTGGTGGATGCAGTGGTGGTGGTGGATGTGGTGGTGGTGGATGGGGTGGTGGATGTGGCGGTGGATGTCATGGTGGATGTGGAGGTGATGGTGGATGTGGTGGTGGATGTGGTGGTGGATGTGGTGGTGATGTTGGATGTGGTGGTGGATGTGGTGGTGGATGCGGTGGTGGATGCGGTGGATGTGGTTGTGGTGGATGCGGTGGTGGTGGTGGATGCGGTGGATGTGGTGGTGGATGTGGTGGTGATGGTGGATGTGGTGGTGTTCAGTGGGAATTTGCCGGACAATTTACATTAAGATGTTTTATACTTCATGGACATTTTCAGGGTTGTCTTTGCTTTGTTGTGAAAACTAAAGGGCAGACTCTAAAAGTATCCGATTGCAGGCGAGGAGCCCTTAACGCTGGGGGCCAGGAGCCCCTCCGGGTTCTCATAATAATCAGCCACGGATCAAAGCAGCGCCTGGGCGGAAAACAAAGAGAACCCCGTGGAGACCTCCAAGCGCCTTTGATTTCAAGCAATGCCTGCTGCAGGGGTGGGCCCGTTGCGAACAGCATGGCGGAATTAATTCAATTCAATGGTGTGGCCAACAGTGATGGGGAGGGGCAGGGAGGGAAGGGGGCGAAGGGGGCAAGGGTAAATATGGACATGGAGGGGGTCGGATGAGGGAAAGAAGAGAGGATATTGAAGGCAGGGACGAATGACGTGTTTAGAAGAGAGAGGAAACGAGAAGGGAGGGCTGAAGTGAGGGGGAGGAGGAAGGGGATGAAAGGATGCTGATAGGCGGAGTAGGAGTAGAGGTTACGAAAAGAATGAAGGAAAAGAGGTCAAGCAAAGGCATGAAGCAACTGAAGGACAGAGGGAAGGCAGAGAAGGGGGGGGAGGAGAAATGCGACAAATGTTTTGGGTAAAAAAAAAAAAGAGAGACGGAGGGAAGGCAGGGGAGGGGGGAGAAGAAATGCGACAAATTTTTTTTTGTTGTACTTTATATTTGCCTGGCTATATACATATATTCAAGCATGTACTCCATTAGGTAGGCATGGCTGTGGAGAGGTCAGTAGCACGTCAGGCATCGGCAAACCTTTTGGTCAGATTGGGAAATTAAAACAAGTTAAAACGGTGAGCCACCGTTATGAAAGTAAATGCGCACATGGTGTACTGCAAATGAAAACAAGCAGCTCATTAGGAGTGGTGGGGGCGGGCACAGAGAGACAAGGGGGGAGTGGATGCTGGAGGGGGAGGTGTGCTGGGAGAGAGAGTGGCGCTCTTCTGCCCCTACTTTCAAAGCTGCCATGACGATGCGACACGGCGGGCAGGGGAGGGGGCGGAGCAGTAGCACGTCAGGCATCGGCAAACCTTTTGGTCAGATTGGGAAATTAAAACAAGTTAAAACGGTGAGCCACCGTTATGAAAGTAAATGCGCACATGGTGTACTGCAAATGAAAACAAGCAGCTCATTAGGAGTGGTGGGGGCGGGCACAGAGAGACAAGGGGGGAGTGGATGCTGGAGGGGGAGGTGTGCTGGGAGAGAGAGTGGCGCTCTTCTGCCCCTACTTTCAAAGCTGCCATGACGATGCGACACGGCGGGCAGGGGAGGGGGCGGAGCAGTAGCACGTCAGGCATCGGCAAACCTTTTGGTCAGATTGGGAAATTAAAACAAGTTAAAACGGTGAGCCACCGTTATGAAAGTAAATGCGCACATGGTGTACTGCAAATGAAAACAAGCAGCTCATTAGGAGTGGTGGGGGCGGGCACAGAGAGACAAGGGGGGAGTGGATGCTGGAGGGGGAGGTGTGCTGGGAGAGAGAGTGGCGCTCTTCTGCACCTACTTTCAAAGCTGCCATGACGATGCGACACGGCGGGCAGGGGAGGGGGCGGAGCGGGTAAAACAATAAATAAACACGACGGCTGGACGAGAGAGAAGGGGTGGGGGAGGAGAAATACGACACGGCGGGCAGGAGAGGAGGGGGCGGAGCTGGGGGAGGCTGTGAGATGTGCACGCGCTTTTAAGCTCTAAGCGCATGCGCATTGAGCTTAAAAGTCACGGGCACTGCAAGGAATCGCCACGATTCCTTGCAAGTTAGTTAAAGAGTGGTTAAGCCCCCATAGTCTCGCAAGCTCGATGCGCATGCGCATCGACAGGCGAGACCTAAAAACTGGAGAGAGCCAAGCGGGTAATGGGGATTTTGTTACTAACGTGGTGCATACACTTCACGTGCTGTCCAAGCTCGGGGTTTGCTGTCCAGGACAAGTGTGGGCAGTACAGAGTTTGATGCGAAGGCCGTGGGCTGGGCTACTGCCAGTAGATTGACATATCTATTATATGGAGAGAAGCAGCTAGTTTCAGGATCCTCTAGCCATCTGAGAAGTATATAAATGGGTGCAGAAGCTGCAATACCCTCCCACTCCTCAAGGTCTAGGCAGACTGGAGCTTTGAACCACTACAGGGGTTTCTGCATCTCAGCCAGCCACACCAGTCATTACTACTTAGCTAGATGATCTAGTGGGCAAAGAAAAGAAAGATGAGGGTCGGTCAGCTACAGGTCCGGTGTCTGATCCTGGTAACCTTTTCTCTGGGATCAATTTAGTTTTCACCTGTCAGAGGAGGTGACGTTATAGATTAAGAAGGGGGCTAATGTGAACTTGTTTGAGTTGATCGTTGGGAAACCAGCTAGGCACGAGAGGGCAGTGATTCCAAGAAGTGTGCCCATCAATTATGCGTTTTAGATAATTACGCAGTAAAGGATTACACAGGCTGCGGTATGTTGCAGAGCATTTTTTTACTGTATAAAATAAATCCTGCCATGCTAACTTACCGCACATTATATATGTATCTGAGTTATTAGTGCTTTTTTCGCATTGAAACATCTTGTTTACTCACCTTTATATAGTGAATGGGTAATGTATATTTAGTATCTCCTATGGCCCTTATTGCGTCATCAGATTGTAGTCAACGCCTGTAAAATCTACACTCTTGCTGATCGCTTGTGTGTGTATATATGTATATTTTCAAACCTTTTTAGGGTGTCTTTACTGGTTTAAACCATTGTGTAGGTGTGATATATTTACATAATGCCTTCTCATATGTACTAAGACATGTATGTATGTATATATATATATATATATATATATATATATATATATATATAGATATATATAGATATATATAGATATATAGATGTGTGTATATGTTGATATAGATGTGTGTATATATTGATATAGATGTGTGTGTATATGTATATATGTATGTTTATATGTGTGTATATGTGTGTATATATATGTATGTGTATATATGTAGATGTGTGTATATATATGTAGATGTGTGTATATATATGTATGTGTGTATATATATGTATGTGTGTATGTGTGTGTGTGTATATATGTATGTTTATATGTATATGTGTGTATATATATGTATATGTATATGTGTGTATATATATGTATATGTATATGTGTGTATATATATGTATATATGTATGTGTGTATATATATGTATATATGTATATGTGTGTGTATATATGTATATGTGTGTGTATATATGTATATGTGTGTGTATATATGTATATGTGTGTGTATATATGTATATGTGTGTGTATATATGTATATGTGTGTGTATATATGTATGTGTGTGTATATATGTATGTGTGTGTATATATGTATGTGTGTGTATATATGTATATATATGTATATATGTGTATATGTGTATATGTGTATATATGTATATGTGTATGTGTGTATATATGTATATATGTATGTATGTGTATATATGTATATGTGTGTGTATATGTATATGTGTGTGTATATGTATATATATGTATGTGTATATATATATATATATATATATATATATATATATATATATATATATATATGTGTGTGTATATACATAGATAGATAAAGCTCCCCCTTGTGCATTTATGTGGGTGTGCCTGAAAGGGATAAATGGGCGTTTTGCAATGTTTGTGGTGGGTGATTTTTGTGCTTGGATGGCAGGTTTAATAACGAAAGTAAGGCTAGGCTTCACGTCGAGGCGTAGTTGGTCTCTTCAGACTAACTGTGGCTCAAGCCTTTTCATTATGCAATTTTTTTGTTTTTTATTTGTGATTTTTTGTGTTGTCTGTTAGGGCTTGTTTTCATGCTTCCACAGTTAAAATTAACACATTTACTCAAGCGAATCACTGTACTGTGTGTATTTTGAAACGCGGTATGTGTGCTTGCTTTCTTCAAGTGATGGTTGAATTGATTCATATCAGTATGTGTGGTGTTGCTGCTTGTAAGCAGTGTAATGTATGAGGTAAGCTAATTGTGAGGTAATGTAGAGTGCGGAATACGGCAAATTTACCTGGAGGGCGGTTGGGACTTGGAGCCCAGATGAGGAAGGTGCTGCTTCCCTGCTGGGTCCAGCTATTGCAGAGTTGGGAATAAAGGAACTTTTATACATTAATCTGAGTGTATATCTTCACTACAAATTGGCGACTATCTCAACTCTGCGAAATTTTGTATTTGTTTATAGTATATTTGTTTTAATATGCTACAGGGTGGTATCTAAAAGTTGCTTTCATGTTTGTCATTATTTATTGTGGGGGATGGTATTCTTTGTATTGTGATTCATTGTTATTGATGTGTAAAAGGGAAAAGATGTGTGGTGTTGCTACTTGCAAGCAGTGGAATGTATGAGGTAAGCTAATTGTGAGGTAATGTAGAGTGCTGGATCTGGCAAAGTTCTCTCGAGGGCGGTTGGGACTTTGAGCTCAGATGTGGAAGGTGTTGCTTCCCTGCTGGGTCCAGCTTTTGCGGAGTTGGGAATAAAGGAACTTTTATACATTAATCTGAGTGTATATCTTAACTACAGTATGTTAATTATCATTTACATGTGCATGTCTACCATCTCGCCTCTAGCAATTCCTTGATAGCTAAGTGCATTCAAAATGGCGTAGAACTGTGTAAACATTAAAATGATGGGGTAGGATAAAAAATATACTTGTGTTCCTGCGATGTATTGTTTTTTTATTAGTTAAACCCCACTTCACCGGCCACATTTGTCCTTTTTCCATGCTGCAGAACAGACTAGTTAGTGAAGTGCTAAAAAATAAACTTTGACAGAATCATAATGCTATACCTCAAAAAGTAGCTCAGTCAGCAGTCACAGTTAAATGGATCTGCTTTAGACTAGGAATTTGGAAGTGGAGAAGTTCAAGGATCACATATTAGAGGCATAGTATTTAAAATTGAGAAAATGTATTAATATGCTATAGCGGTGGCTGGGGAAATAGCCCTAAAATGTTTTGAAGACAAACTGTTGAGAAGCCAAACAGTCACTGGAAATCTGCACCAGTACACATGGTACGAGTTAAACTGATTTATATACACCTGAGGCTCAGCTGTGGTGACTTTTAAAACAAAATGGATAGTAGACGCTGTGATATATTTTTAAAGAGCTACAGGAAAGAACATTTTGAAACTAAATGCCTCTTTATTGTATTGGGAAGATTGGATTTTAAATGGTTCAATACTTATTTTCTCACCACAGTGTAAAATATGATGAGGAACCTGTGGCAATTGCACGAAGGGCATAAAATAGGCTTTAAGGCTGAATGTTTGAAAACTGGAAAAAGTAATGGGGATTACTGTTTAGCCGGCAAAAAAGTAGAAAAGAGGAGACATGATAAACGGATAAATACAAAGGGGGCGTAGTCATCACTAAATGAAGTGCTTGTTCAAGGCACCTAGTTTATGGTCTAAAACTAGAAAGAAATTAAGATTAGGTTTTAGGAAGAATGTATAAGAATCCAAGTAGTTAATTGTTTTGATGGCGTCCCCAGTAAAGTGGCTGGACTCTCTCGACAAAATGTCATGAATTTAGGATTAGGTTAGTAGGGCAGTGGCTCCTGTGCCACAGACGCAGTTTGGACACAGTTGTCCTGTTGTGTCCCTTCTAAATCTACTACGATCTTACCCGAAATGTTGCCAACATTCGCCTTATTTTTGTTTCTTTGATGGTAGTCCCATTACCTGATAAAGTGGGTGCTACAGTCTTGAAATGGGGACGTTTACAATGTTCAATAAGGCATTTCTTTGCAGATCATGTTACAAGATAATGTAACTTGACATAGAATAAGATAACATTTGCATTCGTTTTTACAAATATTTGTATTTGTTTTTACAAACTTATTTTATCAACTTGGATCCAGTGTACCTAGCATTTATGCCTATATAGAAATCATTGCATTTAATGTAGACTCAGCTGTTTTTCCATGTAACTTTTGCTGGTCATAACATAAGCATTTGCTAGACCATGCCCATTTTGCTTCTAAAGTTGTAATCCGATCGAATCTGATTGGACTGAATCAATTAGCATATGGTGGAGACACCCATGACAACCTTGCCTGAGTGGTGCTGGCTACTAGTTTAATGTATGTGCTAATCAATCCAGCCCCTCGTACAAATGTTTTAGAATATTAGCATAAGAGGAGGTGATTTTGTTTTCTACTGCTCTATTTGGGGATACTTGAGAACATTGTACTAAGCCCTGGCACGTTTTCTAATCGGTTCCTTCCTGAAAGTAGGCATAACCTCCTTAATTTCTGTTTGAAGGGTAGCAGATTGGACATTTGCGTGTTTTGCTACTTTTTTGTATGGATAATACAACAGATGTTGTCATTTTTTTCTAAAACCACTATCCTGCATTTTTTTTGTGGAGGATTAGGATTCTGCGCAACTGAAAAAAACACTTACTCTACCTTGTGCAGCCGCACAGAATTCCTGCAAGACTACGAATGATGACGCTGATGGAATGATCGTTGCTGTGTACAATGGCACTTGAGTGCAGATGGTAAACCATGACTCTAGGCATCCACAGAAGTCCAACTTGTAGCTGTCAAGGAACCTTCATATGTGAACGCCTAAGAAGTGCTACTTAAATACTGCTGCGGGTTCCTAAATGAGATGTCTGTTTACTCAAACCTTAAAGATTTTCTATGAAAATTATCGAAAATGACTGGATCCTACTTGAGAGCGTTATGACTCAAATATATGACTTTACATTGAAGATGAAAAAATTACATTCCTAACGGTATATTTAGATGTGTAGATGTGCAGTTAGCTGTCACACTTTTTATTACTTAACTGTTTTCAAGGCATACCATTTTATTTGTGGTAGTGAAGTTAAGACAATTAAAATAAACCTTTTATATAAACAAGCAATGTAGTCTTATTTCATTTGCACGTTGAAACAGTTATGTTCCCTAACTTGTGATTTTAGGTGGCAATGTCTAATGACGTTACCCGATTGACTTATCAGTACCTAATTTTAATTTTCAACATATATTGATTCATCAGTATACCAGTCTATGCACCCCATCCAAAACCTTTTTCTCATTGGATAAACTAGTTCTTGTTTGGGGCTACTGGATCAGAAGGTGATACTATGAATCATACAGGCTTCCCTAAGATCCTTATACCTTATAGTAATTGAGTTTCCCCTTGCCATAGATGATTGGCTGATCAGAGTAATGCTTCAGAATAAATCCACAATTGGATGATGTGAACCAAACATTTCATGCTCTCTGGGAGGAGTTGTATGTTACTAACACCCCTCCAGACCCTCATGGAGGATATTTGTAGGCAGTATTTGTCATGCTTTTCCTATTCTTTCACTACCTTACAATGTGATTTACAAGATTGGCATGTCCTAGACGAGTATGTTTCTCAATGCTTTGACGTTCATTTCTCTAACTTAGGCAAACTAGTTTACCTAGTACCCATCAATGTTACTTCGGAGGAAGTGGGAGATCTTGCCTACAGTTCAGCATGCATCAGGCTGTCTTTCTGACTCTTTTCTTTTGACCTTATTGTAAAATTATCTTGTAGACTGAAAAACAGACCATGGGAGTTTCAGTGAGCATTACACCAGACCCAGGACCTGCAGAAAGGCACGTAATGTGCATGTTTAAACCTAATTGGCGCCACATTCACTGAGGGCAGGAGGGGAGTTCAGAAATACCAACATAGACTGTTGGAGTTCCCTTTCAAGATTATTGTTGCACTTCCTTTTCGAAATAGTTTGCTTGCTTTGAGTGTTCATACTGTGTGACCTTTCTGTTAATGTTGCTTATAACAAAATACTGAGTCCGTGTTTATTCTTCAATTTCTCATAACCCCCAGGAGTGCTAAGAATGTGGCCTCCATATCTTCAGTACGACCTCTCTGTTGCGAAGAGTACGAGAGCTGTCTCTGTGCCATTATAAAGGAGATTTTCCGGATCACATATCAATGGTTTTCACCCAGACCACCCCATAGTGCCAGTGAAGACACTGCTACCCTGCTCTTGATGTCTACATCGTCGGATTGTTGAAATCAATACATATGCAGCTCACTGGACAACATTGGCTCTGGTCATAGGCACCAGCTTAAATCCTAGGACTCAAGCAGGGAGAAGATTGGTATCTGCTGTGCCCGTAGTATCCATGCACAGCCACAGTGTTAAGAGGAGTACCAGTGAGATGAAGAGATTAACCAATGTCGCAAAACTCCACTGAATGCATCTAAGCGGCCTTTTCAGCATCTGAAAAGATGTTAATGATTGGCCCTTCAGTCAGGGTCTATTAAAATCCTAACAGCAATATCTGCTCCTACCAGGAAAGTAATAACATGAATACAGCCTTTATCGTCTGGTATTTGACCGGGCATATTGGCTAATCTAGTGTTAAAGGGAGGACTTTACCCATCCGCTCCTTTAGTTGCATGTTGGTTCCAAAGCAACTGAACGTCTTTCCTTTAATTCGGTGGCCTACATTCTCATTAGCTTAGGTTTTTGTGCACGCTATCCCCAAGAGAGGTATTCTACTGAAGACCTCCAGCCTATGAGTAAGTATGGTATGCGTAGTGGGATGTTCATCTCTGTGGAATGTGAACTTTGAGGTCATATCAAGTGTCTGCCTTCAACATAGCTCTTTCTTAAATTTCAAGGATGCTAGCTCTACTCCCTTTCATTTGATAGGAATGAACACAGCATGCATCAGGCTCTTTGGTATTGGATCTCTGTCTTTGCATGACTTAGCGCTACCCTGCTCACTCTTCCAGATACTGGTGGCATAGATTTCCGAAAACATCTAAGGTAGTATTTTTCGATAATGTTAAATTTACGACATGTCTGGGATCACTGTCATATAAACTGACATACTGGAACATTCTTTCAAAGGCCCATGGGCCAGAGTGCTGAACCGTGAGTAACGCCCTACCTCAGTTAACTATGTCCATACCAGAAAGAGGACTTGATACTTGAGTACCACTGAATATACAATACCTGTGCAGCAACTTTTGCGCCAATACAAATTAAGACTTTAACCAGGATTCAGCCGTCTACTTAACTGAATGTAGTTGACAGGTCAAGAAGTAGCAGGTTACGGTTTAACCTTGAACGGCAAGTCTGCAGTCTCAAAGTTTTCCTGTATGACCGGTTATCTGACTCCATCTAGTCTGAAACCTGTTTGAATAGAAGTTAATTAAAAAAATGTTTTAAAGAACTGTTTGCACCTGACTCATAATACTTCTTTCCGAGAAAATGACCAGATATGATCATTTGGAATTGGCATGCAGTAGGCGGTGTGTCTGGTGTTTTTAGAGGAGTTTTTTCAGTAATGGTTAACTAACAGTTATTTTAAAAGTACACAAAAGTGAGTACGAGAAGGAATGGCTTACCAACATCTTAAGTAACTCGGTGAGACAGATTGGCCCTTAAGATTATATTGGGTTGGGTGTTAGGTTCAGTGATTGTCAAGTATGAGCCAGGATATTCTAGCTGCATCCTCCTGCAATATTCAGCCGCCATTCTTTTGCAGCAGTTAGTGGCCAGTGGTGTATGTTTGATGGACGTGCTGCATGTTTGATGGACGTGCTGCTAGCTTTTCCTAGGGCATATTTTGTGTAAAGATAACATTGATAGCCAGTATGCTGCCAGTAACAATGAAGTTATGTAAATGTGAGCATACTTATAGAGCGCAGCTGTCACCCAAAGGGTATCCTGGTGCTTTGACCATAAACATTACCAACAGATGTTAAACACTACACTGCTCTCGAGAAGAGGTAGCTTTTGAGATCCTTTTTAAAAGACAAGAGATCCTGCTTGCACCTTAGAGACAGAGGTAGGGAGTTCCAAAGTTTGGCAGCCGTAAAGCTGAAAGAGCGGCCGCCCATCCTCGCCCTTTTTATCCTGGGAACTGTGACCAGGAAGGCCGAAGAGGATCTCAAAGGTCTAGCAGTAGAGTACCAGGAGAATAGATCTTGCAACATCACTGGACCCAGCCCATGAAGGGCTCTAAAAACCAGACAAGAGGATTTGAAGCAGATCCGTTTTTGAACCGGAAGCCAATGAAGATCTGAGAGCGCAAGAGAGGACGAGGCAGACCGTGGTCGCGAAAGAGCTAGCTTGGCTGCCATGTTCTGCACCCGCTGCAGCTTCATGACCAAGATGTTAGGAGCCCCCAGAAGCAGTGCGTTACAGTAGTCTAATCTACTGAGGATGATACTACGCACTGCTTCCGTCCTTGCTGAGGGGGGAGTAGCGCAAGAATTTTCCGCAACATGCGAAGCAGTAACATGCAAGTCGCCGTCGTTTTATTGATGAAGGCATCCAGCTGGAGACTAGGCCCAAACAGGACGCCTAAGTTGCGGACGGATTCTGCCGCCGCTACAGAGCCTTGGGTAGAAACAGGGCAAAATCCCTCGGGTAAAGGACGGGGCATTCGGTCCAATGAGCAATGGAGAACTTCGGTCTTTGCTCCATTTAACTGGAGCGAGTTCTGACGTAACCAGTCCGCCACTACAGTCATGCAGCGGTGAAAGGATTCCATAGAGACCGCTTCCCTGCCCTCAAAAGAAAAAATAAGTTGAGTGTCATCGGCATAGTTGATGACAAACATGCCAAATGACTTAATCAAACTTATTAGAGGGCGAAGATATAAATTAAAAAGAATCGGGCTGATTGCAGAGCCCTGCGGCACACCCTGAGTTACATCTCTTACAGCCGATCGAAAAGGCGGCAAGGCCACAGATTGCTGCCTATTGCAGAGGTATGAGGCCAGCCAGTCCAGGGCCAGGTCGGTCACCCCGGACTCCCGGAGCCTGCCAAGTAGAACCGCATGGTCAACCGTATCGAACGCGGCCGACATGTCGAATAGCACCAAGAACGCCGCTCCTCCCATGTCCACACGCGAACGCAGGTCGTCCAAAACGGTCACCAAGGCAGACTCCGTGCCGTGGGCCGGCCTGAATCCAAATTGGGCCACGTCCAAGAGGTCGTTGGATTCGAGGAAGCTGGACAGGACCCTAGTGACCAGTTTCTCTAAGATTTTTACCGAGAAAGGCAGAAGCGAAATGGGCCTATAATTGGACGGGCACAGAGGGTCCAAGGTAGCCTTCTTAAGCAGAGGAGTAACCACTGCCAGTTTCCAACTATCCGGGACCGTGGCCGTGGCAAGGGACTGACAGCAGATGGAATGGAGCGGTGGAAAGAGCTCCCCCTGAAACATTTTCCAGAACTTATGAGGCAGTGGGTCTAGCGGGGAGCCAGATGACACGCCATTGGCCAGTAGGCAGAAGTCCTCCAGAGAAGGAGCGGGAAAACAGGTCAGCCGAGGCTGTGCTGCCTCCTCCTCAAGAACCTCCCGAGTCGCTTTGCTGACCGGATCTGAGGAGCAAGAGGCGGGGAGGCTAGACAAATTGGAGGCAGAAAGTCCATTCAAGATGGTATTAATTTTTTCCTCAAACGCCAAGGCTAGAGAGTCACATAGTTCCTGAGAGGCCGGAATGGCAGATGTCACGCAGGCTGGATTAGAAAGGTTCTTGACTAGTTTAAATAAAGTTTGGGACTTGTTACTTGCTTTAGCCAAAGTAGCCTCTAGGAACTTGGCTTTAGCCATCCTAATCTGTACTTTATAGTCCTGGAGGGATTTTTTATAAAGCAATTTATCTGCTTCCAAATAGTGCCTTCTCCAGACCCGCTCCGCCTGTTTACAGCGAAGTCTCTGCTGGAGCAGATCACTAGAAAACCAAGGAGTGGCTTTTAACGGCATATCTAATACCCTCCGCAGTGGAATCACCTTATCTAGTGACTCCAGGACCTGCTGGCAGAGAGTGGAATAGCTCTCCTCCACGCTCTGACCCAAGGCAAAAGTCCCAGGCAGTAATTTGGGTAAGTTAGAGCCCTTCAGTAACCGAGCCCATTGCCTGCTAAATTTAGGCCTAGCCGGGACGCTATTACTCAGCGGACCGGCTGGTAAAAGAATAGAGAAATGGATCAGTGCATGATCTGTCCAACATTGTACCGCTACCTCCTTGATCGAGACTAACGATTCAGCGGCAAAGATCATGTCCAAAGTGTGACCTTTTACATGAGATGGGGCGGACACAAGTTGTGTAAGGTGAAGATTATTGCATGCTTGACAAAAATCTCGATATGCAAGATCGTTAGGACCACTGGGCCATAAATTAAAATCGCCCAAAATTAAAAACCTAGCAAGGGAGTTGGATAGATTATAGATCAGATCTATCAGATCTTGAAGAGATGATATCACGCTGGCAGGAGGACGATAACAAAGTAGCCCCGCAACCAGTGTTCCACTCTGATCTTTCAGAGAGAAGCCCATGAGCTCAAAGCCCTTGACTGGTTTAACTTCAAGATGAGAGACCGTAAGCGAGTCCTTAAAAATAAAGCCCACTCCACCGCCTCTCCCATTGGTTCGCGGGATGTGCCTGATAGAATAACCTGATGGGCAAGCCCAGCCGAGCTCCACACTACTCTCCGCTCTAGTCCAAGTTTCAGTCAGAAACATAATATCTAGCTGCAATGATTCAATAAGAAGGGCCGTCTCTGCATGATGTTTGCAGAGCGAACGGACATTTAGTAGTCCGCAATTTACACTTACCAAAGGGGCCCCCTGGGAAGGCCAGTTGTTTTCCCATACTTGGGTGTTGGTTCACCAGGCAAAGTTCTTCTCTGGAGTACACCAGGCGAGTTGGAGCAGTGTGTCCAGCGCTGAGCGCGTCTGGAGCGCTAACGGGCGCAAACGGGCTTACCTCTGGCACACCTCCGGCGCGCCCGCCTATGCATCTCCTCTTATAGTGTGCCGCGCGGGAGTCCTGCGAGTGAAGCCACTGGACCCACTCAAAGATGGCGCCTAAAGTCGGCCCGAGTCGAAGCACCCCCACCTAAGATGGCGGCCAAACACCGCAAGCAGTGCCCAATGAAGCCCTGAGATCTAGCTAAGCCCCGCAAATGCGGGTGGATCAACAATTACAGTGCAAGTAAGTGCCTGACTGTGTGCCCCGTAAATAACCCTTAATTGAAACAACAAGCACCCACAAAAAGTAGTAGCGCGATTGGCAATAGCAGTTAAAAGATTAAAATAAAGCAGTTACAGCGCAAAAGAGCGCGCGAGTAGTCAGTGCATGTATGAAATCTCATGTTCCTATGGTTTTAGAAGGAGGAGATTACTCCATTTTGTCCACTTAAGTTGGCCGTGGGGTTGGAATCGGGCAGCCTATTGGTTGCCAAAGTGGAAATTGACTAATTTGGATTAGTTGCAGATTTGTAGACATGTGTGTCTTTTAGCACATTTAACATTAGTTGTATTTAGTGATTGTTACTTGCTGGTTTTAACCTGTAAGGGAACCTCAGGAAGGCCGTACTTTTCGTCATTCATTTCAGAAAAAATCTCTTTATAACGCAAAACAATGTATCCAGCTAGAAAGTATTTAATACTTTAAATATTGATATATTATTATTTAGGAAGGGCTATAACAATTGTGTTGCACTGCTTGGTACACAATAGCAGATTTTACTGAAAATATCATTGCATGAAATTTAGACTGGTTTTGTTTCTTACAATAATGCGTGTATCCCTGCGGAAGAAGGGTCTGATCTATTCTGTACACGAACTGCAGTGTCAATTCAGAATTTCCAGGAATGGGGAGTTTGTACAGTTGCACTTGCTATGTCCATGTCAGTAGTGGATGCTCTGTGGACGCTCAAATTGTAGCATTAATTGAAATCTATTTTGGTATGTGTGAATCTTTAAAACTAAGCAGTAAAATGTCATCTTTAAACAACCCTAGGTTTTATTCAGGGGCTGTGCTTTCACTTTGAATATTCCATGTCACTGGAATCCCCTCTTGTGGACGGAAACTGGCCTTTATGGCACATAAAGTTACAGAAATTAGGACCACTGCCTCCCAATTCTTAGCACTTGAAAACTTTTTCCATCTGCTATTTTTGTGGAATCTCTTGATAAAAGGGTGTATATGCAATTTTAGTACATTGGATTGTTGAGAGCTCCTGAAGACACTAGAGGAGATCCAGGCTTATAATGGCTAGTAAAGGCCCTCTGGTCCAACATTCCAATATTTCTTTCTGTTTCTCCCTTTTTAATTTCGAACATTCTACCCTAAGTGGGTGGAATGTTCTAATAGCCTTCTACCCCTTCTACCTGGGGCTATATCGTATGTTAAAGGCCTTCACCATCGTTAAAGTCCGTCGCCTGCGGCTCGGGCCTATAACTTGGATTAGGGCTTTAAACAACCAGTATTGCCCTCAGCAGTGGGGTATACGGCTATATTAATTGCATGTTCCTGGTTAGCCTATATCTTTCATTTGCAAGAAACAAATGTTTTAAGGCTCTGGAACTACAGCAAGTTAGAAAGGTTTCTCTCTGTTCACGCTGCCTAGTGTCCCATCTCCTGTGTAGAAATTAAAAACGACTCATGGGGCCCCATCAATCAAATTCCCCCTTTGACTTTTACAGATTGTCAATGAGTTCAAAAACTCAGACATTTTCCTAGTTACAATTCGTCTTCCCATCAATCACTGAAATGTACACCTTTTTAGTTGGCTAGACTTCTATTAATTTTCACAAGGATCTTTATTTTTCTATGTGTTTTTTTGTAAGTTGCACGCTATAAGCTTTGTTTCGAGGGACATTTCAGTTGCCTCTTCATAACACGGTAGAGGAAATAAGGGTTACAGTTGGGAATGAAGGTCGAAGTGGTTATCGCATTTTGATATTCCATCTCATTCGAAAGAAAAGCCCTCTTTTATTGTAATATTTCTGGCGCGTTAGGCTCCATATCAATTCCTGGGTAGTGGGGACGCATGCGATTACTTCTGTAGGAATAATGGAGTATATATGAAACCTACGGAATATTATAACTTTATTGCTAGCTTTTGTAGTTTGCGTACGGGATGAGACCGTCTGAAAGTCTTTTTATTTCTTGTATAATTTTAACTGTAAACTATTCCATCTCTTCAAATAACAGTAGCTTATTCTTTCATAAGTCTTATATGTAGGCTAAAAACACAGTAGTTATAAAGTTTCTGCCATACGAACAATTTGTGTGTCGTCCAGTGCATGTTTATAAGATCTGTTTTATGTTGTGCAACCTCCATTCTGGCTTTGTAGGATATGCTCCGACATACAAGTGACAACATGTGCCAAGGCGCGGCGCTCTACAAATCAATAAAATAAATATAAATTGAGTTTGTTTAGCAGCTGCCAAAGGCCTCCACCCATGCCCCTCCCACACTAAGATCTGCCACTCTCAGCTCAATGAACACGACACGTAGACCCAACTATTTAATGTGATCATCTGTAGCACTCCGGCAGTCCAAATCCATGCTCACACTCCACATCTCACATGGGATGCAGAAAGCTTTGGGATGGACCAGAGTACAATACCCGAAACCTTTGGTGGCTCCAGAGAGCAAAGAAAGCTTTAACCTCATGAAAATGCACATGTAAGGCCAACGACTCTACAATGTCATGCCATTTGCACGTATGCACTATGAAAATGCTGAGACCATAATACAAAAAATGCTCTTCTTTGATCAGAAAGAGTTACTGCTGAAGAACAGACTCTTTCCGATCATATTGGGTATCTTTCTACTGGAATGTCCCACTCCATACTAAGGAAATACTTCAGAATTTAGTAACCTCTACTCAACATTTGGGCTCGTTTGGAATATAGTTAATTGTAAAATCATAGCCTGCTTTCCTACTTACCGTGCAGATTATCCATGGAAGTGAAATTGTATGAAGAAGCCTTTGAATTATTTTTAAATAATAAAAAAAAAACTAAATTGTTTTTAAAAATGCAGACGAACCTGTGTTTCCGAGGTACTGATTCCACGTTGGGTGGGGAAAGCTAATAAAAAAATGCTCATGAAGATCATTTGATTACAATTTGCTACTTCATTGTGTGGCTTGTACCCTCCTTGCATGCATAAATGAAAGCAGTTTTTTATAAAGTGTGTACCTGTTGTAGATGGATATTTTGAGTATTGAAAAACCTGTTTGCAGAACGAGACTAGTGGTTCTATGCCATGGGAGCTCTTCAGTTTCATGCTGTAATACCAGTCCTGCCATGTCATCTTTAAGGACATTCTTCTTTTTCTTGAAGGATATTGTGGCTTCTCTTGTGACTGATGTGCTTGCTTTGGGCGGTGGTTTGCATGCTGTTTCCTTTCCCTTCAGTGTGGTGCTTAAGCTCTAGCATGAGACCAGCCAGGCGATGAAAGTTTTCATCGGCTAGTCGCTTTTGCTCCTTATTATACCTGCTGCATTGGGCTCAGCTACTGGTTTGCAGAATTCCATTTTCGTCTAAAAATACCGTTCCATATTAAGAGAGTCTTCTTTCTACCAATTAGGTCAAAGCCCTAAAACTTTAAGACCTAAACCGCATGGTTTAGAGCGAACCGATTCACAAACAATAGGTGAATTTCCCTCAAGACGAAAGGGTATGTACTTAAGCACCACATGCTGTGTGGGACTGTTCATTTTTTCTGTTATTTACATCAATTTGAATGGAGTTTTTTGCTGCGGTTGTAAACAGAAGCATAGTATGTTAATGAAAATGTTTCTCCTGTTTTGTTGAATTTGTTTATAAATGCATATAGTCAAAAGAACAAGGTTTGCTTTGCTTAATTGCTATAGGTCTGAACCTGTGTTTCCTGTTTTGGGGCGTTGATTTCTGAAGATAAAATGACAATAAAAAGAATCCAGAAGTTCCATGCATAGTAAAGTCGTGGGGGTAAAAATGCGATATGCATAGCTAAATTCAATCAGTAGGTCATTTTGCATTGTTGGCTATGTATGACTTTGGCCTAATGTCTCACTTGTCTGAACCCCGCTGCTCAATGTAGTTCTCACCCTTTCTATTAAGAATTATTTGTCTCGATTCTGTTATGGCCTGTCACAAAGCTTTGCGTCCTGCACAGATTTGGGGGGGATGGGGCAAATGCACTATAGTTGACTCTACTACCATTTCTACTTGTAGGCATTTGACTGAGGCGACTCCCTTTGGGCCTTAATCCCAGCTCTCCTGACTCTCAACCAAGAGACTACACCACCCCTCTGCATCGCATTTCTTTACTTCATCTGGCACCACTGTGCACTGCCCTTTATACTACCCTTCCCAAACTTTGTTTTCTTTAAACCCTGCTCGTTCTTTTCCTGTATCCTTTCTTGTGCCCCATTTCCACTCCTCATTCTACCAAAAATATCTACTCTCACCCTGACATCCAGGCCCTGAGCTGTGGTCCTAGACAGCGCTATACAAATGTTCTTTTACTTCGCTTCAAACTTCATGTAGACTTCGGTATCATTAACAAATATGCTTTCTGGCCTCACTGTTAGACAACCTCTAAAAGTGTCCCCTTTTTTGTTCAATGACCTATGTTTAACTGCATTTTTCAGTTTTTTGTTCTTTCTCATTGACACACATATAAGTGATAAAAAATTCGTTTTTTTTTTTTCAGTTCCTGATAGTTAGCGCAGTTGTATTGTACGGGATTAGACCGTTTTTTCAGACTGATAAATTAGGAATTCATTTCCTGGTAACCCTTTGACACAATTTGTTTTACTTTTCACCAGGACATTTTCCAGATCATATCAAACTTTGGTTATTCTGTTTGTTTTCTTAGTTATATCATTGTTTAGCCAGTGTCTTCAGTAAGGGTAGGTCAAGCCGAGACTTCATGAAGCTCAACAATAGAAGGCAGATTGTTTATAGCGTGATTTTCATGTACCCTCTGTTGAATACGAGGGTTTGTGTCTAAGTATGTATTGGGTTCACTCAAGAACCCAATTTAGCGGGTCCTACCCCATTGTTTACTAAGCTGGCAATCTCATATAATATAATGAATTACTCCAACGGAGATTACGTCCAGAGCGGAGATGCAACAATTGCTGATAATTGGTTCTGCAACTTGAGCTTATACATCTTACTTGGTTGCAAATAACCTAACCCATTGATCCAAATAACTGCAGTCTTAATTTTTCTGAGCCCATGACCACAACAGTGGCTTTCCGTTACAAACGGAATATTATTTTCAAGCATTCAGTGAGCCTAGTGCCACTTAAGCCTCTCAGATTGGGAAAAAGTCTAAAATGTTGTCATAGTCCTAACCCATTAGATCCATAATCAAAGCCTCAAAATTGCAAAAGGGATTCGAGAAATGACTGCAGAAGGGACACCTGCCTCTCCTTCATATTGCAGCTGGCAAATATTTTCCTCAGTCTTAATTTCAGACACGAGTGTAAATTATCTTGAGTGTAATATTTAGACAGCATTTTTGATTCTTTGATTAAAACAATAGGTGCTAGCAAATTTTAGATAATAAAACTGCTGCAGGTGCATTCACTTGGCATATCTTTTTGTACTCAACTGTTATCAGTTTCTTCTAACTAAAACTAATAATAGCAAATGGAATCATGCCTGATTAAGTCCATAGTAGCTTCACACATTGGAATTCATTTGCATATTGCCTGCAGGGCCTACAGTTCTAAGATTTTGTCATCTGTACCACAACATTAATGCAAGTGACTTTGAAAATGCTTACTGTTTTTTCAACTCTCCACTTTGTATATTCTGTGCCATCTTTTCCCAATCAGTGAGTGTTTTTGTGTCCATCCTTTAATTAACGTACTGTCTTACTAGTGTGTGGAAAGTGGTACTTTTTAGTCTTTATTTACACCTGGTCCTAAGTCTCAGTGTTGTGTACTGGTCATTTTTCACCCTTTGTGTTTTATAATTGTAATGGTACTAATCAAAAATATTTCTGAATAAATATATACTTTTTAAAGAAATATATCTCTGCAGCCAACTAATACACTTATATGTAGCTTGATATAGATTGACACAGATTGAAGGTGGACCCTTCCTTTCCTGTTCCTGGTATGTAAGAACTGTCTAGCAGAGTTCAGTAAAAAAATAATATGGAGTACCTAAGATCTTAAACCCACTTGTTCACACCAAAATCTTTGCTAGTTTTATCATCTTAGGTGAAGGCACCTTACAGACCTATAGTCTCAGCAGAGAAGCTCTAGGAAGCAGCTAACCGCAGCATTGAAGCAGGTTGAGCCACTGTGGTGGCCCTCTAAATACCCATCAAATGCCCTTTGGGGATGTAGAAGCCCACGACTAGGCGTATATGGGAGCACCCTGATACACTCTTCTACCTTCATGAAAACGAAGAGCCCCAAATGAAATGAGGGAGGGAGCGTTTCTCAGCCTGAATGGAGCAATCTTCCACTAAAAACGAGGAATGTAGCCACCAAGGCTGTTTGCTAATGCCTGCCTCAGAGTGTTTCCATGAGCTTTGCTTCACAAAGGGAGCCTAAAATGGCACATTACCCCCTGTTTAAGTTTTTTTCCAAAACAGACCCCAGACTAAAAACCTTGCAGAAATCAAGTATCAGCTGTTAATTATTATGGTGTGGCTTGGTAGCTCAGCTGCCCCTAGACAATTATTTTAGAATCACTAGGAGAGGGGCTTTGTCTCCACCCACGTTGGGAGCCAGGAATACATGTTTAAAAAAAATGTAAGTCCTCATACCACCTCACATGAGCGCATGTCTGAACCGTTAGTACGCTTCAGCCTCACCTTCTTAAAGCATTTAGGAACGTTGAACCAGTAAAGAAAGCCATCTCTTACTAGACCCTCTAACATGGAGTCATCTCGTCTGGATGAGAGAGTAGCATCCTACAATTCTTCATTTGAAACACCGAGCAGTATAGCTGGACATCCAGAAGAGCTAAACCACCCTTGTCTAGGTGCCTTCTCATACTTTTCCATGAAAGCTTTGCACCTTTGCCCACCAGTACAAAAGTTATTCTCCCTTGGATTCAAGATAACATCCCCCTTACCTTCGAGAAAACAGATTTATCAAACAGATACGACAACTGAGGTAATATTGGCATCTTTACGAGATTTACTGGACCATAAATGGGCAAGGGTAGAGACTGACATTTTTTCATCACTGTATGCACCTCTTTAGACTGCCTCTCCAAGTTGGCCATGAGAGGTTTGTCCAAGTCCTGAACTATATTTATGCCCAGGTGTTTTATTCCTTCTCTACATTCAACACCTTCCCATTCCAGATTCCAAGTTATAACTTCTGACTTAGCTGCGTTGACCTTATATACAGAAAGCTCTCTAAATATGCCTAGTTCTTGCTCTTTACATGAGCGGGCTCTATTGATAGCCGAGGTATACATCATCAAATCATCATAAAGGGCGATCTTCTATGTTACCCCTTTCCGTGAGAATGGCAAAATACCTCTTTTTTTAGTCTTAAACTCTGAGCTAATGGTTCTATAAAGAGACTGAACAGCCGAGGGGAAAGGGGACAACCCTGCCTGGTCCCTCTCCTTATCAGAACTACTGGGCATAGATTCCCATTCACCAGCAGCCTTGCCATCGTATAGCTATAAATCTTCCATAATACTCTACCGAATACCCCTCCAAACCCAAAATGTTGTAAGGCGATCATGAGATACTCCAAATCCACCTGGTTGAAGGCCTTAGCTGCATTCCGGGTAAGGATGGCTAATCGGATGGACTGAGCTAGAGCTATACCAATAGTACCAATCGAGGTATTCATTAACTCCCTGAAATACCTTCCAGGTAGAAAGCCCTTCTACCCTATTTAATCTGTTTGGTAGGTAAGATACCTGTGAAGATGTTTTAGTCACAATTTAGTAGTCATATACAGCGGTATGATTGGCACTCATGGGGATGCTTGTTTGGTTTTAAGATCAAGGAAATTATTGCCTTGTTCCAAGATGGTGAGTTTGGGACATCTATAGCAACACAAAAAGATGATGGATGGAAGGCTGAACAAATTAAACGTTCACCCCCAGTCACAGATCTAGGGTAAAGCCATTGTGTTTTTGCTCACCATGTCACCCAAGTCTGGACCCAACCAGTATAAGGAAATCTTTCAGCAAGATTGAGCTGAATAATCTCAACCAGAAGGGGATTATGCTATCTGCTAGGCTGGTGTATATTTTATTTGGGATCCCGTTTAGGCCCACTGCTTTCCCCCCTTTTGCTTTTTTTTTTGCAGCGAGCACTTCTGAAGCACTTATCTCCTGATTTAATAATTGCTGCTGCTTGAGTGAGAGGCTAGACAACCCCTTATTCTCCAACCAACCCTCTAACTGGTCTTCATCTAAAAGTGAAGATGCTGAATATAGCTCTTGGAAAATATGTCCGGACTTGCTTATAGTAGCAGTCTAGTCATTTTTTCTATTAATGTTTTAATATAATTCCTACTCCAATCCAATGTCGCCTTTCAGTCAAGTAGTTTCCCGTACCTTTCTCCATACTCCAAATTCTTGATTATACTCACGAAAACATGTTTTGATTGAGTAGACGTGTGCGTCCTCCACACAGATGTGATCATAAGAGAGGCAGATTTCACAGTATTTTGTGGAAGATCTGTTGAAACTTGCCAGACGCTGTTGTCTCCCAGATCTGCAGTGGGTTCCTCATTTCAGATTCTGCAATGTCCTGAATCGAGCTGTACAATTTGGTCAATAGTTCTTGTAGTGAAATTCTTGCATCATTTTCTCTGATCTGATACTCCGGTTCAAAAAACAATGTATTCAATAAGAAATAACAAAACAAATGTGGGCCTAAGATTTTGTAGTTAAATCTCTTTTTTATGTACCTGCAACATCTTTACAATATCTGTCAATTAACAATGCGTTCTTTTTGGCTATATTGTTAAGAGCGAGGTGTCATCTGAGTTCTGTCAACTCAATACGCATCTTCAGTTTCTGCCCTATTGCCCAGGGCACATGAACACTGCTTGTCATATCTACCCTCCTTTTCGAGGTCTGGCTTGACAGAGCAGCTAGTGCCAGACAATTATGTGAGAATTACTAGAAGTGGGACTTTGGCTCCACCCACATGTTGGGAATCAGTAGTACATGTTTTGATTGGGCATATGTATGCTTGCCTTCCACGCAGCTGTGATCATATTGTGTATTTATCCAGCTGCATGTGCTTGAACTTTCAGGAGCACAAACATGCCATTGTAATGCTATTAAACTGTCTTGGGCAACTAGATAACTTATGATGTTTTTCTCTGGCAGCAGCGAGAGGGCAGTCATTACTGTACATAGATTTTGGGGTTTGGCTTGACCGTGCATTAATAAGTTAGACCTATTGTTATTGCCAATGCTTGTTACTTCCTTTGTCTTCTACCTTTGCCATCCAGAGAGAGTGAAATTATTCTACCGGCCAGTAGCCTAAAACAAAGAAAAGTTTCATGAAATAGCTGCTATGTATGAGAGATAGGGTCATAGGTCACAGCCAGACATCTTGGGAAGTGTAGTTATATGAAAACGTTGATTTTACTTATTTTTGTTGCTGGGATGGGAGTTAATACATATCACTGCATGTTATCCCCGTTGTGGGATTGCCAGAAAAGGATGCTTGATGTATGTACTAATTCGAACCTCAAAGTAACAAAGCACTTATAAGGTAGTTTGGCCAAAAAGGCATGAGATGTTCTTGGTCATATTTCAACAAATATTGGGCTTATATAGCCAACAGCTATCTGTATAGAATTGCTATTCTTGTTGCATCGAATAGGATGCAAAAAATTGTAAAAGAAGTTATCAGTTTGTGCATTTGTCTAAGTGCCAGAGACCTCTTTTCTTTTGTATTAATTTTAGTGGCAAGCATTGCGCTTTAACGTGTGCATTGGAAGTGGTATGATTTTTATACACGGTTCTGACATTAAAATCCTTTAAAGTTTCAGCACTGAAAATATGTTGAATAGATTTAGTTTGAACGTGGAATACTTTGTTTAAACAAAAAAAGCATGTTCTGTTGTAAAATAATGTATGTTTAGTTTGCTTTTGACTTCAACTGCAGCGACGAGTTGTTCTGACGGTTCGTCTGTTTTCTATGTAGTAAGACCAGCTCCATTAGAAATAAAACCTCTGTCGGAATGGGAAGAAATGCAAATGCAAACCCCAATTCGATCCCCTGTCACCAGGAGTTTTACAAGAGAGTAAGTCATAAATATTTTATTTTAATAGCTGTTTGTTGTTCCCTTCTACTGCACGGGTACTCTCCGACGATCCTCGAGACCAAATCGTGTCTGGCATTAGGATGTCCTCAATTATTATTCATAAGATAAATTCACACCTAGCGAATCGGCCCATAGGGGTTATTTGCATAGCCATTGATTATATTGATTACTAGCAGTGGCAAAGCCAGTAGGTCTCACATATGAGAGCTATTTTCTTTGGCAATGTTTTGGAGCCATGCTGTACAGCAGCACAGATGCTTTGCAGTGTGGCTAAAACAAATTTTTAAAAGCACTATAATGCAGACAGGGTAAATGCGCTTTTCATGTTTTTAAGTGCATAGGGGCTGGATGCATCATAGTCCTTTTTTATTATTATTGTTAGCCACTCTGCTAAACAGCATGGCTATAGGTCTTTGCCAAATTCGGCCGTGCCCATTCTGTACATCATGAACAAAAGGCAATGGCAGAGCCAGTAGTCTCAAAGGTGAGATTTATTGGCTTTACCAATGCTTTTAGGCTTCTGCCTCCCACCCTGGTCATTCTGAGCAAATTAGTTCATCTCAACATGCATGAAGAACAAAATGACATTTGGCAAATCCTATCACACAGAGAAAATAATTGTGCCCATATTCATATCTAAGTTAAAATAGATTTGGAAGCACATAGCATCTGTTGTCACAATAAACATCCATTTCAAATGAGAAAAGGTCTTCTTTGAAGTGTGTGTGGCATAGTAAAAGATAGCTACAAACAGCAAGAGGTTAAAGAACGACAGGGAAAAATAAAAGTAGTCTTGAATCGGCAGGAAGATCACAATCAACTTGAAGCAAACCGTAATTAGTCCATGCTCCAGCTGACAGAAAAGGAAGTGAAGCCAGCATCCGCTGGCCAATTGTGAAAAGGCAGCCAATAAGAGCGACAATGAAGCCATCGATTGTTAAGCAATGGGAGGGTTGCAAGCTCTTTGTTGTGTACAATATCTCTCTCAAGCGAGGAAGCATACAGAGCACGTGCTGTTGCAGGCGAGACCTAAAAATGACTGTGCAGCCATTGAGGAAAATCAGTCGGTACCCGTGCTGTAGAAAAAAGGACTTGAACGTATTATGCAGATGTACAAAAATGTGTTAATTAACACCTGTATATGGTAAATATTTTCTGCTTTGATAGTTCGTCCAGGTTTCCAATGCCATCCAGGCCGGAGTCCGTTCACAGCACAGCGTCTAGCAGTGACTCACTGGACAGTGAAGAAAATTATGTACCCATGAATCCAAACCTGGCAACTGAAGAACAAGTATGTGACACCTGCATGTTTTCTAACCTCTACCAGTAAACCCCTGCAGAAAATTATATTTTTAATTGAATTGATAACATTTACCTGGCTGACAAAATAATATTGCATACAACACACAATCGGTGCCTGTTCCACACTCCTGCAACAATGCATCGAACAGTAGAAAATATTTAAAAAAACGCTTCTAGCTGTAGTTTTTTTCTATTCATAGAAAGACCGTTTCAAAAAAAGAGAAAACTAATTCAGTGCAAAAGCCAACATTTATTTATGTACTTATATCAAAAAATGGCAGAACTGCGGACATTAATATGTAAACTTAAAGAAAGCATTCCCCGTTGTTCAGCCGCTAGCTACAAGACACACCTATTTGAAATTCAGGTCCCACGGGACATAAAATGAGGTAACCCGAGAAATGTGTGTCCAAAACCACCGTGGATGTTACTGCTCTGACGTAATCTAAACGTTGGATATTCACGATAAAAGCCGGAGTCTAGCTAAGTTAACTTAGCAGTGCCTCTTAAAATAACGTTATGTGAAATTGGACACCGATTGCAGAAAAATACTTATTTGCATACCTTCTGTCGTCGTTCTTTCCAACTTGTCAAACTTATGCTTAATTTTGTGTACCTGCCTCCCCTCTTTTAATTAATTTAAGAAAAGGGCTCTGTCACAGGGGAACTGGTGGAGTTAATACATCGCTTGACCTTCTCCCCTGCGTTTAACGTTCTGCTGCTCTTTTCTGCACTAGTTATCACTGTGCCTTTGTCCCAGAACTGATGGGAGGTGTTGCTTCTGAAAAACACTTACTCTGCTGCCGCAGTTATGTTATGTTGTGGAATCTTGTATAGTGCATGGCTACCCCAGCAACGGGGCGTCCCAGCGCTTGCAGACATGCCTGAAACTAGTGCGACAGAGGATGTGCTAGATGGACGCAAACAACCAAGTTTTTATGAGTTTTCGGAATAGCAGATGGTTTGAAGTGGCTCGAGCTTTTAGGGGGATGGAGTTCCAAAGCTTAGGGGCCAGGTACCTGAAGGAGCGGCCGCCGGCTCTGCTCCTCCGAATCTTGATGGTACGTGCTAAAGCAAGATCCGCTGAGCGGAGTGCGCGCGTAGGGATATAAAAGGAGCATAGTCCTTGAAGAGTTTGGGGGCCAGCGCTATACAAGATTTTGTGGGTGAGGCAGAGGGTCTTGAATTGGATGCGTTGCTTTATAGGTAACCAATGTAGTCGCCGGAGAAAGGGGGATGTGTGACAGGTTTTGGTTAGAGCAAACAGAACACGGGCAGCGGCATTTTGTGCTCTTTGCATCCTGTTTATTGTAGTCGTGTTAGAGCCCCACATGAGGGAGTTGCAATAGTCCAGATGAGAAAGGACTGACGCCTAGACTATGAGCTGGCGGGTGGGGGGCTAAAAAAAACCCAGAATGGGTTTGAGAGAGCGCAGACGCCCGTAGCAGGTGCCCGCCACTTTTTTGGCATGGGATTCCAAATTGAGCGAGTTGTCAAGCATCACTCCTAGATTTTTTACTAACTCCTTAGGTATAGGAGCTGATCCCAGCGCAGGAGGCCACCAGTGCTCGTCCCATGTCTGCGTGCCATTGCCAATCAGGAGTACCTCTGTTTTGGAGGAGTTTAATTGAAGACAGTTGTTAGATAGCCACCTAGATATGGCCAGAATGTCTTCTTGGAACTTCATTTGGTCTACCACATTGTTATTAGACAAATTGAAGAAGAGTTGTTATCGTCCGCATATGATAGAATCTTGCGTTCCCGGGCCATCACGGCCAGGGGGCGGACGTACACATTAAACAATGTGGGTAGTGACGGGTGGTTGGGAGTTCTGGCGAATAGGAGGCAGCTCCAGGCAGTTCAACCATATGGAGTGAGGGGTCTCCATGGTGCCTCAGCCTTACCCGCCCAAGTGCTGCAGAATCATCTCTGACCCTGCACTTCCTGACACCATGATGGTATACTGCATTGGAAATGATGCGGAGCAGTAAACATGTTGTAGCATTTACATTATTTCCTGTACTGGTGTGGCCTGAACCTGCGGCAAGAGGCTACTGCTTTCGGCTGCACCACGTATTCAAAGTCACTGAATTTCTTATTCACTACAAGGAGTCAGATTACCAATAGATGTGTTCAGTTTTCTTTAGATATATCTCAACCCAGGGCTATGGTTGACCATTTTGGTGGCCTCGTTATCATCTACCAAGCATCTATCTCCTGCTCCATAACTTTTTTTAACCTGGGTGAAGCTATTGTTTTGCACCTAAAATCTGCCCCACCATCTTGTGCTCTTCCCCAGGACCCACTGCCAATGTTGTGCCACTCTAACCAATTTTCTTGGCACCATTTTTGCTTAAGTTTGTAATTTTTACTCTACGGCGAATTTGACATTCATTTCGGTAACCAGTCTAACGCTACTAGAGTATCTCTTAGGTGTGTTTCTGCATTCAACTGCTTCTGATTATAAAATGGTTAATTTGTTAGGCCCCATTTTATCTAGCTTTTCTTATATCGGCCGCTAACCCCCCTCCCCCACGTGGTCCGATCACTTTGCAGTGCCTTTCCTAATCTGTTAAGATGTCCTCTAAGAACATGTGTAACACTGTTACTATTAAGGGGAACCATCGCTGGGCTAACCTTAATCCTTCCAATATATCTTCAGTATTAATATTCACTCTGTTTGACTTTTCCGTGGCTATCGTGGAAGCCCCCAGCTACTTTCCACCTCTGGCTAGGTACTTCTAGTATTTAATCCATTCATCACCGAAGCTCTACTACCCCAACAAAATAGGTGAAGCTTGTAATGCTCCTAGAGAATTTTTCACAGTTGTAATGGACATAATAAATCCTGCTGTATGTAGGAAAGACTTTTCACCCTCTCAAGAGCTGTGCTCTAACCTATCTTCCTTCTTCTATAAACCTGTTTATTTTGTTCACCTTTGCTTACACAGTGCTTTACAACCGAGTAATTACTTTCAACTGTTATTTGAGACTTAATTCACACATTTTGCTATTCCCCTAGTTCAGCATACCTGCACAGGTAAAGTGTACTCAAGGCAAGTTTCCAATGCTGTGTTACTGAATAAGAATGTGACATTTTATCCCCACATGGCGGTATATGTGAATATTGACATTCTGACGGTATATGACGAAGTTACTGCATTTGCAAATTGAGGGTTGGGGCAGGTTTGTGGGTATTTTAGTCTTATTAGTAAAATGAGTTGGCTGGTCATGGGGGACTTTATATCTCATTGGAATGTTCATTGAAGTTCTGTGTTCAATTGTTGCTGCTGAGCTGTGGCAATAAAGGAGATTTGCATAATATTAGCCTCTGTTTCCTTAATAAAATCCGCATTTTCTGCCCAGCAGCCTTTGAAAAATCTAAATTTTTCACACACAAATGTACGTTTCGTGCGAATGTGCAATATCTTTTGCACATAGTTTTCTACAGTGGAAACACTTGCAGGTTTACTCCTATCAAGGGCAGGAGTATGCGTGCGCCCAAGGTAGAAAAGTTAGTGCACAATGCATTTTATGGGCGTGTAGGAGAAACTGGTCTTCCTTGGATTTACATTTTCCTGTGGATAAAAGTAGGAGTAAACCTACAGCATGGGGAGGGGTATTTCCTAGTTTTTCATCATGCCGTTTGTGAGCTGGATCTATGTTTGTGATGGATGAATCTTGACATGTTTTCTTCTTTGGTTTGTAATTATTATTGCTATCATTTTAGAATTTGTTTGGCGGCAGTAGTCTTGACGGAGGAAGCAGTCCAATGGTGAAACCTAAAGGTGATAAACAGGTGGAATATTTAGATTTGGATCTAGAGTCTGGAAAATCAACACCACCCCGGAAGGTAAATCAGGCTTAAGACTGACAGTTTATCAAATAAATTGGTCTGTTTATTTATAATCTGTCTTTTGACATCCTATCCTCCTTTACCTGCTTAAGCTCACTTCTCTAGTTTCGCTACACTCTTTTTGGAATATGTCTCCCTTTGCTGTTGCATTTTTGCTTGTATCCATTAACAGCTGCTTTAGCTGCTGTCTAGCTCCTTTGTTTATTGGTCAAATGATTCTCATCTTCTTCCTTGACTGATGCTTCCCCTCTAAATTTCCAGCACTTGCTGTCCACGTTCTTAGGAGCAGTTTTTCTGTCGCCTTAAATGCGCCATCTTTTCCACCTAGCCTTCATTATCCGACCCTGCTTCCATTCCGTACACACACCTGTTCTATTTCTTAGCAGTGCCAAGTTTTCATTGCTTCCATGTCCCTAAGAATCAAAATAATTACCCGCTTTTTTGTGATCCCTCACATTGCACTGATAACACTTCTGTGCAACTTTTAGCCTTATATTAATGTGTAATTTGACTATTTTAATCACTTATAAACTGCAGAGCATCTGTGCTGCACCTGATAAATTGTCAACATTAATCTTAAAACCGTTTTTGCTCTTGTGTAGATCATATATTCACTGCTGTTCTTCACTATTTTCATTATGAATATGGAATGTCTCGCTCATGATTATAGGTTGGTGTAAAGTTATTCACACTGAAAGGAGAAACTACTTTTGCAGCATGAATCTTTTCTGGATTCATATGCTGTACCTTATTCCACTATTGTGTCATTGGGTCTAGAATTGTCTGTCCAGCGGCAAGGAGAACCCAGAGGAAACAGAGTTAGCTCAGGAACAAGGCACCAATGTCAAAGAGATCTTTGAAACTGAGAGAAAGAAGGTGCGAAGGAAGACTAGATGGAAGAATGCCAGGTACCACAGATGCATTTGGGCCAAGCCAAAGCATTTGGACTAAAGACTCTCCAGGGCCACCCTAACTAAAGACAATGGAGGGCAAGCTGAAACAAAAGGAAACCCCAGTTCGAGATCACAAGACACCATGGCAATGAACCCTCAGAACTGGCCTTAGCACCAAAAAGTGATATAAAGCTTTAGAGGGACAAATGCCCCAACCCTCTCCACCATGCACACACACACCCTCCCACCTTAGAAAGAGGCCTTAGTACCATAGAGAAAGAGCTCTACATCAAACATAGATCTCTTGAGGTCAAGAGAAAGAAACAAAGGCTCAAAGTCAAAATTGAGGCCCTCATGAAGAGGAGGATGGAGCTGCAGCAAGAGGTCCGTGGTCTAAACAAATCCACAGTAGAAAGGGTCCTGAAAGACCATGAAACAAAGGCATTTTCTCTATATGTTTCTTAGGACCAAGGCCAGACAACACCCTCAGACCTATTCTGGACCTGCATGCCTTCTACAGATGTATGTAGATGCAAAAGTCCAAGATTGTCACTATGGAAGAAGTCATTGTGAGCCTGTGGTAGGGAGACACTATGGCGACTATAAAGCATCCACAGATCTCAAGGGCCCCTCACTGCATGTGCCGATAAACTTTAGACATAAGTTCATGAGGTTCGTTGTGGACATGGTACATTAATAGTTCAGGGGCCTCGCCTTTGGGATATAATCTGCACCAAAGGGATTCACAAAGTGGCTTGCTGTAGTTGTGGCATACTTGAGAAGAGAAGGGCATACGTGTTCATCCCTAACTAGACGACTCACTAGTAAAGGTGAAATTGTACACCCAGTGACCAGAGAGCAGAAACACTTTTATATAGACACTCCACAGATTTGAGTTCTCTTTAAACATTGAGAAATCATCACCAGTGCCAGAGAGAGAAAAGAAGTTTGTGGTGGCAATACTCAGTAAGTCAGTCAGGAAAACTTTATTATCGGCCTTACGGCCATAAAAGCAATACAAAAACTTCAATGAGAGACAAAATTCTAAAAATTCCATGGTCAACAAGGATAAAAACGACATTGTACCAAAAATATCACAATTAAATCTCAAACAAATTAATTATAAAATTATAAAACCATCAGATAAAATGTGCTAAAATAGGGTGAAAACCTACAGACAGTACATGTATATAGTCGAGAGATTACAATATGATGAGCTTAGACAATAACCTTAGGTAAGACCAATAAACGTCCCAGGATTCAGGTCTGCAAGGGGGAAACAAGTTCAACGCGATTCCCTTTTTCTATTGATTTAATCTTTGCACACCTAGTACACCACATGGAGTTAAGAAACCTGGAAGTGGCGAATGTCGTCAGAAAAGATGTATCATATTTTAAGTCTAAACACCTCGAGATAGTTCCTGTAGCCCAAGTTCTTGCATGGTTGGACAATCCATTTCCCTTTGGCCTTTTTGTATAAGGGACAGAATAACAAAACATGCAAATCAGACTCTACACTAGCGTCGCACCCTGGACAGCCCTGCACAGGGGTTAGTGCACCTTTCCACTTATTAGTGTAAGCCCTAAGTGGGAGTGTTCCGTATCTGAATTGCAGATATCATTTCTTGGCCAACAGAGGCTGGATTTGGTCAAAGAACTGCTCAAAGTGATAAATAGACTTTACCTCCAGGAATCTAAGGCTCAAATCACCTAATATGCTGTTTTTTAATAGACAAGCCAAGCAATGTTCCTTAAGGGCACATGCAAGGGATTTTTTTTAAATAATAGGGCAAGTCTGTTCTGGTAGAAGCCAGATCTCTGGCCTCCCTAGTGCACAGCAAAGTTTTCTGACATGCATGATCCAAGGGATCTTCCCCACCCCTAAAATAGACAGCAGGTCCTTAAGTTCCTCTCTATAGCTGGAGACCTCAGGCGTGCTCCAAAGCAGTCTCCAGAAGAGAAGAGGGCGATTAGCAGATATGTCCGAAATAGGAACCGCGCCCAGGTCCAGTCGCAAGGGGAGTATGGTGGCAATACTAAACTTTGCAGTGGCAAAGGCCTTCCCACTCTCCAAATCAATCCTGGCACTGACAGAGTCATTTTCTTTTTCACCGGAATAGATGGTTTCAGCCATTGGGGAAACTAATGGGCATACTGACATTGTGCATACCCCTAATACTGCATGCCAGTTTACACATGAGACCACAACAGGAATGGTTGCAGTGTCAGTGGTCACGGAGAACAACCTGGGACATTACTGGTTCAGGGGTCTAGCCCCTGGGGGCACTCAACCCCCCTGGGTGTGGGAGTTGTAGTAGTTGTCACAGAGGAAGATACAGTGGTGGAACACAGGAAACATCACTGTGGGCTGACCTTTAAAACACCAACTCTGTCAGTGACCATCACAGCAGACGCTTCCCACTCAGGGTGAGGGGCTTACATGGGGAAACTAACCATCGGGGGCTTATGGAGCCAGGCAGAGTTAGTAAAACATATTAACAAACTGGGATTGAAGGTAGACTTCTTGACACTAAAAGTCTCCATGATATCTGGCTTGCCTCCAGTCCGTAGGGCTCTGCATACCATCTGCACCAGCTGAGCTCATTTCATGGCCAGCATTGTTATCCACACCAGGCTGGTGTTGCGCAGCCATATGCCTTTGTATCCTTTCGCAACGTGGCCCAACGCCCTGCCCTCGTGATAATAAGAAATGCCTTTCTTTACTTGCATTATGGTTTGATGTAACCCCTGAATGCCCGTGATTTCCACCTACCAATACTTCTGACGCAGTCATCCCCCAAGATGTGCTTTGCAGCGGTCATAGCTGCCCCTATGTGAAAGGATGTAGGGATGCCCCTTTTGGTCTTTGTTGCAGATAAGTTGGCTTCATGGAAACTGTGCAGGTCTCCTTTTGCAGCAATGCAGTCAATGTGTGTGTTTCCCTTTAACTTGCTGGTCGGTTTTTTATCCCCTCGACCTTAACACCATGTGCCCCTGTCCCAGGTGTTCCTCTACCAGCCTCAGGCATGCCTCGCCTGGCTCGGTTTTTGCCGAGACTACTAGCTCACTGACCATGTAGACCCCAAAGAAGGCTACTGCAAAAGCTGCCCTGAAAAGGTGTAGCTCGCTGTCTGTTGTGCATATAACCACTAATAATAATAATCCACATTTGTAAAGCGCACAATCACCCGTAAGGGTCTCTAGGCGCTGGGGGCCTTCGGGAAGATTAAGCAAGCTATTGCCCAGAGTCACATGGTGCTGGGCTAATCTGCCACCGGTGCCAGGGATCGAACCGTGATCCCCAGATTCCGGAGTCAGTCGCCCTAGCCGCAGCGCCACACCTCTTCCTAACAATAATAACAAAGCACCTAGCTTGGGGAAGTTGATAGGTCCTAAAGGTCTGAAGAGAACACGAGGAGAGAAAAGTAAATAGCAAATCTCTCTTCGGGACCTAATAGTGTCCCATTTTCATACCCAGACCACACAGTTGATCTAGAGAGTTAGCATTGTTATGCCCAAAAGACATGAGAAAAATAGAGAGGATACAAAACAAGAGAAAGAGTACCCATCAGCCCACTCATAAGTGGAATCTCGTCATCTGGGTATGTGTTGGCAAATGGTGTCCTGTAGGTTCTACCTCGGATAAGATTCACGAGGCTACCTAGTAGTGGACCCAGAACATTGCACCAACAGATGGCAGTATATGAGCGGGAGGGGTTAAGTTTGCAGTGCTCAAAAAAGAAGAAAGGAAAGGAAAATGATCCAAGTGATTCTAAAAATACCTACAGTGATGTCATAGAACACTTTATTAGGGCTGACCATCAAAGTGGTATGATTAAAAAACAGTATGTTGATAGCATGTAAGGAATTGCTACCCACCAGTGATGTTATTCGGTCAACATGTTTCAGCCTAGAAACGGCTTTCGTCAGGACCTCTATGGTGCTACTGCAACACTTACTTTAGTGATGTAATGTGAAATCTACACCCGCTTTCCAAAATGAAAAAAGTGTATCTTCTCCTGTATATACAATGTATAAAAAAGACAAAACGCAATGTCAACAGAACAGGTTCAAAGATATACAGTTCATGTCTCTTTGGTCTCTATAGTGTAACTATAATCATTAGTAGGACACTCACCCTTGTTGTAGGGAGAGAAAACCTCACCTCACCTGGCCACTGCTCAGGGTAGAAGGAGGCCACGCACTGGAAATAAACAAATCAATTGTAAAGTTAAATCCAGAGGAAATTGAAAAAGAATTAAGGAGAGAGACTTGATTCAAAACATATGAATTGGTGACACACATGGCGAAGGGGATGCCTTTACAGTCCATTGGGCGTCAGGTATATCCATTACAACTATCTAGGCAGGGCCAACTATGCACCTCTCTGGTTGATGCCCACCACTTAGACACTAATCAGGCACTATTGAGGTCCTGTTATTCCAGAGCATATGGTAGTTTCTCTAGGTGTTTATTTGCCAACAGTGTGTGTTGCTGGCCTTTTTCCGCTCTACCTGACGAAAGCCGTTTCTAGGCTGAAACATGTTGACCGAATAACATCACTGGTGGGTAGCAATTCCTTACATGCTATCAACATACTGTTTTTTAATCACACCACTTTGATGGTCAGCCCTAATAAAGTGTTCTATGACATCACTGTAGGTATTTTTAGAATCACTTGGATCATTTTCCTTTCCTTTCTTCTTTTTTGAGCACTGCAAACTTAACCCCTCCCGCTCATATACTGCCATCTGTTGGTGCAATGTTCTGGGTCCACTACTAGGTAGCCTCGTGAATCTTATCCGAGGTAGAACCTACAGGACACCATTTGCCAACACATACCCAGATGACGAGATTCCACTTATGAGTGGGCTGATGGGTACTCTTTCTCTTGTTTTGTATCTTCTCTATTTTTCTCATGTCTTTTGGGCATAACAATGCTAACTCTCTAGATCAACTGTGTGGTCTGGGTATGAAAATGGGACACTATTAGGTCCCGAAGAGAGATTTGCTATTTACTTTTCTCTCCTCGTGTTCTCTTCAGACCTTTAGTACCTTCCATGTGTTTTATTGACTAGTTGGGGGACTAGGTACTAGTGGGTCTATAATAATTTCTCCCCTCGGACCCTCCATCATTTCTCTGTCTCTCTGAAGTTGATAGGTCGCCTGTGGTCCTGAAGTCTCATCTGCTTGCACCCGCAACTCTGCATTGTGGTCCTGCAGTAAAATGAGCCTGTATAGTCTGACCCCTCACGGAGCTTAGAAAATTATGCCACTGCGCTCAGGTGTGCCTGCGCCCATGATCTTGTTTTTAGGTCGAAGCACGACCTGCATTCAATGCGTAAGCATTGATTGCAGTCTGCTTCGACAACTAATGTCACCCGTTTTTGGGAATGTGGACAGGAGAGGGTGCACGAGCGCAGATCTGCTCAGTTTTGACCTCGTGAGCGCGCACGGCGCCGTGCCCCTCTCCTGCCTCATTCCCTTGCGCAAACACACTCCACACTCACGCATGCGCACATACACAGCCATACACAGGCACACACACACTGCATACACACACTGCATACCCACGCGCGCACACACAGACACACGCACAGACACATTCGAACACACACAGACACACGCGCGTCCACCCCCACCCCCACCCCCCCCCCCCCCCACCACTTACCGGGCTCTTTCGGCGTGTTCAGTGTCTCATCTACGGCAGCGCTGGTCGGGCACTCACCGGGCTCCTCTCTGCGGCAGTCTTGTCTCGTCGCGGCACCAAGGGGCAGGACTTCACTTCCGGGGCTCCCTCCAGCACGTGGGAGCCCTGGGCTGCGGAGAGGCCATCAGTCGGCCGGCTTCAGTTCTTCCTCGGCGGCGGGCGGGACTTCCTGCTGGATTGCAGGCCCCGTCTCCGTCTCAGCCAAAAGTGCCTGACTTCCGTTTTTTTTTGCTTAGGCAGCCCGCTCTGTTTATCCAGCTGCTTCTCCCAGGGCTCAAACTGCCACGGGCATTATGCATGCGCTTCCGTACCCAACACAGCAACAGAGTCTAAAACAATAGTGTGATTAAGTCCGATTAGGCCTTTCTCGGCAGGCTGAAGTGAAAGGAGAACGACATTTTGCACAAATGTATTTCTAAGTCTAATGTATGGTAGGTCGAGAAGGCGGCGATGTCCAAGGTCCTTTCCCGAGGTAAGCATGTATTTCAAAAACAAAAATGAATACCATAGGGCCGCAAACTTTGTAAATACATGTTCAGTGAACCGCTTTCGCAGACTTAGTAAATACACTTGCCATGAGGTGAACCGCCGCCGCCGTTGAAAACGCGCCCGGAACGCATCGTGCATGTACCAACCTATCCGAGCCGTGTTTTGTGTCAGGCGCCTTGTGATACCCGCCCACAGACATGTGCTCGCGCTTGTTTTTCGTTAGTGACTTACGTATATAATAAACACTGGAGTTATTTAATACATACTGAAGTAATGATATTCAATGTAATACTTTTCAATGTGTTTTCTTTTCAAGTTATATATTTATTCTTCGGTGTAGAAACTTTACAACCCTCTCCCAAAATGACCCTGATGTTAACTCATTCCTCATTCTCTTTGAGTTGGGTACATCACGCACAGGCTGACATTTGATCGCACATCAGCCATATTACTTTCATCTCCTACTTGTTAAGAGGGCCCGGAGATAAGACTGTGATTGCAGAGCATAAAAGGTCAATACAAATGTTAACCCTAGAGATTGGAAAAGATGCCAAGTATTTGCAATGTCTGCTTCCATGTCAGTCATTTCTATGCAGGCATTGCGCGCATAAGCACTTTGTACCACCAGAGCTATTGGATTGCAAAGTCACAAAACCTGCATTTCTGCAACTTTTGTATATTGCCAATCGCCTTTAAGTGCTCATAAATTAAGCCTAGACACGTTGTTGCCTCAATGAACAGTGTCTTATAAATTACGCAAGGCTGGCAAACCTCGTTTTATAATAAAACATGATATTCACTTCTTTCTGCACTGCAGTGGAACACGTACATAGGTTTGCTTTTCAACCAATGCTTCTCTGATAGCCATGATTCCCAGCTCTAATAGGAGAATGACCTTATATAAATCAGGTAATCACTCGGTAAACGCTAAAAGCAATAGAAAATGGCGGGTTTCCGTCTTCTGTGACAGAATGGACCCAAGATAGAAAGCAGAAAAAAAGACTTTTGAACCAGGAGGGTGCCGAGCTCAGTTTCACAGATTGATGAGATGCGAATGAATGTAAACCAATAAAATTGAAAATGCAGAAAAACGATTGCCCCTTCCCCCTTGGAATAAACAATTGCATATCTATAATGAAAATCAGAATGGTTTGCTTGCTGTTTGAGAGAAAATGAATGAGTTCAAAATGGCATTTGTAGCTTTCGTCTTCCAGTTTCATCATTTTTCTGGAAGTTTCGTCCAGCCATTGTCGACGAAGGGCAGTGCCATCGTAATTAGCGCGCATATTGTTTGATTAAGCAATTGAGAAACTGTAATTATGGTGAAAAGGAAATCGTGTCAGGGTCCAGTCTCTGTTCAAATTGTTGAAAGCCTTAACCATAGCTGCCCACAGTATGTGCTGTTGTTATTACAGTGATTGTCATCAATGTTTACATTATGAATAATACAAATCATGTTAATGTGAAATTCTCTTCAGTTTACTGCGTGTTGAATAGAAGAACATAGTAACAAGCATTTGCAATGCAATAGGTCTCGCATTTGCGAGAGTTTGAGCTACTGGCATTGTAAATGATAATGCCATTTATTTATATGTTGGTTTCAAAACAGATAAAAAAGGCATTGTCATTAACAATGCCAATAACTTAAACTTTCGCAAATGCGAGACCTATTGCATTGCAAATGCTTGTTCCATTTGTGACCGAACGCCTGGTGTATAAACTTCTCAACTTCATGACTTTCAATCCCGCTGGTGCCCTTGTCCCCGCCTACTACCTTCCGAAAATGGGCCCAGCGTTTAGGGTATTTGTCAGCGGTCCTAGGTGCCAGGACCTGTTCCGCTAGTGGGTGAGGTCTGGTTTACCAGCTCCCACAACTCTTCTGGGAAAGGCATCTTTTCTTGTGCTGCTCGAGGCGCCAGCTGACAGAACTTATGCCACTGAAAGCGAGAGAGGGCGTCAGCAACTGATTTATCTCAGCCGGCCACAAGACTGGCTCTTATTGCTATGTTGGTGCTCAGCTAGCAGCCAACCTTTTAGCGTAACAACTCTAATTTCCTAGGACACTGGGCTGAAACTAGATTCAGCATCTGCACCACCGCATGGTTGTTAGACCGCAGTGTCACCTCTTTATTTGACAGTTGGTCCCTCCACAGCGAGAAGGTTACTACAGTGGGGGAGAGCTGTAGCAGCTTTCTATTCCTTTTCCATCCTTTCCGTTACCACTCGTCCGGCCACTGGGCCACACACCAGGCTGTGCTCATAATGGCACGAAAGCCCTCGTTCCCTGCTGCATCTGCGAACAGCTCTAACTGTTCTGCTGTTGTCCAGGGCTGATGTCATACCAATGTGCCATTAAAAGTCGTGAGGAAGGTTAGCCAATCTTTAAGAGCCTCTTTGACTTCTTTCGTAAGCCTGATCCTATGGTACTTCTTGCTCAGTCTTCTTGTCAACCAGGACAAGTGCTTGGCGAAAGTGCACCCAGCAGGGAACACCCTTCCTGCAAAGTTCAGTTTTCCGAGCAGCTACTAAATTTCCCCTAGTGGTGCCTTTCTTTTAGCCAGTAACCCTTCTATTCTTTATTGTGTGTCTCTCCGTCTTATCATGTGCTTTTCAGTTTTTCAGTCAGGGTGATAAATTTGCCTAGCTGAGTGCTGCATTGTGGCAAGCGGGAGGAGGCCTTTGAAGAGGAAGTCTTCAAGGTAATGCAATTTTCATCCGGCCAAGTGTCTTGCACCCAGCTCCTGTTCAAAAAGGTGCTGAATGCCTCAAAGAAGGCACTCAAGTTTACGCAGCCCATAGGCAGGCATTTGTCCTAGTATAAGAGGTCTGCCAGTTGAAAGCCCAGCAAATGAAAACTAAAGGGGTGCAATGGGTGGAGCCTGAAGGCCAACTCTGTGTCCGCTTTGGCCATCAGAGCCCCTTTTCCAGCTGCCCTGAGCATGTCTACTGCTTCGTCCAGTGTGGCGGAAGATACCGAGCAGAGGTACTGCTCTAACCCAATAGTTATTTATGCTCCTCCTGGTTATGACAGGTGGTGTATGAGCCTAAACTGACCTTTTTCTAGCGCTGAGACTATGAAATTCTTAAATAGTGGACCTTCAAATGGACCAGCTATTCGTCACGATTGCAATTTTCTTAATACCTTGCGGCTTGTCACCACCATGTTCTCCCTCACTGATTTCAGGTTCTTATTAAAGCAGTCCCCCTGGGCACCCTTGTATGGTTTGATAAAACGCTATGTGAAACCTTCCGCTAGAAGCCTTGCATCATCCTGTTTGTGATGATTGATTAGTAGTAGTAGTTTCCTGACCTGTATGGGTGGGTGTGATGTTTCTGCCATCCTGTTGTCAGCCCCGCTCCCTCTCTGTGCTTCTCCCGCACTATTTCATGGGTGGATCTTTTTTCTCTAAGCTAGTCTTTCCTCTCCTGCAGTTGCTTGCTGGGTGAAAGCCCCAGCATGTGTTGCATGTATTCTGGAATTTGCATGCCACATCCCATTTACATTCCCCTTTCCCGAATTTACAGCATGTCGCGACCTGACTTTTCCCCATTCTGCTTTCATTGTCAGGCTTACTCTTGCTGCACTGCTGGTATTCTTTGTGCTTCCCTTTTCTCCTGTGAGGGCGAAAAAGTTGGTCCTGTGCACTCAAAACCTCCCAGACCACCACCATGTGTGGTGAGTCTCGCTACAACTTGGTGATCCCAGTCTAGGATGTGCATGTCTGCATGTTTTCCCTACAGTCTTCGTTGCAGTGAGCCATGCATCCTCTTGGTATTTACACTGTGCTTCAAGTGCTTTCTGCTCATAAAGAAATAGTGCTGCGGCGCTCTGTGGGTACTTTTCTACAAGCACGCAGACCAGAGTCCTAAACGCATGTAGCCAGTTGTCCATTTCCTTTTAAATTCTGGGTTTGCACCTTTTCTTTCTATTTTCCTCCTTCTCTTGCACTACTAAATCCTGGCCCCTCTGTCTAACTTCTAGAAGGAAAACAGATTGATAAATTATTTTCACCTTATCCTTTCCTTTACTGATAATGGAACCAGGCTAGCCAACCCTGTTTTCACATTATTATGGAGATCGCCCTTTAAAGGTCTGAAGTACTCGCTCACCCATTTGCTGCTTGCTGCGTCTTGTGCTGAACCTTCTCCCCAAGCCTTGGCTGTCTGCCCCTGCACCCCCTTCGTTGATGAGCACTTCCTTCTCCTGCACAGATTGCTCTGTTGCCTTGGCCGTTGCGGTGGCATCTTGACTCTTAGTGTTGGGCGTTGTGGGTATGCCCAGTGCCTGCTCGTGGACCCGCTGTCCTGATCATGGACCAGGCAATAATTGTTGTCGAGTATCATAGCAGCGCATAGCTGTGAGAGTCTTGTTTTACCCCATTGTTGTCGAGTATCATAGCAGCGCATAGCTGTGAGAGTCTTGTTTTACCCCATTGTTGTCGAGTATCATAGCAGCGCATAGCTGTGAGTCTTGTTTTACCCCATTGTTGTCGAGTATCATAGCAGCGCATAGCTGTGAGAGTCTTGTTTTACCCCATTGTTGTCGAGTACCAGGCAATAACTTGGCACCGGCCACGCGTATGATGAAATGCCTCTACCCATGTTCGCCTCAAACCCCTACAATGAGCCATCATGGTGGTCCCATGTATTGTGAGGCGCAGTGGGCGCTCTGAGCCCTGGGTGGTTGTGCCTGCAGTGTAACAAGGTGCTCACTGCGGTGTGGTTCGCGTCTTGCCCCCCCCCCCCAATATACCTTGCTAGTCCAGGGCCCTCTGGTTAAGAAGTTCAGCCGGGGTCTGCCAGGTGGAATTGAGAACCCCCATTTAGATGCCCTAATTCATTACACCTGGTGTTGTCAGTCCCTACCATTGCCCCATTTTGTGACTGTGCCCATGGTTCCATCCCATTGGCCCTTCTCCCCCATGACCTGCCCCTGGTTCTCATCCTATGCTGCTGTGGGGTCTGGTTCGCTGCTGTGGCTGCCTGCCCTGCACCAACGTGTTGGCTCCAGGTGCCGACCTTCCACCTGGGGAGCCGTGGTCTGGCACCGCCGTGCTTGCTCCATGTGCCCGACTCGCTGTTGTGTCTGGCACTGTTATCCAAAAGTACCCTCTGGTGTCCATTCACATCCCTCATGTCCTCCGAATCCCTCCCCCTGCTGGTTGTAAGGGAGCTGGACTCCTTGTGTTTACTGCATAGGGCCGCCATTCTGTCTGCATGCCCCCTTGCAGGTGGTGTAGAACAAGGGGAGTGCAGTTCCTAGAAGGGGGGGAGAGAAGGGGAAAGGAAAAAGACAAATCTTTCGTCATGTTGCCCTCACACGGAGGGTGTCATGCTTCATCATTGGGCCTTGCTCCTCGTCGGGCCGGCGCTGCAATGCTGGACGGGCTCACCGTTTCCGGGGCTCTTTGTCGCAGATCTTTTTTAGAAGCCGTTGGGAGCGTGCGGGTGTGGGGACAGTGGGAGTGTGTGCCATGTGAGTGGTGATTTAAAATAGGTCAGGGTCAGTCCTATACAGTCCTATACACAATCACTTTAATGGTTAAGGTAGATCCTGCCTAACTAAAAATAGAGTGGACGCCCTATTGGAGTATAATGTTCCTGGTGGGCAGTCTATAAGGTGGGGGTCGACATGTTTCGTGCCTAGTTGTTCGAAAAGTAATCGGTTGGCACTTCTTCAGGACCTATGTGGAATGTGGTGCACAACTATAAACAGGCTCCAAGACTTTGGAAGGTTGCCTGGTGTGGGCCCTAGTAGTCCTGTACTGGGCATTTTGGAGACCCGTTGTACAGGAGCTATGGCCCGACGGGACTGTAAGGGAGCACGATGTTGCTCCACTCAGAAGGGTGGTGGCAACTTGCTTCTAAGCCTACCCTCGCTCCGTTCCCCGTTGCAGGTGGTCCCATTTCCTCCAAACTACTGCTGTGCCTATAACCACACTGCCCACTGGTCCAGTGCCTTTCCCACGCTTATGGATTCTTTTGCTGCTTGCTTTGCTGCCGACCATACCTTGTTTCTGCTGTCTACCCAAAAACCTGCTGCAAGAACCAGTCATGCCCTTGCTGGCCAGCCATTACATTTCACTCGTTCAGTTAGGGCTTTCAACTCATCCTCTTGCTTCCTGATGCCTTATGGGATCACCTTCTTCTGCTGGCCCTTTCTTGGTTGTTGCAAAGAAGCCTGGTGGGAATTGGCCTGCTTCTTGGTCCCGTCTGCCCTCCCCTTCTCATTCCTGTATCAGGCGGGTTACCTGCACGTTCACTTCGCCACCCTTACCATGCTGCCTTGTTTACCTGCCATGTGGACTCCCTCTGAAGCGGGAGCGCTTCTGATCATACTGCTGTTTGCCTTCCAACGGCTCTCCCTCCTGTGTGCTAAGCGCGTCGCTCTGCTATTGATGCCTCCCAAAGGCGTCTATTGCTGAGCTAACCTCTCCACTGTGAGCTGCTCACAGCCCCGTTTACAGGAAGGGTATAATGTCCTTGTCGCAGTTGCAAATCTGGGTACGTGGGCATGCTGTCTGGAACGCTTCACGTCTGCGAACACCTCGCAGTTGCAGCTGTTGTATAAACCGCAGGGATGTCCTAAGTGTGGGGCATGTTAATCCTGAAACTGGCTGCTCCCCAGCCACTGACTACGTGCAGATCTTACAGAGATGAGGCTGGTAGCGAACACGACAGTACCAGCAATAGTACCTTGCCATGCGCCATATCATGCTTTTTGAGCCTGCCTTGGCTCCGCCCCTTGTCATCCTATTGGTCCATTCAAGCTCGCCAGCCAATGCCGTGCATGCATTCTCCCTGGCTTTGGTCCTCCCGGTTCCTGCCCTCAGGGTGGGTAAGTTGCGTTCCCCTCTAGGGTCAGCTTTGCTTCCCAAGCATGCAGTTCTAATTAGCCATGGTTGTGTTTTAGTATGGTTCACTCTGTTGTGAAAGAGGTAGGCGTGCAACACCCATTGAGCTCACCGAGCTTCGGCCCCCCTCGTGGTGTGTCCGCCCGGCTGAAACAGCTTCGCGGGCTGGCGACCGTCTAATTGCAGACACACCTGAGTACTTCACAGGTCTTTAAAAGACCAATTACTTGTTAATGAGGCTTGTGTTGTGTGTTCACCCCTTCTTAGAGCCACTCTGCCTATGGCTGGAAAAATTAATCCCCCAAACACCCCCCCACCCCCCGCCCCGGAAATCCTTTTCAGTCAATTTACTTGTTAATGAGGCTTGTGTTGTGTTTTCACCACTTCTTAGAGCCACTCTGCCTATGGCTGCGGTCAGCAACCTTCACGTAGATGGGTTAAACCAAGCAAATGGTGCGTTTTACACGGAGGCATTGATTACAGGGTACCCCATCGACTTTTTTTGTAACGCTGCTTACAAAGAGAGTATGTAGAAAAATATTGTAACGTTACATACATCGTGGCATTGAGGGGAAAAGACCAGCATATGTGAACTTCTTCTAACTTTTTTTATTATCATTTATTTATTTTAAAATAGAGTTGATTTAATTTTAAAGCCTCATGGTTGTCAAGCCCGGCTGTGCTTCTTGGTACTGTGCAGGCCATTTTGTTTTTGACATGCACTCAGCACTAATATTACCAGGATTCAGTATTTCTTATATATTTTTTTCTATCACGTTTACTGTTGCAGCACTAATTCTCGGTTGCTAAGACATGGTACACATAGCTCACAGATAATTGGCAGACACCAGTGTTAAGTTATGTACAAATATATATATTTATACTGTTGAATTATTTTGTTTCTAGAGCAAGAACCATGGGTCTGGCAGCAGTGGAGCAGATGAAAGAGTTGACTATGTGGTAGTGGACCAACAGAAGACACAGGCGCTAAAAAGCACAAGAGAGGCTTGGAAGGATGGAAGGCAATCCACGGAAACGGAAACACCGACAAAGAGCATGAAATGAATTGTCATCCTTACCCCGATACAACATCTGTCGGTTAATTTACTTTTCTGGACTGAAAAACTAAGACCTACAATAGTAATGGTAGCTGGATGGCTTGCTTTTGCCCGCCAGGTGGACTTCAGTAGCAATGTACATTAATCCAACAAATGTAAGGAGCTTTCATCGCAACAAGACACTAAGATCATGAATTCTAATCTTGTCTGTACCATATGTAAATAACAGGTAAAATGATTTTGACTAGCCCCCCCCCCCCCCCCTGAGAAACTCCCGTTCATTTTACATTTTTTTCTAGTTTTCAATTTTCAAGCACTTTTCACTTAAAACATTCGGTTGAGCGTGAAAGAAATGTATTAGCTGCTAAAATAGCTTATCAATACCTTCTCACGCTCAATTGAGTCGATACTAGTATTTTGAAACACCACTAATACTTGGACCGTTAGATTAAGCTACTTGTAGAGCAAAATACATTTTAATTTCTATTGTTGAACTGAATTATCGAGTGATATGTACTTCAATACTCTATGATTGTATGTTTTATTTGAATAAAAATATATGGGAGTTCACAGGTTGCCTCCCTTGATAAGAAGGTGGAGACTGACTAGTCTTAGGCCTTGGAGTCAGACCTATACATGGGGTATCTCTGGTGGAACTTTTAATGGTATTGTATAGTATTAATGACCCAAATGTGGTTCATGATGTGATGATTCTGCCGGGTGGGATCTCACTTTTAGAAAGTTTTTAATAATTTTAAGGAGCAAGCCTGCAAACCACAGATGACCTGCAGTAATGATCAATTTTGCATTAATTAAAATGTAGTAAACATAACATTATTTACTAGCGATAGTATGTTAATAATCAGGTACGTACTAAGCACTTTTGTGCAAATACACTGATCAGGTTTAGAAAATAAATGTTAGTTTTTTATTTTTTTTTATTAGAATTTCTCTAGTTTTTGCTTGAAGATTGGGATGGCTGCCATTCGCTGTTGGTAATACTAGCAACAAACTGTGATTTTTAAATAGGCAGTATATGAGATGTATTACTCACAATGGAAAACTTGTATTTTGAAACCTATGTGCCCTATTACGATCTTCATTTTACTTAAATATTGCTTGGCCTTCTATTTAAATCCCTATGCAATTATTTCTATGTACATTTTATAGAGCTATATGCAAATGAGACCTATGTAAAATAAGTTCTTAAGCTTTTTTGCTCCTACAAAAGTTCCTTATTGAAACTACTAATGCCGTTTACTATACTCTATGTAAAAGTAAGGCTTTTATACTGTGATCCCTTAAATCACCACCTCAATTCAGATGTAACCTTTCCCTGGTGCAAATATCGTCTAATTTTGAGGTATGTTAAGAACGTTTTGTTTCCTCATAAATTACTCCCAAATTCTAAGATTTGTGTATGAATTAAAATTTACTAACTTTTTTTTACATAAAAATTTAAATAAAATGTCATTTTTGTGGAAAGAATATATGTGTACATTAGTGATCTTTACAGCTTCCTGGCTTTGTAATGCGTTTGAGTAACTTTGAAAATGTTCAACATTATCAAGCTTTTCTTTTTACCGTACATCATTGAATTTTGTTTTGAATCTTTAATAAACCCAATTGTTTTCTTTGCATTTTGCTTTCGAGGTGACCCAAAAATAGAAAACATTGTTTAATTTATCCTAAAATATATTTAGGCTCTAATAAGTAATGTCCCATAAAATGGGCCCGATTTTCCCTGTCCTCAGAGTTGTCAATACTAAGGGTTATTGGCCACTCCTGGCGTGCGGAAATCGGGGACATTACAAGTGGGGACTCACAAGATCCCCTTAGAAATAAAAATTACTAGGGGATTTTAGAAGTCCGGGTCTGAGTACCACAGTGATTCCTCATTTTTTGCATTGGATTTTCACGTCGTGAGTTCAGCCTAAACCTCAGTGTGAAAATAAATAAATCTGTGACTCCTATTATAATTCCATTGGGGCTGTTAACTACTGTTGCATGTTCCACCTGAATTAAAAGGTGTCTTGTTTTGAGGACCGTAGTTAATAGGTCTTTATGACTAAATTGGGCGCTTGATCAATTTACTGCCTACTGTGACAGTCCTCTACATAGTCCATCGCTAAATAATAGCTCATTCACAATAGTTATTAGTGTCTACACATGCGTTTTTGAATGCTGTAAACTTTTTGTCCTCAACTCCTGTAGAAAAGCATTTCCTTGTGTTTACTATCCTCAACTTCACACCATTATATTATCTATACTGTTAAACTATTAGGCGTTCATTACAATAGTGAGATCTTATCACTAATGTGCACAGCAGTAGTATTACTTCACTTTTCTATTGGTTATACCCCTTTCAAAGCACTCCATCCTTTCTAAGAATCTTTGTATTGCCTTTTCCCAATGTTAAAAACGTTTGTATAAAATACCCATCTAAATCTTCTCCTGTGTATTGGTTTCTGTCATCTCATCTCACGTTGAAGCTGTAGTCGGTTGGCTAGGTACATCTGTGTTTATTAGTACTTGGGCAGAGATTTCTTGTCTACCTATGCTACCTTCCTACTCAAAATCTGAGCAATTCCAAGTATTTGATAAGTTGGGCTCACTCACGTAAGCTCATCTCACCGTGGTAAAATGATACTACCAGGGGGGACTCCACCTCAAATGGGACTCTCTCGAGGGAGTTCTTAGAAATTATTTATCCAAAACAGTTGTCTGTGATCCAGTTCCCCTAACTAAAAAATACCTTGGGTTAAACCACAAGAAATCCTTTATTAGGTGGTACCCTTGGTATTATTAAAGATACTTAGATTATGGTCGAGGACGTTATTGGGTACCATGGCCCTTGCGTGCCACTAAAATATGCAAGGGCCATGGTACCCAATAACATCCTCTGACCATACCCTTTAAGTTTATTTATACCTGGGCTAGGATAACTAGATCCCAGACAGCTGTTCAGATAAATAATTTCTAATAATTCCCTCAAGATAGTCCCAATTGAGGTAGAGTCCACCGTGGTAGTATCATCTTACTAGGGTGGGATGAGGTGGCCTATGATGAGTGAACCAACCTCATCCAATTCTTGGAATTGCCCAGATTTGGAGTAGGAAGTTGTAATAGGTAGACAAGAAATCTGATCAGGCACTAAACACAGGTGTATCTAGCCAACATACTACCGCGTCAGCGTGTGATGTGATGTATTAATAGTGACAGATGCAGATCTACTTTAGCCTCCTTTTCTTTTTTAGTGATAAAGAAATTAGTTTCTGTCACCCTTTAACTCTAGGTTTCTGTGTTCGCTTCTTGGAAAGAACGAAGATAAGTTTCAGCTGGAAATAAAACCAGGATAAACACCTGGCTTAGATGAATGGGTAGTGGGTAGCTGTGTCTTTGTTCCCCCTTCACTGCTGTCTTCCCACAGTAACTGCAGCAAGACCCTCTCCTATATTGCCTGATACAAAGCCAATAGCTCAAGTACTAAGTAAGTTGACGGAGGGCTGAAACAGCACAGTTTGCAATGGCACTGGAGCACAAGAGTGGAAAGATAATAGGGGAGTGGGACTAGAGCATTAACCGAGGAAGTTTACAGTGAGGAGAGGTAAGGGTGCTTGGGTGATGCTCTGGGCAACAAGAGAAGAAGCAGAGTTGCCTGTGGGAGATGTGATGTGGCAAGAGGTGGGAGTGAGAACTTAACAAAAGTAGTCCAGCAACCAGGTGATTACTCTCTGACCATGTGATACATGAAAAAATGGATTTTCAGCTTCGTGCGATGTGGAAAAGAAATTGGGGCTGGCTGCTTTGCAGTCTGATCCTATTCTAGATTTGCAGGTTGTGCGTTATTCTGCCACTTAGTGGTTTTGTACAGCTTCTACCTCCAGGAACTGCCTGCATGGTAATGAGAAACGGCAGGTAACTATCCAGAAGCCCACAAAACCTACTATTCCGAATCTGCGACATAGTGTGGTTTGAACAAATTAATGGAGATTAATCTTGTTTCTGCAGCCAGCAAGAGGCGGAAGAAGCAAAGTCTGGTAGTAGTATAGCCCAAATTCTTATTGGTCCACTATTTTCCCCCTGAACAGATCCCTAACCTTCAGGATCCAACTGAAAGCTGCTGGTACTTCCTTCACTTCACTAATGGCAGTGCATTTTACTTAGTCGTTGCATTGTTCATCCCAGCAACCATTCAGTTCCTGTAGAACAGCCAAACGTTTGTTTATGTCAAATGGTTTTTCAGACGCTATTGTGCTGGGACTGTCGAGGTCTGGGTCCCATATCTTAACCCCAAACAGGATCTCATCGGGAGTCCGACCACCCAGGGATTTTCTAGGCAGAGTGTTCAGTGCCCAAAGGACCCCATATAGGTGATGGACCCAATTGCGACCTGACCCTAGTACCCTAGATGTTAAAGACCGCTTTAAGATCCGGTTTTTCCTCTCCACCACTGAATTTCCCTCAGAATGGTACGGGTAGAAATATCACAGGATAACACCCATACTTTCCATAGCCTCTTTGTAAGCCCTGGAGGTGAATGCCGGACCCTGGTCGAAATAGAATGTGCCAACTTCGTAAGTCCCTATAAACACTTGCAGATCCTTTATAATGGCTCAGGCATCAGCCGACCACTGTGGCCAGACCCATAAGAATCGAGATCAGGAATCCACTGCTACCAAGATGTACTTTTGAGCCCCATCTGATGACAAAAGGCCGCAATGGTCCAAGTAAACAAGTCTGAGGCTTGTTTGACATCAGTAGACATCTCTGGGATGGCCATGCCACAGTGGAACCCTTCATCTGCTGACAGATGCCGCATTTGCGGACAAAAGCCTTGGCCTGTTTGTAAAGATGTGGCCACCAGTAGTGTTGCTGGAATAATGAAATTGTAGCAAAAATTGCGTGTGCAGACTCTTGTGTGCAGCTAAAACTAAACCTAACCTGCAGTCTGAATTTGGTATTACTCTGTCACCCACTCCAGGAATATGAGCAAATGGTACATTTTGCATATCTAATTTGTTGGAGTACTTGAGTTGAAAGCCTTTTGGCGGGTGGGTGTTTTTGCATGCAGCATTGACAGCCACCATGATGTCTGTCTGTCCTCGTACTTGAATGAGTAATTGCAGCATCTGCACTGTTGCTTTTGTCTCATCATCAGCCATGGAATTCCCCGCAATGTGTACGCCAACATGTTGGTGACCGCTTGCCATGGACTCATGTAATACACACAATCAATCTTTCAGTTTTGCCACCTGGTCCCAAAGCATCTTGTGCTTTATTGTGCACCCTCTTGAACCTCTGAATCCATTCTGGCTCAAGTAGTGTAAATACTCAATATAGGACTGGACACAATAATGATAATCATACTCTACCAGTGAGCGGAATCCGTATACTCTGGTGCCAGAATTAGAGCCCTAAGTTCACCCAACTGTGCAGTGCATCAAGGGACTGGGTGTAGTTTTCTCAAGATGGAGTTCTCCATTCTGCATGCGCCCCTTTATGGTAAGTATTCGGCGAATGGCCGGCTAGGCAGAACCAGCAGTATATATGATGTAATCGTACTGATCTAAAGGCATTATTTTGTTAGGCATAGGATATACTGCTGGTTCTTGCCAGAAAGGCTTGCGTCTGTAGTGCAGACAAATCTATAATCTACATCTGTTGTGATGAGTGAGTTAGCCCATTGTATCCATCTTGAATGTAATGCTTTTGCGTTCTGAACGCTCGTTCTTGTGATGGCCTCGAAGGGCAGCACCAGGGTCACGACAATTATTCTTTTACCCTGAGCCAGTGCTCACTCACCACAGTAGTCTCTACCGCTGTCAGTTTTTTTTTCTGTCGTGCAAAACACATTTCAACATTGGTGTATAAATGCAATTTATATGCAATCGGTACAGTGGCACCTTCATTGAATGTAGCATAGATGTACCCTGATGCCACCGCAGTTACATGAATCACCAGGTTTGTTGAAATTACCTGTGTGTGTGTGTGTACGTGTTTTGAAATTAGCATGTCAGCTTGTGCTGCACGTAGTGTGTGTATGTATGTTCAGTGGTCCAGTGTAAGCATGAAAAATCTGAATGAATCAGTTCGGAGAGCGGTTTAACCCCTCCTGCTTATTCAGGAATGTAAGACCTGCCAAAATTTAGGAATCTCTATATGGATTGTAACCTCTTCAACATTTGGGAGGCTGTAGAAGTGCATTCGTCTCTATGAAATCTTTTGCAAGGCTTTTGCCTTAGCTTTGCAACTCGAATCCCTCAAACAGGACATGGAGGTCAGCAATCTTTGGACTTTTTTTTTTTAAACCTATTTTATTTGGCAAAAAACCACGTAAAGGGCAGAGCTTTGTGACCCAGAGACTTCCGTAGCATCAATATACATTATTGTGACTTTGACAGTTTTCTCATATACATAGAAAGAAAGAAATATACAACACCCCCTTTCACTGTCGACCATTCAAGAGCAACATATACAGTCAAAGCCACAAGCCTGTGCTCATCATGTGTCCTTTCCAATAGGCTTCTAACCCACCATGTGTGTATGAGGGACACCCCTGAGGGGAGAGAAGAAATTAAGGCCAGTCTGGGCACTGGGTAGGGGCAGGTTCTAGTTCCACGCCACGAAAGCCCGACCAGCGCTTCCAAATTTTGTAGTGTTTAAGAGTACACCCCCTCGCCACAAAAATGGGAGCCTCTAATCCCATACAAAAGTCTAGGCCATTCTTCCATGCAGAGATGGAGGGCGCCAATGTTGCCTTCCAGGCCCTGGCAATGTTTCGTTTGGCTAGAGTAAAACCTAAGAGCATAAGATGCTTCATAAACATTGCCCCGATACCTTCCATGACATGCAGGAGAACCAACTCGGGAGAGCAGGGAAGATCCCAACACAACTTCTGAAAGGCAGGTTATAACCCCCCTCCAGAACCACGCCAGTGCGGAACAGTGCCATACGGTATGAAGCAAGGTACCCTCATCATGCGCACAACAAATACACACCGGGGAAGCCACCAAAATCGCCCTACACAGCCTGACTCTGGTATAATACGCCCTATGGAGGTATTTAAACTGGATGAGCCGAAGGCTCATTGCGATGGCTGCCCCACGCGGGGCGGCTTGGGCCTCCGTCCAATCTTCCTCCTCCATCGGGCCCACATCTCCTTCCCGGAGATGCTGCAGGGACGGGGAGCTATGCATGACCAGGGACTTGTAGATTTTGGAGAGCTTGTGATCTCGCAGATCTCCCATGAACACCTTTGCTTCTACCGGACTGAACTCGGCTAGTGCCTCCAGTCCCTCCAAGCTAGGGGAAATGGCATGCCGGAATTGCAAGTATTTAAAGAATTGAGTTCTTGGCATTTGAGCATCTTTTTGCATGTCTTGAAATGATTTCAAAATCCTGATCGCATCCCAGTCACGGAATCTGGGCAGAGCCGCCAGCTGTGTCAGGCGTCCATTGTGCCATAGAGGGGTCTCCCGGATCAAACTATAATACCAGCCCATCCTCCGTAATGCCTGTCTCCAGATCTGAAAAATAAGCTGTGTGGCAGGTGGCAAGAAGCGCCTCAATGGTGTGGAATATAGGATCATATGTAAGGTATGATCTCCCATGCACTGCCGCTCAACAGCATACACTGGATCCAACCTATCCCCGTACCACCATTCATTGACGAGCAACCGGTGCGAGGCCATACAGTACGAAAGACTATCAGAGGTCGCTAACCCTCAACAGTACGTGAACTGGAAGCGGGTACGTAGGGCCACTCTAGCCGCCCGCCACCCCATAGGAACTGGCCCAAGGCGGTAATGATCTGACGGAACCATCTAGGGGGAATAGGATATGGATGGTTTTGCAGCTGGTGGAGTATGGGTGGAAGAGACCATTTTGAAGATGGCCGAGCGACCATAGATAGACGAGGGCATGTTGGGACCAAGTTCTAATATCCTCATGCTCCCTATCCCAAATCGGCACCAAGTTCCTGTCCCATGAGGTAGTCTGCGAATCTGATAGGAGCGCACCCAGATATTTCATCCCCCGTACACCACCTGCACCGCGGATACCCACGCGCCAAGATCGCCCTCTTCGCCCAGGACCCAAAGTGTAGACTTCCGCTGGTTTATGTAGAGGCCAGAAGTCTCCCCGAAAACCTGCATGATTCGTAAAAGCCACGGGCACGTCCTAAGTTGGTAAGGAAAAACAACACATCATCTGCGTACAGGGCTATAAGATCTGACAGTCCATCTGCCCATTCTAGGCCGGTCAGCTGAGCGTCAATCCGCAGCCAGGGGTTTCATTGCCAAGGCAAACAAATAGGGAGACAGTGGGCACCCTTGTCTGGTGCCCCAACCGATGGAGAAAACCAATGAGACAGAGCCCGCCATGCGTACAGGCGCCGTTAGGTCGGTATATAGTAGACTAAGATAAGACAGAAAACGAGACCCTATGTTCACTCAACGCTGAAGTGCAAATAAATACTCCCAACTCAAAGAATCAAATGCACAGTCTATATCCGCAAGCAGAAGCGCTGCGCGCTCCCCCAAGCCCCTAACTGTCGCAATAGCTAAGTTATGTTATGTTAACTTTGTTTTCTATAGCGCACGGCTACTCCAACGGAGTGTCCCGGCGCTTTATAATGGCAGCTCATAAAAAACATAACAAAACATAGATATTCAAAGACAACAAGAAAGCACGACTAAAGAGTAAAAAGCCAAGTTTTTAGGCCTCTCCTAAAAGACAGCAGATTAGAGGTGCAGCGTAAGGCCAATGGCAGAGTATTCCAAAGCTGGGGCGCCCTCAAACCAAAAGAGCGCCCCCCAATCCGGGCCTTCCTGACTCGGGGAACCACCGCGAGAGACAAAGAATTAGAGCGCAATGCTCTGGTAGGACGATAAAAAGCAAGCCTGCGTTGGAGATATTTAGCTCCCAGACCGAAAAGCGCTTTATGGGCCAGGGTCAGTGCCTTGAAAATTATCCGCTTACGGATAGGCAGCCAATGGAGTGACTGTAAAAGACCGGACGCTCTGGCTCGCCTGTGAAGGCCAAAAATGGCACGTGCCGCGGAATTCTGCACGACCTGTAATCGCTGCACTAGATAATCCGGGAGAGACAGATAAAGCACTTTGGCATAATCCAATCTGGAGCCAATCAGAGCTTGCACCGTTATCTTCCTGTGCTCTTCAGTGAGCAGAGGAAGAAACTTCCGGATCATCCTAAGGATGCCGAAACATGAGCCCGTGAGGCCGAGAATCTGAGATCTCATCGCCAGATTGTTGTCGATCTTAACTCCCAGGTTTTTGGCCACCTGGGATGCCTGAGCTGGGGGAAACATATCTGTCGGCCACCATGCCTGCCAATCAGGGTCCGCGGCACAACCAAAAAACAGCACCTCCGACTTGTCAGAGTTGCATTTAAGGCTGCTCCGCTAGAACCAGTTGAACACCGTCCCGAGACAATCCCGAATGCTCTCCATCAAAATCCTCACCTTTTCTACATGTGAAGAGAAGCTGGGTGTCATCGGCGTAAGAAACGATCTGGGCCCCATAAGACTCCGCCAGTGCCGCCAAGGGGGTCGTAAAGATGTTAAAAAGAGTCAGGCTCAACACAGAGCCCTGCGGAACTCCGACTCCCAGTGGCGGCATCTCAGCAGAGCCCGGGGGGACCCAGACCCTTTGTCGACGGCCAGCTAGGAAAGATGTAAACCAGCTGAACACCGTCCCCCTCAGACCGATGTTATAGAGTCTGGCGAGGAGCCCCTCGTGGGGGACGGTGTCAAAAGCCGCCGACAGATCAAGCATGACAAGCATGGCTTTGCCTCCAGAATCTAGAACCTCCCTAATGGCCTCAGACACTTCTAAAAGCGCAATCTCGGTAATCAAATTGGGCCGGAAGCCAGATTGAGAAGGGTGCAGCAAATTGTTAGACTCCAGAAAAACGGAGCGCACGCTATGAACGTGCTTTTCCGTAATTTTTGCCAGCGCTGGAAGCAGCGATATAGGCCTGTAATTGGCCAGCGCCTCAGGGTCTAAACCCGGCTTTTTTAGGAGGGGGATCACCATTGCCCGCTTCCAGGCCTGCGGGACCATCCCTTCCCTCAAAGAGCGGTTCAGAAGTGGATTAATCAATGGGTTAACCACATCGGCCATCCTCACCAAAAATTTGGCCGGGCAGGGGTCTAGCGGTGACCCTGATTTAAGGTTGACTAAAAGTGCCAAAGATGTAGAAAGAGAAATGGGCGAGAAGACAGACAGGACAAAGTCAGGAGTGGGCAAAGAATCTAACCCAACCCCACTACAGGGATGAACTTCCACTGACCTCCCAAGAAAGGAGTCCTGGATCAACTTGATCTTATTGGTGAAAAACTGAGCGAGGTCACAGGCCCAAGACTCAGAGGGAGCGGTTTGAGAGAGATTAGATCTAGGGGTTATGAACTCCCTCACCACAGTAAAGATCTCCTTGCAGGAATTGGAAGCTGCCTCAATCCTCCTCGCAAAGTAGTCCTTTTTCTCGCGAAGGATATCACGGTGATAGGCTTTAATAGCAGTCCTATAGGCAAGTCTAGCCATCGGGTCATACTGGGAGCGCCAAACTCTCTCAGCCACCTTGCACTGGCGGCGGGCGGTAAATAGCGCTTCCGTAAACCACGGAGCAGAGACCCGCTTAGAAATAGCCCTAGACGCCCGCACCGGGGCTAAATCATTCAGCCTATCAGTCAGCCATAACTGCAAGGAGTCCACATCCCGCTCTAGGTCACCTGTGAGGGGACACAGATGTTCAAGAAAAGCCTGAGCTAAGGTCTCAGGAGTCACACGAAGTGCCCTAGAGGCAGACCCCTGCGGTCTGGACATAGTGCTAGACAGTTTCTCTCTACCACGAATACAAAACCTGGCCAGCATGTGGTCGGACCAGAGCACCGGGACAAGCTCTATATCCTCCAGCGGCGCCGTGGAGAAGACCTGATCCAGAGTGTGACCCTTGTCATGTGTGGGGCCAGATAGAAAAGGCACCAGACCAAGGGGAGCCGTGATATCAGATAGCTTAATCACATCTGGATCCTCACCCTCATCCATATGGAAATTGAAGTCTCCTGCCAACACACAATGCTCCACCCTCAAGGCTAGCCCTGCCACAGCAGCTTGGAGGTCATCAAAAAAAGATCCCGCCGGGCCAGGGGGTCTATAGACCAACAGCCCACTAAAAGCGTGATGGGGGGCCAGAGTAATGGAGAATGCCAGGGACTCAGAACCTGTGATAGTTTCTATCGGAATGATAGAACAGGTAGCCCGCTTGTTTACAACAAGAGCCACCCCGCCTCCCCTTCAGTCTATCTTGACGGAAGATGTTATACTGAGATGGGATAGCCGACAAGATATCCGGATTGGAAGATTCACCCAGCCATGTTTCCGTTAGCATCAGACATAATGGTTGTTCCATCGCAAGGAGGTCATAGATCTCCAAAGCGTGTCTGCACACAGATCTGGTATTGAGAAGTAGGCAGAGATGTTTAGTTCCAACCTCTTCCCTCTGTGACAGCGCGGCCGGCTATGTGTGCCCGACTGATATTATGACGGGTCGCCCACTGGGGGACCCGGCAATGTATCAGGACTGCGACTCCCCGAGACCCTCTTACAAACCCCGAGTGGAACACATGTATGTAGCCAAAGCGTTGAAAGCACAGCGCCTTTGTCCCCATGAGGTGTATCTCCTGCAGCATTAATATATCTGCGTGGGCGCGCTTGGCATGTTTAAGGATTGCTCCACGTTTGACCTTATCTAGTTCCCCTCTAACATTTCAGCTCATTATCCGAAGAGACCCGGTTGGATCTAGTGAAGTACTCAATGTGGCCGCCATTGGGAGGCTTTGTGAATGTGGAAAAGACAGATGACACAATAGAGGGAGCGCAGTATGTCTAGTACAGAAGATAGAACAGTGTGATTACCAAACAACTCCCCAGAACAGCCCAACTAGTGTCACCCCCCCCCCCCCCACCCTATACCTCAAAAACAGTGAAGTACCTGTTGCGGCAGGCAGAGCAGCAAGGGCCAGCGGCAAGGGAGCTAAAACGCAGGCCGAAAAAACATTGGCTAAATTTGCCTGGGGTAAGATGGGTGAGGAGGACGATGCGACCACCAAGGGGGAACGAAAGATAGTCAATCGAAGGCTCCTCAACCAAATCTCACCCTCCACGACGTCATGGAGGCCATAGCTGGGGTGCAGACTTCACTAGAGACTCGTATTGATACCGTCAACATTGAGGTCTCCCTCATAAGGGCCGATCTGCGGAAAATGGACGCCAGAGTGAAAGACATGAAGGAAGCTACTGAGACATTAACGTCTGACAGGGCTCTCCTCAAGCAGCAAGTGGCCCAACTCCATGATCAACAGGTGAAAATGGAAGGACTCCTCAACGACTATGAAGTGAGAGCGCGCAGGAATAACATGTATCTGGGAGTCCCTGAGCAGGCGGAGGGGCCGACTGCAGACCTCTTGGTCGAGGACCTGGTGCTGACCAAGCTCCGGCCGCAGCGCCTATCCAGTTACTTTTCCATTGAACAAGCCTATCGAGTCCCCGGGGGTAGGCCGAAGCTGGGAGCTCCTCAAAAGACCTCTTAACAAGTGGAAAGTTGCACAGCTGTAGTTAAATTCAAAAGGTTCATGCGTTAGGGAATATGATTCAACAGTTCGTGAGGTTTGCTGCCAGGGAGATGTCTCTTGTCAAGGACATCCAATAAACGTAAAGAAAGTGCTTCCAATAAATATTAGAAGCATCCCCTGGCGCTCCACTCTATGGAGATTTTCATTGATTTAAAAGGAAAGTTCGTACAAAATGTTCGAAAGAAAACTTATTTTATATTCATAAGTTGTTATGGAGCAATATCCATTCTATCATAAAGTTCATTGAAGTTCAAATTCAATACAACACATTTGTAGGTCCAATGCATTTCGGGCTAATTGCCCTTCATCTGGGACAACGAGTGTTGTAGATATCTATGTAGCTCGTTCGAACGTTAAGTTATAACACGCTAGGCATCTTCAAGCTAGTTATCATTGTCGCGTCCGGCGCGAAGCATTTTCGAGCAACTACTGCTCGCGTCTGATGTAAGAAAACTAACGATTCCTTTCTGCAGGCTGCCATCGCGCGTCTACCTAGAAGCTCTATATGCTTCTCTCGCAAGGTGCCACAGATTCAATAGGTCTGCCCGCCATCTACATAATTAAGGTGAGACCCCCTCTGTCGATAAGAGTTATCCTTAGAGATGCCTTACACTAAACACAATCTGACTGAAATACTTGGATTTCTGATTATAGACTAGCAGCCAGCATCAGCATTTTTTCAAGACCGGCACACCCCGCAAATTGCCCCTTCGGGTAAGCCAGAATCCTCCTCAAAATATTACGTTTTTTCCACATAGATTCAAACCAAGCAGTAAAACCATTGTATTTTCTACAGGGCTTTGCTCAAATCCATACAGTGTGTGCAAGCTCAGACTACTTAGCAAGTAAGTCACAACAATGAAGTTGGTGATAATGAATGTTTGTCTGTTACTGAGATTAGCATGAAGATGATAAGAGGGACTATTTTGTTTCTTTGCATTTCAAGGTCCAGCGTCGAGTAACTCTATTTAAAGCTTCATTCATAGAAGGTAAGAGGCGTTAGTCTAAAGTGTGGTAGGCAGGTTACAAGTAGGAGTGTCAAAACACTAAAAGTATTTTTGTTGTTTTCTTCACAGCTTCAGTCCTGATGAGAACTCAACACTGATTCTGAGTTCGAAACGCGTATACCATATTTGTTGAGCCATAAGTTGTTGACAACATTGTTAAAAAAGAGCTCCAAATGAGAAAAGAAAATTCGGATCAATTGTCTATGGCTTTTTGTGAATATTGTTAAGTTGTAATTATGCTGTATATATTTGTGGGGAACATGAATGTGTGAGATTGACTGTTGAATGTATGGAATTGCAGAGAGCTTGAAACGGATATGAATGCATGGAGGGTGATGTTTTTATGAGAATGTACATTAATTTTGTGTATTTTTTGTAGATGGTTTGAAATATAAAATTGGTGAACTTCAACCAAAATAATGATTCTGAAGTTAAAGAAAAAGTGATTAAATCTGTTCATTGAATGGTCAAAGTACATGGTGTTTACTTCACATGTATTCAGGAATAAGAATAGAATTATAGAAACAGTACTGGCATTCGTTCTGTTGTATATTGGTCAGTGGCTTGGCCTTACTCTGGATAGCCCAAACCCAGTGATGGTTATCAGTCCAGGTTAGGGCACACAGCTGCTCATGCATTGAAGGAATCACTCACCACTGTAGTGGCCGCAGTCTGCACTCCACTAGACCTACTGACGATTTAGTATGGGTAGTACTAGTATCAAAAAATTGTCCGCCTTGAAGTGGAAAGTAAACGGCCTGGGAGACAAAATGAAGAGGGTTGTGGTGTTGCAATACCTTAAGAGACAGTTGCCGGACTTAGTAATGTTGCAAGAAACTCACCTTGTGGGTAACAATTGCAGGGCTCTCAGCAGGTGGGGATATAAACTATTGGTTCATGCAGGATTCTCATCTGGCTCCAGGGGGACTGGTATCCTAGTACGAAAGGGTCTCGCTCTCACACGTGGGTGGATCTGCTGGGAAGATAAATGTGGTATCAGTGTATCTCCCACCAGTGCTGGGGAAGGAGGCACTCGGCGACTTAGGCAAGATACTTATTGACCTCCCAGATGGTGTCCTGATAATGGGAGGTGATTTTAACTTGACCATGGACGATGCACTGGATAGGTTTCACCGATGACCCCCGGCTCGACACAGCACTCAAATGGCGGAATTAGCTCAAGCCATAGGACTGACAGACATATGGCGCTCATTGCAACCACGCGTGTATTACACCCGCTATTCTAATGCACACAATAGTATGTCCCGTATAGATTACTTTTGTGTGTGGCCCATAGGCCTACATAACAATGTTACCTTTTTAGTATTAGGTAGTGACGCTAATAATTGTATCTGCACACCAATGAAATTACTTTCAACTCTCAAGTATTTATTTAATTATAAAATTTTGATTAAAAACATTTTTTATAAAAACACATATTATATAACACTTTATAACAATCATATACTCATGTACAGGATACTCCACTGTGTATAAGCAAATCCTATTCCGTACAGATCACAGAGTACATATTACATACATAATAAAGAATTTTTTAACATAAATCACAAAATATCTCATATCAATAAAATCAAATGAAAGTCCTTTGTCGACACGTTTCGGAACTTTGTTCGGTTATCACACCTTCTTCAGGACAGATCTTTTACTTAAAAACAGTATATCTTCAATCTAAAAAATGAATACACGACATTAGTCTCATTAATCTAGTTTGAGAGTGAATCTCATTCTATCTAATCATGTACAGGTTGCGCAGGATGGCACTATTATAATCAAATATATTTATACAAAGGCATTCTTACTTAAATTGTTTTGCCTTGAATCATGTTACTTGGGGTTCTGGACCAAACTGGAGAAGTTTATTTCTAGGTCCACTTCATGGTCACTCTTACTTCATGTGTACCAAGTTTCTATAATGGGGAGAATAAATCAATAGGTCATATTGACTACATTTTAGGAAGGGGAGAATGGTGAATGTCATCCTTCACACTTACTTAAAAACGGGAAGATTGATATTCCTCGTGTCTAAATTGTATTCTGCAACTATCAATCTGCGCAGAGTCTCTTTTTCACGTTGCTTTCAGTGCTGCCTGAAAAAGTAGAAGTATCAGGGTATTTATATTTATCTATGTCTTGGGGTCTCATTAAGAGTTCCACCTGTTGTTAAGTACACGATGTATACATACCAGTGGAATCAAGCAGTTCCTTTTGGTGAAGCTTTCTTCAGAGTTATTGGGACTTCTGTCTCGTCTTGGAGTGTTTTTAAGTTGACCCTCAATCGTGTAGTCAGGTCACTGGCCACCTAAGGATAAGAGGCATAAATGGAAGCGTCTTTCCATCTATTTGAATCTTCCAGGTACAGTACTACATGTCCACCATACCGTTTAGACATTGACGTTAGCGCGCAGAAAAGGTAGCTGTAATTATTTTAACCAAAGTGTTCTGCAAGTAATGTCCAACATGCCTGCATTATTCATTATTAATAATGGTGCATGTATCGCGGGCATCCTGTTTTAACCCTTATGTCATATAATTCTTATTATGCGTTCATGGCGATGTCCCACTGTGGGCACGTTTAATCGTCAAGACCGCTGCTCAACTGTAACAGCCAGCGTCTACCTCTCGGCATACTAATGGTATCGCCCTGTATTGCAGGTTTTGACCACTGGCCCTTCTTTTTTCTTATATTCCACCGTGTCAGATAAAGTATATTAAGCATCCACGTAGGTGGAGGTTGGAGTGGAAAAGGTATATATAGCGGAGGATCGCTTGTGAAGCTAGCTTTCCCAAGTGCTGGCCGTACTTCCAGTTTGCCGCGCCGAGCAAAGCTACCGCCCCCTCGTACACTCCTCACCTTATCTCTCGTCTGCCGTTACGTCCGACACGGTCTCTCACCCGGGAGTTGAATGGGATAGAATCATTGACTGAACCATGGAGCCAATACGTGGATAATTTTATCCAACCTTTAGTAGCCCGTTTACCATCGTATATAAAGGATACGACACATATGATTTCAAAAATAGAAGGTATTGAGTTTAACAAAAATACCCAATGGCTAGTGTGCCTAGATACTGAATCGTTATACACGAATATCCCGCAGCAAGACACAGTGAGGATGATGGAGGATATCCTAAGAAACGAAACGGGGGATCTTACATCCCAGGATACTTTCATTATAGAGTGCATAGAGATCATTTTGAAAAATAACATCTTTCTTTTTAAAAAAGATTTCTACCTACAAATAAAAGGCACCAGCATGGGAGCCACATGTGCGCCAAGTCTGGCATGCCTATAGGTGGGGAAATTCGAACAACATCACATTTACAATGAAATGAGTCCCTTTTACGAAAATGTGGTATACTGGTCTAGATTTATAGACGACATTTTCTTCATTTGGGATGGCACAGAAGAAGATCTCAACAACTTCTTAGAGTGGATAAACTGTGGGGACCCTAATGTAAAATTTACTTCTATGAAAAGTCAGAGAGCAGTTGACTTCCTAGATATTAAAATTTTAGAGAAAGAAGGTACTCTAAATGTCGAACTATACGTAAAACCATCAGATAGGAATACGCTCCTTCACCACACTAGCTACCACCCAAAGTGTCAGAAAGATGGGATACCATTTAGCCAATTCTTGCGAATTAGGCGTAATTGTAGCGACAGGCAGACCTTTGAGATCCATGCAGAAACACTAAAGGAAAAGTTGGCACAAAGCCATTAAGCGATTAATCAAAGAGGCATATAAACGCGCGAAATATTATAATCGTGACAGCCTATTTGAAACCAGAAAAAAAACAAAAGAACAGGGAACAGGAATAATAATGGTGTCCGATTTTAATGGATTTAGCAATAAAGTAAAGAACCTTATTAATAAAAACTGGTCTATACTGCATAAAACTGGCGTTACTCCAATGGAAAAACCCACTTACGCCTATAGAAGAAACAGAACAATCAGGAATCATTTGGTCCAGACATTTAGGGAACCTAAAACCTCCAGCCAAAGGAGTTTAACTACTAACACCCCAATTAGGGGTAACCTACCATGTGGGACTTGCTCGCATTGTAAAAACATCGTAAAAACGGACAAGCTGGAGGTAAATGGCATCTCTCATTGGATGAATGACCATGTTAATTGTCGGACGTCCAATGTAGTTTACATACTGATTTGTCCGTGCAATAAATGCTATGTTGGTGAGACAGGGCGAGAAATGCGCCAGCGCCTCACGGAACATCGGTCAGCATTAAACAAGAAAAAGAATGCACCACTAGTTGAACACTGGGTCGCTGAGAAACATGGAATAGATGATATCAAATGTTTCATTCTTGAGAAAATCAAAATATCAGTGAGAGGGGGGGACATAAATAAGAAACGGAAACAAAGAGAACAGTTTTTTATGTCCAAATTTAAAACATACTACCAAGGATTGAACGCCCGTGAAGAATGGGATAGACTGATTAGGTAGAACATGATCACCTCTTTCTGTATCTGCATAAATTGGAATACAGTAGATATAATATGTATAGAATGTAATGCTGTGATAATGTAATATGATGATTTGATTCACCTTAGAAAATGTATGTGATTTAAAGCTGATGACAACACAGGGATATAATCATGACATGTAACTGGCTTCAATCAAATTGCTATGACATATGAGAATATAATTAAACCCTGAGTTGTCAATATACCAAACAGCTGTGTATGTATTTTAAATATAGAGACCATCATGCTTTACATTGAATCACTTTTTACAGCTACAGACTATATGAATATTCGTAATGCAGTTATGAGAAAACTGAAATATATCCATAACTGATTAAACCAAATGTGTAAAATGTCTGCTTATAAGAAATGTAATTAGTGCTAAATAGAGATCAGAAAAACTGAAATAATATGCACGTAATGTTAATAGTTACCGTTTTGTGACCATGTTGTCGGATGAACCTGATTTAAAATGAATGGGTTTTCATGCTTGATACTAAAAGTGGGCGGAACAATGGTAAACAATTGTATACAAGTGGGTTTCGCTATATTGAGCTTCCCTTCACGACCACATCGCAGTGCACAGGAGAAATATAAATGAAGAGACTGATATCAATGCTGAATGTACACTCGTTGATGGCCGATCCATTTAACAACATCCTACGAACCTAGTTCGGAAAGGGCGAGTTCCGTTACGTGATAACGTTGTTCTCACGTTGTACATATAAAAACTGCCGAAAACTACCAAAATGGAGGTAGCCATCGGTTATTTAACGGGATAATAGACGCTAATTAGATAATCAATAGAAGGCGGAATGACTATAAATAACTCGAGCCGCCCTTCTCTTTCATTCAACTCCCGGGTGAGAGACCGTGTCGGACGTAACGCCAGACGAGAGATAAGGAGAGGAGTGTACGAGGGGGCGGTAGCTTTGCTCGGCGCGGCAAACTGGAAGTACGGCCAGCACTTGGGAAAGCTAGCTTCACAAGCGATCCTCCGCTATATATACCTTTTCCACTCCAACCTCCACCTACGTGTATGCTTAATATACTCTAACACGGTGGAATATAAGAAAAAAGAAGGGCCAGTGGTCAAAACCTGCAATACAGGGCGATACCATTAGTATGCTGAGAGCTGGCTGTTACAGTTGAGCAGCGGTCTTGACGATTAAACGTGCCCAAAATGGGACACGACCATGAACGCATAATAAGAATTATATGACATAAGGGTTAAAACAGGATGCCCGCGATACATGCACCATTATTAATAATGAATAATGCAAGCATGTTGGACATTACTTGCAGAACACTTTGGTTAAAATAATTACAGCTACCTTTTCTGCGCGCTAACGTCAATGTCTAAACGGTATGGTAGACATGTAGTACTGTACCTGGAAGATTCAAATAGATGGGAAGACGCTTCCATTTATGCCTCTTATCCTTAGGTGGCCAGTGGAGTAGTAAGAGACCTAACTACACGATTGAGGGTCAACTTAAAAACACCCCAAGACGAGACAGAAGTCCCAATAACTCTGAAGAAAGCTTCACCAAAAGGAACTGCTTGAATCCACTGGTATGTATACATCGTGTACTTAACAACAGGTGGAACTCTTAACGAGACCCCAAGACATAGATGAATATAAATACCCTGATACTTTTACTTTTTCAGGCAGCACTGAAAGCAACGTGAAAAAGAGACTCTGCGCAGATTGATAGTCGCAGAATACAATTTAGACACGAGGAATATCAATCTTCCCGTTTTTAAGTAAGTGTGAAGGATGACATTCACCATTCTCCCCTTCCTAAAATGTAGTCAATATGACCTATTGATTTATTCTCCCCATTATAGAAACTTGGTACACATGAAGTAAGAGTGACCATTTTTTATTTTACAGATTTATAGAGCGCATGGCTGCCCATGGACCATGAAGTGGACCTAGAAATAAACTTCTCCAGTTTGGTCCAGAACCCCAAGTAACATGTTTCAAGGCAAAACAATTTAAGTAAGAATGTCTTTGTATAAATATATTTGATTATAATAGTGACATCCCGCGCAACCTGTACATGATTAGATAGAATGAGCTTCACTCTCAAATTAGATTAATGAGACTAATGCTGTGTATTCATTTTTTAGATTGAAGATATACTGTTTTTAAGTAAAAGATCTGTCCTGAAGGTGTGATAACCGAACAAAGCTCCGAAACGCGTCGACAAAGGACTTTCATTTGATTTTATTGATGATATGAGATATTTTGTGATTTATGTTAAAAATTCTTTATTATGTATGTAATATGTACTCTGTGATCTGTACGGAATAGGATTTGCTTATACACGGTGGAGTATCCTGTACCTGAGTATATGATTGTTATAAAGTGTTATATAATATGTGTTTTTATAAAAAAAAAATGTAATCAAAATTTTATAATTAAATAAATACTTGAGAGTTGAAAGTAATTTCATTGGTGTGCAGATACAATTATTAGCATCACTACCTAATACTAAAAAGGTAACATTGTTATGTAGGCCTATAGGCCACACACAAAAATTATAAATACAGGAAGGAATCCTTTTTTATACTATTTGATACCCAGTCCTTTCTGGCTCTCTGGGAAACTCCCTTTTTTGATGTCCGTATAGATTACTTCCTTACGCACCTGGCAGACGTTGGCCATTTCCAATATCCCACGGGGGATCTCAGATCACTCCCCAGTGTGGGCCGAGCTCACCTTTCACCAACAAAAGCAGCATAGCCCCATAGTTATTAATTCGTGGCTTTTAACAATTCCTGACATAAAAGAGGAGATTACTGAGCAGACTGACTGTTACTTAACCGAAAATCTGGGATCAGTAGATTCAGTGCAGACTATTTGGAAGGTTTACAAAGTGGTACTAAAAGGGCACGCACTGGCGTTAAAAATAGGTTATCTCCATCGCCATAATGAGCAAATACTAAAGGCAGAAAGTGAACTTCAACAGTTGGGGATGCGATATAACTCCTCACCCTGCGAGGCCACTGCACACCACTCCACCATTAAGCACTAGAGTATAAAGCTCTGGCACGATAAAAAGCACGGGCACGATTACTCTATACACGTCACAGGGTGTACGAAATGGGAGACAGAGCGGGGAGAATGCTTGCCTGGCTAAAGAAGGAGCAGGGAGAGAGGTGGGTACCTGAACTATCCACCGGCGAGAATACATGGGTCTCAGACACTCCAGCATTAGCGGAAGAGTTTGCGGATTATCTAGAGAGGATGTACACATCTTCCACTACCTATACATCTGAGGACTCTCGACAATTGTTGGTAGATATAACTCTGCCCTCATTGTCTGCGACAGACAGTACTGACCTGGACGCTGACATCACAGATGACAAAGTCTGCAAAGACATATTTAGCGTCCAATCAGGGAAGGCAATGGGGCCCAACGGAATTCCAATTGAATTCCTAAAATTGATGGCAATAAAGATAGCAACCCACCTTAACCACATGTATACAGAAAGCCTAGAGAAAGGAATACTGCCTGCAGACCAAAGATTGGCTTCTATAGTGGTAATCCGTAAGCCCGGGAAACCAGCGGAATGCTGTAGCTCGTATAGGCCAATCTCCTTGATAAACGCTGAGGCCAAAGTCCTGGCGAAACTGCTAGCGTCATGTCTAAATGCTGTCCTCCCCTTCCTGGTTCATTCAGACCAATCCAGCTTTGTGCTGGGGTGAAATACAGCACTGAACATTCGCCGAGCACATACTGTGTTGGCACGGCAGCAATGAGGAAGAGGACATGGTAATTATGTAATTGGATGCGTCCATGGCATTCGATTCAAAGACATAGGGCCACTCTATGGAAGTGCTTGCCCGCTTGGAATTTGGTCCGTGGTTTATTGATTGGGTTAGGCTGCTTTACAATGAGCTCCGCGGTCAGATGAGGGTGTACAATCTCACGTCACAGATGTTTACGCTGCACAAAGGGACCAGACAGGGCTGCTCCCTGTCCCCCCTACTTTTCGTTTTCATGATTTAATTCTTTGCGTCTTGGGTGAGACGGGATTTGGCTCTCACAGGCCTAAAATGGGAGGAGGACACTGATGACAGAATTTCGCTGTATGCCGATGATATCCTGATCTACTTAGCTTCCCCCTACGCCTCGATACATAGGTTGCTGAACATATTTACAAACTTCAGCAAGTACTTGGGATATGCCATCAATTGGGCAAAGTCAGTGTTTTTCGCCCTCCTTGGCCCCATGCCTAGGCTACCAAGGGGATACAACGTTGAGGTGATCAGCGAAGGATTCCGCTATCTGGGGACATTAATTACTCCAGACTCAAAAACTTTTTATGACCAGAACCTCATAGTCCCCCTACATAGGCTCTGGGAAGATGTCAAACATTGGAGGTCACTCCCACTGTCACTGCTAGGTCGAGCGGCCCTATTTAAAATGCTGGCACTGCCACGATTCCTTTACCTACTCCAGAACTGCCCAGATCATGTACTTGACTCATATTTTAATAGCATCGAAGCGGAGGTCCGAACACTATTGTGGGATGCAGGGGCGCCGCGGATCGCCTTAGAGAAACTGACAAGGGGGTATCGCACTCCCAGACATACAGCTTTATTATTGGGCATCACAATTGGTAGCGGTTAATCACTGGCAGTACAGTGTCCCGACGAACCCTGCGCACTGGTTAGAACGGTATCGGACTGGACGTGAGGGGTATCTTGGAGCCATATACACGAAGCCCCGCAAAGGGAGATACCTAGGTCCGATGGCTCACACGGTATCCATCTGGCATAGGGCAACCAAACGCCTAGTTTGGACGGGAAAGCTGATGAAAGCGACATCCCTGTGGTCCTCAACAACTGGGGCTGCACTGCCATCACACGTGGTTTGATAAATGGAACACCATTGTAATCTCTACCGTTGGCGATCTCAGAAGGGCAAGATTCTTACCTTTAAGGACTTAAAAGCTAAGTACGAATTGGTGCAAGAGGAGATGTTTCAGTACCTACAAATTCGCCCTGCCCTCAAGACAGCTCTTCCAGATCTGACAACCGTACCGGATCCATCCCCCTTGGAGGATCGACTTTTATCAGAACCTCTTCTGACCAAGGCCATTTGCCTTACATACCATAAGTTATGCAATAACATACCAGACCCCTTTCATACTCTTAGGGACAAATTACAGGCAGACTTGGGACAAATAGAGTATGATGACTGGCAAGCTGCCCTGATGTCCCCAAGAGAGGTGGCCATAAACCATTGTTTTCGGCTGATCCAGCTAAAAGCTTTACATAGGGCATACCTCACCGGTGTGACCTTAGATAAAATAGGAACCAGACAGGATGCACTTTGCCAGTGTGGATGTAATCAAATAGCCACATTTTATCATATACTAGGGGACTGCCCCCTGATCCGACACTTATGGGAGAGGGCCACTGAGAAGCTACAAGATGCGCTAGGGAAACAACTCACTATAACACCTTTACTGGGGATTCTGAATGTATGGGACGCGGCGACCTAACGGACACAGAGCAACAATTAACTACCCTGGGGCACAAAGTGAAAAGGGCCAGTGCTATGAAAGGGGGGCAGTAGACTGTCCACTGATAATAGGGTGGGTGTCGGAAATGGACAGATGTATGATAGCTGGAAAAGAGGTCTCCAAATCTAGAGGCTATCCTAAAAAGTGGGACAAAAAATGGGGTGCCTGGAATGCATATCTGGGAGAATTGTGCATTTCACCAACGGTAGAACTAGAAATGTCGAAAAGGGGGGGCACAGAACTGTAATGTTGGATTGAAATACTGTGCACGGAATTGTTTATTTCTAATTCTTTAAAGGAATGTGTATTGCTGTGATTCTGCATGTGACAAAATTCAAGTTAATAAAATGTTTATATAAAAAAAATGGAACGACTGCCAAAAGTGAAGTTATCAGAAAAAATTCCAAGTTCAATGTCAAAAAAACACAAAGCTTCTGTGGCACAAATGGGGTCGAGGAGGTTCAACAAAGGCAGTGGATGCCTTGCAAGAAAGAGGTGATTTCACAAGAGACATTCTGTATAACAGTCAACAAATTCATAACAAACACAATCTGCAGTGTCTTAAGAACAAGGGCCAAGTCAGTGGCAGCCATCAACATGACCACATTATGCTTTTTAGGTTCCTGCCTCCCAGACAGCATAGCTCTCTGGTTTGCTAAAGACATCTTGGGGACATTAACTCCTTAACCGTGGGGCAAATTCCGCCGCGGTGAGTGAGTTCTAAAGAGTGTGTGGGGCTGCGTCAGCCAACGGACGTGCGCAGCACTACCGAGGTAGTGCTCGCGACGGCCGTTGGCTGATGCGCTCACGCAACGGGTTAAGAAAGGTGACCTAGGAATGCATTCTGGTTGTTGCTTTTTGTGGTGTATTACTCACACTTTCTTGATTTTCATTTTCTGGCTTTATTTGTTTTAGGCTGTCCAGCTTGAGTTTGTACCTTCCCTTGTCCAAACCTTATTTGCAGTAACCTTCAGAGTGTTCCCTTTCTGTAAACAGGCCTGTAAATCATGTCTTATTTCATCACATTTGCTGTGCATTCTAAGACCGAGGTCAAATGTCAGGCGCTGTCTTACAAGGGCGCTTGTTTACATTTCTTTCTCTGACTTCAAAGTGAAATAATTTGACAATCTGTCTGGATAATGAGGGTAGGCAACAGTTTTTTCTAGCACACAACATTTAGATGAACTCCCTAAGTATTTCAGAATATATTAGAATTAGGAAAACAAATTATGCACATTTTATTTTATTTCTGAAGTGTGTTGGAAACAAATACTTGAATATGAACAAAACAAATCATTACACTAGGTGATGCAATTTCAACACATTTTCGCCTGTGCACGGTATAGCTTTGTTAGTAAAACTATGTGTCTGCAAATGTAATGGCCATTTCAATTGAAACTGTATTGTCTGTAATGGCATTGTGCTACCACACCATGAATACTCCACTGTTCGTCACACTACTCTGCACCACTTCACAACACTGCCCTCTACGCCTGTACCACTCTATTCGATGCCCATGCACTCTTTGCCACTGCACTCTGCCACTGCGCTCTACACCTCTCCACACCACACCAATCTACTCTGTACCACTGTACTCTATGCCATTCTGCAATATTGCACTCTACACCACTGCACTCTATGCCAATACACTCTACACCAGTGCACTTTACTCTGTAACACGCCACTCTATGCCCCAGCACTCTATGCCAATCCACTGTCCGCCACTCTAATCCACTTCGCACCACTGCACTCTACACCACTTTACACCATTACACTCTATTAAACTATGCAACTGCACTCTACCCTGCACCACTCCACTCTGAAACAATCTACTCTATGCCACTGCACTCTATGCCACTCTACTCTTAGCCACTGCACTCTACGCATAATTCAGTAAGTATTTCGTAAACCGTTTTTGATACGTAAAGATATGTACTAAGCTACAGTATAAGTTAAATTGCTATTCTTTAGGTAATACTGGGTTATGCTATTTCTAACGTGATCTGAGTGGCTGTGTGACTATTTTTTGAGTGTGTGTGTGAGTGGCTGTAGGGGTGTATGTGAGAAGCTGTATGGGTGAGTGAACAGCTGTGTGAGTGGCTGTATTGATGTATGAGTGGCTGTATCAGTGGAAATATGGGTGAACGAGTGGCTGTATGGGTGAGTGAGTAGGTGTGTGAGTGAGTAGGTGTGTGAGTGACTTGGTTGAGTGAGTGGGTCCCAGAATGGCTGTATGAGTGAGTGAGTGGCTGCCTCAGTCTGAGAAGGTGTGTGTGTGTCCTCTTCTGCTCTGTTTTACTTTTTCTGCTTGTGTTTGTGTACTCCATTTTGCCTTTTCTGCTTGTTTATCTGCCCTCTTCTGCTCTGGTTTGCCTTATTCTGCTATGTCTGCCCTCAGATTTGCCGTTCTTGCTCATTTTTCTGCCGCTGTTTTGCCTCTTCTGTTTGTTTTTTGGCCTGCTGTGGTGTTTTTTCTGCTCGTTTTTTTGCCCTCTGTTTTGCCTTTTCTGCAAATTTACACCCTCAAAAGAGTTTCCAGTCTTGGGGACCGCATTCCAAGGGGCATGGCCAAAATACAATGGAGGAGGGGGGCCTCCCCAGGCAGATTTTGGCTCCGGGGACCCCATCCACCATTCCTCGGGCCCTGCCTCTTTTTTCGAGGTGACCTGGAACGCACCCAGGGCACCCAGTGTGCAGTGTGTGGGAGCCTCAATGCCACTGCGGTCCCTGGCATTGCTCCTGCATGCAGGGAGCTGCAATCATGCAGATCCTTTTGTGCAGGATCAATCCTTTGATCGGTTTCACGAAAAAGATTAACTCCGCTCCCAGCAAGTGGGAGCAGTTTGACAGCTCATGCTTGCTCGGAGTGGAGTTAGTGTTTGCTCTCGCTTGGTGGGAGCGGTCAGCTCCCGCCAAGCAAAAGCAGACCGTGTCCCGGGAGTGGGTACCTTGGGACATAGCAGGAGCCAGCCCTGGCGGTCTCCAGGCTATTATTGGCTTCAGGAGGGGGGGGCTGAGCTGCTCCCCGGGGCTGAGTGCACCCTCCCTCTCATCACCCCCCCCCCAGTTTTTATAGAAACTTGGCCTTGGGAAGGTGGTGATCCCCGGGGCCCGGCATGATCCACGTGACCCCCCATTTACTTTTTATTTAAGCCCGGGGAGGTGGTGGACCTCAGGGTATACTAAAACCCCTGGAGGAGGGTCCATGCAGCTTAAAATACCCAATGGAAGGGGGCCGTGCGTCCGCACTCCCAAATTTAAATGAAGCCCTGGGAAGATGGTGGTCCCCGGGCCTAAGTAAAACCCTCGGAGTGGGATCCTGTGAACCCCATTCCTTTTTTTGTATTTTTTAAGTGTTGGTGCATCCCCCCCCAGTACTGGCCCACCCAGTAGCTTTTTTTAAAACCACATGGGAGACCGCGCTTGTTTTAAATTTGCGTGTAATTTTCCAAAATGTTGGCCCGTTACGCTCCGCTCCTTCCCTGAAAGTCTCGGGGGGATTTGTCAAGCGGGGGCTGAGAAAAAAGGGGGGTCCCAAAACGTGTTTTCCCCATGCAATTTTCCATAGGACGATTGGACACGGCTACAGCCCGAACGGCTGAACGTAATTACAAGAAATTTGGCAAAATGGTAGAGTCTGATTCGCAGATCGCCCTTTTGTTTAAATGGTGTAAATCCCTCCAGTAGTTTTTGAGAAAATCGAATTTGAAAAATATATATATCTATGGGCGGGACACCGCGCGCGCAGCGTGCACGCACCAGTGCGCGGACCATAGCATGCGCGAGCAGAATTTTGATTGGCCGTTGGATGTCTGTCAACATTCCAGTCAGTGGAAATCATGAAGTGCTGGCCGCCATCTTGTCTCCAAGGCAGAAGCTAGCTGAAAACAAAAGTCTAGAACCTGGAAAGGGGGCAGGGTAGAGACTCCTTGACCCCCTAGGCTTTGTCAGGGGCTCCCTAAAGGACCCCGAAGATCGAAAAAACATTTTTTTTTTTTTTATTTCGCGGGGTCCGCGCACGGACGTAGGCAAAAAAAGACCGGTTCAGATAGGTGTTTTGTGGAGAGTTACTATGGTAACAGGCAGAAAGTAGTGGGGGTAGGTTGGATATTATGTGAGTTTGAAAGTGTTGAAATTTTGAACTAATTAAAATGTTACTTTGGTTTTGAATTTGTGTGTGAAGTAATTTGATTGGTTACGTACGGGGATATGTGTGAAAAATGAGATGGAAACACGGCCATTTTGTGTTTGTAGTGTCTGAGGTACATTTGTGAGGAATTTTTGGATTTCAATTTCTGGTGTGAGATTCACACAGTACTAAATTTTCTACAGCATTCTAAAAGGTGAGTTGTTAATATGTAAGGGGAACTATGTTGTACACTTTAAGTTAATAAGAATAATGTTTTTTAATGTGGAAGTTTCTTACTCTCACTGTCTTTCTGTCTCTCTCTGTTTATACTACCCTAACAGCAATGCTGGATCTGAATGAGGAGTCAGTTGACATCATTCTTGAAATTTCTGCGACTTTTATTGAGGACTTGAATGTTCCTGTTGATGACAGTACTCATGATGAAGACCTTTTTGATGGAGGAGATGGCGTAGGGAATTTTTATGATCAATCTTTGGATTCTGAATTAATTGAATGTTTGGAGTTTGAGTTCCAGGATTCTTTTTGGGAGACTTTCGATGAGGAAATTCCTGATGATTTAATGTTAGAAGTTCCTTTAAATTTCGAAAATTCAGAAGAATACATTTATATTTAGTAATTAAAAATTGTTTGAGAAATTATACTTTTTTAAATGTAATTTATGAGGTAGTGGCCAAGTGATTGTGGTATAAAGTGAGACTTGTAGTATAGAGTGCAACATTTTTGTGTAACATAGTAAGTTTACTCATAGTTACTCCCCTTCTCACACTATACTTTCTCCTGTGTGTATCTGACATTTTTAATTTTTACGTATTTTTTCCATCACTCTACCTCACTTACTGTCCTTTTCTCATTGAAATCCTGAGTTCCTTTTTTTCAATCCAGTTGTGTAACTCTCTCCATCCCCTCACTGCTCTTCTCTGAAGGACTTCAAAGGTTAAAAAAAATGTTTATTTAAAAAATAAAAAATTGCTAGGTCCGCGCACGGTGAGTGCTCGTAGAGCGAACCCTATCGCCGCCATTTTGTGGTTTCAGAAGAGAGTGAAAAATAAAAGTTGAAAATGTGAAAAGGGGGCAGGGTAGAGTGTCCCTGACCCCCTAGGCTTTCTCAGGGGGTCCCTGAAGGACTCCAAAGGTGAAAAACAATGTTTATTTAAAAAAAGAAAATCGGAAGGTGCGCGCACGGTGAGTGCTCGAAGAGTGCTCGGTGCGCGGACCTCTAAAAAGTAACACAAAAAATACAGTTAAAAATCAAATTTGAGTGTTTAGATGTTAGTTGGCTCTAAAAAGAGCCGTTGTGTTCATTGTGTATTTTTTAGTACTTACAAGTAAGTACCAATGCAGAGTCTTAAGTTACAGAGGAAGATTCTGTTCCCCTCATCTGTGAAATGTACACCATCTCCTCTATAAATGCCTTGCATGTTGTAACGCAAGTTGTTGTGGTATATAGAACCCATGCCATAGTCTCTGAGGAAAGCAGAAACAGACTTATTCACATGTTTCCTTGCTTTCTAAATCTGTGGACAAAATTGGTTGGACCATTTCCATTTTTGCCTTTGGCATATATTAGAATATACCAAGGTAGTTTTTGGAAAAAGTGACATCAATTGTCCAAAGGTGTCCTTTAAAAGCATTTCCAGACCTACCCCAGTCAAAGTGCCCAGGTCATTGCCACCACAGTGCATAATTATGAGGTCAGGGTGTGGAAGATGCATAAAGGATTTTACCAATGGCATCAATTGGTGACATCTCAATCCTCTCTGGCCAATCCACATAATATCCACATTTGGTAAATCAAGGTTGTGAAATCATCTATTTGCTACATACCTTTCACTCCAGAAAACATAGCTATGTCCTACTATCCAGACTTTCAGCATCTTGACGGCAGATGTGGTTGTACTCAGATGAGTTGTGAAAATGAAATGGCAGTTTGAAAGTAGGAGTTTAGAAAAAAAAAGTGGTTGAGGTTCAGTGCACTTGAAAAAGAAGAAATGATTGGTGGTTTCTGATAATTTAAGATTGAAAACTAGGGTGCATCCTACTGTTTTTGTAAAGTAATAATACTATTGGTTTAGAAAAAGTCATTGAAAAGAACATCGCACAGGATAAGCTGGAATATTGAGAAGTCAAACACACTTGCTGGTTTGGTTTGCAACATTGAGAGATGAACTTTTAACCTTTTGAGTTCAGATAGGTGTTCTATGGAGAGTTGCCATGGTAACAGGCAGAGAGAGCAGTGGGGTGATGGGTGAAGAAAAGGTGAGATTGAAAGTGTTTGAATGTTGAACCAATTAAAATGTTAGTTTGGTTTTGAATTTGTGTGGGAAGAAATTTCATTGGTTATGTTCTTAGATATGTGTGAAAAATGAGAGGTAACGGGGCCATTTGTGGTTGCAGTGTCTTAGGTACATTTCAGAGATTCTGCTGAAGAAAATCTGGTGTGTTTTTGGCACTGTTCTCAATCTTCAAAAGCATTTTTAAAGGTGAGTTATTAATTTGTGAGGGAATATATGTTGTGTATTTTAAGTTAATATTAAAAATGAGTTGCAATGTGGAAGTTACTCACTCTCCCGCTCTATCACTGTCTCTCACTGTCTTCCTTTCTGTCCAACAGTGTTCTCTTTCCTTCTTCAGTTTCTCTATAAATCCTGCTGGCATAAAGTAATTCTGCAAATTGGAAATGCATTTTGAAAATGACTCCGGTTTCTGCACGGTATCGGAGCGCTGAAATAGATAGGATGTGTTCTGTCTCTTAATTGTTTTAGTGTGGTAAACGAGTTTTGGTAAAAAGTTTGGTTTTAAAATTTTTGACCAGGATCACACTGAGTGTCTGTGTAAATTAAAGAATTATATTTGCACCTTTTACCATAATCTCTCCTGTTTCTTTTCACAGTCTATCTCCCTCTGGTTATACTGTTTTCTTTCATGAAAATATTGTGTGTTATGTTTGGATGTAATGCTGGCAAAAAGTAATGCTGCAAATTGCAAATGTATTTTGGAAATGAGTCAGGTTTCTGCATTGTAATGTAGTGGTCATTTATATGGCGCCATCTCACCCTCTGCCTCCGCCATCTCTCCCTTTGCCTGTGCCATCTTACCCTCTGTTTGCGCCATGTTGCTTTCTGCCTGTGCCATCTCTCCCTCTGCCTGCGCCATGTCTCTTTCTGCCTGCGCCATCTCACCCTCTGCTTGCGCCATCTCACTCTCTGCCTGCGCCATCTTACCCTCTGCCTGCGCCATCTCTCCCCCTGCCTGCGCCATCTTACCCCCTGCCTGCGCCATCTCACCCTCTGCCTCTGCCCTCTCCCTTTGCCTGTGCCATCTCCCCCTCTGCCTGTGCCATGTCTCTCTCTGCCTGCGCCATCTTACCCTCTGATTGCGCCATCTCACCCTCTGATTGCACCATCTCACCCTCTGATTGCGCCATCTCACCCTCTGATTGCGCCATCTCACCCTCTGATTGCCCCATCTCACCCTCTGTCGGTGCCATATCTTTCTCTGCTTGCGCCATATCCACTCTACCTGCACCATCTCTCCCCTCTGTCTACACCATCTCCCCTCTGCCTGTGCCATTTTTCCCTCTGCCTGCGTCATCTCTCCCTCTACCTGCGTCATCTCTCCCTCTGCCTGCGCCATCTCTCCCTCTGCCTGCGCCATCTCTCCCTCTGCCTGCGCCATCTCTCCCTCTGCCTGCGCCATCTCTCCCTCTGCCTGCGCCATCTCTCCCTCTGCCTGCGCCATCTCTCCCTCTGCCTGCGCCATCTCTCCATCTGCCTGCGCCATCTCTCCATCTGCCTGCGCCATCTCACCGTCTGCCTCCGCCATCTCACCGTCTGCCTTTGCCTGTGGTATCTCACCCTTTGCCTGTGCCATGTCTCTCTCTGCCTTGGCCATCTTACCCTCTGCTTGCGCCATGTCTCTCTCTGCCTGGGCCATCTCACTCTCTGGCTGCGCCATCTGTCCCTATGCCTGTGCTATCTCGCCCTCTGCCTGCGCCTTCTCTCCCTTTGCCTGCGCCATCTCTCCCTCGGCCTGCAGCATCTCTCCCTCGGCCTGCAGCATCTCTCCCTCGGCCTGCGTCATCTCTCTCTCTGCCTGCGCCATCTCTCTCTCTCTGCCTGCGCCATCTCACCCTCTGCCTGCGCCATCTCACCCTCTGCCTGCACCATCTCCCCTCGGCCTGCATTATCTCTCCCCTCTGCCTGCACCATTTCACCTTCTGCCTGCGCAATGTTACCCTCTACCCTGTGCCATCTCATCCTGTGCCATCTCTCCCTCTGTCTGTGGCATCTCTCCCTCTGCCTGCGGCATCTCTTCCTCTGCCTGCGTCATCTCCCCTTTGCCTGCACGATCTCTCCCTCTGTCTTCGCCATCTCTCCCTCTGCCTGCGCCATCTCACTCTCTACCTGCGCCAACTGTTCCTCAGCCTGCGCCATCTCAATTATTATCATGTATTTTTAATGGTATACAGCTCCTTTCGAAGATAAAGGATGAGCAGAGTGTCATCAGCATACCACATGATGTTAAACGTCTGATAGCTTACTGGTTGTTTAAACTACCAAGACTCCCCTTTTCACTGTGTATTGTGTCTCATGTTTGTATGTAATGCTGGCAAAAAACGAATGGTGCGTATTGGAAATGTATTTTGGAAATGAGTCGGGTTTCTGCATTGTAATGTAGTGGTCATTTATATGGCGCCATGTCACCCTCTGCCTCCGCCATCTCTCCCTTTGCCTGTGCCATCTCACCCTCTGCCTGTGCCATGTCTCTCTCTGCCTGCGCCATCTTACCCTCTGCTTGCGTCATGTTTCTCTCTGCCTGCGCCATCTCTCCCTCTGCCTGTGCCATGTCTGTCTTTGCGTGCGCCATCTCACTCTCTGCTTGCACCATCTCACTCTCTGGCTGCGCCATCTCATTCTCTGCCTGCGTCATCTCTCCCTCTGCCTGCTCCATCTCTCCCTCTGCCTGCTCCATCTCAACCTCTGCCTGCTCCATCTCAACCTCTGCCTGCTCCATCTCAACCTCTGCCTGCACCATCTCTCCCCTCTGCCTACACCATTTCACCCTCTGCCTGCGCTATGTTACCCTCTACCTGTGCCATCTCTCCCTTTGCCTGTGCCATCTCACCCTCTGCCTGTGCCATCTCACCCTCTGCCTGTGCCATCTTACCCTCTGCTTGCGTCATGTTTCTCTCTGCCTGCGCCATCTCTCCCTCTGCCTGCGCCATCTCTCCCTCTGCCTGTGCCATGTCTGTCTTTGCCTGCACAATCTCACCCTCTGCTTGCGCCATCTCACTCTCTGCCTGCGCTATCTCACCCTCTGCCTGCACCATCTTTCTCTCTGCCTGTGCCCTCTCTGTCTTTGCCTGCGCAATCTCAATGTGTGCTTGCGCCATCTCACTCTCTGCCTGCGCCATCTCACCCTCTGCTTGCGCCATCTCACTCTCTGCCTGCGCCATGTTTCTCCCTGCCTGCGCCATCTCTCCCTCTGCATGTGCCATGTCTGTCTTTGCCTGTGCCAACTCACCCTCTGCTTGCGCCATCTTACTCTCTGCCTGCGCCATCTCTCCCTTTGCCTGCGCCATCTCTCCCTCTGCCTGCGCCATCTCTCCCTCTGCCTGCGCCATCTCACTCTCTGCCTGCGCCATCTCACTCTCTGCCTGCGCCATCTCACCCTCTGCTTGCGCCATCTCACCCTCTGCTTGCGCCATCTCACCCTCTGCTTGCGCCATCTCACCCTCTGCTTGCGCCATCTCACCCTCTGCTTGTGCCATCTCACCCTCTGCTTGCGCCATCTCACTCTCTGCCTGCGCCATGTTTCTCTCTGCCTGCGCCATCTCTCCCTCTGCCTGTGCCATGTCTGTCTTTGCCTGCGCCATCTCACCCTCTGCTTGTGCCATTTCACTCTGTCTGCACCATCTCACCCTCTGCTTGCGCGATCTCACTCTCTGCCTGCGCCGTCTCACCCTCTGCCTGTGCCATCTCTCCCCCTGCCTGTGCCATCTTACCCTCTGCTTCCGCCATCTCACCCTCTGCCTGTGCCATGTCTCGCTCTGCCTGCGCCATCTTACCCTCTGCTTGCGCCATCTCACTCTGTGCTTGTGCCATCTCTCCGTCTGCCTGAGCCATCTCACCCTCTGTCGGCACCATCTCTCCCTCTGTTTGCGCCATCTCCCCTCTGTTTGCGCCATCTCCCCTCTGCCTGCAGCATTTCTCCCTCTGCCTGTGCCATCTCTCCCTCTGCCTGCGCCATCTCTCCCTCTGCCTGCGCCATCTCTCCCTCTGCCTCCGCCATCTCTCCCTCTGCCTCCGCCATCTTTCCCTTTGCCTGTACTATCTCACCCTTTGCCTGTGCCGTGTCTGTCTCTGCCTTGGCCATCTTACTCTCTGCCTTGGCCATCTTACTCTCTGCCTTGGCCATCTTACTCTCTGCCTGCGCCATCTCACTCTCTGCCTGCGCCATCTCACTCTCTGCCTGCGCCATCTCACTCTCTGGCTGCGCCATCTGTCCCTATGCCTGTGCTATCTCGCCCTCTGCCTGCGCCTTCTCTCCCTTTGCCTGCGCCATCTCTCCCTCTGCATGCAGCATCTCTCCCTCGGCCTGTGACATCTCACCCTCTGCCTGTACCATCTCACCCTCTGCCTGCACCGTCTCACCCTCTGCCTGCACCGTCTCACCCTCTGCCTGCACCATCTCCCCTCCGCCTGCATTATCTCTCCCCTCTGCCTGCACCATTTTACCTTCTGCCTGCGCTATGTTACCCTCTACCCTGTGCCATCTCATCCTGTGCCTGTGCCATCTCTCCCTCTGTCTGCGCCATCTCTCCCTCTGTCTGCGCCATCTCTCCCTCTGTCTGCGCCATCTCTCCCTCTGTCTGCGCCATCTCTCCCTCTGTCTGCGCCATCTCTCCCTCTGTCTGCGCCATCTCTCCCTCTGTCTGCGCCATCTCTCCCTCTGTCTGCGCCATCTCTCCCTCTGCCTGCGCCATCTCTCCCTGCGCCATCTCTCCCTCTCCCTGCGCCATCTCTCCCTCTCCCTGCGCCATCTCTCCCTCTGCCTGCGCCATCTCCCTCTGCCTGCGCCATCTCCCTCTGCCTGCGCCATCTCCCTCTGCCTGCGCCATCTCACCCTCTGCCTCCGCCATCTTTCCCTTTGCCTGTGCTATCTCACCCTTTGCCTCTGCCATGTCTGTCTCTGCCTTGGCCATCTTACTCTCTGCCTGCGCCATCTCACTCTCTGCCTGCGCCATCTCACTCTCTGGCTGCGCCATCTGTCCCTATGCCTGTGCTATCTCGCCCTCTGCCTGCGCCTTCTCTCCCTTTGCCTGCGCCATCTCTCGCTCGGCCTGCGTCATCTCTCTCTCTGCCTGTGCCATCTCACCCTCTGCCTGCGCCATCTCACCCTCTGCCTGCGCCATCTCACCCTCTGCCTGCGCCATCTCACCCTCTGCCTGCGCCATCTCACCCTCTGCCTGCGCCATCTCACCCTCTGCCTGCGCCATCTCACCCTCTGCCTGCGCCATCTCACCCTCTGCCTGCACCATCTCCCCTCCGCCTGCATTATCTCTCCCCTCTGCCTGCACCATTTCACCCTCTGCCTGCGCTATGTTACCCTCTACCCTGTGCCATCTCATCCTGTGCCTGTGCCATCTCTCCCTCTGTCTGTGCCATCTCTCCCTCTGCCTGTGCCATCTCTCCCTCTGCCTGCGCCATCTCACCCTCTGCCTGCGCCATCTCACCCTCTGCCTGCGCCATCTCACCCTCTGCCTGCACCATCTCCCCTCCGCCTGCATTATCTCTCCCCTCTGCCTGCACCATTTCACCCTCTGCCTGCGCTATGTTACCCTCTACCCTGTGCCATCTCTCCCTCTGTCTGTGCCATCTCTCCCTCTGCCTGTGCCATCTCTCCCTCTGCCTGCGCCATCTCTCCCTCTGCCTGCGCCATCTCTCCCACTGCCTGCGCCATCTCTCCCTCTGCCTGCGTCATCTCCCCTTTGCCTGCACCATCTCTCCCTCTGTCTTCTCCATCTCTCCCTCTGCCTTCGCCATCTCACTCTCTGCCTGCGCTATCTCACTCTCTGCCTGCGCCATCTGTTCCTCAGCCTGCTCCATCTCAATTATTGTCATATATTTTTAATGGTATACAGCTCCTTTCTAAGATAAAGGATGAGCAGAGTGTCATCAGCATACCACATGATGTTGAAATTCTGATAGCTTACTGGTTGTTTAAACTACCAAGACTCCCATTTTCACTGTGTATTGTGTCTCATGTTTGTATCTAATGCTGGCAAAAAACGAATGGTGCATATTGGAAATGTATTTTGGAAATGAGTCCGGTTTCTGCATTGTAATGTAGTGGTAATTTATATGGTGCCATGTCACCCTCTGCCTCCGGCATCTCTCCCTTTGCCTGTGCCATCTCACCCTCTGCCTCTGCCATCTCCCCCTCTGCCTGTGCCATGTCTCTCTCTGCCTGCGCCATCTTACCCTCTGCTTGCGTCATGTTTCTCTCTGCCTGCGCCATCTCTCCCTCTGCCTGTGCCATGTCTGTCTTTGCCTGCGCCATCTCACTCTCTGCTTGCACCATCTCACTCTCTGGCTGTGCCATGTCTCTCTCTGCCTGCGTCATCTCTCCCTCTGCCTGCGTCATCTCTCCCTCTGCCTGCACCATCTCTCCCTCCGCCTGCGTCATCTCTCTCTCTCTGCCTGCGCCATCTCATTCTCTGCCTGCGCCATCTCTCCCTCTGCCTGCGCCATCTCGCCCTCTGCCTGCACCATCTCCCCTCTGCCTGCATCATCTCTCCCCTCTGCCTGCACCATTTCACCCTCTGCCTGCGCTATGTTACCCTCTACCTGTGCCATCCCTCCCTTTGCCTGTGCCATCTCACCCTCTGCCTGTGCCATGTCTCTCTCTGCCTGCGCCATCTTACCCTCTGCTTGCGTCATGTTTCTCTCTGCCTGCGCCATCTCTCCCTCTGCCTGTGCCATGTCTGTCTTTGCCTGCGCCATCTCACCCTCTGCCTGCGCCATCTCACTCTCTGCCTGCACCATCTCACCCTCTGCCTGCGCCATCTCTCCCTCTGCGTTATCTGTCTTTTGCTGCGCCATCTCACTCTCTGCCTGCGCCATCTCACTCTCTGCGCCATCTCACTCTCTGCCTGCGCCATCTCACCCTCTGCTTGCGCCATCTCACTTTCTGCCTGCGCCATGTTTCTCTCTGCCTGCGCCATCTTTCCCTCTGCCTGTGCCATGTCTGTCTTAGCCTGCGCCATCTCACCCTCTGCTTGCGCCATCTCACTCTCTGCCTGCGCCATCTCACCCTCTGCCTGTGCCAGCTCTCCCCCTGCCTGCGCCAGCTCACCCTCTGCTTCCGCCATCTCTCCCTTTGCCTGTGCCTTCTCACCCTCTGCCTGTGCCATGTCTCTCTCTGCTTGCGCCATCTTACCCTCTGCTTGTGCCATCTCACTCTCTGGCTTCGCCATCTCTCCGTCTGCCTGCGCCAACCCACCCTCTGTCGGCACCATCTCTCCCTCTGTTTGCGCCATATCCCCTCTGCCTGCACCATCTCTCCCCTCTGTCTGCACCATCTTCCCTCTGCCTGCAGCATCTCTGCCTCTGCCTCTGCCATTTTTCCCTCTGCCTGCGCCATTTTTCCCTCTGCCTGCGCCATCACTCCCTCTGCCTGCGCCATCACTCCCTCTGCCTGCGCCATCTCTCCCTCTGCATGCGCCATCTCTCTCTCTGCCTGCGCCATCTCTCCCTCTGCCTGCGCCATCTCTCCCTCTGCCTGCGCCATCTCTCCCTCTGCCTGCGCCATCTCTCCCTCTGCCTGCGCCATCTCTCCCTCTGCCTGCGCCATCTCTCCCTCTGCCTGCGCCATCTCTCCCTCTGCCCCTCTGCCTGCGCCATCTCACCCTCCGCCATCTTTCCCTTTGCCTGTGCTATCTCACCCTTTGCCTGTGCCATGTCTGTCTCTGCCTTGGCCATCTTACCCTCTGCTTGCGCCATCTCACTCTCTGCCTGCGCCATCTCACTCTCTGGCTGCGCCATTTGTCCCTATGCCTGTGCTATGTCGCCCTCTGCTTGCGCCTTCTCTCCCTTTGCCTGCGCCATCTCTCGCTCGGTCTGCGTCATCTCTCTCTGCCTGCGCCATCTCACCCTCTGCCTGCGCCATCTCACCCTCTACCTGCACCATCTCACCCTCTACCTGCACCATCTCACCCTCTGCCTGCGCCATCTCACCCTATGCCTGCGCCATCTCACCCTCTGCCTGCGCCATCTCACCCTCTGCCTGCGCCATCTCACCCTCTGCCTGCGCCATCTCACCCTCTGCCTGCACCATCTCCCCTCCGCCTGCATTATCTCTCCCCTCTGCCTGCACCATTTCACCCTCTGCCTGCGCTATGTTACCCTCTACCCTGTGCCATCTCATCCTGTGCCTGTGCCATCTCTCCCTCTGCCTGCGCCATCTCTCCCTTTGCCTGCGCCATCTCTCCCTCTGCCTTCGCCATCTCTCCCTCTGCCTGCGCCATCTCTTCCTCTGCCTGCGTCATCTCCCCTTTGCCTGCACCATCTCTCCCTCTGCCTGCGCCATCTCACTCTCTGCCTGCGCTATCTCACTCTCTGCCTGCGCCATCTGTTTCTCAGCCTGCTCCATCTCAATTATTATCATATATTTTTAATGGTATACAGCTCCTTTCTAAGATAAAGGATGAGCAGAGTGTCATCAGCATACCACATGATGTTGAAATTCTGATAGCTTACTGGTTGTTTAAACTACCAAGACTCCCATTTTCACTGTGTATTGTGTCTCATGTTTGTATCTAATGCTGGCAAAAAACGAATGGTGCATATTGGAAATGTATTTTGGAAATGAGTCCGGTTTCTGCATTGTAATGTAGTGGTCATTTATATGGTGCCATGTCACCCTCTGCCTCCGGCATCTCTCCCTTTGCCTGTGCCATCTCACCCTCTGCCTCTGCCATCTCCCCCTCTGCCTGTGCCATGTCTCTCTCTGCCTGCGCCATCTTACCCTCTGCTTGCGTCATGTTTCTCTCTGCCTGCGCCATCTCTCCCTCTGCCTGTGCCATGTCTGTCTTTGCCTGCGCCATCTCACTCTCTGCTTGCACCATCTCACTCTCTGGCTGTGCCATTTCACTCTCTGGCTGTGCCATTTCACTCTCTGGCTGCGCCATTTCACTCTCTGCCTGCGTCATCTCTCCCTCTGCCTGCGTCATCTCTCCCTCTGCCTGCGTCATCTCTCCCTCTGCCTGCGTCATCTCTCCCTCTGCCTGCACCATCTCTCCCTCCGCCTGCGTCATCTCTCTCTCTCTGCCTGCGCCATCTCATTCTCTGCCTGCGCCATCTCTCCCTCTGCCTGCGCCATCTCACCCTCTGCCTGCGCCATCTCCCCTCTGCCTGCATCATCTCTCCCCTCTGCCTGCACCATTTCACCCTCTACCTGTGCCATCCCTCCCTTTGCCTGTGCCATCTCACCCTTTGCCTGTGCCATGTCTCTCTCTGCCTGCGCCATCTTACCCTCTGCTTGCGTCATGTTTCTCTCTGCCTGCGCCATCTCTCCCTCTGCCTGTGCCATGTCTGTCTTTGCCTGCGCCATCTCACCCTCTGCCTGCGCCATCTCACTCTCTGCCTGCACCATCTCACCCTCTGCCTGCGCCATCTCTCCCTCTGCCTTATCTGTCTTTTGCTGCGCCATCTCACTCTCTGCCTGCGCCATCTCACTCTCTGCGCCATCTCACTCTCTGCCTGCGCCATCTCACCCTCTGCTTGCGCCATCTCACTTTCTGCCTGCGCCATGTTTCTCTCTGCCTGCGCCATCTTTCCCTCTGCCTGTGCCATGTCTGTCTTAGCCTGCGCCATCTCACCCTCTGCTTGCGCCATCTCACTCTCTGCCTGCGCCATCTCACCCTCTGCCTGTGCCAGCTCTCCCCCTGCCTGCGCCAGCTCACCCTCTGCTTCCGCCATCTCTCCCTTTGCCTGTGCCTTCTCACCCTCTGCCTGTGCCATGTCTCTCTCTGCTTGCGCCATCTTACCCTCTGCTTGTGCCATCTCACTCTCTGGCTTCGCCATCTCTCCGTCTGCCTGCGCCAACCCACCCTCTGTCGGCACCATCTCTCCCTCTGTTTGCGCCATATCCCCTCTGCCTGCACCATCTCTCCCCTCTGTCTGCACCATCTTCCCTCTGCCTGCAGCATCTCTGCCTGCGCCATTTTTCCCTCTGCCTGCGCCATTTTTCCCTCTGCCTGCGCCATCACTCCCTCTGCCTGCGCCATCACTCCCTCTGCCTACGCCATCTCTCCCTCTGCATGCGCCATCTCTCTCTCTGCCTGCACCATCTCTCCCTCTGCCTGCGCCATCTCTCCCTCTGCCTGCGCCATCTCTCCCTCTGCCTGCGCCATCTCTCCCTCTGCGAGCGCCATCTCTCCCTCTGCCCCTCTGCCTGCGCCATCTCACCCTCCGCCTCCGCCATCTTTCCCTTTGCCTGTGCTATCTCACCCTTTGCCTGTGCCATGTCTGTCTCTGCCTTGGCCATCTTACCCTCTTCTTGCGCCATCTCACTCTCTGCCTGCGCCATCTCACTCTCTGGCTGCGCCATCTGTCCCTATGCCTGTGCTATGTCGCCCTCTGCCTGCGCCTTCTCTCCCTTTGCCTGCGCCATCTCTCGCTCGGTCTGCGTCATCTCTCTCTCTGCCTGCGCCATCTCACCCTCTGTCTGCGCCATCTCACCCTCTGCCTGCGCCATCTCACCCTCTGCCTGCGCCATCTCACCCTCTGCCTGCGCCATCTCTCCCTCTGCCTGTGCCATGTCTGTCTTTGCCTACGCCATCTCACTCTCTGCTTGCACCATCTCACTCTCTGGCTGCGCCAACTCACTCTCTGCCTGCGTCATCTCTCCCTCTGCCTGTACCATCTCTCCCTCTGCCTGTACCATCTCTCCCTCTGCCTGCACCATCTCTCCCTCTGCCTGCACCATCTCTCCCTCTGCCTGCACCATCTCTCCCTCTGCCTGCGCCATCTCTCCCTCTGCCTGCGCCATCTCTCCCTCCGCCTGCGCCATCTCTCCCTCCGCCTGCGCCATCTCTCCCTCTGCCTGCGCCATCTCTCCCTCTGCCTGCGCCATCTCACCCTCTGCCTCCGCCATCTTTCCCTTTGCCTGTGCTATCTCACCCTTTGCCTGTGCCATGTCTGTCTCCGCCTTGGCCATCTTACCCTCTGCTTGCGCCATCTCAATTTCTGGCTGCGCCATCTGTCCCTATGCCTGTGCTATCTCTCCCTCTGCCTGCGCCTTCTCTCCCTTTGCCTGCGCCATCACTCCCTCCACCTGCAGCATCTCTCCCTCGGCCTGCGTCATCTCTCTCTCTGCCTGCGCCATATCACCTTTGCCTGCGCCATCTCTCCCTCTGCCTGCGCCATCTCTCCCTCTGCCTGCACCATTTCACCCTCTGCCTGCACCATCTCCCCTCCGCCTGCATCATCTGTCCCCTCTGCCTGTACCATTTCACCATCTGCCTGCGCTATGTTACCCTCTACCTGTGCCATGTTACCCTCTACCTGTGCCATCTCATCCTGTGCCTGTGCCATCTCTCCCTCTGTCTGTGCCATCTCTCCCTCTGCGTGCGCCATCTCTTCCTCTGCCTGTGCCATCTCCCCTTTGCCTGCACCATCTCTCCCTCTGTCTTCGCCATCTCTCCCTCTGTCTATGCCATCTCTCCCTCTGCCTGCGCCATCTCACCCTCTGCCTGCGCCATCTGTTCCTCAGCCTGCGCCATCTCAATTATTATCATGTAGTTTTTAATGGTATACAGCTCCTTTCTAAGATAAAGGAGCAGAGTGTCATCAGTATACCACATGATGTTGAAATTCTGATAGGTTACTGGTTGTTTAAACGACCAAGACTCCCCTTTTCACTGTGTATTGTGTGTCATGTTTGTATGTAATGCTGGCAAAAAACGAATGGTGCATATTGGAAATGTATTTTGGAAATGAGTCAGGTTTTTGCATTGTAATGTAGTGGTCATTTATATGGCGCCATGTCTCCCTCTGCCTGCGCCATCTCTCCCTCTGCCTGCGCCATCTCACCGTCTGCCTCCGCCATCTCACCGTCTGCCTTTGCCTGTGGTATCTCACCCTTTGCCTGTGCCATGTCTCTCTCTGCCTTGGCCATCTTACCCTCTGCTTGCGCCATCTCACTCTCTGCCTGCGCCATCTCACTCTCTGGCTGCGCCATCTGTCCCTATGCCTGTGCTATCTCGCCCTCTGCCTGTGCCTTCTCTCCCTTTGCCTGCGCCATCTCTCCCTCGGCCTGCAGCATCTCTCCCTCGGCCTGCGTTATCTCTCCCTCGGCCTGCGTTATCTCTCCCTCGGCCTGCGTTATCTCTCTCTCTGCCTGCGCCATCTCACCCTCTGCCTGCGCCATCTCACCCTCTGGCTGCACCATCTCCCCTCGGCCTGCATTATCTCTCCCCTCTGCCTGCACCATTTCACCTTCTGCCTGCGCAATGTTACCCTCTACCCTGTGCCATCTCATCCTGTGCCATCTCTCCCTCTGTCTGTGGCATCTCTCCCTCTGCCTGCGCCATCTCTTCCTCTGCCTGCGTCATCTCCCCTTTGCCTGCACCATCTCTCCCTCTGTCTTTGCCATCTACCCTCTGCCTGCGCCATCTCAATTATTATCATGTATTTTTAATGGTATACAGCTCCTTTCGAAGATAAAGGATGAGCAGAGTGTCATCAGCATACCACATGATGTTGAACTTCTGATAGCTTACTGGTTGTTTAAACTACCAAGACTCCCCTTTTCACTGTGTATTGTGTCTCATGTTTGTATGTAATGCTGCCAAAAAACGAATGGTGCGTATTGGAAATGTATTTTGGAAATGAGTCGGGTTTCTGCATTGTAATGTAGTGGTCATTTATATGGCACCATGTCACCCTCTGCCTCCGCCATCTCTCCCTTTGCCTGTGCCATCTCACCCTCTGCCTGTGCCATGTCTCTCTCTGCCTGCGCCATCTTACCCTCTGCTTGCGTCATGTTTCTCTCTGCCTGCGCCATCTCTCCCTCTGCCTGTGCCATGTCTGTCTTTGCGTGCGCCATCTCACTCTCTGCTTGCACCATCTCACTCTCTGGCTGCGCCACCTCATTCTCTGCCTGCGTCATCTCTCCCTCTGCCTGCTCCATCTCAACCTCTGCCTGCACCATCTCTCCCCTCTGCCTGCACCATTTCACCCTCTGCCTGCGCTATGTTACCCTCTACCTGTGCCATCTCTCCCTTTGCCTGTGCCATCTCACCCTCTGCCTGTGCCATCTTACCCTCTGCTTGCGTCATGTTTCTCTCTGCCTGCGCCATCTCTCCCTCTGCCTGCACCATCTCTCCCTCTGCCTGTGCACTCTCTGTCTTTGCCTGTGCCATCTCAATGTGTGCTTGCGCCATCTCACTCTCTGCCTGCGCCATCTCACCCTCTGCTTGCGCCATCTCACTCTCTGCCTGCGCCATCTCACTCTCTGCCTGCGCCATGTTTCTCCCTGCCTGCGCCATCTCTCCCTCTGCATGTGGCATGTCTGTCTTTGCCTGTGCCAACTCACCCTCTGCTTGCACCATCTTACTCTCTGCCTGCGCCATCTCTCCCTCTGCCTGCGCCATCTCTCCCTCTGCCTGCGCCATCTCTCCCTCTGCCTGCGCCATCTCTCCCTCTGCCTGCGCCATCTCTCTCTCTGCCTGCGCCATCTCTCTCTCTGCCTGCGCCATCTCACTCTCTGCCTGCGCCATCTCACTCTCTGCCTGCGCCATCTCACCCTCTTCCTGCGCCATCTCACCCTCTGCTTGCGCCATCTCACCCTCTGCTTGCGCCATCTCACCCTCTGCTTGCGCCATCTCAACCTCTGCTTGCGCCATCTCACTCTCTGCCTGCGCCATGTTTCTCTCTGCCTGCGCCATCTCTCCCTCTGCCTGTGCCATGTCTGTCTTTGCCTGCGCCATCTCACTCTGTCTGCACCATCTCACCCTCTGCTTGCGCCATCTCACTCTCTGCCTGCGCCATCTCACTCTCTGCCTGCGCCATCTCACCCTCTGCCTGTGCCATCTCTCCCCCTGCCTGTGCCATCTTACCCTCTGCTTCCGCCATCTCACCCTCTGCCTGTGCCATGTCTCGCTCTGCCTGCGCCATCTTACCCTCTGCTTGCGCCATCTCACTCTGTGCTTGTGCCATCTCTCCGTCTGCCTGAGCCATCTCACCCTCTGTCGGCACCATCTCACCCTCTGTCGGCACCATCTCTCCCTCTGTTTGCGCCATCTCCCCTCTGCCTGCAGCATCTCTGCCTCTGCCTGCGCCATTTCTCCCTCTGCCTGCGCCATGTCTCCCTCTGCCTGCGCCATGTCTCCCTCTGCCTGCGCCATGTCTCCCTCTGCCTGCGCCATCTCTCCCTCTGCCTGCGCCATCTCTCCCTCTGCATGCGCCAGCTCTCCCTGCGCCATCTCACCCTCTGCCTCCGCCATCTTTCCCTTTGCCTGTGCTATCTCACCCTTTGCCTGTGCCGTGTCTGTCTCTGCCTTGGCCATCTTACTCTCTGCCTTGGCCATCTTACTCTCTGCCTGCGCCATCTCACTCTCTGCCTGCGCCATCTCACTCTCTGCCTGCGCCATCTCACTCTCTGGCTGCGCCATCTGTCCCTATGCCTGTGCTATCTCGCCCTCTGCCTGCGCCTTCTCTCCCTTTGCCTGCGCCATCTCTCCCTCTGCCTGCAGCATCTCTCCCTCGGCCTGTGACATCTCACCCTCTGCCTGCGCCATCTCACCCTCTGCCTGCGCCATCTCACCCTCTGCCTGCGCCATCTCACCCTCTGCCTGCACCATCTCACCCTCTGCCTGCACCATCTCACCCTCTGCCTGCACCGTCTCACCCTCTGCCTGCACCATCTCCCCTCCGCCTGCATTATCTCTCCCCTCTGCCTGCACCATTTTACCTTCTGCCTGCGCTATGTTACCCTCTACCCTGTGCCATCTCATCCTGTGCCTGTGCCATCTCTCCCTCTGTCTGCGCCATCTCTCCCTCTGCCTGCACCATCTCTCCCTCTGCCTGCGCCATCTCTCCCTCTGCCTGCGCCATCTCTCCCTCTGCCTGCGCCATCTCTCCCTCTGCCTGCGCCATCCCTCCCTCTGCCTCCGCCATCCCTCCCTCTGCCTCCGCCATCTCTCCCTCTGCCTGCGCCATCTCTCCCTCTGCCTGCGCCATCTCCCTCTGCCTGCGCCATCTCCCTCTGCCTGCGCCATCTCACCCTCTGCCTCCGCCATCTTTCCCTTTGCCTGTGCTATCTCACCCTTTGCCTGTGCCATGTCTGTCTCTGCCTTGGCCATCTTACCCTCTGCTTGCGCCATCTCACTCTCTGCCTGCGCCATCTCACCCTCTGGCTGCGCCATCTGTCCCTATGCCTGTGCTATCTCGCCCTCTGCCTGCGCCTTCTCTCCCTTTGCCTGCGCCATCTCTCGCTCGGCCTGCGTCATCTCTCTCTCTGCCTGCGCCATCTCACCCTCTGCCTGCGCCATCTCACCCTCTGCCTGCGCCATCTCACCCTCTGCCTGCGCCATCTCACCCTCTGCCTGCGCCATCTCACCCTCTGCCTGCACCATCTCACCCTCTGCCTGCGCCATCTCACCCTCTGCCTGCGCCATCTCACCCTCTGCCTGCGCCATCTCACCCTCTGCCTGCACCATCTCCCCTCCGCCTGCATTATCTCTCCCCTCTGCCTTCACCATTTCACCCTCTGCCTGCGCTATGTTACCCTCTACCCTGTGCCATCTCTCCCTCTGTCTGTGCCATCTCTCCCTCTGTCTGTGCCATCTCTCCCTCTGCCTGCGCCATCTCTCCCTCTGTCTTCTCCATCTCTCCCTCTGCCTGCGCCATCTCACTCTCTGCCTGCGCTATCTCACTCTCTGCCTGCGCCATCTGTTCCTCAGCCTGCTCCATCTCAATTATTATCATATATTTTTAATGGTATACAGCTCCTTTCTAAGATAAAGGATGAGCAGAGTGTCATCAGCATACCACATGATGTTGAAATTCTGATAGCTTACTGGTTGTTTAAACTACCAAGACTCCCATTTTCACTGTGTATTGTGTCTCATGTTTGTATCTAATGCTGGCAAAAAACGAATGGTGCATATTGGAAATGTATTTTGGAAATGAGTCGGGTTTCTGCATTGTAATGTAGTGGTCATTTATATGGTGCCATGTCACCCTCTGCCTCCGCCATCTCTCCCTTTGCCTGTGCCATCTCACCCTCTGCCTGTGCCATCTCCCCCTCTGCCTGTGCCATGTCTCTCTCTGCCTGCGCCATCTTACCCTCTGCTTGCGTCATGTTTCTCTCTGCCTGCACCATCTCTCCCTCTGCCTGTGCCATGTCTGTCTTTGCCTGCGCCATCTCACTCTCTGCTTGCACCATCTCACTCTCTGGCTGTGCCATTTCACTCTCTGGCTGTGCCATTTCACTCTCTGGCTGCGCCATTTCACTCTCTGCCTGCGTCATCTCTCCCTCTGCCTGCGTCATCTCTCCCTCTGCCTGCACCATCTCTCCCTCGGCCTGCGTCATCTCTCCCTCGGCCTGCGTCATCTCTCTCTCTGCCTGCGCCATCTCATTCTCTGCCTGCATCATCTCTCCCCTCTGCCTGCACCATTTCACCCTCTGCCTGCGCTATGTTACCCTCTACCTGTGCCATCCCTCCCTTTGCCTGTGCCGTCTCACCCTCTGCCTGTGCCATGTCTCTCTCTGCCTGTGCCATGTCTCTCTCTGCCTGCGCCATCTTACCCTCTGCTTGCGTCATGTTTCTCTCTGCCTGCGCCAACTCTCCCTCTGCCTGTGCCATGTCTGTCTTTGCCTGCGCCATCTCACTCTCTGCCTGCGCCATCTCACTCTCTGCCTGCGCCATCTCACCCTCTGCCTAAGCCATCTCTCCCTCTGCCTAAGCCATCTCTCCCTCTGCCTGTGCCATATCTGTCTTTTGCTGCGCCATCTCACTCTCTGCCTGTGCCATCTCACTCTCTGCCTGCGCCATCTCACCCTCTGCTTACGCCATCTCACTCTCTGCCTGCGCCATGTTTCTCTCTGCCTGCGCCATCTTTCCCTCTGCCTGTGCCATGTCTGTCTTTGCCTGCGCCATCTCACCCTCTGCTTGCGCCATCTCACTCTCTGCCTGCGCCATCTCACCCTCTGCCTGTGCCATCTCTCCCCCTGCCTGCGCCAGCTCACCCTCTGCTTCCGCCATCTCTCCCTTTGCCTGTGCCTTCTCACCCTCTGCCTGTGCCATGTCTCTCTCTGCCTGCGCCATCTTACCCTCTGCTTGTGCCATCTCACTCTCTGGCTTGCGCCATCTCTCCGTCTGCCTGTGCCAACCCACCCTCTGCCTGCACCATCTCTCCCCTCTGTCTGCACCATCTTCCCTCTGCCTGCAGCATCTCTGCCTCTGCCTGCGCCATTTTTCCCTCTGCCTGCGCCATTTTTCCCTCTGCCTGCGCCATTTTTCCCTCTGCCTGCGCCATCTCTCCCTCTGCCTGCGCCATCTCTCCCTCTGCCTGCGCCATCTCTCCCTCTGCCTGCGCCATCTCTCCCTCTGCCTGCGCCATCTCTCCCTCTGCCTGCGCCATCTCTCCCTCTGCCTGCGCCATCTCTCCCTCTGCCTGCGCCATCTCTCCCTCTGCCTCCGCCATCTCTCCCTCTGCCTCCGCCATCTTTCCCTTTGCCTGTGCTATCTCACCCTTTGCCTGTGCCATGTCTGTCTCTGCCTTGGCCATCTTACCCTCTGCTTGCGCCATTTCAATTTCTGGCTGCGCCATCTGTCCCTATGCCTGTGCTATCTCTCCTTCTGCCTGCGCCTTCTCTCCCTTTGCCTGCGCCATCACTCCTTCCACCTGCAGCATCTCTCCCTCGGCCTGCGTCATCTCTCTCTCTGCCTGCGCCATATCACCTTTGCCTGCGCCATCTCTCCCTCTGCCTGCGCCATCTCTCCCTCTGCCTGCGCCATCTCACCCTCTGCCTGCACCATCTCCCCTCCGCCTGCATCATCTGTCCCCTCTGCCTGCACCATTTCACCATCTGCCTGCGCTATGTTACCCTCTACCTGTGCCATCTCATCCTGTGCCTGTGCCATCTCTCCCTCTGTCTGTGCCATCTCTCCCTCTGCGTGCGCCATCTGTTCCTCAGCCTGCGCCATCTCAATTATTATCATGTAGTTTTTAATGGTATACAGCTCCTTTCTAAGATAAAGGAGCAGAGTGTCATCAGCATACCACATGATGTTGAAATTCTGATAGGTTACTGGCTGTTTAAACTACCAAGACTCCCCTTTTCACTGTGTATTGTGTCTCATGTTTGTATGTAATGCTGGCAAAAAACGAATGGTGCATATTGGAAATGTATTTTGGAAATGAGTCAGGTTTTTGCATTGTAATGTAGTGGTCATTTATATGGCGCCATGTCACCCTCTGCCTCCGCCATCTCTCCCTTTGCCTGTGCCATCTCACACTCTGCCTGTGCCATGTCTCTCTCTGCCTGCGCCATCTTACCCTCTGCTTGTGCCATGTTTCTCTCTGCCTGCGCCATCTCTCCCTCTGCCTGTGCCATGTCTGTCTTTGCCTACGCCATCTCACTCTCTGCTTGCACCATCTCACTCTCTGGCTGCGCCAACTCACTCTCTGCCTGCGTCATCTCTCCCTCTGCCTGTACCATCTCTCCCTCTGCCTGTACCATCTCTCCCTCTGCCTGCACCATCTCTCCCTCTGCCTGCACCATCTCTCCCCCTGCCTGTACCATCTCTCCCTCTGCCTGTACCATCTCTCCCTCTGCCTGTACCATCTCTCCCTCCGCCTGTGCTATCTCTATCTCTGCCTGCGCCATCTCTCCCTCTGCGTGCGCCTTCTACGAGCTGCCTGCACCATCTCTCCCTCTGTCTGCATGATCTCTCCCTCCACCTGCACCATCTCTCCCTCCGTGTGCGCCATCTCTTTCTGCCTGCGCCATTTCACCCTCTGCCTGCGCCATGTCACCGTCTATCTGCTTCATCTCCTTCTCTGCCTGTGCCATCTCTCCCTCTGTCGGTGCCATCTCTCCCTGTGCCTGCGCCATCTCTCCCTCTGCCTGTGTCATCTCACCCTCTGCCTCCGCCATCTCTCCCTCTGCCTGTGCCATGTCATTTTCTGTCAGCACTAGCTCTCCTTCTGCTTGTGCCATCTTCCCTCCGCCTGCACCATCTCTGCCTGTACCATCTCCCCTCTTCCTGCACCATCTCTTCTTCCGCTTGCGCCATCTCTACCTTTGCCTGTGCCATCTCATTCTCTGTCTATGCCATGTCTCTCTCTGCCTGTGCCATCTTACCTTCTGCTTGCGCCATCTCACTCTCTGCCTGTTCTCTGTCTATCCTCTGTCTGTATCAGTTTAGTCTCTGCCTGCATTATTTTATTTTCTGTCTATACCATCCTTCTTCTTTTGTCTGCACCCTCTGCCTGTATCTTTTCATGTACATCTGGAGAGGCCTATTATGATATGGCTGCTGGTGTGTATTAGAAAGCATGACCTTGTTAAATTTTTTGTTTCTCTGTGTGTAGTTTTGCACCCTCTGCTTTTACCATTTTATCTTTGTCTTCACTATCTCCCCCTGTGTGTTCTCTAATTTGCCTCTGCATGTAGCATTTGTTTCACTGTTTCCAGCATTTTTTCTCTGTTGTACCATTTTATCTTCTGTGTGTACCGTGTCTGTGTCTGCTTGCACTCTGTGTTTGTGTGCTTGAAGCATCTCACCCTCTCTCTGCACCATCTTTTTTGTGAGAACACCATATATCCCTGTGTCTGCAGCCCTGTACCATGTATCCTCTGCCTTTAGTAGTTTAGTCTATGCATGCATTATCTTATTTTCTGTCTATGCTATCCCTCTCTCTCTGCCTGCATTCTCTGCCTGCACCCTCTCATGTACATCTACAGAGGCCTATTACAATATGGCTTCTGGTGTGTATTAGACACTGCTATCATGTTAAATCTTTTTGTTGCTCTGTCTGTAGTTTTGCACCCTCTGTTTGTACTATTTTATCTCTGTCTGCATGATCTCCTCCTCTGTGTGCTCTAATTTGCCTCTGCATGTAGCATTTGTCTCACTGTTTCAAGCATTTCTTCTGTGTTGTACCATTTTATGCTTAGTGTGTACCATGTCTGTGACTGCTTGCACTATCTGTGTGTCTACTTGAAATATCTCACCCTCTCTCTGCACCATCTTTTTTTTACTACACCATTTGTCGCTCTGCCTGCAGCCCTGTACCATTTATCCTCTGCCTATACCTGTTTAGTCTATGCATGCATTATCTTATTTTCTGTCTATGCCATCCCTCTCTCTCTGCCTGCATCCTCTGCCTGCACCCTCTCATGTACATCTACAGAGGTCTATTACAATATGACTGCTGGTGTGTATTAGACACTGCTATCATGTTAAATCTTTTTGTTTCTCTGCCTGTAGTTTCGCATCCTCTGCTAGAACCATTTTATCTCTGTCTTCACTATCTCCCCCTCTGTGTGCTCCAATTTGACTCTGCACGTAGCATTTGTCTCACTGTTTCAAGCATTTCTTCTGTGTTGTATCATTTTATTCTCACTGTGTACCATGTCTGTGACTGCTCGCACTATCTGTGTGTCTGCTTGAAATATCTCACCCTGTCTCTGCACCATCTTTTTTTCGGACTACACCATCTGTCCCTCTGCCTGCAGCTTTGTATCATCTCTCCTCTGCCTGTTCCACTTTAGTCTCTGACTGCATTATGTTATTTTCTGTCTATTCCGTCCCTATCCCTCTGCATGCACCCTCTGCCTGCACCCTCTTATGTACATCTGAAGAGAGGCCTATTATGATATGGCTGCTGGTGTGTATTAGACAGTGCCATCATATTAAATCCTTCCTATCTTTGTGCCTGTAGTATTGCACCCTCTGCTTGTATCAATTTATCTATGTTTGTACTTTCTTTCCTTTAGTGTTGTAAATCACCTAAATCATGAAGTTAGTCATGAATTACTCGATGTACTTGTACAAAGTTCTATGCAGTATGTGTCTTAAGCCTTTTAATTTCCAAATTGTAATTATGTTGTGCAAATTAGATACTGGGTGTCCTGAACCCTGAAATACCATTCTCAGCAAATTACTCTATAATGTTGAAACACTACTGCACTGCTATGAACTCATAAACAGCACTCACTGCCTGATTTCCTACTCTGGTCAGACATAGTTGCTGTGCTTTAAACTTACTTATGAAGTAAACCAGTGTTTATATCATTTAGTGATTGTAATTGCTATGTAGTATGTTAGTAGTGGTCTATAAAATTTTATTTTTTCTTCACAACAGATTATAATTATCTACAGAAAGAAAAAGGAATATGCCTACGAAGGAGGCAAAAAGAAAACAATATAAACAGACTTTATTGTCCAAGAAAACACAATTTATCCAAAAAAAATGTTCAGAGAAAAAGAAGAATGCTCCTGGCAAGCCAACTAAAGATTTTATAAGGAAATTAACCCAATGTAAAGAAAATGGGGATAATGTGCAAAAGAAGAAAAATTCATCTGTAACTACAAAGAAAAAGCAGAGCCCCCAAAAAAATGTTGGAAATGTACATGGAGATGATTTGGTCTATAGTAATAGACGCTAAAATCAGTTCATTGACATTCGTAGGCGAATGTTTTATAACAGAGTTGTTTTAAATTTATTAAAAAGTGTAAGGAATTGTAAAAGGAAAACTATTTTTTACAAGAAAAAGAAAAGTATAGAGATGATAGTTGATCAGGCTTTTGCAGTGAATTTTTTTATATATTTTAGTAATCAATACAATTCGTACACTAGACAAGGCAATCAACGTTTTGAAAGCAAAAAGTAAGTGGAAAAAAGTAATTAATAGGACTAATTTTTGTGATGTTGTTTCCGGAGAATGGAAGCATAGTTCAAGTTGTGAGCCATTTTTTAATGAAGAGACCTACTTTCAGACTAATGCATGCAGTTGACATCAGTGGTCGAGCATATGAGGTGAAGGACGGTTGTCCAATTGAAAAAGAAAAAATTGTGCCTAGAAATGCAAAAGAGGTGTTAGCTGATGAAATTTTAGGGAGACGTCCTAAGGCTCCAGTGTACACTTGGAATTGTAGTAGTATTTATAGTGTGCGACAGGATTTAACTAATTTGTTTCACAATTCCTTATGTAAATATACTAAGAAAAGTCTAAAATAAAAGATTAAGATATTGCAGGAATTAGATCCTTGCAGATTGAGAGAAAAAACAGGATTGCATGTGCATTCACTGGCTTGTCTTTCTAGAAAAGTATGTCAGAGTGTTTTTCATCATTTTAGGATGTTAGCAGTGCATCATACTGAAGTGAGGAAATTAGTGAGAAGGTTGTATTATGCAAAAAGTCCAGCACTTAAGCTAAAACAGTTAAACAGTGCTCTTTTGCATGGATCTGTATTAGATGTAAAAAACATTTGTGAAGAAATTGAGTTTTGTTATTTTGGTGAAAAAGAGGACAGTGCAGAAACTGATGCAGTAATAGCAGAAAATTTTGACCAAGAAATTACAAAGTTTAAGCTCATTTCAAGTGAAAGGCCAAATTTTTCTTGTGTGTGTTGTCGACGAACTCATTATAAGAATCAGACTAGGTTAGTTGATTTATATGTTAAAAGTGAAAAGGAAAATAATATTGAGTGGAAGGATTTTACAACTTATTTGTTGGTAGAGAATTGTTTTGATTTGGGTTCTGATCAACGTATTTGTAAATATTGTTATAATAAATTAAATGATAACAAAATGCCTGCTAGAGCTGTACATAATAATCTTGAGTTGGTAAATATTCCTTCTGAATTGATCGATTTAAATACCTATGAGTCTATTTTGATTCAATGTGTGCATCCATTTCAGGCTATTGTTCGCATGGAGCCTAAGACAGGGAAATTGCCTCCTTCAGATTTACAGAGAGGATTAAAGGGAAGAGTTGTTTATTTGCCTCTAGATTTTAAGAAAAATATTGACACAATTGGTGTAGAGAAAGTGGAAGAGGAACCTCTAGTTATTCTAGTTAATGGCGTTCCTACAAAGAGTAAGAAAATCTGGCAAGAATTAGTGGATGTGAGGAAAGTCCAAAAGGCAACGTTGTATTTGGTAAAAAAACAATCAGTACTATAAAAATGTGTATGTAGGAGAAGAGGAAACAACAGTAGAAGAGGACAGTGATTTGCCAGCTGGGCAAATTGAAAAAGTGGATGTGTCCAGAAGTGAACACATTTATGAACATTATAGTGTTCATCCTCTGCATTCCAAAGAAGTAATGGGGAATGCTATTGAGTTATTCCAAATGAAAGAAGCAAAAGGAAGTCCTATAAGTGTATGAGAAGAAAGCTTGGAAGCTCGTTGTTTTCCCTCAGTTATTTCCAACAGGTGTAGGTGGAAGATATGATGACCGACCTGTGCAAATTCCTGCATCTGAATACCGGACATCAAGATTATATGCAGAAGATCCAAGGTTTCGCCAATGCATTCCATATTTGTTTCATCTTCTGTTTCAGAGGGACTTGTCTGGACTTTCTTATGCAGTGAACCATATACTAAAAAGTGGAGTATATCTGCAAAATGTTTCGGCAAGGGACTTTATGGAAAAAGTCCAACAGAAAGACACTATTTTGGATTCTCAGCAAATTAATCTCATGGCTTGTCAGCGTGGTTCTAACGAGTATTGGTTCCGTCGTCATGGGGAATTGAAATGTATGCTAAGAAACTTAGGAACTCCTACATGGTTCATTACTCTTAGCTGTGCTGAGTATGATTGGAAAGACTTACTTGAATTTCTTCGAGAGGCAAATGCAAACATAGAGAATATAGAATTCAAGACACCTGGAGAACTGTGCTCTTTGGATCCAGTTAATGTATGCAGGTATTTCAATCATAGATTTGAAGCTATGATGTCTTTTATCACAAACAGAAAAAATCCTCCTCTTGGAGAGGTTTTGGATTTCTTTTGGGGAAAGGAGTATCAAGCAAGAGGTGCTCTTCACATACATATGCTGCTATGGATCAAAGATGCTCCCAAATTTGGAACAGATTCGGATGAGACAGTGATGAGTTTTATTGAACAGTATTCTACATGTGCTGTTCCGAAAAGTACAGAAGAAAACAATTTAAGACATCAAGTCTTACGGTTTCAAAGCCATCGTTGTGGAAAATACTGTAGTCGAAAGTTCAAATCCAAGGACAAGTTCTACACAAAATGTCGTTTTGGATTTCCACGACCAGTATTATCAAAAGGAAGAGTTAACAATTTCATGTCTTCTTTGCGACATACTGTGACAAGAAAATCACCGAAAAATACCTACAACTTAAAAAGAAATGAAGTCAAAATACATAAATGACTATAACCCAGTCATTTTGTCCAAGTGGAATGCTAACATTGATATTCAATATGTTGCAGACAACTCCATTGCTTTGGCTCGATATGTAACGTCTTACATCACAAAATCTGAGAAGACAGAACTAAAGGAAATGTGGGAGGAAAAAATTTCTCAGGAAAAGAGCCTAAGTAAGAAATTATACAGCTACAGTTTGAAGATGTTGTCTCATCGAGAAATTGGAGCATATGAATGTTCAGATCGGTTTTCATCTGCAAGTCTATATGCAAAATCTAGAACAATCATTTGGGTGAGTCTAGGTCTTGCTGCAACACGAAACCGAGTTTTGAAATCTGTACAAGAAATTGAGTATTTAGCAGAGAAAGAACCAAACAGTACAGATATTTTGAAGACAAACATGTTGGATACATACTATCCAAATAGAAGTAATCATCTAGAGAACGTTTGTCTCCATGAAGTACTGCAAAGCTATACTTTTAAGAGGAATATTACAGAAGATATCAATAAAGGAGTATATGCTGCGATTGGATGTGAAGGATGTCTGGTGAAACAAAGAAAAGGACATTTGATTAATCATCGAAAATTGAGTTGCGAAACTCCTGACAAAAGGGAATTTTACTATTTAGCTCTTTTGCAACTCTTTAAGCCATGGCGTACAGAAGAGGAACTACTTGGAGATTTTCTCAGTTATGAAGATTCATTCAATGCAACCAAAAATACCATAGAATGTCCTGTTCTTACAAAATTATCTGCAAATGTTGAATGACGAAATACAGCAAGAAGCTACAATTGCAGCAGAGATTGCTAGAGACAGTTCTCAAGACAGTCAGAGTTCTGCTTCATTGAGTCAGGATCCACTAGGAGGACCAATTATCCCAAATGAAGCTGCCACTGCCATGGATGAGGTGGAAAGAGCCATGGAACAAGCTCAGGAGGATGTAGTAAACTTAGAAGAATTGGAGAAACAACTAAATGTTGAACAAAAACAAATATATGACGAAGTGACAGAGCAGATTGAGCATGGTTTTTGTCATGAGAAAAAAAGAGTGCTCATGTATGTCATTTAAACCTGTCCGACTGTAGGTGAGTGGAGAAGCCGGAACTGGAAAAGGTTTCCTAATTAAAGGAATTGCAACTTATCTACAAAAAAGAACTGAGTCATCGCTCTCTTGTGTTGTTACCACTCCAACTGGGTTGGCAGCACATAACATTAAAGGGATTACTTTACATCGTTTGTTGATGCTGCTAGTAGAGCATGAAATAAATTAGAATACCACAAGCTATCTGGAGAAGCTTGTTGTGAAGTTTCCAGAGTCCTCAAAAAAATTAAACTTCTCATTATTGATGAGGTAAGCATGGTATCAAGTGTAATGCTTGCTTTTGTGCATTTAAGAATGCAACAAATTCTTAAAACAGAGTATGATGTGTTATTTGGAGGCAAACACATCATTGTTTTTGTAGATCTACTACAGCTGACTCCTGTGAAAGGACAACCAGTGTTTAAAATGCTTACACATGAAGATACCAGGAAGTGCCTAGGAAGCATTGGAAATGTTAATATATGGTTATATTTCAAATATACAGAACTCCTTCAAAATATGCGACAGGCAAAGGATGATGATTATAAAAGAATTCTTCAAGATATAAGAATTGGAAAATTAAGTGAACATAGCAAGAAAGGTTTACAGGCACGATTACTTTCAAATTTGTTTCCAAACAAAAATATTCTGCCATAGAATATTTATAGAAAATTGCTGAAAATAAATCAGTGATATGCTTGATGCCAACTCTGCAAGAATGTTCAGTCGTCAACAACAAAATGTTAAAGTTAGAAAATCAAGAAATTATAAAACTGGAAGCTATTGATAGAATAGAGCATGAAGGAGCCACTATTATTTTGTCACAAAAGTTGAAGTCAAAATTGGATTCTTTAGAGAAGACAATATCTAAAACTGCTGGTTTTGAAAAGAGTCTATATGCATGTTTAAATTGTCGTATAATTTTACGACAGAATTTACATGTTGAAAGAGGTTTGGTAAATGGAGCAATGGGTCATGTTGTTGATTTTGTGCATTACCGAAATAGAGATGAAATCAAATTTTTGAAAATCAAATTTGATGAAATTGAAGAAGTACACCAATTGAGTTGTTGTTCTGCTCGGTTTTTGCTTGTCAAAGATTTATATGTCCGCCGAAAACAGTTTCCTGTTTGTTTGGCATATGCAGTGACTATTCATAAATATCAAGGTTTAAGTGTAGATAGTGCTTTGGCGAATATTGGAAGTTCTGTGTTCAAGGAGGGTATGGCATATGTTGCTTTATCTCGAGTCAGAACTTTATCTGGATTATACTTGATTGATTTTGATGACAGAAAGATTAGTGCAGTTCTAAATTGTGTAAAAGAATATAATAGGTTAAGAAGAGAATATGCTCCAAATTTACCTCAATATCCTTTATTTGAAAAGCGTGTGGTAGGTCAAAAAAGAAGAAATGAGAAACATTGTAGCGAGGTTGTAGCAAAAAGAAAAAACATAGATGAACCAGTAATTGTAAGCAGTAAGGAAAAGGATTCTGTTGAAGATGTTGTTGGATTTCAGTTTGAAAACAGTTCTGGTGTCAACTGCTATGCTAATGTAGTGGTTAATGTTTTTTTTCTCCAAACTTTACAAGAACAGATTGTTGAAAATCGGGATCAAAGATTTTGTTCTTTGTTGAATTCTGTCTTTGAGAAATGTAGCAGTGATAAAACAAAAATAGAAAGTGTTTCTGATATCCGAAATGTGTTAGACATATGTTCTGGTGTAAATCAATTTTCACAGAATATTCAGCAAGATTGTCAGGAATTTCTAATGTATATGCTTGTTGTATTGCAAGATGAAGGTATAGATATTGAAAATCTTTTTGGCCTTTCTTATAAATGGCAACATGACTGTAACAATTGTTCCTTTTCAAGTAGTACTATAATAGACACTGAAAGATTTATATATTTGACTTTACCAGACTGCAAATCAGTGTCTTTTAACCCCTTCCATGCTCATGACGGAACGGTTCCGTCATGAGCTACGGTTGAGCTGTGCTCATGACGGAACCGTTCCGTCATGACCACGCCCGTTTCTATTACGGCCCAGCACCGGAGGGGGAAACGCGGTCGCACGGAAAAGGTTAATAATCTAGTTAGGGAAGCAGATCAAAACATGGTCTGTACCCAATGTAACTCAGAAATGTTATCAACATTATTTATAGAAAGATATGGACAGTATGTAATTTTAATGTTCCAACGATGTAGACCTGATGGAACTAAATTGACAACTTTAATTAAAAACGTTGTGGCTTCTCAATTATCAATTTCAGGAAGAACTTTTGTAACTGTTGCAATTATTTTTCATGATGGTCCTTCTACAACATCAGGACATTATAGAGCTTATTTAAAATGTAAAAAAGGCTGGTCTTATTGTAATGATACTGAATTGACTTTCAGACAATGTTTGCCTTTTGACTTACGAAATTCTTACCTAGTGTTTTTAGAACCCAAATTTTAGGGAAAATAATTGGCCTAGGAAGATTAGTGCAGTAAATAAAAGTTAGTCTGCTGTTAAAAATTACTTTGAGTGAAGGTGATCATTCAGAAGATTGCGAAATGGAAGGTTAAGAGTTCTATTAAGTACTTTTTCAAAAAAAGGAATTTTTATATACTATTTGGCCATGTGGAGAAGTATGTGGATTAAAAATACGTATTTCGGGTAAATGTTGGTAATATATGTTTATACATAACTTTACTTTGAAAGTATAAAAAAGAAGTAAGAATGTTTAATTAGTTTGTAATTGTTTTTATTTACGTTAGAAATTGTTGTTTGGAAGAAAACATTTAGATATGTTTTTCCTAATTTTGACATTATGTATTGAAATGTTGTATGGGTTTTTTAAACACAATCATTTTGAATGTTTTTTTTTGCCCGCTGTCATATGATGAGTAGTATTGAAGTCACTGTTTTTAGTGAAATTCAATATATTCTGAGAACAGAAAAATAAAACATAACATATTGTACAAGTTATTTTGTATTTTGTATTGTGAAATATAGATTATAACTCTATTGTATATTATCTTCCACAGATATTACATTTATAAGGTAAGTACGACAAACAAAAAATACTTTTTGATCACTTTGTTACTTGTCTTTCTCTTTATCCTTTCTTCAGTTTCTCTTACTCCTTCACCTTTACTCATCTTACTCTTCCCTCATTTTAATTACTCACGTACATTCACCTTTACACTCCTTCTTTCACCATCAGTACTCTTCCTTCACCCTCACTTATCTTGTGCAACTGTCTTATTCCCCTGTCTGTCCTTCACTTGTTTTTTTATCTTCCTCCATCACCACTCTTGTCTTGCTGTATCGATCAGTCTGTTTTCACTGCCCTCTTAATGTATTTCCTTCACATCATCCCTGAGTGACCTTCACTCACTTCACTTCTTTCACTTTATCACTCCCTTTCGTTCAGTCCCCTTCCATCCATCTGTAAGTCTGTTCCTCTATCAGTCACTATAACTGATTTCGTTTTTCACAGTCCGTCACCCTTCCTCTGCTTGTCTCTTTTACTGTCTCCCTCTCTGTCCACCACTCTTCCTTTTCTTTTCTCTCTTTCCATAAATCCTTCTGTCTGTCACTTATTTCTTTTTCCTTTCTCAATATGCTTTGTTTTCCATCACTCCTCTTCCCTTACCTTTATATCCCTTCCCTCACTGTCACTCCCCTTCATTCAATCTGAGTCCTATCCCTCCACTTCAACCACTACACTTACTGCCTTCATTCACTTTTACAGTCTTTCTGTCACTATCAGCACTCTCTGTTCATTCTCAATCATCTTTTCCAACTCCCTCTTTCCCCTTTTTGACTCTCATTGCTCTTTCCTATTTTCCTGTATCACTACCCTTGTGTTAGTGTACTGCTTAGTGTCTTCTCATTCACCTCTTACTCTCTTTTACTAACATCATCCCTCATTCACCTTCACTCACTCCCTTTCTCTCAGTCCCTTACTCCCTTTTGCTCACTCCCCTTCCTTTATACCCTCCCTTACTCCCCTTTTTTTCTTCTGTGTGTAAGTCTCTTCCTGTGTCTCAGTCACTATAACTGCCTCACTCCCTCACAGTCCCTCATTTTCCCTCTCTTTCTCTCAATCCTTGTGTGTCTCTGTCTTCACAAATCTACCTTTGGTCAATGACACAATTGTTAGTGAAAGCCTTATGTGCCTTTTTAGCTTTTTTCTTGATGTTTTGATTTGGCCCTCCCTTAGTTGTTTCCCCACTCTCATCTTGAACCCTTCTCTTTTGCATAACCTTGGATCAATCTTGGTGCAACAAGTGCTAAGTTATATGTGCTTCAATGAGAAAACCCAGAATTCACTCTTTACCCAGTACTCGGGAAATCACATAGGTAGAAATAGTAAAAAATAACCATAGTACAATGGTTGTCTCAGAGTCCTTAGCTGACAAAAATATTGTTGACAACAGTACCTTTTTAAAAAGCTGCAACGAAAGTCTGGGTACGTCCACCAGAACTAAGAGGGGGGGCCCAGCCCAGCCTCTTTCTAGCTAAGAGAGGCACAGATGGGCCTGCCCTTGGCCCAGGTTTTGCCTGCGTGTGTCCCACGCTGCGGAAGCCCTGATGTAAATGTAAGCTCCTCCTGGTGCACACAGATGGCGGCAAACTTTGGCGCTCTCCCTCTCTTTCTCTCTCTCTCTCTCTCTCTATCCTTTATTCTTTCTCTTTCCCTTTCTGTTTCCTTCACTCCTACTATATCCCTCAGTCCCCTTTCCTGACTCTTAATCTCCTTCCTTCTCTTATATTTTGAAATATATATTGTATATATTATAATTAGGGCTCCCGGTTTTCCGTTTTTACGGATTTTTACATATAAATACAGACGGAAAAGTATTTTTCCTTTGTCTGTATTTATATGTAGAAACGGCAAAATACGAGTAAATTTTGCCATGCTGCTCTGCTTCAGAGTTGCCGCGCCACGCCCCTGTTGAAGAAGCTTGGAACAACACACTAGTGGCAGAAAGATAGTCTGCATAATCAGGCTTCCCTTGCTGAGAAATCTGAAGTTGTACCTATGTAACAACCTTGAAGGAGCGCCCAAGCAGCACCCGCAGCGAATTTTTGGCTTAGGCATCGCGTTGCATGGCAGCAGCTCCCCTGTACACTGCAGGCAATGTAGGTTCGTCGACGCAGCAAAAATCTTGAATCAGCGTTCTTCAATGCTTTTAATACAATTCATGACGTCTGCAGCTCCCACAATGTGTAATCTCAAAAGCTACCCGAGGCACTATTTATCTGCGTGCTACAAATAACACATAACAGACTGCAGATCAGGTTAGGCTTTAGCTCCTATTCCCCCCCCCCCACCCCGTGCCGAGACAGCCTCCCGGGCTGGCACCCGTCTTTGTAGCCACACTTCACAGATCATTGGCGTTTACGCTGCAGGTTAAGTTCTGGGGTTGTACTGTGAGAGGTGTGCCTGTGTATTGTGGAGGGGGCGGCATGGATTGGGACGGAGAAGGAGGGTGTAAGGATCTTTGCCGGTCAGGTCACTAGGAGAGAAAGTCAAAGAATGAGATTCATGTCTGCACTCTTGGGACCCAAGGCTAGTCGTACAGTCACTGTAAGAAAATTAATCGAAAAATTCCTAGAATATCTATTGAGATAACAAGACTGGCAAGGCTGAAGCTTGCCACCAGCTGATTCATTGACACAAGCTGCAAGCAATACTGGCGAACAAGCATTGGGAAAGTAATAAGTCTAGGTTTTGGACTTTCTTTGCTATGCTAGGGGTTTTTCGTCATGAAGAGCATCAGCAAGATGCTACCTATATAGCAAGACGAAAGGCTAATAAAAAAAGAGCATTCAACTAGCCGCATCATTTTGTAGGCACCCGCATGCTGCATAACATATGCTAGAATATATAATGTCATGGTGCCATTTTCTTTATTTACCGATGCAAGATGGATAGTTTGGAAAAAGAAAATAAAAGCAGCAAAAAAGTGTTTTTAAAGTGCACCAGCAGTAATTTACTGCCTCGTCCTCGACAAAGAAAATAAATGCATTGTTTTTCAAAAGACCACGAATGGGGGTGGGGGCAGCAACAGGGAGCTAGTGGGAAGGAAGAACCATATGGGTGAGAGCAGGCGCGCAACACCCATTGGGCTCAAATGTCTTCAGCCCCCCCCCCCCGTCATGTGTGTCCGGGTTGAGACAGCTTCCCGGGTACACACACAGACAGCTATTGAGCTTATCGCAGCTGCACCCGAGTGAATGGTCTTTAATAGACCATTCACTTGTTAACGAGGCTTTGTTGTTTTTTCACCCCTACTAATAGCTCCTGCATCTCCACTCTGCCTATTGCCCCGCCCCCCGAAATTTGTATTACCTCCCCCTGCCCCCCTCCCCGAAATTTGACTCTAATTGCGCCTCTGGATCAGGTTTAGTTTGAGGTTTCAGAAGGGCTGGCTGTTCTTTTCATCCTTCTGGGGAGGGTTTAACTCCGCACCATTCTTGAGTTGCATTAGTAAGTGTTGCTGATTGATTTTGCTCGTAACAAAGCCACTCAGTCATAAAAACGTCTCTCATAATTTCACTGACATGAAAATGTCACACATGTCAATCTGAAACCTTGGCAGCCTTGGGTTAGTTCACTACGCTTCCAGTAAAAACAATTGAGCTGACTTAAAGCCACGTTAGAGCTAACGTTAGGCATGGGGCTCGCTCTGTCACCACCGGGATTTATGACCTACAGCCTCCTTACTGGGTTGGGGGCGCGTGCATTATGTAGTTTATTTCACTTGGGCCCGGGTTCTGGCGCTGGCAAAAGAAGATATAAATCATTATTGGTAGCCTAGTCAGCCCCTGCCTTATCAGCGCTTGTGGCTGCCCAATTGGTGATAAGATAATTACCATCTCCTGCAGACAGTGCTTGTACTACAAAGGTAAAGTTTTCAGATGAATGTATAATGTTGACCAATAACAACCAGGCGCATGCATGCATTGTCAATTTAAATAAATGTGGGAAAAATACTAGCAGTAGCGTCGTCTTTTGCTTGTCGCAAAAATAAATGTGGATAAATACAGATAAAATGGCCAAAAAATAAATATGGATAAATACAGACGGAAATAGCAAAAAAATAAATACCATAAAACCGGGAGCCCTAATTATAATACTTTTTTTCTTGTCTTTAACAGATATTATATTTATAATAAATATTTAATTTACTTTTTTTATTTCTTAGAAGGTAAGTATAACAAATGAAAAAATACTTTCTCATCAATGTCTACGTTTTCATTATTTATAAGGTAAGTATGAGAGACAAAAAGTTTGTCATCACTCTTATTGTGACAGAATAACTGCCTCACTCTTTCTCAGTCCCTTGCTCTCCCTCTCTCTCCCTGTCTCTTCCTTACACTTAATCTTCTTTCCTCTCTCTTTCTACCATTCCTCTTCTCTCCCTCACTCACTTTCCCTCCCTCTTAATTTTTTTTCTTCGCCCTTATTCCCCTTCCTTCACCCTCTTATCCATTTCTTAACTGTCACTAAGCCTTCACTCATTCGCACTCCACTTCCCCCACTCCACTTCCTCCTGTATGTTTCTCATACCCCTTCCCTTTTGCACTGACATAAGCTTACTCCTCTTTGCTTTCTTTTGCAAACAGGTGCAGGATTTTTACGTAGTATAAGTCTAAAAGTGACTGAATGAAATATTATAAATTTTACTTATTCACTTTTAGGAGGCGTTCCTGCATCTGAACATTACCCATGTATGCAGGAAATCCTTCTTTTGGTGCATTGATTCACAATATGATGCATCTTGCAAGTACATCATTTTGTAAAAACCATACTTTATGGTGCATCTTTTGTACCACTGCTGCATCACAAATGTGATGCAACAGTTGTGTAAAAGACACACAAGGGGATTATAAAACTGCCCTTAATACATATAAATTCATTCACGCACTTTCACTAATAGTGCAAATTGAAGCATAGAGTTGTAACATATTTATATACTTATGTTACATTTCAGTGCTTTGGAAAGTACTACAGTATACTATAGGTAAACACCCTATAGATTTATATTGTACCACATCCTCATAGTTTTGCACTTTGACACATTTACTATGACAAACTTTTACATACAAACATAGAAATATAGTTTTATTTTACCAGTAGAGGCAGTTCTAAAAAGGTTTTTTTTGTATTTTTTTTTTTTGCTGGAAAAACGGTGAAAAAATGAACTTTTTAACCAAAACAATTGTTCAACATGAACAAACAATGAAAAATAAAGAAAAAAATTATTTGGTGCACTTGTGGCTCCTGTTTTTTTGCAAAATAACTTATATGGACTGTTGTCCGAAGGCAATTAATTGATTGCAGTGTATGCATTGCATCATCAGATTTTTGAGTTCCGGCTGGATATTTGCAACCATGGAAAATGGCATTGGTGGTGCTCTTGTTGTTGCTGTGGAAGTACTTGGAGCAGAGCCCTGCTCATCAGATCTTCACACTACAGCTCTAGCCCAATTGTTGGGGTGCATATTTTTGACATGGCGTTCCATGCTATGAGTACCAAAAGAGTACTTTTTGTTTGGATTGCCTCTAGACAATACCGTGTCACAGATTTTGCATGTGACATGCGGTGCATTAACTTTCTTTAAACCTTCTTGGAAGGTAAAAAACTTCCACAGTATGGACTCCATTTTTTTGGGTTGGGCGGGGGTCCTCTTCAACAAATTCTTCTGAAGAAGAATGTTCAGACTCTTCACGTTCAGCAATTTCCAAACAATTTTCTCAAGCCAGGAGCTGTAGAAAAAAGATCTTGCTTCTCTGAAAGCCAAAGAAGAATGATGAACATGGGAGGGGTCTTTCTACAATTGGAGTAGGAAGTATTATAAACCAATAAAATGTCTTGTTTTAAGGTCACATGGTTGGACGTAATCTTACGGTGCGCTCACGGAGCGCTTACGTAATCTCGCAATGTGTTTACGATTTATTTACGGAGCGCTTACGTCATCTTACGATGCGCTTACATGGGACGCACCCTCGTGAGATTTGTAATTGCTTTAACAAAGTAATATACAGTCTTTAAAAGTTTAAAATAAACATTTTCTTTACTATCCAACATAATATGACCTTTACATTGTACAATAAATACGTAGATATAAAGTTTTTACATATATAAAACTTTCGGGGGTAAGCGCTCGAAGCATTTACAGTGCGCGGACGGAGCTCTCACGATGCGTGCACGTGAGACGTACCCTCGCGAGATTTGTAATTACTTTAAAAAGTAATATACTGTTCTTAAAAGTTTTTTAAAAAACATTTTCTTCATTATAGCAGATATTGTCTACCTTTAAAATGTACATTAAATCGTAGATATTACGTTTTGGGAATTAAAAAAACTTTCGGGGGCAAGCGCACAAAGTTAATGTACTTGAGGAGCTCTCACGGTGCGCGGACCTTGTAATCATATTTAAAAAAAAAAAAAGTTTGAAAATAAAATAAAAAAAATAAAAAATGTTTGTACTTTGTTTTATAATTATTTAACTATAACATGTGAAATATAAAGAAGGGAAAAATAATATGTAAATAGTATTTATTAAAAAAAAGAAAAATTTGTATAAATAGAATTTACAAAACCTTTGAAATTCACTGAAAAAACCATAGGTTTCACACACGTTGCAGTTAGGAATTAGCATTTAAAAAACCTTACAAATTCACTGAAAAAAACCATAGGTTTCACACACGTTCTAGTTAGGAATTAGCATTTAAAAAACCTTGCAAATTCAGTGAAAAAACCATAGGTTTCACACATGTTATAGTTAGCTGGACATTTCACTCATACAAAACCATTGAAATTCCCCCGTTATAGTTAATCCAGCTAACTATAACTCGCACGCCCGCAATGCACTGCTGATGACGTCACATATTACATCACTCATTACATGGTCAGTGACATCACTCATGATATCACTTATGACATCTCAAATTACATCACTGATGACATCCTTGTGACAGTGTGGCAGACCTCCTCTCAGCTTAATGTAACCTTTGATACACACATTCAAAAATAGAAACTAACATTTTCAATACAATAGATATACCAATGCCACTTACAACACACCTATTTAGTAATTCCAAGATCTATACACACATCCAATCATTCATCAACAACCCTATACAGTCACTCATATATGTACTCACTCATCATATGTACTCATACACTGATACATCCTGGTCATCCCATTACACACCAATACTCATCCATAGAGTTACTCACACACAACTCATATGTACTAGTTTGAAAGATATGTACTTATTCATAAATACACTATTGAGATAGTCATTCATTCACTAACACACCCATATACACACTCATCCACCCTTACAGTCAAAAAATAATAATAACCTATATAGACACTCATGTAGCTACTCACCCCACACTCTGTCCTACACACATGGTGCCTTAAACACATACAAGCAGTAAGTCATTTATTCATGCATCTATGCAGTACGTAAGACCTCCTAATGAAGCATACAGACACTCAGACACTCCTACTGATACTCAATCAATCATTAACCTATACAGACACTCATGTAGCTACTCACCAACACATGTAGCCACTTATACACAAAGTGAGAGACTGATACAGAAATGTATATATTTAAACATTACTCACTAACCCATGTATTCTCTAAAGTACACTTAATCAGTCAGTTATACAATCAATTTTTCACCAAAAAATCTGTCATTTAGACACTTATATACCCATTTCTTCTGCCATGAACCTTGAGATATACGTATATAAAACATATTTAATTTTCAGAAAAACACCCATTCACTGGATGTCATGAGTGATTTCATTTGAGATGTCATCAGTGATGTCATGAGTGATGTCACTGACCATGTCATGAGTGATGTAATATGTGACGTCATCAGCAGTGCATTACGGGCGCACGAGTTATAGTTAGCTGGATTAACTATGACGGGGGAATTTCAATGGTTTTGTATGAGTGAAATGTCCAGCTAACTATAACATGTGTGAAACCTATGGTTTTTTCACTGAATTTGCAAGGTTTTTTAAATGCTAATTCCTAACTATAATGTGTGTGAAACCTATTTTGTTTTCAGTGAATTTGCAAGGTTTTTTAAAATGCTAATTCCTAACTATAACGTGTGTGAAACCTATGGTTTTTTCAGTGAATATATATATATTCACTGAAAAAACCATAGGTTAGAGACCATATATAGTTAGGAATTAGCATTTAAAAAACCTTGAAAATTCACTGAAAAAAACATAGGTTATAGACCATATATAGTTAGGGCTTAGCATTTAAAAAACCTTATTTTACTCACACAAAACCATTGAAATTCCATATATAGTTAGTTGCACTAACTATATATCGCGCACCCGCAATCCACTGCTGATGATGTCACATATTACATCATTCATGACATGGTCAGTGACATCACTGATGACATCACTGATGACATCTCAAATGACATCACTGATGACATCTCATTTGACATCAATGACCACATCACTGATGATATCATTCATGTGACAATACAATGCATCTCCTCACATTTTAATATAACCTCTGTTACACCCAGTGTTAAATACAGAGTATAATTTTTGAAACCATTGACACACCAATACTAGTTACTACATACGCACTCACTGATTCCTACGTCTACACACACATTCACTCATTCACCCATACAATCATTCATACATACAATCACTCATCTTTACACTATCATATGCACTCATACACCTATACAGACACTCACACTCTGCCACTCATCCATGGAGTTACTCACACACCTAGTCAGTCCTGTAAAGAATCAATCACACTTCCATTTTCTAATCTATACAGTTAAACATAGAGCACCTTACATTTTCAAACATATACTAACACATACTTACTCTTTTATACAATCATTATACAAGTACACATTGATCTGCACAGAGTCACACACCTCCCAGCCAGCCACACACACACTCAGTCTCCCATACAAATACTTGGACAATCAATCAGTAACCCATATAGTTAATCATATAGCTACTGATCAACACATGCAGCAGTTTACAGAACAACAGACATAATGATGCACAAATTAAGACAGTTTAGTCACTAACCCATGCACTCAGTGAGACACATTTAATCACTCACTCATACATTCAGTCATGCACCTACTAAATCCTTTGTCCAGACACTTATACTTCCACTCATTTGAGATGTCATCAGTGATGTCATCAGTGATGTCACTGACCATGTCATGAATGATGTAATATGTGACATCATCAGCAGAGGATTGCGGGTGCATGATATATAGTTAGTGCAACTAACTATATATGGAATTTCAATGGTTTTGTGTGAGTAAAATAAGGTTTTTTAAATGCTAAGCCCTAACTATATATGGTCTATAACCTATGGTTTTTTCAGTGAATTTTCAAGGTTTTTTAAATGCTAATTCCTAACTATATATGGTCTCTAACCTATGGTTTTTTCAGTGAATTTCAATGGTTTTTTAATAGCAAATATCATAAGCTGTCGAATGTCAAGTACGTGGTAAGTAAAAACATTTTCGTGTTTATGCACACTGATCTGCTTTGAATGCTGCCCCCCCCTCCCCCTCATTTCTATTAGGAGTACTCTCTCTTTGCAGATAGTGAAGGGTAGTTAACGCAGGCCTTTGCCCCCGTTGTAATCCGTCGTGCCTGCTTCTCTCTCCATTTGATTGATTGTTATCCAAGCATTTACTGTTTTAGAATTGGTTCTCTTTGGTTCATTCTCTATTTACAAACAAGCACAGAGTCGCAATACTCTGTTTAGTCTTTGCAGATAGCGAAAAATCGTGTAAAAAACCAAAAGGAATCGAGCAAAATCAGTAGGCCACTAATGGGATCTCTTTTTGACCTCGCTAAAATAGAAACATTAGGAACAACCCCTCATGACAAACACGAAACTATTGAGATGAACTGAACTCCACACCATGATGGCTGCAATACAGCTCGGCTCCGCCACCCACCCCGCCCAAAATAACGATAAACTCTATGCAAATATTACAAATATATACAACACACCAGCAAAGTAACAGGGTAAAACATTTTATTAAACAACTATTTACATAACTATTTTATACTTTTTGTTGCCCGATCCGGCTAGCTCAATCGATCGTGCATGAAACTCATGCACTCTGATGGTTCAAAGTTTTGAGGAGTGCTTGTAACACTGTCTGAAGCCTATTTGCACTTGCTTCAGCTTCACTATTGTCAAAGTAAAGTGGGGACTGTTTGAGGACGTGACTGCATTTGTGAACAATGTAATGCGGTGCCACCCTGAACCGCTTGACGGAGGCCCCCGAGGGACGGTGTGATGGCGCGGACTCGGAGGGGGCGCTTGGCTCCGGCTCCCTCCCCAAGTCGTGTTCTCCTGGTGTAGCCTGAGATCGCCCCCGACATAGGTGGCCGGCTCCCGGGATCAAGCGGAACTTTTTGCCTTTTGGTAACTCTTCCATTCTTGACCTTGTCCCACAATCCGTTTCACCTAAAGACACGCTGTAGTGGGGCGCCCCTTTACCATTTCAGTTGCCATTCCGCCCGCTTTTGCTACACTGTGCCTCTTCCGCTATTCAGCTGTTTACCGCCCGCTCTTTCGACTACAGCGTCTCGCTCACCATGTAGTTGAGTTGCTCCCGCTCTTGCGGTGCAGCGATAGCCGGCTGCCACAGTACTCTCAAAATGGCGGCCGGCTCTTCAGATTTGGGCGTGGTCCACTAAAATTGCCCTGCGACACCTTGGAACTCGGACGCTTGTCTGCTAGAGATTGGGCTCCATTCTCGAAAGCGTCCCCTCAGCCTTGAAGATTCTACAAAAGTCTTGGGGGCCCCCGACTCCCGCAGGCTTCTGGTGGAGAGCGGCTAGCATTATTGCTCGTCGAATGGCCACGACGGAGCTACGAAATGGTGGTGCTCTCATGCTAACGCCAGCTTCAGTCTGAAACATCCAGAAACACTGTAGACTACCAATTCGATCAGTTCCGGTAGCGCCCCAACGTGACCCGGTAAAGAAGAACTAGCCCTCCCCTCTTTGACTGATGGTTCTTGTTGCCTGTCCCTTCTGTTGTCATTTAACAGAACTATTTAGCCTGCTGAAAGGGGTTGTGTTCCGACCGCTGGTTGGTGGAGACATTTTGACTATATTCTAGACCTGCGTTGTCGCGTAATGCGTCATATGACGCGCCGCGTTAGCGCATCCGGAAGTGATCCGGGGCGCGACGCGCAGCGCGTAACGTAAGCATAACAGGTCATATGACTTGTTAATAAAACTTTTCATTGGTTCATTTTACTTTTCTTATTCTAATGATGCTTTCGAACATCATTTTTTCTTAAATATATGTTATAATGTTCCAGGCTAATGTACTTTCCCGGAAAATTTACAACTGTCCTGCAAGTAAAATATATTCCTTTTTCGAGAAAAAGGGCGTTTCTTCATCCCATGACGGAGCCGTTGAGCAAAAGAGGGTCGGCCTGCTGTCTTAGTCGCCGATACGCCTGAATATCAGATTCTTATCGATCACTTTATGTTGCAGGAGTAGAAAACACAACAGCCCTTGACCATTTATCTTTACTGCGTTCCTGCGTATTATACCTTTTACCCTTCATGTAATTGGACTGCTTTATTTCACTTGCCTTTTACTGATTCGAGAACAGTGACTATTATTAAAAACTTTACCAATGTATATACTACTACCATGTTTTCTTTTAAAAACCTTTATTGTGAAAATGTCATTATACAAATACGGGCCTATAACCACGTGGGCCGGCCACGGAGCAAACTGTAATCGTATATGATGAGTAGACATTTACACTGTAGAGGAACGTAACGGGCGGGCCATTAGGTTGCAAGAACTAAAGTGTCTAACAGTTGCGGAATCGGTGGACGTACATTTTATAATTAAAATACGACAGGGCCACTTACAATAAAATTATCTAGATATACATTTGCGGGCAAGTACCATTGGTGACGTTAATTCGAACTTTCAATAGTACAGTAATCAATAACACATCAGAACTTAATATCAATAGGGATATCGAAATATTCAATCTATTCTCGTCCCCGCCCGCCATGTGCTTCAAAACTGCATACGTATCTCGTGATATCAAGGTTGTGCAACCAGTACACAACAAGGAGTTACGAGTCCCATTTATTCCGGCGCCATTTTGGGCGAGGACGGGCAGGTCCAGGATATAGTCAAAATGTCTCTACCAACCATCGACTATGATGATGTTCATATGCTGTATTTATTAGAGTAACACTCATCTGTCCACATGAAATTAATTTGCCACAATCTAAACATGTCATTTTAATCTTTCCAAAGTTCTTCTAAATATTTGGGACCGTTTCCCTTGCCTCTGATGCTGTCAGTGCCACTTCTTTGATGAATGTACTGGCAGGTCGGGGGTTCTCCTCCAAATCTCTCTTTTATGCAGCACTATAATTAATCGGTGCCACCTCTCCATATGACGATGCATGGTATAGTTACCATAACTATATTTTTTTTCGGTTCCTCTGGAGAGTACATCGTGGCAGATGAAGCGTGTAACGTACCGGGCATTTACCTTTTTTTGCATGTAGAGGAAAGGAAAAAAAATTCGAGCGTCCGAGTTCTAAGATGTCCCAGGGCCATTTTAGTGGACCAGGCCCAAATCCAAAGAACAGGCCGCCATTTTGAGAGTCCTCTTGCAGCCGCCTGTCGCTGTAGCATCAAGAGCGGCCGAAACTCAGCTGAATGGCAACTGAAACGGTAAAGGGGCGCCCCACTACAGCAGACGAGCCTCCACCTAGGAAGGCCCGTTCACGCCGCCTCCCCCCCCCCCCTTCGGGCACCCCACGCCGTTATTCGGAGCAGGATTGTAGGATGGCCACACCAGTACGGCAACTTGCTAGACACCACCTCGGTGCCTACCGAATCTCAGCGCCTTGTGGTGTCTTCTATTCAGAAAACATTGTTGTGCTGCCTTCGACCTATTCGCCGCAAGTGCGCACGCAACTCAGCTGCATAGCTTGCTAGACACCACCTCGGTGCTAACCGAATCTCAGCGCCTTGTGGTGTCTTCTATTCCAAAAATATTGTTGCGCTGCCTTTGGCCCCATTCGCACATCGGTCCGCTACTGACGCCATCTCACAGGCCAACGGGGCGCCCCACGCCGACTTTCAGCATTGTAGGATGGCCACACCAGTGCGACAACTTACTAGACACCACCTCGGTGCCATCCGGATCTTGGCATCTCAGCGCCTTGTGGTGTCTTCTATTCAGAAAATATTGTTGCGCTGCCTTTGGCCCCATTCGCACATCGGTCCACTACTGACGCCATCTCACAGGCCAACGGGGCGCCCCACGCCGACTTTCAGCATTGTAGGATGGCCACACCAGTGCAACTTACTAGACACCACCTCGGTGCCATCCGGATCTTGGCATCTCAGCGCCTTGTGGTGTCTTCTATTCAGAAAATATTGTTGCGCTGCCTTTGGCCCCATTCGCACATCGGTCCGCTACTGACGCCATCTCACAGGCCAACGGGGCGCCCCACGCCGACTTTCAGCATTGTAGGATGGCCACACCAGTGCACCTTACTAGACACCACCTCGGTGCCATCCGGATCTTGGCATCTCAGCGCCTTGTGGTGTCTTCTATTCAGAAAATATTGTTGCGCTGCCTTTGGCCCCATTCGCACATCGGTCCGCTACTGCCGCCATCTCACAGGCCAACGGGGCGCCCCACGCCGACTTTCAGCATTGTAGGATGGCCACACCAGTGCGACAACTTGCTGGACACCACCTCGGTGCCATCCGGATCTTGGCATCTCAGCGCCTTGTGGTGTCTTCTATTCAGAAAATATTGTTGCGCTGCCTTTGGCCCCATTCGCACATCGGTCCGCTACTGCCGCCATCTCACAGGCCAACGGGGCGCCCCACGCCGACTTTCAGCATTGTAGGATGGCCACACCAGTGCGACAACTTGCTGGACACCACCTCGGTGCCATCCGGATCTTGGCGCGTTGTGCTGCCTTCGGCCTATTCGCACATCGTTCCGCTACTGACGCGAACTCACAGGCCAACGGGGCGCCCCACGCCGACTTTCAGCATTGTAGGATGGCCACACCAGTGCGACAACTTGCTGGACACCACCTCGGTGCCATCCGGATCTTGGCGCGTTGTGCTGCCTTCGGCCTATTCGCACATCGGTCCGCTACTGACGCCGCCTCACGTGCCAACGGATTTTCTACGCTTTTTATACCCTATGCCGCATAACAGGTCATGTGACTTGTTTATAAAACTTTTCATTGGTTCATTTTACTTTTGGTTTCCTAATGATGGAAGGCTTGATCATATGACCTAAAAATAACACTTTTCATTGGATGAAAACTATTTTTTTTTCCCAAACGATGAAAGCCCCACCTTGTTTCTGGATGTTTCAGACTGAAGCTGGCGTCAGCATGAAAGCACCACCATCTCGTGGCTCCGTCGTGGTCATTCCGCGAGCAATCATGGCAGCCGCTCCCCACCGGAAGCCTACAGGAGTCGGGGGCCCCCAAGACTTTTGTAGAATCCTCAAGGCGGAGGGGACGCTTTTGAGAATGGGGTCCAAGACCTAGCAGACAAGCGTCCGATTTCCAAGGTGTCCCAGGGCCATTTCAGTGGACCAGGCCCAAAAAGGAAAGAGCCTGCCGCCATTTTGAGAGTCCTGTGACAGCCGCCTATCGCTGCACCGCAAGAGTGGGCGCAACTCAGCTGAATTGCGGATTTTGACACAGTGGACCAAAAGCGGACGGAATGGCAACTGAAACGGTAAAGGGGCGCCCCACTACAGCAGACGAGGCTCCACCTGGTGAGGCCCGTTCACGCCGCCTCCCCCCCCCCCCCCGGGGCGCCCCACGCCGTTATTCGGAGGGCGGCAACTCAGCTGAATTGCGGATTTTGACACAGTGGACCAAAAGCGGATGGAATGGCAACTGAAACGGTAAAGGGGCGCCCCACTACAGCAGACGAGGCTCCACCTGGGGAGGCCCGTTCACGCCGCCTCCCCCCCCCCCGGGGCGCCCCACGCCGTTATTCGGAGGGCGGCAACTTACTGGACATCACCTTGGTGCCATCGTTCTGCTGCCTTGGAACTATTCGCACAACAGACCGCTACTGATGACCCACCCCCCGCGACGCCCCACGCCGGATACCGAAATCAGTGCGGCACCCAGGCAACATCACCTGGGTGCCGTCCAGAAATCTGGACGTTATGCTGCCTTGGGACTATTCGCACAACCGACCGCTACTTCCTTCTTTTTCCCTAAAAATGTTTAAATGTTTTTACTGTTTTTGTTTTGTTGTATATATTTATAAGTTATTAAAGTTTTATAATCCTACTACTTTGTTGGAGTGCTATATATTTTTAATGTTACACATAATTGTAAAAACTTTGATGTACAAAGGGTCATCCCTGGAATCTTCCGCTTCAGGCTCGGTCCCCTCCCCAATCACAATACAGGATGGTTTTCAGATAGTAGGAACGCGTGTGGTGTGACGGATCTCATCGGGTGTGGGCCTTGATCTACTATAACTCCTTTGAAGAGGGGTAATTCTTTACAGCTGGGGCCATAAACTACATCTGCAGGGCTAGCTGATAGCCTGGGACCGGCCTGGACAATCGGACACAGAGGAAGAGGAGTGTCAGAGGGTGCGGTAGTGAATAGGGCGAAAGGGAGGTGTCGGGCGGGCACAGGGTGTGATTCTCAGGGAAGAGCAGCGCAGATGGGGGGAGGTTTATTGCCCATGCATAAGACAGAGAGCGGGGGTGACCAGTGCCTAGGGGAGATGCTTGCGAGGGTGGGGAGCCATGCTAAGGATCGACAGCGTGCAGAGAGTGGGTCTGGTCAAGTCATCTAAAATGGCTGCCGTGCACGACAAAAGTGTGGCATTTGAAAAAAGGCAAGATGGCGCAGACAATGTTTTTCAACACTTCCTGATTTCCTTCGAATCGAACGTTAACAGACGTTGGGGCATATTACCAAAGTTAAGCGATATTTACCCTAACGATGCTTAGCAACGAATTTTTTACCGCTAAGCATCGTCAGAAATTATCGCAGATAAACCTTGCTATTATCAAGGTTTATCGCAAATGCGATAAAAAACGGCCGCAATGCATTAATATCGCTGAAAAGTCAGCGATATTCATGCATTACCGAGCTAATGCTCTTAGCCATGTTATCCACCTCCCATTGGATAACATGGCTAAGAACTGCTCAGGGCAGGTGTTACTTTTTGGAGATATTCGCGCTTAGCGCGAATATCTCCAAAAGTTGGTAATAGGAGATAGCGATGTTAGCGACTGTTTCCAGTCGCTAACATCTTGGCATGCCCACTTTGCATGTCATTAGTGATAAATATCACTGACATGCAAAGTGGGGCCCAAGATAGTCGCTATCTCCTACTAGCGGTCGCTAACTGGTGTTAGCAACAGCTAGGTAATACGGAGATAATTTTATCTCCGCTTTCTTGGCTTTTAAAGCCAAAAAAGCGGAGATAAACCCCCTTGATAATATGCCCCGTTATCTCTCCCACACTACCGGTCCCCCTGGGCTTAAACGCCGAGATGGTAGGGACTGCATCCCGTGAAGATAGGCCGAGACGTCACTCAGCAGAAAAAAAAGTTTAAAAAAAGTCTATAAACATACAATAAGTTAAAAGTCAATCATTCTTCATTCCTTGTAGTACGCTCCCCAGTCCGCTTCCCGTTACGCTAACCGGGCGCACCCCACCCAAAAAAAATTATTTTATTTTTTTTGCCCCGCGGAGCCCTTTTAAAGCCTCCACATCAAACCTATGGGGTCAGGGAGGATCTACTATGCACCCTTATGGTCATTTGCCCCTTCGCTTTGGCCTCCTCTTGTCTCTCGATCCTACCGAGAGACAAGATGGCGGCCGCTACGGACTGTTTGGAATGTTTACAGACGCCGGAGAACCAATCAGCTTCGCTTCACAAAGCTCCGTTACGCGAACTGGAGCGCTGCCCGTTCCGCTGTTACAGATATATATCTTTTTTTGAACGTTAATTTCTCAAAATCCACTGGAGCACATATATTGAGACCTAGCAAAGGCACATCGGGCTACCAGTCCCTACAATTTTGCCAAGTTTCGTGCAAATCCATTCAGCCGTTCGATTATTATTATTATTTTTTTTTTTTGCCCCGCGGGGCCCTTTTAAAACCTCCACATCAAACCTAGGGGGTCAGGGAGGATCTACTATGCCCCCTTATGGTCATTTGCCCCTTCGCTTTGGCCTCCTCTTGTCTCTCGATCCTACCGAGAGACAAGATGGCGGCCGCTACGGACTGTTTGGAATGTTTACAGACGCCGGAGAACCAATCAGCTTCGCTTCACAAAGCTCCATAACGCGAAAAGTACGCGAACTGGAGCGCTGCCCGGTCCGCTGTTACAGATATATATCTTTTTTTGAACGTTAATTTCTCAAAATCCACTGGAGCACATATATTGAGACCTAGCAAAGGCACATCGGGCTACCAGTCCCTACAATTTTGCCAAGTTTCGTGCAAATCCATTCAGCCATTCGGGCTAAAAGTGAGGCCAACCGCCCTATGGAAAACTCAATGTTAAAAACACGTTTTGGGACCCCCCTTTTTTCTCGGCCCCCCCTTGACGAAACCCCCCCAAATTTTCAGGGGCTACTCAGAAACCAAATGTTCAGCCAATTCCGTCCACAAACGCCAAAGTTATTAGACATAGAATTTTCAAAAATCCCTTAGAGAAAAAATCCTAACTATATATACCTACTGGCGACCGCCAGTAGGTAATATATATATATATATATATATATATATATATATATATATATATATATATATATATATAATCACTGAAACAAACACAGGTTTCTGGGATGTTATAGTTAGGAATTAGCATTAAAAAAAAACTTAGAAATTCACAGAAAAACCAAAGGTTACAGGGACGTTATAGTTTGGCTGATATTTCACTCGTACAAAACCAGACAAATTCAGCCGTTATTGTTAGCTGAATTAACTATAACTCGCACCCCTGCAATGCACTACTTATGACCTCGCATATTACATCACTCATGACATGGTCAGTGACATCACTCATGACATCTCAGATGTGGGGATTACTGGAGGTAATAGGTGGGCTAGGTGGCCCCTAAGGAACCTCAGCATCGAACGGTACGTCTTCCCCCAACCAAGAGCATGCCACGAGGCGTGTTTGCAGAGTAGTGGAGAAAGGGGCATGGCTTCCAGCGAGTTGTCGTTTTCCTTTTTTTTCTTGGGAAAGGCGGGCTATGTTGCACCCCTTCCTTTGACAATTGTGGGCCCCGGGGACCCCATTCCCCAGGATCTGACTCAATTTTTATATTTTTAAACAAAAAAAACATAGGGGGTGCGCGACCCCTCCCGAGGCTGCATTTAGCCCCGGGGACCCCATCCCCAGGGGCTAGGCCTTTTTAAAGAAAAATTTAAGGGGAGGGGGGCTGCATGGTTTCCCTTCCCTGGGCCAGTTGTGCCCCAGCAACCCCATCTCCGGGACCTGCCCTGTCTTTTTTTTGGGGGCGGAGGGGGCCCCCTGGGCCAATTTCGGCCCTGGGGACCCCATCCACCAGGTCCCTCTCCCCAAAAGCAACTCTGCTCTGCTTGCTGGAAGCAAGAGCATTTTTCCTGCTCTCGCTTCCATGAAGCAGACCAGAGTTTGCTGTGGCTTGGCAGGAGCAATGCTCCTGCCAAGCCATAGCAAACTGTAATGTCCCGGGGGTGGGCACCTTGATGTTATAGATTCGGCGGATTCAGTTGCTTTTCTTGAGATTCTCAAGATGGCCCAGTTCTCACAATGGGTGAAGCATCCGACCCACCAAGGGGGAGATACCCTTGATCCCATCTGCGCTAATTTCCCTATATCTATAGTGAAACCTTTACAGGTCGCTTGGTCTGACCATCTCCCCATATTTTTCTCTTGGGCTGTGCTACGTCCGCCGCGGCAAGCTAGTTACCATCGCCCCCCTACTTCTAGGAAATTGGACGCAGGGCAACTTAGCGGCCATTTGGCAGCTGCGTGGTCTCTCCTTCTTGGAAACTTGGAGGATAATGTGTCCAGCTTTGCCGATTGGATTTCTGGTTCTGTCAGTGCTCTCTCCACTCCTGGTAATTGTAAGCTTAGGAGAGAGTCTCCCTCTAAGCCATGGTTTACTGCGGAGCTAAGAACATTGAAACATGCCTGCAAGGTCCTGGAAAGAGTCTGGCGTTCCAGTGGTTACTGTCCCACTGGCAAACAGGCACTTAGAGCTAAACAGAAACTTTACTATTCATCTATTGGCATAGCCAAGGGCTGTTATCTTTCCGCTCGTATTGATCGGGCCAATAATAAGTCTAAAGAAATATTCGCCATTGTGCAGAGTTTTGTGGCTCCTAGGGCCCAGGCGGAGGTGATACCATCTTCAGCTACCTGGTGTAATACCTTGGTTAATTTCTTTCAGGAAAACATTGTCAGTATACAGCAATCCTTTTCGAATGGAGCCAAGAGAGCTATGGCTGCTCCTTTGGGGATACAGGAGAGGGAGTTGGGATATTCCTTTCCTGCATTCAGCCCAGTGGACCCTTGTGCTGCTAGGCTTCTAGCGGAAGTGGCAGATACAATTAATACTGAAGTCAACCTAGTGATCAATCAGTCGCTTCGCGTGGCCAGTGTTCCGCTTCTATGGAAGCAAGCACTGATCCTGCCCCTCCTTAAAAACCCGTCCCTTGGAGGAGCCGCGCCTGCGACCAAGATGGGCGCTTGAGCATCGGCTCCGCTGGCTGCCATATCCTGACCGACTATCCGGCACAATATCCTGAACCCTGTCCCTACCGACGGGTGGGGGACCAGTACCTGAGCCGCCAGGTGAAATTCTGGCTCGTTTTGCTGTTTCGGTGACTGAATATCCTCGTCGGAAAGATTTGGGCCTGTGGTCTCAGGGTCCGGGACCCCTGGTTTGGAGCCATCCGGGGTGTAGTGCATCAACATCGGCCTCCGGGACCGGAAGTGGCCGGTCGGATTTCACTTTGTCACCTCCGGGTGGTGGCCGAGACGTCTCGGGCCCCTCTATCCTGAAGTTACCCATCGCAGGACCCGCGTACACTCTATTGAGGAGTGGTGGGTTTCTCCTGCCTTTGCGGTCGAGATGGCGTCGAGAGATCTTGAAAAGCCTCCGCCGAGATCTCTGAAATCCGCCCGGCAGGTCCAGACAAATCGTATTGATAAATACGCCGTTGCCAAGGGGTCCCCAGTTGATGTGAAACGAACCTCGTCGGGGGGTGCGGAAGGGAATCCGGACGGTGATGACCCCACCATGAAGGACTTAATGGCGGCTATCACTGGCGTTCAATCTTCCTTGGGCAAGATGGACACAAAACTGGACACTGTCACTATTGAGGTGGTTCTCATCAGGGCTGACCTCACCAAAACTACCGAGAAGGTCAAGAACCTTGAGATTAAGACTGGGAGTCTCCTTGAGGATGTCTCGGAGCTCCAGAAGGAAGTGCGTGATCTCCAGGCGGTCCGACTCAAATTCGATGGGATGCTCGATGAGTATGAGGGTCGGGCGCGCCGCAACAACGTCCGTATCCTGGGGATTCCGGAACGGTCTGAGGGGGTGACCCCAGACCTATTTGTTGAGGACCTCATCCTAAACCATCTCAAGCCTAAGGGCCTCAGCAATTTCTTCACCGTGGAAAGGGCACACAGGATCCCCGGCGGCCGCCCGAAGGTTGGGGCGCCTCCGCGTCCCATCATTGCTCGGGTCCTGAATTTTCGGGACCGGGACGCTATCCTGCAAACGGCAAGGTCCACGGGCCCGTTGGCCTACGAGAATGCTTCGTTGCTATTTTTTCCAGACTTTACTCTGCAAGGGTTTCTGTTTATCAAACGGCGACTGAGGGACCGTGACATTAAGTACTCTATGATGTATCCTGCTCGCTTGAGGATTGAACGCAACGGAAAAACTTGGTTTTTTGACACTCCTGAGGGGGCTGCGCATTGGCTGGATCGAATTGAGGGGTCGGAGCCGGGGGATCGGGCCCGATCGGATAATGAGGAACAGTGACCTCTTTCAGACTGTATCGATGGCGTAGAAGGGTCTGGTAGGGGTTGTTCCCCTTCCCCCACCCCTGGACTATTTTTGTTTGACTATTTTTTTTTCTTTTTCTTTGTGCCTTTACCGGATGGGGGGAACAGTGGTTGGTTTGGGGTGGTGGGGGCGGGCGGCCTGTTGTAAGGTCCTCCTCCGTTTTTTCTACTTTTAGATAACTGTAGTTAGTTGGGGGCGACAGGCACACTGCGAGTTGGGGATGTGCATTTGCTGCATGCAGGAGTGCAGGGTGGGGGTTTGGGGTCTTGGGTGTTTGGGGTTTTTGTGTTTTGATTTGTTTGTTTTGTATGACCAGGGACTGCTATGGGTGCACTTGGATCTCCTGTTCTTTGAAATGATGTATGGCTTCCGTTAGACAGGGCCTGGGTTTCTCCATCCTCAGCTGGAATGTGAATGGTTTGGGTGACAAGATAAAGCGAACCATGGTGAGTCAGCTCATTAGACGACACATGCCTGACGTTGTATTGTTGCAAGAGACGCATCTTATGGGAAGGCGATGTATGGCGTTGCACAGGGTCGGTTACAAACTCGTTGCCCATGCTGGCTTTACATCTGGCTCTAGGGGTGTGGGAATCTTAGTGAGGAACTCCTTCCCCTTTGCGGTCCGTTCGACCTGGTCTGATAATCGCGGTCGTTATGTAGCCATATCGGGCCTATGGGAGGGTAGGACTGTCACACTTGTGTCTATCTATGTCCCCCGGCGCTGCAGGTTGACACGTTTCGTGATTTGGGCCGGATAATATAACTCTACCCGTCGGCACCACGGTGCTCGGCGGGGATTTTATCGCAGTCATGGATGGGGAGCTGGACAGGCTTCCCTCCCGTGTGTTGTTGCCCTCTCGTAGGTGGCTGCCCGACTTTATTTCTGCGTCAGGGCTGGTAGACTGTTGGCGTCTCAGACACCCGAGCGCTATTGAGTACACTCACGCCTCTGCGGCGCATCACTCCCTTTCAAGGATTGATCATGTGTTATTGCCAGCGGCACAGGCGGCCGCTGTTCGGGACATAGCTCACTTGGCGCGGGGGGTCTCCGACCACTCGCCGATCTGGCTTCGGCTGTGTATGGGACAAGGTGATGTTGGCAGGATAGCCCCTATAAATGCGTGGCGTCTGAAAGACCCTGTGGTAAAAAAGGAGCTAGTGCGGATTACAGATAGTTATTTCCGTGAAAATGAGGGATCGGTCGCCTCGAGGTGCTCCCTATGGGAGGCGTATAAGACGGTCGCGAGAGGGGAGGTCCTCTCCCTCGTATCTGGGCAGAAGAAGAAGAAGAGGAGTTGGATAGAGTGGAGGCAGAGCTCTTGGCCTTGGAAACTGCGGTTTCCTCTGGGGGTGACCCTGGGGGCGAGTCATCGCCTCGGGCTGCTCCGGGATGAATATAGGACTCTGACACGTGACAGTGCGAAGGCACAACACGCCGCCACACAGAGCAGGATCTATGAACACGGGGACAAGGCTGGGAAGTTGATTGCCTGGTTGGAAAAGGGCGACTGGGGGTCTCGCTTGGTGCCAGAGCTGAGCATCGCGGGCTCGGTGGCCACATCGGACCCCCAGTTGATACTTGAGGAATTTGCTCGATACTATGAGGAGGTGTATACCTCGGCCGGAACATTTACTGAGGTAGATAATGCTGAAATGATACGGGATATACCGATGCCTGCCCTGTCGGATGATCATAGGGAATTATTGGACTCTGCTCTTACGAATGATGAGGTGGCGATGGCCATTAGGGGGGTCCACTCTGGGAGGGCCTCCGGCCCTAACGGTCTCCCCATTGAATTGTTTAAGCCCCAGGCTAACCGATTGGCCCTGTATTTGAAGGACATGTACATGGAAAGCCGTGATCGTGGGGTGTTGCCCTACGATCAGCGTGTAGCCAATATTTTGGTCATCTACAAGGAGGGTAAGCCTAGGCTGGATTGTTCTTCATATCGCCCGATTTCTTTTTTTTTTTAGAAAGAGAAAAAAAAAAACGTCCCTTGATCTGTTGTCTCCTGCCAATTATCGGCCTATCTCGCTCTTGACAAGTTTGGCTAAAGTTTGTGAGAAGGTCGTGACATCTCTGCTTACCAACTTTGTAGAGATGGCAGCTTGTTACACCCTGTACAATCGTGGTTCCGTGCTGCTCATAGCACAGAGTCAGCACTTTTGGAGGTAACAGACGATCCGGGAGTGCCTGGATGCCGGCGGGAGAGCTGCCTTGGTTATGCTTGATCTCTTGGCGGCATTCGATAGGGTGCCCCATGCTTTACTCCTTGATCACCTAATGGCAATTGGTATCTCGGGTTCGGCTTTAAGTTGGATTCGATCTTTTTTGGAGGATAGATCACAGCAGGTGTGGCTTCCTCCTTGTGCTTCTGCGCCGATGCATTTGTCTACTGGCGTTCCGCAGGGGTCATCCCTTAGCCCTTTTCTTTTTAACATCTATGTGACTACGCTGGTTTACCTTGCGGAGTCACTGGGGGCTAAGGTGATGGCCTATGCGGATGACACACAACTTCTGTTCTCTTGGAAGAGGGGAGAGGATTTGGTGGAGGTTGTGCAGCACTGTTTATCCTCGGCGTTCCACAGGCTGGCAGGCGCACAGTTGAAGTGCAATGAAGAAAAATCTGAAGTACTCCTGTATGGCTCGTTCCAGTGGATTTCAGAGGTAGGTTATGGCCTCCAGACTTCCCCCGCCCTATCGCGAGCAAGGGCACAGCCAAGAATCTCGGGGTTGAGTTTGATGAAGATCTGAATTTTTCAACTCCGATAAAAAAAAGTTGACAGGGACTTGTTTTGGCACCTTGAAAATCTTTAAAAAATGTCTTCCTCTTTTGCCTGTCAGCGCTAAGGAGACTGTGGTCCGGGCGCTGATTTTATCCCGTTGAGATTATGCCAATGCCCTTTTGGTCGGCAGCCCTGAATATCTGACTAGGAAACTGCAAGTGGTCCAAAATGCGCCAGCTAGACTACTACTGGGACTTCCATCTAGACAGTGTTCGTATCCATTTACGCACCCTGCATTGGCTCCCAGTGGAGTCTTGATTTAAATTTAAAATGCTGTCCATTGTTCATCGCGCCCTTTATAGGCGAGGCCCTATTTATTTGCAGAAGAGAGGTCTTTTATAAACCTACTAGACTACTTCGCTCATCGGATCAGCTACTAATGCAGAATCCTCGGTTCAATCGCCATAGGCTAGGTGGGAACGCCTTTGTCCGCAGAGCAGGTATGTCCTGGAATTTGTTACCTCTGGCTCTTAGGAGTGTTCCTGACCCATTGCTGCTCTTTTAGCTTTGGTTCGGAGTGTGGATTTACTTTCTGGAGCTAGCGCCGGAACACTTTTAGTAGCTGTGCGCTGTATAAATTGAATATAACATAACATAACCCCAGTACATTGCTGAAGCCAGCCCTGGGGGGTGGTGGTCCCCAGGGCCATTTACAGCTCCACGACAGGGCCCCCCTCCAACAGTATTTTAGCCCAAGGGAGGTGGTGGTCCATGGGGCTGTGGGGGGGGGCTGGAGCCCTCCCACACTTTACTTTTAAATATAGCCCCGGGGAGGTGTACTCATCCATTCACACATTCACTGCACTTCAACTCTTTCCATTTCAGGCACTACACTTGCACTCATCTATCACCCAGCCACTATCTAGGCAGTCATGCAATCACCCAGGTACTGCACATGCACCCATCCAATGACTTGGGTAGGACCAATTCAGGCCTCCAACAACATACAGGCATTGCAGCTACACTGATGCAATCACACATGATTAAACTCATACAGCATATTTGTTCTTTTTTTAACTGCATAATTTGGTACCATAGGAGACTTTTTATTTATTTTTTTGAGTGTTAAATGTCTATATGTATTTTTTCATTGTTTGGATGCTGATGAAAATAGCAAATTGGAGAGGGAAACTGAAAAATACACACTCACGAAATATGCAAAAACTATAATGTTCATTAACAAAAAATGAGCATTTGTGATTCTTAGCAGCATTGCAAAGTTCTGTGATAGACTGCTCTCCCACACTCAAAACTGTTCTGCAGTCTATGCAGTAAGTTGCAACATGACTTAATTCAGGAGCCATATCTTCATCAGCAGTGGTGACATCAGAAGGAACTTGATGGCCAGGTCCACTTGGTGCAGATGATGCAGAAGATGCTCCTCCCCTGTCTCTCTTTTGGTGCTCCCCTCAGGCGAATTCCATGGAAAGTTTTTAATAGGTACAACATTAATTTCATCCCACAAGAGTACTTTTTACTGGTGATGCTGGATTTCTTTTGGGGAGTCTCCTTCTCTTCAGATTCCCCTGAATCAATGTCATGAACTTCTTGCTCCTCCTGTTAGACCAATTCTTCTCCCTCTCCTGGCTGAGTTGCCATTTTTTCATTAAAACACACCAAAAAATGGCTTTCCTAAATGCAGTTACGAGCTCTCTATCAAATGTGCAGATAGAAAGATGAATGGGTGTGTTCTTCCAGTCCACATACATGAATAGTGTAGTATCAAATCATATTCCTTTGTGACGTGGTCACATGATATTCGTGACGTCTGGCGTCAAGGCGAATACCGGAAATTATAAGGAACAAACGAAATAGCAATAACCCCCTACTGCTCAAAACTCAATATAAAATGTCTAAATATGCATTGAACGCTTTCTCAGAAACAAGCGGATGCTTTGTGGTATCTGACGAGATCGCAAATTCTCTAAAATATATTAAACAGCAATTTTAAATTAAAAGGAAAGTAAAACAATAATTCTTTCTTTTTTTTTTTAGAAAACCTCTAGGATACAGGAAACTCCAGAGTATCTTAATATATGTAAATCTCAAAAATTGAAACTTGCATGAGCCTCGTGATGACGACGTCACCACCACGGCTGGCGCAACCGCGGAGTGGGAAAAAAATGACTTACTCATTTGAAACGAAAATCTTTCAGATTTTATAGGATGCACTACAAAACCCTAAATGATCATTACTGTGTCTGAAATTGCTAAATGTATGTTTTATACGGTTTATACATTCACTACATTTCGTGAAGTTACTGCAACAGTGTCGTGAATACTTTAAAAATTAAAAAAAATCTAAGAACAAATAGAGAAAAAAAATAGAGTGTTACAAAAGAAATAAGAGGATCATTTACAAATTTTCCATTATGAGAAAATAAAAAACTAAATGAAGAAGCATGCACATCTTCGCCCCATGATCTAGCCACAGGCAGACCCTGTTGCTCATAATCTGCTATGAATAGAGAAAAAATAGCAAATTTGTAAAGTAATCAAATGTTATAGTGAAAAAAAAGAAATTAAGAAAAAATGTTTTACTGGGGAAAAAAAGTTACACAGACGTTAAAGTTATGAGATCTAAGTTAAAAAAACTTAGAAATTCACTGAAAAAAACAAAGGCTACAAGGATGTTATAGTTGGGTATTAGCATTTAAAAAAACTTATAAATTCATCAAAAAACAAAGGTTACAGGGACATTGTAGTTAGGGTTTAGCATTTAACAAAAACTTATAAATTCACTGTAAAAACCTTAGGTTACAGGGATAGGAAATGGGATAAAAAAAGTACAAACTTACAAATTACCTGAAAAAAAACATCAGTGATGTCACTGGCGATGTCATGAGTGACGTAATATGTGAGGTCATATCAGTGCATTGTGTGGGTGTGAGTTACAGTTAGCTCACTATCAAAGGCCGAATTTCACTGGTTTTGTGCAAGTAAATTCTGAGCCTTACACTAATGTCGCTGTAACCTTTGCTTTTTTCAGTGAATTAATATATATATATATATATATATATATATATATATAAACGCTCCAAGGTTGTCCCAAACTTTGAAAATGCACTCCAACTCTCACCGATTACGGGTGAAAGCAGTGACAGCACACCGCAGGTAGCAGCAGCATATCGATCTTCCTTCTGCTCAATTCGTGACGCCTGACGCGTTTCAGTGCCTCCGCACTTCTTCAGAGGCGTGGTCTCCACATGCCCATCCATTTCAATACCAAACATCCAATGAGCGGCTCGGTTGAGTCCAGATGGCATTCTGGGACATGTGGTTTAGATCTGGCATGTTGTACCGCTTACAATCCCTTTATTAGCGATATGCTGCTGCTACCTGCGGTGTGCTGTCACTGCTTTCACCCGTAATCGGTGAGAGTTGGAGTGCATTTTCAAAGTTTGGGACAACCTTGGAGCGTTTATATATTGCGGCCGTCCTGCCGCAGAAAATGCACCGCCTCGCTAAAGTGGGGACCATGAGGCTCCAGATGTTACTGAGTCTCACATGGATAAACTTTCACTAATAAAGGGATTGTAAGCGGTACAACATGCCAGAACTAAACCACATGTCCCAGAATGCCATCTGGACTCAACCGAGCCGCTCATTGGATGTTTGGTATTGAAATGGATGGGCATGTGGAGACCACGCCTCTGAAGAAGTGCGGAGGCACTGAAACGCGTCAGGCGTCACGAATTGAGCAGAAGGAAGATCGATATGCTGCTGCTACCTGCGGTGTGCTGTCACTGCTTTCACCCGTAATCGGTGAGAGTTGGAGTGCATTTTCAAAGTTTGGGCCAACCTTGGAGCGTTTATATATTGCGGCCGTCCTGCCGCAGAAAATGCACCGCCTCGCTAAAGTGGGGACCATGAGGCTCCAGATGTTACTGAGTCTCACATGGATAAACTTTCACTAATAAAGGGATTGTAAGCGGTACAACATGCCAGAACTAAACCACATGTCTCAGAATGCCATCTGGACTCAACCGAGCCGCTCATTGGATGTTTGGTATTGAAATGGATGGGCATGTGGAGACCACGCCTCTGAAGAAGTGCGGAGGCACTGAAACGCGTCAGGCGTCACGAATTGAGCAGAAGGAAGATCGATATGCTGCTGCTACCTGCGCTGTGCTGTCACTGCTTTCACCCGTAATCGGTGAGAGTTGGAGTGCATTTTCAAAGTTTGGGACAACCTTGGAGCGTTTATATATTGCGGCCGTCCTGCCGCAGAAAATGCACCGCCTCGCTAAAGTGGGGACCATGAGGCTCCAGATGTTACTGAGTCTCACATGGATAAACTTTCACTAATAAAGGGATTGTAAGCGGTACAACATGCCAGAACTAAACCACATGTCCCAGAATGCCATCTGGACTCAACCGAGCCACTCATTGGATGTTTGGTATTGAAATGGATGGGCATGTGGAGACCACGCCTCTGAAGAAGTGCGGAGGCACTGAAACGCGTCAGGCGTCACGAATTGAGCAGAAGGAAGATCGATATGCTGCTGCTACCTGCGGTGTGCTGTCACTGCTTTCACCCGTAATCGGTGAGAGTTGGAGTGCATTTTCAAAGTTTGGGACAACCTTGGAGCGTTTATATATTGCGGCCGTCCTGCCGCAGAAAATGCACCGCCTCGCTAAAGTGGGGACCATGAGGCTCCAGATGTTACTGAGTCTCACATGGATAAACTTTCACTAATAAAGGGATTGTAAGCGGTACAACATGCCAGAACTAAACCACATGTCCCAGAATGCCATCTGGACTCAACCGAGCCGCTCATTGGATGTTTGGTATTGAAATGGATGGGCATGTGGAGACCACGCCTCTGAAGAAGTGCGGAGGCACTGAAACGCGTCAGGCGTCACGAATTGAGCAGAAGGAAGATCGATATGCTGCTGCTACCTGCGGTGTGCTGTCACTGCTTTCACCCGTAATCGGTGAGAGTTGGAGTGCATTTTCAAAGTTTGGGACAACCTTGGAGCGTTTATATATTGCGGCCGTCCTGCCGCAGAAAATGCACCGCCTCGCTAAAGTGGGGACCATGAGGCTCCAGATGTTACTGAGTCTCACATGGATAAACTTTCACTAATAAAGGGATTGTAAGCGGTACAACATGCCAGAACTAAACCACATGTCCCAGAATGCCATCTGGACTCAACCGAGCCGCTCATTGGATGTTTGGTATTGAAATGGATGGGCATGTGGAGACCACGCCTCTGAAGAAGTGCGGAGGCACTGAAACGCGTCAGGCGTCACGAATTGAGCAGAAGGAAGATCGATATGCTGCTGCTACCTGCGGTGTGCTGTCACTGCTTTCACCCGTAATCGGTGAGAGTTGGAGTGCATTTTCAAAGTTTGGGACAACCTTGGAGCGTTTATATATTGCGGCCGTCCTGCCGCAGAAAATGCACCGCCTCGCTAAAGTGGGGACCATGAGGCTCCAGATGTTACTGAGTCTCACATGGATAAACTTTCACTAATAAAGGGATTGTAAGCGGTACAACATGCCAGAACTAAACCACATGTCCCAGAATGCCATCTGGACTCAACCGAGCCGCTCATTGGATGTTTGGTATTGAAATGGATGGGCATGTGGAGACCACGCCTCTGAAGAAGTGCGGAGGCACTGAAACGCGTCAGGCGTCACGAATTGAGCAGAAGGAAGATCGATATGCTGCTGCTACCTGCGGTGTGCTGTCACTGCTTTCACCCGTAATCGGTGAGAGTTGGAGTGCATTTTCAAAGTTTGGGACAACCTTGGAGCGTTTATATATTGCGGCCGTCCTGCCGCAGAAAATGCACCGCCTCGCTAAAGTGGGGACCATGAGGCTCCAGATGTTACTGAGTCTCACATGGATAAACTTTCACTAATAAAGGGATTGTAAGCGGTACAACATGCCAGAACTAAACCACATGTCCCAGAATGCCATCTGGACTCAACCGAGCCGCTCATTGGATGTTTGGTATTGAAATGGATGGGCATGTGGAGACCACGCCTCTGAAGAAGTGCGGAGGCACTGAAACGCGTCAGGCGTCACGAATTGAGCAGAAGGAAGATCGATATGCTGCTGCTACCTGCGGTGTGCTGTCACTGCTTTCACCCGTAATCGGTGAGAGTTGGAGTGCATTTTCAAAGTTTGGGACAACCTTGGAGCGTTTATATATTGCGGCCGTCCTGCCGCAGAAAATGCACCGCCTCGCTAAAGTGGGGACCATGAGGCTCCAGATGTTACTGAGTCTCACATGGATAAACTTTCACTAATAAAGGGATTGTAAGCGGTACAACATGCCAGAACTAAACCACATGTCCCAGAATGCCATCTGGACTCAACCGAGCCGCTCATTGGATGTTTGGTATTGAAATGGATGGGCATGTGGAGACCACGCCTCTGAAGAAGTGCGGAGGCACTGAAACGCGTCAGGCGTCACGAATTGAGCAGAAGGAAGATCGATATGCTGCTGCTACCTGCGGTGTGCTGTCACTGCTTTCACCCGTAATCGGTGAGAGTTGGAGTGCATTTTCAAAGTTTGGGACAACCTTGGAGCGTTTATATATTGCGGCCGTCCTGCCGCAGAAAATGCACCGCCTCGCTAAAGTGGGGACCATGAGGCTCCAGATGTTACTGAGTCTCACATGGATAAACTTTCACTAATAAAGGGATTGTAAGCGGTACAACATGCCAGAACTAAACCACATGTCCCAGAATGCCATCTGGACTCAACCGAGCCGCTCATTGGATGTTTGGTATTGAAATGGATGGGCATGTGGAGACCACGCCTCTGAAGAAGTGCGGAGGCACTGAAACGCGTCAGGCGTCACGAATTGAGCAGAAGGAAGATCGATATGCTGCTGCTACCTGCGGTGTGCTGTCACTGCTTTCACCCGTAATCGGTGAGAGTTGGAGTGCATTTTCAAAGTTTGGGACAACCTTGGAGCGTTTATATATTGCGGCCGTCCTGCCGCAGAAAATGCACCGCCTCGCTAAAGTGGGGACCATGAGGCTCCAGATGTTACTGAGTCTCACATGGATAAACTTTCACTAATAAAGGGATTGTAAGCGGTACAACATACCAGAACTAAACCACATGTCCCAGAATGCCATCTGGACTCAACCGAGCCGCTCATTGGATGTTTGGTATTGAAATGGATGGGCATGTGGAGACCACGCCTCTGAAGAAGTGCGGAGGCACTGAAACGCGTCAGGCGTCACGAATTGAGCAGAAGGAAGATCGATATGCTGCTGCTACCTGCGGTGTGCTGTCACTGCTTTCACCCGTAATCGGTGAGAGTTGGAGTGCATTTTCAAAGTTTGGGACAACCTTGGAGCGTTTATATATTGCGGCCGTCCTGCCGCAGAAAATGCACCGCCTCGCTAAAGTGGGGACCATGAGGCTCCAGATGTTACTGAGTCTCACATGGATAAACTTTCACTAATAAAGGGATTGTAAGCGGTACAACATGCCAGAACTAAACCACATGTCCCAGAATGCCATCTGGACTCAACCGAGCCGCTCATTGGATGTTTGGTATTGAAATGGATGGGCATGTGGAGACCACGCCTCTGAAGAAGTGCGGAGGCACTGAAACGCGTCAGGTGTCACGAATTGAGCAGAAGGAAGATCGATATGCTTCTGCTACCTGCGGTGTGCTGTCACTGCTTTCACCCGTAATCGGTGAGAGTTGGAGTGCATTTTCAAAGTTTGGGACAACCTTGGAGCGTTTATATATATATATATATATATATATATATATATATATATATATATATATATATATATATATATTTTACCTACTGGCGATTGCCAGTAGGTAGTTATAGTGAGCACAATGTTTCCTTCAATAGGCGTATATTCTTTTGCCAATATCTTTGGCGTCGTTTGACGAATCTTCGTGAAATTTTGAAAACTAATGAGTCGTTCAGGTCAACTGCTATGTTGAAAGTTTTGGGGTGATTCATCAAGCGGGAGCTGAGAAACACGGGGGGGTCCCAAAAAGCATTTTCTCCATGTTAATTTCTATAGGAAACTTCATACATGGCTACCGATGGAACTGCGGAACGGAATTACACCAAATTTGGTAAAAATGTAACTCTTGGTTCAGAAAGGATTCTTTTTGTTAAATGGTGTAAATCTGTTCAGTAGCTCGTGAGAAATTTCAATATTTCTCAGATATACACTTGGGGATGCGGAGGATCCACAAACTCTCCCGATCTTGTGCGTGCAATCTGATTGGCTGCCAACACTTTAAATCAGGATGTGTTGGCAGCCATCTTGTGACTCGGTTGAACAGTCTCACAAGAAAAAAGGTAAAAAAGCCGGAAAAACAAAAAAAGGGGTCAGGTTAGAAACACCCTGACCCCCTAGGCCAAAAAAAGCATTTTTTTCCAACTGGATTCGCGGTGGATCCACAGATCTAGCAGACATTTTTTTTAAACTAATTGCGGTCTCCCGCACTTTATTTCCTTTAGGCCCTCAGGTGGGCCAGGTCCCGGGGGCAATATTAAGAGATGTGGGGGCCCGCGAAGGCCCCTGCTTCTCCCGGGACTGCACCATCCCAGGGCTTTGTTCTTTAAAAAATCCGGGGGGGGTTCCTGCCACTCCTACCCAGCCCTGGGGATCGCCACCTCCTGGGGCTAATTATCTTAACCTCAGGGGGGTCACGCGCCCTCGCAGCACCAGGTACCACCACTTCCCCGGGGCTAAATTAGGAAAAATTTCAATATGCTGTATGAGTGTATGCCTGCGTGATTACATCAGTGCATCTTCAATGCCTGTATGTTGTTGGAGGCCTGCCTCGGTCATGCCCGAGTCATTGAATGGGTGCATGTGCAGTACCTAGGTGATTGGATGACTGCTTAGATAGTACCTGGGTTACAGGATGAGTGCAAGTGTAGTGCCTGGGAGATGGAATGAGTGCAAGTGCAGTGCCTGGATGAATGGATGAGTGCATGGGTAGTGCTGGGGTGAATGGATGAGTGCAAGTGCAGTGACTGAGTGATTGGATGACTGCATGGATTGTGCCAGAATGAGTGCCTCTGTATTGACTGGGTGACTTAATGAGTGCAAGTGTAGTTCCTGGGTGAATGGATGACTACACGTTCTGTGCCTGGGTCAATGGATGAGTGCTTGGGTAGTGGCTAGGGGAATGTATGAGTGCAATTGCAGTGCCTGGGTGATCAGATGAGTGCAGGTGTAGTCCCGTAGTGATTGTAGGAGTGCAAGTTTAGTTCCTGGGTGAACGAATGAGTGCAAGTGTGCTGCCTGGGTGAATGGATCAGTGCAAGTGTAATGCTTGGGAGATGGGAGGAGTGAAAGTGCAGTGTCTGGGTGATTGTATGAGTGCAAGTGCAGTCCCTGGGTGATTGAATGAGTGCAAGTGAGTGCCTGGATGAGTGCAAGTGCAGTACCTGGGTGCATGGATGAGTGCATGTGCAGTGCATGGGTGAATGCATGACTGCATGGGTAGTGCAGAGTGAATGGATGAGTGCATGGGTAGTTCCAGAGTGAATAGATGAGTGCATGGGTGCTTGTATGAGTGCAAGTGCAGTCCCTGGATGATTGGATGAGTGCAAGAGCAGTGTCTGCTTGAATGGATAACTGCAAGTGTAGTGCCTGGGTGAATGGATGAGTGTGCGTACAGTGCCTGGGTGAATGAATGAGTGCAAGTGCATTGCTTGGGTAATTGCATGACTACATGGGGAGTGCCTGAGTGAATGGATGGCTATGGGTACCACCTGGGTAAATTGGATGACTTCTAGTGTAGTGACTGGGTGAATTGAGTGCAAGTGCAGTGCCTGTGTGAGTGAATGAGTTCAAGTGTAGGGCTTTGGTGAATTCATGAGTGCAACTGAAGTGCCTAGGGAATTGGGTGAGTGCATTGGTAGAGCCTGGGTGATTGTATGAGTACATGACTAGTGTCTGGGTATTTGGATGAGTGCATGGGTAGTGATGGGTGATTGTATGAGTGCATCTGTAGTGCCTGGGTGTTTGGATACGTGCATATGTAGTTTGTGGGTGATTGGTTGAGTCTATTGGTACTACCTGGGTCATTGCATGAATGCAAGTGCAGTTTCTGGGTGATGGGATGAGTAGTGACTCAATGAATCCATCACTAGATTCGTGATTTGACGCACGTAATATATCCAAATCTGCCACGAGTGTGAAAAAACATAAAGAGAGAAAATGTATTTGGATTTCATTTTCACCATTAGGTAACCAAAACAAGGTACAATTTTTTTCTCCAAAACTGTAATACAACATAGTAAAGGGCCATATGTATCAAAATATGATTTTACGATTCTCAAAATGCGATTTTTAGCGTATCGCATTTTGAGAATCACAAAACCAGATGTAAAAAAAAGATCGCAAAATTTTAGCGATTCCCAAAAAATGTGCAGAATATTAATGCGAATACCTATTTTGAGATTCCTTATTTGCGAAATCGCAAATAAGAAATCGCAAATCTGAGAATCGGCAATTCAGGTGCAGCTTGATGACATCACAACCAGGAAGTGAGACTGCCCATGCTGCACCTGATTGCCAGAAGCTGATTGAGAGGCTGGGAGGAGAGTGAGAGACTTGTACACTGCAACTGAGAGGAGAAATGGATACACAGGAGAAAGAGAAGCAGGAGGACAATGTCAGAAAAAGGAAGCAAAAGTTCAGTGAGAGGGAGCTGGAGGTGCTCATACAGTAAATGGCAATCAGCCATGAGCTCCTGTTTGGGAAGCAATCCCTACGTGTGCCAGAGGCACGCAAAAGGAAAATCTGGTTTGAAATACAGGAGAAGGTGAATGCCTTCGACGTGATCCACCGCACCGTGGGGGACCTCCGCAAAAGGTGGTACGTCATGCGCCATAGATCAAAGGAAAAGGTGGCAACAAGGTTGGCAGAGGCAAATTAGATTGGTGGGGGAACATCCACAGCAACTGATTCTACATCTCTTGAGGAGTTGGTGGAGGGCATCCTTCAGCTGGAGAGTGTCAGTGGTGTGATTGACCTGGACAGCTCCGTACCCCCAAACACCCAACAAGGTTAGAAGCATGCTATTACTCCCCTGATACATCATCACATCACTCACACACTCAGGAAAGACCCAGACACTAAACATGAATGCAACTCCAGTACATGTTAACAAGCACACCCAGCAATGCATTATGGGAGATGTAGTCACATGCACCAGACAGTGGAGCAGTGAGACCCAGCAAGGTAGAATCAGGATGAGTAATTCAGGAAAGGCAAAAAACAGACAGATAGTACTCATGTAACTCAAAATCTGAGAACTGTATTGCATAACCAATGCGAGTCAGGACACCAAATTAATATGTGTATTTACATTCACAGCACCACCTGAAACACAGGAATCTATTGCAGAAGGGGAGGATGCATCCCACACTGAAGACTAGTCAGGGCAAGAGGAGCAGGAGGAAGGCAGACCAGCAATCCCTGTGACATGCAGACGGAACCTCATAGTGCCACCACTCCCACTGCTGGAGGCAGGACCACAGGACACAAGTGGAGAAGATCAGCCAGTCCAGGGCCAGCGTGCAGTACAGCACAGTCCTAGTTCAGGAATTTCTTTCAGGTGCAGGGCACGGCCGTCTACCGGCACAGCTGCCGTAGGTAAAGACACGGTGATTGCAGGGGGCTTGAAGGCACCATGCTAAAAGTCCAGCGCCTCCAAGCAAAGGCATTAAAGTCAATACAGCGCCAGTTTGCCGCACATAACAACAACATGACTCAGATGAGGGATGTTTCATGGGCAAGACAGGTGCACTAGAAGGACTGTGTACAGAGATGAGGAGGGACCGGGCAGCCAGGCGCAGGGAGAGACAACTTCTCCACAGCTGGCTGGACATATACACCAAAGCTGTGAACCGGCTGTCCACTGCCACGTCACTGCAGGCACGTCGCTGTGTTAGCATGCAGCATGAAATGGCTCACTGCTGCCAGGATGTGGTCAAGGACCTGGTGCAGGCCACACATGCCGTGGACCAGCTGTGGGCAGCAGCAACAGGTGGCACAGGACCCCTGAGCTCACTGGAGAGTGAGGACCAGTCCAGCAGGAGCAGCATCACTCCACCTATTCCCCAGGACAGACAGCAGAGTGCACGGCAGGGGAGAACACCCGATGACTCAGGGGAGGGCAGTGGGCACCCAGAGCGAGGGGCAACAGGCCGTGCCCGCAGGAGATGAAGTGTCATGAGTGGCACATGGCAATGGGAGAGGCAACACATTGCATCTTGCATCTTGACTCATGTTTGAGTGACATACTTGCACTGTGTGTTTAACATGTGCAAGCAATAGAGACTCACATTATGTGCACGTCAGGCTGTGTGACGGATATGTTCCTTCACCCAAGGAAATAAAAAACACAGTTTTGCACCAATGTGTAGCATTGGGTCATCATTACTCTCCTAGAAATAGTTCTGTGTGATCTCATCTTGTCTCTGGCGGCTGGCAGCCGTACCAACACCACCGGCTGGTCTGCATCATGGAGCTGGCCCCTCCTCATCTGATGAGTCGGAATCTGTGAGCTCCACTGGGGTGCCTTTCTTCGTGGCGATGTTGTGTAGCATGGCACATGTGACCACGATTTTGCAGCATGTCTCTGGGCTGTACTGTAGCGCTCCTCCACTCTTATGTAGCCAGCGGAAACGGCTCTTAAGGATTCCAAGTGTTCTCACAATGGCACAGCGGGTGACTCTGTGGGCGCTGTTATACCTCTGCTCCCCAGCAGTGGCTGGATTCAGGTATGGAGTTAGGCTGTAGTCACATACAGCATACGCACTGCCACCTGCAGGGTGACAAGAATCAGGTTAAACACTGTCCTGCCACTTCTGACCTTTACTGATTGTGTGTTTGAAAGCCGTGCATTTACCTAGCAGGTAGCCCTCATCAAACTTCCCGTCTGTGAGTCGTCCGTGAATTCCGCTGTGGCAGAAAATTAATCAGTCATGTGTGCTGCCCGGGTATTTAGCAACAATATCAGTGATGACATGATTAGCATTGCACACTACCTGTATGTTCAGGGAATGATAGACCTTGCGGTTCCGGAACACATACTCATTCTGTAAGGGGCGAGATAGCGACATGGGCCTCATCTATGCAGCCAATTACATGGGGGAATTGGCTATCTGGTAGAGCTCCTGCTTGGTCTGATCTAGTGCCTGTTGTGTGCTGGGGAATTGGATGTGGTGATGCAGCCTCTGTACCATTGTATCAAGGAAAGCGTGGAAGAATCAGACAGTGCACTCTGAGAGACCCTTCCTGATGTGGCTATCACCCCCTGATAACTCCCTGATGCCAATAAGTGCAGTGAGCACAGGACCTGTACATGGGTGAGAATGGTGTGTGTCCTGCGTGTGGGGTGTTCTAGTATGGGTTTGAGTCCTCTATTAAGTCCAGGATGCTGTCTGCGTCCAGCCTGTAGTTCACATGGATCTCCTCCACAGTCTGTTGGAACAGGGTAATGCACGCTCTGAAGATCCTTTCCTGGCATCTCCTTCTCTGTGCAGCAGTTCTGATTCGCAGCCCAGCCATTGTGAAAAACCCCTGTGGCATTGTGGGGCTGTTTAAATAGGTTGCACCTGCTTACCACCTGCTCAGAGTTGGCGGTAATTGAGATGTACAAAATTTGCGAATTTTTTCAGCATCTCATTTTACGAATTCGCAATTTGCGAGCACGGTATTAGCAAATATCGCAAATGACGTGTTGCTGATTGCGAGTTGATAAATTTATTCGCCGATTCCATGCCTCGCAAAATTGGTAATCGCTTAATTTGCAATTACCCTTTTTGCGCACTGGAACCCTTTCCTACATAGGAACACTCTGTTTTGCAATCGCAAACACTGTTTTTTTTGCGATTCGCATTGTTTGCGATCGCAAAACAGCTTCATACCTATGGTCCAAAATGTTTTACTGTTTTTTACTTTCATACTTCTTCACGTTCAACAGTGGCCTGTATGACGCATCATCATCAAGCAGAGTAGAAAAAACACTCAATGGATTGTAAAAACAAAAAATAATGTGCACAGTACATCATTTTAAATATGTCCTACTTTGCACTGCACTCACTACATGTTTTTTAATAGTGGCTTGCTGAACAGGTTACTACCTTAATGAAAGCAACTATGTTAAAACTGTTTCTGATATTTTTATATCTGGTACAAAGTGTCCAACAATTATGAAGAAGTCTTCTTTTTTGGATATCCTTTTGTGAACATCATCCCCGTTAGGCCAAATGATGTCTAAAATGTTCATGTATGAAAAACATAAAACACAGTAGTATGTAGATGTTTCTGTAGCAGAAACAAAAGGGGGCATTTTTTTGTGGTGTAGAGTTCTTAGATGCAACTTGAGGCTGCTGGTATTATAGTACCTCCATTTAGTTTTTATCTGTAGTAACAGAATGTAGTCCTGTAATGTTTTATTAATTCCTTTCCTGCAGTTAAAAAGATGTTCATTTCTAACAGCTTGCTGTAAACAATACCTCCAATAGGCCGAATAATGTCTCAGAAAGACATAATCCATAGACATGTCAATACAATACCACAGAATGTAATCCTAAATTGTCCTTACGACCTCGTTTCTGGAAATAGCAGATATGATTTTGGTAATGTTTTAGGTAGTCTTGGTTTGAATGTCACATGTATGTCATTGCACTCTGTCCGTCCTGTTTGACATCTTAAATATTTTGTGTAGTCTCCAGAGGTAATATTAACTCCTTCATGAAATATGATTGATATAGTTGTGAAAGTACTTTTTTAAATGGAAATGTGTCCAGCTACAAAGGTTGTAATTTCAGTTTCTAATTTAGTACCTTCTACCCTGCATCCTTGTAGCATGACTGTCACGTTTTTTCCATACCTTTGTAGTAACAACGTAGACCCAAGTTCTGATCTGCAGTTTGGACAGGTCATGTCTTGATGGGTGATTTTTGTTAAATTTTCAAAGGCCACAGCTGTACAATCTGGTAATGTCATGTAGAGGAATCGTTCTGAATTTCTGAATTGATGCTGTGCTATAGGTGAATTCACAATGTTAGAGTACTGGTTCCATGTATAAGTTAAAACAAATAATTTATTGATATTCAGATCTTCTTCCTCTAATAGTCCTAGCATTACCATTAAACATTGAGCATCCTACTGAAGATTTTGAGAAAATATTACTGATCCAGTACACTCATCTGTAAGTTTATTTCTTCCAACAGCAGAAGGTATAACAGTACTGTCACTTCTTAATTCTTTAAGTAAACTACATCGTTGTGAAGACATTCTTTTATCTACTTTTAGGATTTGTAAAATGAGGCATATGGTACAGTCCATGTAACACTACATTTGCATAACAGTTTACTGCAGATTTATTATCCAAGTGATAGCCTTCCATTTCTTCACAGTTTTGTAGTTTTCTTTTCTTAGGTATTTGTCATTTTTCTTTTTGTTTGTCTCTCTTTTCAGCTCTAATAGACTGCTTTGATATTCTCCGCTTTGGACTTGTTTTTGCAAACACAAAAGGACACTGGCCTAAATGAGGATCATATTGTCCTCTTAACCAATTATACTCCCTTACACAGATCACGTCGTCACTTACATAGTTCTCATCAAAATCAATCTGAAATAAACCAGACAATGTTCTAATTCATGACAAAGCTACATATGACATTCCTTCTTTGAATACACTACTACCAATATTACTGTAGCTACACTTAAACCTTGTGATTTTTGGCTAGTTACTGCATACACTAAAGACAGTGGGAACTGCTTTCGCTGGAAATACAAGTCTTTCACAAGTAGGAAACATACAAGTACTCTACATAATTACTATTTTGATAATTAACACATTTCAGAACTTTACCCGATAAGCCATTCACTAGCCCTTCTTCAATATTTAAATTTCGATGTGAGATTACACAACAATTTTAACAGATAAGTAACTGTTATTCTAATCCTGCAGTTTTTGAAACTGACTTTTTCAACCATCCAATTTTGATTGCAGTTTTTCTGTTAGTAGCACTGTAACTCCTTGATGTATCATTTGCTCTAATTTCGATGGTCTCTTCTTTTTCCAAGTGCAGTAATTGTTCTTTGAATTTACTACACTCCTCAAGGGTTGGCACCAAACAAACAATAGACTTCTCTTCCTTAACAAAATTATACATTACTTCTGCAGCTGAAGCATTAGTTGGAAACAGATTTTTGATGACAGGTTTGTAATGCTCTCTTTTCTTCTTTCATGAGGACTTCCACTCTTATGTCCTTTAGAATATCTCTGTATTGCATATATGATGCTTGGTGCATATTTTTCATTTACTCTTTGTATTCAAAGTTTTCCCAAAAGTTTACATTTCCAATACTTTCTTGTGAGTTCCTTGCTTCATTATGTAGTAGTGTCTTGAATACAGGTTGTCCTTTGACTGGAGTTAGTTGTAGCAGGCCTCCAAATACTATTAAGTGTTCTCCTCCTAAAAGCACGTTGTTGTCTGCATTCTTAAATGTTTAAAAGCTAGCATTAGGTTAGGCACCATGCTGACTTCATCAATAATTAGTAGCTTTAATGTCTTTAATACTCTTGCCACCTCCTGACAAGCATCAACAGATTATTTTTTGTATGCTAATTTATAGTCATGTTTAACAGGCAGCATTAATAATCGATGTAGGGTAACTCCTTTATTGTTATGTGCAGCTAAGCCGGTTGGTGCAGTAACAACACATGACAAATTGGAATCTGCTGTCTTCTGCAGATAACTTCTCAGTACTTTAATCAAGAAGCGTTTTCCAGTTCCAGCTTGACCATGTATGTACAATAGAACTGGTTTATATGTAGAACATGAACACCTTTTTCTCATGCAGAAATCCATGTTCTATTTTACCTTTTTCTTCATAAAAAATGTCTTTATCTGTATTCATTGCTGTAGTAGTTGCTCTAGATCCACAGTTCCCTGTCTTGCTCACTGCATTGCATTCTCCACTTCGTTGCAGCTTCATTTTGAATGATAGACTGTCCAAGAGGATCTTGACTTCCAGGTGCTGAACTTTTACTGTCTGAAAATTCTCTCTTGCTATCCCAGCAGTAATTGTTTCTTCTTGCTCAGTCATCTCTCAACATTTGAAGATACACTGGAAACGCAGAGCACTCAATGCTGTCTTTCAGAGCAGTCAAATTCTCCAAGTAGCTCACTTTCAGTTGGCCATGGCTTGAACAACTGCACCAGGGCTAAATAAAAAAACTGTTTAGTCTGGAGTTTGGCAACTTAGCTTTCGATGGTTTATTACATTTCCTTTTGTTATGTCTGACCAAACATCATTCACATCAAACTACAGCAAATGTTTCTCGTTCTATGTTTTCACTGAGAGTATTTCTGCATGTATAATGTTGAAGTATTTCATAGAGACACATCCTTTCCAGATGAGAACTCCTTCTTGGATAGTGCGTATCCAGCATGTTAGTCTTCAGAATATCTATACTGTGTGGCTCAAATTCTGCAAGATATTGGATTTGCAAATCACATACTGCTGTATAAAAGAAAAAAAAGACTCATCACTGTCCGTTCCAAACGTTGGGGCATCTTTTATCCACAACAGCATGTGAATATGGGGAGCACCTTTGGCTTGGTACTCTGTGCCAAAAGAAATAAGTCACTTCACCAAGGGGAGGTTTTGTTTTGTCCAGATGAAGGCCATCATTGCTTGAAATCTGTGATTAAAATATCTGCAGGGTCTAGTAAGCACAGTTTTCCTGGGATCTTCAGATGAATGTCTTGTATATTTGAATTTGCCTCCTGCAAGAATTCCAGCAGGTAATCCCATGCATACTCAGCACAACTGAGCATCAGAAACCAAGTAGTTGATCCAAGGTTCCTCAACATGCATTGAATTTACCATGACGGCAATACCAATATTCATTAATCCCATGTTAACATGCCATTAGGCTAATTAAATTGTATTGCAAGTGTTCATCTTTTCCTTGAACTTTGTCCAGAAATTCTCTTGTTGATATGTGCTGCAAATTAACTCCTGTTTCTAAAATGTGATTCACAGCATATGAAAGGCCAGACAAGTCACTCTCTTACAGTAGGTGAAATATATGCAGAATACACTGACAAAATCTTGGGTCTTCTAAATAAAGTCTAGTAGATTTATACTCCACTACAGGGATTTGCACAGGCCGCTCGTCATACCTGCCACCTACTCCAGTCGGAAAAAATGTGGGAAACACTGAGTTTCTAAACTTTTCTCCCACACACTTAATTGAGCTCCTTTCACCTCCTTAATTTGAAACAGATGATGGCATCACCAATAACCTCTTTAGAATGCAAAGGGTGAATGTGACAATGTTCATACATTACTTCTATTCTGGACGGATCTACATTCTCAATCTGACCTGTTGATGGAAATGTCTGATGCTCCATATCTGTAATATCTTGCAGGATATCTGCATTTCTATAGTAAACATTATTTTGTACCAGATATAAAGTTGCTTTTTTAACTTTGCTAACATCTACGAACTCCTGCCATATCTTCTTGGTTGGCACACCATTCACAAGAATTATAAGTCCTTCTTCTAAATCTCTTTCTTCCCCTATGGTTTCAATATTTGGAAGATCTTGTGCGAGATTGTCACGCTTGCAGCAATAGTGATAAGGTAAAGGTTACTAGAGAACCCCCATTGAGATGTGTGGATCTACCTATGAAACCTTGGGAGAAATTAGGCATGGATGTTTTGGGTCCGATTGACAAGTTGGGAAGCAATAATCGTTTTTTACTTGTATTGGTTGATTACCATAGCAAATGATTTACTTGCAAATCAATGGGTCAAGTCTGCACTGCAAATGTGATAGCATTTTTAAAGGAAGTTTTCTTGGAAGAAGGGGTGCCGAAAACTCTTGTAACTGATAATGGCGTTCAGTTAGTTTCTTCCGATATGACTAGTTTCCTTTTTAGTCTTGGAATTAGTCATGAGAGAGTGGCTTTGTTCCGTCCGCAAGCAAATGGACTTGTAGAAAGGGTGAACAGAATGGTAATGGATTGTATTCAGCTTTATTTGGCTAATGGTTTATCATGGAAAGATGAATTGCGAAGAATGATGTGGGGTCACAGGATTACGCCTCATTTGGTAACTGTAGTTTGTCCTTTTGTGGCTTTGAAAGGAAGAGAACTGGATACTAAGGAGTCTCCGATGTGGTTGAAGGAAAAAAATCAGGTTTGGGTTGACAGGGAAAGGATGAGGTCGAGAGTTGTTGATTGTCAGTGGTGTAATAAGATGGAATTGTGGTAGTTTGGGTAGTTTGTGCAAAGTATCTCATCTGTAATGTTATGTTTTTATATGCATTGCATTTTTGTAAAAAAAAATGTTTTCTTGTGATATGTTTTCTTTTATATATGTCGATTTTATATTCTCTTATGTTTTCTTATTTTTCCTTTTAGATTCCATAGAGGGGAAGATATGTGGTAATGTTTAGAATTATATGATGCAGTCATGATGCAGTGGAATTGCATCGCAGTGAATGTTCTAATGTAAACCAGTACTTGGTGGGTTTGCTGATGGTTGCTGCATATATCTTGTACTTCATTAAAGATACTTCATCTCAAATATTTTAAGTATTTGCGTGGATTACTACACAGTTCTAACTTGCTAAGCAGAGCTCTAGCTCTGCTTAACAAGTTAGCTTTTATTATGCTCTAATTTATTGTAACATAACTTGCCATGTGGACAAGACAAACCGTTCCACAAATAAGTAAACAGAAAACTCTTGCCAGTTATCAGTGTTTTGTTTTTTAGGGGTGGGCGAAGGTGTTGCAGTTGAACTTTGCGGAATTTCATGGAGTTGATTTCTCGTGATTGTGGCGTTCCGCCAGCACAGACTCCCAACCAACAGCAGAAAAAAGAGCCCTCAGCACCCCCGCTCAATCATACATGATCTCTTTCAGCCTCACCTGTGATGCTTGATAAAATCATCATGGTGGCGTTTTCACTGTGGAACTGTAGCAACATTGCAGACCTGCGATGTGAACCTGCTACCCACCTCCTTTGGCCCAAACCTGAATAGTTATGTTGCGTATATTGTATTGTATTGTAATTGCATTTATATAGCTCTTACTACCCCTGACGAGGCGAAGCGCTTTTTCGGCGAGTAGCACACTACTCCGGGACCCATAGAGGATTAGTGTTGAATTAGTATAGTGAAACATGCAAGTACATTTTAAGTGGTGGATAGGTTAGTCAGTTATTTGGAATGATAGCAGAAGGATAGAGGAGGACAAAGGTTTGTATTTATATAGCGCTTGTTGGCGCACGCTATTCAGGAAGCCTACAAAGGATTAGTGGTGAATTAATATGGTGGAATATGAAGTAATTTCAGTGGTGGATATTAGTCAGTTACTTGGAGTGAGAAGGATAGTGGAGGGATAAAAGGGGAAGAAAGATTTGCATTCATATAGCACTCGTTACCCCTGATGGGTGTTGAATCGCTTTTCTGGTGAGTAGCACGCCACTCCGGAACCCATAAAGGATTACTGTTGAAAATTAGTATAAGACAAAAATATGAAGTAATTTGAGTAGTGGATATGTTATTCAGTGATTTGGGTAGTATATTATAGTTTAATATGGAATTTGAGAAGTGAACATGTTAGTCTGTTAATTTCGATTGAAAAGGATAGTGGAGGGATAAAAGAGTAAAAGTTTTTTTTTGGTCTTAGCAATAGAAGGAGGCTTTTGGATGAGTCGCGTGTATTTAACAAGGACCCCCTGAAGATACGGATACCATAGTTCCAAGGCCAGGGAATAAAGGTTTATGACAAAAAACAACCTAGGCAACTATACTAAAACAATGTAATAGACATATGGACAAATGGCTACAAATTATTAAGAAAATATCTGTTTTATTATACGTTCCACAAGGACACAACATGTAACATGATTAAAAAGAAAACAATGAACATGTATAAAAATATTTATCACATAAAATCAATTAGAAAAATCATACATTCGTAACAATTATTGTAAACATATAATGAACAAATTAAGAGACTAAAAGTGGCAAGTTAGGGTCTCTACGCGCGTTTCGGCGAACCAGCGCCTTCTTCTGGAGAAGCCACACAAATTAAGTAAAGTAGGACGTTTGTAAAACAACTCGTCAGACGTCTAATTGATGTCCAAATGGTAGGTTCAAGGTAAACAGAGTATTCTGAATTCTTATTTAATATATCTTGTCGTGGTATATCCCGCCAACCGGATGTACATCTTGGTCAATCTAATTCAGTTATGAATTTATCCGAATTCTCATATGTTTCATGAATCGTTGATATACGATAAATGATTTAAAAGATCTCCCTGCCCGAAATGTTCGGCAGAGCTCTATGCAGAGGGGTTAAAAGAATCTCCCTTAGGATTTATTTCAGAGGATATCCCAGGGTATTGGTAAATTTGTTTAAAAGATCTCCCTGCCCGAGTAGTTCGGCAGAGCTCCTTGCATAGAGAATCTGTAACGGCCCAGTCTGAATTTTGACAGCTGGCCTCTCAAGAATCCGGTGGCGGGAGGAAAAACGAAGGATGGCGGCCCGACGGCGATGTGTTCAGACGCGGGTTTCCTTGGATGAGTAAAAAGGAGTTTTGGAGGGGAGGACTCAGAGGAAAGAATTTAGAAAGGTTTGTTTTAGGGGATCGGTATAGTAAAAGAGGTGTCAGATGATACAAGGAGGTGTAGAGTAGGAGAGAGTCTAGAAAGGGTTATTTTGGCAATCATAGTAGTGGTTTGGGGTTTAGGATAAATGATAGTGGATGTAGAGGATATATTGATATTTGTATAGGATGAGAGATAGGGTAGTGCATTGGAAGGAGTAGTAGAAGAAGTTTGAGATGAGTCGGAAGGTTGGGCTAGAAGATATATTGAGCGAAGTATAGGCTGAGAAATAGGGTAGTGCATTGGAAATGCTAAATTAGAAGAAAGTGATACATATGTAGATCCATAATTACATTGAAAGTATATGTGTTGCAAGAGTTACAAAGTGTGGTAAGATGTGTTACTGCTGCCCTTTATGGTGCAGGGGTATGGGGCCATAGCCATTATGATTCTTTACAGCAGGATGAAAATACTTTTCTTAAACGTCTTTTATGTGTTCCACAATCAGCCTCGACGGAACTCATACACCGCAAAGTGGGTATTAACTATATTACAGATCTCGCTGCCCTTCGACCGCTCCCCCTTTGGAGATCCATCTGGGATAAGAACAAGACCGCTTTTACCCAATCAATAATTAAAGACTGTATGAGATTAGATAATTGCCTTAAAATCCCTTGGCTAAATTACATCCACCATTGGTACGGCCTCCTTTTTAATTATGATGCCCAGACAGAATTAGATTATGCACCTTTAATTGCCAAATCAGAGATAAAAACCTCTATTCTTAATTATAAAATAAAGAACCGTTGTAGAGCTATTGGTGACCAGTCAACTTTTATGTTTTATCAGCAATTGTGCCTTATTGATGGTTTTCAGGATTACTTAACTTTATTCGATTTTCATAGTATAAAAAATCATAAAAGCAAACAACACATATATATACATCTTTACATTCATATAATAATAAATAACATTTAAGTTAAAAGGTATTAAATCATGTTATGGTGAACCTATCGCATATAAAATATTAGCTAATCATTGAATTAAGTTTCCTTAAAACATTATTTTAAAAGCCTGTCATAACCATAGTACATGTGACATTTCCCACTGCTGCAAACTAAGGTACACTGGCCTACATTGCCGCCAGGCTCCCTGTCTCAGGTATTGTTTGATCCATCTACTGCGTTCCTTTTCGTACAGTTTGCAGAACAACACCACGTGGAAGGTGGTTTGAGATGACGTATTATCACATGGACATAGGGCTAAAGTTCTACTCCAGTCGTTTTTAGTTGGGAACGTGACTAGCCGATGAAATAGGTTAAACCTAAATCTAGTCAGGATAAAACGATCAAACCCCAGGGTACTAAGAATTAAGTATGGTTGTATTGAGTAACAGGTCAGTGACAATTGATGTTCAGTAACCGTTTTCTTAGTAATCTCCCCTGAGCACCTTAGCAGGCCAAAGTGATTCATGCATAACTTTTTTAATGCTTTTTTTGGTACCTCCCGGATCAAGTCCGGGTTGCTAAACCACTCTGGCCTTTGGAGGTCAGTTAGCGTTTTCCTGACATACTCAAGCCAGTTAATACGCTTTGCCTTGTCCAGACCCATAACATCTCTAATAATACCCTGGTTTAAACCAAGGGCTTCTGAAGCCCATACTCTCCGCCAGAGCAGAATAGGTTGCATTTTAATCAGATCTGTTATGTGATCCATACCTAATTCAGCGTGACAGTTATATACGGAGGTGCCCTTAGGGAGAGCTAACGGGTATCTAAAAAAGTTATTTTCTGCAATTTGCAAAGATGATATATTCTGATACCCCCAGATCCCTGCCCCATACAATGCAATGCTTCTACATTTGGCCACATAAATATTAAGCATGATTTTGGGGAATCTTTTGCCTAATTTAGTGGAAAAGTTCATCAACGCCGCTATAGATCGTTTAAAAGATAGGGTCCTATTCTTACCCTTAGGTCCCCAGGTGCCTGATCCATCGATTAATACCCCCAGGTATGGGAAGGTTTTGGTGTGTTCGATTTGGAGACCTGCCACTTTAAGGTGTTTACAGCTAGCACAACCTTTACCACAGCACATCACAAACGATTTCTTAGCGTTGATTCTAAGGCCCCTAACTTCCATAAATTATACATACTTCAATAGGGCCCTTTGAGCACCCACCTTCGTTCTGGCCATCAGTACCGCGTCATCCGCATAAAGAAGTGAAACAATCTGCTTATTACCATACCTTGGAGAGTCAATTTTACTGGCCCCCAGTTCTGCCTCCAAATTATTCGTGTATAATGAGAAAAGAAATGGGGCCAGCACGCAGCCTTGTCTTACCCCCTTCTCTATGCGGAAGGACCCCGTACACTCCCCCCGTGTCTTACTTTAGCAGTTGCCCCTGAATAGAGCTGCCGAAGAAAGAGCACAATAGCGGGCTTTACATCCATCTCCTCAAGTATTTGCCACAACTTTGCATGCTCTACGCAGTCGAAAGCGGCTGAGAGGTCGACGAATATTGCGTAAAGACATCCCTCTTTAGCCCGAGTATATTTCCCTTGTATCATTACGAAGTTCAACCTACTCCACAGTACCCATCCCTTCCCAGAACCCGTACTGTACAGGGCTTAAAATGCCATGTTCCTCAGCCCACATTTGTATTTTATTTAAGACCACTCTCCCTGCAATTTTCATGAGGGAGTCTAGTAAAGATATGGGTCTGTAATTAGATGGGCTCTCCCTGTCCCCCTTTTTATATATGGGAATTATAACTGATTCGGACCATGTCTTGATGAAGCCTTTAGCACAGCAGGCAACTAAAACCCGTGTGCAGAGTGGGGCCCAAAGTTCAACATTCATTTTGTAAATATCATTAGGGATCCCGTCTGGTCCGGGGGCTTTGTAATTTTGACTGGAATTTATTGCTAATTGTACTTCTTCGAGGGAAAACTCCATGGCAATCGGGAGATGGTCACGCTCTGTTAGAAGATACCCTTTTGCATCAACCTCATTCATGGTAACCCCTTGTGTATTACTATAGACGTAGGAGAAAAAATCTATCCATGTTTTTTCATCTATGGCTATTTCCATCCTAGCTGCCTCCTTGTTATTAAAAAAGGGTGAGTTAACTGCCTGCCAAAATGATTTGGAGTCTCTACACTGCGAGGCCCTCAGCAGATTCTGCCATGCTTGATCTTTGATTTCTTTCTTCCGCTGGCGCCTTGCTGAGTTATATGCCTTCCTACGTTCCCTGAGTGCACCGTGGTCCCTTGGTTTATTACTTAAGGCTACCTTAAGGGCAATGTACGCCTTAGTACAATAAGAATCAAACCAGCCCCTGCTTTTATTAGTTTTACTAGTATGTGCCCTAGTTAACATGCCCTGGATAGTAGTAGTAATGTGGCCGAAGGCCTCCAGAGTTTCATCGTTAGACGAGTGTTCATCTAGGCATACCATGATGTATGATAAGGCCTTTGCTACAATTTCCTTAGATTTTTTCACTGGGTCCACAATACTCCATTTTAGTGCCAATCAGTGTTGGCGTGCAATTGCAATGTCTTGCGTCCATACCAGGGACTCAATAATGGAAGCACTGTTCTACTCAAGTGTGCTTATGGACACGCTAAGGGGAAGATGGTCGCTCAACCCAACTGTTGGTATCTCAAAGTTTTCCACCCGGTTGGAAAATCTGTTGGGTACAATAATAAAGTCAATAACAGAATGAAGCCCCGTAGCTAAGAAGGTATGGCTAAAATCGACCTTGGGGGGAACACAACATGTTGGCAAAGCCAAGGTCAAAATTGGCCATGATACTGTTTATTATTTCCCCTCTCTCAGTATGCGTAAAATGACTCCTTCCCACAGTTTCCCCCTACCATATTCCTGGAACCCACATGTTTCGAGATCACATGCATTTATATTAAAGTCGCCTACCCAGATCAATATTGCGTCTTTCCCTTTCAAATGGTTTATGCCACTTAGTTCCACCTGCAGCTTGTTTAAAACTTCTACAAAATCAGAGTTCTTAATATTATTGGAGAAATTAACCATTACTAGCTCGACAGAGGGGTTTAAAGTAATAGAAACAACTTGGTAGTAATGAGAGCTATTTCTAATGGAGATCTTAATAACGTTCAGCAGGTTCGAAACGTATATGCATAACCCTCCTTTGTGCCTACCGTGCAGAGAGCGAACTGCAGGGATATGAAAAGTCTTGAATCCATCTAGGTGTTTTTCGTTTAGTAGCCAGGTTTCCTGGACGCATAGGATGTCAATATTCTGGACGAACTCCCCCCAGACAGTTTCATGCACTTTACTCACTAACCCACATACATTCCAGGAGACAACCCTTACTTGGCCCCCCTGTTGAATAGGGCAGTTTCGTTTTGGGCGTATTTTATCGTTTTTTAATTTGCACTCCCTTGCATCTGGCGCGGGACTCCTCCTTTCGGCCTTATTCTTAGCCTTACCCTCTGTGATTTCGGGGCTCGCCAATACAATGCTCTTGTCCTGAGGCGGAAAGCCGGGACGTGCGAGTGTGTGTGTGTGGTTCTTGGTTTTTAATTCACTTAATTCATGGAGTTCTGATTACTAGGACTCACCTCGCCGATAATTTTTAAAATTCGATCTGCACCCCCGTGCTGACCGGGGACTGCTCCACTATTGGCCCAACTACTCTCCTTGCTCTCTCGTGGCCCATTGCAGCCGATTAGGCGCTGCTTGGGTGCCACCGCCATCTTGGGTGAGGAGCAGGCGAGCGATCCAGTGCTCCGCCCCTCCCGCCCTCACTGGTACAAAGCCCACAGCCTCCCGTGCACCGATTGACAGAGTGCTCGTGTCCTGAGGCGGAAAGCCGGGACATGTGAGTGTGTGTGTGGTTCTTGGTTTTTAATTCACTTAATTCACGGAGTTCTGATTACTAGGACTCACCTCGCCGATAATTTTTAAAATTCGATCTGCATCCCCGTGCTGACAGGGGACTGCTCCACTATTGGCCCAACTACTCTCCTTGCTCTCTCGTGGCCCATTGCAGCCGATTAGGCGCTGCTTGGGTGCCACCGCCATCTTGGGTGAGGAGCAGGCGAGCGGTCCAGTGCTCCGCCCCTCCCGCCCTCATTGGTACAAAGCCCACAGCCTCCCGTGCACCGATTGACAGAGTGCTTGTGTCCTGAGGCGGAAAGCCGGGACGTGTGAGTGTGTGTGTGGTTCTTGGTTTTTAATTCACCTAATTCACGGAGTTCTGATTACTAGGACTCACCTCGCCGATAATTTTTAAAATTCGATCTGCACCCCTGTGCTGACAGGGGACTGCTCCACTATTGGCCCAACTACTCTACTTGCTCTCTCGTGGCCCATTGCAGCCGATTAGGCGCTGCTTGGGTGCAAACCGCCATCTTGGGTGAGGAGCAGGCGAGCGGTCCAGTGCTCCGCCCCTCCCGCCCACACTGGTACAAAATGGCCCCCCGTTCAGAGAGCGCAGAGGACGGGCGCAGCGGGCGTGCCGGCGGCGCGCCAAAGGTAAGCCCGTCTGCGCCCATCCGCGCCCAGACGGGCCCTGGGGCCTGCCATGCTGCCGGGCTGACTACTTACTCCCGTGAGGAATTGCAGATCATTAACAACGGTCAGGGCCACTTGAATGAGCTAACACTCAATCGGGCCCAGAGACTGGGAATTTTAGCTAATTGCTCCTTAACCCCTGAAACCACCACAACGACAAATTCAAGCCTCACCAGCCACACTGCGTCTGATTTCCATCCCCATTCCATTTCCATAGCCTATCTTAACACCCGCTCCATGGTGAAACACAATTTGGACCTCTTTCTTTTACTGGATATGGATAAACCCGACATCCTTTTACTTACCGAGACTTGGTTGACCCAAGACTCTGCCCCAGATATAATTGTGGCACTGCCACCAAACTATTGCATTATTCACGCTGATCGCGATTCAGGTAAACCTGGCGGGGGAGTGGTGGCTATCTTTCGCCACGACCTGGGTGTCACCGCCTTGACTAGCCTGAACCTTCCAGATACTGAAAATTTGGTTCTAAAAATTGATACCTCCTACACAACAATGGCATGCGTCCTCCTGTATAGACCCCCTAACAATATGCCGTCCTTTCCTTTAACGCTTGGCGAACAAATTGCCAACCTGGCCATTGACCATGCCAGGATTCTTCTGGTTGGGGACTTCAATTACTGGTTCAATGACCCTTTGGAAGGCCCTCAGTCGCGTGAACTCACTGAGCTTCTCACAAACCTAAACTTTGAACAACATGTGCTCTTACCTACCCATCGTAAAGGTCACATCCTGGATCAGGTCTGGTCCAACTCCCTTTTAGTTACAACCCCGATAAATACCCCATGTCTATGGTCTGATCATTTTCTTCTCAAATTTAATCTCGTCTATCCCCCTAAAAAGATCACCGCTACAGCTATGGGTGGACGAGCCAGGAAATGGAATTACCTAGACAGGTCGGAATTTCTTCAAACACTTGCCACTTCCATTCCACCTCATCATCCTGACATTAACACAGCAGAAAATAACCTCTCTTGCTGGCTGCAAACAGCCAGTGACGTCCATGCCCCATACAAGATGATCCAAACTGGCCCGGCGCGCAGAGGCCCAAAAATGGTTCTCACCAGACCTTAAAGCAAAGAAACTGGCCCTCCGACAATTAGAGCGCCACTGGCGTCGCAACTATGCCCCTGACTCTAAGTCTCGATATATCACAGCCAGGAAGGATTATATGAAATCTATCCTAGCCACTAAAGCTGCTTACTTCTCTTCCCGCATTATTAACTCAACTAATAAATCAAAGGACATTTTTTCTATTCTCCATGAATTAACTAACCTTGACAACGCCCGTCCTAGCCTGCCTCCGACCCAGATCCTCTGCGACTCATTGAACGTCTTTTTTACAGAGAAAATTGCTGCCATCAAAGCCAGTATTCCACAAACCACAAGTCCCACCCTTTCTGTCCCTAGTCCGAATACCACTGATTCACTTAGCAGCTTTACTGCTATCACCTCAGACCAATTTCAGGACTTATTGGTGGGAGTAAAATCAGGTGCACCATCTGATAGATGTCCACCCTACATCTTGAAAGACTGCCTATCAGTTATTCCGGTTCCCGCCTGCACCCTCCTAAATAATTCATTAGCCCCTGGACAAGTCCCCCTCGCATTCAAAGAAGCAACAGTTATACCACTCCTAAAGAAATCGGGCGCAGACCCCACCTGCAAGGCAAACTACCGCCCAATCTCCCTTCTCCCCTTCTTAGCAAAGGTGTTGGAGGCTCATGTTGCTAACTGCCTGTCCAACTTCATAGAGGCATCAAACTGCCTCGAATCACATCAGGCGGGCTTTCGCCCAGCCCATTCAACGGAGGCGGTGGCGCCCAGCAGCTCTTATGAAGAAGTCGTCCAGTGTCCCGATAAGGCTTCCCCCAGATACACTTGTCCCACATTTCCCCTTCCCTCCAGTATTACGTACCATGATCACTCACAGTTTCACCTTAACATGGGACAGGTGTGTTTTAAAAGTGTCTTACCGGCAGTGATGGATTTTTGGGGGGTGGCCCAGTCCAGTCTTGGCCGGCCTTGGACGGCCACAGGTGGCCCGGCCTTTGCCCACCCTTTGCCAGCGGCGCGTCCCGCGGCGCGTAGGGAGCACGGGCCTTTTGTGCGCCTCCGGGCGCTTAGGTGGGCGTGGGCAGGCAGGATACACGCGCTGGTGTTTGTGGGCGGTGTAGTCCCCCCCGCTTGGCAGCCGCAGGTGTTCCAGTGTGCAGCGGCGGACAGGCAAAGCAACAGGTATGCCTCTCTGTGGGAGCGCGACTCCTAGAAGGCACAGCAGCAGGCTCCTTCTTCCCCGTAGGTCTGTTTGGTCAGCGTTAGGTCACTCACAGCGTCTAATTAGCGTCTCCCGTTGCTCTGCGGGAGCACCAGCCTTTTGTGCGCCTCCGGGTGCTTAGGTGGGCGTGGGCAGGCAGGATACACGCGCTGGTGTTTGTGGGCGGTGTAGTCCCCCCCGCTCGGCAGCCGCAGGTGTTCCAGTGAGCGGCGGCGGGGGGGGGACAGGCAAAGCAACAGGTATGCCTCTCTGTGGGAGCGCGACCCCTAGAAGGCACAGCAGCAGGCTCCTTCTTCCCCGTAGGTCTGTTTGGTCAGCGTTAGGTCACTCACAGCGTCTAATTAGTCCCACCCTACTCCCAATAACATAGGAAGCCCTAGTCCCTACTTCCAATAGAAATCCTAACCCTAGCCCCAACCCATACAATGATTGAATCACAGACCCAGAAACCAATCAGAACCCTCAAATACCCAACCAATGAGGACATTAACCCTAATCCAATAGAAACACCAGATACAACCATCAATCAGTGTAGACATGTACCAACCACTAGCAGACCATATAAGGTCCCACCGACCTCAGACACGGTTTGCTGGCCAGGGAGTTGGAAGCTGCTTCTCCTGTTCAGAATCTCCTAGGAGACGGACAGGCTCAATCCACACTTTGGACTTCAGCAGGTAAGGGCCTCACTAACTTGAAATCGAACAATACTGTTTGAATAAAAATTTACTCCCCTTGCTGGCCAAAAAACGAAGTGCACAGGCCCTAGTAAAATACAGTTTAAACAGCTCACAGAAGCACCCTCTGATGTAGAACAAAATCCCTGTTGCTGGGGGGGGGGCTAAAACTACAATCTTTAACTGTAACAACCACAGGCATAGACAGTAAACACAGAAAGTGAAAATCGTTTTTTAAACAACTTTTTGTCTTGGGAAGAGACAGCACTAGTCTGTCTCCTTACCACTACCTGGACTCTGCTCACTGCAATCTGGGGCACAGGTAGGCTGAATCTCACAAGATGGAGCAGAATGATTTGGGGTGCCCCCAGCAAAGCCTTAAGGGGCCTGGGCTGGGCAGGTGTGAGAGGAGGGCTCAGGCTTGCCTGGTAGCTGAATAGCCAATGGTCTGCTGGCCTGGGGGTGGGGGCTGGGCAGCTGCTTCTCCTGTTCAGAATCTCCTAGGAGACAGACAGGCTCAATCCACACTTTAGACTTCAGCAGGTAAGGGCCTCACTAACTTGAAATCTAACAATACTGTTTGAAAAAAACTTTACTCCCCTGCTGGCCAAAAAACGAAGTGCACAGGCCCTAGTAAAACACAGTTTAAACAGCTCACAAAAGCACCCTCTGATGTAGAAAAAAATCCCTGTTGCTGGGGGGCTGGTTTCACTGGCTTGTGAACACAACATGGTGGCTGGGAGTGCACTGTTTTAACATACAGGCCTTAGCACAGAGCAAAGGATACATTTGTAGGGAAAACAGTATTGTTACCAAGGAATGGAGGCAATCATGGGCAGGGAAAACCACAAATTTAAAACACAACACAGGTGATAAAATATGCAATTACAGGCAGGCTAAAACTACAATTTTTATCTGTAACAACCACAGGCATAGACAGTAAACACAGAAAGTGAAAATCGTTTTTTAAACAACTTTTTGTCTTGGGAAGAGACAGCACTGGTACTGTCGCATGCTTCAATCACCATGCATGAACACAAGGTTACAATGCAATTAAAGAGTGGGCTCAAAGGAAGAAATAGCGCTGTCAGCCGCTGTCTCTATCGGGCGGTGCATGATCTGCAGTGGAGCATTCTGTCCTGTGCAGCCCACTACATCCCCTATTTTTCAGCCTCCTGGAATTCCTGTCCTTTTGCTGCTCGTCTTCCTCGTTGATGGTGAATAATCCAGTGGGAGCAGGCCTTGCTCCGGTCTTTTTTAACCTGTTGTGTCAGTGATGGGCAGTGGTTGAGCCGGGCATGATGCTGGCTACCTCTTATGACAGTCAGAAATACACAAACAATACATATGGGCATCAGTCGCAGGCCTTTACAGGCAGATGGAACTCATGCAGCCCTTCATCTGAGCATGTTGTGCAACTTTATCCTGTGATTTAAACTTACTTCCAACATGCTGCCTCAGTCAGACTGTGCAAGGAGAAGTCTAACTTGCTGCACAGCCTGCATGGCTCGCAATTAGCTGTGAAGGTTTCAGCCTTGTGTTCCACAGAAGCACATCAGTACTACTCGAGCACATTACGTGAATTTACTAGCCATAGGAGCCATATTAGGTGTAAATACTTGGCGGTCAGAACACGGGTAAACTCTGCTGCGTGACGGATGGTGAAGTGTTTGCTGAACTCCGTGCTCCAAGCAGACCAGCAGAGTGATAAAACTCCCCCAGCTCTACCGGCAGAATTAAGTTTACCGCCCACCCTTATTATTTTTCACTTTTTAAATACAAGTCCACAGTCCGTGTTTGATTCTTGTAGTGAGTGCTCGACAACATATACAAACACACTCTGGCTTTTCAGAGCACACTGTGTTAATTTTTTTATCTCTTCTTCAAAACTATCAACTGTAATACCTATGTCCTCTTCTGCAACTCCTCCTGTTATCAACTATTCATTTTCTGTAGAGTCCTGTTCTGGGCCAAAGGAACAAAACTGCACATCATCACAAACCTTTTCTACCTCTGCCACAGTACCAAGCACAAATGTTCTATTCATTTCTCCTAAACATAGAGCAGGAGTATTCACACAGTACAGACTCTTAACTAAAGTGTGCATTGTTATGTGGTGTTCAGCTAACATCCTGAAATGATGAAAGGTGCTTTGGTACACTCTCTTTTATAAACAAGCTAGTGAGTGTCCTTGTAAAGTACTTAATTTGTGTTTTAAACCTCACCTTGGAAAGATACGTAAAAATGTTCTTATAAATACCTATTGATTCCTGTTGAATACTACAAACAACTATAATTCTATTTGTATACCGGGGCCTGACTACCCCTTCTCTGTACCTCTTCTGCAATAACTTGTACTACTTTTCTAGGTACCATCACCTCTTTCGGCATAAGAGTGCGATTCTTCATTTCATAACGTCGTTCTGTTTCATCAAAAGCATGACCTAATGTGTTATCCTGGAGAGGACTTTCTTCATTAACGAAAGGCTCTGTACTAGAAGTATGTATCTATTCTCCACTAAAAGCTGTACAAAAGCCACTTCTATTCACTTTCTTCTGGTTTTGTCTCCTCATGCACAACACAATGTTGTCAAGAGTCTTCATTCTATTCATAATCAAAATAAAAACCTTCTTCTCCAAAGCAAAGGCCTTCTCAACTATTCCCTCAACTCGTTCTTTCAGTCTCAGTGCCTCTCTCCTTCTTTTATACTTCACATTTCTCCGTAGATTTACAGCCACTCTTCTACAAAACATCCTGGCTTAAACTGCTTCTGTATCTTGGCTAAGGTGTGGCCATCTTTGTTACATTCTTTCCAATTCTTCTGATTCACATTTTATCCACTACTATTCTTTCTCATACTTTGTTTTTTATTTACATTATTTTGTACTCTTTGCAGGTGTCCACATATATTTTTTTAAATGACTTTGTCCTCTTACCAGCAGCTCTTTTTTCAGTCACCACTTTTTCAGAATTTTGCCCCTTTTGTGTCCCAGATCTTCTTGGATACTGTAGTCACTTCCGTAGCTTTTTCCTCCGAACTTTTTTAGGCATTCTGACTGTCTATAGTTATGTAGATATTGTTCTGTGAAAAAGTATATTTTAATTTTTACTCTAGCCAATGTACAAACTACTTTACTGCTGACTTACACATAAAACAAAAACAGAGTTTATTTTGCAGTTTTAAATCTAAAGATCAAATTAGCTATATACCTATACCCAAAGCAAAGCATAACACAAACGTTAATTTATTGGTTATCTTTTAACATTATAGCACCCTCTTCTACAACACAGCTGCACCACATCTCAGTTCTCACTTATACATGGTAAAAGACCAATTTATCTCTTCAGTAGTAAATTTCACAAGCATTTGCAATGCAATAAGTCTCGCATTCACACCAGTTTGAGCTATTGCCATTGTAAATGAAAATGCCTTTTTTTATGTTTTGGGTTTTAAAACATAAATAAAAGGCATTGTCATTTACAATACTAATAGCTTAAACTCTTGCAAATGTGTGACCTATTGCATTGCAATGAAGGGCCTTCTCGACCACTTGTTAGATTCTAAATATCAGAGGAAGAGACCGGCTTGCGACGTCTTCAAAGTAGTGATAAATAGTGCAGTGAAGAAGTTGTGTAAGTGTTGTAAATTGCACAGACACAAAGTGTGAAGTGAGAGTTACATATGATCCAAGCTATAAACACTAACAAAGCGCTTCAACACCTTTCGCACTGTGATTACACTGTCGCAGCTCAGGAGGCCCTCTCCGTGATTTGAGTGTGCAGTGTGGCATTGCGTAATGTCATTGCTATCTTTGACCTAATAAACAGTACAGCTGTAATGGGTGCCTGGCTTCACCTCCTGGTGCAGGGTGGGCTGTGCTTTGGCACACATGGAGGGAGGAAGGGATTGTCTCAGCTGCAGCTCCATCCTTGTACAGTGCCCCTGCTATTACTAGTGAGTGAGAGGCGCTGAGGAGGTGGTATTGGTGGTGGTGGTACTGGTAGTGGTGGTGGTATTGGTGGTGGTGGTACTGGTACTGGTGGTGGTGGTACTGGTGGTATAGGTGGTGGTGGCAGTGGTGGTATTGGTGGTGGTACTGGTGGTATTGGTGGTAGTACTGGAGGTATTGGTGGTGGTACTGCTGGTATTGGTGGTATTGATGGTACTGGTGGTATTGGTCATGGTGGTATTGGTAGTGGTACTGGTGGTGGTGGTGGTGGTATTACTGGTGGTGGTACTGGTGATGGTGCTGGTGCTAATGGTGGTGGTGGTGGTGGTACTAGTGGTACTGGTGGTGGTGGTACTGGTGGTGGTGGTACTGTGGTGGTGGTACTGGTGGTGGCGGCACTGGTGGTGATGGGGGTTTTGGTGCTGGTACTGGTGGCGGTGGTGGTACTGGTACTGGTGGTGGCGGCACTGGTGGTGGCAGCACTGGTTGTGGCGGCACTGGTGTAGGTGGTACTGGTGGTTGTACAGGTATGGGTGATGGTACTGGTGGTGGTGGTGCTGGAGATGGTACTGGTGGTGGTACTGGTGGTGGTACTAGTGGTGGTGGTAGTACTGGTGCTACTGGTGGTGGTACTGGTGCTACTGGTGCTACTGGTGGTGGTGGCGGCACTGGTGGTGGTGATACAACTGGTGGTGGTAGAGGTAGTACTGATGGTGGTGGTACTTGTAGTAGTCATGGTGGTGGTAGGTGGTACTGCTGGTGGGGGTGGTACTGGTGATAGTACTGGTGGGGGTACTGGTGGTGGTGGTACTTGTGCTGTTGGTGGTACTTGTGCTGGTGGTACTGTTGGTGGTAGTGGTAATGGTGGTGTTACTGGTGGCGGTACTGGTGGTGGTGGAGGTACAGGTGGTGGTGGTAGTACTGGTACTGGTGGGGTTACTGGTAGTGGTGGTACTGTGGGTGGTGATACTGGTATTGGTGGTGGTGGGACTGGTGGTGGTACTGTACTGGTGGTGGTGGTACTGGTGGTATTGGTGGTACTGGTGATGGTACTGGTGGTGGTGATACTTGTGGTACTGGTAATGGTGGTGGTAATACTGGTACTGGTGCTAGTGGCACAGGTGGTGGTGGTACTGGTATTGTTGGTAGTGGTACTGCACTGGTGGTACTGGTGGTGGTGGTGGTCTGATGGTATTGGTGGTGGTACTGGTATTGTTGGTAGTGGTACTGCACTGGTGGTACTGGTACTGGTGGACGGGTGGTCTGATGGTATTGATGGTGGTACTGGTGGTGGTAATAGTGGTGGTGAGACTGGTGGTGACGGTGGTGGTACCGGTGGTGATACTAGTGATACTGGTGGTGATACTGGTAATACTGGTGGTGGTGGCACTGGTGGTGATACTGGGGGTGATACTGGTGATACTGGTGGTGGTGGCACTGGTGGTGATACTGGTGGTGATACTGGTGGTGGTAGGGGTGGTATTACTGGTGATGGTACTGGTGGTGGTGATACTGGTGGTGGTTATACTGGTGGTGGTGGTACTGGTGGTACTGGTGGTGGTGGTACTGGTGGTGGTGGTACTGGTGGTAGTGGTACTGGTGGTGGTACTGGTGGTGGTGGTACTGGTGGTATTGGTGATGGTACCGGTGGTAGTGGTAGTACTGGTAGAGTTGGTACTGGTGGTGGTAGTGGTACTGCTCGTGGTGGTACTGGTGGTGGTGGTGCTAGTACTGCTGGTGGTGGTCGTACTGATGGTGGTGGTAGTATTTGTGGTGGTGATACTGGTATTGGTGGTGGTACTGGTGGTGGTACTGGTGGTGGTACTGGTGGTGGTGATGTACTGGTGGTGGTGGTGGTACTGCTGGGGATGGTACTGGTCTTGGTGGTACTGGTGGTGGTGCTGGTGCTACTGGTGGTGGTGATACTAGTGGTGGCAGTTTTGGTATTGGTGGTGGTACTTGTGGTACCCATGGTGGTGGTAGGTGGTGGTGGTGGTACTAGTGGTGGTGGTGGTACTGGTACTGGTGGTGGTACTGGTGGTGATACTGGTGGTGGTACTTGTGCTGGGGATGGTGGTACTGATGGTAGTGGTACTGGTAGTACCGGTGGTACTGTTGGTGGTAGTGGTGGTGGTGGAGGTACTGGTGGTGGAGGTACTGGTATTGGTGGTGGTGGTCCTAGTGGTGGTGGTGGTACTAATGGTACTGTGGTCGTGGTGGTATTGGTGGTGGTACTGGTGTTGGTGATGGTACTGGTGGCAGTGATTCTGGTGGGGGTTCTAGTGGTAGTGGTGGTACTGGTGGTGATACTAGTGATACTGGGGGTGATACTGGTGGTACTGGTGGTGGTGATGGTGGCTGTGGTGGTGGTACTGGTGGTGGTGGTACTGATGGCTGTGGTACTGGTAGTGGTGGTACTGGTGGTAGTGGTGGTGGGGTGTACTGGTGGTGGTACTGGTGGCGGTATTGGTGGTGGTACTGGTGGTAGTGGTGATGGTACTGGTGGTGGTACTTGTGGTACTGATGCTGGTTGTGTTACTGGTGGTGGTGGTACTGGTGGTATTGGTGATAGTACTGGTGGTGGTACTGGGGATGGTGGTACTGGTGGTGGTGAGACTGGTGGTACTGGTAGTGGCACTGGTGGTGGTGGTACTGGTGGTATTGGTGGTGGTACTGGTGGTGGTACTACTGGTGGTGGTGGTACTGGTGGGGATGGTACTGGTGGTGGTGGTACTGGTGGTGGTGGTACTTGTGGTGGTGGTAGTGGTACTGGTGGTGGTGAGACTGGTGGTGATGGTACTGATAGTGTTACTGGTGGTGGTGGGGGTTCTGGTGGTGGTACTGGTGGTGGTGGTACTGGTGGTGTGGTGGTGGTACTGGTGGTGGTGGTGGTACTATCAGTCAGACAGTCAGTCAGAATATCTTTATTCGACTTTTTTCAAGTCATACAAAGAAACAAACACGATAAAAACATCACATAAAATACATATTCCTAGGTTGTCATAAGAGCAGCAAACGTGCTGCACATTTGGAAAAGCTATATACATAATTAGAAAATATAAATTTACATTTCATATCAAAAAGAACATTGTAAAACCATTGATTTTAAGGCGAAATTTGGCCGGCAGCTTTCGCCCTTGCAGCAGCCACCAAAAAGTTAGCAGTGCAGAAGGTGATTCGGGGGTTTGACAGAAGTTGTAGAAAGAGTAGCGCCGGGCGCAACTGTGTGAAGCCAGCTTCTTTCAGAATTGGCAACAAATATTTTTTCCTCTGCTCATGATATAAACTACAAAACATAACAAAATGCATTGTGTCCTGCACTGAAAAATGATCGCAGCTGCAAGGAGGGGCTAGGTCTGGTTTCTGCCAGCTCTTAAAAGAAGAACCTAAACAAAGATGTAACAGGTTGAATCTAAACTTGGTTAATAAAAACCTGTGGTAAGGGAAAGTAACGAAACTGAGGTAAGGTGCGAGCGAGGATGTGCTAACCAGAAGGCTATGTGCCCTTACTGATGGTTTCAGCAATTCGACGGCCTCGCGGCGCACTTCCTTCCTTTCCTTAAAGGACTTTTTTATGAAGTCTATGTCCTGGGCCCTAATTTTCTCTGGGGATGAAAAAAGTTCAGGACGACCCAATTCTGTGAATGATTTGGCTAAATACGCCAGCCATGGAATGCTGCTATGTTTGTCAAGCGTTAGGACGTCATGTAAAATTTTATGGTTTAAAGGAAGGTCTTCGTTCAACCACATTTTCAACCACAGGGTCAGGGGGGCTAGGCTCAATGTATCTGACAGATAGGATAGGCCCACCTCTTTGTGAATAGAATAAGTTGGGGTTGACTGCAGTACAGAGAGCAGAGATCTAATAAATCTATTTTCTGCTCTCTGAATAGGGTCAAGATTTACATACCCCCACAAAGGGGACCCATATAGTGCAATAGCCACAGGCTTACTCTTATAGATTTTTAAAAGAGCTTCCATGGGCCTGGCTCCTAGCTTGCCAGTGAAACCCAAGAGCGCTGAGGAAGATCTAATTACAGCCAGCCTCTTTGCTCTTATCTGTGGGCCCCACGATCCTTTCTGATCGAACAATACACCCAAATAGGGGAATGTGGTTACCTTAGAGACAGGGACCCCTCTGCAGAAGAATGTTTTGTGTCTTTTTTTAGTACACTCACGCCCCATTACCATCGTGTGTGACTTAGAGACGTTGACCTTGAGGTCCAAGTTATCCATATAGGAACCAAAAGCATCCAAAAGGAGCTGAAGGCCAACGCCAGTTCGGGCAATCAATACGGCATCGTCCGCATACAGGAGTGCCGGAATTTGGGCGCCTCCTGCACGCGGAACGTCCGCTTCCTGGCTCCGCAGATGTTCCCCCAGGCCATTAATATAGATGGTAAAGAGCAAGGGGGCTAAGATACAGCCTTGCCGTACCCCCTTTAGAGATTTAAACAATGGGGTACATCTGCCATAATTTGACACTCTAACAGCTGCAAAAATCTCCTGGTGCAAAGTGGCCATGAACACGACCAAGGATTCATCTATACCCATCTCCAGCAAGATCAACCATAGTTTTGTCCTATTGACCAGATCGAAGGCCGAGGAGAGGTCCATGAAAGCGAGAAACACGGAACCCTCCTTAGCCACGGTGTATTTAGAGATAAGTAAGTGCAGATTAATACATTGCTCAATGGTCCCTTTTCTCTCTCTAAAACCATATTGTAATTCGGACAGCCCACCACAACCCTCAACATTCTCCCTCAGTCTGGATAAGAGTACTCTACCCAAGATTTTAATGGTTGAGTCCAAGAGGGATATGGGCCTGTAACACGCGGGGTCATCCCGCTGGCATTTGTTTTTGAAAATAGGGACAATGGTGGATATGGCCCACGAGGCAGGGGCTTGATTACCGCTGACTGCATTGAACACATTTGACATGACCTCCGCCCACAGATTTGGTGAGTACATAAAAAAGTCAGCCAGGACTCCGTCAGGGCCAGGTGCCTTATGTTTTGTGGTTGCCAAAAGAGCTTTTTTCACTTCTTCGGGGTTAAAGATGATTGGTTGTGTCACCACGGTGGGCAGTGGGACCTCTTTATTTTCTTCTTCCACGTCCCCATAGACGTTTTTAAAGTGAGACAGCCATATTTCGTCGGTAATCACGCAGTCCATGGATGCATTTTTGTTATCAGAGAAAAGGGGCTGTTTAATGATCTCCCAAAATCTCCTACTATCCTTCAACACTGCCGCTGAAAGGAGATTGTCCCATGCCTCGCGTTTGATGGTGTCCTTGCGGTTCTTTATGGCTGCCTTATAATTTTTCCTTAATCTAGAAATAACATCTTTAACCCTGGGAACATTTTTTAGGGCTACCAGCAGTTCTCTATGGGCGTTCGAACATGCGAAGTCAAACCAACGCTTAATTCCTGGGGTTCCCTTTATAGGTTTGGGTAGGAGATCCTTTGACACCTGGTCACATATTGCCTCGTATGCAGCTACTATTTTTTTCCCTTGAGCGCCAGGTTTTTTGCAGAGCTCAACCTTGTCTTTGATTTTTGGAAAGTTTAATGCATAGAAGTTTTCCGGGATCACTTTGGCCCATTTCACTCGTCTACCATTGTCAATGGTCCTCAACGGTTGTGTGGGTTTTACTGTGGTTGGGGGTGCCCCCATCTGATATCCCCAGGCCACTTCGAGTAATACGGGGTTATGGTCGCTATGATGAGTTAAAACTGTACGATAGTCCATGGTCCGGCTTATGATGCCTTGTGAGACAAAGATGTAATCTATCACTGTTCCATGTTGGGTACCAGAAAAGGTTGGCATTCTCGGGCCCCAGTCCGGTTCGTACAGATCATAATTAGCGAGTAGTTCTTCAAGCTCCTGCCCCTCTACGGAATGTTCAAAGTGAGGTCCCTCTAAGGCCGCGTCGTCATCCTCGTTAACGCTACTTCCCTTACATGCTAGGTTACATAGATGAATATTAAAATCGCCTAATAAAATAAACTCAAAAGCAAACTGGATATTCTGAGATACTGAATATAAAATGATATCCAGGTTAGCAATATTACGACCTCTATAATCGCTATTCCCAGAATTATAAAAATTAACGTATAGGGTCCTGCTGATATTATTGATCACCCTTTCGACCATTAAGATATTATCAGAGTCAGTGCTGATCTGCCTATAGCTACCTTTTAGGTCTAAGGAGAACAAGATAACCAAGCCTCCTTTAGCTCTACCCGCTCTGCTGGGGACTGCAGGTTTGGTGAAACTAGTAAACCCATCCCGCCAAAAATTGGCGGATGTGTTCCAAGTTTCCTGCAGGGCAATGATGTGATGGTTTGAGATAAAGCTCAACCAGGCGTTATCCTGACGTTTTGCATTTAAACCTGCTATGTTCCAGCTTATGATCTTGCAGGAGTCAGTAGGTAACCTAGGATCTTTTACCCCCTCCAAATCCCCTTCTACTATACGTTGCGTTACTGAACCCTCTTTAAGTTCCCTTTGAGGGAGGCTCTGTATATTTTCGCTGATTGGGGTCGGCACGACACGAACCTCCGTCCGATATAAAATCGGGGGCTGACCGGATTTTGACGGCTCTTGAGACCCCGAAGCCTCCTTATGACTAGGTTTGCTGTGTAATTTGACGATGTTATCTCGACCACTTTTTATTAACGGAATGTTCTGTGGCTCACTTTCTGGATCGACTCCTACATTAAGTCAATCACAGGTATTTAGATCGGATAGAGGGCCATACCTATTTTCCGTGCCAAATCCCCACCCAAAAGGGGTAGCTACCTGGCCCTGGCCAAAAGCTGGCGTGTTCCACATGGGTTGTGGTGTATTTGGACGTAACCTAAACTGGTCATTTCTCATCGGATGTATAAACCTATTGCCCTGTCCACGATGCTCATAGCCCGGGAGGCTAGTGCCCCAACCAGTTGTACTAGGTTCATGTAGCATGGCAGGCCTGGTGTATAGCTCATTCGGGTAGTTAGATCTACCTGAATCTAGGTTGGTTATGGGCTGGAAGTGATCGTTAAAAAATCGAGGTCTGGTGTCCCCTCCCCAGCTAATGATGTTAGTAGGTCTCTTATAGCTGGGGATATTGTGGATAGTGGCAGACTGGGATTTACTATAGAAAAATTTAAGGGTGAGGGGGATTATGGAGCCACTACGGCGTTGGGGTGGGAAGATATTGGTCAGAATGTCTGGGAGGACCTCCGCGTTGGCGAAATTTAAGATTACGCAATCCCCCTTGAACTTCTTTGGGTTGCTCCCAATTCAGGATACCCTCCTAGTCATAATGATATCCCCAGCCAGTTTGTCAAACCCTTGATATGCCATGTGCATGTTGTTAGTGAGCCAATGTAACGCTTTGTCTTTCAAACCTTGGTTGGACTCTATTTTGTCTTGTGATAGGACAGGAACGTTAGCCAGTACGAGTACTACTGGTGATGCTTCCATGATGAATTGGGCTGAAACATCCTCTGGTTGCATATCCGCTTTAGCGGCAGTTATGCTAATGGAGAGGTCTACAGCTTCTGCTTCCTGTCTAAGTACAGGTAAAGATGGAGATGATGGAGATAATGGCGGCGGCTCTTGTAAGATGGGCTGTGGGTTACTTTCGATTGGGGTAACCGCCACATCCGTGACCGCCATATTTGTAACGAGGGAAGATAGGTTCTCCACCTCTTCAGCCAACTTGCTGTGTACGCCTCCCAACTTTTTAACCTCAGATGTTAGTTTGTTCAGTTTCCCAATCAGGGGCTTAATTATAGTCCTGATTTTAATGTCTATCATGTCTTGGATCCTGTTAAATAGGTCATCATCAACCATGCGTCTTGACTCTGCATCAATGTCGAGCTCGACATTATTCCCTTTACAACGTGGAGGGGGGGTGGCGGGCTTTTTCCTACCTTGTTGTTTCCCTCCCCGCTTTGCTGGGTATTTTCTGCAGGCTCTGACCGCCCGTGTTGCGGGCTGCAGGGGTGATAGGACTTCATCCACTGTGGGTGCCTGGTGGTTTGAATCAGCGACAATATTATCTGAAAGATCTATTAGATCTATTAGTGGGTCAGAGTCATCAACCTCATTGCCATTAGCTTGAGGAATGGGGTCTGCTAAATTTGTAGGGGAATTTTCAGGCAGTATGTCCGGAGTTACTGTGCTTAGAACACTTGTGGAAGGGCTTTCTGGGGGCAAAATAGGCGACTGGCTCAGGCCTAGGGATTGCCTTCTCTCGGTGTTAATTTTACTGACCACTTGTACCAGATATGAGTCTAGGGTATTAAGTGGCTCGGTGGAGGCAGGTACCAGTTTCTTCCCCATAATAACTGCAGTCTAATGAAGGCTGTCTGGTGCTGGGCAAACGTGCAGGATTTAGCTCAGGAGACTTCAGATTATGATTATAGCGGAACAATGGGGTATGGAAATCAATCAGCGGCAACAAATTGCTAGAGAAATCTCATCAGCGCGATATTATATACTGGAATGTCAATCTGGAAACAGTACCTTATCGACGCCAAGCGGTAGATGACAGGGGGGTGGCCTAGCCTGGCCTTTCCGTGCCTCTGAGGGCCACAGAGGGCCCGCCCTTTGCCCGGGCTTAGCCCCGGGCTGCGACCCGCGCGCGTCCCGCGATGCGCGTTGGCGTCCTTGCTTAAGACTGTGGGAGGTGAGAGGGGGCGGGGCACTGGGAGGGGGCACTAATGGTACTGTGGTGGTGGTATTGGCGGTGGTGGTATTGGTGGTGGTGGTGGTACTGGTGGCAGTGATGATGGTACTGGTGGTGGTGATACTGGTGGTGGTACTGGTGGTGGTACTGGTGGTGAGATTGGTGGTGATGGTACTGGTGGTGATGGTACTGGTAGTGTTACTGGTGGTGATACTGGTGGTGGTGGGGGTTCTGGTGGTGGTAGTGGTGGTACTGGTGGTGATGGTGGTACTAATGGTACTGTGGTGGTGGTATTGGTGGTGGTGGTGGTACTGGTGGTAGTGATGGTACTGGTGGCAGTGATGATGGTGGTGGTGATACTGGTGGTGGTACTGGTGGTGGTGGGGGTTCTGGTGGTGGTAGTGGTGGTACTGGTGGTGGTGGTACTGGTGGCGGTACTGGTGGCGGTACTGGTGGTGAGATTGGTGGTGATGGTACTGGTAGTGTTACTGGTGGTGATGGTGGTGGTGGGGGTTCTGGTGGTGGTAGTGGTGGTGGTAGTGGTGGTACTGGTGGTTCTGGTGGTGGTGGTACTGGTGGTATGGTGGTGGTGATGGTGGTACTAATGGTACTGTGGTGGTGGTATTGGTGGTGGTGGTGGTACTGGTGGTGGTGATGGTACTGGTGGCGGTGATGGTACTGGTGGCAGTGATGATGGTGGTGGTGATACTGGTGGTGGTACTGGTGGTTCTGGTGCTGGTGGTGGTGGTACTGGTGGTGGTGGTACTGGTGGTACTGGTACTGGTGGTGATGGTGGTATTGGTGGTAGTGCTGGTGGTAGTGGTGGTGATGGTACTGGTGCTGGTTGTGGTACTGGTGATCGTGGTACTGGTGGTATTGGTGATGGTACTGGTGGTGGTGGTATTGGTGATGGTACTGGGGATGGTACTGGTGGTGGTGGTGGTGGTGGGACTGGTGGTAGTGGCACTGGTGGTGGTGGTGGTATTGGTGTTGGTACTGGTGGTGGAACTACTGGTGGTCGTGGTACTGATGGTGATGAAACAGATGGTGGTGGTACTGGTGGTGGTGGTACTTGTGGTACTGGTGGTGGTAGTGGTACTGGTGGTGGTAGTGATACTGGTGGTGGTAGTGGTACTGGTGGTGGTGGTACTGGTGGTGATTGGACTGGTGGTGATTGTACTGGTAGTGTTACTGGTGGTGATACTGGTGGTGGTGGGGTTCTGGTGGTGATACTGGGGGTGGTACTGGTGGTGGTGGTGGTAGTACTACTGGTGGTGGTAGTACTACTGGTGGTGGTAGTACTACTGGTGGTGGTGGTACTGGTGGTGGTGATACTGGTGGTGGTGATACTGGTGGTGGTGATACTGGTGGTGGTGGTACTGGTGGTAGTACTGCTGGTGGTGTTGGTACTGCTGGCGGTGGTACTGTGATGGTGGTACTGGTGGTAGTACTAATGGTACTGTGGTGGTGGTATTGGTGGTGGTACTGGTGGTGGTACTGATGGTGGTACTGGTGGCAGTGATGATGGTACTGGTGGTGGTACTGGTGGTTCTAGTGGTAGTGGTGGTACTGGTGGTGGACTGGTGGTGGTGGTACTGGTAGTGGTGGTATTGGTGGTACTGGCATTGGTGGTGGTGGTATTGGTGGTACTGGTGGTGGAGGTACTGGTGGTGGTGATGGTACTGCTGGTGGTGGTGGTACTGGTGGTGGTGGGGTACTGGTGGTGGGGGTACTGGTGGTGGTACTGGTGGTGGTGGTACTGGTGGTTGTGGTATTGGTGGAGGTACTGGTACTGGTTGTGGTGGTGGTGGTGGTACAGGTGGTGGTACTGGCCATGGTACTGGTGTTACTGGTGGTGGTGGACGGGAAAGAGGTCAACAGTAAAGAGGCATATTAAATTATACTACAACGTTTTTTTAAAACACCATGAATGCTGCACAAACATGAGTGTTAAGGTGCAAGCAGATGGGACAGTGCAGTCCCGTGATGTAGAAATGCACACTGACAGAACATGGAAGGTACGGCCTTGATACAGTGGGGGAGTTGGCTCTTCAGCTACGCTAGGTGGTAGACCTCACATGGGGGAGGGGGGGAAAGGTCTGCATTTCCTCAACTTTCTGCTACTGTTTGCAGGCGCTTCTCGGGGGTGTTTCCTCCTACAAAAATGGAGTGTACTGGGGCAAACAGAATTTCGTGTCAATTTAAAAAATATCTCGCTAGGTGCTTTGGGCATGCACTGGTAGGGTTGTCGGCACGGTGCTGGTCTTCCGTAGAGGAGAGGTGCGCTGCTGAATTGTGTGGTGGGGACGGGGGAAGAGTTGGGATTGGAAGGGCTGAGGGAGCAGTAGCCTCTCAAACCTCCCATGTTTGTTGCCCAGGCAATTAAAATAAAATTGAGGAAGCGCACATATTAAAATCAAGCTCTGCAAGCGCATTCACTGCCTACGCACACTTTATTACTGATTACCGAGCCACAATTTAACGCAAAAAGTGCATAAATTAAATCTGCATAGAGCTGCTTTCAGCTGGAGCCTTGTAAGGCGAGGCTGCTAGTAATTCGACAGAAGGGGGTGGGGGCGGAGTATGACAGTAGATGGGGCAAGCTTCCAGAAGACTTTTGAGTTTTCTGAAGAGTTCTTATCACACACCCAGGAAAGGGAGAGGAGGAGGGACGAGGGAGGGGCTGGAGCAAAAGCAACAGACAACTGCTCATGCGCACTTTACGATTAATTGGGCCATTTAACGAGGAGTGGTGGGGGCGGGCACACGAAGACAAGGAGGCACTGCACCTGCCACCTTGCGTGCCGCGTCAAAACCCAGTGGAAGTGAACTTTTCAGAAGAGGTGGGACATGCCCCCACCTTTAGCCATTTGCAGGCTTTGATTCTGAAAAGACACATGCAAAAGTCAATCCAATGCGTGGGAGGAGTCCGACCCACACAGAGTAGCTACAAGAAGCCTCGCAGAGCAGCACATGCATGCTGCTAGACCTAAAAATTAACATCAACCAAAGTGTAGAAGTACATACAGTGTCTCAATAGTGTAAGTCCAAAAACACAACATAAGCGCTATTCATGTGCCTGTCTACCACTGTCTATCTGGTTAATTTAGTGTCTCCGTACTTTCCTAGTTGGATGCATCAGTTTTAAATGTTGGGAAAGGGTGCATATATAAATCTGCACATTAATATCTGTCAGAGCATATAGCTCACTAATTCTTGTGAGTACATGCAAAGTATGTGTAACAGGTTGCATATATAATTCACCAGATGGCTCTAAAAGACTTTATATTCCCCCATGAAACTTGTAAATACATGTCCTTTTGGTTGAGTACATGAATGCACCCTGGATAATTTGATGAGTGTATAGATAGTGCCTAGGTGATTCCCTGTGGACATAGGTGGTGCCTAGGTGATTCCATTAGTATATGGAAACTCCCTGGGTGGTTCCATATGTAAATATGTACTGTTTGCATGTTTGGATAAGTATATTCGTATAGTCTGAGTGTTTGGATGAGTGCATTAGTAGTGCCTGAAGGATTAGATAAGTGCATGACTAATGCCTCAATACTTACATAGATAGTAGTTGAATGATTAAATGTGTGCAATTCTAGTGCCTCCATGATTACAGGAGTGCGTAAGTAGTATATAGGTAATTTGTTGAGTGTATGGATAGTGCCAGCGTGAATGTTTAATACATGCATGGCACCTGGCAGATTGGATGAGTGGTGTTTCAGTGATAGGATGAGTGCATGGCTGCTGCCCTTGTGTTTTTGGTTGAGTGAATGGGTAGTGCCTGGGTTATTAGATAAGTGCATGGGTAGTGCCTGAATAATTTAATGAGTGCATCAGTAGTGCCTGGCTGATTAGATGAGTGCATCACTAGTATCTGAGTGATTGCATGAGTCCATTGTTAATGTCTGTGTGATTGGATGAGAGCAAGTGTAGTGCCAGGGTGATTGTATGAATGGAAGAGTATTGCCTCAGTAATTAGATGAGTGCATGGATATTGGATGGGTGATAGGTTGAATGCAATGGTAGTGCCTGCGTAATTGGATAAGTGCATGAGTCGTGTCTGAGTGTTTCCATGAGTGCATGGGTTGTGTCTCGGTATTGGAATGAGTGCATGGGTTGTCAGTGGGTGTTTGGATGAGTGCATGGGTTATGCCTGGGTGTTTGAATGAGTGCATAGCTACAGCCTTGGTGATTGTATAAGTGAATGGTTAGTGACAGGGCGATTGGATGCATGCATGGATAGTGCCTGTGTGGTCCAATGAGTACATAGGTAGTGCCTGTGTGATTGAAAGAGTGCATGTGTGGTGCGTGGGTGATTGGATAAGTGTGTGGGTAGTGCCTGAGTGGTGGCTAGGTGATTGGATGAGTGCCTGAATGGTGCCTGGGTGACAGTGAAAGTACTGCAGTTGCTGTTAGATACATAACAGTTATGACTATATGTATAAGTATCAAACTACCTATGTTAGTGCATTTATCATTTTCTACTGATCTATGTGTGAGTGAAATCTACTTATCACACTTGATATATAATTGGATACAGGGCTCTGTAGGAGTGTACATTGCTCTGTTACTCAGTGTGCCCATGCATCAGTAAGTTTCTAAAACTGAAAACAACAATTGTCTCTTTTTCAAAGCACAAAACCTACAGCATTTCTTTAATATTAGTTGTATGTTTAAAACATGTATTCAGCATTTCTGATTCAGACCACATGCTGGTGAAAACGGCATGCTCTTTGTCTGAATCTCCTTTTCTATCACAGGACAGACTTGTTCTTAAACGACACTGGAACAAATTAAGACTGGAGGATTTCTACCTTCTGCTCGAGGAGGCTCCCTTAGGCCCACTCACCGAGGTTGATCGTGGATACGATTCCTTTTGTGAATGGATCTCTGGGGCCCTCAACTCTCTGATCCCTATGCGTTGGTCTAAGTGTCGTCGGAAAGAGCCGAGCCCTTGGTATGACAGTACCTTGGCATCTCTTAAGCGGGCCTGTAGACAGGCCGAAAGACTATGGAGGAAGTCCTATGATCCAGATTTAAAGACCTGCTATCTTGCCAAGATCAAGATCTACCACAGGGCAGTGTGTCAAACACGTGCTTCCTTTTATGCCCATGAGTTTCAGAATCCTGCCAATCCATCGAAACTCATTTTCAAAGTATTAAAGGACCTGATGGCTAAGAGAGCTACTGCGGTGGAAATATGCTCGGACACCCACTGCGATGGTTTGGCCTCCTTCTTCCACGAAAAAGTGCAAGCCATCTATCGCACCTTCTCAACGGGTTCCCTGACGTTACAGCAGGTTGGTTGCACCTTAGGTGAGGGGAAGTGTCTTTCTATCTTGCCCTCCTTATCTATGGAGATGTTTGACTCTCTCAGCTCTATAATTAAGTCTGGATCTCCGGCAGACCCGCTGAAACCGGCCCAACTTAAGATCTTGGCGCCGGTTTGCCGCACTCCGGTGCTGTCCTTGATCAACCTGTCCCTCTCTTCTGGAGTGGTTCCCGTCAGATGGAAGCAGGCGGTAGTCACGCCAATCTTGAAGAAGGCGACCCTCGACCCCCTTAAACCTGAAAACTACCGCCCGATCTCTCTTCTTCCTTGGGCCACGAAAGTAGCGGAGGCCCATGTGAATGCCACTCTTTCAGACCATCTTGGTAGGTTTAACATTCTTGACCCTACTCAGAACGGGTTCCGTGCGGGTCACAGCACGGAGACGGCCCTTCTCTCTATGGTCGAACACCTGCGTTCCGTGCTGGATTCCGGTCGGACGGCGGCACTGTTGTTATTAGATCTTAGTGCCGCCTTCGACACGGTCTCGCACGGGATTCTGCTTCGGCGACTGGAGGAGGTGGGCGTCTCTGGCCTCGCCCTGTGCTGGTTTCGATCCTTCCTTACGGATAGGTCATTCCAGGTGGCGATCCCGCCCGGTAAGTCGTCATCTTACCCGCTAGACCAAGGGGTCCCACAGGGGTCATCGCGGAGTCCCACCCTTTTCAATCTTTATGTGAGACCGTTGGCTGCGGTCGTCAAGCGGTGGGGCCTGACTATGGTCTCTTACGCAGATGACACGCAGCTGGCGGTCACACTGAGCGGGGACTCAGGTATAGAGGCTCCCAGGTTTTGTGATGGTCTGCGGGAAGTGGCTAACTGGATGAATTCCAACTGTCTCCAGTTAAACACCAAGAAGACGGAGATTATGGTGGTTGGTAAACAGGTGGCTTTGTGGGGCGACAAATGGTGCCCTTCGGATTTGGGTGTGACTCCCCTCCCAGCGTCAGAGATAAAAAACTTGGGGGTGTGGCTTGATCCTTCTTTGAGCTTCATCCGTCATACCAAGAAGGTGGCGGCTTCTTGCTATGGCATCATTAGAGGTCTTCGACCCATCCTCAAATTCTTTGATGCACCCACAAGACAACTGGTGGTCCAAGCATCAGTGCTGTCCAGGCTGGACTATGCCAGCTCTTTACTGGCGGGGGTTAAAGTCCACATTTGTAAAGTCCACATTTGTAAAGCGCACAATCACCCGTAAGGGTCTCTAGGCGCTGGGGGCCGTCGGGAAGATTAAGCGAGCTATTGCCCAGAGTCACATGGTGCTGGGCTAACCTGCCGCCGGAGCCGGGGATCGAACCGTGGTCCCCAGATTCCAGTGTCAGTCGCCCTGGCCGCGGCGCCACACCTCTTCCAGTCAGAACTCTCCCGACTGCAGCGGGTTCAAAACGCCGCGGCCCGACTGGTGACAGGTTTGCCTAGACGGTGCCCGGTGTCCAATACCCTGCGCTCTCTCCACTGGCTCCCTGTGCAGCAGAGGATTAGGTTCAAGGTTCTTTGCCTTGCATTTAAAATCCTCAAGGGTACATCCCCACAAATTTTGGAGAATCTGCTGACTCCTTATGTCCCCTCTCGCACTCTCAGATCTCTCGGTCAGAACTTAGCAGTGGTCCCGCGTTTTAAGCTGAGCAGAGTTGGTGGCCGCTCCTTCCGAGTCCTGGCGGCGAGCTGGTGGAATTCTCTTCCTCCGCAAATCCGGGCCATCGATGAGCTCCTTCAGTTCAGATGGGCCATCAAGACCTTTCTATTTGTCTAGCCCCTTTGAGGTGTTTCTTCTCCCTCTGCTTGCTTTTAATGCTGTGTTGTGTTTACCTTTTCAAAGCGCCAGGACGCCCCTTTGCTGGGGCAGCTGTGCGCGGTACAAATAAAAATAACATAACATAACATTGATCAAAGAAATGTTACAGGGAAAGTGAAGCTAGCACAAGAACTATCTCAAGACACTCTGCACTACAAACCCTCCTCTATTTTAAATGAGCATGTTTAAAGAAATGCACCACCCTCCCCATACACATGAACTTTTCAACAGCCTTAAAGAACATAGATCATCATGTAAGCATATGTGTGATTTCATAATAGATATACACCTTCCGGCCAGCTTTTCAAAAATATATGGTTCTCTGCATGTTTACGTAAACTGAAGAGTCTCATCGTAAATATAACTATCAGCAAACACAAAAAACATATCTCACAATCAAAGCATATGCAAAATGGTCATATAAGTTACAAACCACATTGACAAACACTTCCTAATACATACATAACAAGTATTAGTACTTCATAATTTATATACAGCATTTCTTATCTTTTATTTGTGACTACACTACTCCTGTTTAATAATGTGACTAAAAGTACTACAACTCCCATCATGCAAATAACATAGAGTTGTCTGTTCTGCACCTGATGCTTAGACATTTAAAACATTGTCATTTTGAAAGACATTGCTTATTGTAACCTTTAACAGTACGATACTGTTGGTGGGTGGGTGTTGCAAGGTAAAAAATCTAAAAAAAATTGCTCATTTTCTTCTCTGCAGTGTTTTCTTTTATAGAGTGATTTTTGGCGTAATTATAGTGGTTTTAGATAGGTCTAGAGGGTTCTGGTTGGGATTTTGGCCATATTGTAGGGGGAGGTAATTTTACTTATAAATAGTCTACAGATTCTCTCCTGGAATATTAATGGTCTTCGCACCAGACCCAGAAGGGGCAAGATCCTGCAATATCTCCGTGATGCTGGTGCGCAGGTCATTGTTCTCTAGGAGACGCATTCGACAGAACTAGAGATGCTTTCTCTGGTTAAAGAGAATAAATGGATTGATTTTTGTATTTCTACAACTCAGACCATGAACTTTAGGGGGGTCTCGATACTTTTTAAGAAATCAGCAAAGGCTCGTCTTATATCTACCCAGGTGGCAGATGGGTCCTTGTAACAGTAAATATTTCGGGTGCACAAATTACTATTGTCGGATACTATGGTCCGAACCATGATGACCCTTCAGTTCTCAAATCCATTTTTTCTCACTCGTTATTGTATTCAGAACCTATTGTTTTGGCTGGAGTCTTTAATATAGTTTTAAACCCCTCTTTGATAAATCACCAAATAGCCGGGCCTCAGTCCCTTCTAAAACCAGAGCCTTCTTATTGGATGTTATGAAACAATACGCCTATTTAGATATATGGAGACTAAGATCAGGGCAACAGTTAGGCGTGTCATTTTGCAATTATAAATATCGTCATCAATCAAGGATCGATTTTATCTTGATCAGTCAGACTCTGTAGAGCGCAGTAAAGAACATCTCCTACCTCCCCTCACACCTGTCAGACCATTCTGCTGTATGGTTGGAATTGGAAGGTATTGCCCAAGCTTCCCCCAGAATTTGGTCATTTGATCGCTTGCTTCTCTTGGAAGATGAGGAGATCTCTTCCATGGTGAGTGAGACCGAGTGGTTCATGAAAGTGAACATTGGTTCGGCCTCATTAGGTTGTGTTTGCGACTCCTATAAGGCCTTCTTAAAGGGGCCAAATAACCAGCAGAGCTACCTATAGGAGGAAGTTATATAGAGAGGAGGTATCTACTATTGAGACCAAAATTGTAAAGTTGCAAGGGGAAATAGACTTACACTCCGATGCCTCGGCTGAAACTTTACAGGAGTTACAGAACAAGTTAATGCGTGTGAAGGGGCAGTTGGATTCAGTGTTGAATACACGTGTACTTCACAGGTGGGAAGCGAGTAAAATCGCTCATTTTGAGTATGGGGAAGGTGCAGGTAGACTTCTATCCTGGAAACCCAAGACTGATCAGGTACGAAACAATATTGCCTCAATCACTCAAGATAGCGTGGTATATACATCGGATGAGGATATTCGGAGGACCTTAAGCTGTTCTTCCAGGACATCTATAAGGAGGATAAATGCATTGACTCGGATAGTATTGAGGACTGGCTAAATGAGATATCATTGCCCTCGTTGACCTTGGAACAACGTGCCTGTCTGGATTGGGTGATCTCGCAGGATGAGGTCAATGCAGTCATGTGTAGCAAGAAGGGGAAGGCGGCAGGTCCTGACGGCCTTCCCTCTGAAATTTACAGGGTTTTGGGGAAAGAAATTGTTCCTATCTTAACTATCTTATTCAACCAGATCCTTCAGGAAGGGGTATCTCCCCCAGCCTCGTGGGATAATGCACCCATAACCCTGATTTTAAAACCTGGTAAACCTGCAACTAATTGTGGGTCTTATAGGCCAATTTCTATCCTTAACGTTGACTATAAATTCTTTACCTCTATTATGGCCAATAGACTGGGGCTGGTAGCAGGTGACATCTTGCACCACGACCCGAGGGGCTTCATTAAGGGTCGACAGCCTTTTGAACTGACTTATGACTTGATAGGGGCTATTGATATCGCATCCACTGAATCCCTTCCCCTGGCTGTTCTGACGCTCGACGCTACTAAGGCCTTCGACAGGGTTCATTGGTCATACCTGTTGGGGGTCCTAGGCAAGTTTAACATCGGAGAAAACGTTTGTCGAGGGGTGAGGTTGTTATACCAGAATCCCTTGGCTTGTCTTTTGGTGAATGGATCTTTGTCTTAACCGTTTAACATCACAAGGGGAACGCATCAGGGCTGCCCACTCTCTCCTCTCCGGTTCGACCAATAGATTGAACCCTTTGCCCAACGGCTGAGGGATGATTTTAACCTCAAGCCCTTCAGGTACAGGGAGTGGGAGAGGAAGGTGGCCCTTTATGCGGACAACATCTGGATCTTTTCTTCAGAATTGCATACAGCCCTTCCCTTGGTGATTAAATTGGCCCAGGATTTTGGTGCAAACTCTGGCTATGAAATTAACGCCTATAAAACAGAGATCATGGTTTGGAACATCGAGGACTCTTTGGTAGAGGTGCAGCCAAGTTTAAAAATCAGGTATCTTGGCATTAATATCGTCCAGGATGTCAGTAAAATAGCTGAAACCAATCTCTCCGTAGACGCGAAGGACTGACGCATACTTATGAGATCATGGTCTTCATTACCTTAGTCCATCTTGGGAAGGGTAAATCTAATAAATCTGTCTATCTTACCCAGAATTACTTTTCTTTTTAATACTATTCCTCTTTATGTTGAACCTTCTTCTCTATTTAAGTTGCAGAGCGATATCAATTCATTTATTTGGGCTTACCATATACCTAGGATTGCCTGGAAAAAACGTAGGCGCCGAAGAGAAAAGGGAGGCCTAGCCGCTCCGGATCTTCAGTTGTATGCATGGGCATTCCAACTTACCCATTCTCGCATGCTACTGAAGATGCCTACTAACATAGGGGTTAGCTGTATGTTTAGGGCCATGCTTAGTGGGACAAACCTATCACAGGAGGGTTTTTTGTTTAAATTTGGGGATCCCCAAAAAAAAAAAAAACTAAACGTTTTGCAGGGCATAGCTAGAACATGGGCCAAGTTGTGTAGCTCTGTAATGCTAGGGTATTTCTCTAGTATAGCACCTTTGTGGGATTCACCTGGGGGCCCGGGATGGCTTAAGGACAGGCATATGCCAGCCTGACTATGAACATTTACTAGCCAGTCACCATGCAATGTATGTCATTCTTTTTATTTTAAATTGAACAATTAATATTGAGACCACCACCTGCAGGGTGGTGGTCAAGTAGATTGGCATATAGTGCAGTTGTGTACAGTGGAGTGGTGTAGAGTGGAGTTGCACAGAGTGGAATAGCATGTAGTGGAATTGCGTACAGTGGAATAGACTGGAGTGGGGTAGAATGGGGTGGTGTAGAGAGAGGAGGGGTAGAGTGGAATGTTTTACAGTGGATTAGCTTAAAGTGGAGTGGCAGATACTGGCTTGACATAAAGTGGAGTGTAATAGTGTACAGTGGAGTTCCATAGAGTGGAGTGTGGTAGTTTAAACAGACATAGGGTAAAAAAGTTTGTGAACAGATGTAGATGTAATGTGGCAAGAATATAGATTATGGGGTGTAAATGTTAATTTTTGGCATTAGGTGTAGATAGTTCAAGTAATGTTAAAGTTAGAAATTTAAAAATGCTTAGTTTTATAATGTGCTGCGGTATACCACAGTAGCTTTGCAGTATACTGTGGTACATGCCGATGACAAGGCAGTATAAAATTGGGGCGATGGCTGTTGTTACAAAACTTAAGGCAGCCATGTATTTTCCAGCACACTTTAGCTGTGTTCTGGGTTGGGGCCTTAGACGTAGGTAAGTAATATGTTTTATTGTTGTTCCCTACTTATTACCACTTTGTTAAAGTGGTAATAGGTAGTGAAATGTATTTATATTTTCCTATATATTTTTTAAAATGTTTACAGGGAACCGACTAGTACCTACAAAGTACTGCAGTAGTTACAGGGAAAACAAACATTAGCAAAGCCAATAAGTCTCGGCAATGTGAGAGCTATTGGCCTTGTCAATGGCCATGTCTGTTAGCATTGGGATGGGCTGCAAGAAGCAGTGAAAGCCCAGTCATAATGTACTGATTTATTTGTTGTAATAAAAGTGATTTCTTACAGTGAATATTACATTTATTTTAAAAATGTTATTTCTTACTGTGAATATTACGTTTATTTTGAACCTTTTGACACCGCTAGCTCTATATACAGATTCTGCAAATATATTCAGGTGTCTCCCTTTTAATACTTATTCTACATGGCTGCTAGAATAATGTACACATAGCATAAGCAAATGTTTCACGGAATTGCCTACTGTTTGTCTCCATATCTGCTTGTCCAGCTCACTTATTAAGAAGAAAACCAGGATGAGCTGCAGCAAGCTACTTACACCTGCGTTTTTAAGTTTATTTTTCAGGTATTTGGGTGTGTGTATATGCAGTCTGATGTGAAAATATGGCGTGCATCAAGGGTGAGCAATATGAGTTGGTTTAGTACCGCCGATGTATGGTAGTGTTTTATAGTGCATAGTATTGTTCTGCATGCTGTGTGGAGCTTTTGTGGAAAATTACTTACACATGGACTGTTGGTTGAAAGTTTTGATAGACTGCAGTACTCTTCACTGGTGGGGTGCACTTCTAACATTGCCTTAGATTTTCAGTTCTATGTGGGCTGAAACCTAGAGAGTTGGTGGTGTGAACTGTTGCAGTGCTAAGCCCTGTATTATGAAGGTGTCCTCATAATGAGCTCTCCTCACAACTGCAGCTCAAACAGCCCACAAGACAAATCCAATTGTATTTGCGTGGGGGGGGGGGGAATGTGTGGGTGTTTACTGTGGATAATTCCCTGCACAGATTTGTTTTAGGTTGAAGAACAACCCTGTGAAGGAGGTGCAACAGTGTGCAGCAGCCTGTGTGTGTTCATCACAGAAACCGTTTATCATTAGTCACATACCTGGTTAGAGGGACAGATGATTACAGACTGTGTAGTGAGTGCATAGAAAATGTCCCATGGAGTGTTGTAATACAGACAATAAAGATGTGCCTGATCACAGTTTGGAGGTGCTGTGCTGCGACGGTGGGAGAAAACAGTGCTGGAGGCTGCAGGCCCCACCGGTATAGGAGGAATAAGCTGTGGCTGCAGCCCCTGTGAGTGCAGCCATGGTGTAAACAGGAGCCAGGCAGTGGCACAAGAGTTCTAAAAATAAAACTGCTGCTTCTCGCTACAGCGTTTCTAATGTGTGGCAGGACTGGTCACCCATTTAAAAAAAATTCAAATGTAGTCCCGAAACAATGGATGAAAATGGCCACTGCTTATGTTTAACAGAAGTTTGCAGGTGGTCTAAACACCAGAAGATGCATGACGTATGCATGCCCTTGACAAATGGGAAGATCGCAAAAATGAAGCGACAATGGTGCCAGCAAATGGGAAGCCTATGAGCGGGCTGTAAGCCCACAAAGTAGATACAGCAGGTCTCTTAGATACAGCAGGTCTATTAGAGACAGCGCGTGCATGCTATCTAGAGCTGACACTTAAAAATATAGAAGAAATTATAATCTGTAGAACACTATGCTAGTGAAATATAGTGTGTACTTTATTAAGAAGCACAGTAATTTGTACGTATTACCATGGTACTCCTACACTTGTATGCAAAGAATTAAATATGTAAAAAAAAAATACACTGGAGTACACTGTTTGTGAAATATAATGTAGTATAGTGTATTTTTATTTTTTTCACATATTTAATTTTTTTAACTACTGAGGTACTTCCTAGGGAGTACTGTGTAATATTCTTTTTAAATACATATAACTTCTAAATTATTCTCCCTAACTATTACCACTTTAAAAAAGTGGTAATAGGTATGGAGTAATATAAAAATGTAATACTTATATCTGAGGCTCTAACCCATAACACAGCTAAAGTGTACTTTAAACAACATGGCTGCCTGTAACTTTTGTGAAGGCAGTAACTAGCCAATCACATAATGCCTTGTCATCTGCATGTACTGTGGTAATTTTGCAAAGTTTGGCTAAAGTACAGTAAAACGTCTTAAAATTTTAAAAGTATCCTACCTACATGTACAAACAAAATGGATCATCTGCACAATATAATCTATAATCCTGCCAAAATTCATGTGAATCTGACTGGGCGTTTGGCTGCTACACGTGAGTACAAAGTCTAAGTAAAATGCATTGGAGCCAAAAGGCTTTTTGTGCCCTCTCCTTCTTTCTATGCACCCCCTTGACGAATCTCAGCGAAACTTTGCCTCGTTCGGCATTGTAAAAAAAGATATATGTCTGGAAAGTTTTGTGGTAAATAGTCAAGCAGACACAAAGTAATTAGCTAGCAAAAATCAGCGGAATCCTAACTATAACTACACTTTGTAAGATAGATAGATTTACTAAAATCAAAATGTCTTGGCTAGCACCAGACCTAATAAGCATTGGCAAAGTCAATAGGTTTGCCTATGTCAGTTCTATTGTCGTTGTCAATGTTTTTTAAAGATGTTGCACAGCAATGGAGGCTGCTTTGGAACAAGGCTCAAAGTACATTTTAAAAAAAGCTCTACGGGGTGGCCAGCATTGACCACCTCATAGCACTTTCTTTTGTTTACTTTAAGACATGTTGGACAGCAGCCGGCGCTGCTGTGAAACATCTTTTAAACAAATTAAAGCAGGGGGCGTAGCTTGGACGGCAGAGCCGAAGGCTGTCCGATCCCGTCGCTCTGTTGTGCACGGAGATGGAACAAATTAATTCCAGAGATTTTTGGAATCGCCAGCACTTCGAGGGAACCGGCTTCTGTTCCTGATCAAGCGCTGCTATTGCAGATGCCGTTATTGCTGATTAAGAGATGCAGATTGTAAAGAAAACGTCGTCAATGTTTTTGCTGGGATCGGCGAACCGAGGATGTAAAATGGCGGTTCTTGTGCGACCTGCTATTTGGAGCTTACTAAAGGCTTCAAGCGTTGGTCTCATGAACTGATTACCGTGTACATTCTCCGATGAGGTACTCATACCTTTTTCAGCCAAAATGAGAGATCGGTGGCGTTTTTTTTGATATTGCAGCCTGACCTCAAAATAGCAGCTCCGAATGCCCTTCCTAGACCGTGTTGCTGATATTGAGGGTTTTGTGCTGCGAGTAATGGAGCAGGTGTGAAAACATTAAACCTGTCTTGGCTGATGTGCGGGCTGATGAATGAAGTAATTTGGAGCGGGTCCACTATCAGCTTGCTGGTGTTCTGTAGCTGATTGATGCCTGACCCCGTTATGGCAGCCTTGTTACAACGACATGAATCGGTCACTGGGAATGCAGAGTGTGGTTCTTCAAGCGTCTGATCAGTACTCTGACTCCCGGTACTGCTTTGGTTTGAAAGAGCTTTGCAGTACGATTGCCCTTGTTGCCAAGACTTGCCTCCATGGATGGTCTCTCAGCCCAAGTGGTTTCTGATATTACAGCACCCTTGTTTTGATGATCTCACGTTATATTAAGCAGTAAGGCTGTGCTTGACTTCCTCATTCTCTATTATACCAAAGTAAGGGGCACATCATTATTACTTTTACCATCAGGCTTCCAGCATTCACTTTGCATTTTAAAAGAGTCATTGATACATTGATAATCATTGTGGATTATACTGAGCATACAGTGCAGCCACCTAAGGAGAAGTGACCCTTCCAGACGGCCACCTACCTTTGATCCATAGCAGGGGCTCACCTACACAGTCAAGGTATATAATTTGTTTGCACTCTTTATACAATATATAAACTACATCTCATCACAGTGAGCGTATCTGCTTCAGGTCGGCTATCACTAGTCACTCTCTGTTTTGGTCCATGTTAGCTGTTTTCAAATATAAGCTGGCGCACCATGACATTTGAAGCCTATATCTCATTATGCTTGGAAGGTTCAGTACGAGTATATCTACACTCTGTCTTTACAAGTTTGCTACAATGTTCCCATACCAACTCCAGCATCTGTACCGTCTGTGACAGCTCCAATCGCAGCAATAACAAAAGAACTTGGTTCTACTTTAACAGGGGCAGATAACACCAGCGATATATCTCCTTTGAATACCTCTCATCATAATACACCCATAGATTGGAATCTTCACGGGGAGGTATCCTCGTCATTTCAGATGATTTTGCAGCTACTCAACGAACAAAAACATGAAGCTCAATCTCATTATCAACAGATGCGGGAAGATAGCAGCAAAACTCAATCCTCGCTGCAGGAGATGGCTTGCAAATTAGGGGCTATTTCTCAGGAGGTGGAAGAGCTACAACAGAGAGTTGTTCTAACTGAGGAGAAATCATCTCATTCTGAAATAGTAGTGAACCATAATGAAGCCCAGATCTGTCAAATGCAACTAAAACTTGAAGATTTGGAAAATCGACAACGTAGACAGAATCTTCGAGTATTTGGAATTGTGGAAGGGGCCGAAGGAGCCGATTCCAGAGCATATATTGTACATCTATTCCAGAAAGCATTTCCGGAGTTATCGGAGTGGGATTGGGACTCACAGATACAACGAGCCCATCGGCTTCCTCTGATCCAAAGAAACAAGGGAAGTCAGTATCCTCGCCCAATTCTGATTTGTGTCGGTAATTTTTTACTTCGCCAGGCAATTTCTTTAAAGGCGAGACCAAATACTCCAGTTACTACTGACTTAGCTATTTTTTTGTTAGGTCAGATTTAAGTAAACTTACTATGGAGCGGCGTTGGAAACTACGACAATATATCGACTCAATAAAGGATCTGGGGGGCCAGGCTTTTTTGCAAGAACCTGCCAAGTTAAAGGATCTAAAGAATGGTCGCACATACTACTTTTTGGAAGAAAGTGAGGTTGAGCAAGTTGTGGTCAAATGGAAGTCAGAAAAAAATGGACAATGAATTATGCTCATTGCATCTCTCTTATGAATAATGATGAACAATTCTATATATATGTAAATTGTGATTGGAATTCGGCCGTCTATCAGTTACAATTGGATTTCTTTGATGTTTTGATACAAGGTATTGCAAGATTTGACACGTGGTTGTGAGCTTGTGGTATTGAATGGCCGGATCCTCGGGGCATTGACTCCATTTTTGCTGCCACTACAGCGGCAGCTGGGTTAATGGGGGGACCTGCACGTAGGAACAGAATTGGGAGGGGGTGGGGCAGGGAGCTGCAAGGTAGGGGTTGGGGGGATGGTTTATCAGGGTAAAAAAGGCATCCCGGGGTCAAGCAATTTAATAATACTAAGGTGTAGCAAGGTTGATTTGATTTGGTATAAGGGCTTTAAGGACAGGAATATGTCTTACATAAAATGTATCAAATAAAATGTTTGGTATGGAATGTGGCGGGTTTAAACAGTAGGATTAAAAGAAGTCTTGTGTTTGAGGAACTCAGAATGTATAATCCTCAGATAGCTGTAATAACTGAGACTCATATAGCATTTAAAGACAGAAAATTACTCAAACAACTGTGCTATGACATTTTAGTATGTACTGATTTTAATGCTTCAATACGGGGGTGGCAATTCTAAAACATAAACAGTTTAAGGCAGAAATTAATAAAACATTAACTGATAAAGCCGGCGGGTGGGCAATTGTACAGGTAATACTCGAAGGCTGCAAATACACAATTTGTGGTGTTTACGCTTCTAATTTAGAGGAACCTAAAATTATAGATCAAATTAATATGGAGCTGCTTAGTTGGGAAGGGGAGCGCATAGTACTGGGAGATTTCAACTGCATCATGAATTATAATTTAGATACAACTAGAAGGGGCTCATTTCAGAGAATGCGGAAAACCAGGGCGGCAATCCTGGATCTCGCAGCAATTCATTTAATCAAAGATGCTTGGAGATATTTATATCCTAATACAGCTGGCTACACTTACTATTCTGCCTCACATAAATTATGCTCACGCATAGATATGGTTTGGGTCTCGGATTTTATTCTTGAAACTAGTACTATGGTAATATGCCCAAGAGTTACCTCGGACCACAATCCTATCCTTTTCTCATTTGATGTAGCAATAGAGAGACAAAACTTCTCGCTCTTTTTCATTCCCCAGATATCTATTCTTGGACCCTACCTTCTTGAATCAATTAAGAGACCATATAAAATAATTTATAGATATAAATATGCATTCAGCCTTACCAACGATAGTGTGGGATGCATGTAAGGCAAGCATTCGAGTATTCACGCAACAGTATATTTGGCGACAAAATAAGGTGCGCAGATGCCAAAATGATAAAATGATTACAGATATACTTCATATTGAAAGCCAATTGTCTGAAGCTTTACTAACAGGGACGGCTAGTTTGGAAGCATTAAACTATAGATTAATTGAGCTAAAATCAGCCGTAAAATTTTTTATTTAGGGAGAAAAGTATTATTAAATTAAAAAAATATCAATTAAATCAGAATGAAAGTGGTGAAAAGATAGGCAAAATATTAGGGTATAAAGTGGCTGAAGACCGAGCTCAAATGGCTATCAAGGAAATCAAAGGGGCCAATAATCAAACATTCCAGTATCCTAAATCGATCTTACAACAATTCGCTCAGTACTATCAAGATCTGTATACACCGGAAAGTGAGGTTACTGAAGATAATATAATAAGGTATATAACTCTAAATAGAGTCAAGACTATGGAGGAAGAACATTCGGATCAATTAGCGATGGATATTACACCGGCTGAAATTAGAATTGCTATCAATTCTTTGGCGTCTGGTAAAGCTACAGGAGAAGATTCAATTCCTTTAGAATTATTTAAAACCTGTACGGAGGAACTGATACAGTTATTATCTAACGTTATTCAAGCTGTTGGGAATGGGGAGCAGGCGCCAAAGTCTTGGAATTCTACTCAAATTATCTTTTTCTTAAAAAAAAGTAAACCAGCTTATGAAAGAGGGTCTTATAGACCCATATCGCTTATAAACAGCGATGCTAAAATATTTGCAAAGATATTGGCGACTCGGCTCGCACCATTAATGTCACAACTGGTGTCACCCCAACAACACGGGTTTATCCCTAATAGGGACACTACGTCACATATTAATACGGCCATTACGGCATTTGATGTGGCACGGATCGAGCCAACCCCACTCGGTATGATTTTACTAGATGCAGAGAAAGCATTTGACCGATTGGGGTGGGGCTTTCTGTGGGCCACACTGCAGGCTTTTGGTATAAAAGGTCAATTTTTGAAGTGGATCCAATCCCTATACGATAAGCCTATTGGTAAAGTTTGCTATATGGGTAAATGCTCTCCTACCTTTCCGATTAAACGTGGGACGAGACAGGGGTGTCCCTTATCACCTCTGTTATTCGCCCTTATAATGGAACCATTGTTGATCGCACTACAGAGTCAAGATCAGATTTCTTCTTTTATAAACAGTTCAAACTGCCTTAAAATAACTGTCTATGCTGATGACGTTGCAGTCTACTCTACTAATGTTTCAGAAGCAATGAAGGGCATCATAACAGAGGCAGGGAAATTTGTTTTGGTTTCTGGATACTGGCTTAATACTGATAAAACCCAAATTATTATGAATTACAAGCCACCAAGCGTAGTGATGGGGGTATGTGATGTAGCTACCTATTTGGGGGTTACAATCTCCTCGAATATTAATTTAATATCTGCCTTAAATTATAAATCACTATTAAAAGAAACTATTACCTTACTCAAGAAATGGCATAAGCTACCTCTAAGCATTATTGGCAGAATAAATCTGGTCAAAATGAAGATACTGCCTAAATATTTATATATTTTCTGCTCTATCCCTCTTTGGATAAATAATTCTTATTTTAATAGATTACACGGTATTATTAGTAGTTTTATCCGGGGGTATAAGAAAGCTCGTCGGGCTGTTACACTACTCAAACTTCCTTTTAATCAAGGAGGATTGGGTTTACCAGACATTAAATCTTATTATTGGTCTGCTTTATTTAATCGTTTTCGTAGTTTGATGATCCCCGAGAAATATTTGTATTTTCACAAATTTATGTTAGGGGAGGATGCAAATATGTTCCTTTATAGGTTAAATTACTCCAATTATTTTAAACGTGTGAAGTTTAAGATGGCACGGGACACTGTTAATATTTGGTGCTCCATTCTTGTTAAGAGTAAAGCCTCTCTTTTTCATCATAGAACTCCTTTGTGGTTCAATCCGGGTTTGCCGGGAATTTTTCATGATTCAGCTGGTTTAGTGCTATCAGAATCTGGTATTAAAAAATTGGGAGATCTATATGACCATAAGGGTTTTTTTACATTCGAAAGGTTGAAGGTGTGTTATAATCTTACAGAAGGGACCCGGTTTAAGTATTATCAGATTAGGGATTATTTTGTGCGGAAACTAGGATTAACTAATATTTTAGATTCTGATCTATGGAACTGCGTTTATAGAGAAGCTGATATAGCACTGATTAGTATTGGATATACAATTTTTACTGTTTATAGAATTGATGACTCAAAGTTATCTGAGAAGTGGAGCAGGAAGTTGGAAACTGATGTGGCCCCAAACTTGATAACCTTGTCTTTAAATAACTTTGATCGCTCTGTTCACTCTTCTAGTCTTAAACTGCAGTTATTTAAAACTATTTGTCAACTTTATTATACACCAGACAGGATTTGTAAATGGGCACCTAATAACAACACCAGTGAACGTACGAAATGTCCAAAATGCGATTTTAAGAGCAGCTTATATTACTCACATGTTTTTTACTTGTCCGCAATTAACTGAATTTTGGAATGGAGTAACTAAAGTTATCTCTACGAAAATGGCACGTCCAATTATTTTGACATCAGTGGATGTGCTTGTGGGCACGTCTGGGGGGAACAGTTTCCAATGTGATCCGCTGAACATTTTAATCTCATGTGCCAGATTAAAAATAGCTAGGGTCTGGATTCAGCATAACCCGCCGACGGTCCTGGAATGGTGGGATCTTGTAAAGGAAATATATAATATGGAACATGCTTTAGCAACAACAAGGGGTCTTCAAACTAAAATGAAAGTGGAAAGAATTTGGGGATCAATAGTGATATGATACTTGTTTGCTTTTCTTTTGTTAGTACATGCCCTTATTATTTTATGATTTATGTATTGCCTTGCTGAAACTACTTCAATGTACTAATTATCTTTGATTGTATGTAGGAATTTTTCTGTTTTGTTATATGCTTTTCCCTTTTGATGCAAATAATTTTTTTTTAACAAAAACAAGTTTGCTACAATGGCAGAAAAAGAGTCCAAACTCCAATTCAAAAGAAACAAAAGGGATCCCTCTCCGTCTGATTCTCCCATCAAGGCCAAAGCGGACATTAATAGTGCAATGGGCATCATTCTCAAAAAACTAGCTGATGTTCATGATTTAGCTAAATCCACCAAACAAAATACGGACGCTATGCAGCTAGAACTAACCGCCATCCGGCGGACATGAATGCAATCAATTCTAAAATTGCATCCGCAGAGCAAAGAATTAGCGACGTTGATGATGTTTCCTCTCAGTCCAGCAAAGAGTTGAAATATCTTAGGGATTTGACAACTAATCTAAAAAACAAACTGCAGAGCTTGAAGATAGCAACAGGAGAGGCAACATTAGAATTCTGGGTGTTCCGGAAGGTTCAGAAGATTCCACGGGATCATGCTTGGCCTTTTTGGAAGATTGGATTCCTCAGTTCACTGGTATAAAATGTTCAACTCCTTTAGAGCTGGACCAGGCACCCAGAATTCCGGCTTTTAACTCTTCTTCAAGACAAACAACCTGTTCTATCATTTGTATATCACTGAGATTTTAACATACTGAAGCAATCCTCAACTTTGGCCGTAAAAGTCGTCAGCTTATTTGGAGCGGACTCAAAATCATTTTTACGCAGGACTACTCTGAACCTACAGTGGATACCAGGAAGGGCTTTCTCATCCTACGGGACAAACTAAAAGATAAAAAATATTCAGTTTTCCTTTGTTGGTGTGACTAAATTTAGAATCCTAGTCAATGGTCGGCACCACTACTTTACGGACCCTAAAGACTTATTGAATTTTGTAGAAGGCCCACCCACTCAGGACATGGACTTTGCTCAGTCCTCTATTAATAATGGAGAAGAGAGGAGCTGGATTACATCATGGCTGCTCGGAGCTGATGCTCCGTCCTAACCCAACGCTCAACAACCAAATCCAGGGGGAGGAGCCAAGCTCGCGTCCGAGATGGCCGCGCTTTAGCTCGGCTCCGTCAACTTTCCTGTTCGAAACATAAATCCTGCCTTTATCCTGCCCCGGGAAGACAATTTCTGCTACGCTGTGGATCTACGGCGATTTATAGACACTTACCGTCTGTTCCGGTTGTCTCTGGGTGCCGTGGTTCCGGAACTGTGCCTTCGCCCGATTCGGGACCTCCGGAGCGGACTGGCCTGAGTCTCCTTTGCGGCGCCCGGACGGAGCGCTACGCTATGGCCGGCCCTTGATGGCGCATTGGACTCGGCCGACGAGGCGATTGTGCAGAGAGGCTGGTCGCGGCTTTCTGGTTTGATCGGGCGGTCCTGCGGCCTGGGGTGGAGGCGCTGCCTTCTGTTGACGGGACTGACCGTAATTGTGGCTTGTCCCCCCCTTTGTTCTCCGGTCCGGCCATTTTGAGTGCCTCCGCCCGGACTCGGAGAACGGGGCCGGCGGCATTGGGGGGCCGGCGATCCTCCTTCTTCTGGTGGCCCCCCTCCTGCTCTGGACGTGCCTCTGCTGGTGGTGGACTGAATTCCGTTTGCCTTGCTGTGGCCCGGTCGGGGGTCGGGGAACGCTGCGACCCCGCCGGGCTTCCAAGATGGCGGCCGACCCTGTATATCTCAGCCGGGCCGAGATGGGCGGCGATGGTCCACGATGTGGCACAGAAACCGGATACTGTAAAGGTCTTCCTACACTTACGGACATCCTCGCCGCCCTGCGCTCCTGGGGTACTCCTATGGCCGCACCCGCTGTTAACCTGGAGGAGGCTCGTTTCGCTGGGCCGTTTGAGCCCCCCCTGGCGTGTGCGACTACGTCGCTGCTAGGTGCGGCTGGTTCTATCCTGGAAATTATGGACCCGGTGGCTGACGTTTCTGCTGAGGTGCGGAGTTCCTCCGCCCTCCATCGTGATGTGTCCTCTCCTGTGCTATGGGTCGGTGGGCCGGGTCCTGCCCGGGCCGATCTTGGTGGTTCTTCCTGTTCTTCATCTCCTCGAATGGCCGATCGTAGATCCTGTGCTGGCTCCGCTGGGTCGACTTTCCTCAGATCATCTTCGGAACTGTGCCTGCCTTGTGTACAATGGTTTCTGACTGCTCCGGATCATTCGAGTGGTGCACGGAACATCTTATGCGGATTGAAGTTTGACCTCCCTGTTCTCTGTCTCCTGTTCCTTGTGGTCTGGTTCTTCGTGGGGCGGACTGCTACGGATTTGGAAAGAAAAGGACAGGGATGAGACGATCTTGCCTTGGTGGACTGTTGTCTTGCAATGGTTGGATGATCGATTAGTACGGTATGACCATGTCGGATTTTTGTCGTATTCCTGGTCTGTATCCTTCAATTCATCGTCTTCCCGTGGACACTGATGTTTCGGACGGGAGGGTGGGAGCCGATGATTCTGTTATATGGCCCTCTCCCGTGTTCTTTTTCCCTTATTCCTTCTTTTCCCTCCCCTTTTTTGTCTTTATGGTTCTATCTTGCTTTAGCTCTTCTATATTTCGGGTTCTGATTAGGGCGACAGGCACGCCGCTGGGGGGTGGGCCATAGCCTTCTGCAGCGGTGCAGGGTGGGCTTGCGGGGTGGGGGGGGGTCTGTCATTTCTTTGGGGGTTTTTTTCCCCTCCTTTTTCTAATTTTTTGGTTCTATGGCTCTTGTGTGTCCTCTTTTTCGGGACGCGGTCTCAGCATGTGTCCCCCTGGGTGGGTTGTTATTGATGCGCTGGCCGTTTGGTCTTACTGTGACTTTGGCTCACTATTTAATTTTGCTCTGGTTACTACCGGTTCTGTATACCGATTTGTGGTTTCCGGCCTCGTTTGCCATGGGGCGCGTGCTTGAGGTGGCGTTCTTCCTTTCGCTTTTTGTCCCCTTTTTCCTCTTTTTCCTCCCTTCCTCCCCCCTCTCGTGGGGGGATTTTTTCCTTATTCCCTGGGTTGTGTGACGGAGGGCTTTATTTGATAAGCTTTTTCGACTCTGTTTGATATGATATGTTCTTATTGTGGTGGGTGGCGTTGAATGGCGGTAGCTACTGTTTTTCTGGTGTGACTCATATTCTGCCCTTACCGATAGGTGTTTGTCATTATTGAGTTATCCTGTATCTTTTACCGTGGCTGTTCGCGGCCCACCACGGCCCTCCGAGACTTCCTAACTGTTTATTATCCTGTTGTACCCGTTTCTATATATTAGAAAATCAACCTTCTCGTATCCTGTCACTGCTGGTTGCTATATGGCTTTTAGCCCTTATTTCCTGTATGATTTGTTGTGATATTCTGTATGCGTTTCTGTATTGTTGACTATGTTCCTTATTTGTGGTGGCCGGCCCGCTGGGTTGTAGGCCCGTATTTGTGAGCCTTCTCTGTACAATAAAGGTTTTAAAAAAAAAAAAAAAAAATACCAAATCCAGCAAAAAAAGACCTCACGCCCGATTTCGGAACACTGGGAACATCTGCTGCTGTGATCGCTGTTCACACAAACCGCCCTGTTGCCGTGTAATTGGCTAAAACTCATCGCCTTCAATGCTCATGGAGTAGGGCAGGCGCCAGGATCTCCGGGTCGCCGCTGCCGCCTTGCAAAAGCAATTCAATTTGGCACTGTGGCACAGAAGGGCACTTCCGACAGACCCATTCGCTGTTCGAGATGACACAGAGCTGGCGGTGAAAGTACTGTAGAGCTACCACCTCCCATGACTGCCATCGAGCCGGTTCCCAAATACGGCTCAGTTCGCAGATGCCATCCTGGAACTTACATCAATTGCCGGAGATGATCACGGTGACTCCACCTGGATGACCTGCCATAACGGTCCGGAGCACCGGAGATTGCTGTGTCTGCGCTACATCATACAGCCCAATAGACGATAAGAATGGGGGCGGGCCTGGCTCTTTGGTGACCGCTCCGGGACGACATGCGGACCGCCATCTTGAGACGTGGTCTCTATCTACTTCAGACAGATCCCGATTGCGAGTCTAAAACTAATACAACAACTGACAGCTCCAAACGGGGGACTCGACTTACCCGCAGGAAAAGGCAATCTAACTAATTCCTTGATTCTCTCATTCTCCATGCGGTGTTTCTCCTTGCTGCAGACCTCCGTCCTGCCTGGCTTGCCTGACCCTGGCACGGGTATCTAAAATGGCGGATTCCACTCTGTGATGATCGCTGCCTTGGAGTACGACAGGCGATCTTGATCTATTGGCATTTGTTTTTAATTCCAAAGAGAACCAAGTACGCCCTCCCCTTGCTTTCATCCTTGCCTAATGCAATAAAACCCTCTCACCTCACAAACCTCCGGCCTGCCTGTCTCAGATGTCTGACCTTAAAGATGGCAGACCTAACTGTAATCGAAGCGTAATCAACATAAACACCCAGAGGAGCACACTTTCCCTGTCAAGATGGGGGCATAAATAATGATACAGCCCCCTTTAGCTGTCTGTTGCCCATCACGAATCATGGCTTTATTTTTGTTGATTGTAAGTGGCCTAGCCCCTGAGGCGGCTAGGACTCTGACATGCAACAACTGATAGTAGTTAATCATGTATACAAGGAATTCAATCATTTAACCTTGAATAATCATTTACATTATCATTTCATTATATTTTGTTTCAAACATCATGCATAGAACATTTCATGACATTATACATTTCATCATTTGACTCCTAACCCAATGCATTTCGGAACTTTATGTTCCTTCGTCATGGGTTCTGTAGAAAAGAAAGCAGTAAGGAAACTAATTAAATCGATGCCTTTTTTGTGTGATAATTTAGACATTATCTTATTGACATTTTATTTCGACAAAACATTATTTGTCTTTGTTGTTGAGGAGGTCTAACTGGTGAGTTGTTTTTATTAAAGTGTCTAGGTATTGTAGGAAACATTCTTACCTATTTTTGATGATTGTACTGATTCAATAGCACACGTAATGTCGAGCGATTAATCAGATGCATCTGTTGATAGATATGTTGTGTTCTGTTATAAACAGAATTTTTATATTCATTAAGGAGAACGTTTTTAATAGACTCAGTCTTACCTGTTGAAAACAGTGCTGGTGAGTTGTATGATAATCGCGACAACCTGCAAGTTGAATAAAGTGCATTCAAGATTCAAAAATATATTTCCAGATGAAATTGTTGGCGTTATTTAACAAAATTAGTTTGGGTGTCTCACCTGTGTGAGTGATGGCTCTATCCCAGCAGGATTAGAGAGATAAGTCGAGTTCCACGAGTGTGGACACTGTAAAAAGAAGGAAAGCAGGCGATCGTTTTCGAAATAGAATAAAATCAATGAAAAGTTCAACATTTGCAGTTTTAGGTAAGTCTTGTATGACCTACCCGTATTAACGGCAATGATCGAGAAACAGCGTTTCGCCTTAGACCGATGTCACAGTATGATGGATGCTTACTGGTTGTGCCGGTCGTTTATAATGGAGATCAACAGAGGACTGGCCTCATTTATTTTTGTTGAGACTAATTATTTTTTATGAGAGAGTGAGAGGGATATAGGAGGCGCCCATCCTGATCCTAAAATTCCCTTACCTGACCCCAAGATGGCTGCCACAGTAGTCCCTACCACGTTGTGCTACTCCTCTGGGACAAAAACTGGACTTCGACCTGACCTTGATCCTATCCCCCATCATACTTACCCTTGAGGACTTAGACCTTGTTGAACGTTCCTCCGACAGTAGAGACCTAGCTTTCTGGCTGATGCCCGGTGGAGCTACCTGATAGCTAAAGAGGAGATGGGTTTTGGACTTCCCCCTCGGCCATCACTTACCCAGCCGGACTTTGGGCAGACTTTCCTTCGTCTCTCTCTTGTATATCCCTCCTTCCCCTTCACCTTACTCCCTACCGCTCTACTCTCCATTCATCTCGTCTTCCATGATCTTTAAATGTTTTTCTGTGGAGAGCTAGCTATTTGGCTGATGCCCGCTGGAGCTACCTGACAGCTATTGAGGAGATAGGCTGTGGACTTCCCCCTCGGCCGTCACCTACCCAGCCAGACTTTGGGTAGACTTCCCTTCGTCTCTCGACTTTATCTCCCTCCCTGTTACCCTTTTACATTACCCCCTTACCCTTCTACACATCATGAACCAACTGATGTAACTAGTAACTGATGTATCTTCTGTAACAATGTGTAACTTGTAACCTATGTAACTTTCCTCATGTAAAGCGCTCTGATACCTACTGGTCTAGCCAGCGCTAACTAAAACTCAAGTAAATAAATTAAAATAAAATAAAATAAATAAGAGGAAGTTTTGATGTTCAAGTGTCTCAACATATCTTGGTTCATAAGATTTGTTTGTCTTGGTGTTCTTTCACAGGATGGTGCACTAAATGCTCCCATAATCGCTGGTTATTTTTTTCTTTACCATGGGGGTAGCGTGTTGTTTGAAGTCAGTTCTTAACACATAGATGGGTCTCTTACATTGAGATTGCTGATTGTTGATATATTCATTGCTTTCTAATGTGTTTAGAAGTTAGGGATTATTCTTTTCCCTTATTACAGTCAAATTTTGGATTTAGTTGGTCTTTAAAAGATAATCCGTTTTGGATTATGAAGATTCACTCAGGAAATAGGTATCATGTTAGTTGTAGTTATACTCCGTCCAACAGTTTGACACTCCTGCCGTCGCACCTCCCACGTTCGAGGTTTGCATGGAAGGGTGGGGAGGAAGGGGGTGGGGGGAGGATGGGGGGAGATTCCCAGCGTTTGCGGAATGACATTGGATGTGATGTTGTTTGTGGCTTGGGTACTCTCAATTGTTTTTTGGTTCTCTTTCTTTCCTCTCTTTCTGTTTTCTATTCTATTCTTATTATCGTTTTGATTGTATTTCGATTTGCTTAAACAAGAGTGCCTAGGTGCTACTTCCTTCATAAATGCTGTTAACATCCCTAGAATGATCATAGTCAATACAAGTTATCTTTCTGCATCTAATTTGTTTATTGGAATTGATTTATCGGTTTTGTTGATATTCAATATTCTGTATATTTCGCATGTGTCTAGTTTACCTTGCCTTCAAATATATATGTGATGGCTCAAGCTAGGTCATGTAATATTGCAGACGATCTTGATATAGTTTCCTTAAATGTCAAAGGTCTAAATCACCCAATTAACCGTCGATTTTTTTAATTATTTAGCCAAAACTAAGGGGGATATCATATTATTACAAGAAACAAAGTTATCTGGAGAAGATGCTGCTTTTATGAAACATAACTGGCTTTCACAAGTTGCTTGTTCACCAGCGGATCATAAAAAGAAGGGAGTGATTACCTTAATAGCAAGAAAAGCCAATATTTCCCTGGAATCACTATCTCACGATAGTGATGGTAGATTACTGGTCACGCATCTAAAGAAAGGACAGGATCTCATACATGTAGTGAATATATATTTGGCCCCAACATAGATGATCCAGACTTTTAGGAGGGTATTTCAAACACTATAGAAAATCTCCCCCAGGATGATCTCATCATAGTCCGCGGCAATTTTTATATTCCGTTAGATCTGATAATCTATCAACAATCTACATGCAAATATCAAGCCACAAGATCGCACGGCATAGTTCATAACATATATTCTAAATGTAACCTCAAAGATACCTGCCATCTTCAACACCCGGATTCCAGAGATTATACTTTTTATTCTGCCCCACACAATTCATGTACTAGAATAGATTACATTCTTATTTCAGGTTCATTCATACATTTAATTAAACATTCAGATATATTGCCCAAGTTAGTGTCTGATCATTCCTGTATCAGTGTTAAATTAGCTGGCAGTCATCATGAACCTTCACCCAAAAGATGGTGCTTTAATAATGGTGTCTTAACAGACCCTGAGTACAAAAAAATATTGAAGAAGCAATCACAGACTATCTTAAGCATATTTAAAACCTGTACGGAGGAACTGATACAGTTATTATCTAAGGTTATTCAAGCTGTTGGGAATGGGGAGCAGGCGCCAAAGTCTTGGAATTCTACTCAAATTATCTTTCTCTTAAAAAAAAGTAAACCAGCTTATGAAAGAGGGTCTTATAGACCCATATCGCTTATAAACAGCGATGCTAAAATATTTGCAAAGATATTGGCGACTCGGCTCGCACCATTAATGTCACAACTGGTGTCACCCCAACAACACGGGTTTATCCCTAATAGGGACACTACGTCACATATTAATACGGCCATTACGGCATTTGATGTGGCACGGATCGAGCCAACCCCACTCGGTATGATTTTACTAGATGCAGAGAAAGCATTTGACCGATTGGGGTGGGGCTTTCTGTGGGCCACACTGCAGGCTTTTGGTATAAAAGGTCAATTTTTGAAGTGGATCCAATCCCTATACGATAAGCCTATTGGTTAAGTTTGCTATATGGGTAAATGCTCTCCTACCTTTCCGATTAAACGTGGGACGAGACAGGGGTGTCCCTTATCACCTCTGTTATTCGCCATTATAATGGAACCATTTTTGATCGCACTACAGAGTCAAGATCAGATTTCTCCTTTTATAAACGGTTCAAACTCCCTTACAATAACTGTCTATGCTGATGACGTTGCAGTCTACTCTACTAATGTTTCAGAAGCAATGAAGGGCATCATAACAGAGGCAGGGAAATTTGGCTTGGTTTCTGGATACAGGCTTAATACTGATAAAACCCAAATTATTATGAATTACAAGCCACCAAGCGTAGTGATGGGGGTATGTGATGTAGCTACCTATTTGGGGGTTAAAATCTCCTTGAATATTAATTTAATATCTGCCTTAAATTATAAATCACTATTAAAAGAAACTATTACCTTACTCAAGAAATGGCATAAGCTACCTCTAAGCATTATTGGCAGAATAAATCTGGTCAAAATGAAGATACTGCCTAAATATTTATATATTTTCTGCTCTATCCCTCTATGGATAAATAATTCTTATTTTAATAGATTAGACGGTATTATTAGTAGTTTTATCCGGGGGTATAAGAAAGCTCGTCGGGCTGTTACACTACTCAAACTTCCTTTTAATCAAGGAGGATTGGGTTTACCAGACATTAAATCTTATTATTGGTCTGCTTTATTTAATCGTTTTCGTAGTTTGATGATCCCCGAGAAATGTTTGTATTTTCACAAATTTATGTTGGGGGAGGATGCAAATATGTTCCTTTATAGGTTAAATTACTCCAATTATTTTAAACGTGTGAAGTTTAAGACGGCACGGGACACTGTTAATATTTGGTGCTCCATTCTTGTTAATAGTAAAGCCTCTCTTTTTCATCATAGAACTCCTTTGTGGTTCAATCCGGGTTTGCCGGGAATTTTTCATGAATCAGCTTGTTTAGTGCTATCAGAATCTGGTATTAAAAAATTGGGAGATCTATATGACCATAAGGGGTTTTTTACATTCGAAAGGTTGAAGGTGTGTTATAATCTTACAGAAGGGACCCGGTTTAAGTATTATCAGATTAGGGATTATTTTGTGAGGAAACTAGGATTAACTAATATTTTAGATTCTGATCTATGGAACTGCGTTTACAGAGAAGCTGATATAGCACTGATTAGTATTGGATATACAATTTTTACTGGTTATAGAATTGATGACTCCTCAAAGTTATCTGAGAAGTGGAGCAGGAAGTTGGAAACTGATGTGGCCCCAAACTTGATAACCTTGTCTTTAAATAACTTAGATCGTTCTGTTCACTCTTCTAGTCTTAAACTGCAGTTATTTAAAACTATTTGTCAACTTTATTATACACCAGACAGGATTTGTAAATGGGCACCTAATAACAACACCAGTGAACGTACGAAATGTCCAAAATGCGATTTTAAGAGCAGCTGATATTACTCACATGTTTTTTACTTGTCCGCAATTAACTGAATTTTGGAATGGAGTAACTAAAGTTATCTCTACGAAAATGGCACGTCCAATTATTTTGACATCAGTGGATGTGCTGGTGGGCACGTCTGGGGGGAACAGTTTCCAATGTGATCCGCTGAACATTTTAATCTCATGTGCCAGATTAAAAATAGCTAGGGTCTGGATTCAGCATAACCCGCCGACGGTCTTGTAAAGGAAATATATAATATGGAACATGCTTTAGCAACAACAAGGGGTCTTCAAACTAAAATGAAAGTGGAAAGAATTGGGGATCAATAATGATATGATACTTGTTTGCTTTTCTTTTGTTAGTACATGCCCTTATTATTTTATGATTTATGTATTGCCTTGCTGAAACGAAGTACAAAAAAATATTGAAGAAGCAATCACAGACTATCTTAAGCATAATGATAATGCAGAAACTAACGTAAACACTCTTTGGGGCGTTCTGAAGGCCACTATCAGGGGGGATCATTATTGAAATCAAAACAAAAATCAATAAAAACCTTAACTCTGGATTAGTTCATCTAGAACATGAAATTAAAACTCTGGAGTCCTTCCACGCCCCTTCATTGAAAGATACCTCTATCCTTAACCTCCTAACGAAAAAGAAATATGAATAGAATAGAATTCTGAGTGAACGGGCGGGGTATGGGTGAATAAATATAAAGCCCTTAATCTCTGCGTAGACAAAAAGCAGGTAAGTTACTGGCTTCATATCTTAAGCATAAACAGAATCAAAATGTTATCTCGTCCATCAAAGATGTCAATAACCAAATGCATACAAAATAAAAAGATATCCTAAACACCTTTAAAACCTTCCATGAGGATTTTTATAAAAATGATCAGGAATTTAGACTAGATGACTGCACCCATTACTTGAATAGATTGAATCTGCCCCAATTAAACTAATCAGACAAACTAGTGTTGGGAAAACCAATCAGCTCATTGGAAGTGGTGAATTCAATTAAAACCTTGAAAGATAATAAGACTCCGGGTCCAGACGGTTTTACCTCCACTTTTTATAAAACTTTCTCAGACCAATTGCACCCAACTCTGTTGAAAGTATTTGACAATATAGCTAATAAAAGACGTACAACTGACTCCATGACAGAAACTAACATAGTTGTTATACCAAAAGAAGGGAAGGACTCCTTACTGCCAAAGAACTATAGGCCAATTACTCTTATCAATGTTGATTGTAAAATATATGCAAATATTTTAGCTACAAGACTTAATACTGTTCTCCCACATTTAATAAGTAATTCTCAAGTCGGTTTTCTTAAAAGTCGCATGTTCAACAACAACACTCGTTTGTAATGTCATGTTTTAGTGAACGCCTCGAATAAACAAAATCCAGCAAAGAGCGATTACACTGGACGCAGAAAAGGCCTTCGACAGGGTCTCGATGTCTTTTTTAAAACAATGCATGCATTTGTTTAACTTGGGAGAATCACATATAAACATGGTCATGGCCCTTTACCTAGCACCCTTGGCTCGCATTGCAATCACTGGATTGCTCTCTGAGTCTTTCACCCTGCAACAAGGCACCAGACAGGGTTGCCCCCGTCTCCATCTCTCTTCCTTATAGCGTTGGAACCTTTAATTCAAGACATTAAGATGAATCCAGATATAAAGGGCGTAGGGTTCAATAATGTTCAAGTTAAGCTAGCCACTTACGCGGATGATATTTTAATAATGACTGAAAATCCGGGTCCTTCAATTAAGGCTTTGATGCTTACGATAGGTGAATATTCTGTACACTCCGGATACAAACCTAATAAAGATAAATCGGAGGTAAAACCCTTGAATGTTCACTGCACCAAAGAAATTTTAGGTAACTCTGGCCTGGTGTGGCAATTGGGTTATATAAAATACTTAGTTATCGAATTTGGCAGCAATATAATTGACACCCTCCACCATAATGAGAAGAAAACATTGGAAAAGGTCACGAAACTTCTGGAATCTTGGTCACCAAAATCTATCACATGGTGGGGGATAAGGATGATGATTACGCTCTTGATTAATTATCTGATCAGCATGATCCCACTTATCCTGACAGAGGACGTTCACCATAAATTGGATATCCATCTCAAACATCCTACATCCCAAGCAATCCGGTTTCAGACCTGGCCACTCAACAGAGTCAGTGCTGCTTCACACTACAGATACCCTCAGGTTTGCACTGAATCAGGGCAAGGAAGCAGTACTGATTCTGTTGGACCTATCCGCGGTGTTCGATACTGTCTCTCACAACATTCTGTTAGATATATTGAATCACAGCGGAATAAACAACAAGGCTCTTGCCTGGATTACATCATTCCTAGACAAAGAAGCCAGATCGTAACACTTGGTAGCTACAGATCTGAAGGGAAGTGGCTATCATCAGGGGTCCCTCAGGTCTCCTGCCTGAGTCCTACCCTCTTTAATCTTTATATGTCTCCCCTCGCTGATTGCCACCTTTAATATTGAATCAATTGCCTACGCAGATGACATGCAATTGATCCTCACCCTAGATAAAAACTCCACAGCAGCGGAAGAAAAGTTCCATCACTGCCTTACCGCAGTAATGAACTGGATGGAAATAAACTCTACTGGAAATAAATCACCTCAGATGCAATAGCTCTAAAACAGAAATCATGCTGTTCGGAAAGTCCAACGTTTTTAAATCCACCCAATGGTGGCCCTCCAACTCAGACGCCCCGCCCACCACAGTTGACACTGCTAAAAATGTAGGAATAAAATTCGATCCAACACTATCCTTCCATAAGCAAGCACTTACCATCGCATGCATGTGTTTCCAAACTATAAAAACCCTCCGAAAATGTTTTGACCTACTCCCACTACACGCCAGGAAGACTGTTGCGGTGGCCCTGGTTCTGTCACGTTTGGACTACTGCAACAGTCTCTATGCAGGAACAAAAAAGACGGTTGTGAAAAGACTACAAGTAGTCCAAAACTCTGCCGCAAGGCTGGTACTCTGGCTCCCCAGGCGCTCTCCCTCAGCTGAAGCGCTCAATACTCTTCACTGGCTACCAGTCCACAAAAGGATCTTGTTCGAAATCCTGACCTTTACCTATAAAGCCATAAACGAATCAGGCCCAGAATATCTGAGAACTAAAATCAAGCAATATCACACTAAACGAACTCTGCGGTACACATCAGAGAATCTACTAACCATCCCCAATTTCAAACTGAAAACCCGGGGTGGAAAAACCATGGCAGTACTGGGGACAAAAGCCTGGAACACCCTACCTACTCAATTAAGGCATACTCACAATGAACTCACCTTCAGGAAACTCCTCAAGATATGGATCTTCGCCACCCCAGACCACCTAGCCCTGTCACTAATATAAACTTATCCCCTCTTGGTCTCCTTTTCCCTTCGTTAAACATTCTCTTGCTGTCCGCTCTTGGAGTGAACGTTGCGCTATACAAAAACCCTTTTCATTCATTCATTCATTCATCTCGCAAAGTTTTTATGGCAAGGCAAGAAGGCTTGAATTGGAATAAAAAAACTGAGGCTTTACAAAGCCTTTGGTGGAGTTAATTTAGCCGATTTTAGATTATTTCAAGCATCATTTATAGCAAAGCAGGGTTTTTATTGGATTTCAACCCCTGCCCGTTATACTCCTCTGTGGTTACAAGTTGAAAGATCTATTCTTGATAATCTTAATCCTCTGGTCCTACTCACTTCTAATCAACTTTATCCGATTAGTTCTAAATTTATATTAAAAAACACGAAAATCGGCACTACTACAGGTACATAAGAAACTCGAGTCGAGTATTAAGGGATTTAAGTTGGAATCTATATGGCATAATCGTAATATTTTATACAAAGGAAAAAGTTTACATTTTGACACTTGGATTAACAAAGGTATTTTTTCCCCCTATCAGTTGGAACATTCCTCAGATCACATTACATTTGTGGTACTTCAAACCAGATACAAATTAGACAACATTAAATTTGACAACTTTTTAAAAGTTAGAGCGGCAATAACTAAAGCCAAATTACATAACTTGTCGCCATCCCTACCAATGTTTACGTCACATATTAACAAACTAGGTCACCAAGTTTCACACATTTACAAACTACTTTGTACCCAAACTTCCACTCTCAACAATAAGCTTGTAACTTTTTGGGAGTTGCATTCTTCCGACCCGTTACCTGAATCTTTTTGGCCCCAAGTGTTGAGCTCTACAACCCGTAATAAAATATCCCCAGTATTGTCTCAAACTAAATTTTGGCTACTGCACAAGGCTTTTTGGGCGCCAGCTAGATTGCACTCTTTACATATCCCTGAGGATCCAATGTGTTTGAATTGTAAAGAAGAAACTGGAGACTTAGCCCATCTTATCCTACACTGTAAGGCCGTGTTGACCTGTTGGAACAAAGTTTTTGGTTTTCTTTCAAAGTTATTTAAATGTGAGTTAAAAAGAGAATATTCTACTTTAATAACTGGTTTTTAACAAAATACACATGTAATGATGCAGACGAAGCTCTATTAGATCTCCTGTTTATGTCCGCTATAAAGATGATACTAAACAACTAGAAAGATACTCATAAGACCTCAATTAAAGGGTGGATGAACTGGGTTATCCATCTCAGGGGTGCAGATAATATTGCTCTGCAGAATACTCCATGGAAATCCCCAGAGATATGTGGAATTCTCTACACATCTATTTCAATTCACACAAACCACCGTGATTATTCATGGATTCACAGATTTTGGGAATAATACGGAACGGTCCTTTTTATATTCTCCTCCCATTCACAGTATAAGTCCTTTTTGAAGATGCACACTTATTGTCTGATATTTTTGGTCATAATTTCCAGATATTGCAGTAGACGTCCTCTTCATTGTTTCATTGTTTATATTAACCATGTTAGTTACTTACCATAGGTTCTTTTTCTTTATTAAGTATTTCTTCTCTTTCTCTCTTTTTTTCTTTCTTTTTCTGTTTTTTCTTCTGTGTTTTTCCCGCTCGTTTTTTGTTTATATATTGCTTGGAATACTTTTTTTTGAGGAATATCGTCAATTTTATGTTCAAATGTAACATTGTACCAAGAGTGTGGTTGATATATTTTACTGAACATGTTTTATTTAGTTTTATTATGTAAAATCTAATAAAGTATTTGAAATAAAAAAACCTAATTAAAGCAAAATACCTATGCGAGACAACAGTTTACATCGTCTATTCTATCCTTTGACTTACTCGTGTTTCCCATTCTTTTCTGCTCTTTTTACATTTCTCATATAAGCAGTGAGCACGAAGGAAGATAACAGCACCCTACTCCTATTAATGTAATCTTGCAGAAAAAAACTGGTGTAAAGTTATAGAATAGTTTTCCCTGAGAGCACGTGACTGGTTTTAATAAGCAACAATACTCACTTAAATAACAACTTAATTTGGGTACTGGAGCAACCATCTTCTGGTGTAAAGTGCTTTAACGCCTAGTCAGGGGTAATAAGTGCTATATAAATTACAATATAACTGTTACCAAAGTGAAGCACAAAAGACATCTGTTTAACTTTTGTGTTAAATGTACAAGTAATCCACAAGATGGCACTCAAGGCTCACTTTTAAGATGAAATGCACACACAGAGCGGTGGTATCTATATGAAGCTGTCAACGTTTTCAGCTGCAATAAGTAGCAGACATTCATCAGCATAGGTCTATGTTAAATCTATCGAGTCAGAGTTACAAAAAAAGTGTATTGGCAATATAAAATGTATGCGTTGTAAACTCTAATCAAACCACTCCAGAATGCCCTAAATTAAACATGAGATGCATACATGCCACCAGACCCAGTTCAGGAGGGCGACTCGCGATGTTTGAAGCCAAAAATGACTATTTTAGTTGTCTCCGACCTGAATTTGCCTGTGTTTCAATAAACGTCAATGGGGAAAATCCTTTCCCCCGATTTTTTTTTCTTTTTTCAGTCTCCCACTTAACTGTTTTAAAATGCTGGCTTGTATGGAGATGTGAAGTTCAACCCTCATGGGAATAATCTCTTCGGCAGCAGAAGGCAGTTTTACAAATAAACCGAACGAATATGTGAAATGTGTTGTGCTATTGCATCAAGCTGATCGTTGTAATCAAGGTGACTTTAGCAACGAAGGCGAAGGTCGAAGCTCAGCACACTGGAGACACTATTTGCAGTTCCTTGTAGTTTTGTTTTAAATCTCTGTAATGAAAGGATGCATGAAGGACTGTAAGCACAAGGTGCTGAGGACTGCATCAAGAATGCAATTAGGACAGTGATGAAAAATCAGAAGCTTGCATGTAGTAAAATGAGTGAGCATCTTGAACACTTCTTTCTATAGATAATACAGTAAAGTAGGCACTTTGTCTGAAAAAAAAGGGGAGGGGCGGGGGGGGGGGGGCGGGGTGGTTTCCCGAAGAGAGATTAAACGGAGAAAACAGAACAAAAAACAAAGAAACATTGGCCAGGTCATAGTTGTTGACATGGTGTATTGGAAGGGGTCCGTCATTTGGCAAAACACAACCTCACTGGCTTGTGTAGGAAGGCGGGTATGTACTAGTAGGCGAGAGAATCGGACCTGTGCTCGATCAGAGAAATAGTTCTAGTGCCTTCAGCTTGGGTGGGTGAAAGCACGTGAACTCTATGCGTGAGAGGTAACTAAGCAGGGGCCGCCATATTTTTTTAGCCTCTGTATCCGCCAGCTTGTGAGGCAGTTATTTTATTTATTTATTTTATTTATAAAGTTTTCTATAGGGCTAACTTGACCCAAGAGGGTTTCAGAGCGCTTTACATTTAGGATTGTTGCGTTACAAGTTACATCAGATACAAGAGCATAGTAAGGTACAGTGCACATAAACAATGTTTCAATAAGTCTTAAGAGGGAGGGGAGGAAGGCGTAATAGCGGGGAGACGAGGAGGAACTATGCCCAATGTCCTGCTGGGTAGGTGACGGTCAAGGGGGAAAGCAGGGCCAATCTCCTCATTAGCTGTCAAGCAGCTCGACCGGTCATCAGCCATGTTGCTCAGGTCTCAGCTATTAGGAAAAACTGTTTTTAGTTTATTTGATTTGCGACGGTTATATAAAGCCCTTTTGAGCCATCGTAGGTCCCGACCAGGTACTCAAATAGGGTGTATGGGTGGATGAGCTCTAGATAGATTGAGGGGGTGAAGCGCCGAGTGTCGTAACTGTAGGTACTACAGCTTAGCAGACTCAGAGAGATGGTATTCGGCTTTGCATTGGTCAAAGAATTTTATGGTGGGTCCCTGGAAGAGGTCACATAATGTCATGCACGCCCTATTTGTCCGTCCAGGTGCGGAAAGCTTGTGGATATAGGGCATGGGTAAATTCTGGGTTGCGGGAGATCAGTGTGCTAGGTGAAGAGAAAGTAGTCACTCACTTTGTTAGAGACAGTTTATACCAGATGTCCAAGACTATCTTGGTCAGGGTGGCAGCATAAACACTGCAAGGCCAAACCTATTTGGGAAGCCTAGCCAGGACCCAATAAGGCCTCATGCTACCTCTCTATCTATATGGAACAAGTGGCTTTCACATTTCTGCGCGACCCAAGTGGAGCTAAAATGCAGGTTTGCTGCCCAGCAGGGGACAAATTGATTTTTAACTATTGTGTGTGATACTTTGTTTTTAAACCTGTACCTGGGCTTTCACAAACAGCGCTCCTCGCTGCAACGACCCCCTCATTCCGACGCCATTCACGAGGGCGAGGCGAGACACGCCCCCTCGGCTGGCCACGCCCCCCCGCCAGGAAAACAGACAAATAGAGCGCGCCAAACGCCAAGCGCCGCACTATTGATTGGCTCCTGAGGCGAAAAGCCGGGAGCAGGGGACAAATTGATTTTTAACTATTGTGTGTGATACTTTGTTTTTAAACCTGTACCTGGGCTTTCACAAACAGCGCTCCTCGCTGCAACGACCCCCTCATTCCGACGCCATTCACGAGGGCGAGGCGAGACACGCCCCCTCGGCTGGCCACGCCCCCTCCAACCTCCCGATCAGCGGCATAAAGTATGTGTCTTGGTCGGACGCGCAGCGGACGAGCGCAGCGGGCGCGACGTTTGCGCGCCGAAGGCGCGCCTAAGGCAAGCCCGTCTGCGCCCGTCCGCGGCCGGACGGGGCTAGGGGCACGACTCCTTGCCAAAACTACATCCTACTCTTCCAAGGATCTAATTGCTCTTCAAGGCCATTGGCTACTTCCAGATCCCATCCGCAGACTGATCAAGCAGCTCGACCGGTCATCAGCCATGTTGCTCAGGTCTCAGCTATTAGGAAAAACTGTTTTTAGTTTATTTGATTTGCGACGGTTATATAAAGCCCTTTTGAGCCATCGTAGGTCCCGACCAGGTACTCAAATAGGGTGTATGGGTGGATGAGCTCTAGATAGATTGAGGGGGTGAAGCGCCGAGTGTCGTAACTGTAGGTACTACAGCTTAGCAGACTCAGAGAGATGGTATTCGGCTTTGCATTGGTCAAAGAATTTTATGGTGGGTCCCTGGAAGAGGTCACATAATGTCATGCACGCCCTATTTGTCCGTCCAGGTGCGGAAAGCTTGTGGATATAGGGCATGGGTAAATTCTGGGTTGCGGGAGATCAGTGTGCTAGGTGAAGAGAAAGTAGTCACTCACTTTGTTAGAGACAGTTTATACCAGATGTCCAAGACTATCTTGGTCAGGGTGGCAGCATAAACACTGCAAGGCCAAACCTATTTGGGAAGCCTAGCCAGGACCCAATAAGGCCTCATGCTACCTCTCTATCTATATGGAACAAGTGGCTTTCACATTTCTGCGCGACCCAAGTGGAGCTAAAATGCAGGTTTGCTGCCCAGCAGGGGACAAATTGATTTTTAACTATTGTGTGTGATACTTTGTTTTTAAACCTGTACCTGGGCTTTCACAAACAGCGCTCCTCGCTGCAACGACCCCCTCATTCCGACGCCATTCATGAGGGCGAGGTGAGACACGCCCCCTCGGCTGGCCACGCCCCCCCGCCAGGAAAACAGACAAATAGAGCGCGCCAAACGCCAAGCGCCGCACTATTGATTGGCTCCTGAGGCGAAAAGCCGGGAGCAGGGGACAAATTGATTTTTAACTATTGTGTGTGATACTTTGTTTTTAAACCTGTACCTGGGCTTTCACAAACAGCGCTCCTCGCTGCAACGACCCCCTCATTCCGACGCCATTCACGAAGGCGAGGCGAGACACGCCCCCTCGGCTGGCCACGCCCCCTCCAACCTCCCGATCAGCGGCATAAAGTATGTGTCTTGGTCGGACGCGCAGCGGACGAGCGCAGCGGGCGCGACGTTTGCGCGCCGAAGGCGCGCCTAAGGCAAGCCCGTCTGCGCCCGTCCGCGGCCGGACGGGGCTAGGGGCACGACTCCTTGCCAAAACTACATCCTACTCTTCCAAGGATCTAATTGCTCTTCAAGGCCATTGGCTACTTCCAGATCCCATCCGCAGACTGATCTCCTCTCTAGGCCTGGCCTCCTCTTCCCCCACAGCCCCTCATCCCCCGTTACATGCTCCCCTGTCACCCCGTCCCCTCCCCCCGGACCTCCTCCCCCGCTCGCCAGCGTTGTCTGTCTTTTTACTCAATACCAGGTCAGCGGTCAAGCACCACCCTGAGCTGTTCGTCTTACTCGACTCCGAGAAACCTGACCTACTGCTCCTGACCGAAACTTGGTATTGTGACACTTCCCTCCCCGTTCTCCTGGCCACCCTACCCCCCTCCTATGTGGCCCTGCGAGCCGACCGGCCGGCAGGCAAGGCAGGCGGTGGGGTCGCCCTGATTGCTCGGTCCGAGTTGAATTTCCAACCACTTCCCTCCCCCCCCATTCCCCCTGCTGACTTCCTGGTAGTCCGTTCTCTTTCATTTTCTCCCCCCATCACCTGCCTATTAATGTACCGGCCTCCCCAGCCCTCGCCCGCATTCTTGCCGGCCTTTCAAGACCTGTTGGCCAACTTGGTGGTCAACTACGCCTCGGTCTTGGTGCTAGGGGACTTTAATTACTGGCCCTCCGACCCACACGAGTGCTCAGCCTCAAAAGAGTTTACAGACTGCCTTTCATCCCTTAATTTCGTGTCGCACATATCCGTTCCCACCCACTCCCATGGGCACACACTGGACCAGGTCTGGTCCCTCAACCTCCCCGTGGCCTCGGCCACCGTCTCGCCGTGCCCATGGTCCGACCATGCCCTCATTTCCTTCTCTATTCCCCGTAACGCGATGCCTAAAACCCCGCATGCCAAAAACATCTGGGCACGGAACTGGAATAGACTGGATTACCCCTCCTTGACCTCCATGCTCCGCGACTCCACCCCTACTCTTGTTGGCTTACCATCTACCTCTCAAGCCAAGGCCATCAACACCTGGCTGGCTGAAGGCTGCGACTCTGTGGCGCCCCTACGCCGCATCTCCATCCGCCGACCAAAGGACGCTAATAGATGGTTCAATGACCACCTAAAAGATCTCAAACTGAGCGCCCGACGGGCAGAGAGGCAATGGAGGAAAAATTACAATCCCTTATCAAAAACCCACTTCATTTCGGCACTGGACAAATACAAAACAGCAATCCTGGCTGCTAAGACCGCCTACTTTTCGTCAAAAATTACTTCTGCCGAAAATAAACCCAGGGAAATCTTCGGGATAGTGAATGACCTGGCATTCTCAGACCGAACCTCGCCCAATATCCCTTCCTCCCAACCACTCTGCGACCAGCTCAATACTTATTTCTTAGATAAAATAGCAACCATCAAGCTCAATATCCCTCCACCTTCTTCTGCCTTCGTCGATCCCTCCCCCCCTCCCCTCCCCTACCTGCTTACCTCCATCCCCCCCCTCACTCAGGACTCTTTTATGGAGATACTCCCTAAAGTGAAGTCGGGGTCTCCCGCGGATGTCTGCCCAGCACGAGTCCTGCAGCAAATATACTCCAGCTGCCCTGACTCCCCCATTGCCTTCCTCAACAGCTCCCTGGCACAGGGCGTAGTGCCCTCTGCGCTCAAGGCAGCTACCATAGTGCCCATCCTGAAAAAACCTGGCGCTGACTCTTCTATCTCTGCCAACTATCGCCCCATCTCCCTGCTACCCTTTCTGGGCAAGGTGATGGAACGCCATGTTACCGCGGTGCTCAGCGCCCATGTTGAGGCAAATGGGGGACTGGCATCCCGCCAAGCCGGGTTCCGTCCCAGGCATTCGACCGAGTCAGTCGTGGTCTCAGTCTTGGACAAACTCAGAAAGGGTATGGATGGAAACAAACACCAGGCACTGGTCCTCCTTGATCTATCCGCCGCCTTTGACACGGTGGACCACACCATCTTACTTACCCGTGTCAAGGCGGCCGGCATCGGGGGATCAGCCCTGATCTGGCTCTCCTCCTTTCTGAGGGAACGCACTCAGGCGGTCCGGCTAGGCGACTTCACGGCCACTCCCCTCCCTGTCACCTGTGGTGTCCCCCAGGGATCCTCTCTTTCCCCCTTACTTTTCAACCTTTATATCTTTCCTCTCATCTTTGCACTACAGCAGCTGGAGGTCACCGTCTATAATTACGCGGATGACCTCCAGCTCATCTTTGATCTGTCCCCTTCCCCTTTCTCGGTCTCTAATTTCCAGTCAACTATGACATTCATCAGGGACTGGATGAACCACAACCACCTTAAGCTGAACCCGGATAAAACCGAGCTGGTTCTCACTGGTGGTTCGTCCAGTCCCTGGAACTCTCTCTTCTGGCCCCCCTCCCTTGGCACTGCACCGACCCCCTCCATCACGGTCAAAACACTTGGTGTCAAAATAAACAGCCAACTCACCCTCCATTCACAAATCAGCTCTGTGGTGTCCTCCTGCTTCCTCTCTCTCCGCACTATCCGCACTGTCTCCCGCTTCTTTTCCCCCCAGGCACTTAAGATCATTATGGCCGCACTTGTGATATCGAAACTGGACTACGCAAACGCTCTCTACCACGGTATCCCCGCATACAGTCTGCGTAGACTCCAGACCGTTCAGAACCAAGCAGCCCGGCTGGTGTACGGTCTTCCTCGGTATCACCACTCCACCCCTCTTCTCAGGGAGCTTCACTGGCTCCCTATAAAGGAACGGGCCCTATTTAAGATCGGTTGTATGGTCTTCCAGGCCCGCCAGGGCACTGCCCCCGCCTTCATCTCCTCACTAATCAAGTCTTATGTACCCGTAAGAGAACTCCGGTCTTCCTCCAAGTCCCTCCTCCATATCCCTCGCTTCACTCGCAAAAAGTGGGGCGGGGCCAATTTCTCTACCCTGGCTCCAACCTTTTGGAACTCACTCCCTGACCACCTCCGCTCTGCCACTCAGTATCTCCCCTTTCGCAGAGATCTGAAAACGTTCCTCTTCAGCCAGGCTTTCCTCACTTAATCTCCCTCAAAATTCCCTTCACCTCTCCCTGGTCTTTCCCCCTCAGCTGCCGATCCCCCCAGCGCCAAGAAACCGCAAGGTGTACGCTGCGCTCTAGAAGTATTTTAAATTAGAAATTAGAATTAGTACTCCACAAGATTGAGACTCACCAACCCAACTGTGTCGTGAAGTTGCATCAAAAGAGTAGAGAAGATTTTTTGCTGCTTTCCATTCCATGTAAATGCACGCAAGTCACGTTGCAGCCATGTGATAATTTCTTGTGTGGTTGGAGTCTGAAGAGTCTGAAAGACCTACCCAATCGTGAGACATACAGAGACCTCCACTTTTGGAGGTCCTCCACGATCACGTGGCAGAGCAGTAACCAATTCGTAGGCATGCAAGAGGATCGTCAGATTTCATATGCTCATTTTGGCTATGTTAACCTTAAAGCCTGAGGTTGCTGCAAAGGTATCAAGGCACTGCTAGAAGAAGCATCAATCGGGGTAGAGGACTTATCCTTGTTGGTTGAGGTGATATGCAATCGTTTTTTCACTTCTGTGAGGGGTCGTAACATGCGCCGTTTGCTCTCTCGCTCAAAAAACAACGCAAATTGGTGTCCCCACTGATACTTGAGGCACATGCCCTGCAATTCATCTGTGATTCATTTGAAATCCCTCCTGCGTCACAGCTTGCTGCAGGAGGGGTCCTGGTAGAGCTGTATTGTGCACACTTGGAAAACCAGGTCAGCCTTCTTTCGCGGTACCTGGAGTATCGCTTACTTTACTGTGAAATAATGTACTTGCGTCAGGATGTCAGGGACCATGTTGAGGTGTCTCAGGGCAGAGATCACAGGGTGCACCTGATCCAGGACAGACGGCGGAGTGTCCATATTGCCCCAGATCATATGGAGGAGAGATGCGGTGAAGGCCATAATGTCTGGACCTTCTACCCCTTTGGTACTCCTCGGATGCATATGTTATTGTGGCAGCTGCGATTTTCGAGGTCTTCTTGTTTGGCTTGGATTTTGATGTGCTGTTCTTCTAGAGTTGTCACTCGCCTCCGCAGCAACTCTTGGTCTTCTGACCTGGCATCGACTGTGCACTCTAGGTCATTCATCCGCTCACCAATCTAAGTTACAGCCCTCCTAATGTTCTTGATACAGCTCATGAGGTCAGTTTTGAGTAAGCCGATTGCTGAACAAATTTCTTGGTGGAGTTGTGACACATAGTTTTGCATTATCGGAACTGGAGTGGAGATTGTGTCTTGCTTATCCTGTTTTGGATTGTTCCTGTCCTGTTCCATCACAGTAGGCTTGTTCCAGAGCAAACCTATGGGGACGTCCCTTGCAGCTTTGTTGCATGGCATAATTGAAAGGGTGCAACGGCCCATGAGAAGCTAAGGGTTAGAGGCCAGGAAATTCACCACCAAATGCTGAGAGGCGGAGAGAAGTGGCTGTCGGGAGGGAGGGCAAGTAGTGCCTCTATTTGTATGGAGGTAGTAGTGTCTATGGAGGATGTTTCCGAAGAAGTTGTTAATACTCCAGGCAGGTTGCAGTGGTGTGACACAGTCTCCTACTAGGGTCCCAAACGTCCCCTCTGTCCCAACAAGGGAAGCACTTAGTGGACCACATGCAGCTATACTTCACGGAGCAGTTATTGTAAGAGATGTGAGAAGTTGGCCTGGTATATGATGTTCACTATTCTAGTGATCCCCTTGCACCAGTCCAAACAAACCTTATGGTGATGGTTGTAAGTCAACCTTTTAGACCAGCTATCCTAGTGGTAGCGTGGACAGAACAGTCTTAGGCTAAAAGACTCTTGAGGGTGTGTAAAGCCAGCTGTTTTACCATATGTAACCCCTTGAATATCAAATGAAGGGACACCACACAGGATATATATAAAATATATATGTATTTATTTACTAACACACTCCTCTGAACTCTTTATGAGATCAGAGGCCAAAGCACATAACAAGATACTTAGTCAGAATACGCTAAGTTGCACAATTTACAGTTAGGCCCTAGGGGCGAAGCAAACCATATATTAAGAAAGTGGTATAAGTACCACGTCACGAGAAAAGGAAAGGCCTAGGGCCTAGGGAATCGCTGGGGCTACACTGTCTTAACAATAGTTTAGAGGTAGGAGGCCCACAGGCGGCGCGTGCAGTGTCTTTACACACACGCGGGAGTCAATGCAAAGTCAATGGGAACTTAGAAGTTAGATTTAGAAGGATTTAGGACACTTCCAGTTTAGCTAGGAGGAAACAACTAGAGACTTAGACACTTGGATAGTCAATACCCTTGGGAGCACCAAAGTACTCGCGTTACCTCACCCACGGAAGGCGGGTGCATAGGTGTGAAGATGTGTCGGGTTTCGTCGTTGGATCCTATGGAGACCTGGAGAAAGATGCTGCAGGCAACCAGGAGGAAGATGTCCGGGTGGATCCAAGGGTGGATCTAGGATGAGGAGGACCTGAAAGCAGAGGGGACAGAGTCTGGGTCACTAGCCAGTGACCGGGTGGAACCAGGAAGGAACCAGATGACGTCGAGGAGCTATCAGGTGCTGTCTTGAAGCTTGTCTTGGCAGCCACGTGGACCAGGAGGCGTCGACGATGACCAGGTGCTAGAGACGGGCTTTCCCATGGAGGATCTCGCAGATGGAGGGGTCGACTTCCGGATTGGAGTCAACAAGCCTTGGCAAAGGCAGCCCACGCAGGATACAACAAAGGATTCTGGTGCAGACCAGCAAGGTCTGAGGTGCTTCACCTTTGCAGGGAAGCAAGGGCCAGTCTGGAGCAACCAGAACAGCGATGTGGTTCAAAAAGGATTGTCATCACAGAGGCCACTACCCAACGGGCCAGCAACTGGACAACGCGTCGAGCAGAACAAAAGCAGAAGGGCCCCACGCAGAACTCGTGGAGTGTGGGGGGCTGATCTTCGTCGCAGATGGAGCTCGGGATCGGGGTGATCCGATGGTGGTGGATTCCTCTTTGGTTGAGGAACTTGGCAAATTCGGCCCCATGGAACGGGGCCAATTGTCACTCCTTATCTCGGCTCGGAGGCCGAAGGTTGCAAACGTTTTCTTGAGGATGGGTGCCATGTGGGTGAAGGCTGTTGATGGGACTACTTCCACTATCGGGTATTTGGAGTACACATCCACCAAGACAAGCGTGGTCTTCCCTTTGGGGAAGCTTCCGAAGTCCATACTTAACTTGGACCATGGAGTCGTGCAGGGTTCTTCCGTCACTACTAGGGCTGGGTGTTCTGGTAGGCAGGTCAGCTGGCAGGCCTGGCACTTGTGCACAAGGCCCTCTACCATTGTTTCCACCTCCGGAAACCACACCTTTTCTCTCATTCTGGACTTCATCTTGGTGGTGTCCTGGCGTCCACCATGTGCGAGCTGCGTGACTTGCTGACGTAGTATCTGTGGAATCACAAGGTGGGATCCCTGCAGTAGGACGCCATCCTCCATAGTACTGAGTTCATTCCGCACTCTCCACATTTTGGTTAGTTCGTCCTTTTCTTCCGAGGCCCAGTCGTTTGATTGCCGGAGGAACTCTCTCCACAACCCACTTTGGCCGGCCTGAAGAGTCCTTGCATAGATGGGGTCGAGCTTGGCCGCCTTCTTAATGTTGTTGAGGGTCATCGCCTGGGGGCATGCTTCCCTTGAGATCATCCGAAAGTGCTGCTCTGATCCCTCTGGTAGCCCAGATTCCTCCCCTGGCGTGGGGATAGGAAGTCCGCTGGTTTTTTGGCCCCTGGGTGGTAGACCACCTCCATGTGGTAGGGTTGCAGCTGGATAAACCATCTTTCAATCCGCGGTGGCTGGTGAGGGCGGATCCACTCAACAGCGAGACTAGTGGCTGGTGGTCTGTCACGACCGTAAAAGGTTGGCCGCTCAGGTACAAGTGGAAGTGGTTGCAGGCCCACTTGATGGCGAGGGCTTTGCGTTCGATCTGTGCGTACCTGGCTTCGGTTGGTGTCAGTGACTTGCTGGCGAAAGCGAGGGTAACCCATCACCTAGGCTCCTGTTCTTGGGTCAGCACTGCTCCCAGCCCCACCAGACTCCCGCCTACTAGTATTTTGGTGTGCCTCACAGGGCCAAAGTATGCCAAGGTGGCCTCACTGAGGAGGGCATTTTTGATGCTCTGGAACTCCCTTTCTTCCCGCTGGCCCCAGGTCCACTTGGCCTCCGCTTTGGTGAGGGCTTGCAGTGGTTCGGTCAGGTTTGCAAGATCTGGATTGAACCGCCCGCTGTAGGTGGCCATGCCGAGGAAGCTCCTCACTTCGGATGGTGTGCTTGGGGCAGGTGTACTTCAGATGGCTTGTGATTTGCGGGGGGTCCACTTGGATACCCTCTTGGTTGAATACGCATCCTAAGAACTCCAGGGAGGGCTGGACGAACGAGCACTTGTCTCGGTGCAGCATCATTCCGTGCTCACTGAGGCACTTTAGGGTGTGTTTTAGCTGCTTGTGGTGTTCTGCTGTGGTTGCGGAGTGGATCAGTATGTCATCACTAACGTTCAGGACACCGGGTATGCCCAATAGCATCTTTCAGATGGTGTTCTGAAAGACAGGTGCCTGCTGAACGTCGTGATATACCGGCTCTCCTCTGCCAGGGGTAGTTCGTGGTACCCGCGTTGAGGTCCAGTTTGCAGAACCATCGGGATCCATTGACGTCTAGGATTATGTCATCCCTTGTTGGGATGACGTGTCGCTTGCGCTTGATGACACGGTTGGGTAATCTCATATTGATGCTCAGCTATATGGTGTCTGGCTGTTTGGGCTTTTTCGCAATTACCATTGGCGATACCCACGGCGTTGGGCCTGAGACTTTTTCGATTATGTGTTGCCTTTCTAGCTTCTCCAGCTCCTTCTCCACCAATGGCCAGAGGTAGGATGGGACCAGACTGTGTCTCAGCACGACTAGGGCCACCATCTTTTCGATATGCAGCTTGATGGGCGAGCACTTGCGGTTACCTAACCCCTGGAATAGTTCAGGACACTGGTCCAGGATGTCATCGACCTGGTATGTCCGCACGCTCCAGGCAAAAGACACCATCCCTAGATCCTCAGTGGTGTGGTTGCTGATCAGAGAGTCTGCTTCACGGTCTATGACGTGGATCGTCGTCATAACTTATTGGTCTTCTACTTTGACTGGTACTGACATTTTCCTCTTAGGGGCAGCAGGGATCGGCTTCCATATGAGAAGATTTTAGTCCTGGATGGTGTGAGAGGTGGTCTGGGCTGGAGACGTTGGTACTGCTGGATACCCATTACATTGACCAAGGCTCCGGTGTCAATGATGGACTTGACTTCGGACCCCACTATCTTGACAACAGACGTGGGTTGATGTCTCCTGCGGCTTTTGAATTCTCACATTAAGGAGATGAGAAAAGTTTCTACCTCGTCGTCATCAGGAGATGAGCCTTCCAGCCCCTGGTATGCCCGGCTGGCTCCTTTCAGTTCTTCGCGTTGCGATATGTTCATGAAGGACAGCTGGTGCACCACTTTGGATAGTGGTCTTTGTCCTCTGTTGTCCTTTCCCCTGTTCTTCTTCCGGCATACTGCTGAGAAGTGGTTAGGAATCCCACAGTTGGCACAGGCCCGGTCTTGTGCCTGGCACTCACCAGCCGGATGCTCGTTGCACCCGCAGTAGCCGCATTTCTCCATGATTGTTTGGGGCCTTGGTTTCCTATATGCGTCATTCTTTGTTTTCGTACGGAGGCTGTTGACTCTTTCTGTCTTCATGTTCGCCAGCCTTTCTTGGGCTCTTGTGAGGGCTCACTCAGCCAGGTGCAGAACACGTTAGTTAACTCGGCTTCCTGTTGGCGCGCCTGGCACAGCTTGAACCTCTCAAAGTCCGGGTTGAGTTGTGGGTCGAAGTGTGTGTCCAGTGCCTGAATGGCAGTGTCGTAGTCTGTAGTGATGCCCATGTTGGGTAGGTCCTTGAATAGCTAGTAGATCTCATTTCCGGCTGATTGAAGGAGTAATGTCCTCTTGACGGCCCTCTCCATCTCTCAACAAAGTAGTTGTTTAGCCTCTCAATCCAGACCTTCCATTGTGGAGACGCAGTTGCTGGGTCCTCCAGCTCGCTGAAGGGCGGCAGAACCCCTGTGAGGGCATGCTGTACTGGGACCCTCTGTTGTGGCAGGGCTTGATTCACTTTGGCCATGTGGTGTCGTCTGTGGCCACGTGGTGTCGTCTGTGGCCACTTCTCTACGGTGTTATGTTTAGTTTTATTTTATTTCCACCCTCCCAGCGCTGTGTCTTTACTCCCTCTTTTAGTGTGCCTGCACTACAGCTTTTTCTTTTCTCTCTCTTGTCCCTTGGTGCCCTTTATCGTTTGTATGATTGTCTGTTATTTATAGATATTACTTTTTTTTCTTTTCCTTCCTCTCTCTCAGGTGCACAATGTGTTTTTTCTTCTCTAGTGCCTGTTATTCTTTCATTTCCTTTTGTTATTTTCTCTTTGTTTCTTCCACTCTCTCCCTACAGGCCTGACCCCTGGGTGGAGCCAGTGCTCTGGTGACGGGCACTCTCTCCCTCTTCCCCCGCTTGGGCGGGGCTGGCCGAGGAGCTCCCTTGATGTGCAGCACATCCCAACGAAGGCCCGTGAGCGTCTCGCTCAGCAGAGCCGGTCTCACTCACCGCGCTGTTGCTGCAGACTTCGCCCATCCACTTCCTCAGGACACAGCATGAAACCGGGATGCTGCGCTATACATGTGTACGACCCGGCTTGGCATCTGGACCTTCCACCACATTGCCGCGCCAGCCTCGTTGCCAGGGTCGTGCAGTTCTGTGGCGGTCAGACTTTAGGAAAAGGGGCAGAGGCATGAATGACAGATGCCACACTCAGTATTAGACCGGGAGATGAACTGCATGCGGTTCCTCCCCTTTTATTAACCCCGTGGGCCATGACTTGCCACACCAACATCTGGTTATGGCACCGGACTACAGGACTGCTGACCTGTTACAGATGGCACGCTCACAATTTGCTGTACTGCAAACAATCACCGCTTCCCACAGTGAAGCAAACTGCTGAAGGGTGGGTCATTGTGGGCAGTGGGCTCAGCACTTTGTTGTAGTGATGACAGTCCTGACCAGCTCTGTGCTGTTTCGTCTGCCAGATCAGTGGGGGCCGGGCCCTTCAGTAGTGCCAAACCCACAGGTCCCTAGGCACTTGGTATGCTCACGCTGTCCCACTGCCTCGGCCACGGAGCACAACATGGTGGTGCTTGCAGTCCTGGCCACATATCAAGGCCTGAAGTTGTTGGCTGGAACTGGTACAAGAACAGCAAGGTTATTTCATCAGGCATGTGGAGAGAGATCAGCATGCCTCCCCTGCTCCTATTTCAGTCTTGGACCAGTCCCGATGCAGTAGATGGCAACTGATGGGTTATGGGGGACCGGAGAGTCAAATATACACGTCCTAATCCATCTTGAGCTAGGTCACGCCCCCGTTCCTTGGATTTTAATTACAGAAAGCAGGTTGAGTCCCCACAGGGAAGCTGTACTCAGGGATTGAGAGTTCGGAGCCTACCAAGCAGAATGGTGGCTGGTACTCTCCAAAGTAGTAACAATGGAGTACGCTACCTGCTTGCTTGGGTTCAAAAGTAGAAAAAAACAAGCGCCAAGATGCAGACCGTGTTTGCTACGGCGTATCCCTTTTTATTTATTTCTTTTTTTACTTGAAGCAGGAGTGGACAAAAGGTACTACAGAGAGATGCACTTAAAGAGTGCATGTTGAAACCTAAAAAAGGAGGACACAGGCCACTGGAAGAAGTACTTGGTCCAGGCTACACATCAGGGCAGCAGGACGAAGACTTAACTCGAAGCAGAGGAGAAGACCTTGGCGAAGAGGAGGTGCAGCCCAATAGTAAGCCAGGTTTTTACTTGTTTCCTGAAAGCTAATATGGGTAGGACTGGTCTTGATCTGCAGAGGAAGTGAGTTCCAGCGCCTGGCGGTGGCCACTATAAATCTTCTGTCCCCCCCACGCAGCTTTCTTAGTTCTTGGGACGAACAATAGATTGGCTTCTGAGGAGCGCAAAGAGCTTTCTTCAAAAACTCCAGTCCCATGTCGTGGGAAGCCTTGTAGGCAATGGATAGTGCCTTAAATTTGGTTCTGTTTCTTATGGGCAGCCAATGTAACTGTCGGACCACCTTGGATATGGACATAAACTTAGGGGTACCAAGAGTATCCTTGCGGCTGCATTCTGCACCAGTTGCAGCTTGCTTAGAACCCTTTCCTGAGCATTAATGAAGAAACCGTTTCAGTAGTCGACTTTTGTCATAACCAGTGTGCTTATAAGAGTTTTGCATGCACCAACTGGAAGAAAAGGTAGAAGTTTTTTTTATCATCCTTAGTGCATAGAAGGATGATGAGACTGCTGCGTTGGCGTGGTGTATGAAAGATAGCTTGTCGTCGAACATGACACCCAAGTTTCTGACCTTATTTACAGGGGATGGAGGTAAACCCAACGCAGCTGGCCACCAAGTTCGGGGCCCGAAGGGGGAAAGGTTGCCAAAAATCATCAATTCAATCTTATCTGAGTTTAATTTAAGGCAATTATTTGCCATCCAGGCACTGATGGCCATCATGCCATCTTGAAATCCTACAAAAGGGGGTGGTGATGGATGGAGCATCTGTACCAATCAAACACTCACACCCAGTCAACAGATCTGGGTTTAATCCATCACCGTTCTTTAGCCCACTCTGCTATCCCAGTTCAGACATGGCCATATGCAAATCAGTCTGACCCTGTGCCTCATGGGAACAGTCCAGCCCGAACTGCCAAGCCATGCCTTCCCTGGACCGGAAACAAGCATCCTGGGACTGGTCGAGGCACCTCATTTTATCACAAAAGGTACGTGGGAGGTTTGTCTCATATACCGGCGACAAAACGCGGGAGCTTCCTTTAACAAACACCGGTATGAATGGCGTGGCTTCCTGTACATTATACGCTAGCTTTTAAGCCGCAATTTACACGACAATGTTCTTTTATTACTATAGACATCAATGTCAACACTGTGAGAGTGAATAAGCACAATTAACAATTCTCGACATAACATAGAGGTAACGAATGAAAGTAGTGGAGTGGTTTGGACATTTGCCGTATTGCCGCATGATGATAGCGATGATAAAAAACCACTACTAAAAACCATCATTAATACTGAATGAATGGCCTGAGTACCATTATCACTTTGGACATCACTGTGAATGTGAGAGTGATAGAGCACAAAAAGCAATTTTCACGCAACAAAAATGTAGTGAATGAAAGTAATGGATTGTTCTGGGCAAAGGTTGCATCCCCACATAACAATAACTATGATTACCAAATATTATCAACAACGATCAGTTACATATCAACAATCTGTTGACAATTTCCTTTGTTCTAATGCATTAATAGCCTTAAAAGGTTAAGAGGAACAAGTAGAGATATTTTGCCCTTATGACCTCAATTGATAAAAAAGAGAAAAACGAAGAGAGTGAGAGAGTGACTCTTTGCCATGTGATGACTGTGTGGTCTCACGAAGTATTGCCATTTTCTAGTTGCTGTAACAAAAATGGAAAATGTTTTCCTATATGTGTCCGTAAAAACCCCCTCCCTTTCCTCCTTCCCTTCCCCTTTGTTTCTTGTGTATTACAGGTACCCACAAGACCTTACTAAGACTAAGATTAATATATCTTAATCTTTCACATTGTTTTCTGAAAAGAACAATCTCTTTTGAGGATCACACCTTCTAAGACACCCACGATCCTTTATCACACTGCACACTGGTCCTGAAGAAAGCCCACCTGACACACCTATGCGAACAAGGGCTGAAACATGTCGACCATTTTAAGTACACCAGCTCATTATAGTGCGTGAGAGTCCTAAATACTCTTAGAAACGCACAACAGTTATATTTTTAACTAACTTGAATCCAGACCTATTAAAATCCAATTCTGGCTGTACGCGTATTTTACAGAATTTACCCCTTCAAACATATCACTGATCACTACTGTTTTTAACCAGGGGTATTCCTCCGGGTGGAGGTTGCATAATCACTAACCCGATGATGATGCAGACACGTGTTCAATAGGCGGAGAACCAAGATAAACCGCCCCTACCATCTAATAGACACGTGTATGAGGGTTTTTAAATTGGGACACGTCGAAATATTGCATACCAAGGTTATGCAGGACAAGTGATCCTTTCCCCATTTGATTTTTTGTACATTTAGTTCAAGGAAGCTGAATGGATCACACCTTCCTTCTCCCTCCCTTCTTGATGATTTAGTAAACCAAATAAGCCAATCATGGAAACCAATCAATATACACTTTTCATAGGGAGCACTTGCACTGTGGCACTGATTGGCAGTGGCACAGTGCTCTGAGCAGCTAACACCAGCAAAACACATGAGGCACATCAGCAAAAAGTGGAAGGGAGACTCACGCCAAGGTGCCAGGTCTAACAACGTTTTTATTCCTGCATCTCAAATACAGGGTTCTGCACTTCTAACAGTATGGTGTCCGGTTTTAGGATTATAGAAACCAGAATGTGTTCAATAAGTGGTTGGTGAATACAAACATGTAATTTGGTCACTTTTTTTATAGTATTTACATTACACACACTTTATATCATCTTACACGTTTTTTTTTATACCATTTCACAGACAGGGGTAAGATGTGATTTGCCCAGAAACTTAGGGCTAGATTTATCAAAGGTTTTGCGTCGCCCTTGTGCCATGCAAAGGGACACAGTGTGTCGTAAAACCTAGAATAAGACTTACCAAGCCACGCAAGGCTACCTTGTGTGGCTTGGTAAATCTGGATTAACGCAAGGCAGTGCAAGTCGCTGCCTTGCCTTACTCTGTCCCAGGGAGGTGTCCATGGGTGGAGCTGGGGTGTTGCCACGCACCCACCCAGTGATTTGGGCTTATTTACCATGAGTGATAAGCCTGGGAATGCGTCAAAATGCTGTGCCTTCCGAGGGTAGGCGTAACTAGGAGAAATATATTTATTTCTCCTAGTATTGTTTCCTCTTTCTACGCATGCAGAAAGAACAAAAAAGTCAAATGATTCATTTTGTGCAGGAATGTATTCCTTCCGCCACAAAAGCAATCCTGCTTGCAAAGGAGGAACCCTTGCATTATGGTGCAAGAGTGCCTGCGTCGTCGCTAGGTAGCACATAGTGCGCCACAGCAAGGAGAGGACAGGAATGCACCATATAATATTAAATATGGCACCTAGCGTATGTAAAAGAAAGTGGTGAAACACGGGTTAGCGCCAAAATTGCTAACGACCCGCTCTGTCACTTTAGAAACGCAGGGATGTGCCGTATTTACAATAATATGGCACACCCCTGATTTCTTCCTGCGCTGGCGCTAAATTCAGCTGCCTAGCGCCCAGTGTTGATGGAATGATTGTTTATGTGCAGGAATAGACACCTTCCTGCACATAAACAATCATTCATGGCAATTTATTGTTTCTATGTGTGCACAATGCAACACACATAGAAACAGCAAACACCATGTTAAAACCAGATTTTCCTTGGTCTTAATTTGGTGCTGCCACCTGGTTACACCACCCAAATATATATAGGGGGCAGCATAAAAAATCAAAAGGTGTTGGGGTGGACCGCCCACCTGAACACTCATTCCACGCCCCTTTCACGCTAAGTGTCGCGTGAAAGGGGGCCTTATTTACAAGGCGACATTAAACCATGTTAAGTGACTTAATGCCACCTTGTAAATAAGGCAAAGGGTTTATCGCCACTGGCACGTCACTAAAAGTGACGTTCCTGTTGCTAAAGGGGCTTGTAAATATGCCCTTTAGTTTTGGGAAACTTGTCAAAGCGGGAGTTAGACCTAAGGCCATGGATTTTGCATATAGATTAAGGAACTAGATCATATCTCGACCGGTTCATGGCAATCTTTGATAGATTTACTGATCAACATTGTCAGTGCTGCAATGAAATGAGTCACCAAATCTTCAATGAAATCCACTGTGAACATGGACTCAAATTTACCTAGGTCGAAGTTGATTAGAATTGCAGTTTGCAAAAGAACTTCCAGAGATTATCGCAGAGCTGAAAATGTTCAATCTAATAATAACATGCCTTAACAAAGGAATACAAAATCTCTGCTCAGGGGTTCCTAACTTGAATTCAAAGGATCCCTGGAGGTCCAAGACTGTTTAGAAAATTAAATAATATTAGAAGAATAATGAAGTACATATACACACAAAATCAAAATGAAAACATGTCACATTCTTTGTAAACGTGAAGGACTTTGAAATTGGAGGCTAGATATTAAGTTGATATCCTTTGCTTGAGTCATGGAAGTGACTCAAGTACATCAAACACAATCTAGAATGGACAACTGGTGCTCAATTGAAGGACTGACATGCACCAACAAAAAGCACACATATATTAAGAGAAAAAAAGAAAAAGTGGTAAGTTAGGATCTAGCATGTTGTCTTCTTTTAGAAATTAAAGCAAATTCGGAAAAACTTTAACTTTCCTATTAAAATATCTATTTTTCTATATTTTGTGTTTATGAATTAAATTACATATTTCATAACTTGTATATGTTGTACTCTTGTTTCTGTATTTTTATGTATTGTATTGAGATTTAAATAGTAAGCATAGATTAAGCTGGTGTCAGGCTTCCAGTAGTGGCTCAGTCAAACTACTAGGGTGCTGATGCAATTGTTTCCTGGAATTAGGTCAACGGAAGTATAATCCATGTCTTGCCTGAAAACTCTGTTTAAGAAAAAAGAGGGCAGCATATAGAAAACTCTCCAAATTTTTTTTTAACATATCGGCTTTGTGGTATTTTTCTAAAATATCTAGAGGGGTTTCACCAGCCATTGTGATGCTCTTCCGACTAAATCTTAGTCTGATGTTTCACAGCTGCCCACTAATATCAGGGCAGCAGAAGCCATAAAAGAAATGGAAAGGGACTATTTAATGTTACTCGGCTCTGTCAAGTCTGTACCTTTGTAATCAACCATGAAATCGAAATAAATGGCTATTTCATGACTACTCTATTCAGAATCAGTCACCAATATCATAATTAAGCTAACACCCCTGAAGCTTAAAATCATTACTTTCAGCCTCACAACACTCATCTGTCCTCGATATGGAATAACGAGTGGTTCACAGACAACAAGTATAGTGCAGAAAGTCTAATGACAACCATATCCAATCTCCATACAGATATATTTATATAAAAAACATAGCTTATCTGCTACACCGTCATATCTTAAAAAGATCTTTTCAGTTTGGTTGCCAGCTCCCTCACTACAAAAACAGGACAAACCCTAAAAAGCTCTTTGCAACCTACACAGCAGCAAAACCTACTCTGCCCTAAACAAATACCTCTCTATTTAGAAAAATGCCAGTCAAGATCTGGATGACTTATTTCACAACTAACTAGAAGGCAAAGATGGAGCGAAAAGTCTGAATCTTTCCATGGGAACCCGGAATCTAGAATGGGTGCTGGCTTCAAAGAGTGCATTAGAGCCCAGTGAGACCAGGAGAGACCCATCAACACACATATTTACAGAGTTAAAATGTCTGACATTGCAGTGGCACGAGGACATGGCAACCATTTCCTGAAAATGTTCACAGACAAGAATTTTAAATGAGTGTGGTGTTTATTATTGAAAGAAGCAAACCGTACAGATTTAATTAACACACCATATACAGGGAAGATACATCTGTGGAACATTCTGGCCTCCATTACCGTGAATGCTGGACAAAGTTGGCCATAGATGTGGAACAGACGTATGTGTCATTTGCCAGTAAGCATCACACCTGAACCCTTTGGTTTGAGAGCGGTGGTTTGTAATCTGTTGCTGCCTCGTCGACAGTAGAGGTAAGGGGACCTTGAAAGGAGTGTGGAGACAACAAATATATGCAGAATTTAAGATTTGCTAACATTCGTGCCAAGAATTTTCAATTCTATTAAGGACAGGAGGTGAGGATTATGCTTTCTCATTTCTTTACTGAAAAAACACAGCAGCCAATAAGAACACAGTAAAGAAATAAAACACTACATTTCCCATGAGCACGTAGTGACCATAGAGTAGGCAGTATAAAAGGAACCATAGAGGACAACACTTCCTCTTTCTTTGTGCCGACCAGTTCAACAATAAGTTAAAGTTCCAAGAATCCAAACGAGAGATGAACGAGAACACGAAGCACAGGCCATCGGGATGCAGGACGATGAAACAGAAGTAGAAGTTCGTCTGCGCAGAGCATCGATTCCTGGCACGTGGAACACGAGATCAGCAGCTCATTTAGGATCTGAACCTAAAAGGTAAAACAGAGCCGTAATAACCAAAACCCACCGATCGTAGGAATCATAGTTAGACAAAAGGGTGGGAAAAAACAAGGCATAGAACAGCATCATGCATAGAAAAATACATGTACATCCAATCAGTGATAATAACACTGTAATGCAGATATAAACAAGGGTGGGATAATCCTCGCATCCTGTCCTTAATAGAATTGAAAATTCTTGGCACGAATGTTAGCAAATTTTTAATTCTATGGCAGGACGGAGGCTCCGATTATGCTTGTTCAAAGCTTAGCCACCACAACAGAAGCAACATCCACAATAGGTTTAAAATAAAACGTTTTAAATACTGATTCGGAAGACCAATCAGCGGCCTTCATGATATCTTGGAGGCCGACCCCCAAGGAAAAAGCCTTAGAAGCCATGGCCCCTCGAGCAGAGTGAGCCCCAAAGACGGAGACGTCAATGCCCGCCTCCAACATGAGCCAGCGCACCCAACGCGCCAATGTAGCAGGAGTGACAGGCTTAAAAGGCTTCTGTAAAGCAATAAGCAGTTGACCCTGTAAATCATGTCGAAAAGGTGCAGTACTCACCTCATAATCCTTGATGCACTGAACCACACAAAGCTTTGGATTGTGTGGAAAAGAAGGATAAGATACCGAAGATGTGTTACATTTAATACGGCGAGAAATGGCAAATGAAACACACTCCGGAGAGAACTTGCGACCAGCAAGATCCAAAGCACGAACATCCGAGACACGCTTGCAGGACAACAGACACAGCAACATAGTCAGCTTGGCAGACAACTGCTTGCGAGAGAGCAAAGAATTGGAAGGCCATGAATTCAAGAAACGTAAAACCACTGAGACATCCCACAAGGCGACATACTTAGGGCAAGGAGGTTTTACCATCCGAATGCCTCTGAGTAATTTGGAAACCAAAGGATGTTCCCCAATAGGTTTATTATCAGGAACAGGAACATGGCCAGCTGAAATTGCAGAACGAAAGTTATTTACAATCCTGTATGCCAAACCAGAAGAAGCAATAAATGCGAGAAAATTCAGAACTAAAGTGACATCTGCAGAAGAGGGATCCACTGACCGTTGCGTACACCAATCACACCACTGTTTCCAAGCTGACGCATAACGTTTGTGTGTGTTGGGGGCCCAAGCCTCACCGATAAATCGGGCAGCGTCTGAAGAAAGGCCTGGGATTTGCCAGCGTCCCCCGAAATCCGCCACGCCACAAGACGGAGATGACCCGAAAGAATGAGGGGGTGTGGTTCCAGCAGAGGGTCCAGCAACAGGTTCCACTTGCTGGGGCGAAGGAGCGGCGGAGAGCAGCTCATCTCCAGAAGAACTGGAAACCAAGCCTGGGCTCTCCAAAGAGGAGTGATGAGAATGAGCTCCGAAAGAAAGTGCCTCGTGCGTGCCAGAACCCTGGGAATCATCACGAAGGGAGGGAAGGCATAGCACAGGTGAGGAGGCCACGACTGGAGAAACGCATCCGTGGCCAGAGCCTCCGGATCCGGGCGCCAACTGTAAAACAGGGGAAGCTGTTTGTTCAGGCGAGAGGCAAAAAGGTCCAGGTGACAACGTCCCCAAATCCGGGACAACATCCGAAACACCCAAGGGTGAAGCCGCCAATCGCTGTAATCCCGCAGATGGCGAGAGTTCCAATCCGCAATGTGATTGTCGCGACCAGGAAGGTATTCGGCAATAACCGTGATCTGACGTCACAGACACAGATGCCAAAAGTCCGCAATTTCCGCCAGGAGTTTGGACTTGGTACCCCCGAGCTTGTTGACATATCTCACCGCTGAGACATTGTCCATGCGCAGGAGAATGCAACAGTTCCACGCCTGAGGGTAAGGCAACGAATTGCGAAAGAGCCCGCAATAAGCTCCAAGCAATTGATGTGAAGGGATAACTCCTCCTTGGACCAACGGCCCCCCGTTGGAAGGGAACCGCACCGGGCTCCCCAACCCCAAAGACTCGCATCCGACTCGATTACCACATCCGGAGTCTTTCCGAACAGCGCACGACCGTTCCAGGACTCCATGTGGTCCAGCCACCACAACATCTCCCACCGAGCCTCCTCCGAAAGAGGAATGAGGTCGGAGTAACGCAGGCCCTTCTGAAGATGTCAGATCTTGAGGCGTTGAAGAGCCCGATAGTGTAAGGGCCCTGGGAAAATGGCTTGGATTGAAGAGGACGATAGACCGACTATCCGAGCCACCGACCGCAAGGATACCATCCATTTGGACAGAACCAAGCGAATTCCCGTTTGATCGCCCTGATCTTCTGACCGGGTAACAGGAGGTGGCAGGCCACCGAATCGATGCGGAACTCCAGAAAGTCTATTGTTTGCGAGGGCTGAAAATCTGATTTCAGAGGATTCACAAGAAATCCCAGAGACTGCAAGAGTTCGATGGACCACTGTAAATGTTGTTGCAAAAGGAGAGGGCAATGAGCCATCAAAAGAATGTCGTCGAGGTAGACAATCAAGCGGACCCCCCGGGCTCGCAAAGATTCCACCACCGGACGCAGCAGCTTCGTGAAACACCACGGAGCGGAGGAGAGACCGAATGGGAGGACAGTGTACTCGAACCACCTCCCCAGCCATTGAAACTGGAGGAAGCGACGATGAGGACCATAGATTGGAACAGACAGGTAAGCGTCCTTCAGGTCGAGACGGACCACCCAGTCCCCCTCTTGAAGTACGTCTCGAAGAAGGTGAATACCCTCCATTTTGAAGTGACGGTACACCACCCCGCCGTTGAAGTCCTTCAGATTGAGGACCAGACGAGAACCCCCTCCCTTCTTCTCCACCAGAAAAACGTTGCTGACGAAGCCGTCGGGATGACAGAAAGAAGGAATGATGGCCCCTTTCGCTAGAAGAGACTCAATTTCCTCGGAGATGAATGCCTGATCTTGTTGGGAAAAAACATGGGGTACGGGAAGATGGTGTTGGAGAGGGCGGTCGTAAAACTCGAGTTTGTAACCTTGTACCGTCGCCAACACCCACGCTTGATATTAGTTGCCAATTGTGGAGGAAATATTTCAACCTGCCCCCCAAAACAACCTCGGAAGCCAGAATCAAGCTCACCTGAGTTCGAGGAATCAAGACGTCCACTTTGGGCACCTCCATAGCCGCCTTTGGAATACTGGCCTCTCCCTTTACGGGAAGGGTAGAACTTGGATTTGCCAGAATTGTAGTTGTCTTGGCCGCCGCCTCTTTGGGACTGTCCACCACGTTGGATAGATTGAGTGTTACCCCGGCCGGACGAACGTCCCTTTCGTCCAGCCCGTCCGAAAACCGGGCGGAAAGCCAGACGAAGATTGTACTGAGCTCTATCAAGGCCACTGAACGTTGCCACAAAGTTAGTAAGTTCCTTGAGAAAAGGATGGCCAAAAAGCAAGCCCTGAGTCAGGGGTCCAGATTCTGAAGGAGCTAGATCAGTCAATTTGGGGTCCAATTTCATGAGAATTGAGCGACGGCGCTCGCATGATAGAGCGCAATTGGCATTGCCTAGAATGCAGATGGCCCACTGAGACCAACCCACCAGCTCTTCAGGGTCGATGAGAGCGTCAGAATCCTTAGCGCGATAAGCCAGGTCTAGAATCTTAGTCAGGGGGCCAAGAAGGTCTAACATTTTGTCCTGACAGGACCTCCAGGATCTGTCCAGACCCTTCTTCGGATCTATGGAATACTTTCTCATATAGGTCACCATAGTGGGATCAACATCAGGCGTTTCCGCCAGTTTGTTAGAAAGATCCGGACGGGGACACTCCGACCTTAAGCGAGTGCGAACATCTTTATCAAAAGGGCGCCGGATATGCGTCTGCACATATTCAGCCACTTCAGGGGAGGGAAGCCAGGCAGTGGAATTGGGGTGTACAATTTCTGTAGGGTCAAATGTAAGCACTTGGGGTTTAGATGGGGCATCCACAAAGTGCTCCTTACGAGCCTTCTTCTTAGGTGGAGGAACCACAGGATCTGAAGAAGAAGAATCAGTAGAGGACTCATTGGTCGAAGGGGAATCCTGTTGCAACAACACAGGTCTTTTTGATTTCTTAGAAGGACGCAAAGTAGTCAAATATTTAGCCAATTATGCAAAATCCGCCATGTGTGGATTTTTGGGAGACCGTTTGGAACGTCCAGAATGTGGCAACCATCCTTGCTGAGTGGCATACTCAGATAATTGCCTTTGTAAAGGGGCAATAGCATGAAATAAAGCTTGACCCACATACTCGGCATCCATGGAGCCTGTAGGCTCCTCATCATCATTGTAGTACTCTTCATCCTCATAATAATCTCCCATAATGCCTTTAAGCAAAGGTAATATGCCCACAGAGGTGAAGGAAAAAATATATATACAACCCAAAGGGCAATTCAGGGGGAGTGTAAAACCCCAAAGCAAGCCAAGTAAACCAGGAAAAACTGCAAAATCAAGTGTGGAGGGAGGGCTTGCTTTAACACTCTAGGCAAAGCCTATGCAAAATTTTACAACCCCTGTCCTAAACTGAACAAGGGCGTGCAGGGGGCCTGACGACCTGGCAGGTGGGCGTAGGCAGAAGAAGCCAATTCAAATATCTCCAGGGGAGAAAAGCCTTTCACGCGCTGACAAAAGCCAAGTCAAATTCCTCCTCAGAAATGCTCGGAATGCGCTGTCAACGTCGGCCGCCGGAGCAGGTAGACAATTGACACAGCGCATGCGCGGTGACAAGCGAGCCAGTCGAAAATGAGAGACGCGCGAGCTGGACGTGCGTCTCTCAGCCCCGTCTCCCGCTCCACAAACTACTAACACGCGCAGAATACGCGAGCCTGCAAGCGGGGGGGTGAGCACACGCCCCCGCAGAAACGCCGTAACAGGAACGGCGAAATAAACCGGCAAACAATGCGGAAATGCAAATAACAGCAGCGCAAGCCAATTTAGCAAAAGCACATCAATAATTAGCAGCAATAGAAGCACAATATCAACAGTAGAGGAAAAAGTGCACTTAACTGGCTGCGGAGCAGCAAAGAAAGAGGAAGTGTTGTCCTCTATGGTTCCTTTTATACTGCCTACTCTAGGGTCACTAGGTGCTCATGGGAAATGTGGTGTTTTATTTCTTTACTGTGTTCTTATTGGCTGCTGTGTTTTTTCAGTAAAGAAATGAGAAAGCATAATCGGAGCCTCCGTCCTGCCATAGAATTGATTCATAAGTTGTATCTCCCTTTCAGTCCCAGTAATTGTTGTTTCTAGCGAGTCGGAGTAGGTTCTGGAAGAAAATGTTGCCCAAACTTGTGGCCCTTACATTCTTTCAGTGAGAGTGATACCCAGAATGAGTCTGCGGTTTGGTGGGCGGGGACAGAAACAGGTGCACAAAGATTGCAACTTCTCCCGGAAACTCTTAAATCCCATTCCAATGATGCAGGGCGACGAAAAGGCAAACATATCCACCAAGACCCGGCTGGCAGTAACCGCGCTTAGCGTGTCTGAGAAATGGCGGAGCACAGCATTGATGAAGGTGCAGGACAGGAAGAGGACGACCAGCCCTGCGACCACCTGGGCCGCGCGCAGCTCCTGCTGCTTCTGGTGAGACGGTCTGCCGCCCGCCCCCTCTGCGAACACGCTCTGCCTGTGCTTCAGGAGGATCCACACGATCTTTAGGTTCACCAGGCAGAGGAGGACAGCCACCATGTACTGAGTGACAGACCCAGATGTCGTGTCGTTATGCCTGACTGTCCAGTGAGACAGGTCAGGCAATGAGGAGGAGGAAAGAAGGACAGGAAAAGGAGGAGCATTTAGGTTGTGAGCCAGTAACTTCCTGGCAGGGAATAAAGAAGGTTGCCCCTGTTAGAGCTCCGTGTCCTGTGATCATTTGGGCGGGTAAAGGTGTGACAATGGCGACGAGGGTGGGATGAGCCATACCCCACACACAACGTCACGCAGCCCAGCCGAATACCGGCCCCAACGATCAGCCAGCTTCGGAAAGAGCGTGCAGAAGAGCGACGCCTGCGGCGGATCCTGGCTCACGGACGAGCGGAGCAGGCAAGAGCACGCGAGGGCGTACCTGCGTGATAGCGCCTAGCTGCGGAGAAGTGGAGAGCCTGCCAAGCGGCGCTGAGGTGCGCTAGTACCTGCCCCTCTGAGGCCTGTGGACCGCAAGAAGTGGAGAGCCCAGTCGAGCGGCGCCGAGGTGAGCGCGATGTCCCTGCACCCCTTCGAGGCTTGAAGACGGCGAGGGTGAGTCCCCAGCACACGCGACCGCTAGACAAGCCAGAGCGGGTCCACACGTGCGCCTGAGACTGCCGAGAGCCGGGGAACATGGCGGCCATGGTGAAGTCAGGCGCCGGCCCTCAATAGACCCACGCGTCTCACACGGCGGCCATTTTAAAGTCAGGCAAGCCCTCAATAGACTCACGCGTCCCACACGGCGGCCATTTTAAAGTCAGGCAAGTGACCCGAGCACCTAAAAAGGCGGGAACAAAGCCAAATACATCACGCAGGAGCAGCAGAAGACAATTATAAGCTGAAACACTCACAAGCACTACTAAAGAGTACAAGAACAATCAAATACTGCTGACAATAAGTGCAAATACCTACTATACAGACCCACCATGTCTGATACCGATGCCCAAAGTACGTCCTCGACCGGAGGTGCACCCACGCAACCCACCACAACGGCGGTGCCTCAAGTAGCGTCCATAGGAGCACCTTTCATGCGACAACCACAGCCGCTGGTGCTGACGCCTGGCAACACCATGGGCCCTGCATGGAAAACCTGGAGCGAGGACTTTGAAGATTACATGGAAGGGTCTCTCGTACAAGACTCTAAGCGCAAGCTGGTTGCGTTACGAAATCTTGCTGGCCAAGAAATAGCACAAATAATCAAAGAAATGCCCAACGTTGCCACAGCCACTTATGACGAAGTGAAGGCTGCCCTTGATCGGCGATTCCTGCACAAGCGCAATGTCGATTACGAACGCTATGTGTTCAACCTAGCGTCTCAGGAGAAAGGAGAGTGCATGGGTGATTTCATCACACGCATCAAAAGGATGACGCGTCACTGTGACTTCGAAAACTTCAAGACGGAAGACGCATTACGGCTCCGAATCATCGATGGTTGCCGCTCAGAATCGCTACGAAGACGCCTCCTAAAGAAGTCCTACACACTAGAACAAATCGAAGAACTTACAAGGATTAACGACCAAGCAGAAGACCATGCTAAGAGGATGGAAACACACAAGCCTGAACACAAAGACAAAGACAAAGACCACAAAGAGCAGGCTTTCCGAATACAGTCGCGCACAAACATCCGCCCAGGGTCGAGTGCGCATAGGACAAGCAAGCATCACCGCAGCTCTCGGAAATCACCACCCCGCCGAGACTCACGACATACCAAACACACCAAACCTGCACCTGCCTGTTATCGATGCGGTCAAGACTACCCCCACTCAGGGCAGTGTCCGGCCATCGGCCAACGATGTCACCGATGCGGAAAAGACAATCACTTTGAGATAGCCTGCCAGGCCAGACAATCTGCCCGAAGGTCACCCACTCCACGATCTGACACCCGGCACCATGCCCGTGCTGTAACGAGAAGAGAGAGCCAGACTCCTCAGGTTCTAGTACCAGCTCGACATATTCCCACCACCGACACAGCCGATCCACAAGTGCGCCTCGTTCCCGTCATCACTCCACGAGGTCACGGGCTCACCGCTCTTCATCCAACAGCTCATCGGCACTCACCACAGTGTCACAAGACAGTGACGAATATGTCTGTAGAGTGTTTGACTCGTCAACAACAATGCAGGACAGTGACGAATACATATGCATGGTGGCTGACCCAGATCGGCTCAAACGATATCCAAAACTAGACATCCTGATAGGAGACCATCCAGCGAAATTTGTCCTGGACTCAGGTGCTTCGTTGAATTATATCTGCGCGCTAGAATACCAGAAGATGAAGAACCGACCCAAACTAGAGCCAGCGGCAGTCTGCATTTTCACATCGATGTGCCGGAAACCACTGCCGTGCCTTGGCCGATTTCATACCACACTGACTTTCAAGAACAGGAAAATTCCTGCATACATCCACGTTGTGGAAGGACCCGACTTCGCCGACTGCTTGCTCAGTCTGCCAACAGCGGAACGACTGAAGCTGGTGGAGCTGCTATACATGACGGAAGATGCCCCTGACATCGTGGCAAAATTCCCGAAACTGTTCAAAGGTCTGGGCAAACTGAACCATTTCAAAGTAAAGCTCCACATCAACGAAAACATCACACCTGTTGCCCAGCATCACAGGAAGGTGCCCTTCCACTTGCAACAAGCCGTTGATGACGAGCTACAAGACCTTTTACAATCAGACATCATAGAACGCACGTCTGGACCCACCCCTTGGGTATCACCGGTCGTGGTGGTCCCGAAGAAAGGACAAGACAACAAAGTCCGGCTATGCGTGGACATGAGAGCGCCCAACACCGCCATCGAACGGGAGCGACACCCAGGGCCTCATATCAGTGATATGATCACGAAACTGAATGGTGCTACCATTTTCTCCAAACTTGACCTGAACAAAGGTTACCACCAACTGGAGCTCCATGAACAATCGCGCTATATCACGACATTTACCACGCATCAAGGCTTATTCCGATACAAGCGCCTGAACTTCGGCATTTCATCAGCCGCCGAAATCTTCCAGGAAACGATCCGAAAGGTCATACAAGGGATCCCGAACTCCTTCAACTACAGCGACGACCTGCCTGCTGGTCTTCGGCAAAGATCAAGTTGAACATGACACCGCGCTGGATAGAGTGTGCCACGCGCTACTGCAGGCAAACCTGACACTGAATGCCCAGAAGTGCGAATTCCACAAAAGCACCCTCAAATTCTATGGCCATACCTTTTCAAGTGAAGGCATGACACCAGACCCCGACAAGGTAGCCGCACTTGCTGACACTCCGACACCCAATGATGTAAGTGACCTCCGCTCCTTCCTAGGAATGGCGAGCTACTGCGCGCAATACATCCGCGACTACGCTACCATCAGCTACCCGCTCCGAGAACTGACACGTCAAGGACAACCCTTTGAGTGGTCACGAGCGTGTGCCAAAGCCTTCACAGAAATAAAACAAGCTGTTGGGTCTGCCACTAACCTAGCATACTTTGACACAAACAAAAGGACAGAGATCACTGTTGACGCCAGTCCGGTGGGTCTGGGGGCCATTCTCGCCCAATACCGTGAACATTCTGATCAACGGCACATCATCGCCTATGCGAGTCGCAGCCTCACGGACACGGAAAGAGCATACTCCCAACCGGAGAAGGAAAGCTTGGCTGTGGTGTGGGCGTGCGAACACTTTCACTTGTTTGTATATGGAAAACATTTTACCATCATTACTGATCATCAAGCCCTCCTCACAATCTTTGGCAATCCCAACGCTAAGATGCCACCCCGAATCGAACGAAGGGGTCTGAGACTCCAAGACTATGTGTACACGATCGTTCACAAACCAGGAAAAGCTGAAAACCCTGCGGACTATATGTCCCGCCACCCGTTACCGAGTGCCACGAAAACTGTATCTCTTGCAGACGATTACATCCATTTCGTCATTGATGCAGCGTGTCCTCCTGCAGTTCCCCTGGAAACCATCCAAAATGCATCTGCTTCTGACCCGCTGATTCAAACTGTCATGTCCCACGTGCGCAACAACTCCTGGCGCAACGCACTGAACACCGCGCCTGGATCGGATCCTCCCCTGCACGACCTCACAGCGTTCCACCGTGTTCGTGAAGAATTGTCCATCAGTGACAACGGCCTTCTCTTGCGAGGGGGAAGGATCGTGATTCCTCACAACCTGCGCCAAGGCATCATTAATCTAGCCCACGAAGGACACAGAGGCCTGAACGCCACAAAGAAGACTTTGAGAGAACGAGTCTGCTTCCCCTCTCTCGACTCCATGGTAGAGACAACTCTAAAAGACTGCATGACGTGCCAACTAGTGAGTCGTGAAGAATCACCAGCACCTCTTCAAATGTCCGAACTGCCAGATGAGGTGTGGAAGCAAGTAGCGGTCGACTTCTTTGGACCGCTCCAGTCTGGACAATACATCATGGTTGTCATGGATGAATATTCAAGATTTCCCTTCGCACACATGATAGCATCCACCAGAGCAACTGCTGTCATTCCCGTACTGGACGACATCTTTGCAGCATGGGGTGTCCCCGCAAGAGTCAAGTCCGACAACGGGCCCCCGTTCAATGGCCATGAGTTCGCGGATTTTGCGAAGCATCTCGACTTCAAACATCACAAAATATCTCCACTGTGGCCGCAAGCCAATGGCATGGTAGAGAGATTTATGGGTACATTAAAGAAAGCCATCCAACAAGCAGAGATAACACGCCGCGATGTCCAACAAACTTTGAACGAAGTACTAAGGGCCTACCGGACCACTCCCCACAACACCACGAATCAGTGCCCAGCCACAATAATGTTGGGAAGGACACCGAGAACAAGAGTGCCGATGGTAAACGCCACGCCTCAATCAAGGACCGTCACTGTGGACCACGAAACACTAGTCGACATTGACAAGGAAAGGAAACAGAAAATGAAGACCTATGCAGACAGTCGCCGGCACGCCAAAGAAGCTGATATCCGCGAAGGCGACTGGGTCATAGTGAGAGGAGACCGGCGAACGAAAGCAGACAGCCGATACCTGAACCTTCCCTTACAAGTCCACAAGAGGAAAGGAACCATGATTACAGCCAAAGCTGATCACAAGCAAATAACGAGAAATATATCTCACTTCAAAAGACACTATCCAGTGAACAGACATGAATCATCCTCAGGCCACACGTCCAGTGACTCTACCAGTCAGAACGACAACGCCGAGATCCACCATTATCAACAGCCGAGAATGGCCAATAGTCCTGAGCGACGCCGACACACGCCAGAGAGAGAGACTCGCCCCAAACGCCTGGTGAGGAAACCACGGCGACTCGACGAAGAAATGTAGCACCACTTCTTTGAACAAAAGGGGAGATGTTGTGTCGTTATGCCTGACTGTCCAGTGAGACAGGTCAGGCAATGAGGAGGAGGAAAGAAGGACAGGAAAAGGAGGAGCATTTAGGTTGTGAGCCAGTAACTTCCTGGCAGGGAATAAAGAAGGTTGCCCCTGTTAGAGCTCCGTGTCCTGTGATCATTTGGGCGGGTAAAGGTGTGACACCATAGAACACCACAAAGTTGCGCATGATGGCGTCCTCTTTGCTCAGAGCCTCATTCAAGGAGCAGGCGCAGTGGGACACGTTTGCACCCAGCCTTTTCTCCGGGGCAAGCACAGCGAACAGCAGGTACAGGAGTCTCCAAAACACCCAGTGCAACAGCAGTGCCACCTGCAGGCGGGAGCAGGCCTGTGCGGTGCTGATCTGAAGGTTCTTCATCTCTTGCCGTCTGGACAAGCGGAAGACACTGAGGAAGAGGGTGCACCACACGCTCACCTTCTGGCTCGTGTAGAGTAGCAGGGTTGCAAACTTACACAATCGGTGCATTGGGAAACATCCCGAAAAGGTCAGAGGAAAGCAGGAAACCAGGATCCTGCCAATTAGCTGGAGCATGTTACCGGAAGAGAGGTGCACCACGAGAAGGTCGGCTACTGGCAGCTTCCTTGAGTTCTGGCAGGTAACAAACATGATTAGAAAATTGCTTGGCAACCCAACCACGGCCAGGACTACTGCAGGATGATCAGCAGCATGGCACTGGCAGGCAGGGGGGAGTAGAGTGAGGTTAGCAGCAGTTAACAAAGCTGTTTATTTTCTATCCTTGGCAAGCAGACGTGCGTCACATCACGAGTTCATTTTTGCACCTATTGCGTTGAAATGTCCCCAGGGGTCTCAGGGCAAAAAATACATAAAAATCAAGCAGGACTGACCTATGAGTTCTGAGAAAAAGTTCTCATTAGCCACAGAACAAATCTGTGGCATGGTCAGATCCGCAGAAAGGGCCCTTAACATCAATGAGCCCCGCATTTGAGCCCTGCCTCTAGAAAAGATTAGGTTTCACATTTTGAGAGATAAATCATCCACGAATACAATGTTCTTGTCAAGTGTATAACATCTTAACTATAACAAAATTCGCTTGTTGCAAAGCACGAAGGGTCTATAAAACAGTAATTATTTTGTCTGGCTTATCCCATTGCATGCGTAAAATACATTTTAAGACCACTCTTTCTTTATTCTTGAAAATAAATATCCGCAAATGTGCTTCTGCTTTCTTAAAACACAGGATGGCAGAAGCTATCTGCATAAAGGGTCGCAACAAAAAATATTCTCAGGTATGTGGACATTTTTAAAAATTCTACTTGGCCAAGGGACAAAAATGTTCCAGAAATCTACTTGCCCTCTGAAAATTCTGCTTGCCCTACCTACTCCATAAATCACTAAGGGCCAGATGTAGGTGGCCATTTACCGACCGGTAACGGCCGATTTCGGCCGCTACCGACCGGTAAATGGGTTTTTGGTATGTAGTGGGCCAATTTTACCGAATCGGTAAATTTACCGAATCGGTAAAATACCGAATCTGTATTTTTACCGATTCGGTAACTTCCAGATGTAGGTGGGACTCTTCCGAGTCCCAAAGGCCTTTCAGATTCGGTATTTTACCACCCAATCCAATTGGTTGGTAAAATACCGAATCCAGGTGTGCATGCACATGTGTGCATGCACACCTATGCCATGTGACAGACAGACATGCCCTTAGGGCATGTCTGTGTGCCACATGGCACACATGCCTGTATTTGGGGTGCTAGAGGGTGTCAAAGTGACACCCCCTGCACCCTTGCTGGAATCGGTATTTACCGAATCGGTAAATACCGATTCGGTAATGCCCATTGATTCCTATGGGCTTCAATGCCCATAGGAATCAATGGGCATTACCGAATCGGTATTTACCGATTCGGTAAATACCGATTTTTACAGATTCGGTAATTCAATTACCGATTGTACCTACATCTCCCTCCTTCTATTTTACCGATTCATAAATACCGAATCGGTAAAATTCGGTATTTATGAGTCGGTAAAATAGAATTACCTACATCTGGCCCCAAGAGAGGTCTGCACAGAGAGCGCCTGCACTGCAATCAGTGAAACATACCATGCAATATATATTTCAAATGTCAGTACAATTATGTAGTGAATGGTGATGCAGCCTTACATGCAAACGTTGCACTGGCTAGTTGCACAGCATGTGTGAAGATGTGTCATTGTGCACTGCACCCACTTATCAGTCAGTCTGCCTGTGACAGATTTTCATACATAGTAAAAAAGGCAAAGTGCAGACTGGTAATTGACTACATTTCTTGCTCTGTCTTTGGGGTAAACTGTGTCGGAATATGAACCTGTTGGACAGAAGGGTTTTCTCCTTCGTAGGGCCAACTCGTAGCTCTCCAGCTTCAAAAATACTCACAAGATGTTCTGATAAACATGTGTGGATGGGTGTTAGGACACACAGCGGAACGTTCCCGCAAAACGGAGTGAAGCGAGCCCAGAACTACAATTCCCAAAAACCCCTCGCCAAGGACTACAATACCCAGGAGGGCAACGAGCGGGACGTACGCAGGCGCCGCCATAAAACAAACATCGGTGGCAGGACGCGGCGTCGGATATTCAGTGTTCATGTTTCCGAACACATCTACGGGACGTCAAGGAAGGCGAGACCTGACGCCGATTCAAGCGTTGCCGACGGAGAGCATCGGTTTCGGGTAAGCCGTTTGGTTACCTCGTCAGACTAAGGAGCTGCATTCCCCGCTCGACTTCACCGATCGCGAGGGACTCGGACCAGCTTGTGCGCTCATTCAGTACCCGCTCGAGGGTCCTCGAGCGTGAGGTCGCTTACCGTCTTTGTTGCCCTATCCCCGCTCGAGGGTTACCGAGCGAAGGAGAACCCGACCTTCCTCTCCTTTTGCCACAGTCCCCGCTCGAGGGTTATCGAGCGTAAAGGACGCCAAGACTTCTGTACTTCTGCCTCAGTCCCCGCTCGAGGGTTATCGAGCGTGAGAGACGCTAAGGCTGCCTGTACTTTTGCCTCAGTCCCCGCTCGAGGGTTATCGAGCGTGAGAGACGCCAAGGCTGCCTGTACTTTGCCCCAGTCCCCGCTCGAGGGTTATCGAGCGCGAGAGACGCTAGCGTTATTTATCCTTTGCCCCTGTCCCCACTCGAGGGTTTCGAGTGTGAGGACGCTGTAAGCCGCAACACCAAGGAGCCCTCTTACGACGCGTGCTAGCCCTCCGTTGGAGAGCGTCGGGACCGACACTCATGCGGAGGACGAACTGAGGAATCCCATCACCCTCAGCATAAAACTCAAGTGGCATTGTCGGCCACTGCTTAGCACGGTGTCCTCTGTTGGTGAAGGCCGGGACCGGCTTTCGTGCAGAGGACGATTGGAAACAGGGTTGTTGAACCACTCCAGGGCGATTGTGTCACCTTGATCGCTTGCGTGCTGTTAACCCGTATTTTGCTATACAGTGCAAAATAAAGCTAATTAAGACAACCTACAGGTCTGTTCTCTGTTGTGAGTAAGCGCGTGGGTGAGGTGTTCATAGCTGCCCCAATCCTGAGGAGCAAGGGGATTACAATGGGAATAACTGCACTTCTTGTCCGAGCGTATCAACTCTTCATGGGGCAGCAAAATCACGTAGCAGAGGTACTGTGGTTCATTGAGAATCCACATTTTTTGTCAGGGTTTATATACGTTTAATGGGGAAGTTAAAGCAATTTCCCCTTTTACGCTCCTGGGCTGGTGTAACAGGCATCATATACAAAACTGGCAGTATCAGTACAAGTGTCTCTTTCTCAGTACAGGTGCAGTAATGGCAGCAGCCGCGTAAGGTTCACTGACATAAAGAGATGTAACTCTTCGGCAGATGTGGAAGTTTCTCACTCAGAATAAGAGATATGTAGTATATGTATAAAACAACCAGAATCCACCAGGTTTTGTAAGTGAAAGTGTTCCTCACGATGGCGGGGAGCACTTAGTGTTTTTTAAAATACCCCTCACACACCAAAAGGACCCTTGGTGTTATGCTTCATCATAGGGGTCTTCGCACCCCTCTACGGGATGCGGAGTGCTGCGACCTACGACTACGCGGGAGCACTTATAATAGACTATGTATGGTGCATGTGAGGTTTTTCTAAGTGAGGGAATGGTGGGTTACGTGAAATAAAATTAAAAAGCACCTGGCTCGTGGGACACTGAAAGAACCTTTTATTCGGTCCCCGGGCTGGTACTAGTAAAAAGTGAAGTGTGAGGTGTTGATGTCGTGATTATGTACATAACCTCATGTGTGTGTCGACATGTTTCTGAGGCAAAGCTCCTTCTTCAGGACAGGGTGCACAACTTCTCGACCTTACTCACGTATCTCTATTTAAATAGCAATGTATTTACAAAAAATCAAAAAACACAGAAATAAATGTGTGTGTTCTATAGGCTACAATGTACCTACAGCGGTATAGCTCAAGTTTTGGCAAATTGCACTACCTGAGAAGAAAGAGGAATAATAAAATGATGACCTCAGAAAAACAATAATAATATAGGCATAAATGTAAGCATACTTGTCTTTGTTATGCTTTTAGCATCATGAGCCTTCTTAACCTTATCACCTGCCCGTGTGGCTTAGAGTATGTGGGTATGACCACCAGGGCTATCAAAACACGTATGAACGAGTACAAGAGCAATGTACGCTGCAAAAAACACAACAACTAAGATGGCTACCCACTACCTGAACGCCCAACATTGTGTCAATGACCTACATTGGACCGTGATAGAACAGCTGAAACCTGAGGGGGACTTGGTCCAGAAAGAACAACGCTGGGTGTTCCGCCTGGGAACACATTTACATGGCCTAAACGATGACATACCGTGGGGTCAACTATCCAACTAGACAGTATGGTCTAATGAGGGCCGTTAGCTGCATCCATGACCCAGTACAATGACACACCTGAAGCAATAAATTACAGGGAACACAAAGGAGGTGTCAAACCATTTTAGAGTAGCAAACACAATATGATAGGTGTGATTTTAACATCCTAGCATCGTTTTTTTTAAAAACCCCAAATGGTGACATTTTTCAAAACATAAGACTGGATAACAGTACTTCAGTGGGCACCCGGTGCCGATATGACACTTTTTTCTCGATGGAGGAGAGATGACGCACTGTAGCGCCCGGGACACACGCATGCGCACAGAGGCGTCTAATGAACAATAAAGTACAAGCTCCTGGAAACACCCAAGCAAACACTAAGGTATTACTATCCTATTACCCACTGCAGCGGGCATGTTTTCAGTGATTATCAGATAAAGAACTGACAGCGTTTACAGTATCAACATTCAAAGCGCCAAGGACAGAGTAGTGTTTCAACGTTACGCACCTAGTACGCATGTGCGAAGGAAGCTACTGACATTTCTCGGAACTAACGCATGCTCAGTAAGCGTTGCCCTCCCAAGCACGGGAACACTTTAGAACTAACACAGTGTAGGCACTATTAATGGCGGAAAACCCATACAAGGGCATATAACTATTTCTGCTTCTAGCGACCTAATTGGCAATCAACTCACACCTAACCTAGTGAAGTGAGTATAAATACGAGGCACTCGGGACTCTTTTCCCATAGCAGCGGAGCCGCGTCTGGGCTGACATGGACCAGAACTCCCATTGAGTTCGTGAGTATTTCACAGATTGCCTTTATCTTCAACCTGAAGTAAGTACAACAGGACTTTCACGATGAAACCTGAATATCCGAGATTGCACCGGTCCTGGCCCCTGGTCTGCGTATTTATTTTATTTCATTAACCTAAAAGTTCCCCACGAGGAATAATTTCTTGAAATCAAAGAACTTGGTGATTTTGTCGTTTCTAAGCCTCCGAATATTCTGATATCAGGAGGTAACCATGTGGTATACTTAACTGAAGTACCTCCGACATATTTGTTTTCGGACTAAGCGGCCAAATTGAAATACCATTCTATCCAGATAGTATCTGAATATCTCCATATCAGGAGGACATCACGTGATACACATTATTAGAAAATCTTAGAAGAAAATCTTCAGTATTTTCGTATCCAGACCAGGTGGCAAATCTAAATATCGCTGTATTAAGATTTTATATTGCTCGAATATACTTGAAATCGTTATTTTTGGAGCTCTATCACCTGCTCTACTCCTTTGCCCAGTTAATTCGATTGGTACTCGCTATATCATGATGAGTTCCGCACATAGATGTTAATATTGGGCTTCAAGTGTTAATACTTACCAGAAAAAAAACGAGCTCTGCGAAGACCTGAATAGTAACCGTACAAACCACGAAGAACGATTTCAGTCAGTATCAACGTTTCTGAAATCAAGTGAAATAATAAGAAATCCTAATCTCCCGTTTGGGGAAAAAGGTTTATTAAAGTATCTTATCCTGCAACTCAATTGAACGTGGCTACTCTTGAAGAAGGCGCTGGTCGTCGAAACGCGCGTCGAGATAACAATACTGTGCCACTTGTGTGTCTTTATATTAAATCTTTTTTCTTTGTAATTGTATGAATTTATGAATTTTATTGCCGGTATTGCATCTCGCTCCTGCGAGCTATATATTGTTTTTATAATGTATATTTTTTAATGATCAACTCTGTTTGCTAATTCCACGGAACCAATAAAAAAGCAATAACTTTTTATGTCATTTATTTTATTGCCTCTCCTTGATTATAGTTTACAAGCTAATTGTTAATTGCCTAGGTTGTTATTTTCAAATACAACAGGACTTTCACTACAGCTACAGTATATGTTTCTTTAGATTGCAGATTGGCAATCCCCCACCCCCAGACGTTAAAAAGGCTCATGATGCTAAAAGCATAACAAAGACAAGTATGCTTACATTTATGCCTATATTATGTCTTTTATCATCCTTCCGTTGTTCCCCTACGAAGCTGCACCAGAGAGTGTGTGTTTTTGTTATATGTCAGTGTGTCTAGTATGTTTCTTTTTTACAGGGGTAATTCTTCACTGTGAGCTTAACCCCACTAACATTTTGTCTAGGTGATTGCACCAGCTAAATTGTTTTTCTGAGGTCATCATTTGATTATTCCTCTTTCTTCTCAGGTAGTGCGATTCGCCAAAACTTGAGCTATACCGCTGTAGGTACATTGTAGCCTATAGAACACACACATTTATTTCTGTGTTTTTTGATTTTTTGTAAATACATTACTATTTGAATAGAGATACGTGAGTAAGGTGGGGAAGTTGTGCACCCTGTCCTGAAGAAGGAGCTTTGCCTCCGAAACATGTCGACGCACTCATGAGGTGATGTACATAATCACGACATCAACACCTCGCACTTCACTTTTTACTAGTACCAGCCCGGGGACCGAATAAAAGGTTCTTTCAGTGTCCCACGAGGCAGGTGCTTTTTAAGTTTTTTTCACGTAACCCACCATTCACTCACTTAGAAAAACCTCACATGCACCATACATAGTCTATTATAAGTGCTCCCGCGTAGTGCTAGGTCGCAGCACGCTGCATCCCGTAGCGGGGTGCGAAGACCCCTATGATGAAGCATGACACCAAGGGTCCTTTTGGTGTGTGAGGGGTATTTTAAAAAACACTAAGTGCTCCCCGCCATCGTGAGGAACACTTTCACTTACAAAACCTGGTGGATTCTTGTTGTTTTCATAAATTAGCCTTGGTAGTATGAATCCAACCATAATACTCTCTCTCCCTTCCTCTGTTTGTTTAGTATCTAGGCAGCGCACAGCTGCGGAGTTTTCCTCTACCTATTAAAACATTACAGACACACACATAGGAACACACACTGTACTGAAAAGAAGCCAGCGGAAAAACATTCACTATGGATGATGAACATGGACTCACCTTTGGGGAAGATGAAATAGATAGAATCTTGGCAGCAATAAACCCATTCGAAGGACTGAGCAATCTAGACACAGGCCCCAATGTAGCCGACTGGAATGAAATGATCAATCTTAGACGCACCCAAGTAAAAGCAGCTCTACATGGACTGATCATGACGGAATATTTAAGAAATAAAGTGGCACTGTAGGGACTGATCGTAAAGAATTAACCTTTTATCTTTCAATGTGACATGCAGTTCAAGAAAGAGTGGTCCTTGATCTCTTGGCACTGCACAAGAGATTGGTTAGTCCTAATTGTAAAAACTGCGGCAAGGATCACACAGGAACTCAAAATTGAGATACAAAAAATAGAAGTCCAACTCAAGTCGTACCAGACACCGGCAGCATTGAAAAAAAGACTAGACGAATTGAACCAGGAAATGACCGAATTTGAATTTACTTTGAAAAAAAGTAAATTTAATAAACTCAAAAAGGATATTACTCGATTTTCACCAGAAGGAGCCTATCCTTACACAAAAACTGATTATATGTCTAGAAACAACAACAGTGACATAGACAGCGATGGCTCGGATAGTGGTTCCTCTGAATAAAACTCCAATGGTAATCAAAGATTTAGACAACCCAGAGGTGGCTGGAGACAGAAAAGACAACAATTTCCCAGACAAAGAGGGTGGAGAGGCTACCAGGCCCCACCTCAGTACCAACAATATATGGGGCCCCCGCCGTTCACACTCTTCCAATACTGCCCACCACAACCGGGCTTTGGATATCAACAATGGACTCCAGAAAGTGACTGTGGTTTCTACGGCCCTCAGCCTTTTTTAGGGACCCGCCCGGATCACGGGGATGGAACAGAAAAGGCAACAACGTAACATGGCAGACCCCAGCTCAGGGAGATCCCAGGATGGCCACACGGAGCATGACAGGGGCCCTAACCAACCAACCCACGACATCAACCAACAGGAGAGGGACCTAGTGGTAAATCTGACCCCTGACCCACTCACGGACATACAGAAGGAGGTACTGAACAAAGGCTTGGGTTTTGTCCCAACCAATAGACCAGACATATTCAAACTCAACACTGAAGTACAAGACTTCATCAGGAAAGTGAAACTACAAGTTTTCTTCCAATAAAAACAGAATCCGGAAGTAACAACAGACACTGGCCTACGACAAAGATCAACATTCACCCCTCCTGACTCAATGCTGCCTATCGAAGAAAAGGCGATCATGAGCGAATTGAGAAAAATAGAACCCTCAAACCCTAGTACATTCCACAATACAAGTACAATGGAGCAAATTGCAATTAAGGAGTTGGCAAACAATCACGATATCATAATAAAACCAGCCGATAAAGGGGGTGCGATAGTGCTACAGACTGCAACCGCTTATGATACCGAGTGTATGAGATTACTAGCTGACAGACGGAACTATACTATTTTACCTACTGACCCCACAGAATCCATCCGCATTAAAATAGGCAGAATGATTGAGGAAAGTCTGGCACACGATTGGCTCAGCAAAAAAGAAGCTGAGTTCCTGGTACAAAAAACACCACGGATTCCATATTTCTAGTGTATTCCCAAAATACACAAGAATATGGAACAGCCACCAGGACGACCTATCGTCTCTGGGATTGGCTCAATCCTTGAGCCCCTCTCGAAGTTTGCAGATGCTTTTCCACGCCCCCTGGTGCAGGCAACTAACACCTATCTAAAAGACACCAAAGCAGTCCTCCAACTATTGAGAGACCTACCTTTTGACCCTACAACTCAGCTACTCCTCAGTTTAGACGTGGAGAGTCTTTATTCGAGTCTGCCACATGATGAGACACTTGCCATCATAGAAGAGATACTATTTTCCACGCCATAGCAATATCAAACGCCTAGGGGTTTGGTTCTTGAGTGCATTTCAATAGCACTTCAGCAGAACTTCTTCAAATACAAGTCCACCATATACCTACAGAGCCGTGGGGACCAGCATGGGCAGTACTTTCACCCCGAGCTTAGCTGGTCTCTACGTTCACCACCTAGAGTCGAAAAGATTCTAAATGATCATAATCCCTTCAGACAGAACATCCGTATCTGGAGGAGATACATAGACGACATCCTAGTCGTCTGGCAAGGAGACCTGCAGTCAGTGACAGACTTTGTGGACTGGCTGAATACTCAGAATCCCTTGCTAAAATTCACAAGTTCACTGTCAAACAAATCACTGGTATTCCTTGACCTAAATATTCACGCAGAGGGTGGCCTGTTAAAAACAACCACTCATTTTAAACCAACAGCCAGGAACTGTTTGCTCAGATTTGACAGTTTCCATCCGAGACATCTAAGGGAGAATCTACCGTACGGTCAATTCTTGCGTCTCCGACGCAACTGCAGTGAAGTGACAGACTATAAGATACAAGCATAGGACCTAAAAAACAAACTCAAACTGAGATGTTACCCAGAGCGGATTATAAATTCAGCCATGAAGAGAGCAAAAAATAACAACAGGGAAGCTCTACTGGAGGAAAGAACCCCACAAGACCCCGAAAAAAGACGACCCATATGTGTCACCTCATACAATACCGTCTCTAATGAAGTAGCCAAAATAGTGAACAAAAGCTGGGGTATCCTCACATGTGGTAACCTGGATCTGGAGAAACCAATGTTTGCTCACAGAAGGGGCAAGAATCTAAACGACATACTAGTCCACACACGCCCTCGTGAAACACAGGAACTTACCAGACCTCACAGTGGGGTACAATGCCACTTCCCATGTGGCATTTGCAGCTGCTGCCACTTGACAAAGATAAGCAAAAAACTGACATTCAGCAATGGAACGAACTGGGAACAGAGACGCATGACTAACTGCAATACCAAGAATGTCATTTACCTTATCACCTGCCCGTGTGGCTTAGAGTATGTGGGTATGACCACCAGGGCTATCAAAACACGTATGAACGAGCACAAGAGCAATGTACGCTGCAAAAAAACAACAACTAAGATGGCTACCCACTACCTGAACGCCCAACATTGTATCAATGACCTACATTGGACCGTGATAGAACAGCTGAAACCTGAGGGGGACTTGTTCCAGAAAGAACAACGCTGGGTGTTACGCCTGGGAACACATTTACATGGCCTAAACGATGACATACCGTGGGGCCAACTATCCAACTAGACAGTATGGTTTAATGAGGGCCGTTTGCTGCATCCATGACCCAGTACAATGACACACCTGAAGCAAGAAATTACAGGGAACACAAAGGAGGTGTCGAACCATTTTAGAGTAGCAAACACAATATGACACACACCATAGGTGTGATTTTAACATCCTAGCATCGTTTTTTTTTTTAAAAAAAACCCAAATGGTGACATTTTTCAAAACATAAGACTGGATAACAGTACTTCAGTGGGCACCCGGTGCCGATATGACACTTTTTTCTCGAGGGAGGAGAGATGACGCACTGTAGCGCCTGGGACACACGCATGCGCACAGAGGCGTCTAATGAACAATAAAGTACAAGCTCCTGGAAACACCCAAGCAAACACTAAGGTATTACTATCCTATTACCCACTGCAGCGGGCATGTTTTCAGTGATTATCGGATAAAGAACTGGCAGCGTTTACAGTATCAACATCCAAAGCGCCAAGGACAGAGTAGTGTTTCAACGTTACGCACCTAGTACGCATGTGCGAAGGAAGCTACTGACATTTCTCGGAACTAACGCATGCTCAGTAAGCGTTGCCCTCCCAAGCACGGGAACGCTTTAGAACTAACACAGTGTAGGCACTATTAATGGCGGAAAACCCATACAAGGGCATATAACTATTTCCGCTTCTAGCGACCTAATTGGCAATCAACTCACACTTAACCTAGTGAAATGAGTATAAATACGAGGCACTCTGGACTTTTTTCCCATACCAGCAGAGCCGCGTCTGGGCTGAATGGACCAGAACTCCCATTGAGTTCGTGAGTATTTCACAGGTTGCCTTTATCTTCAACCTGAAGTAAGTACAACAGGACTTTCACTACAGCTACAGTATATGTTTCTTTAGATTGCAGATTGGCAATCCCCCACCCCCAGACGTTAAGAAGGCTCATGATGCTAAAAGCATAACAAAGACAAGTATGCTTACATTTATGCCTATATTATGTCTTTTATCTTCCTTCCGTTGTTCCCCCACGAAGCTGCACCAGAGTGTGTGTTTTTGTTATATGTCAGTGTGTCTAGTATGTTTCTTTTTTACAGGGGTAATTCTTCACTGTGAGTTTAACCCCACTAACATTTTGTCTAGGTGATCGCACCAGCTAAATTGTTTTTCTGAGGTCATCATTTGATTATTCCTCTTTCTTCTCAGGTAGTGCGATTCGCCAAAACTTGAGCTATACCGCTGTAGGTACATTGTAGCCTATAGAACACACACATTTATTTCTGTGTTTTTTGATTTTTTGTAAATACATTGCTATTTGAATAGAGATACGTGAGTAAGGTGGGGAAGTTGTGCACCCTGTCCTGAAGAAGGAGCTTTGCCTCCGAAACATGTCGACGCACACATGAGGTGATATACATAATCATGACATCAACACCTTGCACTTCACTTTTTACTAGTACCAGCCCAGGGACCGAATAAAAGGATCTTTCAGTGTCCCACGAGGCAGGTGCTTTTTACGTTTTTTTCACGTAACCCACCATTCACTCACTTAGAAAAACCTCACATGCACCATACATAGTCTATTATAAGTGCTCCCGCCTAGTCGTAGGTCGCAGCACGCCGCATCCCGTGGAGGGGTGCGAAGACCCCTATGATGAAGCATGACACCAAGGGTCCTTTTGGTGTGTGAGGGCTATTTTAAAAAACACTAAGTGCTCCCCGCCATCGTGAGGAACACTTTCACTTACAAAACCTGGTGGATTCTTGTTGTTTTCATAAATTAGCCTTGGGAGTACGAATCCAACCATAATACTCTCTCTCCCTTCCTCTATTTGTTTAGTATATGTATAAGAAAACACATACACGCACACACACACACACACACACACACACACACACACACACACACTCTATCTCTCTCTCTCTCTCACTCTCTCTCTCTCTCTCTCTCACTTTTCAGCCTCCGTGTCAGAGAGAAAGCTGGGACGTGTAACCCCTGTGAAAACTGGCTTTTGTGCTGCAGCACACCATGGAGCTTGTCGTATATCCTTTATGACCATTCAGTGCTGTTGAGGGTGCTGAGGGGGCCAGATCTCGGAGCACAGGGCCACACAGAGTGAAATAAGCGTCTGACTAGACCAGAAAATACAGGGAATGAAAATCCCCCTCCCCAGCCTCATACAAGTGAATGTTGGGAAGTGCGTTGCTTTGAAGCATTGTTTTCCTGCTCGTTTATGTGCAGCTTTCCTGGGTAATTGAGATTCCCTGTATTTCATGACCTTGGGAAATGCACGGGCATTCTATTTTTTCTGCGGAGTGCCCCTAAGACCACCACCAGGTTGAGTTTTACCAATAGTCTTAAATCAATATTGCCTAGAGCCCCGCTTCCAAAAAAAACCTGTTTAATCGTGGATTTCCTTATAGATGATTTGTGATCCTGACGAGACAAGTTGAGCTCCCAGTGTCTCCTGAAAACCACAAGCGCTAAGAAACAGGCCAAATGAGTCTATGGTGCGCTCTATAAATACCGAACATTTGGAGTCATAGTTCACAAACAAATAAGTGACACACAAAGTGTCCCACATTGACGGGTGGCACACATACGCCTACGGGAGAACAGACCCATGTAACACACCCACGCAGGCTCACACTCGACAACCCCTATGTCTCAGGAGCATGCAGACTCACAATGAACATCGTCACAGTCCTAGGCCTCCCCAACTGGCCTCTGAATCTCACCGCTTCCCTCCGACAGCCCTCAGCCAGCTCTGTGCCCCGCCACGTCTCTTGCAGGCCTCCTTCGTGGTGCTCTCTACAAAACACAGATTGGTAGAAGTGACAGCAGGAGGATGCCCCCTTCAGCAGCTGGTACCTTGGGCCCCTCGGCCCATTGCACGGGTGGCAGGCACGTACGCCATTCCTCGTGATAGCCACCTACTCCATTCCTCGGTGGTTGCGGGTAGAGAGGTGCAGCCAAAGGCCAATGTTAACTCGCGTGTTTCGATGCTGAGCTGCTAACAGTGCTTAATCCATGGGTTTTTTTTGGGGGGGGGGCATAGCTATTTCCTGTGCCTGGTAATTTGATGGCATTGCGGGGGTGCCGTGGGGCGAGCGCGGTCCGGTGCTCACGTGGATTAGAGGCCTTCAAAGGTTCTCTGACTTTCTATTACCCATTTCTGATTGATTGTGAGCCTCCTGGTGCCCACAGTTCCGATATTATTTACGAGATTTAATGTCTACTTGTCCGTCGGACAAAATAGACATTAAATCTTCTTGCCCATCATGAAAATTAACATGGTTCGGGCGTCTGGCGATATGATTCCCCCACCCCCGATTCTGCACTAGTTCCATTTAATTTTAATTGCCCTTTCACTGTTTCTAGTACTATCTTCTTTCATGATTCTTAAGCTTCTTGGGATGGATGCCTTGGTAGTATCATAGTAGGTATATATTAGAGTGGTCCCAGTGAATTGGTGGTTTTTACATGGAGGGGAAAGTTTGGGTGAGCCTTTGTTCGCACCAGTGAAGGAGAGGACCTCATTCCTCTACGAGGGGTTTCTGAAGTTAGTCCAGCTTGAGGTTTACAGCACCCCTGATTGAATGAAATGAAATGAAAGGGGATTTGTATAGCGCGGCTGCTGCCCGAAGGCGTCCAAGCGCTGAATAGAGGGCTTAGTACTCTGAGGAAAGTGGGGTAAATTAGTTTCCGAAAAGGAAGGTTTTTAGATCTTTACGGAAGGACGAGAGGATAGGGTTGGATCTTAACGGAGGGGGAAGGGAGTTCCAGAGTTTGGCGGCATTGAGCGTGAAGGACCTGCCTCCTGCTCTGGACCTTTTGATTCGGGGAACTGCGGCAAGAGATGCGTTCGTTGATCGGAGTTGTTTGCCGGGGCAGTAGGGGATGAGAAAAGAGTGGTTGGTCTCGGGGCCGGCTCTATGAAAGGCTTGATGGGATATGCAGAGGGCCTTAAATTTTATTCTTTCCCTAACAGGGAGCCGGTGGAGTGACCGGATCCCTGCTTTGGCCAATTCTCTGCGAGGAATCTGGAGTAGGGTACGTGCTGCGCAGTTCTGGGTCCGCCGAAGTTTTTGCAGCACGTATTCAGGGACCCCAGGTAGAGGGCGTTGTTAAAGTCAAGCCGGGACTGGATGAGGCCCTGAATGACAACTTGTTTGGCTTCAAAGGGCAGGATCGGTAGGATTTTTCTTAGCATCCGAATGATCCCGAAGCAGATTGCTGAGGTTTTAGTTGCCTGGGTGTTGAGGGTGAGAGATTTGTCAAGCCAGACTCCTAGACTTTTGATGTCCTCCTTCGGGGTTGGAGGTGGGCCTAAGCTGGAGGGCCATAACTGGTCGATGGTGGTGAGGGAGGGGGGACCGAGAAGCATGATCTCGGTTTTTTCACCGTTAAGTTTTAATGAGGATGCCGTCATCCATCTCCTTACATCTTCCATACAGGCAGCCAGGTTGACTTGCGGGTGCCCGCTGTTCTTCTGTGCCAGGAAGACCACGAGCTGAGTGTCGTCCGCATACGAGATGATCTTTATACCATATTGACGGACTACCCCAGCCAGCGGTCTCATGTACACATTGAACAGCGTGGGGCTTAAGGAAGAACCCTGTGGTACCCCAAAGCTCAGAGGTCTGCTGGTGGAACAGGAGTCACCGTCGAAGACCTGGAAGGTCCTGCCGCTCAAAAAAGATCCTATCCAGGCAAGAGCGTCTCCGGAGACTCCCAGATCGAATAGTCGGTGCAGCAGAGTTTTGTGGCACACCGTGTCAAACGCGGCGCTAAGATCGAGGAGGACAACTGCCACTGATTCCCCTCGATCCAAGATCCTCCTAGATTCTTCCATTACGGCTAGAAGAGCCGTTTCCGTGCCATGTTTGGGGCGGAATCCTGTTTGGGTGGCGTCCAGTAGAAAGTTTTCTTCGAGGAATTTTGTGAGGTGGAGATTGATATGTTTTTTTTTTAAAACAGATTTTATTGATTGCATAGTAAGCACATATTACGCAATGCTCTGTAATCCAGAGACAATCACCATCATCAATGTATCAATCATAAATGCAGTAATTTCTTATATTAAGTCAGAACATACAAACCGAGGGTGTATCCAGGAACCCCCCCCCCTACCCGCAGAACCACCCCCCCGCGCGCCGCTGCCTGCTCCACCACTATCATGTACAAACAGTAGAATAGGTGTCTAGTGCACCTGCGTGCCAGTATTATGGAGATTGATATGTTTCTCCTAAATCTTGCTTGCCCAGGGTAACAGGGAGATGGGGCGGTAGTTGTTAGGGTCATTCAGATTGAGATTGGGCTTTTTCAATAGTGCTTTCACCATCGCCTGTTTCCAGGAGGGAGGTACAACTCCCTTTTGCATGGAGCTATTCAATAGCTTCATGAGGGTGGGGAGTATGACTTGGCTAACCATGGTCATCGTGCGGGGGGGTGCTGGGTAGGAGGGGGAGACCGATTTTATCTGTTGCGCGAGGGATTGGAGTGATTCTAAGTCTAATAGTGGGAAGTTGCTCATGGTTACTCGCCGGAGGTGTTTTGTTGCTGTCGGAGGCTGGGGCTGACTGGCGCTGAGCTCGGGGCCGGAGGCTATGAAGGACGAATATATCTTGTTCATTTTTTGATAGAAAAAGTCGGCTAGGTCATTGCAGCGAGCTGTGGGATTATCGGCTGGGACTGCAGGGGGGGGAATTTTGGTAAGACTTTTGACTATTTGGTAAATTTCTCTAGGCTTGGATCTAGCTGACATGATTTTCTCTTTATAGTAAGTGGATTGGGCTGTAGTAATTTCAAGTTTGTACGCCCTTATTGCTTCCCTATATCTGATTTTGTCAGAGGTGGCATATCCCAGGCGCCATTTCCTTTCAAACTTTCTGCACTGACGTTTTTTTTCCCTGAGCTCTTCCGAGTACCAGGGGGCAGTTTCTCGTGCTCTTCTAAACACGGTTTTCCTGCTGGGGAGAATAGTCGATGGAGTCCTCGATCCATTTGTTGAATTTCCCACTGTCGATTATGGGGTTCTGGGAGAGCGAGGGTTTCGAGGCAGCCAGTGAGTTTGACCACTGCTCTAGGGGGAGCTTTGACCAGTTTCAAATTTTTCGTGGGATGGGGGTATGGGGAGTGACTTTGTGGGTGGACCAAGTGAGGGGGATAAGAAAGTGATCAGTCCAGGGGAGGTGTGTGATGGTGCCAACCGAGAGGTTGGGACAGTTGCTAAAAACAGGGTCAAGCAAGTGACCTTTGGTGTGAGTAGGGGACCGGATTAGTTGCTCCAGTTGGATAGCGGCCGAGCTAGAGACTAGCTCATTAGCGGTGTTGTCAGTACAGTTGTCAAAGTGGATATTAAAATCGCCCAGTATCGTGAAATTGGAGGAGGACATGGCAGATTCGGCCGCTTGCGAAGGTAGTGAGGAGTGGAAGTGGTTCAGTGGGCCTGGTGGGCGATACACGAGTATCCCTGTTAGGCTGTCGTTGGGGGTGAATTTAAGGCAGAAAGACATGCTTTCACAATCTGGGATAGGGTCCGGCGTACAGTGGCACTGATATAGGGATTTATGGATGATTGCAAGACCTCCTCCCTTTCCCCGTTTGCGGTCCCTGCGAGCGATCTGGTAACCAGAGGGAAGTGCTTGAATCACGTCTGGATCGCATTCTGGGGTTAACCAGGTCTCGGTTAGTAAGACGGCGTCAGGAGTCCGCTCGTCTATTAACAGGAAGATTTCTGCGCTATGTTTGGGCAGGGATCTGCAGTTTAGGAGGAGTAGGGTGTAGCTTTGCTGTTCCGGTTTGTACCGGGCGGAGTTGAGCCTAGTATCACAGTGTTGACAGGAGGTGGGAAGGTCCAAAGTTGGCAGAGCTCACAGGCGGGGAACATCTGACAGCCTCGGTGTCAGCAGCTAAGCCACACAGTGCTGTCAGAGAAAGAGATAGGGAATGAGAGCAGTCCCTCACCCAGCCCGGCCCAAGACTGACATCTGCGCCCTAGACGTGTACACAGGGAGCATTCACGCCGCGGCCGTGAGAGGGGGCAGTACTTCACCGACATACTGCCTTCTTTAGACCCCTCACAACTGGGACACTGCGGGCCCGGGCTCCTCTAGTTCCCTCTGCAGTGTGACTAACGGTCTGTGAATATGAGCTCAGAGGCTGAATAACTGAGGGCTGCTTTCACGGTGACTGAGGATGGATCTCTGTCTGTGGCCGAGGGTTTATGGTATAATGATTGAGCGGTCTAGCGCTCTGTCCGGGCTGCGCCTGGATATGTCGCACCCACGTGCTCACGCCGACAGGCGGATTGCACAGTGATAAAGGGGGCGTGCCTTAGATAGGCAGCCGGCACCCAAATGAGAATACGGTGTGGTGTCTAATTATTTGCATGCATGCCTAGCGTCCTGAGCCCCGCAGCGAGGAGGCTTACACTGGCGACAAGGGAGCTGACCTCACGTTCCTGTGCCTATCGCGCACCAGCCAGCACCAGGATCAGATCCGAAGCGGCCCCTGCAGAGGCCCGCACCACGTTTGCGCGATGTGGAGAGTGGAGACACAGCCCTGCCCCAGAACTACCAGCGGGTGAAACTTGAGAGCGGCTACGGCGGCCTCCCCCAGGGTCACATCCAGCAGAGCTGGTAAGGCGCAATCCTCATTTCCCACCGGAGGCTTGCTTATGGCCCCGTGTATGTGCCAGCCCGCCCATGCAGTCACAGAGGACGGCAGGGACCTCCTAAGACAATCCGGCCCTGAGCACGTGGCCCTCCAGATGCGCTGTGGAGGGAAGAAAGGAAATGGACCTCAGCACTACAAAGACAGACAGCAGAGGAAAATAAAAGTAAGTAAAGGTGAAAGTCATAGCCAGGATTAACCCTGTAGCCTCGCAGGACAGCAGGAACCAGGCCTAGGGGTACGCACACAAGAAGCACATCAGCACTACCCTGCGCATAGTGCAGCTCAGCACCGGCAGTGGTTACCCCCAAGCAGACGGAGATGCTAGTTGACACCAGCCCTGTAGGCCTCGGGGCAGTGCTGACCCAGGAGCAGGAGCCAGGAAGATGGGCGGCTCCGGCGTGTGGCAAAGCACTTTCACCCACGGAAAGGCGTTACGCCCAGATTGAGAGTGAAGCCCTGGCTATCCGCTGGGCATGCCATCACTTTCATTTGTATGCCTGCGGTCAGCCATTCAGGGTTATTACCGACCACAAGCCATTGGTGCCGCTTTTCAGGGGGTCAGCACCACACCCACCCTCAAGGATCGAGCGATGGGCTTTCAGACTCCAGCAATACGAAATGGAAGTGGAAGTGGCCTATCGGCCAGGTGCCAAAAACCCCACTGACTTCCTATCAAGACATCTGGCACCCCTATAGGACCAGAGTGAGGAGGCAGACGCCAAGGCGCTTGAAGGCCACCTGAACATGATCTCAACCATCACCTGCCCAAAAGCAGGACCAATGACGCCAAGCTATGGGAAAGCTATGGCAGTGGCACCTGAGGTGGTCACCCCAGGTACAGACTGAGAGAGAACCCCAGACCCAGGTCTCTGCTCTGCCGTAGAGGGGAGCGCACCATCTCCCTGCAGCTCCCTGGTCCGGAGTTCATCTCGCTGCACAAGTCTCTACATTTAATTGGGTGGCACACATATAGTATCCGAAGCCCGTATTCTCCCCTGCAGCTCCGCTGTGCTCTGCTCTGCCGCTGACACCTGAAGCCCCACCCGGGCAGGGTTCGAGACTGCTCTGCACCTCGCACCCACCAGGCTTATTCTGGTAATGCGCTACCCCGTGTGACTTTTTATCGTAGCACTGTTGTTTCTTTTTCTGTTGCTGTATATTCATCACTGTAGCCATTGTTGTTGTTGTTCTTCCCCCTTGCTGGATTTTTGTCATTGCAGCTCTGCTGTTTTTCTTAATTTCCCTTTCGTTGTGAAGTTACTTGTTGGCACTGTTTAGTAGTTATCCGCCTCTTGTGATCTTATCCTTGCATTCTTCCCGTCGTTCCCGCCACCCCCTCTGCCCTGTGACCCCTCCCCCTGACCACCCCGCTCCCCCCTCCCAGCTGCACGTCCCTCCCCTACTTAATAACAGCCGCTGAAGGGGAGCGCGAGTAAGACCTCGGACCTCGGTCCGAGGCCCGCACTCTCCCCTGAAGCTCCACTGTGCTCTGCTCTGCCGCTGACACCTGAAGCCCCAGGGTTCGAGACTGCTCTGCACCTCGTGCCCACCTGGCTTATTCTGGTAATGTGCTACCCCCGTGTGACTTTTTATCGTAGCACTGTTGTTTCTTTTTCTGTTGCTGTATATTCGTCACTGTAGCCACTGTTGTTTTTGTTCTTACCCCTTGCTGGATTTTTGTCATTGTAGCTCTGCTGTTTTTCTTTATCTCCTTCTCGTTGTGAAGTTACTTGTTAGCACTGTTTAGCAGTTATCCTCCTCTTGGGATCTTATCCTTGCCTTCTTCCCGCCGTTACCTGTGCCGCCTCTGCACCGTGACCCCTCCCCCTTACTGCCCCACTCCCGCCTTCCAGCTGCATGTCCCTCCCCCCGCCCCCTCCCCAACTCAATGGTGGCCGCTGTGCGGTTGCACCGAAGACCCATCTGTGCCTGTCCCCGACTGTGGCCAGCACCAGGAACCCTGGATCGCCGGGACCCCGCCGTTACAACTCCACCGCCCTTCACGCACACAACCCCGGAAGACACACCGGCTGCCAAAGATCCACACCGGACCTGAGCTTCCACCTCTACAACCACAGTGACCTTGACTCCACCACCCTCCTTGACAACCTCTCCAACCTCGGACTGAAGCAGCTTGTCACCACCACCACTCACAGAGTATCATACGCCGACAACACCCAGCTCATCCTCTCCCTCATGAAAAACACCGAAGACACCAGACTCTGCTTCCAAGAAGGAATGAAGGACACCTCAGACCAAACGAAAAATAGCTGCCTGAAGCTCAACTCAGAGAAGACTGAGGTCCTCATCCTCTGACCCTCCACCTCCGCCTGGGACAACACCTGGTGGCCCTCTGCCCTCGGGAGTCCACCCATCCCTGCAGACCACGCACGGAACCTCAGCATCATCCTTGACTCCTCCCTCACAATGACCAGCCAGATCAACTCCGTCGCCTCCACCAGTTTCAACTGCGTTCACATCCTCTGCAAGACCTTCAAATGGATACCCACCGAATGCAGAAAGACAGTCACCCACGCACTCATTACCAGCAGACTGCACTGCAATGCCCTCTATGCCAGAATAAACACAACTCCCCTACACAAGCTCCAAACCATCCAGAACACCGCTGCCAGACTCGTACTCTGGACCCCGCGGCAGGTACAGATGACCCAACACCTACGAGACCTCCACTGGCTCCCCATGAGAAAAAAGTAACCTTAAAACTGCTCACCCACGCCTAAAAATCCCTCCACAACATCGAACCCAAATACCTCATCGGGAGAGTCTCCTTCCACGTGCCCAAATGCAACCTCCGCTCCGCCGACCTCGCCCTAACGGAGAAGCACCCGCAGAAACAGAGCTGGCGGAAGAGCCTTCTCCTACGTCGCAGCCAAGGCCTGGAATGAGCTCCCAGTTAACATCAGACTCGCCCGACCCTGCGCACCTTCAGGAAGAACTTCAAGACCTGGCTCTTTGACTGAACCGCAGGTGCCCCCCAGCGCCTTGACACCCTCACCGGTGAATAGCACCCTTTATAAAACCTTGATTGATTGATTGATTGACCCAGCTCCCGCCTGAAGGACTGTGTATGTCAAGTAAGGAGAATGTGGGCTCCCACTAAAAGGGACAAAGACTAAGTTGGGATGGGATGTAATGATTGAGCAGTCTAGTGTTCTGTCCGGGCTGCGATCGGATATGCAACACCCACGCGCTCACGCTGACGGGTGGAGCGAGTAACGATAAATAAAGGGGGCGTGCCTTGGATAGGCTGCCGGCACCCAAATAAGAGTGCAGTGTGGTGTCTAATTCTTTGGACGCGCGCCTAGGCCAGCGCGCCTGAGTCCCGCAGCGAAGGGGCTTACATATGGGTCCGTAAGTGACTGAGGACTGATCTCCCTGTATATGGCTGACGGCTAATGAGTTTATATGTGACAGAAGGCTGACAACCTGTTTGAATGTGGGGTGCCTCCATGTCCCAAAGCAAGTGTGAAAGACAGCCAATAGCGCTGTAGCAATGATGGCATCCAAGGGCTCATGTCCCTGTCTGTGACCCTGGGTGGCAGCCTTGCAAGTGATGGCCTATCTCTCTATCTTGCTGACTTATCATTGACCAAGTGCTAATGGGCTATATCCCTTCCTCTGTTTGAGGGCTGATCTCCGTGTCTGTACCAAGGGCTGCTCTCTCTGTCTGAGGCTTGATCCATCCCATCTCCCAGCCTGTGATTGACGGCTGATCTCCCTTCTGTGATTGAGGGCTGATCTCCCTGTTTGTCTTTGAGGGTGGATCTCCCTGTCTGTGATCAGGAGCAGGTTGTCCTGTCTGTGACTAAGGGCTGATCTCTTTGTCTCTGTTTGAGGGCTTATCTTCTTGTCTATGATTGAGGGCTGATCTCCCTGTCTGTGATTGAGGGCTGACCTCCCTGTGTGTGATTGAGCGACGATCACCCTGTCTGTGATTGAGGATGATCTCCCTATCTAACTTGACATATTGCCTCTTAATTAAGCCTTACTGCCCATGGCCAAGTTATTAGGAAGTAGGGTTCAGTTAAAAACCCAATGAACAGTGCACAGGGCCAGCAAGTTCTCTTGCTAATATTTCTTATTTAATTAATGCACTTGGTCAGACAGCAAGTGCAGCACCGTTGCACCGTTAAACATAAGCTATTAGATATTAGTTTATTTGAGTAAGGTAAGTTGTGCTTCTTCAATCTTTTGTAGTCCGCAGAAAAACAGAATCCATTTCGGTTTTTTAAAGTGATTTATTAATGAATAAAAAGTTGTTTTATTGATGATTGTGGTACACTGAGTCTTCTCCTATCACGTGGGAATAATGGTCTTGTATATTAAATAGACCAATAGTTACCCAGTGCAATACACATGCAACTGTAAGAGTTGGCTCCCTCGATTGAACAGGACTCTTCTTAATTTCTACTTCCCCTTACTCTGTTGCTGCTTCATGACCAGGGCCACTGAAATTATGCCATTCTGAGGGACACACATTGTTTGCATAATAATGGAGTTGCCATATAAACTAAAATCCTGCCTAATTTGCAGATTTTAGCCAAATGTTTGTAGCTCAAACAGATCGAAAGTTTCTAAAATGCGGAAATGTGTCCCATTTCTGTGAGTGGAAGGGCCTTCTAAAAGGTTGAATTGTAAGCTTCCAGTGCTTATTGCTGTAATTCGTTGTTATCCATGTATTAATGAGGTGAAAACTTTGCCCAAACGCTGTATGACGTGATATCTTAATATGTGGTGCTTTATGCCACATAATTAAATTTTATTGCATAATTTTGCCAACCAGACCACCTAATTAAGGCTTCCCTTGTTGCATAATTGCAGGGACCCTGCTCATAACTGCCCTTGTGATAAGGGGACGCATAACTGAGCAACTTCATTTGAAATCATTTAGCCATGGTAGTTTGACTGTTTCCGCACCTTTCCCAAAGGTAAGTGCATATTTCGAATAATTGCAATTATGCTTATACCATTAATTCTTAATAGGGCCCTTCAAGGATTTATTGTTAGTTTTCCTACACTGTGGTGTCTGGCAAGTCTGATAACAAAAAATGGGCTTAGGTGTGACAGGAAAATACATAGGCCAGTCCATGAGACCAGGTTTTCCAGCTTAGTTAAAAAGCTGCCTTCATCAATCGAGTACAGAGTTTTAGTACCAATGCCACCAGTCAGAATTTGGGCTTCTTTTCTCCCTAAGAATAATGCTGATTTGTGGAGTCTGTATCCGATTTTAATAGTTTATTTCACATCCTTTAACAGTGGCATTATAGGTAAACCATATAATCTGGTTTCATATTTCAATATATCACTGACTCTACCACATGGTTCATCTTGCCTCGACACATCTGAGCAGAGCCACAATTACATGTCCTTGACTTTTTATAGTGCTTGCAACACAATTACATAACACACCACATACATATAATCACAGACCACTGGAGTTAGGATTTTGTCTTAAGTTAGGATTTAGTCTTAAAACCAAAACTTAAGACAAAATCCTAATTTAAGACAAAATCCTAATTCAGACAAAATCCTAATTTAAGACAAAATCCTAACATAAGACAAAATACTAATTTAAGAAAAAATCCTAACTTAAGACAAAATACTAATTTAAGAAAAAATCCTAACTTAGGACAAAATCCTAATTAAGAAAAAATCCTAACTTAAAACAAAATCCTAACATAAGACAAACTACTAATTTACGAAAAAATCCTAATTTAAGACAAAATACTAATTTAAGACAAAATCCCAACTTAAGACAAAATCCTAACATAAGACAAAATCCTAACATAAGACAAAATCATAACTTAAGACAAAATCATAACTTAAGACAAAATACTAATTTAAGACAAAATTCTAACTTAAGACAAAATATTAACCTATAGGTAAATCATATAATCAGGTTTAATATTTCAATATATCACTGACTCTACCACATGGTTCATCTTGCCTCGACACGTCTGAGCAGAGCCACAATTACATGTCCTTGACTTTTTATAGTGCTTGCAACACAATTACATAACACACCACATACATATAATTCAGAACACTGGAGTTAGGATTTTGTCTTAAATTAGTATTTTGTCTTAAGAACAAAATCCTAATTTAAGACAAAATCCTAATTTAAGACAAAATCGTAATTAAGACAAAATCCTAACTTAAGACAAAATACTAACGTAAGACAAAATCATAACTTTACTACTACTAAATGCCTTCTGTGAATATCAAAAGTAGTAAGTTTAGGATTTTGTCTCAGATTAGTTCTGTGAATCGGTCCCTGAGAGAGAAAGTTCTACGGTTGTTGGCCCAGGCCTAGTAGTCAGGCTTTTAGAGCTCATCTTCAACCTCTGGTATTTCGCCCAGAAGTAGGTCATCTAACATGCTACTTCCATGACCTCAATCTCCCTTATCTTCCTCCTGTCGTACTTCAGGTATGGAGTAATCCGGTGGTATAAAGTGCTGATTTATTTTTAATCATAAAACCACGTTTTGGGGCGAGACTGGTCCTTCTCACTGTGATAACAGAAACCGGCAGCACTGAAAACACGCTCAGCGGAGACACTGGCTACCGGCAAGCCAGATAGTTTATTGCCAGCATGCTGAGCACTGGCCATTATGTCTCTTCCCATACTAATACACCAATGGGTTATGATCAAGATAGACCTCTTTTGGGTCATGCAAATAAGCTTGGACCATGCGCTCAGTAGTCATTGGTACACCATCTTGCTTGACCTCTTTTGCCTTTACCTCTGTACTGGACTTTAGCCCTGCCAGTAGAAACCATTCCGTTACAGATTTTAGGGCTGATGCTCCTGTTCTTTTTGATGGTGTTCTTGGTGTTGGCTGCTGGGCACCGTGTACAAATTAGAGGGAAAAGGAGGTACTTAAGAACAGCTCAGCCTGGGCACCAACAGCACTGCCCTCAGGCTCTGAACTTGAAGGCCGCCCCCAGAACTTGTGTCCTGGAGGAGTGGGCCTCTAATTCCATTTCGTTCTATTTCTAGCTCACTGGCTTGCTCAGCTATCCATGTTTTGTATTTTGCAACATCCCCGTCTGAAAAAGGAATGAAAGTGGACAGTAATGGTATGTACCATGGATCACGAAATGGCACAGCTGTAAGATCTGGATAACACAATGTCTCTTTGCACCCTTGTATTAAAAGATACGCAAATAATTAAGCTCTCCACCAAGTCATAAGCATCTTTTCTTTGCTCCACACCTGCATACATTGCAGATACCTCTTTAGCTGTTCCTGTAGCATGTGCAACATCGGCATAGCTTGGCCCATGGTACTGTCCCCCTTGTTGATTTCCCATGTGAACACCTCAAAAGGGCATTTGACTAAGCCCCATTGGTCCATCTCAATGATCATGCCTTTCACAGTTGCATCCCCTCTGTGCATGACATATTCATTGATCGGTCTGCACTGCTCAAACAGGCGTTCAAGCTTGTAATAAGTTGAGTTCCAATGTGTTGGCACCTCTTATAAGAGTGCTTTAACTGGCATTCTATTATAACTCTGAAAGACCCTCAGCAGTTTCCGGACTTTAAATGAATGCCTGAAATTAGTGCAGATTTTTCTGAAGGTGGACAGTAAGTTGTGTACTTGGTCTTCTTTTTTGAGAAAGTACTGTACAATGATTTTGATAGAGTGCGCCAAACACAGGACCCTGAAATAGCCACCATCGGCCATGGCCTTAACTATATTATTGCCATTGTCCGTGGCAACAAATCCAATTTTAAGCCCTCTTGCTCACAGCCTTTCAAAGACCTTGTTGTTAAAGTCTTCCAAAATGTTTGCAGCAGTATGGGATTTCTCCATGAGGAACATGGCTACTGGTGCATGCTTCCGAGCGGCATAAAAATCTCAGTAGTGTCAACACACTTTTCTCTAACTCCCACAAAATAGATCCAGTGTGCAGTGATGCACATGTAATCAGTGTCTTGGCAACTGGTTCACATGTCTATTGTCAAGTGGATACTGTGAACAGCACTCTGCTGCAAAGCTTGTCCAAGCAATTCCAGCACATCGTGATGTAGCACTGGAACAACAACTCTGGTAAAATAGGACCAGATGGGAAACTTCCATTTCGGGCCGATGGCTGAAACAAATTTAAGAAAACCCACCCCTTCCACAAAAGCAAAAGGTAGAAGGTCCAGTGCTAACATTTTAGCCAGATTTGCGATGTACAAACGTGCAGTTGGGTGGTTGCGTTCATGCTGCCCCTCCTGCCTAAACATGCTTGGAATAATAGCCTGGATTTTTTTCTTTTCTGGTGCCACTGATGCAGGTGACTTCTTGAGAGCCAACAGTGGTAGGCTCAATCTGCATTCCAGCGTGGCAGTCACTGTCCTCTCTTGTCTTGGTGACTCGACCTGAGTCTTGTGTCATTGCGATGTTGCTGATGTGGGTGATACTACTGCACTGCTGGAGAGAGGGCTGCTTAGCGTAACAAAAATGTCTATCTCTTCTTCACCTTCCACCATGATAAGATCGGATTCCCTGCTAAGCCTTTCACCCCCTTCACTAACAACACTTGCAGTTTTTTGGCTGCTAAGGTGCGCCTCCCAACGGATGATACAGTGCTTTCTTTCTCAAATGGGTTGTTTGGCCCCCAGTACCATAGTTTGTACCAAGCTTACCCTGACTAACACATGCTCCGCAAAGGGAGCATATAGCAATGTAACTGCTTTCTTGCTAACCGTAAAGAAGTCCCAAACTGAGGAGCTCAACTTTCTGACGCTGATGCCACTGCCAACTTTGGATGAACTGGTGGTAGGTGGGTGTTTTAACTTTTGACTCTGCACTACCTACCTCTACTGAGGTGTTTGTGGATGTAGGTCACTGCCGGGACATTGTAAATATAGTAGCTGGCAGTGGTGCTGGTGATGGTGGTGTCTGCAGTGCATCATCCGTCCCAGCAAATTGGGATGAGGTAACATCAGTCTCCACTGGGGCTGAGCTAACATCCATGATGACAGGTTAATTGTCATCCTCTTCTACATCTGCCTCCATAACTTTAAGGCTTTCAGGTCTTCTTCTTTTTTCCTAGCCTTGTCTCGTGGCGTGTCTCACTTTTAGACAGGTGGGATCCAATTGGTGTCTAGTTCATCAGAAGGGGGCTTGGAGAAGAAGATTATGAGCTAACCCTCCTTTTTCTAGCAGGAGATCTGGAAGACAATGGATCTTCTGAAAGAGCGGCTTCCTCTACTTTCTCAGCATGAAGCTCAATCTCCTGAACTGCTCCTACTTCGAGAGGAACTACTAATAGTGGTTGCGGCTGTTGTTGTTATCCACTTCTCTGAGTTTCCTGCCACGGTTAGGTGCTACTTTGAGATAGAGAGAAGTCAATTTCAACATCACTGCTTCTTGGCGTTGCCGTGATTAGACTGGCTGCCTCTGTGACAAACATGGGCTTGGGCCTAGATTGGGATGGGTCGACTGATGCGGGGGTGCTGCTCCCAGCGTGCTCCACAGAGGCTGGTGCAGTGGGCACAGGTTTTTCTTCTCCATAAAAGGTCTGGGTCCACATACCAGTGGTGGTAATAAGCTCCTTCATATTCTCACTGTCTACTTTCTTGGTAGTACCTTTCTTTGGGGCCATCTTGAAGCTGTCAGTTAGCAGTGGCACTTAGCTTCACACAAGTTAAAGAGATGTCTATGTGATGTGTGGGTGACACGTTACGTTGTGCACAGGCATTCTGTCTGGGAGTACTGTGGGTGATTTATTTATTTAAGAAGTTTTATATAGCGCTGGCCTGACCAGAGGGTATCAGAGCGCTTTACAACAGGTAAATTGCAGAGAGTCACAACAAAACAACAATTAGCAGTGCAGGTTGGTGGTGGGGAGATCTGTTTTGAAGTTTTGGGGACAAGGGTCGAAGCAGTGCGCTGCGTCTGCTTTCTCACTCCGACTTCTCCTATCGGTTCCCTAGGAAGCGGTCTAGGAACAGGGTTTTGAGTTGGCTTTTGAATTTTACAAAAGAGGGAATAGTTCTGATGTGGGAGGGAATAGAGTTCCAGATTTGGGCGCGCCCCCGGTGAAGGATCGTGTTCGAGTTTTTAGCGGGATGAGTAGGAGGGAGTTTGAGCTTCTGAGGTTCCTGGCCTGTCCGGCTTTTTAGAGTTTGACTGCCAAATATTCGGGTTTGCCGCTGTGCAGGGCTTTGTGTGTGAGGCAGGCTGTTCTGAAGCTAACCCGCATTTTGACTGGGAGCCACTTAGGTTCTCTGAGTGCAGGAGAAATATGATCGAATTTCTTGATTCCGGTGACCATTCTGGCTGCCGCATTGAGAGTTGTTTTGAGGGGAGCCAGCTGTGATTTTGCTATTCCTGAGAGGACAGCGTTCCCATAGTCCAGTCTTGACAACACCAATGCTTGGGTGGCCTGTTTGAGATCACTGGGCGGAATGAAAGGTTTTATTTTGTTCAGTAGCTTTAGGTTAATGAAAGCGCTCTTAGCTGAGTTTTTGATGTAGGTGGTCATGTCCAATTTCGGGTCAAGCATGACTGATTTGACAGTCGGCTAGGGTGAGGTTCCCGTTGAGCGCATCGACAGCTTTTAGCCATTCCGCAATTTGGGGGGTTCTCCTCTTTGTTCGAGATGAGGCGTAGTTCGGTTTTGTCTGGGTTTAATTTAAGGTGATTACATGACCGCCAGTGTTGCACATCTCTCAGTACGTCAATGAGTCTATGAATGTCTCTGACGGAGGCGGTTTCCTATTAGATCTGGGTAGCGTCAGCATAAAGATGGAAGCGGATGTTGTCTTTTTTGAGTAGTTTGGTGAGAGGTTCCATATAGATGTTGAAGAGCTGCGGAGAGAGCACTGAGCCTTGAGGGACTCCCTTGTTGACTGGGTAAAGGTCGGATGTAAAGTTTTTGATTTTGAATTTTTTAGTGCGATTGTGTAGGAAGGATGAGAACCATCGGAGGACCACCTCGCCAAGTCAGGCTCTTTATTGGAGAGCCCCAATGAGGAGTTTTTGGTCTACTGTGTCGAATGCTGCTGATAGGTCTAGGAGAATAAGGAGGCAGCATTGGGCAGAGTCTATTGATTTGTGGATATCGTTGATGATGTTGAGGATCGTGGTTTCAGTGCTGCAGCTTTTTCTGAAGCCAGACTGGTGGATGTCCAGGAGGTTGATGTTGTCCAAGTGTTGGGTTAGGTGTTGGGAGTACGCAATCTTTCTAGGATTTTGGACAGAAGAGGAAGGTTAGATACAGGTCTAAAGTTGTTAAAATCTTTTGTGTCAAGGCTGGGTTTTTTCAATAAAGGCGTGACTTGTCCTACTTTAAGGCAGGCTGGAACAACTCCATTTTTCATGGAGCTGTTTATGATCGTGCACCAAAGTGGGGCTAGGGAGTGCTTCAGCTTTTTGGACAGTTGGGAGGGAATAGGGTCAAGGACATTGGAGGAGGGTTTGGAGGTAAAGATAAGATTGATTATCTCAGTTTCCTGAATGGGGCGGAAGCTTAGCCAGAAATTGGTAGAGGGACAAGGGGTTATAACATACACCCGGACGTGCTGCTCTTTACAGGAAGGGTCTTGTTGGTGTCCAGTGAGAATTCAATCTTAGTAATCTTGTCATTAAAGAAGTTGGTGCAGAGTTCTTTGTATGCCTGTATTGAGGAAGTAGTGGGCTTGGAGGTTTGTAGCCTGATTATGTTATAGAGCTCTTTGGGTCTATTTTTTGCGCAGTCTAGCGCAGAGCAGAAAAACGCGGATTTCTTGTTTTTGCTGTGATTGTTGTGCTTCCTATGGGCTGTTTTGATGTGTTTGTGGAGGGTGGTAGTGGGGTTATTCCTCCAGCTTCTTTCTTTTGCTCTTAGTATCTCCTTTTGGAGTTAATGTCGGTGGTGAACCAAGACCTGAACGGAATGGATCAGCTTTTTTATTAGCTTTAGAGGAGCTAGTTGGTCAAGCAGAGCCACCAAATTTGAGTTGTACTGCGAGGTGAGTTCGGTTGTGGAGAGGTGGTCGATGTCGCTGGGAAGGAGCGATCTTATCCTTTCTTCTAGGGCTATCATGGGAATCTGGGAGAGGTTTCTAGCCCATTTGGGGGTCCTGCACGGGTGTCTGGGAAAGCGTTTTTTGGTTGATGCGAAAAAAGATCATGTGATGGTCCGACCAGTCGACTGGGAATATGTGGTCGTTCTTAATTGTGTGATGTTGTCTCTTGTGCACCAAAAAGAAAAGAAGAACGTCTTTGAAACTTGGCATTGTTACAGTTCAATTAGCAGTACAAACAAACAATATCATTTAGTGTGGTCACTGGTTACTCTTATTATAAATAAGTAGCAATACAATGTATCAATTCGTAACACGGAAAACCACATTAACATAAACTTTCATGGTGACTGACTGTACACTCAGGGAAGATAAGAAAGAGCAAGCAAGATACAGATGTAATTGTTTGCTTTATGTGCATTATGTGGCATGTGGCACTCAGGGAGGCACAGCTGACAAATGACAATGAAATAATCCTTAGACAATGAACGCTGTTGTGTACCTATAGCAGACATGGGGTTGATTAATTGATGCCAGATGTAATGAAAATGGTTCTTTAAAAAACTAACAACCTTTTTTTACATTTAAAAAAATAGAACAAATAATACAAATGTAAAAATGTAAATAAATTACACAATTAAAATAAAAACTTACTAAATTAAAAAATCAATATCTGAAAAAAAAACTACATTTGAAAAAAAATCTAATTTGTTTTATTCATAAGTGAAGTTATCCTCAAAGATATAATAATAATATATTAAACTGCTATCTTATTGCTCAACCATCCATGCAAGCATATGTCAAAGCAAAGGGCCACACTGGCTGGATGCAAAACAAAATGCCTCCAATTGCCACATGGTCAGCAACAACAACAACACTGAGCAAGAAGGGATTGGGAACAAAGAGAAGACATACAGGCCTATGGCAAAAGCACACTGGCTGTCTACACAAAATGGCTACCAGCCACATGGTCACAAGCATCAACAAGCAGGAAGGCATGGGTAACAAACTAAAAAAAACACATGCAGGCCTATGGGGAAAGCTCACTGGCTGGCTACACAAAATGGCCACCAGCCACATGGTCATTGGTCACATAACAACAACAACCAGCAAGCAAGAATGCATGGCCACAAACAAAGCAGACATGGAGGCCTATGGCAAAGGCACACTGGCTGGCTACACAAAATGGCCACCGACCCAGAGGCGGCTGGTGAAGTTTGAGAGTGGTGGGGCTGGGCTAGGCTACAAGCGTGGCGGCGGTGTTGGAGTTCACTTTAAGGGGACACAGCATTTCTTGGGAGGCCAGTGGCCATTTTCAGTGCAAATCTTTTTTAACAAACAAGCGTCTCCTCCTTGGGCACCACAGAGTGTAGACTATTTCCAAATAAGTTTTCTATGAGGACCATCCTAAGGTACCATGAGGTGAAAACCAACAAGTGAGGGATTCTCCCTGGGAAGCATGGGGATATGGGCACCTCACACCGACTTCACATAGTACATTGTTACTAAAGTTAGCTACTGTAGCAGGCCCATCCTGAGAGGTCACAGAAGCTTCTGTTTACTGAACACACATCCAGGTGAGGCCATTTTTTTAATGCAATGTTATGGTGGTATCTCTTGGACTAAAACAAGATGCCCGGTTCTCGCAAGCCAATACTGGAATGACTCACTCTCAGATCCAATCTTGGATGTTAAGACACCTGATTGGAATCTGACTCATTCTGAAAGAGTAGCAGGACTGCTCTTGCTGTACATACTCTTAGTGTAATGGAAAGAGGAAGGATTATTGCTGAGAGTGACAAACAGAGAGACCTTGGGATGATGATCCGGGAGGAAGAAGGAGAAAAAAACGGAGGGAAGCGTAAACATTTGGAGAGTCTTTGAAATCCCTTTTGCATCTGTGCAAAGTAAAAGGCTGTTTGGAGTGACACTGAAAAGAAGATGTTCTTCAATAGTACTGCACCACCAGGCCCACCTATAATGCTAATGCAGAGTGAACAAGCATTTGCAATGCAATAGGTCTCGCATTTGTTGGAGTAGAAGCTATTGACATTGTAAATGCCAATGTTTGCTAGTTATGTTTTTTAAGTGGAGTATTATTTAAATTAAAAAGTGCACACTATACCATACTATAAGCGTCTATAGCAAATGTACAGCAAACTAAGGCTCTGTTAACGTAAAGGGGTGTAAATGGAAGAATAAAAATATGAAAAAAGGATCTTAAAATGCAAGATGCAATATATAGATGGGGAGCATGCAGCACCCCCACCTGCAGCACCTACGCGATGATGACACCAGTCTTGGTAATGGCTGCCCTGACGTCTGTGTCCATAAACATCAGCATCCACCATTGGGGGTCTGAATTTCACAGGCACCGCTGCGCCACCTACAACGTCCATCGTACACAGTGGACATGCACAGAGAGGAGATATGTTATGTTTCACATAAGGATGCTGTGCTTTGAACAGGCCCTTCACCCCAAAGTCGGCGTACGAACAACCACTAAGAGTGTAGGTTTACACGCTCTCCAATTAGCATTGAGTGTGCTGGTGCTCTGGATGACACAGACCAGACACCACAACACTGCTGGAACTTACAACTGCCTGGCACTGCTCCTGCGCGCACCCTCACATGAAGATCTAGGCCTCTGAATGAGTTTCGTAGTAGTCATACACTGAAGAACAGTGCTGACATGGTGGGCACCCTGCCTTCAGCTAGTGGCCACATGCTGTGTTCCATTCAGTAATGCCCAGTGCATTCCTACCCTCTCCAGTATATGCCACACACCTGTCGCCGCTGAGACAAACGTTGGCTCTGTGTCTTCTGAACAGACAAGCGTTATCTCCCTCCTATTAGCGCCGTTGTTGTGTGTGTAGTAATGAAAGCAGTAGCAGTTGCACTGGTAATGACATTAGTAGTAGCGATCTGGAATGTTTGGAACTAAAGCACTGAAAGTTATAACTGAAATCCTTATTCAAATTGTCCTTTCATTATGGGTAATTTGAAGTAGTAACACAGTGACGGGCTCTCCTCCTGCTCTGTAAAGAAATCTTGTGACATTCTTCTTGTGACATTCATCCTCAGATGAGAATATTGTTACGACTCTCAAATTAAGCAGCCCCAAATCTCGTGATGTTTCGGGGTTCCCCCAATGCTAATGCTCGTATACTACAGCAAAGCACCGCCCGTTACTGAAGTGCTAAGTATGTAGTTCTGGAGACATCCTCTGCCATCATTTGAGCACTTAGAAGCTGGCTAGCATCGACATTAAGCGCCACACTAATTGGACCCTTGCATTCTGTGGGACACACCAGTACATACTGCCTCTCCCGTGGTACTAAAATGTGCCTGGCTTTTGATTCACAGCAGACATTCCGCACCCCTGCTAATCAATGGCTCTTACTGGAAGAAAAAAATGATTATTTTTTATAAAATAGGAGAAGTGCAAACAAAACCTGCCCGACAGGATCAAAAGATAATTCTACTATTGTTGCTGTCTTCTGCAAAGAAAGCAAAACAATGGGTACTTGTCAACTGTCTAAAAAATAGTGTAAAAGGCACACAGTAAAGAGTAACATTTCAAACTATATGAAAGCAAAAATAACATGACTCTTGGAAAGTAAACGCGGCATGGAGACACTACGGTGTGTTACACTACGGTGTGTGAATGCAAAAGCGGGCTAGAAACTCAAGAACTCCCATATAGATAGTAAATGCGGCATGACAACATAAACAAGAGAACCCAGCCCAAAAATCGAGCCTCTGCTGAAAACCGTGACTTGAAGAAACGGTTCACAACCTATCTTTCCTTCTTTCATTTAGATGCTTCCTTGCGAAATGGATCCAAAAGAGAACAATCCCGCGAGAGGTGCGGGTGCGCGCGCCACAGCGAGACATGTGGTTTCAATAATCGCGCCCGTGTCTGGTACAATAATTGAAACGACATGACGGCCGGTGCGCGTAATAGACACCAATAAGCCGTGGGCGAAGCAATGCGCCCTCCTTTGGCCTATTGCGTGCTCTCTTTGTAAAAAAACACGCACGCAAAGCCCAATAGCGTGCCCCTAAAGGAAAAGCACACGCTCGTGCGTGTGCCATTCCTAGGTCAGCTTCTGAAACCCCATTTTTACCTACTAAATGTCTTGCGCTGCACGCGCAATGCTGAGCACTGCAACGCTATGCGCGAGACCTAAAAACGAGTACGTAATACCATATTTACAATCCATACATTATTCTTTGGGTATAAATGTAAAACACAATTTAAAGCAATAAAACCCCAGAGAACTGAGCCATGAGACGCAAATTGTGTAGGAATCACTGCTTCTAGAGACTTTGCTGCTCCTCTGATTACATATATTGCACTTTAAAAGAATGGTTTGGGTGTAGGAGCAATGAAGTAAGAAACTGCTTCAAGAACATTTAAAATGCAAAAACAGAATTAAATGGGACAACAACAATTCTGCAGACTGCTCTAGATGCAACTTTGGAGTGTACGAAATCACACAGCCCTGGAGCTGGCTTAGCAGCTGTACAGGAGCATACACAGCTGTTCTCCTGCCCACCCACTTGATTTGTTGCCATAACCCTTAAAATGGTTCCAATGTCCAACGGACTTCTGTGGGAGAACAGTGGAAATGGTCGCAAGTTTCTGAGAAATGCGCAGCCTAGCAGCAGTCCTGCAAGTGCACAGATCTGGGAGATAAAGCTATGCCCACATTCCATTAAGGTTGCCAGATACACACCATTGTGTGGGACCCTTCATAGTCTTTAATGTATACCAAGTACCGAAACGTGAGAACTTTGATATCTTTAGCAAAGAGAACATCATTCACAGAAGCAGTAATATCAAGCAGAACCTTACGAACTGAGTTAGACTGTCATCTCAAGTTATTAAACGGGTACCATTTCCCTTTTGGCACCAATACTTTTGCTTTAGAATAATGCTTTTGAAAATGAAAAGGACCGACTCAGGTTGGTAAAGAACAAGAAAGAAAGGAGGACAAAAATGTATAATTTGCACAGCTGCAACCTAATCAGTTTCCTGGAAAGGTTCACTTGGATGAAAACCGACTGTAACTACATCAGTCTCCACTCAAGTAATAACTGACTATTCTTGACCCAAGAGTGGTTTGTGTAAATAACACTATCCTAGAAGAGTTGGTCTCACAGTTCCTTAAGTGATTGTTCTCCACTTTTTGTGTTTATGAAACTTCACTGCTTTGTTTTCTTTTTTTTTAAAACAGAAATATATAATATTTTCAAAAGTAAAAAGCCTATTTCATTCGTGTCAACCAAGTAGAATAAGCAGGCAAACGCTGACCAAAAATAGAGTATACATCCCAAATTCGGTAATTGGCCCAGCTAACCACCCACGAAGCACATTTACACAACCTGGCCTATGAAGTACTGTGAGTGCATAGGAGAAGGCAAACCATCAAACAATGGAGTCATCTTGAGTTCAGTTTCTTAGTCCTACAAATGTGTCAAAGCTCACAGCACACATGCTACAACTGCCAATGCCAGGCCTTCACCATGATATGAACTCCCACGTCTTCAAACAATAGCCCACGTTTAGGGTTCAGCTTGATTGTCGTTCTTGCAGATATTCCAGCGCATGATTGGCAGATCTTTTTTAAGCCATTATACACACTGCAACTGATCTTCAACAAGTTCAGAAAAGTTCCACAAAAAATGTAACTACAGGAATGGTGTAAAAGTTAGCAATTAGCGTTAATCTAATCGACTTCTGCAGACTGGCACATCCAATCACAGCTGCTGATTTATAGCCAGTGATAGCTTCACGCCTGACCCCTCACCCTCAGAGGGGTTTGAACTTCACAGCCGAGCTCATTTTCTTTCATGAAGCTGAAAATAAATACTTTGTGCAGCACTCCAAGTTACTCACTGCTGAGGCCAGACTCTGGTTTAACAGTACAGTCACTGTCAGAGCAGCATGCTCTGTTCCGGTGATGGTGATTCTGTGTGGCTTTGCAAATGCATCCGGCAGTGAATTCAGTGTGCTAGTGCCTAGAGTCACTCTGTGCCAAAACTTCAGTTTTTCTGAGCCTGCTTTTGTTTTCACTTCACTTTGTTTGTGTTAGATTCCATGCTTCACGAGAAAGTCTCTCATTTCCTTTGAACACAATCGCACACCGTTGTCCGTCAGCAGACTGCTGGGTAACCCTTCCCTGGAGAATATTTCCTGTATGAACTCGATGACTGTTTTCGTGGTGATCTCTGGTACTACTTTCACTTCTGGCCATCTCGAGTATAGGTCCATAAGCACTAGGATATAAGGTGTGCGCATCTCTCCTGTCAGTGGGCCTATTATGTCTAATGCCACTTCATCCCACGGTCCTGTAGGAAGCGGTCTGCACACAATGGGAGGGGTATGCTGTTTTAGGACTTTGACGCTAACAGTACACGGAACACAGTCTCTTACTTTCCTTTCAATCATATGGTCCATACACGGCCACCAGTAGTCCTCCCGCATCCTCTGCTTGGTCTTGGTGATGCCTAAGTGTCCGTCATGGGCTAAGTCTACCAGATGTTCTCCCACAGTCTTGGGTGGAATAAGTCTTGTTCCCCGGAACAGACATTCATCAATCACTGACAGTTCGTCCCTGACCATCCAAAACGGGAGCAAGACTTCGTCCTGTTTATCTTTATGTCCCCACTTTCCTTTGACTCTCTCGCACACTCCCCTGAGTAGGTCGTCATCGTTCAAGGCTTGCTTCCAACAATCTTCTCCAATGGCCCCTTGAGTAATTACACATACATTCTCTGTCTGGAAATCCTCCTTGTCTTCACCATTGTTATCGCTGGACTCCACCTCTTCCTTTCCTTCCACTAGCCGCGAGAGGCAGTCTGCTGCCAGGTTTCTAGTCCCGGGCACATATTCAACGCAAAATGTATATTCTTGGAGGTTTACGACCCAACGCCTGATTCTGCTCGAGATCGCATCGAGGCCCTTTTTGTTGAAGATTTCAACCAACGGCTTGTGATCTGTTCGTAGAACGAACTTTGTTCCCCAGATGAAGTCCCTGAATTTATTCATGGCCCAGTGTACCGCCAATGCCTCCTTCTCGATTACTGGGTAGTTTACCTCGGACTTCCGCAGGGACCTCGATGCGAAGGCTATTGTCTCCTCCCCATGCGTCCCAACTTGTGACAGTACTGCTCCAAGCCCTTTCGAGCTCGCGTCCGTCGTTACAACTGTCTTTCTTCTGGGTATGAATGCTTTGAGGCTAGGTGCACTTGCAAGTGCTGTCTTCACATCTTCAAATTCTTTCTGGCACTCTTCATCCCATACGAACTCTACATCCTTCACCAGCAACCGGCGCATGGCATATGTCCTGCCCGCAAAGTTCCGCACAAATTTGCTGTAGAATTCCAGCATTCCCATAAACGATTTCATTTCGTTCTTGTTCTTGGGCGGCATTAGGTTGGTTATGGTGTCTTGTAGTTCAGCCTTCGGACGGATCCCTGCTGGTGTCACCTTGTGCCCCAAGAAGTCTAATTCTTTACAGGCGATCTTACACTTTTCCCTCTTCACAGTGAGTCTTTGTATTCTGAATCTTGTTAACACTTGTCTCAACCTTTTGTCGTGTTGTTCGTTGTCCGTGCCAAACACTAATACATCGTCTTGGTAGCACAAGACGCCGGGAATGTCTCTTAGCATGCTGCCCATGATCCTTTGGAATACAGCTGCAGCCGAGACTAGCCCAAAAGGCATCCTCTTGAACTTGAACGCGCCCATTGGCGTCACGAACGCTGTTAGTTCCTGCGAATCTTCATGGAGTCTGATCTGGAAGTAGGCCAATGTCAGATCGAGTGTTGAGAACACTTTTGCCCCTTCCAACATACTCATCATTTGCGTGATGTTTGGTAGCGGGTATTTTTCGACCACGACCTCCTTGTTAAGTGCTCTGAGGTCGATGCATAGGCGAACCGATCCATCCTTTTTTCTTGCTGCGACGATCGGCGCCAGCCTTTCTGTTGCTTCCACTGGTTCTATGACCAAAAGGTTGCATAACTTTTCTAGTTCTTCTCTGACTGCCTCCTGAATTGCTATGGGAAGGTTCCTAACTTTGGCTACCACCGGTACTGCATGCTCTTTCAGTTTTATCCTGTGTGAGTAATTCTTCAGGCACCCCAATTCACCATTGAACACCTCTTTGAAGTCTGTCTCAATGCTGTCCCAAGTTCCCTTCACTTCCTGTACCAAAATTTGTGGGGTTTTGTTTGGGTTAAGGTATATGCCTAAATCCTTTTGGGCTTGTCATCCTAGAATGTTGTCTCCCTTGGAGGACACATACACCTTAGACACTGTAAGTGTATCCTTATATTCTACTGTGCCCCAGAAGTAGCCCTTCATTCTAATGGGTTTTCCAAATGCACAGATATCCCTCCTACAATTTCCCCAGATGTCTCCATCAACCAGGGTGAGCTATTCAGTAAACTTCTATTTGCCCCTGCAGACTCCGCTAGCCCAGCTGGTACCTGCTTTGCAGGAGCTCGTTCGTGGCACAGACAGCAGCCATGTTGGGGTCAGGCGTCGGCCTCCCCGTAGCATCTCACTGTAGGAGGGGAACCTCCACTCCTCCTGCCGGGCTTCAGCTGCTCGTTTGATAGTCTACCGGGCCCGGTTTCAGTTTCGGGTCAGCTGGACCCGTGATGCACAGAGCCTCGCAGTTCAACACCCCCTCTCGCCCCCCACAAAGGCAGTGCTCTCGTCTTTACTCCTGGGGGGAAGGAGGGGCCGGGAAGCCCAACCGTTGTCCGAGGTTAGAATCTCGGCATCCGTAGGCTCAACCGGTATCCTGCCGCTACCCACTGCTTGGTCCAGCCCGCGATGAGGCGCTGCGACGTTCCACAGATTTCTCCCCTCCTCCGGGCCTTCCACTGCGCCGCAGGCCTCTACAGGCTTCCGCCACCCCGACGAGTTAGCCAGTTTAGCATTATTATTTGTGTCCGAATGCTTGATGGGGCAGAATGTATTTGATAAGCACATTATTAGTAAACAAAAAAAATTTGATTTCTATGGAAACTGACCTAACTATTACTACAAAGTGGTGATTGTCACTGTTTAAGATCTATATCTATCTATAAATATATATGTGTGTGTGTGCACATGTATATATAAGTGTGTATGTATATGTGTATATATACATTTGAATGTGTGTGTGTGTGTATATATATATTCACAGAAAAAAACATAGGTTATAGACTATATATAGTTAGGAATTAGCATTTAAAAAACCTTTTTTTACTCACACAAAACCATTGAAATTCCATATATAGTTAGTTGCACTAACTATATATCGCGCACCCGCAATCCACTGCTGATGATGCCACATATTACATCATTCATGACACGGTCAGTGACATCACTGATGACATCACTGATGACATCTCAAATGACATCACTGATGACATCACTGATGACATCTCAAATGACATTACTGATGACATCACTGATGACTACATCCAGTGACTGTATGTTTCTGTAAAGTTAAAATATGTCTTACATATTGAAGAATGAGTGGATTTATAAGTGTCTGGATGAAGGATTTAGTAGGTGCATGACTGACTGTATGAGTGAGTGATTAAATGTGTCTCACTGAGTGCATGGGTTAGTGACTAAACTGTCTTAATTTGTGCATCATTATGTCTGTTGTTCTGTAAACTGCTGCATGTGTTGATCAGTAGCTATATGAGTAACTATATGGGTTATTGATTGATTGCTCAAGTATTTGTATGGGAGACTGAGTGTGTGTGTGGCTGGCTGGGAGGTGTGTGACTCTGTGCAGATCAATGTGTACTTGTATCAATGATTGTATAAGAGAGTAAGTATGTGTTAGTATATGTTTGAAAATGTAAGGTGCTCTATGTTTAACTGTATAGATTAGAAAATGGAAGTGTGATTGATTCTTTACAGGACTGACTAGGTGTGTGAGTAACTCCATGGATGAGTGGCAGAGTGTGAGTATCTGTATAGGTGTATGAGTGCATATAATAGTGTTGTAAAGATGAGTGATTGTATGTATGAATGATTGTATGGGGGAATAAGTGAATGTGTGTGTAGACGTAGGAATCAGTGAGTGCGTATGTAGTAACTAGTATTGGTGTGTGAATGGTTTCAAAAATTATACTCTGTATTTAACACTGGGTGTAACAAAGGTTATATTAAAATGTGAGGAGATGTACTGTATTGTCACATGAATGATATCATCAGTGATGTGGTCATTAATGTCAAATGAGATGTCATCAGTGATGTCATCAGTGATGTCATTTGAGATGTCATCAGTGATGTCATCAGTGATGTCACTGACCGTGTCATGAATGATGTAATATGTGACATCATCAGCAGTGGATTGCGGGTGCGCGATATATAGTTAGTGCAACTAACTATATATGGAATTTCAATGGTTTTGTGTGAGTAAAAAAAGGTTTTTTAAATGCTAATTCCTAACTATATATGGTCTATAACCTATGGTTTTTCTGTGAATTTTCAAGGTTTTGTAAATGCTAATTCCTAACTATATATGGTCTATAACCTATGGTTTTTTCAGTGAATTTCATTGGTTTTTTAAAAGCTAATATCTATAGCTGTAAAATGTATTCTTCTTTAAATCAAAAAATATATTTTAGATGTTTATTAATAATTTTTTTTATTATTATGTTTTGGTTCGCGAACCGGGTAGCTTCCCGTTAGCTCAAGTTGGTGCCGCGACTCGGTACGCGAACCGGTAAACGTTCCGTTTGCGCAACTGCCGCGTTAGAAATCAACATCGTGACGCGTCGCGGAAGCGCGACGTATCGCGTTGTTGCGTAATGCGTCTTATGACGCGCCGCGTTAGCGCACCCGGAAGTGCTCCGGTACGCGAACCGAGGCGCGAAGCGCAGCTCCCCGGAAGCGATCCGGGGCGCATCGCGCAAGCGCGACGTATCGCGTTGCCGCGTAATGCATCTTATGACGCGCTGCGTTAGCGCACCCGGAAGTGCTCCGGAGCGCGAACCGAGGCGCGAAGCGCAGCTCCCGGAAGAGATCCGGGGCGCGGCGCGCAGCGCGTAACATAAGCGTAACAGGTCATGTGACTTGTTAATAAAACTTTTCATTGGTTCATTTCACTTTTGGTTTCCTAATGATGTAAGGCTAGGTCATGTGACCTAAAAATAACACTTTTCATTGGTTTAGAACTATTTTTTTTCCAAAATGATGAAAGCCCCCACCTTTTTTCTCACTCTGACTTTCAACTTTGAGAAAGGAAGACCTATTTTGCTGAGTAGAAAATGGCTTCAGTAGTAGCTGCAGCTGGTGGACCCCCACCACCACCACCACCACCAAGTAAGAGAGGACCACCTCCACAGTTCATTCCCAACACAGAGGAGGAAGAGGATGAAGAACAGGAAGAGGAAGTACAGCCAACACAGTTTTTATGTGAGGAGCCCCGGGTATCTCACCACAAAAATAGTTTTATTTGGCAGTTTTTTTCTTTTCCTGAAGGACAAAAAAAAGTGAATGCTCGCTATGTGACATGCCTAATATGCAAAGAAGATTTATCAAGAGGCACAGATAAGAAGTATAGTTACGGCAACTATACTATGCATCGTCATATGCAGAGGTGGCATCCACTAAATTACAGCAGGGCAGAGATGCGTGACCTCCAAGACAACCCACCAACTCCTGTGGCCAGGACATCGGCACAGGTAACTCTGTCGGGGCCAGAGGCACGGGAAACAGTGCCAAACATTCAAGAAAACTTTGTGCACATGAAGATAGTGTGTATATATTGCGGTAACCTACTCTCATGTGCCAATATGAGTATTAATTTGATAAACAGAGCATATGAAAACCACAAGTGCTCTAAACGCCCCAAAAAATAATTTTTTTTGCTCCTGTTGAGCCCTTTGTAATGCCTGTTTTTCGTTGTTTCCCCCCCAAAAAAAACCCAAAAACCATAAAATTGTTCAAAAAATACAAAAAAAAAAAAAAAATGTTCAGAAAAAAAATATATATATATAAAACAACAAAAACATTTTAAAAAAAGTTCTTTTCAGAACTACCTCCCCTTTATAAAAAAAATTGCTAGAATGTTTAGCACTCTGGCAACCTCTATTTCTTTTGGTTCGCTTCCCGGTTCGCTCCCCGGTACGCAAACCGGGAGCGAACCAAAAAAAAAAAAAAAGAAGAGTAAGTATAAGGGAAGTAAACAGAGAGTAATGTTAAAAGAAAGACAGCTATAGGGACTAAACCAGAGATACTGTTTAATAGATTTATTTACCGAAGAAAAGATGGAAGAGGGTATAATTGTGAAAAACAAAATAGATAAGGAAGTGAAAGAAAAAAAGGAGAGTAGAAGAATAACAAAGAAGAGTTTCTTAGAGAATATGAGTGAATGTTCAAAATAAGATTAAAACATGTGGAATAACAGAGAGAAAAAACAGAAAGCAGAAAAGAAGAAGTAACAGAAAAAGAATAATTGAAACAGCAAAGAAATCTAAATAACATAGGGGCATATTATCAACATAGGCTTTTATCAGCAGAAATGTGTCGCTAAAGCCGCTTTTGCGGCAGAAAACTGCCGCTAAAACCGCTTTTGCAGCAGTTTTCTGCCGATAAAAACAGCAATAATTTTATTGGCTGTGTTCATAATATGCCCCTTAGTGTGCTTCAACTACACAGAGAAAGCATAATGAACAAGTAGTGAAAGAGTGATCAGTCAAAGACACTAAGAGTAATAGAAACGGAGTGAGTGAACAAGAGTGAGGAACTATGAGAAGAGAGGGCCTGAGAAAAGGAGTGGAAGGAGTAGAGTAAGTAAGTAATAGAGAAAGGAATGAGGGAAGTAGCAAAGGCAGGAAAGTGAGGGTTAAAGAAATGAAGCAGTGGAACTAATAGTAGTTAAATGTGATAGAAATGTAATGAAAAGAGTACAAAACATTTACCTTATAATTGTCGTTAACTTAGTCACTTGTTATTTTTATACTTTCAATCTGTGAAAGAGAGAACAAACATTTGAAAAATATTAAAACATGTATTTAAAAATTAGAAAAGACAAGGGAAAAGATTGAAGGACAAACAGTTTTTCAACAACTTTGACACTTACAGAAGCTTCTGCTTCTCCAGGCCCCCTACACAGTCCTAAAGATATACATTTTAAACTAACAGTATCTTGATGCAGATGAAGTGAGGCCTATCTTGGAACATGGTGCATCTTTTGCACTGCTGTTGTCTCACAAAAGTGACGCAATGGCAGCGCAAAAGAGGTGCACAATCATCATAAAACTGTTCCTAACATTTTAAATGATTGTTTCAGGATGGCAATAAGGTGTGTCCTATCCAGACGTTTGTTTCAGGTGAGGCCTACTCAGGGTTGCAGATCAAATTTAGGCTTGTAGAAGAGTACAGAGGAGATAATACATGTGCAGGCCAACCAATAAAGTTCAGACTTCCTCTGTTTCCCTGGACAGGCCTAAACTTCATCTGCACAATGTGATTCGTAATGTTAGGAAACACAGGTAATGTATTTGAAAAACGTGCAATTTCTTTTGCTCATTTCACAATCACATCACTTGTGTTTCCTTTGGTTAGGTATCTCATTGTGCAGATGTAGTCCAGCATATGAAAGAGTACGCACTGCATGCAACAACTTTGACACTTACTGAAGCCTCAGCTTCTCCATACCCCCTACACAGTCCTAATTATATACATTTTAAACTGACGGTATCTTGCTGGAAATGAACTGAGGCCTATCTTGCAACATGGTGCATCTTTTACACAAAAGTGACGGAACAGCGGCGTAAAAGAGGCACACAGCCTTCATAAAACTGCCCTTAACATTTTAAATGATTGTTTCTAGATGCTGATAAGGTGTAACCTATCCACAGATTTGTTTCAGGTAAGTCCTACTCAGGGTTGCAGATGAAATTTAGGCTTGTTGAAGAGTATAGAGGAGATAATACATGTGCAGGCCTACCAACGAAGTGAGTCATGTCCACTGCACTCTTGAACAAATTCCAGACCTCCTCTGTCTCCTGGAACAGGCCTAAACCTCATCTACACAATGTGATGTGTAATGTTAGGAAACACAGGTAATATAATTGAAAAACGTGCAATTTTTTTTGCTCATTCCACAATCACATCACCTGTGTTTCCTTTGCTTAGGTATCTCATTGTGGAAATGTAGTCTATCATATGAAAGACTACGTAGAATGTGAGCACTGTATGCAACAACTTTGACACTTACAGAAGCCTCACCTTCTCCATGCCTCCTACACAGTTCTAAATGTACATCATAAATACAAACAGTACAGAATTAATTATACATGTTAAATGGTTTATTTTTGCTGTTCTCAGAATGTATCAAATTTCACTAAAAACAGTGACTTGAAGGTATTCATCATATAACAGCGGGGAAAAAAAAACACAATCAAAATGATTGTGTTTAAAAAACCCATATAACATAACCAATCAGAAATCAGAACTCCTCAAAAGTAACTTACTTTCCATGACGTCGAAGGATGTCCTATGAACAGCTTACACTCGGTTGTGCTGTTTTTATTTTCAGCCCGCCACTTTCTGAAAGAAAACCTCCATCGTTTTGAAAAATATGTTACATACAATAAATGACTTCTCGCTCTCTACCACACGTTTCCACAAAACCAAATCATGTAAGAGCCATTTATAACTCTTGGAATTCTTGTAAGCAAATCCCGTCATTTTCTATTTCCGCAACTTTCAGAAAGAAAACGTTCAAGATCACTTTCACAATCCTGGACTAGTAATATCTTACCCTTCTTGCTCACTCATGTTCTACATTTCCTATGACACTGATACTGCTTACTATGAAGCAGACTTACACTACCTCTATGACTACTACAATTATTTAATTCTCTACATCACTTTTAATCACAAAGCAATATAAAACAGTAGATAAAATTATATCAACCCCTAGAATCATTATACGCCAGTTACCTACCCTAAATTCTCTTTTCTGAAAACAGAAAGTAAGAATACTTTTAAGTAAAAAGGCAACATTGTATCGTAGTCAAATGGGAATAATTTCCGAAACAGCAAATTTTTTTACATTTTCAATAAGCTGTGTAATAAGCGGATCTTGTCAAATGACCATCATGCCATATAATAGCTGCAGTTACAAATGTTCTTCCTAAAATCAACGACTGTGTAGCCACAACATTTGTAATTAAAGTTGAAGACTTACTTTCATCAGGTTTATATAGTTGGATTTTTAAAACGACATTATAATCAAAAGTTTGGACCAATAATCTAGACAGCATTGCAGACTTACATTCCCTCTACTCCATGTTTTGATTGGCTGCTTGAATTAGCTTATAAAAAGAAACAGTTTTTCTGAACTCATTCAAAGTGCAGTTATTTTTCCATGACGTCAAGTGTTATGGTAAGAACACCGTTTGCTTTGGGAAATACTCTGTTGTCCTTCAACTAATCTCTGCCCACCACTTTCTGTAAGAAAATCTTCTTTTTTTCCAGGAACTATTTAAAACTCAAAAATAACTTTTGACTCTGTACTACACTTATCCTCAAGGCCAAATCGTGTAGGAGCCATTAGAACCTCTTGAAATTCCTCAGAGCAAATCCCGAGATTCCTTCTCTAAAATTTTGGTTTTAAAAACACCAGGTAAGAATTTTTAAGGTCAAAAGGCAATTTTTAAAAAAAAATTAAAACAGAATCGTTGCAGAATGACCAGCCAATTCTAGACTTTAAATAAGCTGTGTAATGTCCTGATGTTATTGAAGGACCATCATGATATATAATTGCTGCAGTTACAAAAGTCCTTCCTGATATTGACAACTGCGAAGCCACAAAATTTTTAATTAAAGTTGTCAATTTTGTTCCATCAGGCCTACATCGTTGGAACATTAAAATGACATACTGGCCATATGTTCGTATAAATAATGTTGACATCATTTCAGATTTACATTGGCTACACTCCATGTTGTGATCAGCTGCTTTTACTAGCTTATTAAAGGAGACTGATTTACTGTCTGGCAAAGTTAAATATATAAATCTTTCTGAGTCTACACTAGTAGTACTTGATACCCTACAGTTCTCGCAGTCATGCTGCCATTGATAAGAAAGCCCAAACAGGTGATCTACATCTACACCTTCAGCATGCAATACATCAAGCATATACATTAAAAACTCCTGACAATCTTGCTGAATATTTTGAGAGAATTGTGTTTGACCTGAACATCTGTCTAACAGATTTCGAATTTCAGACACACTTTCTATTTTTGTTCTATCAGTGCTACATTTCTCTAACACAGAATTTAACAAACTGCAAAATCTTTGATCAGAATTGACCACAATCTCTTCTTTTACATTTTCTAGAGAAAACAAAACATTAACCACTACATTAGCATAGCAGTTGACACCAGAACTGTTTTCAAATTGAAAACCAACAACATCTTCAACAGAATCCTTTTTCTTTCTGCTTATAATTTCAGGTTCATCGACTTTTCGTCTTTTTGCTACAACCTCCCTAGTATTGGTCACATTTCTTCGTTTCCGGCCTACCACACGTTTCTCAAACAAAGGATATTGAGGCAAATGTGGCGCATACTCTCTTCTTAACCTATTGTATTCCTTAACACAATCTAGATCTGCACAAATGTTTGTGACATCACACTCAATCAAGTACAATCCCGATAAAGTTCTAACTCGTGACAATGCCACATATGCCATACCCTCCTTGAACACAGAACTGCCAATATTCACCAATGCACTGTCTACACGTAAACCTTGCGATTTATGGATTGTCACCGCATATGCCAAGCAAACAGGAAACTGCTTACGGCGAACATATAAGTCTTTTACAAGCAAAAATCTAGCAGAACAACGACCAATTAGCTGTACTTCCTCAATGCCATCAAATTTAATTTTTAAAAATTCAATTCCATCTCTATTTCTGTATTTCACAAAATCAACAACATTACCCATTGATCCATTTACCAGACCTCTTTCAACATGTAAATTCCTTCTTAAAATTATACGGCAGTTTAAGCACACATTCAGAGTCTTTTCAAAACCTGCAGTTTTAGATATAGTCTTCTCTAATGAATCCAATTTTGTTTTCAAATTCTCAGACAAAATAATTGTTGATCCCATATGCTCTACTCTGTCAATAGCTTCCAGTTTCACAATCTCTTGGTTTTCTAAATGCAACATTTTGTTGTTGAAGATGGCACATTCTGCAAGAGTTGGCATCAAACATATTCCAGATTTCTTCTCAGTAATTTTCTGAAAAATATTCTCAGGCACAACGTCTTGTTCTGGATATAAATTTGACAGTAATCGTGCATGTAAAGCTTCTTTCCCATGCTCGGTCACTTTTCCAATTCTAACATCTTGTAGAATATTCTTGTAATCTTCATCCTTCGCCTGACGCATATTTTCATGCAGTTCAGCATAATTGAAGTTTAACCATATATTGACGTTGCCAATGCTCCCTAGGCACTTCCTGGTATCTTCATGCGTGAGCATTTTGAACACAGGTTGTCCTTTCACTGGTGTCAGCTGCAGAAGATCTCCGAAAACAATGATGTGTTTGCCACCAAATAACACATCATACTCTGTTTTAAGAACTTCTTGCATTCTCAAATGCACAAAGGCAAGCATGACATTGGAAACCATGCTTACTTCGTCAATGATAAGAAGTTTCATTTTCCTCAAGACTTTTGAAACTTCACAACAAGCATCTCCAGATAACTTGTGGTATTGTAATTTGTTGTCATGCTCCACTGGCAGCATCAGTAGACGATGCAAAGTAATACCTTTAATGTTATGTGCTGCCAGTCCAGTTGGAGCGGTGACAACACAAGACAGCGATGACTCAGTCCTTTCCTGCAAATAACATGAAATTGCTTTAATGAGGAAACTTTTTCCAGTTCCCGCTTCTCCACTCACGTACAGTCGGACAGGCTTCAACGACGTACATGAGCACTCTTTCTTCTCATGACTTAATCCATGATCAATTTGCTTGGTAACTTCGTCATATATTTTCCTCTGCTCAACGTTGAGTTGTCTTTCCAAGTCTTCTAAGTTAACCGCATCCTCCTGAGCATGTGCCATGGCTCTTTCCACTTCATTCATGGCAGTGGCAGCTTCATTTTCGATAACAGGTCCTCCTAGTGGATCCTGACTCAATGAAACAGAACTCTGACTGTCCTGAGAACTGTCTCTGGCAATCTCGGCTGCAATCGTTGCTTCCTGCTCGATTTCCGCATTCAACATTTCTAGATATTTGGGAAAAGCAGGACATTCTATGGTCTCCTTGGCGGCAGTGAAAGAGTCTTCGTAACAGAGGAAATCTCCAAGCAGTTCCTCTTCTGCACGCCAAGGCTTGAAAAGTTGCAAAAGTGCTAAATAGAAAAACTCCTTTTTTTCAGGAGATTCGCCACTCAATTTTCGATAGTTTACCAAGTGGCATTTTCTTTGCTTGACCAGACATCCCTCACTTCCAATTACAGCATACACTCCTTTCTCAATATCTTCTTTGATGTTCCTCTTGAATATGTAATTTTGTAGAACCTCATATAGACAAACATTCTCGAGGTGACTGCTTCGATTTGGATAATATGTATCCAACATGTTGGTCTTCAAAATATCGGTACTGTTCGGCTCCTTTTCCGCCAAATACTCAATTTCCCGCACAGGTTTCAGAACTCGATTACGCGTTGCAGCAAGACCAAGACTCGCCCAAACGATACTCCTGGATTTGGCATAGAGACTTGCTGAAGACAACCGGTCACAACATTCGTAAGCTCCAATTTCTCGATGTGACAACATCTTCAGACTGAAACTGTACAACTTCTTGCTGAGGCTCTTTTCATGGGAAATGTCCTCCCACATATCCTTCAATTCTGTCTTTTCTTTTTTGGTGATGTAAGATGTCACATACCGAGCCACAGCCATACAGTTATCAGCCACAAACTGTATATCCATGTTAGCATTCCACATGGACAAAATCACTGGGTTGTAGTCGTTGATGTACTTGGACTCTTCGTTCCTTTTCAAATTGTATGTGTTTTTAGGTGATTTCTTCATCACATTATGTCGCAGCGAAGACATCAAACTGTTTACTCTTCCTTTAGAAATCACCGGTCGTGGAAAGCCGAAACGACATTTGGTGTAGAACTTGTCCTTGTTTCTGAATTTACGACGACAGTACTTTCCACAACAATGGCTTTGGAAACGTAGAACTTGTTCTCTTAGGCTTTTCTTCTCCTTTGCGTTTGGAACAGCACACGTAGAATACTGTTGTATGAAACTCATCACTAAGTCTTCTGGATCTGTTCCAAATTTAGGTGCATCCTTGATCCACAGCAGCATATGTATATGAGGAGCACCTCTTGCTTGATACTCCTTTCTCCAGAAGAAATCCAACACCTCTCCAAGAGGTGGATTCTTCTTATTCATGATGAAAGACATCATAGCTTCAAATCTATGATTGAAGTACCTGCATACATTCACTGGATCCAAAGAGCACAGTTCTCCGGGTGTCTTGATTCGATATTTTCAATGTTTCCATTTGCCTCTCGTAGAAATTCAAGTAAGTCTTCCCAGCCATACTCGGCACAGCTCAGAGTGAGGAACCATGTGGGAGTTCCTAAGTTCCTCAGCATACATTTTAAATCACCATGACGACGGTACCAGTACTCATTAGTACCACGCTGACACGCCATGAGATTAATCAGGTAACAATCCAAAATACTGTCTTGCACATTGACTTTATCTATAAAGTCACTTGCAGAGATGTTTTGCATCTGTATACCACTTTTCAAGATGTGGTTCACTGCATATGACAGTCCAGACAGATCGCTTTCAAACAGGATATGAAACAAATAGGGAATGCATTGTCGAAACCTAGCATCTTCTGCATACAATCGTAAAGTCCGGTATTCAGAAGCAGGAATTTGATGAGGTCGCTCATCATATCTTCCTCCTTGACCTGTTGGAAATAGATGTGGAAAACACCGAGCTTCCAAACTTTCCTCCCAAACACTAATGGGACTCCCTTTGGCTTGTTTCATTTGAAACAACTCAATAGCATTCCCCATGACTTCCTTGGAATGCAAAGGATGAACACTATAATGTTCATATATTTCTTCACTTTTAGAGGGTTCTACTTTCTCAATTTGACCAGCACACAAATTGCTATCCTCTTCTTCACTTACTTCCTCTTCTGCAATATATACATTCTTATAGTACTTATTATTTTTTTTCAAATACAATGTTGCCTTTTTGACTTTCCTAACATCCACTAAATCTTGCCATATTTTCTTACTCTTTGTCGGAACCCCATTAACTAAGATAACCAGAGGTTCCTCTTCCACTTTTTCTACTCCAATTGTATTAATGTTTTTCTTCAAATCTAGAGGCAAATAAACAACTCTTCCCTTTAATCCTCTCTGTAAATCTGATGGAGGCAATTTCCCTGTCTTTGGCTCCATTCTTACAATAGCCTGAAAGGGATGGATACTTTGAATCAAAATAGATTCATAAGTATTTAAATCCTTCAATTCAGAAGGAATCTCAACCAATTCCAGATTATTACGAACCGCTCTAGCAGGCATCTGGTTTTGATTTAATTTGTTACAACAATAAGTACACACACGTTGATCTGATCCCAAATCAAAACAATTTTCTACCATCAAGTATGTTGCAAAATCCTTCCATTCACTATTATTTTCCCTTTCACTTTTTGCATATAAATCCACTAACTTAGTCTGATTCTTATAATAAGTGCGTCGACAACACACACAAGTGAAATTAGGCCTCTCACTTGATTTCACCTGAAACGTGGCAATTTCCTTCTGAAAATAATCTGTACTGGAAACCTGTACACTGTCTTCCACATTACCCTCTTCTTCTGGGTCAATTTCAACATTCTCCTCTTTACTTCCAAAGTAACAAAACTCTATTTCTTCACAAATATTCTTCACATCTATTTCAGAACCATGCAAAAGAGCAGCGCATAATTGTTTAAGCATAATTGCTGGACTCTTAGCATAATACAACATTCTAACTAATTTCCTCACTTTATTATGATGCACTGCTAGCATCCTGAAATGATGAAAAACACTCTGGCATACTCTCCTGGAAAGACAAGCCAGTGAATGACCATGCAAACCTGTCACTTCTCTCACTCTGCAAGGATCTAATTCTTGCAACAACATCATTTTCTGCTTCAAACTTTTCTTATTAAATGTCTGTACAAAATCACAAAGCAAATTGATGGAATCCTGTCGTACACTGCAAATACTACTACACTTCCAGGTGTACACAGGACCCTTAGGACGTCTTCCTAAAACCTCATTACCTAACACCTCTTCTGTCTCTGTTGTCACAAGTTTTTCTTTTTCAACTGGACAACCATCTTTCACCTCATAAGCTCGACCACTGGTGTCAACTGCATGCACCAAATCATTATCCTGGAAATAACTCTCCTCATTAAAAAATGCCTCACAACTTGAACTATGCATCCATTCTCCGGAAAAAACTTCACAAAAATTACTACGATTAACTATTCTCTTCCATCTACTATTTCTTTTGAAATCATAAATTGCCTTGTTTAGCTTCCTAATTCTATTGATTATCAAAATAAATAACTTTCGTTTAATTTCAAATGCCTGATCAATAACTTTCTCAACTTTTTTTTTTCTCTTATAAAAAACCACTTTCTGTTGACCTTTCTTAATATTTTTTAACAAATTGCCAATTATCCTGTTGCGGAACATTCGTTTACGAATGTCCCTAAACTGTTGTTTCCTTCTACTATCATGCACAGAGTTATCTCTTGCTCTAGCAGTAACATTTTTGATTGGCCTTTCCTTTCCGTTTAAAATGCTTCTCTTTTTCTGGACTGAAACATTTTCTGTAGTAATACTTTTTTTTCTACAAATGTTTCTTATGAATGATTTAGTTGTCTTACCTGGTGCTTTCTTGGTGACTTGACGATTTTTTATTGTAGAGGACTGCTGCAATAATTGATGAACCTGCTGTCTTTGACGTTTTGTAGCCTTTCTGATTCTATCCTTAGTCGGCATTCTCTACTTTTGAAATGATCTGCAGTTGAATCTGTGGTAAAATATAATAAAAAATTTTATTAACCACTATTACCAAACAGTAAATCAATAACAGTCGTCAAAAACTTAACACACTACTTGTCATTTTCACTTAGAATAATTTTTAGTGCATAGGCAAATTTAGTATTCACAAATAGTAGCAAAGAAATGGAATGCTTCTACATTTTACCTGTGCTGTTTTATATGTGAATCTGATCTAATTTTATGAGCATATTATACTATTTTATTAAAGACACTACACATAACCTGTTTTTGAAGTTGTGTTTAATTTTAAATGAAACGGTTTACATTTTTACTTTTTATTTCCGTTAAATTTTAAAAATAAATGTTTATAGTTCCATAGGCTCAAGCAGGTCAGCTTCCCACCCTATGTCATACAATTCTGACAAATCGGCATCCTCATCATGTTCTTCATCATCCTCAGGATTTAAATCATCTAAGGGATCTACTTCCACTGACGTTTCAATGACAAGTTCAACGATAAGATCGAGATCAACTGATTGCTCATTATCACTCATGCTTTTTTTTTTTTTTTTTTTAAACCTTTATTGTACAGAAAGCGCTCACAGATACGGGCCTACAACCCATCGGGCCGGCCACCACAATAATAGAAACATATCAGGTAGTACAGAAGCTCCCCCAGGACCTCACAGCAATCCTTACGAAAAGCAAAGGTAAAGAGCCACCGAGCAACCACCACGTACAGGATGAGAGAAGGTTGATTTTATAATAGAAGAAAGGGTGTCTCAGAATAAGGGCAATCCGTAAAGTCCAGAGGGCCGTGGTGGGCCGCGAACAAGCAGAAATATCGAACACAGGAAAAGTCAAAAAGAACAGGTACATTTTGGCATAGGCAGAACGTGAGTCCCACAGTAATAGGCAATTGCAACCGCTGCCCCGCGCCTTCCCACCACTACGAAAACACACAATAATACACAAGACTAAAATTAGGCTTGCAAAACAAAAAGCCCTCTGCCACAACAACCCAGGGGAGGAAAGAAAAAGAGGGGAGAGGGGAAAAAAAAGGGGGGGAAAGGATATAGGAAAAAAGGGGGGGGAGAAGTAAGAACGCAGCATCATTGCACGCGCCCCATGGCTAACGAAGCACTCAAGAATAGACCAGCACATGGAACCAGCGGTAACAGGAGGAATGAATGCGTAGTAAACCGTGACGGCAGGAATACCAGAAGGCTCATGCTAGCAAAAACCCCCCATGGGGCCACATGCCGACACCGCGTCTCGAAAAGAGGGGATACATAAGAGCCATAGAACCAAAAAAAGAATGAGGGGAAAACACAATATGACAGACCCCCCCCACCCCGCACATCCCACCCTGCACCCCTGCAGAAGGCTATGGCCTACCCCCCGGCAGCGTGCCTGTCGCCCTAATCAGAACCCGAAATATAGAAGAGATAAAAGTAAGGAAGAAACAAAAGACAAAAAGAAGAAGGGAAAACAGGGAAGTAACAACGGGAGAGGAGCCATATAATCAAAATCCCATCAGCTCCCACCCTCCCGTCCGAAAATACTCAGAGCCCACGGGAAGATAATAAGCACAAGGATAAACTCCAGGAACATGAAGGAGTATCGAACATAGTCATACAGTTACAAACGGATCATCCGACCATACCGCAAGATAACAGTCCACCGAGGCAAGTTCATCTCAACCCTGTCCTTGTTTATCCCAAGCTGTAGTCGTCCAACGCACAAGGAACCAGATCATGTGGAACAGGAGGTGAATAACAGGGAGTCCAATCGGCAATCCACACAAGTCATATCGATTGCAACCCGGATGAGCAGGAAAGGACGGCAACCACCTCAGGCAATGCAGGCACAGTTCTGACGGCAATACGAGGGAAGCCGATCCGGCGGAGCAATCACAGGATCTTCGTTCGGCCATTCGAGGCAAAAAAGGAAAGGGAGATCCAACAAGGCCGGTCCGGACGGGACCCGGCCGGCGGACCCCCCGCACAGGGGGGAGCACAGGATGAAGGAGGGCAGCTGGCATCCGTACACCCACACCAACAGCAGCCGCCGGGCCCACAGCCTCCAGGAAAGTTCCAGCAGCACACAACAGAGATGAAGCCGCCCACACCGGGGGGGGCCCAGCTGGCCCGGCAAAATGATCCTCCTCCAGGTCAATGATAGGTGCGGCCATGGGAGCACTCCAGGAGCGCAAGGCGGCGAGGATGTCGCCAAGCGTAGGCTCACCTTTACGGTATTCAGCAAACGAGCCATGCAGCGGACCAGCGGCGCCAGGCCCGGCCAGGCCGAGAGACATGGGGTCGGCCGCCATCTTAGAAGCCCGGCGGGACTCCGACCCCCGTCCGGACACCAGCGGGGCAAACAGGATACAGCCGACCACCAGCAGAGGCACCACCAGAGCAGGAAGGGGGGCCACCAGAAGAAGGTGGGTCGCCGGCTCCCCACACGCTACCGGCTCCGTTCTCCGAGTCCGGGCGGAGGGACTCAAAATGGCCGGACCGGAGAACAAAGGGGAGACGAGCCACATACACGGTCAACCCAGTCCATGGAAGGCAGCGCCCCAACACCAGGCCGCAGGACCGCCGGATCAGGCCCGGATAGCCGTAACCGGTCTAATTGCACATCGGCCTCTCCGACCGAACCCACATCGCCACCAAGGGCCGGCCACAGCGCTCCGTCCCGCCCGGGCGCCGCCAAGGAGTGTCAGGCCCGCTCGCTCCGGAGGTCCCGAAGCAGACAAGGGTGAAGCTCAGGATCCGCGGCACCCAGGAACAAACGGATCAAACGGTAAGTGCCTGTGAAATGTCGTAGTTCCATAGTCTATCAAAGAATACTTCCCGGGGCAGGATAAAAGACAGGATAGACGTTCCAAACAGGAAAGCGAACGGAGCCGAGCTAAAACGCGGCCATCTCGGACGCGAGCTTGGCTCCTCCCTATCACTCATGCTTGATGTTGTTGTTATCTTTAAAAAAAGAGAACAACAATGAGATGTTGCAGAGTAAGACACAAATCTCAGAGACTATAATAGTAAAATTGTTTAACAAGAGTAACATTTTGCAGCTATTATTTAGCCATGTCCAGCGATGCTGAGGAGGTGAGGCCTATGTCCAAGTTTTCAGTGAACAGGACTCATCTCTTCTTAACCTTGGATAAGCCTCACCGACTCTGTGTCCCCTGCACATACTTAAATGTAAAGGGGCAGATTTATGTTAACTGGCACATCCCCAGGGATGCACCAGTTAACGTGCACCGCTGCTCTGCCACCCATGGTGTGCCGCATTTACAATGTGGAGCACCATTGAGTAAAAACAGCACAGATGCGTCACGCATCTGTGCCGCAAAAGCAGCACATTGCAGGAATCACGTCATAAGCACGACATGTCTACTGCAATGCACAGGAGGAAGCCACACATTGCATGGTGCATCACTCCTTAGGCTATTTCAAACAGGCATAAGGATTTGATTCAGCAATGCTATAAAGCTGACTCAGTGAAATCTTCTAAATTTCACTGTGTTAGTTTTACAGGGCTTTCATGCAAATAAATGCCCACCCTGCAACAAAACACCTATATGAAACCTGACGCAGGTTTCATGTGGCACAGGACTTTACAGCATAACACATCTGCCTAGATGCATCAAGTTGTACATATGTCACGACATAGCAAATGTTTTGCACCGCCGCTGCATCACAAAAGTGACGCACAGCGGCACAAAAGAGGCACACACCTATCATAAATCTGTCCCTAACATTTTAAATGATTGATTCAGGATGACGATAAGGTGTAGCCTATCCAGAGGTTTGTTTGAGGTGAGGCCTACTCAGGGTTGCAGATGAAATTTAGGGTTGTTGAAGAATACAGAAGAGATAATACATGTGCAGGCCTACCAATGAAGTGAGTCATATCCACTTCACTCTTGAACAAAGGTCAGACCTCTTCTGTGTCCGTGGACAGACCTAAACCTCATCTGCACAATGTCATTCGTAAACTTAGGAAACACAGGTGATGTAATTGAAAAATGTGGAGTTTCTTTTCCTCATTTCACAATCACATCACCTGTGTTTCCTTTGCTTAGGTATCTCGTAGTGCAGATGGAGTCTAGCATATCAAAGAGTACACAGAAGTTCAGCAGTGTATACAACAATTTTGACATTTACAGAAGATTCAGCTTCTTATCTTGTTGGAGATGAAGTGAGGCCTGTCTTGCAACATGGTGCATCTTTTCCATCACTGCTGCATCGGTTTCATGTGGCACGGGACTTTACAGCATGACACATCTGCCTAGATGCATCAAGTTGTAAATATGTCGCCACATAGCAAATCTTTTCCACCGCCGCTGCGTCACAAAAATGACGCACAGAGACGCAAAACAGGCATACACCTATCATAAATCTGTCCCTAACATTTTAAATGATTGATTCAGGATGACGATAAGGTGTGGCCTATCCAGAGGTTTGTTTAAGGTGAGGCCTACTCAGGGTTGCAGATGAAATTTACGCTTGTTGAAGAGTACAGAGGAGATAATATATGTGAAGGCCTACCAATGAAGTAAGTCATATCCACTTCACTCTTGAACAAAGGCCAGACCTCTTCTGTGTCCGTGGACAGACCTAAACCTCATCTGCACAATGTCATTCGTAAACTTAGGAAACACAGGTGATGTAATTGAAAAATGTGGAGTTTCTTTTCCTCATTTTACAATCACATCACCTGTGTTTCCTTTGCTTAGGTATCTCATAGTGCAGATGGAGTCTAGCATATCAAAGAGTACACAGAAGTTCAGCAGTGTATACAACAATTTTGACATTTACAGAAGATTCAGCTTCTTATCTTGTTGGAGATGAAGTGAGGCCTGTCTTGCAACATGGTGCATCTTTTGCATCACTGCTGCATCGGTTTCATGTGGCACGGGACTTTACAGCATGACACATCTGCCTAGATGCATCAAGTTGTAAATATGTCGCACATAGCAAATCTTTTGCACCGCCGCTGCGTCACAAAAATGACGCACAGAGACGCAAAACAGGCATACACCTATCATAAATCTGTCCCTAACATTTTAAATGATTGATTCAGGATGACGATAAGGTGTGGCCTATCCAGAGGTTTGTTTAAGGTGAGGCCTACTCAGGGTTGCAGATGAAATGTACGCTTGTTGAAGAGTACAGAGGAGATAATATATGTGAAGGCCTACCAATGAAGTAAGTCATATCCACTTCACTCTTGAACAAAGGCCAGACCTCTTCTGTGTCCGTGGACAGACCTAAACCTCATCTGCACAATGTCATTCGTAAACTTAGGAAACACAGGTGATGTAATTGAAAAATTTGGAGTTTCTTTTCCTCATTTCACAATCACATCACCTGTGTTTACTTTGCTTAGGTATCTCATAGTGCAGATGGAGTCTAGCATATCAAAGAGTACACAGAAGTTCAGCAGTGTATACAACAATTTTGACATTTACAGAAGATTCAGCTTCTTATCTTGTTGGAGATGAAGTGAGGCCTGTCTTGCAACATGGTGCATCTTTTGCATCACTGCTGCATCGGTTTCATGTGGCACGGGACTTTACAGCATGACACATCTGCCTAGATGCATCAAGTTGTAAATATGTCGCCACATAGCAAATCTTTTGCACCGCCGCTGCGTCACAAAAATGACGCACAGAGACGCAAAACAGGCATACACCTATCATAAATCTGTCCCTAACATTTTAAATGATTGATTCAGGATGACGATAAGGTGTGGCCTATCCAGAGGTTTGTTTAAGGTGAGGCCTACTCAGGGTTGCAGATGAAATTTACGCTTGTTGAAGAGTACAGAGGAGATAATATATGTGAAGGCCTACCAATGAAGTAAGTCATATCCACTTCACTCTTGAACAAAGGCCAGACCTCTTCTGTGTCCGTGGACAGACCTAAACCTCATCTGCACAATGTCATTCGTAAACTTAGGAAACACAGGTGATGTAATTGAAAAATGTGGAGTTTCTTTTCCTCATTTCCCAATCACATCACCTGTGTTTCCTTTGCTTAGGTATCTCATAGTGCAGATGGAGTCTAGCATATCAAAGAGTACACAGAAGTTCAGCAGTGTATACAACAATTTTGACATTTACAGAAGATTCAGCTTCTTATCTTGTTGGAGATGAAGTGAGGCCTGTCTTGCAACATAGTGCATCTTTTGCATCACTGCTGCATCGGTTTCATGTGGCACGGGACTTTACAGCATGACACATCTGCCTAGATGCATCAAGTTGTAAATATGTCGCCACATAGCAAATCTTTTGCACCGCCGCTGCGTCACAAAAATGATGCACAGAGACGCAAAACAGGCATACACCTATCATAAATCTGTCCCTAACATTTTAAATGATTGATTCAGGATGACGATAAGGTGTGGCCTATCCAGAGGTTTGTTTAAGGTGAGGCCTACTCAGGGTTGCAGATGAAATTTACGCTTGTTGAAGAGTACAGAGGAGATAATATATGTGAAGGCCTACCAATGAAGTAAGTCATATCCACTTCACTCTTGTACAAAGGCCAGACCTCTTCTGTGTCCGTGGACAGACCTAAACCTCATCTGCACAATGTCATTCGTAAACTTAGGAAACACAGGTGATGTAATTGAAAAATGTGGAGTTTCTTTTCCTCATTTCACAATCACATCACCTGTGTTTCCTTTGCTTAGGTATCTCATAGTGCAGATGGAGTCTAGCATATCAAAGAGTACACAGAAGTTCAGCAGTGTATACAACAATTTTGACATTTACAGAAGATTCAGCTTCTTATCTTGTTGGAGATGAAGTGAGGCCTGTCTTGCAACATGGTGCATCTTTTGCATCACTGCTGCATCGGTTTCATGTGGCACCGGACTTTACAGCATGACACATCTGCCTAGATGCATCAAGTTGTAAATATGTCGCCACATAGCAAATCTTTTGCACCGCCGCTGCGTCACAAAAATGACGCACAGAGACGCAAAACAGGCATACACCTATCATAAATCTGTCCCTAACATTTTAAATGATTGATTCAGGATGACGATAAGGTGTGGCCTATCCAGAGGTTTGTTTAAGGTGAGGCCTACTCAGGGTTGCAGATGAAATTTACACTTGTTGAAGAGTACAGAGGAGATAATATATGTGAAGGCCTACCAATGAAGTAAGTCATATCCACTTCACTCTTGAACAAAGGCCAGACCTCTTCTGTGTCCGTGGACAGACCTAAACCTCATCTGCACAATGTCATTCGTAAACTTAGGAAACACAGGTGATGTAATTGAAAAATGTGGTGTTTCTTTTCCTCATTTCACAATCACATCACCTGTGTTTCCTTTGCTTAGGTATCTCATAGTGCAGATGGAGTCTAGCATATCAAAGACTACGCAGAAGGTGAGAACTGTATGGAACATGGCTATGTAAGTCAAATAATCAAAATCTAAATTTGCCAAGCACACATGGGGGTGTATTTACAAGGACCTTCCACCACGAGGAAATGTCTTTAATTAAAATGAGAAAAATAACATCAAAGGGACTCAAATGCCTTGTAAATATACCCCAAGCAACCTATGAAACTGTAGCACTACATATCAAGAAACCTAATTGATTTCAAAAATCGTTTTTAAACACATCATCTAAATCAATTATATACCTACATTCAAGGGGAAATGACTTAAAATGGCCTAAGACACATGAAAGCGTTTTTTTAAGGCCCTTGCACCATTTTTGGGTCGCTTTTAACATGGCTATGTTAGTCAAAGAATTAAAATCTAAAATTGCCAAGCACAGATGGGGGCATATTTACAAGGACCTTGCACCACGGGGAAAGGTCTTAAATTAAAATGGGAAAAATAACATCAGAGAGACTCAAATGCCTTATAAATATGCCCCAAGCAACCTATGAAACTCTAGCACTACATATCCAGAAACCTAATTGATGTCCAAAAACGTTTTAAAACACATCATCTAAATCAATTATATACCTACATTCATCAGGAAGTGACTTAAAATGCCCTAAGACACATGAAAGCGTTTTTTTTAAACCCTTGCTCCATTTTTAGATCACTTTTAACATGGTTATGTAAGTCAAATAATCAAGATCTAAATTTGCCAAGCACAGATGAGGGCGTATTTACAAGGACCTTGCACCACAGGGAAAGGTCTTAAATTAAAATGGTAAAAATAACATCAGAGAGACTCAAAGGCCTTATAAATATGCCCCAAGCAACCTATGAAGCTCTAGCAGTACATATCAAGAAACCTAATTGATTTCAAAAAACGTTTTTAAACACATCTTGTAAACAAATTATAATCATACATTCATGGGGAAGTGAGTTAAAATACCCTAAGACACATGAAAGCATTTTTCTAAGACCCTTGCACTATTTTTGCGTCACTTTTAACATGGCTATGTAACAAAAAGAAACAAAATCTATTTGTAAAACACTTGACACAAAGCAACATTTTAAATACACAACTTTCTTCATAATTTTCTCCCTAAAGCATACTATTCTCTATCTAAATTAAATGAATCTTTTCTCACCTTAGCAAATACTTTATGAGTTTCAAAACAGTCTCAGAAACACACCAATTTGTCTTTAGCAGAGCAAAAGGTATGCACTCCAGAGTCTGCAGCCATAAAAAGCACAGAAATGCTGTAATTCATCACACATATCTCTCATGTCACCCAATCAAAACTCTTCCCTCACTTTTTTCAAATCAACACCCTTCCCCCCTCTGCCCTTTCTGCCTTTTTTGCATAGCAACCACCTCCTGAAAGACCTCTGATGTTTGCAAGTTCACACAACAATGTTTCAATTGAACTCTGAACTCTCAGTGCACCTGCATATCCAGTGCAATCTTTCATAAAATGATTTTTTCTTGACCATTCAAATTACATCTTTCAAAGAACTCATCCATGCACCCTAACTTTCTGTTTTCAGCAATCAAAATCCACCAATCACTGCTACTGCTTCCTTAACACAGAAACTCCACAGTTTTTTTCATTTTAAACTCTTATTTTTTCAACTGCCATTTCATTGCCACACTTCATCTGACTGCAGCAGAACCTTCTCTCACCATGTTTTCTGTCTGGATTGTTGGACATAGTTACATCTACTGGGCTCAGAGGTATGCTGATAACAGAAATTTACCTAACCTCAATTTACAAAATGTGGAAATTAAGTGGATTGGCAACAGAGGATTAAAATGTCACCAATTGATACCATTGGTGAAAACCTTTATGCATTTGCCTAAACCTGACCTGTTAATTTTGCACTGTGGAGGTAATGACTTGGGCACTTTGACTGGGGTAGGTCTGGAAATGCTTTTAAAGGACACCTTTGAGCAATTGATGGCACTTTTTCCTCAAACTGCCTTGGTATATTCAAATATATGCCAAAGACAGAAATGGAGGTGGTCAAACCAATTTTGTCCACAAATTGAGAAATCGAGGAAGCATGTAAACAAATCTGTTTCAGCTTACATGAGAGACCATGGAATGGGCTCCATGTACAACAATAACTTGCGTTACTACATGCAAGATATCTACAGAGGAGATGGAGTTCACTTCTCAGATGAAGGGAACAGAGTTTTCATTCTGAATTTAAGACTGTGCATTGGTACCTACTTATAAGTACCTAAATGTACCATAAACCCAAAAGCTCTTCTCAGAGCTACCCTACATCTGATCACTCACAATTATAATTTTACTCTAACTTTTTTCACAAATTTTCAACAAAGTACGCTCCCCGGAGCGCTACCCGGTACGCGAACCGGAAGCTAACTGCGCGAACTTTTTTTTAAAAAGGTCTACCGTGTCCCCTTCTACCCATTCTGAACATTATTTGCCCTCCATCTTGTATCTTAATTCGACCGAAACACAAAATGGTGGACTCCCGTAACGCTGCAGGTTCGCGTACCGGGGCGCTCACCGGGAAGCGCTCCATTAAAAAAGGTGGGAAAGTAATTTACAGAAGAAACCCTGGAGACACTTTCACCAAATATAGATTTGCTCATACTACATACCAATCCCTACCATTTTCACAAATTTGGTTGGAATTCCATTTAGCCATTTAGCCTGTAGACCTCTCTAAATACCCTGAGGTAAATTACTTCACAAAACACATCTGAAGTGTTGGAATTGACAACCAATTAAAATGTTACTTTCATTTTCTACTTTTTTTACCTGACATTTGATTGGTTATGTACCTGAATATATATAAAAAAAGAGAGAGAAACACAGCCATTTTGACTACTACTTCCTGAACTACATTGCAAGATCATTTTCACTCACAACTTAAACTTGTTTTTAAAAGGTAAGATATTATTTCATAAATTTGAAAACTTTTTCAGATAGTTATATACTATCCCTCTGTAAGAGTTAGACATTGAGAAAGGCTTGTTTATTATAATTATGGATTGATTTAGGTTTCTGTGGTATAATTATGAATTTACATAGGCTTTCTCACAGGCACTTTTTAATAGTACTACTTCATGCCTCAAAAGTACCTGTCTGAACTTAAACCCAACAGTGCCCTATCTCTACTGATATATTTATTTTTTATTCAAATTTCAGCACAAAAATGCAAGGAGAACAGAACGTTTCCTTTGAAATTGTCCTAGACATGAATAATGAGGAAATAATTGAACCCATTGACTTGGAATTCATGGATGAATCACGAGACCATGAACTTCTACAATGTGTAGAATCTGTGGATTATTTACTTCATTATGATGACGGTCAAATGTGGGAAGTTATGTTCACTCAACAAGAGGACATATCGGACAGTCAAATGTTAGACGTTCTATTAAATTTTGAAAAAGAATCAGAAAAATAAAATTATATTTAATATTAAAAAATTGTTTGAGTCTTTAATCATTTTTATATGTAATTCATAAACTAGTACCAAATTGATTATAATGTAAAGTCAGACTTATAGTATACTCTGCACAATTCCAAAAATACATTTATATTTAATAATCATTAATACTCCTACTTAAATAAATTAAAAAAAAACAACAAAAAGAACAATCAATAAACATACAATATTTCAAAATATCATAGTCTAGCATTCTTTTTTCCTTATAGTACGCTCCCCGGACCGCTTCCCGGTGCACGAACCGGGCGCTCCCCACGCAAAAAAAACAAAAAAATTATTTTATTTTTTTTGCCCCGCGGGGCCCTTTTAAAACCTCCACATCAAACCTAGGGGGTCAGGGAGGATCTACTATGCCTCCTTATGGTCATTTCCCCCTTTGTTTTGGCCTCCTCTTGTCTCTCGATCCTACCGAGAGACAAGATGGCGGCCGCTCCGGACTGTTTAGAATGTTGACAGACACCGGAGAGCCAATCAGCTTCGCTTCGCGAAGTTCCGTTACGCGTCAAGTACGCGAACCGGGGCGCTGCCCGGAGCGCTGTTACAGATATATATATTTTTTTGAACGTTAATTTCTCAAAATACACTGGAGCACATATCTTGAGACCTAGCAAAGGCACATCGGGCTAACAGTCCCTACAATTTTGCCAAGTTTCGTGCAAATCCATTCAGCCGTTCGGGCTAAAAGTGAGGCCAACCGCCCTATGGAAATTAACATGGGAAAAACGTGTTTTGGGACCCCCCTTTTTTCTCGGCCCCCCCTTGATGAACCCCCCCCCCCAAATTTTCAGTGGCTGCTCAGAAACAAAATGTTCCATTTTCCTGAAAATTTCAGCCAATTCCGTCCACAAACGCCAAAGTTATTAGACATAGAATTTTCAAAAATCCCATAGAGAAAAAATCCTAACTATATATACCTACTGGCGACCGCCAGTAGGTAATATATATATATATATATATATATATATATGTGTGGAAAATAAATAAATATGTATCTATTAGTCCAGTGGGTGGGGCTCCTTGTGCTTGGGATTGAGGGCGACAGCAACTAATAAAGAGATACTGAATCCTGAACCGCTTTGTTTCCGTGCTTCCTTCCATGGTGCCACTGTGAGAGGTGGATTGTTTGGTTCATTCGATGCAGCGTGAGTGGTCGTCACGCTTACACGAAACACCAGTTGTTTGTGGCTCTCCCTTCAGACTGGTTTTCTGGGAGGTATACTGGAAGTGCTACTGGGGGACCCCCCATTTGGTTAGTCAGGAATAGGAACGAGGATGACTGCAGTAGAGGATGCAGGTCTCGTTGCGGGTAGTCTTCGCGACTGCCAGCATAGGATCCTTATTTTTGTCAGCAAGAAATGCCTTGTCCGGAAAACTGACACCAGCTGGTAATTGGGCACTGCAGATGCTGATGCGGTGAGGTGGTTATGGCGATATCGTTTTGCTGATTGGTCCCCCTCAACCCCGAGGTTGTGACATTTTATATTTATTTTAATGCTGGCTGCTAACGCTTTCTGAAAGACGTGTGCCTTTGCCCCGGTGAGAGATACCTTCGACACTGACTCTGCAGTAATAAAATTTAAGGATTATTGTCTGCTTAGCAGTGACCTTTCAAGCGGAATTGTGGGATCTGTAGTCCTGAGAGAGCAAGGGGGTGGATCACAGGGTCTATTGAATTTGACTTTGGGTTACAAGTTCACTCATAGTCTTGATATACGACCCCAAGAGGACAAAGCATCTTTCCGGACATTGTATCTTGCATCATTGGGAGCGCAACACAAACAGTATGGCAAGAATCATTGTGATTTTGCAGTTGGGGTCAGAGGTCGGGTGGTACGTACCTGTTATCTGCTTAGGAGAAGCCTTTCGGGTCAATGGCAGCGATTAGGGGTCATGATATGAAACATTTTAGTGGCATCAGCATTTAAAGTGATTAAGTTATATATTTGATGTTATTGAGGCAAGATAAGATTTCATGTTTGGCTGCGCAGTTTAAGTGCCCACTTTCTATCCCACTGTGTTAAATATGAGATATGATTGTTTACGCATAATCAACTATGCGGTCTGCATCATTGGTTTTTTGAGCGTGCAAACTATATACATGCACTGTGCGCAATATTTTGTGATGATTTGTCTTACCTGCATTTTTGCTGACTTTTGGCAGTAGATAGCTTGCACATTATACAATTCTGCTATAATGAGATTACATACACAATAGTATGTTTTCTATGTCTATCTATTAGTCCAGTGGGTTGGGCTATAAAACATACATGAAAAATTAGCGCCAAACTAGATTGACAAATGCCACTTTGTGGCTGAAACGCGTCTCTCCTTGTGCTTGGGATTGAGGGCGACAGCAACTAATAAAGAGTTGCCGAATCCTGAACCACTTCGTGTTTGTGCTTTCTTCCATGATGTCACTGTGGGAGGTGGATTGATTGGTATGTATGTATATATATATATATATATATATATATATATATATATATATATATATATATATATATATATATATATATATATATCAAAAATACCTTTTCCAAAGATAGTCAGAAGCCACGGTAGGGGAATACAATGGAGTCTCTTTATTGAGGTTTAAGCAGATGGGCGTGGGCGTATGCATTTCGGCCGTGTGGCCTCTTCAGCACCCCAGGTATAACAGGAGGTGAGTTTCGCCGCCCAACAGTCCTGCCCCAACTCAAATAGTTCCCGTTAGCTCCACCCACAAGCAGAGATCAGTGTCACCTGCTTAAGTGTAACGGGGGTGAAGCAAACTACATGTCCCAGCATGCAGTGGTTTTTGCCAGGACTGCCGCAAGTGTGCATGTAAGGCAGGATCTTCAAGCAGCTTTCTCACAATGTCCCGCACTGCCTTCCACAATGTTGAAGCTCCTTGCGTCCCCAACTGCACAACCGCCACAGACAGGTAAACTTCCACGGGGGTAAATGCGGCAGTGCGCCTCGCCCAATGCAAAGTTGCACCGCTTCTGTTCCTCCTGAGTACAGTGGTGGGCCTGGTCCTTCCGATTCCTCGAACCCAAAAGAAGAATTCGGCCGAAACAGAACAGCGCCAGTGATGACCAGGCCAGCTTGCGTGCAGGGGCTTCTGTTGCACGTCGCTGGCTAGCAGTGCAGAATATGCCAAAAATACCTTTTCCAAAGATAGTCAGAAGCCACAGTAGGGGAATACAATGGAGTCTCTTTATTGAGGTTTAAGCAGATGGGCGTGGGTGTATGCATTTCGGCCGTGTGGCCTGTTCAGCACCCCAGGTGTAACAGGAGGTGAGTTTCGCCGCCCAACAGTCCTGCCCCAACTCAAATAGTTCCCGTTAGCTCCACCCACAAGCAGAGATCAGTATCACCTGCTTAAGTGTAATGAGGGTGAAGCAAACTACATGTCCCAGCATGCAGTGGGTTTTGCCAGGACTGCCGCAAGTGTGCGTGTAAGGCAGGATCTTCAAGCAGCTTTCTCCCAATGTCCCGCACTGCCTTCCACAATGTTGAAGCTCCTTGCGTACCCAACTGCACAACCGCCACAGACAGGTAAACTGCCATGGGGGTAAATGTGGCAGTGCGCCTCGCCCAATGCAAAGTTGCACCGCTTCTATTCCTCCTGAGTGCAGTAGTGGGCCTGGTCCTTCCGATTCCTCGGACCCAAAAGAAGAATTCCGCCGAAACAGAACAGCGCCAGTGATGACCAGGCCAGCTTGCGTGCAGGGGCTTCTGTTGCACGTCGCTGGCTAGAAATGCAGAATATGCCAAAAATACCTTTTCCAAAGACAGTCAGAAGCCACGGTAGGGGAATGCAATGGAGTCTCTTTATTGAGGTTTAAGCAGATGGGCGTGGGCGTATGCATTTCGGCCGTGTGGCCTCTTCAGCGCCTCAGGTATAACAGGAGGTGAGTTTCGCCGCCCAACAGTCCTGCCCCAACTCAAAAAGTTCCTGTTAGCTCCACCCACAAGCAGAGATCAGTGTCACCTGCTTAAGTGTAACGGGGGTGAAGCAAACTACAGGTCCCAGCATGGAGTTGTTTTTGCCAGGACTGCTGCAAGTGTGCGTGTAAGGCAGGATCTTCAAGCAGCTTTCTCCCAATGTCCCGCACTGCCTTCCACAATGTTGAAGCTCCTTGCGTCCCCAACTGCACAACCGCCACAGACAGGTAAACTTCCACGGGGGTCAATGCGGCAGTGCGCCTCGCCCAATGCAAAGTTGCACCGCTTCTGTTCCTCCTGAGTGCAGTGGTGGGCCTGGTCCTTCCGATTCCTCTGACCCAAAAGAAGAATTCCGCCGAAACAGAACAGCGCCAGTGATGACCAGGCCAGCTTGCGTGCAGGGGCTTCTGTTGCACGTCGCTGGCTAGCAGTGCAGAAAATGCCAAAAATACCTTTTCCAAAGATAGTCAGAAGCCACGGTAGGGGAATACAATGGAGTCTCTTTATTGAGGTTTAAGCAGATGGGCGTGGGCGTATGCATTTCGGCCGTGTGGCCTCTTCAGCGCCCCAGGTATAACAGGAGGTGAGTTTCGCCACCCAACGGTCCTGCCCCAACTCAAATAGTTCCGGTTAGCTCCACCCACAAGCAGAGATCAGTGTCACCTGCTTAAGTGTAACGGGGGTGAGGCAAACTACATGTCCCAGCATGCAGTGGTTTTTGCCAGGACTGCCGCAAGTGTGCGTGTATGGCAGGATCTTCAAGCAGCTTTCTCCCAATGTCCCGCACTGCCTTCCACAATGTTGAAGCTCCTTGCGTCCCCAACTGCACAACCGCCACAGACAGGTAAACTTCCACGGGGGTAAATGCGGGAGTGCGCCTCGCCCAATGCAAAGTTGCACCGCCTCTGTTCCTCCTGAGTGCAGTGGTGGGCCTGGTCCTTCCGATTCCTCTGACCCAAAAGAAGAATTCCGCCGAAACAGAACAGCGCCAGTGATGACCAGGCCAGCTTGCGTGCAGGGGCTTCTGTTGCACTTCGCTGGCTAGCAGTGCAGAAAATGCCAAAAATACCTTTTCCAAAGATAGTCAGAAGCCACGGTAGGGGAATACAATGGAGTCTCTTTATTGAGGTTTAAGCAGATGGGCGTGGGCGTATGCATTTCGGCCGTGTGGCCTCTTCAGCGCCCCAGGTATAACAGGAGGTGAGTTTCGCCGCCCAACGGTCCTGCCCCAACTCAAATAGTTCTGGTTAGCTCCACCCACAAGCAGAGATCAGTGTCACCTGCTTAAGTGTAACGGGGGTGAAGCAAACTACATGTCCCAGCATGCAGTGGTTTTTGCCAGGACTGCCGCAAGTGTGCGTGTAAGGCAGGATCTTCAAGCAGCTTTCTCCCAATGTCCCGCACTGCCTTCCACAATGTTGAAGCTCCTTGCGTCCCCAACTGCACAACCGCCACAGACAGGTAAACTTCCACGGGGGTAAATGCGGGAGTGCGCCTCGCCCAATGCAAAGTTGCACCGCCTCTGTTCCTCCTGAGTGCAGTGGTGGGCCTGGTCCTTCCGATTCCTCTGACCCAAAAGAAGAATTCCGCCGAAACAGAACAGCGCCAGTGATGACCAGGCCAGCTTGCGTGCAGGGGCTTCTGTTGCACTTCGCTGGCTAGCAGTGCAGAAAATGCCAAAAATACCTTTTCCAAAGATAGTCAGAAGCCACGGTAGGGGAATACAATGGAGTCTCTTTATTGAGGTTTAAGCAGATGGGCGTGGGCGTATGCATTTCGGCCGTGTGGCCTCTTCAGCGCCCCAGGTATAACAGGAGGTGAGTTTCGCCGCCCAACGGTCCTGCCCCAACTCAAATAGTTCCGGTTAGCTCCACCCACAAGCAGAGATCAGTGTCACCTGCTTAAGTGTAACGGGGGTGAAGCAAACTACATGTCCCAGCATGCAGTGGTTTTTGCCAGGACTGCCGCAAGTGTGCGTGTAAGGCAGGATCTTCAAGCAGCTTTCTCCCAATGTCCCGCACTCCCTTCCACAATGTTGAAGCTCCTTGCGTCCCCAACTGCACAACCGCCACAGACAGGTAAACTTCCACGGGGGTAAATGCGGGAGTGCGCCTCGCCCAATGCAAAGTTGCACCGCCTCTGTTCCTCCTGAGTGCAGTGGTGGGCCTGGTCCTTCCGATTCCTCTGACCCAAAAGAAGAATTCCGCCGAAACAGAACAGCGCCAGTGATGACCAGGCCAGCTTGCGTGCAGGGGCTTCTGTTGCACTTCGCTGGCTAGCAGTGCAGAAAATGCCAAAAATACCTTTTCCAAAGATAGTCAGAAGCCACGGTAGGGGAATACAATGGAGTCTCTTTATTGAGGTTTAAGCAGATGGGCGTGGGCGTATGCATTTCGGCCGTGTGGCCTCTTCAGCGCCCCAGGTATAACAGGAGGTGAGTTTCGCCGCCCAACGGTCCTGCCCCAACTCAAATAGTTCCGGTTAGCTCCACCCACAAGCAGAGATCAGTGTCACCTGCTTAAGTGTAACGGGGGTGAAGCAAACTACATGTCCCAGCATGCAGTGGTTTTTGCCAGGACTGCCGCAAGTGTGCGTGTAAGGCAGGATCTTCAAGCAGCTTTCTCCCAATGTCCCGCACTGCCTTCCACAATGTTGAAGCTCCTTGCGTCCCCAACTGCACAACCGCCACAGACAGGTAAACTTCCACGGGGGTAAATGCGGCAGTGCGCCTCGCCCAATGCAAAGTTGCACCGCTTCTGTTCCTCCTGCGTGCAGTGGTGGGCCTGGTCCTTCCGATTCCTCGGACCCAAAAGAAGAATTCCGCTGAAACAGAACAGCGCCAGTGATGACCAGGCAAGCTTGCGTGCAGGGGCTTCTGTTGCACGTCGCTGGCTAGCAGTGCAGAATATGCCAAAAATACTTTTCCCCAAGTTAGTCAGAAGTCACGGTAGGGGAATACAATGGAGTCTCTTTATTGAGGTTTAAGCAGATGGGTGTGGGCGTATGCATTTCGGCCGTGTGGCCTCTTCAGCGCCCCAGGTATAACAGGAGGTGAGTTTCGCCGCCCAACAGTCCTGCCCCAACTCAAATAGTTCCCGTTAGCTCCACCCACAAGCAGAGATCAGTGTCACCTGCTTAAGTGTAACGGGGGTGAAGCAAACTACATGTCCCAGCATGCAGTGGTTTTTGCTAGGACTGCCGCAAGTGTGCGTGTAAGGCAGGATCTTCAAGCAGCTTTCTCCCAATGTCCCGCACTGCCTTCCACAATGTTGAAGCTCCTTGCGTCCCCAACTGCACAACTGCCACAGACAGGTAAACTTCCACGGGGGTAAATGCGGCAGTGCGCCTCGCCCAATGCAAAGTTGAACCGCTTCTGTTCCTCCTGAGTGCAGTGGTGGGTCTGGTCCTTCCGATTCCTCGGACCCAAAAGAAGAATTCCGCCGAAACAGAACAGTGCCAGTGATGACCAGGCCAGCTTGCGTGCAGGGGCTTCTGTTGCACGTCACTGGCTGGCAGTGCAGAATATGCCAAAAATACCTTTCCCCAAGATAGTCAGAAGCCACGGTAGGGGAATACAATGGAGTCTCTTTATTGAGGTTTAAGCAGATGGGCGTGGGCGTATGCATTTAGGCCGTGTGGCCTCTTTAGCGCCCCAGGTATAACAGGAGGTGAGTTTCGCCGCCCAGCAGCCCTGCCCCAACTCAAATAGTTCCCGTTAGCTCCACCCACAAGCAGAGATCAGTGTCACCTGCTTAAGTGTAACGGGGGTAAAGCAAACTACATGTCCCAGCATGCAGTGGTTTTTGCCAGGACTGCCGCAAGTGTGCGTGTAAGGCAGGATCTTCAAGCAGCTTTCTCCCAATGTCCCGCACTGCCTTCCACAATGTTGAAGCTCCGTGCGTCCCCAACTGCACAACCGCCACAGACAGGTAAACTTTCACGGGGGCAAATGCTGCAGTGCGCCTCGCCCAATGCAAAGTTGCACCGCTTCTGTTCCTCCTGAGTGCAGTGGTGGGCCTGGTCCTTCCGATTCCTCGGACCAAAAGAAGAATTCCGCCGAAACAGAACAGCGCCAGTGATGACCAGGCCAGCTTGCGTGCAGGGGCTTCTGTTGCACGGCACTGGCTGGCAGTGCAGAATATGCCAAAAATACCTTTTCCAAAGATAGTCAGAAGCCACGGTAGGGGAATACAATGGAGTCTCTTTATTGAGGTTTCAGCAGATGGGCGTGGGCGTATGCATTTAGGCCGTGTGGCCTCTTTAGCGCCCCAGGTATAACAGGAGGTGAGTTTCGCCAAAAATACCTTTTCCAAAGATAGTCAGAAGCCACGGTAGGGGAATACAATGGAGTCTCTTTATTGATATATATATAAGAGAGGTCGCCTCTGGGTAGTTATAGTTAGGGCTGCATTTCCATAGGAAAATGAATTTTTGTTTTCCCAATAACTTTGGCACTGTTTGCCAAATCTTCATGAAACGTCTCACAAAAAAAGTCTAATTCACCCCAGCTTCTTCCTAGAAAGTTTCAGGGGATTCAGTTGAGTGGAGGCCATAACAAAGGGGGGAGGGGGTCTCCAAAATGTTTTGCCCACTGGAAAATTGAACAGCGATAACACAAAAACTGCTGAATTGTATAACACCAGATTTGGCAGAAAAGCTAGACCTTGGTCCGGAACGCGTGCTTTTGTTATGTGGTGAAAATCAGTTCTGTAGTTTTTCAGGAATTAAGGTTTGAAAAATGTGTATATTTCAGGCAGCAAAGGCCTATTAGGTGCAGGGCTTGGTGAAAGGATAGGCCCATGCTCCCTGAAGGTTGGTTGCCTATGGTGGAAGGAATTTAAGTAGAACACTGCCTGGCAGCTGGACATGGTACCTGCCATGGCAGAGTCAGATAATGCTGCACAAGCCTGGACCTTCAGCAATATTCTACAAAGCGAGCAGGCAGGCACCAAGGGTGGAAGAGGCTGTAACAAGACAAACTTAGGTGCATGACTAGCGGGAAACAGCCTGAACCACACATCCTTAACCATGCATTAATTTATCCAAGAAGTCAGAACAGCAGGGTTACTTGAACCATGCCATGCCTGAACCAAGCATTCATTTACATTAAAGGTGCCTGAGCCACGACAAGCTTGAACCACTCATTTTGGGTGAGTAGTGATTTTTATTAATGTTATAGGGGGCTTAGTGTAATTGTTAATTATTAATTAATTTAGTATACATTTTTATTGAGTAGTATTAATTATTTTTAATTTTAGAAATGCATATTTAAGTTTTTTTTAAGTATTGAAATTCTTACCATTAGGGATGGGATGGAGGAGAAATAGGGGCAATGGGTGGATGAAGTGTTTTAATATTCAGGTATTCATTTTAATAACGTGGGTATTAAATATTTTGTTTATTTAATTATATATTTTAAAAATATGAATTAGTTATTCCTAAAGAATTTAAAATGCATATCATTAGCGGTGTGATGGTGGGGATATACAGGTTAATGTTGGTGATTGTATTGACCTTGAAGTATTAATTAAAATACTTGAGTATTAATTTTGTATTTGAGTATTTAAATTAATGTTAATTAATTATTATTTGAAGTAAAATAAAAATGTGTCATACTGACCTTTGGGGATGGGATGCAGGAAACATAGGGGTTGTAGTTAGGGATGTGTTTTAATATATGGGTATTATGTTTTTTATACCTGAGTATTAAATATTTCATTTGCTTAATTAAATATAATTTAAAGCTAAAATACATAATAAATCAATTTATTGGAAAGTAATTTAACAGACACAATTAGGAAAGGGATTGTTGGGATATATTGCTTATTATTGGGTATTGTATTAATACTGAGGTCTTATTGGAATTATCTGAGTATTAATAATTATCTGAGCCCCTAAAATTAATGTTATTTTATCTGTAGTTAAATTACAATACAGTTTACCTTTAGGGGCGGGATGTAGGGGATATAAGGGTTATGGGCGGGGAAGTGTTTTAATACTCGAAGTATTAATTTTAATACCCACGTATTAAACATTACTTGCATAATTTGTTTTGTAATTATATTTATTATTGATTATAAAGAAAAGAAAATGAATAATGCTTTATTGGTTATGGGATATTGGGGGTTCAGGGGCTAGGTCTAGAACTTATTTTTAAAATCCTGGTGTATAATTAAATGCTTATCTATTATTTAATATACAAATAAACATTTTAAAAAAAGATAGTCTGTGGCATATAAAAAGAGTAAGTTAGAGCAGTTTTTTAAATTTAATTAATTATTAAGTTATGAATAAAAAAACAGACATTTGAGACTTAGACATTTTATTTTTCTCAAAGAATGAACATATTTATTAAATAATTTTTATTGACTTTTTTATGCCATTTTTATAAAACAAATATTTTATATTTATTAAAAATATTTTGTTTTCACCAAAAATAATCTAACAATTTAAATGAACTGTTTCTCACACTTTCCCATTCAGTTCAATGGGTGAAATAGTCCTTTTTCTATTTTCGTAGATGACGGTGACGTACGCAGTTGTACGTGTCTTTTGCCAGTCAGTGGAGCGTCAAGCTCAAGCTCGGAAGGAGGACGATCTGAGTTTGGGTAAGTTTGTTTTATTTTGTATTTTTTAGGAATATGGTGACTATCTCTAGAGTAAAGACAGAAGGTTGAGTTGTGTATGTGTTATAGTGTGCTGTAGTTAACGTATGATGTTGTATTAACCCAGTTTTACTTCCAGTGCAGGTTAGCTTCACATTTCCCTGCAAGGATGTTTAAAAAAAAAAAAAAAATAGATAGGTATTTCAAAAAGAGAAGCCAGGTTGGAAAAACTACTTTTTCTAATCGGCTTACAAAAGGATATATTTTTTTAAAATTGTAATGGATATTGGGTCTTCAAAAAAATGGATATTGGCATTAAGGGACTTGAGCTATTTTTAGGAGAAAAAGTTTATAGAGTGTGCTTTGAGTGGCTTCTAATGAGTAAAAGTACATGGAATGTATGCTTACGAATTGACATCAAAATATTGGTTTTTGGTGTCGAGGTCGAATTTTGAGATTTTCAAAAACACATTTGTAGCACATGAGGATTAAGGCTAATGCAGTTGCCTTTCATAGATGGATTTATGAATCGTTAAGAGAACAGTGGTTCTTTGGAAAAGAAGACGTCGTTATGGAGTAAGGATAATGTAGTTGCCTCATTTTAAAAAAAATTACTTTTGTAAACAAGACACCTTTTTTTATTGGATTATGGCAAATAGAGTTGCCTGAAGAAATGTTTGATGTATTTTTTGAGGCGCGTGGTGTAACTTATATTTCAAGACAAAACAGTATTTCTGTGGTTTATGGCCAAAGTAGTTGCCTTAAGAAATGCTTCAATTTTTGGGGGAGTAAAACTGGTGTTTTGATTCATTTATGGAAAGCAACATTCTTGGGGTGGATTAAGGCTAATGTAGTTGCCTTTTTTTTAATGTTTTTTTTGGGAAGAGAGTCTTTTGAAGCTTTCATTTTAGATCGGTTTTTCCAAATAGAAAGAAAAAACAACTAATGGATGGATGAGTGGAGAAACAGTTGTTCTTGCAAGTTTGGGAGACTCTTGGTGACAACTGGCTTGTATAAAAGTCACGAGTTGAAAAAAAGAAGACTTCAACAGGTAGGAACCCCAACTTTCCATAAATATTAGAGAAAAATCATTTTAAAAATTCCAAATTAATTGGTGATTGTTTAAAACATGGCAAGTAATGTGCAAAAGTTGTTATAATGTTAGAAATGTAGTATGTATGCAATGCTGTCAAGGTAGGCGGAAGCCACCATCAATGAAAATTGTTGTAGTTTTTCCAATAGTCTTTCAGACAATTCTTTATTTTTTTTAGAAATTCGTTGATTTAGGCTACCTGACAGTGATTTCGCTAGTCTCATTTCCGTGAAACTTTGGGGCTGATTGCAATGGCAGGCGGATGCACTATCGGAAATCGGGAAAGCTTGCCATTATGATATGACTAATGCCACTACGGCGGTCGCAATGCCTATCTATTATATTGTGGTGGGTGCTGCTGGCTGCAACACATGCTGCAATACAAAAATGGGTCATTTTGCATATCTCTGCACTATGTTTGCAGTCACCATGCGGTGCCTGCCACATGGTGCAGGGACATGTCGGGAGTGCCCACATCGGAAGGCCAGGGGGAGGGGGGCCTGCTACAGGCCCCTCAAAGTCCCTTTCCACCAGCCTTTTCATAGCGGGTTAACAGCCATGAAAAGGCCGGCTGAAAGGGACAATGTAACCCCTAGTGCGGTGCCTGGCAGACACCGCCACCATGGTAGGGACTACAACCCCCCCACCACCACCACACCAGCTGTAAAAATGGTTGCGATGGCGGTAAGACCGCCACCCTGTCGGTGGCGGTCTCATGGCCATCCATCATCCAAATCGGACTATTTTCTAAGGTTACAAGGCTATGGTTAGTGCCAAAAATGTACATTATTTTTTGAGGATTTTCGTTGATAAAGGAGGGAAGGATCATTTGATAAAGTTACAGTTAGTTGGGGAGGGATGTTGATGTCTTCGAAAGTTCGGGGTGTTACACAGTGGGGATTACTTGACAGTTTTTGCCTCTGAACCATCTTCCTAACATTGGGGATGGAGGGCATGCTTCTGCCAACAAGAATTTTCTTTTGCTTTGGTGAATAAAGCTGGAGTTGGATGCCATGTGTAGAACAGTTGTTTGCCGTTTGATGTTTTTTGGTTTTATGCTTTTGTTTCTTTTTTCTGTATGAACAAAAAGGAATGGTTTGTTAAGTCTTGTGAATTCAGAGGAATATGTTGGTCTTTGTTTTCTATCACATACAAATTTAATATGCAAAAATTTAGTGCGTATAATTAACTGTTTTTTAATGTATTTTGTACCACAGGGGTCTCAAACCAATCGTTTGCGAACTACCGGTAGCCCACTTCGACCCTGTGAGGAGCTTGTGTCACTTGCTGCTCAATTTAGTAGTCCTTTAGTGCTGTTTGGGCTATTTAGGCTTTTTTCAGGCTCTGTTGCCCCCCTCAACCAACACCTGCTGCTCAGATTGGCTTTGAGCTTAGCTGGGGCGGGTGGTCCAAAGAGGATGACGTTTCTCTCCTTCCTTTGTGCCTCTCGTGACCGTGTATGTGCCCCCTGCCTTTTCCTCACTGGCACTGCACTGTTCATTGTGCTAATGCGACAGGTGCCAGTGCGAAGCTGCAGCATGCGTGGTAGGGCAGAGCAGCTGGTTTGCAGGTCACGCATGCATTATTGAACTGCTGGGACCCGCACCATCTGCCCTTTTTAGCAGTTCAGCCTGCCACCTTACATCTCACCAGAGCAGCAGGTAAGCTGTGTGAGCACACCCTGGGCCTGGACTCACAACACTTAAAGGTCTCCCTGTAAAAGTAAAGAGTGAATGGCGCAGGAGACCCTGCATAGTGCATACCGTCATGAGTCATGGGACTTTCATAAGGCTTTGTCCTGTCAACAATTCAGTCAAATGCCCCTAGTGCAATCAATATGGTAATTGGTATAAGTGCGTCTGCTTTGTGTTGTGAGCCGTGGCCAGTGTTCCTAGTATGGATGCAGGGAAAGGTTTTTCATCTCAGATGAGCCTGTGTCCCAATAGTGGCCAAGAACCATTTGCAGTATTTTTTTAGGAGACAACAAACTGAGGCTGCCTAAAAGGTGGGAGAGGTGTGGCGCCGCGGCCAGGGCGACTGACGCTGGAATCTGGGGATCAGGGTTTGATCCCCGGCTCCGGCGGCAGGTTAGCCCAGCACCATGTGACTCTGGGCAATAGCTTGCTTAATCTTCCCGACGGCCCCCAGCGCCTAGAGACCCTTACGGGTGATTGTGCGCTTTACAAATGTGGATTATTATTATTATCGTACATTACCACTCATATAGCCAGTAAACATCTTTGAACAGCTGTTACAGAGATGGGACAAGAATATATTTGGAGAGCTTTACATAAAGAGGAAAGGGATTCTTTATTTTAGTGGCAGCATGTCCATTATTTTTTTGTTAGCACGCAAAGTACTGTAGGAAGTAAGGGTGGAGCACATATGGTATTATCCCCTTTTTGGGACCTGCAGATATAGGCTCCATTGGGACCTCAGAGGGAGCATACTGCCAATTTAAATGGCGATACCCAGTCCATAAAGTCAAAATTAGACAGGCTATTATTTTCTACTTAGTCATCCATTGCAAAGGTGCCACCTCTCCTGCCACAAACTGGGGCACCCTTGAAGCGGTTTTCATGGGAGCCTGATAATGGGAGAGGCCTCTTGGATGTGTTAAAACAGATTAGTCATGGATACCAATTTAAGAACAGAACTAGTAGCATTAAAGAAACTGAACATAAACACCGAAGCATGCTTAAGCATTTAAACCAGAATAACAGAATTAAGGCCTAACTCCCCATCTTTTATAATGCTTACAGTGAAGCAAATACTTCTTTGCTTAGAAAAACCTTTTCATTAACACATGGAATATGAAAGCACCTTGCCAACAGGCTCAGAACACATGCGGCTAAGAAAGGATTCACAGGTGAAATTAGGATGCGAGATGGAATGGTAGTTTGTGATGAAGTCGCGAAGCTCATTATCTTTTGGTAATTTTATAAGTGATAGGGTGCTGATATACTACCAGGGGTGCACTATTACCTGCAATGGGTCGCACTTTCCTTATTAAATCCTGAGCAGCGACATAAAATGGAATGCCCAATTAAGGCTGATGAAAAGCTCATGGCAATTAAGAGGATGAGTTCCAATAGGGCACTGGAACCAGATATGCTGCAAGATTTTACAAGAGAAGACCAATGGAGATCTTCTTGTATCTGTTGTGGCAAATCTCTCTCTTAATACCTTTATTGAGAAGGAATGGATAACACCAGATGACTGAGGCGGGCATTAATTTAATTACAAAGTTTGGAAAGTGCACTGTATTTATCACCCCACATTACTGATTAACAGAGACACCAACATTATCACTAGAGGCCCCATAAATGCATTTTAATTTCTCATAGAGCCTGACCTGTTAGGTTTCTCCCAGGTAAACGAATGCATTAGATTAGAAAATTAGAAAAAATGGTTTCTCCTTTAGAAAAGGTTAGGCTTAGGAGAAGAGCCTCCCTGCAGCCCTTTTGGCGTTAGGTGTTTAAATGTTTTTGGTTAGTTAGCGATTGGATTGGATTGGATTTTAAAGATCCCAAAGCAAGGATGCTCCTTAATGGGATGAACCCCCTTAATCTGTATCAGAGGGATGAAACAAGGGTGTCCCCCTGCCTATCATCACATAATATGTTTGGTTTAGTAATGGAGCCCTTTGCAGATATATGTGGCACTAAAAATGTAGCAGGTATTCCCTTTGGAGGTGCAGTGTATAATAAAATCATCACATTTCACAACGACTTCCATCTCACTCGGGGACCGTCCTAAAAGAACCATCTCCGGCGTCATCTGTGGCAAGAGATGACGCCGGAGATCAGGGGAGTAACAACTTGACCCCCTGTCTCACCAAGGTTTTGGAGTGGATGACGACGTCATTTTTAAAGCTAAACGGGGCAAAAACTGACATCATGCTCCTGGGGTATAAAGCTCCCATTAACCTCGACCCATGGTGGCCGCAGTGTCTGGGCCCCCCTCCTACCCCAAAGACCCATATAAAGAGTCTGGGGGTCTGGCTAGATACCACCTTGGGGTTTCAGGTTCAGGCCAAGAAGGTGGCGGCGACGTGTTATGGACTGCTTAGGGTCCTTAGGAAAGTCATGTCCCTCCTACCTTTTGAGGCAGACGCTTGCTGGTCCAGTCGCTGATTTTATCGCATCTGGATTATGCAAATGCCGTTTATCTGGGAGCTCCAGTTGGCTCTATCCAGATTCTCCAATCAGTACAAAACTGTGCAGCTCGGCTGCTTATGAATCTTCCCAGACGCTGCTCGGCAAAGGCGGCACTTCGGTCACTTCACTGGCTTCCGATCCAGGAAAGGATCTTGTTTAAAACATTCTGTATGGCGCACAAGTCTATAAGTAATGTTGGTCCTACCATCCTCCAGCCCTTGTTTCGCCGGCATCATGCCTCTAGATCCTTGAGATCTAATCAGCAATATCTGCTGGTGGTACCCAGGGTGAAGCGAGCCCGCATGGGTGGCCGCCAGCTTTCCTTCCATGTAGCCAAGGGCTTGAACAAACTCCCAGATAACATCAGGCTGGAAATGAACCATCTCGTATTCAGGAAGCGATTGAAGACATTTTTGTTTCACTGAGTGTCTTCTTCTGTCCATGGTCTCGCAGCGCTGGGATGCCTCAGGGTAGCCATGCGCTATATAAGAGCGTACTCATTCATTCATTCATTCATTATGTTCATTATGGCTCCTAAGCAAGAACTTGAAAGTTATGGAACACCCTCGGGATTAAAAGTGAACTACAGGTGGTACTCGATACTAGTGAATAAGGCAGGCCTCCAATTAAGTTGCAAGGAGCGAGGTCACAACATTAGCATACAACTCTGTTCCCCCTGCCTTCCCCACCCTGGCACCGCGCTTTTCATTGTGTGAAACAAGTGCTGGTGCAGAGCAGGTTTGCAGGTGGTGTAAGTAGAATTAAATGACCGGACTAAATGTCTTTCCAGCCTGCCACCTTTATTGTGTATCGGAGAAGTAGGTAAGATGGTATCTACAGTGGGGTATATTACACAGAGTTGACCTGAATGGATAAAAACTAGTTTTTAAACGTAAACATTTCCTCACATATGATGCCCTGACAACACTGCCATGAGCAAGCAAAGCATGTCTGTTTGTAATGTGCACTTTGTATTTGGCCACAATTGTTAAATGTGCAACATTATTGACTAATATTAAAACCATATGTACATGGTGGGAGTGATGCCATGTTAGGACTGCACTCGAGAGGCAAGTGGAGTGGGAATGGCCTATAGGTGAACCAGGCCCTACCAAGGGCTTGCCTGACATATCAGTGCATTAGTTGTTTTTTGGGCTGTTTGTGGGCCAATTTTATTGGCTGGTCCCATTGCGACAAGCATTCACCTCCGCTTTCATGGCTTGTGCTTTAGTTTGCTTTGTCACTGTTGAAGCTTGTGCTTTAGTTTGTTGTCTCACTCTTGTGTCAGTGAGTCTGACGTACGTCCCACATCTCAGTAATGTGGCATGTCATGGCCCTACATTTCCAACTATTGGCTTGGTCGGAGCAAAGGCTCACACATCCAGCCCAGTACCCATGGCTGCAATAGTTTTCCTCTCTGTGGGATCGATACATGGAATGTGTTATCATGAGAGTCCACCTTCAGCGAGGGTGTTGCCAGCTTGTCTCTCCTTAAACAGCAGAGTGATGTTCTTCTGGCTGGGGTAATGTACTTTTCAGGGGAATAGTCCATTATCTTTGAAATGGCTACACTTGATATCTTGCATTGTCTGGTTCAGGTTATTAGTAGGGCTGTACAAAATACACATCATTTCTTTTCCCTTCCTAGGTGACATTTTTGAAAAACTAGGGGTCATATCACCCAGAATGCAAAAATGCCATTTAGCACTCGGCTGTACCATATTCTGGGGGGCATATTTAGCAAACTTTCACACAGCCCAGCAAGCCACCTTGCTGTGCTAAGGTGAAGGGCAGGAACGTGCTGTAATTAACATTATATGACACATTCTTATCCTTTCCCTGCACTGGCGCACAAACTGCAGCCTAGTGCCAACACAGGCACCCATGTGCCGTGGTGCAAGGGTGCCTGCTTTGCAGATATAATTGTGTTTGCGCAGGGGCACCATCTTGCACATAAACAATCCTCTGAGCATTTTCCTCTTTCTATGTGTGCTGCAGAATGGTATTTCTCTGTGTTACGCCATTTTGATGCATTTCAAGTTCCACCACTAATAGTGAATCTGAGAATGTGCAAACATCTATGGGTGGATGCGTGGTAACCCATGCTCCACTCTTGGAACACCTCTCTGGGGCAGCGTAATGCAGCACAGCGATTTGCGCTGCCTTTTCTCCATATCTATGAGTCCATTCAAGGCAACCACAGGGGGCTATGCGTATCCTCATAGATTTTGTACAGTGCACCCTCAACTTATGCATTTCAAGGCGCTGTCATGTGTGATAATGAAGAAAGGGGAGACATTGTGTTGCAGTATAATTAGCATATAGTAACCCAATGGGTGACCCTGAAGCACTTACCTACATGGGCTGCAAGCTGATCCATGTGTAGGGTGTGTGGGTGAAAGTATTTTCCTTGGTTTGTGATCCTATGTGGGGAGTTTTTCCAAGGATTGTCTGATGAACACCAAAGTGCGCTTACTTTATTTATTATCTGATAACAGTTATCATGTTATGGGACACACCATATGACAGTGTGGTGAATGATGCTGTGTGAGACAGATATGCAGTTACAGTTTGATTTTTCAGCCTGCTGACAGATTTGAACAGCTCTATATGTCCCATTGGTATTTCTTGTGATTATAGCAGTCTCCTAGCACCCTTATCTGGTTACTACCGAGTTCAGGGTCAAACAGTTTGATGAAGAGAGGAGCCACGATTGGTCCCAGGGTTTCAGCTTTCATGTTGTAAAGTTCACCCACTGGGTATCTCCTTCTCCGTAGAGATGGCATGGCCACATTTAGTGCTTAATTGAGTGAGTTGTGACCAGTGGCCTACTGAAGATTATACACAAGCAGAACACCAGGGCAGTTTAGAGCAGCAGTGCTCAACGACCTGGCTCTTCGCAGCAGGGCCAGCCAAAGAACCGTTCATCATTATACTGAGTCATTTTCACTCCTAAACATATTGGGATATCAGATCAAATTATTTCCTGCCTCAGTAAGCTGTGTGCTATATATGGATGGAGTATGCATTTGACATAGGTTGTACCTCACCCAATGAAGTAATGTTTGGTGTAAAACTCAGTTAGGACATCCAGGACATCTTCTTGTATATTGTAATTGTTGCTTTCAAGTTATATATAAAAAAAGAGCATTTCCTTCTTTTAATGAATTTGGGAATTTTTTACTTGTCTTGCGTACATGTGAATATCTTTTTGATTCAAAAATGCAGGTGAAGGCAGGCATTTAAGAGGGTAATCCTTAGAGAATGGAGAACTCATATTCTTGAGGAAATGAACTTGGTGTGAAATGTGGGTGATTCCAGTCACCATAAGCCTGAGAACACAGGGCTATGTAACAGAATCTGCAGCTGTCATGGAATATCATTATCTAGAGTAGTTTTGAAAGCTTGTCCTAATTCAAAAAAGTCCAATGTTTGCTACAATTGTAGAAGTACCCAATAGAAATGATTTGCAAAACTTTCACCTTTGAGAATTGGGTGCTTGGTTGGTACAATTTTAAGTCCTCTTTCCTATTTACAGAATTCGACTAAAGTCCATACAACCCAAAAACTATGCTTTGGTCATAATGAAACAAATCTCAGGTAATTTGTGAAAAGCAGTCCTCCTGTGTTCATAGTTAAATATAGCTAAAGTGAGTTAGTTATCTCACCTTCCAACTGTGTTGTTTAATTTACCAGTATGGCTGCTACTCACAAATGGTCTGCAATACAACATTATTAAAGGTGTTCACATGGTATTCTTGCCGAGAATGGATTGGAGGATGTTGACTTCATCAACATTTTTACTCTTGCCTACAGCCTTAACAACTAATCTTTTTTTTTATATCTTAACAACTAAACATGGATGAAGAGCCAGGTCCCTCCAAAAGGGCAAAGAGTAAGACTTACTACTCCAATCAAGAGTGGGAGAATGATTTTTTTATTTACACAAATTAAAGACAACTGTGTATGTTTAATCTGTGGAGCAAATGTTGCAGTGGGAAAAAAGGGCAATGTTGAGAGGCATTTTGAGAGGAAGTTCCCTAAAGGAAGCAGTCTGAGGTCACAAAAAGTAAACAAATTGAAATCTGCCTTGCAGACAAAGCAATCTTTTTTTTACAAAGCCAATGAGGAAAGCCACTGCGGCAACTGAAGCAACCCTCATAGTTACTCATTACTTGATCAAGCACAAAGCAACATTTTCAGATGGAGCCATTGTGAAGGAAGCAATGCTTCTAATGGCCTAGTCCTTATTCAAAGACTTTAAAAATATCCCTGAAATTATGTCTGCTGTTTCAGATGTGCAGTTAGGGTCAAGCACTATGGCAAGAAGGGTATCTGCATTATTGGCCAACATGATAGAGTAGTTAGAACGGGGTTTAAAGACATGCAAATATTTTTCTCTTCAGTGTGATGAATCTGTTGATGCAAGCGATATCGCACAGTTGGTAATGTTCGTTAGAATGGTTTTTAAAGATTTCACCGATAAAGAGGAATTTTTTAACTCTGTTTCCTTTGAAAATCACAACCAGAGGACCGGACATCCACAATGAGGTGAAAAACTATTTTGTGAAACAAAATGTCTCATTGAAGAAGTTAGTGGCGATTACAACTTATGGTGCACACGCAAAGATAGGGCGTCATTCTAGCTTCATTGCTAAATGTAAAGCAGATCCAGATTTCCCTCCGTTATTGAACTACCATTGCATTTTACATCAACAGGCAATGTGTGTCAAGGTAATGGGTTTGATCATGTGATGACACCTGTTGTTAAAATTATTCATTTAATTTGTGCAAAGGCCAAGCAGCACCGAACCTTCAAATTGTTCTTTGAAGAACTATCAGCTGAGTATGGTGACCTTTTACTGCATACTCAAATCCGATGGCTTAGCAATGGAAAAATATTGCAAAGATTCCTTTTGCTATTGCCAGAAGTCAAAGCTTTTATGGAGTCTAAGAATGAAGATACCACACAGTTATTAAACAATGAATGGTTGCTCGATTTAGCTTTTTCGAGTGCTGTGACAGAAAAATTAAATGTACTGAACTACGAGTTGCAAGGCAAAAACGAGACAATAACCAACATGATTAGTTCAGTGAAAACATTCAAATGAAAACTTAACCTTTTCATAAAGCATGTATAGAAAAGAAAGATGCAGCACTTTCCCTCTGTGCTCCAAATCCTTTTAGAAAACAAAGCTTAGGCTGAGCTCCTGGATATAGAAAAATATAGTAGCCTCCTCATGATGCTTAATCAAGAGTTCAGTGACAGATTTAGTGATTTTGAGCAATTAGGAGCCCTGCTTGATGTTCACTTCAAACCCTTTCATGGAAGTGGATGTTAGTGTGCTTCTGAACCTTGACTCTGCCACAGTGGAAATGGAGATTGTCACAATTCAAAATGACATTGAATTGAAATCAAGGCAATGTGACATTAATCCGTGGTGTCTTTTTTTTTGTTGTCCTCTTGTCACCATGGCATTCTGCAAGTCTTGGACCATTTTCTGATGCCCTTGTTTGTCTTATGGTCTATTGCGTTCACTTGCCCGAGCCTTTTACATTACTCTTATCGCTTCCAAGAGGTACAGGTTGCCTCCCAAGCTGCCATGATCTGGTGTAATCATAGGTCTATAGGAAGATTCATTTTATTTCATCACGGCTCAGTTTTTTGTGTCTCCATACTAACTCGAACATTTTATAAAATCCTGCCAAATGTCTCTCGTCCTTAGTGGGTTACACTCAGTGTCCATTTTGCTTGTCCACTTGGCTACTTTTAACCACCCTGCAGGGTGTGGAGGCACAGGGTTTGTCCAGTGTTTACATATCTCCCATCTAGTCAATAGTAACAGGTAAAATATCAGACCCCTTTGTTTCCTATTCAACATGGTTAGTGAGTCATGATCTACCCCTCAAAGTACTAGGGTTGCTGACAGGGTTATGGGTTCCCCCAAGATGTCGCTTATAATAGTTTCTACAGCCTTGCAATATTCCTTTATTGCGGGGCAAGTAAAAAAGATATGTACAACGTTGCCTTTTTGCAAGTTGCATCTGTTACATCCGGGCACAGGCTGTGGTACGAACGTAGCAATTTTTTTAGGGGTCCAATATAGTCTATTTATTACATAAAAATGATGTATTTTAAAGTTTGCGGGTGTGACTGTTTGATATAGTAGTTTTAATGAGTCCATCCATAACAAGTGTACATGCTCCTCCTGAAGTACTTCCTGCCAGATAACATATGGATTCTCCATTTTCATTTCCTCTGCATCCAAAAATTGCCCATACCACTTTGTGACTTCTTTGTTTATTACCCTTACATCCTAGATAGCAGTCTCAAAGTCCCGTAACCCATCCGTCTCCTATAAGACTGATGAAGACCATGACATGAGCTGAACATATTTGAATCTAGATAGCCTGTTACCAGTTTTTGCACTCAACACATCCCAGGGCAGCAATTCACCTGCTGATATCAATTCCCCCCACTTAGACAGTCCAGCTTGCTTCAAAGGGACAGTCAATCCATCTTTTAGGCATTCCGGTGTCCCTGGGGAATCCCATATTGGTGAGAATTCTAAATGATATCTTATATTTAGCATCTTTCTCACTGCATACCAAAGGTGTAACGTTGCTTTTAGAACTTTCAGTCTGACTTTTTTAAAGAACTTCGGTGCACCGAATTGATATAGAATGGCTGTTGTCCCGAACTCATTAATCATTTCCCTAAGTAGGTCTCCCCAAGTAGATGAATCAGGCTCCCCAATAAGCATTCAAAGGTTTTTAAATTGAAATGCCTTATAGTAAAGGTTGAGGTCAAGCAGGGCTAATCCACCTTTCTGTAGCCGAAGCCTCAACGTTTTCCATGAGAGTCGTATCCCACGGAAGCCCAGATAAAACTTGTTATTTTCCTTTGTACTTTATTAATTATATCTTTGGGAAATTTCAGCGGGATGCAATTAAATATATATGTCAATTTTGGCAAGATACATTAATAGTGGTGGGATGCACACCTCTTTTTATGTTTTTTGTACTCCATTATCTAACCATAATTAACTGCTTCAGACACATGTTGGCGTGCATGCTGGACTCGCGCTCCGTCCAGCTGCGCTGGCAATATAAAATAGACACACGGGGGACCATTTCGCGATCCTACTCCAGCCACACAGCCATTTCCGTTGCTAATGAATAAAATAAATGAATTTTATATTATAGTGTGTTTCCTGTATTCCCAATAGGCTCTGCGCATTGGAATAATATATCCTATAGCTGTGACGTAGGACTTATGTCTACTAGGTCGCTATCGAATATATTAGGCTTAATTGTGAGTGCCAGCTAGCTCAGAGGTCACTAGAAACTTTCTCGAATTCACAAGAAGGGATTTAGTTTCTGACAACCGCATAAACATGACAGCTGTGTTTCCCCAAGAAAAAACTGATCTTCAGAGTATTGGAAACAATAGATAGATATTTTACTCAGTCATTCGTGCATGCTTCGTTTCACCAGAGGTGCAGAGAAAAAGAGAGACGGGCGTTTTCAATAAAAGTATTTATTGAACAGTCTTCTTTTTCATGCAGAAGAAATGAACTGCTACAATCGTAAGACTTGTTACAAAGTATAATGTGTACAGTAAGAAGAGTACGATCAAATAATACTGTAAAAGCATTGTATGGTTCCTAGACCATAAATAAATACATACATAAATACCAACGGCTAAAAAGTACTCAACTGGTGCTTCTAAAATACGCCTACCCCTATGTACCTAACCTGAGTCTAGTACAAGGGAAGAAGTAAGTGAGGTGTAGCATACATTTAGTATTCTTTTTGCCAAGAATCTATCCAAGATTTCTCTTAAGGTCTAATCAGCTCCATACCTTGGTTCTAGAATGAAGGAGGTCAGTCTCAGGACTCGATTTCCCAACAACCCGCAAGGGTAGCTTGGAAACACTGGAGCGGGATTTCTCCGCCAGAGAAAAGACAGCGTCTCTCTCAGTGCGTCTGCTGGAGGGTCGGCTTCCTTTGGCACTTGCTGTAGCAGGATGCGTCGGGCAAGTAGATAGTCGAACTGCTCTAAACCACGGTGTGTTTGCTAAGGCAAGTGTGGGCTTTTTTATACCTTGAAGGTGCCGAGATTGACGTAAAGGTGGATATAATAACGTCATCAAAGAGTCTCAGTTCTTTGAAAACGCCAAGAGTTCTTGAATAAATCAATATTCAAGCAAGGGGAAGTCCCTAGCTGCTGAAGCCGAGTTTTCCAAGAAATCTTTGTGGATTTTCGAAACTAGTGGAAGTAGCCATGCCGTATTTGGACTGCATGAGCTATGTCTAAATATGGTTATGATTTCTATGCCTATATATGGACATGGTGATTTATACCTATATAAGGGAATGAATTGGGAAAATTACACTAGGGTCCTAAAATGTTCTACAACACCCACTCCGCTTTATTATGTTCGATATTACTAAATCTAAGCATTAAAACATATCTAAATCATGTGTTTACAATCCCACCCAAAAATACATAATAATGCATTTTAAATGGTTGCACACGAACATGAGCATTAATACTGAATGCATTTCAAAAGCAATGATTTCATTTCAATCATGTAACATGTTGTTAGTATTGCTAACTGAATGAATCATAAAAATTACATATATGAAATGGCTCTAAATACAGAAAAAAGGTCGAGACCATCCCATAGCAGAATATATAAACTGGTTTGGTTTCTTGATAAGGTCAATATTGTTTCTAGGAGGTGTTCAAAGAATTCTTGTTCTCTAAGAATAGTTCTACTTTAAGCAGATTGCTTTGTGCCAAAGTTCATTTTTGGAAAAAAGTTAAATCAAATCATAGAAAAATAGAGTTCCAAAGTTAGAAGTTTTTGTTTTGAAAAAGCGAAGGTCGAACTTCAGAGTTGAAAGAACGCTATATGCTAACTTTAAAAGTTATTCTCGGTGTCAGGAGAAAACATTAAATTGTCTAGGCTGGCAAAGAAATTGTCTACCACAGTAGATGAAAGTTGAACCACTACATCAAGTAGATCAGTCGTACACAGATGTGAAGCATCGCCGTCAGCGTCAGTCGCATTAGCAATGTTCGCATTAGATGGTACCTATGTGCCTGTTGGTCCACGTATCTCACCCTCAGCTGGAGTTGCCGGTGAGGCCTCAATGAATGCCGTCATCAGGATTGGTAGCCGTTGGGGGCAATACAATGCATGAGCCGTTACCGAACCAAGCAAAGCGTCAACATCCGTTGGCAGTGCTGATGGAAGTGTTAGACAGATACCCAACACGCATTCCTCTCCACAAAGCAGTACAAAAGGGGGTGGTGTTGGATGGAGCATAATTGTGGCAGGGTATGCTCAGACGTGAGTCCCTTGCTCACTTTGCCACTGGATTCAAGCAAGCTGGGCTGAAGACGGCTGGAATGCCAGAAACCGGTCCTCGGAAGCTTGTTTCCGGTCCAGGGAAGGCATGGCTTGGCAGTTCGGGCTGGACTGTTCCCATGAGGCACAGGGTCAGACTGATTTGCATATAGCCATGTCTGAACTGGGTTGGCAGAGTGGGCTAAAGAACGGTGATGGATCAAACCCAGATCTTTTGACTGCGTGTGTTTGATTGGTTCAGATGCTCCGTCAATCACCACCCCCTTTTGTACCGCTTTGGCCGCCATAAGTGTGGCAGGGTATGCTCAGACGTGAGTCCCTTGCTCACTTTGCCACTGGATTCAAGCAAGCCGGGCTGAAGACGGCTGGAATGCCAGAAACCGGTCCTCGGAAGCTTGTTTCCGGTCCAAGGAAGGCATGGCTTGGCAGTTCGGGCTGGACTGTTCCCATGAGGCACAGGGTCAGACTGATTTGCATATAGCCATGTCTGAACTGGGGTGGCAGAGTGGGCTAAAGAACGGTGATGGATCAAACCCAGATCTTCTGACTGGGTGTGAGTGTTTGATTGGTTCAGATGCTCCGTCCATCACCACCCCCTTTTGTATCCCCGCAAAGCAGGCATCGTAGAACAGGTAAGATGCAATCTTGCCAGATTGGTCTGAACGATAGGAACCACATGGTATTCAGATCTCTCAAACGAGCCAAGCCAAGAATCTGTGTTATGTGTTCACGATACTGCATTGTCAGAAGAGCGTTCTCCATGGTGATCTGGGTATTGCTGGTGACCGGACTTGCCATAACAGAGCAGGAGGAATAAAAATAGTATCCCTGCTATGAGTCCCAAGACGAGAGGCAGGCCGCTAAACACAGAGTGCACGAAGTTAGGAAAAATGCCTAGGACTGCTTCAAAGGGTGCGAACAGTCCTGAAAAAATCGTCTTAAATACATGTACAATACCACTGGTATCAGACATGTTTAAGATACGACCTAACATTTCTGCGAAATGTATGGGGCAGTTTGTTGATAACAAGGCATGTACCTCAGCAGAGGACCTTGCAACTTGCAGATCATACGTCTCTCTGGACAAGGTCGGTGGCACAGTTTTTTGTAAAAGAATGGATTTCATTCTGCTTAAAGTATCAATTTGTATAGAAGAGATGTACAGTGAAGGCCATAGTGGTGACTTCCCGTCTGTCTTATTTTTCGGAAACAATACTTGCATACAACAAGTGACCCTGGCTGACACACTAACGAGATAGGCTATCCCTGGCATCATTACACAACAGCTGTGATCATTCAGCATTATGTAGCTTCCATTGGAAAGCTGCCTAAAAATTGGATCTATCACTGCTGCAGGGGGACCCTGCAGGTGGCATGATAAGTTGTTTGAAGAACCATCTCAGGCTCCATGTAAATTAATGCCTTGACAAAGAAGTGTACCGCTCAATGTTGTTTTACAGTTTTTACCACTAAGAAATACCTCCTTTTCCCCACTCCAACATTTGTGTGTGTATGGTAAATCCCAGGTCGACTTCATATACTCTTTACCCAACCTTTCATATAGGCCTCCTGGTATGTGTTTTAAGCAATACTGAAACTGGAATATCATCACTGGTATCGTGATGGTGCCATGTATTATCCATTCAATGGCTGGTTTCTCAGAAACGGTTTATGGTAATCTTTCCTGTTTTTCTATGCTCAGTACCGTATAGTCTGATCCCCTCTGTGCCAAAGAGATTTGTTTATCTGTAAGGTTAAAAACAGTAAACAATGACGTGGTGTTGATTAGACGCCAAGGCACATAGCCTGAACAAAGGTTTTGTAACGTCCAGCCTAGCAGCATTATAGAACGCAATTGAGACTGGCCATGTTGTAACATTAGCCAGTCCTGTTCTATTATGTCTATGGCAGAGGATACAATGCTGTCCAAAGAATAAATTCTGGACGGCAGAGTTGTTAACCCATTGTCAACTACCGAGAGAGCTTTCTCTAAATTAATATGATCAATTTCCCGTATTCGTTCTGCAGTTTCCATTTGTGTGACTTTCCATGCTTCATTATAAGCAGCGTATATACCGGCATATATGAAACGTTTATGACGTTGTTTGCGAGATCCAAGTAAGAATTCTCTCACATCAATGCCATCTTTTAGTAAAGTTAAGTGTAGTTTTATATCTGGGAGTGCAGATTTTTTTAGCCACTCAAGGCACAGTTTTCCTACACTGTAAGTTGTTATTATCCCTGGATGTTGTCTCTGGACATATCTCAGATCTGGCCGAGTTACTTTAAATCCTTGTGTCTTGTTCAGGAATCTATCTTGACAGTTATTCGTGTCTGTGTGCCAGATTAACCATTTTTTCCATTCAGGATTACTTCTGTTTTGTTGTAAAATATAATTTACGTCTACCTCCTCATCTGTAGTTATATTACTATCAGGTGTGGGTTTTGGTATGGACGGTTTGTTTAATTCTTTTATCTTAGCCAGGCCAAGACAAGATGTTTGTTGAACAGTTTCATTTAAGAACATTATTTGTTCTGGGATGATGCAGGCTCTGAATAATGCTTCTAAACCTTGTACCTGCCAGTCTTTTGTGCCCCTTACAGTTTTTGTCTCTATGTTGTCTTTCCAAAAGTTAAAGCCTAATGTGGACAATTGAGCATACAAGGCCGCAGAATAAATTTGCTTAGTATTAGTCAACATACTTTTCATGCCTGTCTTATTAACATTTTTCAAATAAAAGGTTTCTCGATTTGTGACATTAAAACCTGTAAAGTATGGACATTTTTCATAAAATGTTTTTGAGCTACCTTTTGGTGGCGTTGGACAATGCTCCCATTGACTATAAGTTAAAACATTTCTGGGGTTTGCAGATTTGTGCAAATAATGATGACCAAAATGATTAAAACTATACATTTCTTCATAATTTGATGAACCATCTAAGTATTCATGTTTTGCAAATTTTGCTGACATTTCTAAGTCTGCCATCATGTTATTGTACTGGGTGACACAAAATCACTCAAGGAAACCTTAAATTGGTGTGGAATCTTCAGCAGCACGACACGGCCATAAATGTCATAATCAGTTCTATCCCAAGCTATAAAACCAGGTAGAGGAACGGCTGTGATGTTTACTGATGACAGGTCTCTTTGATCACGATGAGATGATTTGTGTGGCTTCAGGAGCAAGTTGATGTTTTTACTTGCTGTGTCCATTTTACTATATTTTCCATCTATTAGCTGTCCCAAACTTAAAACCAGAATGAGCCCTAGTAGGAAAAAAAGTATACCCAACACAATCCAAAGTTCAACCCATGGTGAAACCAGATATGTATTTGCAAGCTGGTGAAAAAGTTTTTTACTTGTTTCTAGAAAGTTTTGTTTGTTGGCGTTGTTTCAGGCTCACTGGGATCCTCAGAAAAGGTATCGAAGTTGATGAAATAGCCAGAAGCAGTTCTGTCAATGGTTGGTATTGCATCCGGATTATTTGAAATCGCTGGAGCTGCTTGTTCCCTTGACATGTTAGTATAGTCAGATGCTACCTCATGGTAGACGGAAGTTTCTTGACAAACTGTTATTTGGGTTTCAAGAGGCACAAGTTCCATGGCTTTGTTGCATAGTCATTCTTTTCTCACTGCAGATTCTTCAAAGGTGATGAGTCTTTCAGTTTGAACCTCTTGGATGGTAGCAAGATTTAGTTGTCTGCTACATCTTTGGAGTCCACTGGGCCTACTACTTATTATCTGACACATGGTGTGGTTTTACCAGGTCAATTGATACTGACCCGTTCTCCTTTCTTCCAGCAAGGGGCGGCAGTAACATTGTTCTTGATCCGTGGACTGCTAGTACAGGTACTGGTTTTCTGTAAGAATGCCCAAATTCCTTCTTATCTGCTATTTTCTCTGACCAGATCCCTAATCTTTGGAATCCAGACAGGTCTTGCTGGGACAGGTGGTTTTCTTCAGTGGTCGTTGGCTTTTGTATTGTGTAAAACAGCCAAATGGTTTTGGTTCTACCACTGAAGTATGACGATTGAGGTCTTCGACCATCATTCTACTATCAAAAAGGATTTCATATGGAGTGATTCCACCCAGAGAATTTCTTGGCAGGTTATTAAGACTACGTTGGACACTTATTAGATGTTTGACCCACCCATCACCCGAACCTAATACCCTGGCTGTTATAGATTGCTTTATGTCACGTTTTTTTTATTCCCACAACCGAATTTCCCTCAGGATGGAATGGACTTGAGTACCGCAATGCAACGCCCAAGCTGGCCATGGCCTCCTTGTAAGCCCGAGAGCTAAAAGCAGGACCCTGGTCAGAATGTAGCGTGCCAATTGCGTATGTCGCGATAAAGACTTGCAAATCTTTTATAACAGTTCGGGCGTCAGCCGAGCGCTGAGGCCACATCCAAATGAATCCTGTCCTAATACTTGTGGGACCACTTTTGTCCATAGGGACGTCTGAGCGTGGATAGTCTAATGCTATCTAACAATGTTGTCTGTACTGGGCTGGCTACACTGTAGTCAGGAATCTGGTAGCGCTCCAAGCTGTGATCTCTGTAACAGGCATCGCAATTAGTTTCAAATTCGTAAATGTGGGCGTTCATCCCTGGCCACCAGTACATCTCTTGTAATTCCAGTAGAGATTTAGAGATCCCTTGATGTGTCAGACCCTCTCCCATATGTGCTTATTGAATCAAAGCACCTCTCCGATTCCTGTTTGGGATTACTCTATCCCCCACTCCAGGGAATCGAGCAAAAGGAACAGAGTTGGCATCAATTATGTATAAATATTCGAGTGGAAAGCCTTTTGGTAATGTTTTACCACTGTCTTTTATTGAAGCAGTGACAGCTTGCATCATTCCGCTGTCTATTTTGGTTTTGAACGAGTGATTGCAGCTACGGAAGCCATTTGCACAGCTGCCTTTGCGGCTTCATCGGCCAATGAATTCCCTTCAACGTGAACACCATCACGCTGATGACTCAGTGTATGGATCACGTGAGTCTTTTGTAGTTCTTTCTGTAAAATAACTACTTGTTCCCAAAGCATTTTATGCTTGATTGTGCCACCTTTTGCGTCTTTGAAACCGTTTTGAACCCAGTTCTGCAAATATTCATTGTAAGACTGGACGCAGTAATACGAATCGCACACTATGAGTGTGGGGAATTCTCGATCGGTATTTTCAAGTGCCATCTTGAAAACCTGTAGGTCAGCTTGCTGAGCTGTACAGTCTCCGAGAGATTTAGTGTTTGTGACCATAGGTCTGAATTTACCATCGCGCCAGCGACCTTTAACAATCGCGCACGCAGCACTATAAGCTTGTTTTCCCCCAATTGCGGGTTGTGCTGATCCGTCTGTATAAATTATACATCCGTAATGTTCTAGAGGCAGAATTTCAGTTGGCAGAGGACATTCTTGTTCGTATTGGAGAAATTCTGGTGTCTTCAAGTACGGGCCAAAAACGTATTCAACGTCTGTCGCAGCAAGAGAATTAACCCATTGTAACCATCTCAGATGTAGAGCTTTCGCATTCCGAATGCTTGCCTTTGTCACTGCCTCTAAGGCAGGTACAGGAGTAACGACTTTTATGCTTTTACCCTGTGCGAGGGCTCTCTCTCTTGCTACTGCAGTTTGAACCGCTGTCAGAATTTTTTCTGTTGAAGTGAATTTCATTTCAGCATGTGTGTACAAGTGTGATTTGTAAGCTATTTCACCTTCATTAAAGGTTAGGTACGTGAATCCGCATCTCCCTGGGATGATTCGGATTACAAGGTTGCGTTCATTTACGCGTGTCTGTAAATGTGTTGTTGCTACCATGACTGTTTGCACTGAACGCACAATCTCTGTGTGTTTTTGAGTCTAATTAGTAGGTCTAAAATCAGGTTTGATTCATTCGTAGAGAGGTTTAACTCTTTCTGCGTAGTTTAAAATGTAAGTTATTCCGAAATTCAGGAATCCTAGAACTGACTAAGTTTTTCAGCGTTTTTGGAGGTTGGAGCAGCGCACATTTTTCTAAAAAGTTCGCTGCCAGGCTTTTGCCTTCACTTGAAAGTTCGTATCCCAAGAATAGGAGGTTGAGGTGTGCAATTCTTGATTTTTTTTTGGATTTTTTAAAATTATTTTGTAAAGAAAACATAGGGCATACATTAGTCGTACAGTGTGCATGTAGCGATCAACACATGAAACATGTAATTTGAGAATACACATGACAGGTATATGTACAAATATGGCAATGAAAGTACCCAATACAGTGCTGAGGATCCATATGTCCCCTCCACCCTCACACAGAGGCGTCCTTGCTATCCAGCACCGGCAGTTCGCACAAATAACCCCTGTATTCGTTCAATGCACCCCATAGTCGGACCCATTTTCGCGGACATTTCCGGTTCAGGTATACAGTCCTCTTTGCCATCATTGCAAAGTCTAGATCGCTGCACCAATCCTTGACCGCTGGCACCATTGGGGATCCCCAGAATTTGGCTATGTTCCTTTTAGCATACATTATACCTAATGTCATCCAGTCCTGTGTGGAGTGTGTTAAATCATTTGGTTCCAAGATGTTCAATAGACAGCACCTAGGATCCAGAGTCACCGATACCTTCACCACTTGTGACATAGTCCTGATGACTTTGGCCCAATACGGGGTCACCAAGGGGCAGTCCTAGATGGTGTGAAAGAATGACCCTTCTTCCCCACACCCTCGTGAACAATATTTGTGTGGGGCTCTCCCAATCGTGTATAAAGTGACCCTAGTGTAATACACACGGTGCAATATTTTCAGTTGTACTAGCCTAAGTCTGGAGGATATAGCCACTTCTCGGGGGGATGAAAGTGCAGTCTGCCAATCTGACTCATCTAGCTCTCCTACTTCATTGGCCCATGAGTCTTTTAGTTTCAGGGTTGGGTCAGGTAAGTTATTAATTATCTTGCGATATACGAAGGAGGTCGGTTTTTTGGGCATGTGTTCTGTCAGAAGCCTATCCTCAAGTGGAGTGGATTCGGGTATATCAGCACCAGGCTGGATAAGTGACCCCAGGGCGTGGCGTATTTGCAGGTATCTAAAGCGCTCCGTAGGAGCTAAGTCATACTGAGTCCTGAGCTGCTCAAACGTCAGAATGGTACCCTGTTTCCAGAGGTCCCCCACCGTTGAGATCCCGATCAGGTCCCACGCTCCAAAGCCTTTACTATTGCATAGTTTGCCTAGCCGACGAGACGACTAAAGCGGCGTCATTTGAGTAACTGTGTCTGTACATTTAAGACAGGCCTGAGGATAAACAGGACAGACTTGGACCAGTTGATATTGTATCCAGAGACCTGCCCGAAAATTTCAAAAATGTTAAGAAGCACTATAATTGAGCGCCTGGGGAGGGTCAAATATAAAAGGATATCATCCGCATACAGTGATATGCGGTCTTCCCACGTTGCTGTCCAGCTTAAGCCCTTAACCATGGGATCCCATCAGATCCAAGCTGCCAATGGTTCTAAAACTAACGCAAAGAGCAAGGGTGACAACGGGCATCCCTGGCGCGTGCCACGGCCCAGCGGAAAGCTCCTGGAAATATGGCCGTTGGCTACTACATGCGCCTATGGCTTAGTATAGAGTAGCTCCACCCACGCACAGAACTTTGGTCCAAAGCCGAGATGTCGGAGGACCGCAAATAAATAGGGCCATTCCACCATATCAAACGCCATCTGGGCATCCAAGGACAGGATAACTGCGGGCTCTGGGAGACTCGGTATTTGCGCCATCACTGCGTGTATATGTCGTAAATTAAGAGCAGTACTTCTGTTGGGCATCAACCCAGATTGATCCGGGTGTATCAGTGTTTCAAGATGTGGAGTTAGTCGGTTGGCGATCATTTTGGCTAGGATCTTGGCTTCCGCGTTAAGTAGGGATATCGGGCGATATGATGTGCATTCGTTTGGGGGGTTGCCAGGTTTAGGTATTGCAATTATGGTAGCTATTCGCTGATTTAGTGGTAGCTCTCCTTTACCCAGACTGTCTAGAAACATTGCATGAAGATATGGGACTGTCAGAATTCTTGATTTTTTAAAGTTGAATTTGTACCATTTAGAGGCAAATCCAAGTATTATTGTGTTCACCCTGTTAAAGTGCCTGTCCAAATCATCGTCTGTAAGATAGATGTCATTGACATAAGATAACGCTTCATCATCATACGTTTGTAGTAACTCTGTTACTCTGGCTGAAAATAACCCGGGACTGTTCTTGATTCCCTGTGGGAGACGACAGAAGTGACGCTGTGTCCCCATAATTGAGAAAGCGGTCAAGTACCTGCTTTCAGGTGCGATATTTTGACAGAAAAAAACGTTTGAAATATCTAAAGTGGTTTTATATTTTTTGCGCACTATATTATTCATCAGTGCTGCACTGTGTGTATTTTGTACTGCAAAGGTTTTGCAACAAGAATTTAAATGTCTGTAGTCCAAAACTAGACGATATATATTGTCTGGTTTGGAGACAGGAAAAGGATTGTTCATGGACGAGGTGCATGTTTCAATCACCCCTTGGTATTCAAGTTCTGAGCAGTTGGTTGAATTTTTAACTGGATCTTATGGTGAGGAGAATCCTCATCCCATCCCACATGATTTTTGTATAATGCTGGTGCCTGGGACACAGCCCATTTTCTGGCATAGGTGTATTTTTTATGAATCGGAATATGATTTGAGAAGGCTGGCATAATGATCTCTTCGCCTTATGGGTACTCCCTGACAAATTCAGGTGGCCAGTCGTTTTCAGCCAGAAGGATGTCATAACCCTTAGATAGTTTTCCCCAAAAGAGTGCTTTTATTTTCCTAGTTATGTCCCCCTCTATTCGGAGTGTTACTTCAAATAACTTATGTGGTACACTAACCCTGGTATCTGCAATTTCAACCTGAATGCATTCATTCAGGTCCACTGTCTCCAGATGATCCTTCAGGATCTTGCGAGCTATGGTAACCTCTGCTGCACTGTCCAGCATTGTCTGGGCCCACTCCCCGTTCTTGAGTTGTGTCCTCAAGATCCTCGGCATGTCTGATTTTAAGACTTGCTACCTTCTTTTTGGTAAGTTGAGTTTTCTTATTTTTCTGAACGTGTTAATCGTCTTTGGACTTCACGCGTTCTTCCTTGTGTTCTGATCGTCCTCTTCTTTCGGATTTCTGCGAGAAAGTCTGAAAGGTACGAAAGGATCGTGTATCAGCATCTTGATATCTATCAGGTGTTCTCAGATTTTCCCTGTTTCTGAGGTTATACCTCTTTTCAGAGGGCTCCTTTTGAGGAGACCTTCCTCTTGATTGAGAATGCTTCTCTTTAAGAAGTGACTGTCTAGTATTTTCCCACTTCTTTTTAGGAGTAGTGAGTGTGTTTTTGATCAAAACTTTTTCAGGATTTTCTGTTAGTTCGGGCTTTACTGGTTTCCCTCTCAAACTATCTCTTCCTAGTTCTTCATACGATTTTTCTATTATACTGGCCAGTTCATATGGTTGCTCAGTTACATCAAGTTCTTTTATTTTTTGGCAGATTGCCACGGATGCTGCTTCACCTTTAATATTTTCTAATATTATAGCTGAGACCTGCTTGAAATCTTTCAGTAACTTTATACTGAGATTTAAAGCAGGTTCTGCCCCTTATTCATTTTGAATCTGTTTCGGGACGTCTGGTATCACCGTCATGGACGGAACACCATGTGTTTTTGTGTAGATTGCAGCAAAGACTGTACCCCAAGTGTCACAGTCTTCCAGGTGTGGTGTGATCCCCATTGGTAAACAGATTGTAAGAATCCTGTGTTTCTCATGAGGTGTACTATCGGGAAATACTGCCTCGATCTGAGTAATGTTTTGAGCTAACCAGAATAGAATTTGTTCCCTTTTTGTGGGTAATTTACCAATGACTGATTGTTATGTTATGTTAAGACTATATTTCTTGAGCGCACGGCTACCCGGAGCGGGTGTCCCGGCGCTTTGACAGAGAGTCCTGAACATAACCAAGAAAACCCAGAGGCAGAAACACTATAGACACACTGGTTAGGCAGAAAAGAGGACCGTCTTGAGCTCTTTTCTAAAAGCCAGAAGATTATTAGCCTTGCGGAGCGACAAAGGGAGCTCATTCCACAAACTGGCCGCCATGAACTGGAAAGACCGGCCTCCCATCCGCACACGTTTGATCACAGGTACCTCCACTTTAGCCAGGTCAGCAGATCTCAAACTCCTCCGGGGAACGTAAAAAGCAATACGCTTCCTGAGGTAAGCCGGGCCCGTGAAGTGGAGGGCTTTAAACGCCAACGTGAGGACCTTGAACCTAATTCTGCCAGGGATAGATAGCCAATGCAGCCTGCCGCGCAATAGAGAGGCGCTAGCTCTCCGAGGAAGGCCAAAGATGGCTCTGGCCGCCGAGTTTTGGACAGTTTGTAATCTGGACACCAGATATTTAGGCAGTCCTGAGAAAAGTGCGTTAGCGTAATCTAAACGCGAACCCACAAGAGCTTGCACGATATTCTTGCGATATTGTAAGGAGAGCAGTGGGAGAAATTTCCTCACCATCTTCAGAATGCCGAAGCATGTCCCCGCCAAGCCCGTGATGTGGGGACGAAAAGAGAGACTGTCGTCAAACACCACACCCAGATTTTTTACTTGGGAAGAGGGTTTCTCAGGAGGGAACATATCGGGAGGCCACCACGATTTCCAGCCAGGGTCCTCAACGCAGCCAAAAAAGAGCAACTCGGATTTATCCGAGTTACATTTCAGGCTCTGGTGCTGAAACCATGCAAAGACAGCACTCAGACAGTCTCTAATTCTGCCGCCATCAAAAACCTCTCCCTTCCTGCAGGTAAACAGGAGCTGGGTGTCATCAGCGTAAGAGATGACCCGGGCTCCAAATGCCTCCGCGACCTTCGCCAAAGGGGCCATATAAATGTTAAATATGGTGGGGCTCAAGATAGATCCTTGAGGCACCCCCACCTCTAGCGAAGGCATTTCCGCGGAGAACGGTGGAGCCCAGATCACCTGTCGACGGTCGGCTAAGAAGGATTGAAACCAATCCAACACCGTCCCCCGCAATCCTACCTCCTTGAGTCTTAAAAGGAGGCCAGCGTGTGGGACGGTGTCGAAAGCCGCCGACAGGTCCAGTAGGACCAGCATAGCCTTTCCCCCCAGATCAAGCGTTTCCCTGATGGCGTCGGTCACCTCCACAAGAGCTGTCTCCGTGCTGTAATTGGCACGGAAACCAGATTGGGAGTCATGCAGCAGTTTGTTATTCTCAATAAAGGTGGTAAGAGTATGCTGAACATGTTTTTCCGCCACCTTCGCCAAAGCGGGGAGGAGGGAGATTGGTCTATAGTTGGCCAACTGTAAAGGGTCAAGCAGAGGTTTCTTGATGAGCGGGAGAATAAGAACATGCTTCCACTCTCTAGGGACCACTCCAGAGCTCAGAGACATGTTGAGCAGGGGGTTCAGCAAGTTGTTAATAGCTGGCGCCACCGAGCTCAGGCATTTAGCCGGACACGCATCTAAGGGGGATCCAGATTTCAACCGGGAAAGCAGCTCCAGAGAGGATTCGCAGGAAATCGGGGGAAACATCGAAAGAGTGGGCCCCGACTCAGCTGCAGCAGATGGAAGGACCTTCAGATCACTTTCCAAAGCCGCAGCCACTTTCAGAGACCCCACCCGATCGAATGAGTCCTGAATCTTACGGATCTTATCCACAAAGAAATCAGCAAGCTGCCTGATCCACTCCTCTGTGTGGGAGTGTACCCTGGCGCCCGCCACCGGCTCCACAAATTCCTTCACAATTCGGAATAGTTCCCGGCTCGTATTATCAGCCTGGTCTATTCTATGCTCGAAGTAGATCTTTTTAGCTTCGGCAATCTGTTTGTGATATGATTTTATCGCACCCCTGTACTTCAATTTCTCCTCAGGCGCATATCTGCGCCGCCAGAGCCTTTCAAACCTTTTGCAGTCCTGGCGCGCTTTCCGTAGAGTAGCGGTGAACCAAGGAGCAGAGTCCTGACAGGGGGCTGTCCTGGCCGGCTTCCGAGGGGCAAGCTCCTCAAATCTTGTCTGAAGCCAGTCCCGGACTAGCGACAGGTCGATTTCTAGATTCCCTGTCATAGTACAAGGATGTGCATGGAGTGCGTCAGCGAGCATATCCGCTGTCACCAGGTGGAAAGCTCTAGATTGCCGAGACCCGTCCTTATAAGTTCTTTGACTAGTCTGACGCTCGGCTCGGCTAGTAACACAAAGTTTAATTGTATGGTCTGTGGTGTAATTTTGTTTGTGTTCCTTTGATGAAGGGTTTGTTGTGGAATTCTGATAGCAGGTTGGACTGTTAGTGTCCGCATGACATATTGTACCAATTGTCTATGTATTTTGATTAATTGTTTTAACTGAGCTAACAGTTCTGGACCTGTCATTTGTTCTATGGCAGGATGTGGTGTCTAGCTAGCTAGTACCAGCCATGTTGCTCCTGGTCTACCAAGTGGACCGAGCCTGGTAATGTGATTTTGATGTTGTAGGGCGCCTTTAAACCAGAGCTGATGCTCTTGGTAAGTTAGTGGAATTTCAATGTCCTCGAAAGGTACGTATACCGCTGGATGTTCCTCTATCTTATAGAAGTGGAACACACGTGTTGTTGGATTTGCTTATGGAAAGCTAATCGATTAATAGAATACCTCTGTCTGCCGATATTCATGTGCCTCTATGACAAATACAACCATACCACCTCTCGGTGATAGGCCATTTTCTATGAGCTTTATAGCTATTGTTTGCCTTACGTTTTCCGGGATGATTATAGCATCTGCGTCATTTTGTTGGAAACCTGTAACGTCAAGACCTGGTTGGTTTGCATTTATTGCAGTTCCACTGGCCCCGGGATTATCATCGTCGGCCATTTTGTTGACTGAAAGTTTGTGGAGCAAGTTTTAAAGAATCAAAGTTAAGGTGCATAATATTTTGGAACACTATATCCTTCAAAGTTGAACAAACCAAAAACGAATACATAGGATTTTCGTCCTACTTAGTTATGGCAGATTTCTTTCCTTTAACCCACTCCAGACGTCTATTGGAGTATTTTACGAGAAAACGGGGTCTCTGTGAAAAGCACGACTGAGTTACTCTACTATCTAGCGTTAAATTAATGCCTTACCAAACGTTGGGCGCCATGTAGTGTAGTTCCTATATTCCCAATAGGCTCTGCGCATTGGAATAATATATCCTATAGATGTGACGTGGGACTTATGTCTACTAGGTCACTATCGAATATATTAGACTTAATTGTGAGTGCCAGCTAGCTCAGAGGTCACTAGAAACTTTCTCGAATTCACAAGAAGGGATTTAGTTTCTGACAACTGCATAAACATGACAACTTTGTTTCCCCAAGATAAAACTGATCTTCAGAGTCGTGGAAACAATAGATAGATATTTTACTCAGTCATTCGTGCATGCTTCGTTTCACCAGAGGTGCAGAGAAATAGAGAGACGGGCGTTTTCGATAAAAGTATTTATTGAACAGTCTTCTTTCTCATGCAGAAGAAATGAACTGCTACAATTGTAAGACTTATTGCAAAGCATAATGCGTACAGTAAGAAGAGTAGGATAAAATATTACTGTACAAGCATTGTATGGTTTCTAGACCATAGATAAATACATACATAAATAACAAAGGCTAAAATGTACTCACCTGGTGCTTCTAAAATATGCCTACCCCGATGTACCTAACCTGAGTCTAGTACGAGAGAAGAAATAAGTGAGATGTAGCATAAATTTAGTATTCTTTTTGCCAAGAATCTATCCAAGATTTCTCTTAGGGTCTAATCAGCTCCGTACCTTGGTTCTAGAATGAAGGAGGTCAGTCTCAGGACTCGATTTCCCAACAACCTGCAAGGGTAGCTTGGAAACACTGGAGCTGGATTTCTCGGCCAGAGAAAAGACAGTGTCTCTTTCAGTGCGTCTGCTGGAGGGTCGGCTTCCTTCGGCACTTGCTGTAGGAGGACGCGTCGGGCAAGTAGATAGTCGAACTGCTCCAAACCAAGTGTGTGTGTTTGCCAAGGCAAGTGTGGGCATATTTATACCTTGAAGGTGCCGAGATTGACGTAAAGGTGGACATAATAACGTCATCAAAGAGTCTCAGTTCTTTGAAAACTCCATGAGTTCTTGGATAAATCAATATTCCAGCAAGGGGAAGTCCCTAGCTCCTGAAGCCGAGTTTTCAAAGAAATCGTCGTGGATTTTCGGAACTAGTGGAAGTAGCCATGCCGTATTTGGACTGCATGAGCTATGTCTAAATATGGTTATGATATCTATGCAATATTTTGCATGTCTCAAGACTTCGTCCACAGAACATTGTCGCAGGGATCCTGCTCTCACACAGAACTGTGCATAGAGACTTGGAACCTCAGTGAATTAGGGTGTGCCAAAACTCACCTTAATTCACTGAGGTTCCAAGTCTCTATGCACAGTTCTGTGTGAGAGCAGGATCCCTGCGACTTCGAGCCCCACGTTTGGCGCCATGTCGCAGGGATCCTGCTCTCACACAGAACTGTGCATAGAGACTTGGAACCTCAGTGAATTAGGGAGTGCCAAAACTCACCTTAGTACCCAAAATCCCCTACCAGACTAGCAATCAGTGTCTCATTGGTTCTTACAAACTCCCAATGTTTAGACAACCCAGAACATGGACTTAGAACACCTCAGGTAACGTGGAACACATGAACACTCTTTTGTTATACCAACATATCAATCCAGAACGAGGAGTAAATGAAGACACGTGCAAGTTTGAAATGTTTATTTCTAATGCAGTGTTCTCAAGCGCAGTATCTTAGCTAATACAAGCAAACATATTATAAGAAACAAAGTTATCAGCATAGTTACTAGTCCATAAAATACAAAGGGAGAAAGCATGTTAAAATGCTAAAGGGAAGAAGGCTAAATGGCACCTAAGTCTTACCCTCTCTTGCTAGTATATTATATTATATCTAAAGAAGGTCTCTTTGGGTTTTAGAAGGGCGGCCCCATACCTCTGATCCTAGTGGAAAGGGATCACATCATCTTCCATCAGCTCTCTGCATGCGAATGATCATCAAGTGTGTTTGCATGCTCTGCGCAGTGCAATATTAAACGCGCTTAAAGCCAGAGTTGGCCGCAGCTGCATAGGTGTTATGTCTAGAACGTGCGCAGATCAGACCTCACAACAACCACTGTGTTGAAATAACCTTGAAGGCCTTGGCACTCACTGTTCAGACATAGCTTACCAAGCAAAGCTGAAACAATAGTAAAACATATTATTCTCGTGTGAAGCAAAATATTCTACTAGGCTCAAAGCTCTAATAACAATATGTGCCGTGTGCAGAAGCAGCAGAAAGGTAAAATGCCGTTTAAACTTCTAATAAGCTCATGCTAACTTAACACAGTATGAAGGCAAAGCATATCTACATGACAACATGACTGCCATCCCGTTAAATTAGGCTTAATCATATCCCCTATTTCTGGTCTCAATCCAAACACAAAGCAATGTACAAAATGACTCATATCTTTTTCATTTAATTCCTCATATCCACTGTACTGTTTAAATACCAATAACAGTCTTTCATAAAATGCATGAACTGACTCTTTGGCCTCCTGTATTCTCCTGTCTATTTTTACCCAATCTGTTTCTTTTGGTGGAATTTTATTTTTCAAAAACACTATAACTTGTTCATATTTTCGCATCACTTCAGGTCCAGGAGGACCTGTCACTTTATCTCGTGGATATTTCTCTTTCGGCCAATCCACCGTAATCTTACATTCTGACCATAAATCTGCTGGTACTACTATGTCAAACAACCCATCTAAATCTTCCCATAAAACTTTTGAAACTTTCACAAATCGATCTACCTGCCTATACCATTCTACTGGTTTCTCTCTCAATCTGGGAAAATCATTTGTGAATGATAAAATATCTTGTCTGCTCCAAGGTACATGTACATATCCTCCTCCAGGTATTTGTCTCATAAGAAATTCTTTTACCACTTTTCTCTTACTGGAAATGCTAATTTGGATTTGTCACTGCTTTCCTCTCTTTTCTTTGTCCAAATAATTTTCCACTTATCCATATCTCCCCATTTTCTCAATAACACAATTAATTCTTTTATTTGAGTAATTCATCCTGCTGTATTCATGTTTTCTATATCTTTGTCAGTAAAATCCACTCTATACGGTTCCTGCAAAATGTTGTATTTTGTAAAATCCACATCCATTTCACTTGCTAGGCTTTCAAACCTTTCATGCATGCTTTTTGTTTTCCACGGAATACTTTTACACATAAACATGATCTCATCATCCTGATAATTTTTCAATCTATCTGTACCAATTGTTCCAATTATTAGTTCTTCCATATCAACTTTTAACCTGGCTACGTCTAGCAATTTTGATTCTGTCTCTTTCAGTTTTAAGGTTTTGATCCAATCACCTAATTGCTCTGTTGGCCCTACTGGAGTTTGTGTTAAATCGATTTTCTCTACACTTTTCTCAGGAGTTACCGAATCTGACTCTGCTCCTGTTGGGAATTTATACGGAAGACTCAGATTAAAAGTCAAATCTGGCGGTGTAATTTGGTTAGTACGTTTAATTTCTGACAAATCTGGATAAACCTTTTCTTTTACTTTTTGTAAACTCTGATTTTAAGGAATAGTTAAAGATGGCTCTTTTATTTTTTGGTTTTCAAACACTGGGATTACTGGACCTATTGTTACCAGAACAGTTACAGCTTCTATATTTTTACTAAGTTCCTGTATCTTTTCAGGTAATTCATTTGTGGAACGTATATATTCAGCAGTACTCTGTTGTGCTTAAACTTGTTGCTCTACTCTATTTCCCATCCTTTCCATTCCATTTCCTTGTTTAGGTGTCCCTGTATATCTTGTTCCAATTAATGGGACATCCGGTTCATATCTCATTTCTACTCTTTCTGGGAGATCTCTAAAATTTGAGAATCATTTTGGAGTTTCTGCTAGTCCATCCTCTAACTGTGGAGCACTTGGGGTTGTACCCATTGAATTTGCTTGGTATGGCGGTGGTCTCCTATTTAGGATACTGCATCCTCGGACCCACAATCCTCATAACTCCTTTTTCCAGTTTCTATATTCTTCTTCTTTTCTGTACATTTCCGCCCTTTTTCCTCATCTACCAATCTAACCGGACACATTCCATCACACATGTTAGCATCTCTCCATCTTCGCATTGTAGTCTCGTGTGTTTCTCTACAAAATCTACGACCTCTATTCCTTGGTCCTAGGTAGTCTCCGAACCTTTCTTGCTCTAAATCATGCATTTCATCTTCCCACTCAGCCAAAGCTTCAAACTGTGTTGGTCTAGGTCTTGGTTCAAGCTTCATCATTTTGTCTCTCAAGTGACTTAATATTGCAAGACTAAAAGATCCTTCTTCTGGGAAAGCTAATGCACCATCATTTCTGGTATATCTTGCCCAATTCTCTAACCATATACATGTATGGTAGCCATCTTTTGTCATCATGTATGATGCAGGCGTTTTTCGGCAGAGGAATTATTTTTCCCTCTCTAGTTTCAATTACTTTGTCTTTTTTTAATAAATTTTTCAATTTTTGGAACCATGAAGGTTTCTCTTTCGCCATTCCGTAATAGAATTCCATTTTGTTATTATTCTCCTGTCTTTTCAAAAGATCGCTCTCTCTTCCGTAAACTGCTTCGTAACACCAGCCTATCGCAGCGCGGTTCACACTATCGCACCAATTAGAACAAGATTTGTTTCATTAGTGCTCAGCCAATTACTTCGCTGCTTTCGCTAATGCACCAATCAGCCTTTACTCTGTCTTGATCACACGGACCAATCCCAGCGCGACACTTTTGACGTCAGTCCTGCTCCGGCTTCTGCAGCTTCGACTGACCCCTCCTTTACAAAATTTATCAGCACACTGTATTTACACTCTTTATACAGCACAAATCAGTTAGTAACTACATAAAACAACTCCATTGATCTGTTTCGCTAAAACCAAAAGGATAGTTTCCTCAATCATACAAGAATTCTGTATTTCCAGTAGACAACGCTTACCTCTTCTCTACCCCAGAATTTTTACTTTTGCCGATAAAGTAGCACTTCCCTCTACCTTACCCTTCTCTCAAGCTTAGGTTAAACTTTATTACTCTCTCGGGTAGAGTTTTAAGACAGAAGACGCAATGATCCCTGTACTCAAACCCAAGATTTCACAGTTTGCCCTCGCTATACATTCATCACTTTTACACGTAAAGGTCCCTAAACTTGTAACATACGACGATGTCACCACTTTGAAACAGACTATGCAATGTGCGACTTCACTTGCCACACTTCCTCTGCCTGCAGACAGAGTGACAAGCTTCCCACACTATCCGGAAGCCTTTTCCAGACTACATATAACGCAATACGAACTCAACAGATGTTAGTCCAAAAATTCTGTACATCACGATTCTATATATTCTATTCTAAACATCATATATCCTAGTTAACCTATAGCAACCAATGCTCTGCTACCAAGAATTACTGGTGCAGCGCGGCATCATAAATTCTTCATAAACCATCACCTTAACCCACGGAGCTACTCACTATTTTCTCACAACTGGGCCCATCATTCTAACCTTACATTCATACACACATTTACTCTGCTCCGAGGATTCAGTAAGGATCCAAAAGAGTAGTCGATGTGCTATAGCGGAGTGTCTAGACTAAACTTTATACATTATTTACAACTGCAGTTTTATTTCTAATACTATGGTTACTGAAAGAAGAATTTTTAGAAACACCCCACTATTCATTTATTATATTTTATCTGCTAGTAAAAGTTAACTAATGGACAACAAGGCCTGCTTAATTCTCCATTTATTTAGTTTTTATTTAGAGATTTAATCTCCTTGCATGACCTCTACGTTTTATTAAAATGAAAATAATTCAGTTATGCAATAAATCCTGAAAGAAAAGTTACATTTCAATAACATTCATTTATTAGCATGACAGCTTTAAAGAAATAAATTAGCGGCATATTACCCAAATATAGAAGCGAAGACATCAGCATGGAATGTAATAGTTCCAAACGAAAACCTCTCTGACTCTCTCTCTCTCGGGACTTCGCACCCATTCAAAAGTTAAAGTTCAGAAAAATGTCAAAGTCCCTGCGCCATAGGAAAAATTGCGCAGACCGACAGCATCTCGGGTGCAAAGATCAAGTCAAAAAGCGAGTTCCTTTCAATGTCCCAAATGTCCTCTTTTATACCCTTTTTCACTTACTTATCTATCTAAATTCGTAACTCTTAAGTTCTAGAATATCTGTGATTGCTCAATTTGGAGTCGGATGAGCATCACCTCATCGTTTTACATTTTAATTTTATGCACAGTCATCTTCACATTGCGGCAAACTGTGGTGTCATTGACCAAAGTTTTACTTCCTTCGAAGTGTCCTTTAAATTGTTATTTGCTGAACTTTTCCCACGAACCAATATGCTGACTTCACCATCTTTTGGCTTAGACCCCACAAAATGGCCACGCTGCCCCTGACCCATACTGCTCAGTCACAAGCAGCTCGCATCTCCGATTTGGCGCCTGCACACTTCTATCGCCATCTCGGAATTTCAGTCAGTGTTCAGCTTTATTTGCTCGCATAGGCCTCAATTTAGGAACTATTACAAAAACAAACACAAATAAATGTAAATTTACGAAATAATGCCCTTTCTGTTTACCTCCCCCTTTCTAATGATATCCAGATTAGTATTTACCTAGCTTTAAGCAACATATATGCGTGGTTTGACTTACCAATCTTCACGATTTATGCCACAAGTAAACAGACAAAAGCACATCCATGCAATTCTCAATTAGATTATAACAAATGCGTACTCTTTATGACACAATATACAACAAATTAGTAAATTATGCTTTGCAAATCCATGCAAATTAGTATCCCACGTGTATTTGTGTGTGTGCATTCTATTCTATGTTGGTTAATTTCAAAACCACACATTTAGTACTTATTACTGTTATGGAAAGTTAATCTCACAAGGGGTATACAAACATTTTTGTTTCCGCCTTGCTCCATCAGTACAAAGTGGTGTGTTCCACTGCGGTGGGCGTTGGAGATGCGGTGAAGATAAGATGTCCACAGAAATGTGGAACCTCTAAATTCTACTTAATTTTCCTTGTTGTGGACGTTTTTCAAAATTAAGTTAAACAAGCTGTGTGACAACCGCATTTGGAATTTAAATAGAATTGTAGTGATACGGACAATGTGCGTCCTTCAAGTGGTAAAAGCTTTAGTATAAGACAGGTTGTCTGCCCTAGAATTCAGTTGAAGACCATATATTGGAGGTCAGATCACGGTGGGAATCTGCAAGTGTCCCAGACCAAAGTAAGCATGGGAGGACATTATTTGCATAGTACAGCCCTCTTCTCAATCCCACAATTATGCTGCAGTTGCCACGTAGCATTACTAGAGGGCAACAGTATTACCATAAGGGCAGAGAAAGGATTTTAATCTGCTTGCTGACATACCTCTTTTTCATGTTCCTTTTTGCTAGGACTATGGAGTGGAAGACTACAATAAGCGAGAGAATGAGTAATGAGGAATGGTTAGCCTGTATTTGTGGCAAAGGGGGGACATTTGGAAGGAAAGCAGCAAGATGAAGGATCAAATTATAGAAGTTTGCTGAGCGATTGAGTGTGTATGCCATCTGTCTCTTTGAAGGGATATGGGCAAGAAGAAAAGCATCTCCACGGCTCCCAGATGGGAGAAGAAGAACAGAAGTCTATTTCTCCAAAATATGAACACTTACACCATCTCAAAGCCACCAAATGAGAAATGATGCTTTGCTGGTTGAAGGATTTGCCATGTTTGGTGCATAGATATACACAGTTAGTGAGGCTCTTCCCAGAGTGCAATAGGTGAACACCCCAAACTATCTGCAGACGCTGTCAATCCATGCACTGCTGCCAATTTTACATGCCATGATTATTCTCTACGCCTTATCCAACCAATTGCCACAGAGGCCCTCTCCTTGCCTAATTAATACACCCCCCTTTTTTAGAAAATGTTAATGGTCTTAGATGTCAGAGCTTGCTGTTCACCCAAATTTCCCTCTTTTTTGTGAGGAGCCCAAATGTGCTCAGATGGCTATTCCTCCAAGCCTCACTCTGCGCTCGCTAGCACTCTCTAGCTTATAAAGCCCCTTTCAGTTCCAGCACAACAATTGTCAATTTCTGGGTGCCCCCTTGTGGTGGAATTGGCTCTATACGACTAGCCCTTCTACACCCCTAGGGGTTCCTTTCAATACCATAACTGCAGTAGGTCTCTGTGGTGCCCCCTTGTGGTTGGTAATAGAAACTCTCACAAGCCTATTCCTCCAGTCCCCCTACCCTTTTGGGGTACCCCCCATGGAGGAAGTGGAGCAATGTTGAAAATATGGGTAGCCCCCCCCCCCCCACGCAAATACACCACAAGCCATGTCAATCCGTGCCTCAGATCACCAAATTCACAGTGCACCCTGTGAGAAGTTGGCCCGGCATATGCTGTCCACTATTCTAGTGGGCACCTTGCACCAGTCCAAACGACCCTTACTGATGGTAGGTTAAAGACAACCTTTATAGAAAGCTATCCTAGTGGTAGTTGTGGAGAGCAGCCTTCAGGCTAAGTCTTGGAGGAATGTAAAGCAGCTTGTTTTACCAGTCTATAATCTTGTGAATGACCAAATGAAAGAACCACCACACCAGGTATATATAAAATATATGTATTTAATCTAAACACATACCACTAGTCTCTTTATGAGGCTAGAGGCAAAAGTACATTCAGTAAACTTAATAACACACGGTAAATTTGCACAATATACGTCGAGCCCTAGGGGCGTACCAAACCATATATTAAGAAAGGGGTATAAGAACCACGACTTGACTAGACACAAGGCATAGAGCCTGTAGACGTGCTGGGGCCACAAAGAACCACCCAAGGTAGTGACACAGGGGACCCACAGGGAACGTGTGCAGTGTGTGAACACAGCCGCGGATCGCTGTTGACTTCAATTGGGAAAGTCAAGGTTGGAAATTTAAAGATAAAGGACACTTAGGAGAACACTTTGAGCAAACCCCTTTATACTTAAGGGGTTCTAGGGCCAACGCCCATGGGAGCACCGGAGTACTTGAGTTACCCCACCCAGGGAAGCCGGGTGCATAGGTATCGGGAATCGCCGTCATTTCCAATGGCGATCTGCTGCAAAGTGCTGCTGCCGTCGAAGAGGAAAGTGTCCGGGTGGATCCAAGCCTTGATCGAACATGAGAAGAACCTGAAAGCAGAGGGGACAGAGTCTGGGTCACTAGCCAGTGACCAGGAGCACGATAGGCGGATGCCCACCGATGTCGCGTGATTTCAGGTGAAGAAGGTGAAGCTTGACTCTTCAGCCACGAGGACCAGGATCTGGAATCGAGCTGTCCCACGAAGGATGTCGAGTGCTGCAGTGTCGGTGCCTGGATTGGACCCAACAAGTCTTGGCAACAGCAACCCACGCAGGAAGTAAAGAAATGCTTCGGTGCAAACCAGCATGGTCTGAGGGACTCACCATGCGGCGGGTAGTCAGGACGCGTCTGGAGTAACCAGGGAAGCCCAAGGAAAAGTAGAGTTGCCTTTGTAGGGACCCGCCAGTCAACGGACTAGGGATCGCGAAGGAGCCTCGAGCAGAAATGCAAGAAGCGGGCTCACGGAATACTCGTGGAGTGTAGGCCCGCAATCTTCGGTGCAGATGGTGCTTGGGGCCTGGGCTACAAGTAACCCAAAGCACAACTTCAAGAGACGTCAAGAAGTCAATGCACTAGCAAATGTGCACGGTGTCCAGGAGTTTAGGTTCCACGTCACTCATGAGGGATGTGGGTCTCAGCTTTGCTGGGGACTTGGGTCGGCCTCTGAAAAGTCTGGAAATCATCTTCCTGTGCTGCAGGTACTTCGGAGTCCGTCAGGAGCTTTGGGGATGCAGACCGTCAAATGCTTTGTTGGTGCCTGCCAAGCAGGGGAGAAACTCCTTGACCCCAAGGGAGATTTCTTCAGTCCTCTAGTCTTTAGTAGAGCGTCGAAGTTCCAGGATTCAGTTGCAGAGTTTCGTCCAGGGATATCTAAAGTCCTGTTGCCAGGGGTTCCTTACTTATACCTAAGAAAGGGGTTGGACTAACTCTAGGGACCCACCTATGGGAGGGTTTTGGAAAGAGGAGTGGCTACACCCATTTCCTTTGTCCAGTTTCGCGCCAGAGCAGGGGCTGGGCTATGCCCAGGGACACCAAATGTGCCCCTAGTGCAGACTTGAAAGCACCCCTGGAGTGCACCCACCTAGCCCTAATCCACTAAGGCCTGTCTGGGAGGTGGTTACATCTCCCTGGGACAGAAAACCTATTGTCCAGGCCTCCCCTGCCGGAGTTTCGGTCAGCAGCAGGAGGCCAGACTTGTGCCTGTGGCTGCAGCATCCATTTTGTGATGCCAGAATTCTTTTAAACTGTTACTGGACAGACCGGTGTTTACATGTCTCTCCCTCTAGAAGGGTGGAATTCTATCCCCGTCGCCAGGACTGGCGGAGAGGTAGGATTCCAAAGTGTTTGACACCAAACACGACATGTTTCCATGCAGCCATTCCAAAGTTAGCATTTACTGCAAGGTTATAATGCACTTAAGAGTATATGGTCTGGCTGCATCACAGAACAGCCTCAGAGAATAGATTCGGAAAGCTGCAGAGGGGTCCTGCTCACGCATGGGAACTCTCTCATTTGAAACCAATCACCCAACCTTCAGGATTTATAAGGCCTGCCATAGGGGTGACTGATAGGTTTCTATGTGCAGTGATTTAAGGTAGATAATAGGTAGCCTATATCTTAGTAAGGTGTGCATGCACCATCTTACCCAGGCTGCAGTAGCAGTCCTGTGGTGTCATTTTGGAAGGCTTCCCAGGGATGGCATAATACATGCTGCTGCCCCTGGTAGGCCTCTGGGGTACCTATGCCCTTAGTCCCTAGTATACCATATACTAGGGACTCCCAAGGGTACCCCAGTAACCAAACTGGAGTGTACTTATAATACATGCAATCAATTTAGAGAGGAAGCAGCTAGGTTGGGGTCCTGGATGTCAGGGCCCCAGCCAGACTAAAGTCAAAAAACACCGGCAAAAAAATGGGGGTCCTACTCTCCTACACACCCCAACACCCCGTTTAATACTGCACCCCCAAATTTGACTGAAAAAAAAATCAAAGGTGGGGTGGGGCAGTAAAAGAAAATGTTGGGGGTTTCCTACCATAAGGCCCAGCCTGTTTGATCACACTATCTGTGTGCTGAATGGAGTGGGGTACTTCTGCAATTCTCCCCTATGCTTCTCCTCTGTAGCCCTAATAAAACAATGGCCTGGCTTTTCCCTTTTCTGCCTTTTTAATCTGAATGCACCTAATAAAGGGAGATTCACCAGCTCCAAACGTTACCCATCATTTCATGAGTCAGAGCTAACTCTAGGCCTGTATGCCATGCCAAACGCACAGGCACCATCCACCCAATTTTAGAGCTCAGCTCACACCAAAATGAAAGATCACACCATTCAACCTATTTGACTAGTTGTAAAGCAGCCTCTTCTGGCCGTGGCTATGAGCATCAAGATTGCGGTCGTACTCTAAGATTGCTCCAGACCCATCTGTCATACGCTTGCATCCTACCCGAGATTGAGGAGCCGTGGACATCTCTAGTTACCCCGCAGATAGTCTGAAACATGATGGCCGCACCCAGGAGAGAGGTGGATGCCTGACGACCACGTTGAGCTGCTGGCCTGCCTGGCCCTGGAGCAGAAAGTGCTGAAGTAGACGATATTCGGGTTTTATACTCAGAGGTGTGCTGTTAAAAAAAAACTAAACTCCAAGCTACAACAAAACAGTTGCATAAGGCAAAATGATGCCCCCTGCAGAATGTGATGATGGCCCCCTGAGGCTACCATATCTCACAGATATGCACTGAGCTGAGTGGTGGCTCCCTGAAAGTGTGGGGGCCCTTGCAGGGTTGAGGTCCTCCCTTAACCACAGGGCTGCAGGGGCCTGCCTTATGCTCCTGGGCAGAAACGTGTTGATCATGGCCACACACATAAGAGTTACACAAGTACAGCTAGTGCTAGTGCTGGGAACTGGAGGGATACTTGATTGTAGTGCTTTATTGAAGCACACTTTAATAAATGGACCAATGCGGAGTGTTCAGTAACACAGCAATGTGGTTCATCTCTGGGCTGCAATATAAATTAGGGATTTCAATAACTGCTGCAAGCCATTTTAAACTGCTGATTTGTTCACTGCGCCCATTTATCTGTATGTGTCCACGCATTAGTAAAAAAAAAAAGTTAAATGGGTTTATAATATCAGATACGCCTGGCCGTAGCAATGATTAATGGTGCTGTTTTATGAATCAATATGCGAATATTAGATGCGTTTGCGTGCTGTTAGTGGCGTAATTTTACATGATATTCGTCCAATAAAGGGCAGAGGTGGCAGATAATGACGCGAGCATCTACGTTTTAAGTTTGTGGTGATGCTGAAAATTATGTATTCATCCCATATGCGGCGACTGGTGTCTAGTTTGCCCACTCATTGAGGAATGAAGTTTATTAAACCTTTAATTAATAAAATATCTGCAAAGTGTGAGATTTTAAAATGTGGGGGTATGAGCATGGAGAGGATTGCCCCCATAAGTGTAGAATTGCTAGACAATTGCCACGAACAGGGGTGCAGTCTGTGGGACGTCGGTGACATTAAACAGCTGGCAGCTTTTCTTCAACCAAAATGGACTAGTGACCAATTCAGATGAATATTCCAGTTCTCCAAATGTTAAAACAATTCTAGCGTTTGATTTAATTTTGCAATAAAACAGAAAACAAATTAGGCGACAAAACAGAAAAATATTTTAGGCGAAAGGTGGTACCCACTCCTTTCAGTCATTTGGAGGTGGGTCGGGAATGTCATCTTAATTGTACTCCGTCATATTTTCCATAAACGGTAATTATGCACCTCTCCTTCAAATAGTCGGTCGCCCTTTGGTGACAGAAACCCTATCAACCCTCCAACCCCCAATCAAAAAAAAGAAACGTCCGTCCAAGAAATTAGTGTTCCGGGATAAGCCCATTGCTTTTCACATGGTATATCTTACTTGCACCCAGGTAGAGCGCCTTAGTGTCTCTGTCAGCGGACCTGATAAAGTACATTCTCTCAGGTGTTATATTCCTGACGTTGTGTGTTTTTTTTTCTCTCTTAACGTCGGTGTGCCTCATTTAGTTTCCTTGTGGACAGTGCACTTGTCTTCGCCTCAAATTGGATTTCGCGGAGCTACATCCGCTGCCAGTCATAATTTTGTGCGACGTTTACTGACGAGGCGGGATCGGAGAGGAGCTGAGCTGTAGGCCGAGCCTAGCTCTGAGAGGAAGAGTCTATTCCATTTAGCGCTTTACCTCAGATGTGACCGCTTCACAGCATTGCTTGAAACAGCAGCACGAAAGAGGGTTATGCGTAACAGGTCAGGAAAGACGCAAAGTGCGGCAACAGGGAAAAGTGTGCGCAGCCCAGAAAGAAGCAAAGCGCCCTGAAATGAAGGGACAGTGGGGGCTAGCCAGCTGCTCTTTTTAGGTTTAAAGTATTTTATTTGAAGACAATACAAACAAATGAAAACAGTTGTCTCAAAGGGTCAGTGCCATGGTACCGCTATACAGGAGCGCACCCAGCGCGTAGAGCTCTGCTATTGCGATGTCCATCAGAGCATGGTGCAGGGTGCGTATACGTCAACAACCCCTTAAAAAACAAACAACCCCATTCCAAACTCCCTCCCATCCCCCTCCCTCCGGTACCCCCCCTGCCCTCCCCCCGTACCGTGCCAAAGTCACCTTCCCATGACACTCTCCCCAGATTGCCCTTCCTTCTTTTCCGCTCATAATCTCAGACTCAATGATCAGTTGGAGTTGCCGGGGACGTCAGTCTCAGCAATTGGAGATATCGGGGCACGTGAGTTCTCTAAATTCTGTTACCAGCAAGGAGTGGAACGGCTGCCACAGGTCATGAAACTTGTCCATCTCTCCCGCCACCATAAGCGACAACTTCTCCATCCCCAATACATGCCACAACCTGTGCAACCAACCGGCAGTAGAAGGGATCGTGGTGGTGCGCCAGTGAATGAGTATGTTCTGAACAGCTGAGCCCAGTGCGATTGCTATCTGCCTCCCCCTGCGAGATTTTAAGGGGTACATCAACCCGTTGGGCAAGCCCAACAGGATATACGCTGGCAAGCCTGGCAGTTCAATGTCGAAGCATGAGTCGATCTCGTCCAACACCTCCTTCCAATAGGGGGACAGCAGGGGGCAATCCCATAGAACATGCGTAAGTGTGCCTATCTGCCCACATTCCCGCCAACAAGTGTTCGCAATGCTATGGTTCATCTCGTGCTGTCTCTCCGGCGTATAATACCAGTATGTGGATACCTTAGTGAACGTTTCGGTGAGGCCGGTGTGATACGCGGAATGCCGTGCCCGGTAGGAAATGTGGTCCCATTCTGTGTGACTCAGAGCCCTCCCCAGTTCCCGTTCCCAGCGTTCCCGACCCGGGTTATAAATATGAAAGGAGTGAGGCTGCAGGAGCTTATAGAGGTCCGAGATGAGTTTCAAGTCCGAGGTGCGAGTCACGAGCCACTTCTCATAGGGCGTGAGCTTTCTGTCCGCTGAGCCGCGCACCTTCGGCTGAAGTGCCCAATGACGCACTTGCATGTACCGCAGCCTTTCGGTCTCGGGCAGGAGATGTTCTCGCCTGAGATCCTGAAACGAGATGACTCCGTCCGGGCCGTACATGTGGAACAGCGCACTGCATCTTGCAGTTCGCCAGTGTGCGAAAGCTCCGGGTTCCATCCCGGGGTGGAAGTCTGGGTTCCCAATCAGTGGGGTGAACGGCGAGGTGAAGGTGGTGAGATCATGCGCAGCATTAGTGGCGTCCCACACCCTCATCGGAACCCGCGTGACGAAGGACGCATACAGATTGGGGGGGCGGTGAGACCTGTGCAGGAAGGGCACCTCCTGCAGGGTCCGGCCCGCTACCGCCTGGTCCTGAAAAAGCCAGTGCTTATCTGACTCCCACCTGCTCCATCCACGAGATATCGTAGTTGTGCCGCTTGGCAGTACTTCCGAAGATCTGGTATGCCCAGTACCCCCGCCTCAGGGGCTAGTGTGGATAGTGTCCTCTTGAGGCGGGGCTTGCGGCCCTGCCAGACGAAGCGCGCAAGATCCGCCTGCGTCTGATGGAGCCATACTTTCGGGGGCTGGAGCGGTAGGGCGCGAAAGAGATATAGCACCTGCGGCAGAAGTGTCATCTTCACCGCGGCTATTCTGCCCAGCCAAGACAGCATGCCCTTGCCCCATCGGGCTAACTCCTCCTTGATTTTCCTACTTAAGGCCGCGTAGTTGGCGGCCACCATAGCAGGCAGGGAGGGTGCCAACAGTATGCCCAGGTATGGCACTAAGTCTCTGGACCAGTGCATGGGGAAGAGGCCCTGCAGTTCGGTTCTCGCGGCGGTCGTCAGCGAAACGTCAAGGGCCGCTGATTTCCCCATGTTCATCTTGAAGCCAGCTACAGCGGCGAATTCCTCCAGCTCAGTGATACAAGCAGGGAGAGCCCTTCGTGGGTCAGCGAGCGTTAAGATAATGTCATCTGCATAGAGGCTAATGGTATGCGTATATCTCCCCATCCGTATGCCAATCGCATTCGGATTTTGGCGTATTCTTTGGGCAAAGGGCTCCATATAGTGGGCGAAGAGCAGTGGTGATGGGGGCACCCCTGTCTGGTTCCCCGCTCTATCGCAAACGTCTGAGAGCTACAGCCGTTCACCCTGACCACCGCAGATGGAAACCTGTAGCAATTGAACACTAGGGTGCGGAATTTATCCCCTATGCCTACCTTCGATAGAACCCTCTCTAAGTAGGGCCAGTGCACCCGGTCGAAGGCCTTCTCCGCGTCGATCGCCAATAGCATCCTATCCCCGGGAATTCGGGAGGCCTTCTCTAGAATATGGACCACTCGCTTGGTATTGTCCACCGTTTGCCTCCCGGGGATAAACCCCGCTTGGTCCGGGTCCACCAGTCCCGGCAGGTGAGACCCCAGACGGGCCGCCAAGATCCCAGTGTACAATTTAAGGTCGACGTTCAGGAGGGAAATCGGCTTGTAGGAGCCGCACTGAGTCCGGTCCTTCCCTTGCTTGGGAATAACCGACACCGTCGCCCGGAGCAGGTCCGGGGGGATAGCCCCGGGCGCGGAGAATTAATTAAAGAGGCGCGTAAGGAGAGGCGCTAGCTCAGGGCAAAATGTTTTATAAAAAAGGGACGTGTAACCGTCGGGGCCCGGGGCTTTCCCGTGTTTGAGCCTGGAGATGGCTGCGATCACCTCCTCAGTTCGGATGTCCCGCTCCAGGTGTTCCGCCTGTTCCGGGGTGAGGGAAGGCAGGTCAACTGAGTCAAGATACTCCGCCTCCGCCTGTGCCGAAGGAGGCTCACCTGTATATAGGTCGGCATAGAAGCGGCGGAAGCCCTCCGCGATCTGGGTACTCTCTGTGACCGTCACCCCAGCGAAGATCGATAGCTCCTTCACCAGGCAGTGTTGGTGCGCTACGCGAAGCTTGTTCGCTAAGAGTCGGCCGCATCTATCACCGCCTGTGTAGTACGCATGTTTCAGGCGTAACGCAGCGTACTCCGCCCTGTCCATGTCTAATGCCGACAGGGGTTTTCTTGTGGCCTTGAGTTGCTTCCATACCCTGGGGGCCCCTGTTCTTTGATGTACTTGTTCTAACTCGCGCACCTTACTGGTGAGTTCGTCCCTCTTTTGCTGCCAGGCCCTGTTCTCCGCCGCGGAGATAGCAATGAATTCACCTCGGAGTACCGCCTTCATCGCAGCCCACTGTGTCGCCTGGGTGGTGTTGGCATTATCATTGTGCATCCGGTAATCGCGGATCGCCTCCTGTATGCATGTCACCACCTCCTTCCTATGTAAAAGAGTGTCTCTAAGGCGCCATTCCCCACGCGAGGGGAACGTCGGTGGCAGCTGGAAACTGCCCGAAACGGGGGCATGGTCCGACGGCGAGAGAACGCCTATGTCCGAAGCTATCGCTAGGTCACAGACCAGCCCTGTGACCAGAAGGTGGTCCAGTCTCGTGTAGGTCTTGTGTGCGTGCGAGTAATAGGAGTAGTCCCGGGTGGTAGGATGGAGGTGGCGCCAGAGATCGCGCAGATCTAGGTCGTCCAATTGGGCCTTGCCCGACTGCGAGATCTCTCCCATCTGAGGGTACCGTTGCGCCGATCTATCCACGGACGAATCGAAGACCATATTCAGGTCCCCTCCGATGATCATGTGCCTATCTGGGGTGGCCGCGATATCCACAAGAGCCAAGCGAAGGAACCTCTCCTGATGTTCGTTGGGGCTATATATCGAGCCGATGGTAAACACCAGACCCCCTAGTTTAACCCTGTAAGCAAGGAGCCTCCCCTTCTGTTCCGCCACTTTGTGTAGGACCTCCCCTCTAAATGTTCTGGAAACCAGGATTGCCACTCCCGCCGTCTTGGTGGTGTTGGAGGAGAAAAACTGCGTTGGGAATTTCGGGGATCGCATCCTCTGGCAATCCCCGGCCAAAAGGTGCGTCTCCTGCAAAAGACAGATATCAGCCTGTGTGTGTTCTAGTAAAGACAGCACTGCCCTCCTTTTGACTGGGTTATTCAGCCCCTTCACATTAAGTGTGACGACTTTAAGTGTAGTCATCGATGCGGGTAAGAGCACAGCGCAGACAGCAAGACACAGTCCGGGAGGGCCAGTGTCAGTGCAAGTAGTGTGTAGGAGTAGTGCACGGTCAGAAAAAGTGCAGCAACAATACAGTACGGTCCCCGTCCCTTCCCCCTCAACTCCCGTTGAACTTCCCACCAACCACTCAACTCGTCCCACCCCCTACCCCTCAGTCCCTGCCCCTCAAACAGAATCCCCATGCAAACAACCAACCGCACACATCCCCGTCTCTCCCCCCCCATCCCCAACTCTTCTTCGCATCCCTCCGATCCCAGACCCTCCCCAACTATCTCCCTCCCCCTCCCTCCTAGCACCTAACTGCGCAGAGAACACCATTGTCCCAGCCTGGTCCCTAGTGGACAAGTCCGTGGAAAGTTAGTTAGGTGGACGTCCAGCCACAACACCCCCCCCACCCCCCGCCACCCCCCTACCCCGGAACCCTCGAACCTGCAATGATGATGAAGCCATGTCGATCTCCCCCCGGAATATGCTTAGGCCGTTAGAGCCACCTCCACAGACGATGTGTCCCTGGTCACCTCACGTACTGCACTGTCCATTTCCGCCCGGACAGTGGGTGAGTCTGGTCGCATGGATGTAGGGGGGGATCGCCGCCTCGGAAGCGTCTGCCAGCCATCCCTAGTGCCGCGCCGGCGGCGAGGCGTGGGTGCGTCTTCATCCGATGCGGTGATTCCCAGCACTCCGCAGGTATCTTGGAGGGACCGGAGTTGGTGCAAAGTCCCGTTCCAGCGAAAAATGAGCCGAAAAGGATGGCCCCAGGAGTACTGCGTGTCATGTTCTCGTAGGAAGTCAGTGGCTATTTTGAACGCCTTGCGTTTTTGCAGTGTGATCGCCGACAGGTCCTGGGAAAGGGCCACCTGATGTCCACGGAAACGCAGGGATTGCTGCCGCCTTGCTTCACGAAGAATACGTTCCTTCAAGGGGAAGTCTGGCAGGAAGGCCAGGGTGTCCGGGGGCGGCGCCGAGGCCCGCCCTGTGCGCCCTGTCAATTCTAACAGGGAAGTCTTCAGGTTCGCCCAGAATTTCACGGAACAGGTCCCTCAGGTAGGCAGCGATGTCGTCTCCTTCCTCTTTAGATGGGACTCCCCGGACCCGAATGTTATTGCGCCTGGACCTATTCTCGAGATCCTCAGCATGGACCTGGAGGTCGAGCTGCTGATCCCTGAGTCGCAAGACCTCCTGCTGTAGGTGCGCGATCTCCTCATCTCGGGAGTGGCCAGCGTCCTCCACAGTAGTCACGCGTTCGCCAAGGGAGTCGACCTCTCTCCTGACCTCCCGGACCTCACCGGCCACCTCCTGCTTCAGCGTTTGAAAGTCCTCTCGGAGGGAGCTGAACAGCGACTCCAAGAAAGACCTGGTTACCGGAGGTTCACCTCCCTCCGCCCCTCGGGAGCCGCCCGGGGGTCTCGGGGCGGGCTGACCCCTATCTTGTCTCGCGGCACCCCTGCTCAGCATTTCCGGCAAAGTGCGGTCCCCCTTTTTGCCCCCTCTGTTGCCAGACATCGTGAAAGTGGGGGGGCGCGTCAGGCGGCACGACACTCGAGAAGATCCGCGTGATGTGTAGCAACACCAGGAGGCGAGATGTGCTGTAGGGTCTAGGCTCAACGGTACTCCACTTCAACGGGTATCGCCGTCCAGTCTCACCCCAATCTGCGGGCTCTCAGGACACCAAGAGCGCCAAATCGTTAGGGGCGATCGGGGACCACCCCCAGCGTGGGCCACAGCAGCGGAGTGAGAGGAGAGTCCACCTGGCGCAAGTGGCAAGGGGTGCCCCACTCCCGTGGCGGGCCGATCAAAGCATGTCCAGGCCACTCAATGCTCTCCTGGGCCGACACCCCGGGCGCGTCCCATCTGCTGGAGACGGAGTCGTGCCCCACAGGTCTAGGGTGAGGGGCGCCACAGGCCGGTCCCCCCCAAGTCGCCGTCGATCTCAACAGTCTCCGCGCCGTGTGAAGTGGGGTCCAGGGGTGTCCCGCGGCCTTGGAGGTGTCACCAGGGGGACCCCCGCCCCGGCGGCTGGGCAGCGGCGCCGCTGGGGGAAGGCAAACAGCTGACGGCCCACTTCCGGTGGAGACCACGGGCTCGCGTGGCGACCCCACGCCGCAGCGCAGCACCCGGGCCCCGTGCAGACGACCACCAGGGATCGGGCCCAGGGTGAAGGGCGGCCGCCGCGCCCCCAAGTACAGCGGTAAGAGCAGGCGGGGACCTCCAAAGGGGGGCCGGACGATGGTGCGTAGACGTAGGCCCTCCGGCCGGCACAATCCCCGGGCTGGCGTAGCGGAGCGTCGCCGGCCCCTCCCCCGACTCACTCAGGCCTGAGCGTCGTACAATCCGCTCACCGCGTCCGCCGCTGGATCCCTCAGGGGGCTCGTGCGGGGGGGTGTCCTCGCCCTTCAGGCCCCCGCTGCTTCGTTGAGTCCGCCCTCGGCAGCTCCGGTAGGCGGCGGCCTCAGTTTCCTCGGCTCTCTGTCGGCTCCGCAGCCGGCGCTTGCGCCTGACACACTCCGGCGCTTCGTCACAGGCGCTGTAGGGTCGTGCTAAGCTCCGAATGGTGCCGATATGAACTCCTTTGCACCTGGCCCCAAATTTCGCTCGATCTGGGGGAGATCAGCGAAGTGGAACGGTGCAAGGGCTCCGGATTCACAGGAGCTCACGGGAAGAGCATCCTCTCAACCCGCCATCTTGGCCACGCCCCGGCTGCTCTTTTTAAAGGGACGACCAGCAGCGCTACATACGGCGAGGCAGCACTGCCGTTCTAGGGAGAACGGGCGTGTCCGTTTTAACCCCTGCCAGGTGTCCCTGCAGCCGGACCGGTGAAACCCTAGATGGCCCCGGTAGCGGGCAGCCTGAGAAACATGTATGGCGTCTTCATTTTCAGACGAGCGTGTCTGCGCTCCCCCTTGTGAACCGCTAAGATGGCTCTCCAGAGATGAAGCAGGCGCGTGATACATACTCATGAGAGGATACCATCCCTCATGGTACATTTGGAGGGACCAACATCCCTCATGATACATTCTTTTGAGTGACCAGCATCCTGGGCATTCCCCCGCCTGCAGTAACAAGTGCCATTCCATCCCCTGACTTTGTTAATCGTCAACTGGTTTACAGATCTCCCTTTGACATGTGTTTTTGTGAGGTTTTAAGGAGCTCAGCAGCACAAAGCAAGGGATTCCAAAATAAATGTGTGATCACAAATTAAATGAAGCGCCGGAGTTCACGCTTCATTTTCTTTTAAAATTCCGGCGGGATTCGCGACCCCAGCGCGAATTTCGCAGAATTAAAAAAAAAAAAGTTTTTTTGTCCCTGGGGGTCCTTGTGTTTTTTTCACCTTTGTTTTAATGCTTTATTGTGACTCGGTTCTACTGAATCACAAGATGGCTGCCAACACTTCCTGGTTTGGAGTGTTGGCAGCCAAAGTGTTGGCAGCCAATCACAGAGAAGCTCGTGCTCTGGAGGGTTCGCGAATACACCGCTGCCCTAGATATAAAAACTTTTATTTTTTAAATTTCTCAGCAACTACTGAACGGATTTACACCATTTAAAAAAACGGTCGCTTTCTGAGCCAAGCACTACCTTTTTGCCAAATTTGGGGTCATTCCGTTCAGCAGTTCGGGCTGTAGCCTGTCTCAATATTTTCTATGGAAATTAACATGGGGAAAACGCGTTTTGGGACCCCTCTTTTTTCTCAGCCCCGCTTGACGTATCACCCCCAAACTTTCAGGATAGGAGCTGACCTGGATAGACTTTTTGGGGGAGAATTTTGCGAAGATTCATCAAACGGCGCCAAAGTTATTAGCAAATCAAAAAATGCTTTTGCTATGGAAACTAGGTTCTAACTATAACTACCTACTGGTGACCGCCAGTAAGTAATATATATATCTATGTGATCAAGGCCTCTGGAAGGCCGAAACGTGTTATGGCGGCACTGCTGGGTGAAAAATAAAAAAGAATAAGTCTGTTCCCTGGAACGTGGAAGCTGGTGACGGAGTTTATTATATATATATATATATATATATATATATATATATATAAGACAAGTGAGTGCCTTCTTCAAACTCTCGCTTTTGCGGGAAATTGCTTTGATATATATATATATATATATATTTATATATATATTATCTCAGGATACAACCCCGCTGCAAAGACAGTAGTGATTGTGTACGAAAGACGCACTCACTGGGATGTGGTGAAGTTATTAAGGCAACTTTATTTCAAAAACGCTTCCTCTCCCAGCGCGTTTCACCTACCCCTGAAGGCTTGATCACGAGATATCACAAGATGTAATCACTACTGTCTTAGCAGCGGGGTTGTATCCTGAGATAATTAAAACCGGCGTGGTCCTGCTGGAAAAGATGCACCGTTTGAGAGAAGAAGAGCGCCAGCGTCGAACCTTTAGGACTGCACTGCAGTAATATATACATATTTTTATATATATTCACTGAAAAAACCATAGGTTTCAGGGACGTTATAGTTAGTTGGAGATTTCACTCGTACAAAACCATAGAAATTCAGCCGTTATAGTTAGTAGACCTAACTATAACTCGCGCCCTCGCAATGCACTGCTGATGACATCACATATTACTTCACTCATGACATGCTCAGTTACATCACTGATGACATCACTGATGTCATCACTGATGACATCATCCAGTGAATGTGTGTTTCTGTAAAGTATACAAATATATTTTATATATATATATATATGCCAAGGTATATTGAAGTATGAGTGGTTGTATGAGTGTCTGAATGGATGATTTAGTAGGTGTGTGACTGACTGTATAAGTGAGTGATTAAATGTGTCTTACTGAATGCATGGGTTAGCGACTAAACTGTGTGAATGTCTTTATTAGTCTGTTAGTTGGTTTGTAAGCGGCTGCATGGCTTGGTGAGTAGCTACATGAGTGTCTATATGGGTTATTTATTGGTTGTCTGAGTATCTGTATTGGTGCCGGAGTGTCTTTGTTGTGTGACTCTGTGCATAAATATGTGAGTGGTTGTTTCACTGGGTGTATCCGTTCAAGAGTGTATATGGAAACAGCTGTATGGGTGGGTGAATGGGTGTATTGGTGAGTGAATGAATGTCTCTGTGGTGCATGTGTGAGTAACTACATATGTTTTAAAGGAGTATATGTGAGTGTTGGAGTATATAAATTACTATAAGTGAGAGTAAGTGATTGCAAGAATATCTGTATGGATGAGTGTGTGTTTCTATGAGTGATTGTTTAAGAGAGTAAGTATGTGTTAGTATCTGTATAAATAAGTGTGGTGGTGTGTGCATGACTGTATACGCAAGGAAATGGGTGTGTGATAGTTTCTTTGCATGACTGACCAGGTGTAGGAGTAACTATTTGAGTGAGTGTCTATATGTGTGTATGAGTGGATATATCAGTGGCTGTATAGATGAATGACTGTGTATATGAGTGACTGTATGGGTTAGAGGGTGGATGTGTGTGTAGACATATGAATCAATGAGCAGTTATGTACTATCTGCTATTGGTCTGTCGATGGTTTCGATATTGGTGGTCTGTATTTTAGAGTGGGTATATGAAAGGTTCTATTAGGGGATGAGGAGGTGCATCAGATGATCACGTGGATGATGTCATCAGTGATGTCATTTGAGATGTCATCAGTGATGTCATCCGTAATGTCCCGGAGCATGTCATAAGTGATGTAATATGTGACGTCATCAGCAGTACATTGGGGGGCGCAAGTTATAGTTAGGTCTACTAACTATAACAGGCGGATTTCTATGGTTTTGTACAAGTGAAATCTCCAGCCAACTATAACGTCCCTGAAACCTGTTTTTTTCAGTGAATTTCAAAGGTTTTTTAAATGAAAATTTCTAACTATAACGTCCCTGAAACCTATGGTTTTTTCAGTGAATTTCAAAGGTTTTTTAAATGCTAATTTGTAACTATGCCTACAAAGGTAGGACATGTGAAGAAAGAGGAAGAAAAGCGTAGAAAGAAGCAAGACAAATGCAGAAAGAGGCAACAGAAGTCCAGAAAGACGAAGAAGAGTGCAGGAAGAAGAAGAGATGTTCAGAAAGAACCAACAGATGAGCTAAAAGACCTCCTGTGCCCCCAACATTTTGCAGATGGGTACTGGTGATAACTGACTTTGACTAACCAGGCCTAAAGCCAGTGCTATCCTAAAAGACACTTAGAATACAGTGAAAACACCTACATACGCTAGGGAACACTATGCGTTAGGGTACCTCTGTGATTAGCATTTCCTCCTCTGTATTGGCATGAATTAATGCCAGGGGCATTGCATGAGTACATGAGTAGTGACTGGATGATTAGAGTGCTACAAGGAGAGTACATGGTGATTTTTTAAGTGCTTGGGTTTTGGCGCAGTGATTGGATAAGCACATAGGATTGGCTGGGTGATTGGAGGACTGCATAGATAGTACCAGGGAGATTACTGGACTGCATAGGTAGTCCTCAAGGTATTGCAGCAGTAAATGTGTTAGTGACTGGGTCATTGCATGAGTACATGGGTACTGAGTGGATAATTGGAGTACTGCAAGGAGAACGTGTGGTGAATTGATAGTTGCTTGGGTATTGGAGGAGTGTTTAGATTAGTACATGGTAGTGGCTGGGTGACTGGAGGAGTGCACAGGGAGTGACAGTGTGATTGCGGGACTGCATGGGTACTACCTCAGGAATTGAAGGAGCAAATGAGAAGTGTGTAAGTGGGGACAGGACTGTATGGGTAGGGCATATGGGATTGTAACAGTGATCAGTTAGTGGCTGGACCATTGCAGGAGTACATAGCTACTGACTGAAAGATTAGAATACTGCAAGGAGAGTGCCTGAGTGAATTTATAAGTGCTTGGGTATTGGTGGAGTGTTTGGATTAGTACATGGTAGTGGCTGGGTGACTGGAGGACCGCACAGGGAGTGCCAGGGTGATTGCTGGACTGTATGGGCACTACCAGAGGAATTGAAGGAGCGAATGAGAAGTGTGTAGGTGGTTAGAGGACTGCATGGGTAGTACACAAAGGTTGTAGCAGTGCATGTGTTAGTGCCTGGGTATTTGCATGACTACATGGGCAGTCACTGGATTATTAGAGTACTGCGAGGAGAGTGCATGGTGAATTTATAAGTGCTTTGGTATTGGCGCAGTGATTGGATAAGGACATAGAACTTGCTGGGTGATTGGAGGACTACATAGGTAGTACCAGGGAGATTACTGGACTGCATAGGTAGTCCTCAATGGATTGCAGCAGTGCATGTGTTAGTGACCGAGTCATTGGATGAGTACATGGGTAGTGACTGGATGATTAGAGTGCTGCAAGGAGAGTGCATGGTGATTTTATAACTGCTTGGGTTTTGGCGGAGTGATTGGATAAGTACATGGTGCTGGCTGGGTGATTGGAGGAGTGCATGGGTACTGACAGGGCGATGGCTGGACTGCATGGGTAGTGCTCAGGGTATTGTAGCAGTGCATGGGTCATTGCATTGGTGCAGACTGGATGATTAGAGTACTTCAAGGAGAGAGCTTGGTGAATTTATAAGTGGTTGGGTTTTGGCGGTGTGATTGGATAAGTACACACATCACATTAGTCCCGCCCCCTCCCTTCACCACTGTGCAAGGTTTTAAGTTGGGGGATTTATTCCCCTTGAATCCTGAGGGTCCCCGGGGGCCAACTAGCCCACCAGGTACCTCCAGTAAGCGCCACAGAGCTGCGTTGCAGAGAGGTGGTCCGAGGCCTCCTCCTTTTAACACCTCTGCAACGCAGCTCTGTGGCACTTACTGGAGGTACCTGGTGGGCTAGTTGGACCCAAGGGAGCCTCACGATTCAAGGGGACTTAATACCCCAACGTAAAACACGCCACGGGCGCGTTTGCATAGTGGTGAAGGGAGGGGGCGGGGCCTGATGTGACGTGTGCAAGCATACCCCTTGGCGCGTTTTATGTTGGGGGATTAAGTCCCCTTGAATCCTGAGGGTCCCTGGGGGCCAACTAGCCCACCAGGTACCTCCAGCAAGCATCAGAGAGCTGCGTTGCAGAGAGGTGTAAAGAGGTGTAAAAAGGGGCGGGCCTCAGACCACCTCTCTGCAAGGCAACTCTGTGGGGCATACCGGAGGTACCTGGTGTGTTAGTTGGCTAGTTTCATTTAGATAGCCCCAGGCAGGTGGTGGTCCCGGGGCTTGGGGGTCCGTAACTGACCCCCAAAAAATGTTGCTTTCTGAACCAAGCACTACCTTTTTGCCAAATTTTGGCTAATTCCGTTCAGCAGTTGGGCTAGAGCTTGTCTCAAAATTTCCTATGGTAAATAACATGGGGAAAACGCGTTTTTGGACCCCCCTTTTTTCCCAGCCCCCGCTTGACGAAAAAAGAAATATGTACATAAGTGACAAGTGCCATTGTTACCGAAATATTTATAAAATTCCAATACAATCTTACTTTATAAAATTTTGAAAAGACGTCATACTCCAAATCATTAATTTCTTCAGTCTCATAATCCTCTCATCTTAATTGAGAACACTCTTGCACTTTGTATACACATAACAAAAACGTATGTACAACATTGCAGCCTTCAGAGGAGAACATGTTTGCTATCAGCATTATTTTTTTCACAATAGCATTTAATAATTCAATAGTCCCACAGCCATAGATTTGAAGTCCTTTTTGTACGTATGCTATCATCTTCAGTGTTAAGATTTCTCCATACTCCGAAAGAGTGAAAAAATACCATATGCATACATATTCTCTCTCATATAATTTTTCAGTATATGATATTCTCATGGGTTGTTTTCAGAAATTGTTCCTCTGTTGTGGAAGATACTATCTGTGCAAGTGCCTGTGATTAATAATGATATGCCTGGTTATACTCTACATGCTCCAAGGGTATGTACCTTGCTTTAAATAGAATGATACACTCACACGTACTTGCTTAGACTCTTTTTGATAGAGCTACTTTATCCAATGTAATGCTCCCCTGTACAATAGCTGGTGCCACCTCTATTTGTTTCTTAGCGACCGTGTTTCTGAAAGGACATATATCATCACAATTTGTTCCAACCAAAGGACAGCGTCCTCTGCTTTCCTAGTTCAAACTTGTTACGAGTAGTTAATCTCACTTTTCATAAATGCTCCCTTAAATTGCAAAAGGTAGGTATTTGCCTGTAAGATTAGGATGCTTCTTTGAATTTCATAGGTGCCCCATGAAAAGGGAATCTAAAATGAAATCTATAACACATATTTCAGAATCATTTCTAATTTAACATCAAATAAATTTACATGTTATCTTGACTGTATGCTCTGTCTAAAATTCAAACGTGGGCATTGCGCCGCATAAATGCTGAAAACACAGTACAAAATACTGTACAAAATAAAATGAGCAGCGCATCCATGGTTATTATCTGAAATGTATGCTCATTGCCAAGTCTTTTCGATGGACCATCAGGGCATCCTGTAGACTGTCCTTGCCATCTGGCCTCCAGTGAACTGCTCATATCACCAGAAGCTGGCAACACCAATATTTTGGAGAGCAATAGTCCCTTGCATACTTGCCGGCACATCCAATTTAAGCAGGAGTGTTAGAAATGGGGGTCCAAGTAGGGACCCTTCTTCCTAGTCAGGATAAGGGAGTTATGTTATGTTATGTTAGGTTGTCTTGTAAAGCGCATGGCTACCCCAGCAATGGGGCGTCCTAGCACTGTAGACCACTGGGGAACCCGTCCTGGCTTTCCCTGTGAGATGATCCCTGCTGGGTATCTCCAAGGTGAAACCAGGCATCCCCGGTGTAAGTGGGGGGCTGTTGTGGAGATGAGGCAAGCTAATGCCCAGAGTTGCCGAGTGTGATCCCTGGTTAGAGTAGGCACCGAAGCGAGAATTATCGAGTCCGCTGACCCTGGTCCACGACCCTGCCGCGTCGGGAATTGAACCCTGGTCCCGGGCGTCCTCTGCTTCCGGGTCTGCCGCCTCTAACCAGTGAGCCACACCACTCCACTTACACTCCTAAATTAACCCCTGCTCACCCCCTTGGTAGCTTGGCACGAGCAGTCAGGCTTATCTTAGAGGCAGTGTGTAAACCATTTGCACATAACCAACAGTAATACAGTGTAAGCACTACAAAAGGACACCACACCAGTTTAGAAAAATATCCAATATTTTTATATACTTAAAACAAGACCAAATACGACAAAAATCCACAATACAGTACTTTAAAAATAGTTCGCAAGATGTCTTTAAATTGCAGAAATACTTTGAAAATACAGTTCGTACGAGTCGGTCCGAGCCTAGCGCAATGCTGAAAACAACAGAGTCTCGCAGTTCCACCTGACTGTGTCGGTACGGGCCAGCAACAGCGTGAACAGACTCGTTAACAGTACCTTTCTTAGTGCGGCTTACACGGAGGTGCGAGTCGGTCGTGGCGTCCGTCGTGGTTGCGATGCAAAGTGGAAGCGGTGCAGGGTGCGGTGTCCTCTCGATGCGGTGCCGGCAGCGGCTTGGGGACGATTGTCCAGACGGTGTCGGTGAGACCAAGGAATGCGGTGCAGGGCGAAACGGTGCTCGATGCGGTGCTGGCAGGTTGCGGTGCAAGCGGTAGAGTCGGTTGGCGGGAATTTGTGCTGGCTGAGAAGGACAGCTGTGCGTGACGAGGCGGTCATGGGTGTCGAGCCAGCGGCGACCGTGTTGGTGAGACCAGGCCAGCGAAGTGAAGCGAGGCGGTGCGGGTTGTGGTGTCCACAGGTTACGGGGCAAGCAGCGGCTCGGTGGTGGTGGTGTCGGTCGTCGTCGTCGGTGAGACCAGGGTTGCGGTGCAAGATGCGAACGGTGCAGTCTGCGGTGCATTTAGGACACCAGGCCAGCGACGGAATCAGTGACAGAGTCGGTTGCGGTTTTCTCTCCTCTGTGGCAGCTGAAATAGCGTTTCCAGGAGCGGTACCCAGAGGTCGAATTATAGGGTCTGCCACTCGCAGTGCACTTTAGTAGGAACTGACACATAAATCAAATAAGCGAATCATGGAAATACCAATCCATAACACATTTTACACAGAGAGCATATGCACTTTAGCACTGATTGCCAGTGGTAAAGTGCCCGGAGTCCTAAATCAAACACAGACAGGTCAGGAAAAAATAGGAGGAAAAAGCTAAAAGTTTAGGGATAACCCTGCAAAAAGGGCCATCTCCAACACAACTCCCTTCCAGCCTAAAGCCAGGGTAGACCAATCCATACCTCAATGGACTTCCCTGCTTGGGGAAATAGAACATGGAACCTGGCCCGCAACAGCAGGGTTTCATTCCAGTTCTATGCCTTCCCAAACCTAGGTGGATCCCTCTATCCATACTCTCAGAGCCCACTAAGCTGACCCATGGGGAACTCTCCTCCTCACCTGTGAACTCCATCTGTGCAGCGCCTAAACTTACTTTGCTCACAGATATGTCCCAACAGGCCGACAGTGCCCACATGGCCAACACAGTGGTGTGGCCCAGTCCATCCCCGGGGTGTGACTCCTGTCCCCCTCCCAGGGGCAACTCTGTTCACTAGGCCAGCAAGCCACAGTGTTTACCGACAGTTGTCAGTGGGGAGACCCAGGCCTTATGCCTCCCAGGGCTCTTTAACCTCTGTGGCGTCAGGGAGTGGGGGCGGTATCCCCAGGTGCCTGGCACACTTTGTCCACTCTCCCTCTTGTCAGGTACGGGTTGACATCCTGGCACTGATCCACCAGCCCAGGGTCTATACCCTGCGACTGGACAGGAGACTGGGGTGGGCTCTGCGACACCCTGTCCTCCTCCCCGGGGCTCTGTATCCTCCCACATGGAACGGTACCCCCTTCCAGAATTGTCAGGGCACCTGTGGCAGGAGTCCCGCACAATTCGCTTACCAATTCAGGGGTGCTATCCTGCAACGGGTACACCAGCCCAGGGTTGGTACCCTGAGGCTGAACAAGGGACTGGGGTGGGCTCTCCCACACCCGGTCCTCCTTCCTGGGGCACTGTACCCTCCCACCTGGAGCGGCAACCCCAGAAGACAAACTGGTAGGGGCACTGTTAGCAGTCGCCCCCTCCTCCAGGCCAGGGGGACAGCCTGAACCTGGGTCTCCAGCCAAGGGCCTGTACCCTTAGGCTGGACCAGTGCCTGGCAACCCAGGACTTGTGCGAGAGTATGCCTGGCGCAGGTCTCCAGTGCCCTGTTCACCTGACAGAGCATGAAGACACTCCCAGGCCACAAGTGGTCTCACCAGGGTCAGTCCTGGGGTGCTCTGACCTCAGAGCTGGCAGCCCCTGAACCACTGGTCCTTCCACTGGGTACGGCGTCTTCCTCTCACCCTTTTGTCTGGACTCATGTACCCTCCCAACTGGAAAAGTGCTGCCAGACACCAAAACCGGTGGGATGCTTGTTACAGCAGTCCCCCCACTTCCCCAGACACTAGGGGATCCCCCTTCAATGGGTGGCCTTCAAGTACAGCCTAGGCTCCCCACATGGTGTTCTCTCATGGAACCACCCAGGCTCTGGGACCCGGTTTCGGGCACATTGGGCCGCAGCCCATTCCCACTCCTCCTCCGCGCAAACAGGACGTGAGTCCCTACACCCTTCCCACGACACCGGGACCTATCTGGGCTATCACAAACCTTTCACACCACCCTCGGTTGCGAAATACCCAAGCCACTTCCTTTAGGGTCACCCCCAGATGCTTCTCCAGACCCTCTGGAATCCACCAAAAGGACTGCCTCCGTGCGAGCTCCCTGGGATCAGAGAACTCACACTCCACCGGGTGTTGGTATAGCTCTGGAAAACAGAGACTTCAAATATGCTCTCCAACAACTGAATCACACAGCCCCACACAGGTGTTAACCAAAATACCCTTCACCCAACCATCCAGTGCCTCAGAAAAGTACCCCACATCATTCTCACAAGACTGGTGAGACAGTGTCTGACTGTTGCTCTCAACCCATACTCTTCTGGCTGGTCTCCATACTCACTTACCAGGGCTTCTATCATGGGGGAACCCCTCTCCCTGCACCTCTCATCTAGAGTCAGTAGAGAGTCCCTCCCACCAGGAATATGATCCCCTGTGCCAGTTCCCCCAGGGACACTGCGCACCACTGGAGTAACCTCACAATCCTGAACCCCCTGGTGTATGTCAACCGCCTTCTTGAAGCATGGCCCCAAATATGAGTATACATATACCTCACCCTCCGTACTAGACACTACATTTTTGCTGCCACCATCTGGGCAGGGCCTAGCCTTACTGGCTTCCCAGTGCAGTCCAGCTTTCTCGTCTTAACTTCATGGTCTAACATCATTCTCTTCTCCTCCAAGGCTAACCTAAGCTTCTCCAGTTCCGCAGCAGCTCTCCTTGCTTCCCGCCTGTCCTCCAGCTCCTCTGGGGACTGCTGCCTGGTTTAGAGGGTGCCCCCTTCCTCCCAAAAACACACCCACCCTTGGAATAGGTTCCTCTGCCTCCATGCCAAGATCCCCAGACAGCTCACTAGCATGTCTGGCTGCTACCCAGGCCCTCAGCGCCTTTTGTAGCTCCTCTTTTCTGGTGAGGCCCCTGATTTGGATTTTGAGGTTTTTGCAGATCGCCTGCAATACCTTCACAGTGTAGGTTTCTAACCTCTCCTCCTCAAAGGCCACTTCCAAAGATGCAACAGATGATGCAATTGATTCAGGCATGTTGTACTGGAAAGTTCAAGTTAAAAACCAATGGAAAGGTGTTAGACCTGGCACCTTGGCGTGGGTCTCCCTTCCATTTCTTGCTGTTGCCTCATGTGTTTTTGCTGGTGTTAGATGCTTTGGGCACTGTGCCACTGCTGTCCAGTGCCACAGTGCAAGTGCTCCCTATTGTGAATTAATATATGGATTAGTGATTCCATGATTGGCTGATTTGGTTTACTGGTCAGACCCTAGTACAGTGCACTGAGTGTGCCCAGGGCTTGTAAACCAAATGCTGCAGGTGGGCTTGCAGCACTGGTTGTGCCACCCACAGAAGCAGTAAGTAAAAGTGTGTCTCAGGTCTGCCATTGAAGAGCCTGTGTGCAGTCTGGTACTGCCATGTTGACTGGGCACGTGCACCCACTTGCCCGCCCCTAAACCTTCCCTTTTCTTCATATCAGACACTCCTATGGTAGACCCAAGGGCAGGGTGCATTGTAATTATAAGATAAGACAAGCCCTGATGTGTGTGGCATGTCCTAACGGTGAATTACAGCCATTTTCGTTTTTTCGCTATTGCAAGGCTACCTATTCCCCCTAGGTCCGAATGAGCAGTTAGATTATTACATTTTATAATCCTAACTGACTCCGGGAACTAGGTAGGAATTCGAGTTTAGTATGCCTGAACTCAGAATGATAAAATGCATCTTTTAGTGAAGTTGGTTTTAACATTCTGTGTTTGAAAATACCACTTTTAGAAGTAGGTATTTTCTTGTCTAACTATCTAAGCCTGCCTCTGCTAGGTTGTGTATTCCTTGTCTGGAGTTTGAGTGACAGGGGCTGGGGGATTGCAGGAGACAGGGTGAGTCAGCTCAGTGGTGAAAAGAGAGATCTGCATCTAGATGGGAGGGAGGAGTTGCGCCTGGGACCTGAATAGGACTGTGCCTTCCCTCCACAATGCTGGCTCCACCTCCAGTGGTGCGTCTGATGGCTCTGCACTGCACTGTGAAAGGAAAGAAGGAGTCATGTAAACAGAGTGCCCCAGGACTGACCAGAACTGATTTGGATTAGGCAAAGGCCCCTCTGCCCTCAGAGGACAAAGGATTTTGGGGTATAAGTATTGGGACCCTGATCCCAAGAAATTAGATCACTTTTGGACAAGAAGAAGAAACCTTTGCTGAGGAGTGGAACCAGTGAGACTGAGGAGAGACTATCCCTAAGCTGAAGTGCTGCTTGGGGGATTGGACTGCAGTGGTTGCCTGACTGCCAATGAGAGGAGAGAGGAACTTTGTGTACTTTACATCAACTTGTAAGGATCTCCAAGGGCTTGGTACAGAGCTTGCCTCCTGCTGAAGTCTCAGGGACAACAGACTTCACCCTCCAGCTCCCCAATAGTCTTCTTGAAGTGCCTGCAGTTGTGCTGGACTTTTTGAGGACTTGTGTGTCTCAAGGAGCTGGAAGCGCGACTCAAGAATAGGAAGCGTGTCACCGAACTGCCGCTGCACAACACCAAGCGCCTCGCATCGGCAGAGAAGAGGATTGACGCCGCAGCAGACGCCGCCGCATCACCAGGAAGCGTGTCGCAGGAGAAGAGGATCGACGTCGCATCAGACGCCGCCGCATCTCCGAGAAGCGTGTTGCAGGGCCTGTCGCGGCTCATCGCCAGAGAAGAGGATTGACGTTGCCGCATCACCGGGAAAAGTGTTGCAGGGCCTGTCGCGGCTCCCATCGTTGTGGAAGCAACTCGCAATGACAGGAGAGAGGATCGACGTTGCAGCAGACGCCGCCGCAACACTGGGAAGCGTGTCGCAGGACCTGTCACAGCTCGCATCGTGTAAAGCTTCTCGCATCGCCGAAGAGGATCGACATCGCAGCAGACGCCGCCTCATCACCAGGAAGCGGGTCGCATCAAGGAGAAAGCGCCATCTTTATTTCTTTGCACCAGATCTTCAACGCATCACCGTCCTTGCGTGTAAAGAACTACCGCATCACCTTTCCTGCAACTCTTTTGTTGCCCCGCATGTCGCATCTTAAGGTACATTGACTCAAAGTGTCGCATTTTAAGATCTAAAGAGAACTAAGCTAATTCTACCATTTTAAGTGCAGTATTGTGGATTTTTGATGTTTGTGGTCTTCTGAAAAGTATATATAAAGAATACTTCTTTTTTATATAAAACGTGTGGTGTCCATCTGTAGTGTTATCATTTGATTACTGTATGTGTTCACAAATGCTTTACACACTGCCTCTGAGATAATAGCCTGTCTGCTTGTGCCAGGCTACCAAGGGGATGAGCAGGGGTTATTTTAGGAGTGTACCCCCTTACCCTGACTAGAGGCAAGGGTCCCTTCCCTATTTGTCACAAGTACCTACCTGTGCCAACTAGAGACCCCCAAATCTAACAAAAGGAAAAAATAGACTAAAAAATACAGTATGTGGGACGTAATGGTCTGCGATAAAGTAGTAATGCACACCAATCACTGCAAGTCAAGTGCAAACACAAGTCCTATCCTCACCGCTGACAGCCAATGTTAGAAATGGGGTCTCTAGTTGGCAAGGGCTTGCACCTTTGTCCAAGTAGAGACCCTTCTTCGTGGTCAGGATAAGGGAGTTACATTCCTAAAATAACCCCTGCTCACCCCCTTGGTAGCTTGGCACGAGCAGTCAGGCTTATCTTAGAGGCAGTGTGTAAAGCATTTGCACATAACCAACAGTAATGCAGTGTAAGCACTACAAAAGGACACCACACCAGTTTAGAAAAATCCATACTAATATTATAAAGAGAGAGCCCAAACCTTAAAGGCGGGTAATCTCAGTAACCACAGCACCAATCACAACACCCAATACAGCGTCGGAAAGGGCAGTTGCAGCAGAAGGACATAGGCTATGCAGACGGTAACCATATATATATATTTTTTTTTGTGCAAAGTTTTATATAGCGCAAACTTGACCTGAACTGAATTAGGTATCAGAGCACTTTACATAGCACCAGTTACGTTACATGAGGACACACATTCATTTTAGTGAGGCACGGGGAGATTAAGTGATTTGCCCAGAATCACAGGATGTTTGGCGTCGTTACCAAGACTCGAACCCAGATCCCCAAGTCCGAGGTCGAGCGCCTTAGCAGTTAGGCCAACTCCTCTATACATTTAAAAGGTAAAAGAACTGTGCCAGCAAAGTAGTCCCTAGTGGGCGTGTCTGTGTTGTGCTGTGGGCGTGGGTGTGACTAACGCTGGGGGCGTGTGGTACGGCCATCACATCGTCGGCTGTGGGCGTGTGCTGGGGGCGTGACAAACGCTGGGGGTGTGACAAACGCTGGGGGCGTGTGTCCGCCCTTCATGCCATGTGAGCCGTACATACAAACGCCAATTAGGTTGCTGCGCAGCATCAAGGGGCACGCTGGGGGCGTAACACGCTGGGGGCGTGAGAAACGCTGGGGGTAGGTGTCCGGCCTTCATGCCATGTGAACGCAATTGCGCCGCTTCAAGGGGCACGCTGGGGGCGTGAGAAACGCTGGGGGCGTGTGCTACGTTCCGCCCTTCATGCCATGTGGGTCGTACATTAATCAGAAGATCGTCTGCTGTGGCCGTGTGCTAGGGGCGTGACAAACGCGTTCACCTGGAGGCCTGGTAAGTAACGTTACTGCAGCCTCTCCTGCGCGCTGTTACTGAACTCTCTCATTCAACGAAATTACACGCGCCTGCTACCATCAACCAGGGCTCTAGCCGGGCTCAGCCGGCGGATCAGTACACTAATTACACGCGCCTGATAACATCAACCAGGGCTGCAGCTGGGCCTCAAGCGGGGGAACACGCTCCTGTTAAGATCAAACAGGCCTGCATCTGGGCCTCAAGCGGGGGAGCACGCAAATGAGCGTGTCTGCGGGGACAATTACTGCAGCCTCTCCTACTCGCTGTCACTCAACTCTCTCATTAAACGGATTTGCCCGCGGCTGATAACTCTCTCATTCAACGACATTACACGCGCCTGCTAACACCAACCAGGGCTCTAACCGGGCTCAGCCGGCGGATCAGTACACTAATTACACGCGCCTGATAACATCAACCAGGGCTGCAGCTGGACCTCAAGCGGGGGAACACGCTCCTGCTAACATCAAACAGGCCTGCATCTGGGCCTCAAGCGGGGGAGCATGCAAATGAGCGTGTCTGCGGGGACAATTACTGCAGCCTCTCCTACTCGCTGTCACTCAACTCTCTCATTAAACGGATTTGCCCGCGGCTGATAACTCTCTCATTCAACGACATTACACGCGCCTGCTAACATCAACCAGGGCTGTAGCCGGGCTCAGGCGGCGGATCACTACACCAATTACACGTGCCTGCTAACATCAACCAGGGCTGCAGCTGGGCCTTCTCTGTCCCTATTCTAATGAAACAAAAAATGTTGTCTACCGCGAGATTTTAAAATAAATTGCCCTTGCCAAATACACACATTACACACATTCTATTTCATACCCGGACAACGTCGGGACGGGCTGCTAGTATCCAATATTTTTATATACTTGAAACAAGACCAAATACGACAAAAATTCATAATACAGTACTTTAAAAAAAGTTTGTTCGCAAGATGTCTTTAAATTGCAGAAATAGTTTGAAAACACTGTACGTACGAGTCGGTAGCTCGGTCCGAACTTACCGCAATGCTGAAAATAACAGAGTCTCGCAGTTCCAGATGACCGCGTCGGTACGGGCCAGAAACAGCGTGAACAGACCAGTTAACAGTACCTTTCTTAGAGCGGCTTACACAGAAGTGCGAGCCGGTCGTAGCGTCCGTTGCGGTTGCAATGCAAAGTGAAAGCGGTGCAGGGCGCAGTGTCACCTTGATGCAGAGCAGGCAGCGGCTCGGGGAGTATCGTCCAGACGGCGTTGGTGAGACCAAGGCGTGCGGTGCAGGGCGAGACGGTGCTCGATGCGGTGCTGACAGGTTGCAGTGCAAGTGACGGAGCCAGTTGGCGGGAATTGGCGGTGGCCGAGCCGGACAGATGTGCGTGACGAAGACGTCAGGGGTGTCGAGCCAACGGCGACCGTGTCGGTGAGGCCAGACCAGTGAAGTGAAGTGAGGCAGTACGGGCTACGGTGTCCACAGGTTACGGTGCAAGCAGCGGCTCGGTGGCGGCGGCCGTTGGTGAGACCAGGGTTGCGGTGCAAGATGCGAACGGTGCGGTCTGCGGTGCCTTCAGGACACCAGGCCAGCGACGGAGTCAGTGACAGAGTCGGTCGCTGGTCCCTCTCCTCTGTGGCAGCTGAAACAGCGGTTCCAGGAGCGGTACCCAGAGGTTGCTGAAGTCTTTGCAGTCCCTGACACTTCTGAACAGGAGGCCAACTCGGTTTCAGGCCCTTGGAGATACTCAGCACAAGTAGAGAAAGTTCAGTCCAGTTCTTTCACTGCCCAAGGCAGAAGCAGCCAACCCAACAAAGCAACAACACAGCAAAGGGGAAGCTCTTCCAGCGCTTCTTCTTTGCAAGTTCCTTGATTCCAGCAAGTTCTAAAGCCTTGGGGTCTGGACCCCAATATTTATACCAGCAATTCCTTTGTCCTCTGAAGGCAGAGGGTCCTGTACCTTGTCTAAACCAGTTCTGGTCAGTCTTGAAGGACTTTGTTTACAAGACTCCTGCTTTTCCTTTGACAGTGTACGCCAGGGACATCAGATACACCACAGGAGGTGGAAGGCAGGCACAGCCCTATTCGGGTCCCAGGTGCTCCCTCCCACCACTCTACATGTAGATGTGTCTATTCAGCCCTGTGGTGACTCGCCCTGTCTCCTGGAGCCACCCCAGCCCATGTCACTCACAAACCAGACATGCAATACACAACCTCGCAAAGGCAGGCTGGATGGTTAGGCTAGAAAATACCTACTTTCTAAAAGTGGTATTTTCAAACACAGAATGTTGAAACCAACTTCACTAAAAGATGTATTTTATCATTCTGAGTTCAGGCACACTAAACTCGAATTTCTGAGTCAGTTAGGATTACAGGATGTTATATTCAATCTGCCCACTCTGGCATATAGGGAACAGGTAGCCTTGCAATAGTGAAAAATGAAGTAGGCTGTAATTCACTATCAGGACATGCCACACACACCAGGGTATGTCCTACCTTTCACATACAATGCACCCTGCCCATGGGGGTACCTTGGGCCTACCTTAGGGGCGACTCACATGTAGACATGAGAAGGTTTAGGGACTGGCAAGTGGGTGCACTTGCCAAGTCGACATGGCAGCCCCAGGCTGCACACAGGCTCTGCAATGGCAGGCCAGAGTAACACTTTACAGGCTGTTTGCGTGGGTGCCACAATTCAGTGCTGCAGCCCACCAACAGCATTTGGTTTATTGGGCCTGAGACTCGCAGTGCACTTTACTAGTGACTGATACATAAACCAAATAAGCCAATCAAGGAAATACCAATCCATAACACATTTTACACAGAGCGCATATGCACTTTAGCACTGATTGGAAGTGGTACAGTGCTCGGAGTCCTAAAACCAACACACACAGGTCAGGAAAAAATATGAGGAAAAAGAAAAAAGTTTAGGAATAACCCTGCAAAAAGGGCCATCTCCAACACAAGGGGACAACAATTTTAAAGGAAAAAAAAATATTGTTTTATTTAACATACGCTTTAAACTTCCTCTACTCATATACATGCTAGGTGGAAAAATACAACCCATACCTGCCAATACACCTGCATTTGCCGTCACCCTCCTTTCACTCCTCTTTACCCTCCTGACAAAGAAAATGCCTCCATAGACTTCAATAGCGCATTTGTTTTCTACCCTATGTCACCCTCCCTTGGTGAAGCACTGGCTTTGTCTTCAAAGCCTTACTACAGCCATTTGGAGACACAGTTATTGTGGTGTGGGAGGGTGAAGTGCTCATTAGAGCATACAGTTCTGCCTGACTTTTTAGCTACTATACATCAGGAGGCCATGTGTGGTGCTATGCTTTGTTAATGAACATAGCTCAATACAACAATAAAGCAGTAAAACACATCATGGCGTAATCTAACATGTTTACTCTCCAGTCCTGCACACAAGACACAACTTTATGGAAAGTGATGTTTCTCACAGCAGGAAGTATGGAGGCTGGCTCCAAGCTGGAGTGCCCACAACATGGGCACAGTGAAGTGTGAAACCTCAGCACCTGGCTCTGTCATCCTTACTAGTGAAGCAATCAGGAACAGACAAAAGACAGCCCTGACCTAGAAACTTCCTCATCTTGAAAAACAGAAACTGCAGTCCCACCCATTACCCCTGCCATCAGCCAAATGGCGGAGTTCAGGAAGACCAATCTAAATATGCTTGTTAAACTAAAGGCCTCATGGAATTTCTAAAGATAGTCTAGTCTTTACCTCCTCACTTCAGTGTCAGGGTCTTCTTCCTCCAGCTACAGGCAATACACTCCTGCTAACTGTGACAATATCCTCAACCTCATACTGTACCATGATGAACCAGGGGCATTCAAATGGATCAAACGTTGCTTTGTTAATTAAAACTGTGAGGCAAACATCAAGGGTAAGTATCAGAAGACACCTACTCCAGCATTTATAGAACCTCCTTTTTGATTTTTGCATTAGCTGTTGTGCTTTCTTTATCCTGTATATTCTATAATTTAGCTTTCTTCATGAAGTTACTGTTTCAGTCAATGAACAGCTTAAAGATCTTGATGTTTCCCTATATGTGCATCCAGGCAATACTTTACACCTCTAACTTCTGACCTGATCAGCTGTCCATGCTGAAGAGGTGGTCTTTCAATGGCCTAGGAGTAGGCAGACTGTTCGTCTGATTCTACGGCAGAGGTCTTCAACCTTTTTAATGATGCGCCTCCTCCATGTGTAAAAAAGAAAAAAAAAATCAATCGGGCCTCCCAAAATGAGTAATTTTTTTCCACATTTATTCTATTAAATTTCAATGTTTAAATATGTCGAAACATATTCGCCTGATTGTTGTGGAGGGTAGTGTGGGCGCTCTTTCAGTTTTTTCACCACTTCCGGGTTTGAGGGTGGAGTCTGGGTTAGCGGGCTAGTGCATTTAAGCACATGAACTTCACGACGCGCAGCGGACGCGCCGAAGGCGCGCCTAAGGCAAGCCTGTCTGCGCCGTCCGCGCCGGGCCCGCGCCTAGTGCCAGCCATGCTGCCAGTGGCTTGTCCGTTCCTCAGCGCCACTGGTCTAGGTCGCAACTGTTGAAAATGAACACCGGGGCTTGCACTCCTCTGGTACGCTGTAACCTGGCGTAACCTGACTTGCCTCTTTTTAAATGTAAATGCTGTGCTTTTACACTGTCAGCTTCTAGAAAACTTACCAATGCACAGGGTAATCCCCCTTTTCTGCCTAGTCACGCTGGGACTATCACGGCAGGTTTGCTTAACTGCCGCTCCCTCCCCTGCCATACAAGCGATATTTGGTTATTGCTCTCTACGAATGCATGGGACCTGTTGTTTCTCACAGAGACTTGGATTAAGGATTTCACCAATCCTGACATTAACCTGGCCATCCCCCCTGGCTATCGCCTAGTGGGTATAAACCATGAGGGTTCTAAAATGGGTGGAGGAATCGCTGTTATTTTACGATCTCATTTAAACATCACCTCCAGGAAAATTGCTAATATAGACCCTATTGAAGCGATGTATTTTTCCATTCTGGATGCCTCTTCAGCCAGCGTTTCAGGCATCCTGGTTTACAATCCCCCTGGGGTTGTGCCATCTTCACTTGCCGCTCTCTTGGCTACAATAGTGGATCTAGCGCTAAAGCATCTCTATTTTATAGTATTAGGTGATTTTAATCTTCATGTAGATGTGAGCACCTGTTCACGAGCCAGCAATTTTCTAGACTCTATGCTTGGCCTGAATCTTACCCAGCGGGTACGGGGACCCACACATTTAGCTGGCCATACTCTTGACCTTGTCTTTTCGAACCTTCCCGGCCTTACTATACTACCTTCTTTACCCCTCACTTGGTCAGATCATTACCTAATTCCTTTTGAGTTGACCGTGCCACGGCCTCCTAGGGTCTCATCTAAAATCAGAGACCTTGGTAGAAAATAGCACAAGGTCACCTGTGATGCCCTTGAGCCTATCCTTTCTACCCGGATAGGGCAGCCCTCTTACGATCTAAACATTGACGTATCCATTCTTGTCTTTCATCAGCGATTGATCTTATTGCCCCTATGCTACCTCTCACTTCTTTAAGATCTAAGCCCTCGTCCCCATGGTTCTCGCCGGAACTGCGAGAGGAAAGAAGTAGGTGCAAGAAATTGGAACGTATTTGGCGATGGTCATATGATCCGGCCGCTAAAACTACTTATAGAACTGTCCTCAAGCATTTCCATAAACTCAAACGCACTATCATGAAGGATCATTTTGTAGAGAGAATCAAGGCTGCTGAGAATTCATCCAGGACCTTATTTAACATCATTAAAGAGTTCTCCAAACCTCCTGCCTTGGTTTGCCCGATTGTTCCTAGTCAGTCCCTTTGCGATGGTCTCTCTGATTTTTTTCTCGAGAAAATCATCAAGATCACGGACACATTTCATCAGAATAGGGTTTCTCTACCACCTGCTTCAAAAATCATCTACAAGGACACTTTTGTCTCATTTAAACCCCTGACAGCGGAATATGCGCAGACTTTGTTACACCGATGCAAATCAGGGTCTCCCCTTGACCCAGCCCATGCACAAGTACTGAGCAATCTAGCTCCCCTGCTGATTAATCCACTTCTTGAGATTTGGAATCTCTCTTTATCTTCTGGCCTATTCCCCTCTCTATGGAAACAGGCCATGTTGATTCCAATTCTGAAAAAGGCTGATGCTGACCCAACACTCTTCAGTAATTATCGGCCTATCTCACTCCTCCCTAAGCCTGCGAAAATCTTGCAGAAAGTGGTGCAGGAGCAACTCGCGGAACATCTGGAATCTAAACAACTTCTTCATGATTCCCAGTCGGGCTTTAGGCCTGGCTTCAGCACTGAGTCTGCACTTTTGGAGGTGTCGGAGGCTATTCGGGAGTGCGTGGATGTGGGCGAGGAGGCCATGTTGGTCCTCCTCGACCTATCCGCGGCCTTCGACACCGTCTCACACGACATCCTGTTGGACCGCCTTCGCGATATTGGCATTGGGGGGGCGCCTTTGGCGTCGGTGAGATCCTTCCTAAGAGACAGAACCCAGCAGGTTTTCCTTCGGCCCTATGTTTCTGCTGAGAAACCTTTGCTATTTGGCGTTCCGCAGGGCTCTGCACTTAGCCCCTTGTTTTTCAACGTTTACCTTGCTCCCTTGGCGGCAGTGGTGGAATCCTGGGGGGTCAGAGTGATCTCTTACGCTGACGACACTCAGCTCGTGTTTTCATTTAGAGACCACTCTGACGGCAATTTGTCCAACTTTCGACAATGCCTGGTTAACATCTCCTCTTGGATGACTACCAACAACCTGAAACTTAATGCGGATAAGACTGAGGTTTTGTTTTTTAATCAAACATCTCCTCCACCGGCTAAATTGTGGTGGCCTGTTGAATTAGACCCTGCCCCAGTTCCAGTCTCATCCACACGGAATTTGGGTTTTCAATTTGATAATTCCTTGTCCTGTAAGACCCAAATTATTAAAGTTTCAGCAGCATGTTTTGGTAAACTACGCATGATCAAAAAAATCTTTCCTTTTCTTCCGCTTGACTCACGGAGGACTGTGGTTCATGCATTAATCACGTCCCATCTGGAATATGCGAACAGTCTGTATGTAGGAGCCCCGGCCTACCTGATTAAACGGCTGCAGATTGTACAGCATGCCGCGGCCAGGCTGATCTGTAACATCCCGTATCGCCATTCCATTACACCGTATCTGGCTAAACTGCACTGGCTGCCGGTGTCCTATCGCATACAATTCAAAGCTCTGGTCATTGCGTTTAGGGCCCTTAATGGTCTAGGCCCTGCCTATCTGAGACACAGGCTGAAACCTGTCCAGTCGGTTCGTGCCCTCAGATCAAATCATCTCCGCCTCCTACACGCCCCCCGTTTCCGTCGTTCTAGAACGGGAGGTCGTGCTTTTGCTGTGGTCACTGCAAAACTCTGGAATCATCTCCCTCTGGACCTTAGGTTCATTACATCAGAATCACTATTCCGGAGCAGACTTAAAACCTGGTTGTTCTCTAATATCTAGACCCCGCTGTACCCCTTTGGTTGACTGTTGTCCGCAGCGCCGGGACACCCCCGTCGGGGGTAGCCGTGCGCTTTATAAACTCCAAAAATAAATAAATAAATAAAATGGACTTCAACCCTCCCCCTTACCTGTCCCCCTTCCCCAATGTGGTTGTGTGTTTCACACACCAGTACAGGTTTTAGGAATTACCTGCAATGCATCATGGGAGACCTAGTCATAGTAACATACATCACTACATTCATCACAGAAAACAGCAAGGCATGCCACACACTACATCCATAAGCAGTTGAGGACTTTGCAAGTGTGTGACAGGAATGTGATTTAATAATGAAACACAGGTGTACAGCACCACTGAGCCAATGTCCATATCTGTCCACAGGAGAGTCATCGCGTAGGACAGCGCAGGAAAGGGAGAAGAGGGGACCCCAAACTGAAAGGAGTGAGGACGCAGGCACAAGTGCAGGGCAAAGCACAGAGCCGGCACCGGCACCCACAGCACAGGCAGGATCAACACCAAAGAAACCCACCACAGCACAGCCTTGTTCTCCTCTGCTGTACGACTCACCACAGCAGGACCCAGCGGCACTCTCTCCCACACCACCTACAGATTCCTCTGAACTGGTAAGGCCAAGGAGGCATGATGTGCCCCCTCTCAGAATCTTTGAGTCGTCCGATGAAGATGAAAGGGAGGGTGACACCGAAACAGCTCCACTGGAGGCAGAGAACGCTGGGCTGCAGTCCACATCTGAAGTTGTGCGTACCGGTGTCAGATGCCGTAGGGTACGGGAGAGAAGCGCAACTCAGGATGGAGAGAGGGTCTTCTGTGGGCTGGAGGCCACAATGGTCAAGGAGCAGTGCCTGCAGGCAAAAGGAATATCTGCAGTTCAGAGACAGGTGTGCAACTTAAACACCAAGATGGGCAACATAGACCAGGGCATTAGCTCCATGGCAGAGAGTATGAAAGACATGGCAGAGGGAATGAGGGACATGTCGCAGGCCATGATGGCTCTCTGTGACACTCTAAAGTCTGACCGCACACAGAGGCGCTGAGAGAGGCAGTGCATGTAGCAAAATACAAAAGCAATGAACCGTCTTGCAACAACCACCTCCCTACTATGTTGGCGCTCTGTGGCCATGCAAGAGGGCCTTGTGCACTGCTGCACAGATGTGTCTAAGGGGATGGGTAGAGTTACATCTGCCATGGAGCTGCTACTGACATACCAGTCAGCCAACGCTGGGGACCTAGTTGTGGGGGACACTGAAGACACCACCAGCAGGAGCAGCAGTAGCACACCCACACCAGACATTAGAAGAAGCAGCAGGCGCCAATCTGTTGAGCCTGGATCAACAGCCACTGTTGTAACCCAGCCTCGGGCATCCCGCACTGTTGTGCGTGGGCACAAAGAATAATGCTGCCCACAATCCACAGGACATGTCAGGGTGAAGTAACCTGTGACCGCCCAGTGAGGTAGTAAGACATTGGAGAACCATGGTGTGCCTTTACTAATTTACCGTAGTGCCCATTAAACTACGTCATTCATATCCAATGCCTGGCCGTGTCTCCATACTTACTTAGAAATAGCTGCGTGTGATCTCTGCCCGTCTCAGTCTCCCATCTGTTGCTGGCGCTGCTCCTGCTGCATAGGGCTCTGGCTGTTCTGTCCCATCATCAAAGTCCTCATGATATGTTATTTCCACTTCTGTGCCTTTCTTGGTGGCAAGGTTGTGCAGCATGGCACAGGTCGCAATGATTTTACAGCAGATGATAGGAGTGTACTGCCGTGCACCTCCGCTCTTGTGGAGGCAGCGGAACCTGCTTTTTAGAAGTCCAAATGTGCGTTCACCAACGTTGCGTGTTGCTCTGTGTGCCACATTGTAACACCTCTCACTCCTGGTAGATGGATTCAGGTAGGGGGTGAGAACAAAGGAGAGCATTGACTTTCGGTTCCTGTATATGTGCTCTGTGGCTGCAGGTGGGCAGATTGGGATGTGGGTGCCATCTATACAGCCTATGACGTGAGGGAAGTGTGCCAGTTGATAAAATTCTGTTTTGGTCTTTAGCGGTTCTGTATGTGTGTCAGGGAAGCTGATGTAATGATGCATTCTCTGCATCATGGCCTCCAGGAACTTTCTGAAGAAACGGGACAGGCAGCTCTGGGACACACCACCTACTGCAGTAATCACACTCTGGTAACTCCCAGATGCAAGCAGGTGTAGGCTACACAGCACCTGCACATGGAGTGGGATGGCGTGCGCCCTTGGTGTTGGTTGCTCCAGGAGTGAGTGCAGGTCCCTGATCAAGTCCAGGATGGTTTGGGGGTGTACCCTGTACCTTTGCAATATCTCTGGCTCAGTGAGTTGGAAGAGCGGTATCCTCTGCCTGTAGACTTGCTCCTCCCTTCTCCAGACCCTCTCTCCTGCTGCCTGTAGCCGTAGCCACCTTGCAATGACGTAGAATGCCGCCATTCTGGTCACACTGTTGCATTTTGGGGCCTTTTTTATAGCCTTCACCTGGTTACCACCTGCTTTCAATCCATGGTAAATACCGACTCTTAAATACCGAATTTCATGAAATTCTGTATTTTTGAGGTTTCCTACATCTCAAAACTCATTTTTTACCATTTCATAAATACCGATTCGGTAAATAAGAAACCGGTAAATAAGAAATCGGTAAATTCCGATTCGGTAAATTACCGACTCTTATTTACCGAATCGGTATATTTCAGCCTCCTACATCTCAAAAGCCAAATACTGGTCGGTAACGCCCGAAATTCTGTATTTTCGTCCGTTACCGACCGGTATTTGGCTACCTACATCTGGCCCAATGTTCCTAAAATCCTGCATGAAGATTTTGACCTTGACTTAAAAAATCTGACTGTCGCCCTCCTTTTTTCTTTGTGATCTCTCCTCATCTTCTGCTTGCCTTAATCAATATTTTTGTTTTTCTGCAAATTGCCCACACCTCATCTCAAAGAACACCACCTGTCCTTCTTTGAAAGTCATACTCTGAAACCTATCACTACCTAATCTCCTCTAGTTCAGCTACTAATCCTGCCTACCATCTGCATGGACTCACATCCTCCCTACTTCCACTAGAGATAACATCTACATCTTACTAATTTGACCCACCACAAAGGCAGGGAATAAAAGCATAGAATAGTATCCTTGAGAGCACAAGACTAAACCAAAAAATCAACAATAAGCACTGAATTAACTACTAACCTTGGGTTCCAGAGCAGTGAGGTTTGATGATTTGTCAGTGGTAGTAAGAGCTATATAATTGCAATTACACTATATTGCAATACAATAAGTATACATTTCTATTCCCCTTAATGTAATCATCCTCTAAACACCTAACTTCACCACCATTTTTTAGTTAAAAGGTGTGGTGCAAAGATATGGACTTAAATATGCAAGCGGAAAGAACGGTATACATAACCCGTAAGTGCCCACAGAAATGGACTAAAATATGGGCTGCGTGGAATGCATACCGGGGAGATATATGTGATCCGATACCGGATTCTGATGGAGGCAGTTCTGACGATGACTTTGGGGAAGAATAGAGTGACAATCGTGCACAATTGGCCTGAGGTCAGGAGTGCTGTTCTCCAATTATATGGGGAGATGGACTCAGATAAATGTGTTGAGTTTCATAACCTAATTGTGCATTATAAATGTAAACAACCTATGATGGATGCCAATGAGTTGTATAATAACAATAAAAACAGTTAAAAAAAAATAAAAAGGTGGACAGATATGAGTCTCACTATTTTGCCTCCAAATTTCCATCTTAGCTTACATGTTAGGATGTATGTCTACTTAAATATACAGATGTAGATGCAACTGATACCAGGAGAATACACATCTTTTCATCTACTTTTAATTATAGATCAGTAAAGAAATGCCTCAAACTCTTCCCAACGAACTTCTGGCCCAATATGGATGACATTTCTTTCTGCCTTTGAGTGCCAACCCTCCGTTGTTCAGAATGCCAGGTCACTTTGCTTCATCTTTGACAGCTAGGGTTGCCACCTTTCCAAGAGAAAAATACCGGCCATTTAATGATATTTTAAGAGCCTACAAGATCCTGAACACAATACTAAATAGAATTTTACACAAAATTGTGTGTATTCATTTGTAACATGACTTCTCTGCCTTTGTTTACTTGAATTATTTGTCAGGGATCTTTAACGCAGCTCCAGAACACATTGACAATTGCTTTCTGTTTATCTTTGCTGTTTGAGGTATGTACAGATAAGGGCTAAAAATACCAGAGTTAGCTAATTTTGCTTACTTTTGTACCAGCCAGCACACTGAAATACCAGTGGTACTGATGAAAAACCGGCCAGGTGGCAGCTGGGTCAACCTCCAGATCATATCACGCCCATGGCCAAGAGCGCCCAGTTAGAGTGTCCGGTTCCAATTAAGGCTGCTTTGGGGGATCAGGCAGCTCATCTGGTGTACAGGCGTTGGTTCTCTCCAGACTGGACTATGGGATCTCACTCCTCTCAGTCATCTGCAAAGTTTACTTAGGTCCTCTCAGAACAGTTCTATGTGCTGTGGGCTGCTTTGTTGCTGGTCACAAGAAATCAGACTACAGCGCTCCTAGCCTGTTCTCACTCCAGTGGCTGCCTGTAGAGACGAACACCTATTTTAAAACTGCCTGCACCACACACAAGGCTTCACTCCTCACCCACACACCTCACTGAAAGATTCTTAACTTCTGGTGCAAAACGGGGTTCAAGAAATGCTCAATTACTTCTCCTGGAGTCCCCTACCATCAAACAAGAGCATTACCCGACTTAGTCATTCTCTGGAAGCGTGAGTACTGATCAATAAATTTCACCTCACGTGCTACAACTATGCAGATGACGCGCAAATACTACTTCAACTGGAATGCCCCAAAGACATTGGAAAATCACCAATTTTCAGCCGTCTCAGAGCCGTGGATCAGTGGATGACTTGGCGCCATCTCAAAATGAATGCTTCAAAAACTGAAATACTCACGTGTGGCGATTGGAAAAATTACAACCCGCTTGCCGCATGGCCTGATGAACTGGAATCACTGCCTAAAGTATCGAAGGAAGTAAGAAACCTCGGAATGACCATGGACTCCAAGCTGTCGATGAATGTCCAAGTAAATAAACTAGCAAGATCAAGCTTTGCTACTATAAAAACGCTACGACGAATTTTCCCTCATTTGGGATTTCCACACAAGGTCCAAGCTACCATCTCCCTTGTTCTATCCAAACTCGATTACGCCAATAGCCTCTACCATGGATCACCTTTAACGACCATGAAAAGACTACTACGGATTCAGAACTCGGCTGCCAGACTACTCTTGCATATCAAGCCACGAGACCACATCTCCCCTGCCTTAAAAGCCCTGCATAGGTTACCGGTTGCTAGAAGATCCACGTTCAAGCTGCTTTGTATTACCCACAAAGCAATACATGGAATAGGACCACTCTTCATCAGGAATAAAATCACCAAACACATTCAACAAAGGAACCTACGCTCTAAAGGAGCATCTCGCCTCAAAATCCCACCCTACAAGAAAAAAACAATGGGTGGCACATCCTTCTCTGTTCAAGCAGCCAAACTATGGAACTCTTTACCCGCCAACATAAGATCCACCGACAACCACCTTATCTTCAGAAAACTACTCAAGATCTGGCTCTTCCCCACATAAGCACCATACGGAAATAGAAATTTACAGCATATTCCTCTGTATATAAGCATTTGTTTTCACTATAGATATGTACCTATCTTTGTGTATTACTTTATAGAACATGTAAAACAATTATGTTGTTAAGAGAAGAAAAAAAAATAATAATAATCATCATCAATAAATAAAAATCATTTTTGGTCTACATGTACATACTTCCATTGTACATCTATGTACCTTCCATGTACTTGGATCTGTGTGTCTGTTACTTTTCTCCTGAAAAAGCATATCCAATGCACTACCCTATTTATCATCCTGTGCATCTATCAATATATTTAATCTAAATATACTTACTTCTTTTATGTATCTATAAACTTTTAATGTACTTATGGATCTATATATTTATCACTTTCTTCTAATTTAGCATTTCCAATGCACTAGCCTATTTCTCAGCCTATACTTCACTTAATATATCTTCTAGCCGGTAAATGGTCTAAATATCGATTCCAAAATATCGAGTAACCTAAATATCGAGTCCAAAATATAGAATGGACAAAATATCGACTGGACAAAATATAGACATCCAAAATATCGTTTTGAAGGTAAGTACTGTAATATCGAATTTAAAAATATAGACAGTCCAAATATCGAAGTACATAATATAGGTGATTAGAAATATCGACTTTTTAATAATATCCAATTTTTTTAAGTGTTTTATATGTTAGTGCATGTGTGAAAAGTGTATATTTATTTGTAATTTATTGTAAGTAATTAATTTCATGTTATTTAATTTTTGGGTAATCTAATTCTGTAGCGGGTTGTGGGTTTATAGGGGAATAGGGTGGGAAGTAATTTAATTATAATTAATTAAATATGTTAATTAATTAATTGGTATTTATTTTGAATAAATTGTTAATTAATTTTTAATTGATAATTAATTTGTATTAATTGATAATTATGTGATTAATATTATTTTATTTTCTGTAGCGGGTTGTGGGTTTATAGGGGAATAGGGTGGGAAGTAATGTAATTATAATTAAATATGTTAATTAATTAATTGGTATTTATTTTGAATATATTGTCAATTAATTTTTTATTGGTAATTAATTCATTGTTAATTGATAATTAATGTTTATTAATTGATTAATTGATAATTATGTGAATAACATTTTTTTAAGTAGCGGGTTGTGGGTTTATAGGGGAATAGGGTGGGAAGTAATTTAATATAATTAAACATGTTAATTAATTAATTGGTATTTATTTAGAATATATTGTTAATTTTTAATTGGTAATTAATTAATTCTTAATTGGTAATTAAAATGTATTAATTGATTAATTTATAATTATGTAATTTATATTAATTTATTTTCACTAGAGTGGGGATGTTAAAATTTACCCTTATGCTATCCAACGCTTTCCCTACTGTTGCACTCTCTGGAGTGGGAATAGTAATTTTTACCCCTACGCTATCCAACGCTTTCCCTACTGTTGCACTCACTGGAGTGGGAATAGTAATTTTTACCCTTACGCTATCCAACGCTTTCCCTACTGTTGCACTCACTGGAGTGGGAATAGTAATTTTTACCCCTACGCTATCCAACGCTTTCCCTACTGTTGCACTCTCTGGAGTGGGAATAGTAAGTTTTACCCCTACGCTATCCAACGCTTTCCCTACTGTTGCACTCTCTGGAGTGGGAATAGTAATTTTTACCCCTACGCTATCCAACGCTTTCCCTACTGTTGCACTTACTGGAGTGGGAATAGTAATTTTTACCCCTACGCTATCCAACGCTTTCCCTACTATTGCACATACTGGAGCGGGAATAGTAATTTTTACCCCTATGCTATCCAATGCCTTCCCTACTGTTGCACTCTCTGGAGTGGGAATAGTAATTTTTACCCCTACGCTATCCAACGCTTTCCCTACTGTTGCACTCACTGGAGTCGGAATAGTAATTTTTTCCCCTACGCCATCCAACGCTTTCCCTACTGTTGCACTCTCTGGAGTGGGAATAGTAATTTTTACCCCTACGCTATCCAACGCTTTCCCTACTGTTGCACTCTCTGGAGTGGGAATAGTAATTTTTACCCCTACGCTATCCAACGCTTTCACTACTGTTGCACTTACTGGAGTGGGAATAGTAATTTTTACCCCTACGCTATCCAATGCCTTCCCTACTGTTGCACTCTGGAGTGGGAATAGTAATTTTTACCCCTACGCTATCCAACGCTTTCCCTACTGTTGCACTCACTGGGGTGGGAATAGTAATTTTTACGCCTACGCTATCCAACGCTTTCCCTACTGTTGCACTCACTGGAGTGGGAACAGTAATTTTTACCCCTACACCATCCAACGCTTTCCCTACTGTTGCACTCTCTGGAGTGGGAATAGTAATTTTTACCCCTACGCTATCCAACGCTTTCCCTACTGTTGCACTCGCTGGAGTGGGAATAGTAATTTTTACCCCTACGCTATCCAACGCTTTCCCTACTGTTGCACTCGCTGGAGTGGGAATAGTAATTTTTACCCCTACGCTATCCAACGCTTTCACTACTGTTGCACTTACTGGAGTGGGAATAGTAATTTTTACCCCTACGCTATCCAATGCCTTCCCTACTGTTGCACTCTCTGGAGTGGGAATAGTAATTTTTACCCCTACGCTATCCAACGCTTTCCCTACTGTTGCACTCGCTGGAGTGGGAATAGTAATTTTTACCCCTACGCTATCCAACGCTTTCCCTACTGTTGCACTCGCTGGAGTGGGAATAGTAATTTTTACCCCTACGCTATCCAACGCTTTCCCTACTGTTGCACTCTCTGGAGTGGTAATAGTAATTTTTACCCCTACGCTATCCAACGCTTTCCCTACTGTTGCACTCGCTGGAGTGGGAATAGTAATTTTTACCCCTACGCTATCCAACGCTTTCCCTACTGTTGCACTCGCTGGAGTGGGAATAGTAATTTTTACCCCTATGCTATCCAACGCTTTCCCTACTGTTGCACTTACTGGAGTGGGAATAGTAATTTTTACCCCTACGCTATCCAATGCCTTCCCTACTGTTGCACTCTCTGAAGTGGGAATAGTAATTTTTACCCCTACGCTATCCAACGCTTTCACTACTGTTGCACTTACTGGAGTGGGAATAGTAATTTTTACCCCTACGCTATCCAATGCCTTCCCTACTGTTGCACTCTCTGGAGTGGGAATAGTAATTTATACCCCTACGCTATCCAACGCTTTCCCTACTGTTGCACTCACTGGAGTGGGAATAGTAATTTTTACCCCTACGCTATCCAACGCTTTCCCTACTGTTACACTCACTGGAGTGGGAATAGTAATTTTTACCCCTACACCATCCAACGCTTTTCCTACTGTTGCACTCTCTGGAGTGGGAATAGTAATTTTTACCCCTACGCTATCCAACGCTTTCCCTACTGATGCACTCGCTGGAGTGGGAATAGTAATTTTTACCCCTATGCTATCCAACGCTTTCCCTACTGTTGCACTCACTGGAGTTGGAATAGTAATTTTTACCCCTACGCTATCCAACGCTTTCCCTACTGTTGCACTCTCTGGAGTGGCAATAGTAATTTTTACCCCTACGCTATCCAACGCTTTCCCTACTGTTGCACTCACTGGAGTGGGAATAGTAATTTTTACCCCTACGCTATCCAACGCCTTCCCTACTGTTGCACTCTCTGGAGTTGGAATAGTAATTTTTACCCCTACGCTATCCAACGCTTTCCCTACTGTTGCACTCGCTGGAGTGGGAATAGTAATTTTTACCCCTACGCTATCCAACGCTTTCCCTACTGTTGCACTCACTGGAGTGGGAATAGTAATTTTTACCCCTACGCTATCCAACGCTTTCCCTACTGTTGCACTCTCTGGAGTGGGAATAGTAATTTTTACCAATACGCTATCCTACGGTAATAATATTGTGTATTTTTTATTAATATTATTTTTATATATATATGTTTTAACATATATGATTGTATTATTTTTTTATTAGTTAAAATAATTATTTAATAATTGTAAGGTAATTTAAGTATTTTTAAGTATATTTTAGCTATTTATTTTTAATAATTTTTTTATTTTACATAATTTTCAACAAATTCGATATTTTTACAATGTATATATATATATAAACGATATTTTGGACTCGATATTTTGGTACTTACCTGTTTGTAGATAGGAATTCGATATTTTGTCCATCGATATTTTGGCGTCGATATTTTGGGTAGTCTATATTGTGTCCGTCGATATTTAGTCAGTGATCCCTTCAAGCCCAACCTTATGACTCCTCTCAAACTTCTTTCTACTACTCCTTCTAATGCACTACCCTATTTCTCATCCTATAGATCTATCAATATATCCTCTACATCCACTCTCTCATTTATCCCAAACCCCATACCACTACTATGATCACCAAAATTACCTTTTCTAGACTCTCTCCTGCTCTACCCCTCCTTGCATCATCTGACACCTCTTTTTACTACACCGATCCCCTAAAACAAACATTTCTAAACTCTCCCCTCTGACTCCTTCCCTCCAAAACTCCTTTTTACTCATCTGAAAGCCTCTTCCTACTGCTAAGACTTAAAAAAAAATCCTTCACTTTTATCCCTCCACTATCCTTTTTCAATCAAAATTAACAGACTAACATGTTTCACTTCTCAAATTCCATATTCAACTATACTAATATACTGCCCAAATATCTGAATAACATATCTACTACTCAAATTACTTCATATTTATACTATACTAATTTTCAACACTACTCCTTTATGGGTTCCGGAGTGGCAGGCTACTCGCCAGAAAAGCGCTTCAACGCCCATCAGAGGTAACAAGTGCTATATGAATGCAAATCTTTCTTCCCCTTTTATCCATCCGCTATCCTTCTCACTCCAAGTAACAGACTAATATCCACCACTGAAATTACCTCATATTTCACCATATTAATTCACCACTAATCCTCTATAGGCTCCCTGAATAGCATGCGTCAACAAGCGAGCGATAAATGCAATTACAATACAATTACAATAAGGATATGGAACTTCCTCCCTCCGTACGACAACATGCCATGCTGTAAGAAGCTGGCTCTGTATTTACTATACAAAAAAGAGGTATAATGTGCACAGAGTCCAGTGAGGCCCCAAAGTTATGGTAGAGGGTAAAGTAGATAATACTTTACTCTCAATTTAGAGGTAGCTGGGTTGAGAAGTTAGGCTTATCAGGGGGTAGTGTGAATGCATTTGTTGTACACACTTATACAACACAGGAACACACACTCAACAACTAACTCCAGGCCAATGTTTTGCAACAATATTACTTTAGTTACTTTTATTTTAAGAACCAAATTGAACTCAATTACAGGTAAGCAGACTTTTTCGGCAGGTAATACTTTCAACAGGCAGTAGAAATGCTTTATGGTCTTGGGAATACTTAAGTATTGTCAATCCAAAACAGTAACATTTAGTACTTGAGAAAAATAGACAGTTGTATGCAATATATATAATGTACTGCAATTGTAAGGAAGGAAAACAGGGTTATGCATCAGCAGGTAAGTACACAACTTACTTTTCCAGTCTTCAGGGGTTTAGACCGGCCCTGGGCAAGGGTCAGTTTAAGGTAGGAACTGCACCACCAGCTGCACTGGGGCGGCCGGATGTAGAGTTCGCCGAGCCCAAAGCTAGTCAATGGAGACTGGGGGGTACCCGAAGAGGTGCGGAGTTCAATTTCTATGCCACGGGGATCGATACCGGCAATGATGTTTGCTCTCGCGGTTGGCGGAGAGCAATGGGGATGAATGAGTATCAGTAGGCCACCAACGCCAGTACCGATGTGGTCGTCATCAGCGAGTCACTGTAGGTCGAAGGGAGGCACCACCAGCCTAGCAGTCGAGGTTGTGGGCGTGGGGATGAAGATGTGCAAGGGATGGAGGAGTTCCACCAGTGTTGGGCCGTCGTCTCAGAAGGCAGCGGTTGAGGAGGCAGGGTAAGAGGCCGCCGACAGGGCCAAAAGAAGGAGGGTACAGGCTCTCTGAATCGGGGCTGTGAAAAGCTTGGGTCGTTGGGCCGTGATGATCCCTCTAGGTCGTGGAGGGTGTCCAGCTACGGTGATTTCTTCTGTCAGGGCAGAGTTACGTCGACACAAGTTTCGGTACTCTACCGCTGCGGTCTTGGGGTTCTTTTTGCAGTAGCGAGTTGTGTCGACACAGGTGTTCGTCCTCAACTACTGCGGTTTTTGAACCGGTGGATGGTGGGGACTACAGCCTCTACCTCAATGTTAGTTTCTTGGAGTTTGGTTGAAGGCTGGAAGGACTCCAGGGTTTCTTGGAGGCCTTGCAGTGTTTCTGGAAGGGCAGCAGGTCCAGTTGTCGAACCAGCTACAGCTGGCGGGGTTGTTGCTGAGTTCAGTCTCCAGCGGTTCCGTTCCTGGTCCGGCGGTGGTCTTCTTCTTTGGTCCATTGAATCTGAGGAACAAGGTTCAGTGGAGCTCTTAAATACTAAAGTTAAGCCCTCACTGATGTCCAGAGGCAGTAGCCAATGGCTACTGTCCTTTGGGGTGACTACACCCTTTTGGTGGCCCCTTCCTCTGGGGAGAGGATCACATCCCTGTACCCTTTCTCAAATTCAAGATGGAGAATTTCTGAGAGGAGCTCACCTCAGCTTATGGCGTCCCTTGGGTTGTGCCAGGCTAAGGTGGACACTCCTACTCGGCTTACTACTTTTCCCTCCTGTCCTACCGCCAAATGTGGGGCCTGGACAAGGGGGGCAGGCATCTCCACTAGTTGGAGCTTCACAAATCAGCACATCACAAGGTGAGAGCCTGTGAGGCTCACCAGAAACTGTTGCTGTTGCTGCCATGGGGAGGTGTGAAGCACCTTTACCCAGAGCAGACTGTTTCTGACCTCCTAGAGCACAAAGGCTTTCACCCCATGAGGTTAGAAACATGTCTGGTGGTTGCCGACTGGCGGGGACCAGTCAGCCAATACACTAGGAGTTGGTCGTTTTTCATGGGGCTTCTATAAGATGCCGTCTGAGTGCATTTTATAATAAATCCCACACTGGCATCAGTGTGGGTTTATTATGCTGAAAGGTTTGGTACCTAACTTCCCAGCTTTCAGTAAAGCCATAATGGAATTGTGGAGACTCCCAGCCCATGTACTCAATATGGTTTCACTGCACTTACAATGTCTGTGAATGGCACAGACCCTTTAATGGCATATTGCTCTCGCAGCTATGCCCTCACATGTGGGATGGTGCACCCTGCCTTAGGGCTGTGAGGCCTTCTAGAGGGGTGACTTACCCATGCCATAGGCAGTGTTGGGGGGCATGGCACATGTGTGCCATGTCGACTCTTCAGTTTGGTCGGCACCAAAACACGCAGCCTGCAATGGCAGTGTGTGGGTGTTGAGATGAGGGGCCTCCGAGGGTGACATAATAAATGCTGCAGCTCTCAGAGGCCCTCTCTGGTCACAGGACCCTTGGTACCAGGGGTACCTTTTACAAGGGACTTACATGTGGCCCAGAAGTGTGCCAATTGTGTAAACAATGGTACGGTTTTGGGAAAGAACACAGATGGTGGGCCTGGTTAGCAGGATCCCAGCACACATTCAGTCACAATGCATCAGAACTCTGGCAAAGGGGGGGGGGGGGATAAAGCAATAGAAACCCACTTTCCTATACATGATACCTTAAAAAAGACAGAACTCGAAACTCTTCTCTTTTAACAACACTTGGGTTAAATCCTACATCTCCCACTCAGTCTCGCATAGATGCCAACATTTTAGACTAAGAAAGCAGAAGATTTCAATAAAAAAAAAAATATATATATTCTACAAAGTGGGCGGCAGGACATAATATATTGCACATTTGAAAGCGGCAAGAACTTTGTGGGCGCTGAAGAAGGCAAATCCTGCCGAAATGCATTCGCCAAACTGATGCCAATAAAGCTGCTTCCATGGTTTCCCCCGATGTGGTCTCTACTCTTTTCTCACGAAGGAGGTTTCCTGTCATATATTTCTGCGAGTGCCAGAGTCGCAGTTTAGAGGCCCCCGCATCACAAGAGGCACGGAGAACACTGGCTCTGTCTCGGCAGAACTTTTTTTGTTGTTTCCAAGGTGTTGGATTACTCCGGAGCCCGCCACGACGTTTGGGAAGGACAGAGCGGTTGCCAGGTACTTACTTGGCGTTGGGTAATGTGCACTGCCATATCTGCCCCCGCTGGAATACTAACCTGAATTTCTGGCTGATGCGGTGTGGGGACCCAAGGGAGAACTTTGCTGTCATCACACAAACTTGCAGCATGGCTGTTCAAACGCAAGTCCGCTCATCCGCCCACCCCACTGGGGTTCTATTCCTATCACCACCTTCTGGATCCCCGGATAGGGCATTCTGGGAGTTGAAGTTTCCTGCTACTCAGCAAGCTGCAACAGGTGGTGGACCATCGACATAGGGGGCGGAGCCGACCTACTTCTACAAAGTGGGCGGCAGGACATAATATATTGCACATTTGAAAGCGGCAAGAACTTTGTGGGCGCTGAAGAAGGCAAATCCTGCCGAAATGCATTCGCCAAACTGATGCCAATAAAGCTGCTTCCATGGTTTCCCCCGATGTGGTCTCTACTCTTTTCTCACGAAGGAGGTTTCCTGTCATATATTTCTGCGAGTGCCAGAGTCGCAGTTTAGAGGCCCCCGCATCACAAGAGGCACGGAGAACACTGGCTCTGTCTCGGCAGAACTTTTTTTGTTGTTTCCAAGGTGTTGGATTACTCCGGAGCCCGCCACGACGTTTGGGAAGGACAGAGCGGTTGCCAGGTACTTACTTGGCGTTGGGTAATGTGCACTGCCATATCTGCCCCCGCTGGAATACTAACCTGAATTTCTGGCTGATGCGGTGTGGGGACCCAAGGGAGAACTTTGCTGTCATCACACAAACTTGCAGCATGGCTGTTCAAACGCAAGTCCGCTCATCCGCCCACCCCACTGGGGTTCTATTCCTATCACCACCTTCTGGATCCCCGGATAGGGCATTCTGGGAGTTGAAGTTTCCTGCTACTCAGCAAGCTGCAACAGGTGGTGGACCATCGACATAGGGGGCGGAGCCGACCTACTTCTACAAAGTGGGCGGCAGGACATAATATATTGCACATTTGAAAGCGGCAAGAACTTTGTGGGCGCTGAAGAAGGCAAATCCTGCCGAAATGCATTCGCCAAACTGATGCCAATAAAGCTGCTTCCATGGTTTCCCCCGATGTGGTCTCTACTCTTTTCTCACGAAGGAGGTTTCCTGTCATATATTTCTGCGAGTGCCAGAGTCGCAGTTTAGAGGCCCCCGCATCACAAGAGGCACGGAGAACACTGGCTCTGTCTCGGCAGAACTTTTTTTGTTGTTTCCAAGGTGTTGGATTACTCCGGAGCCCGCCACGACGTTTGGGAAGGACAGAGCGGTTGCCAGGTACTTACTTGGCGTTGGGTAATGTGCACTGCCATATCTGCCCCCGCTGGAATACTAACCTGAATTTCTGGCTGATGCGGTGTGGGGACCCAAGGGAGAACTTTGCTGTCATCACACAAACTTGCAGCATGGCTGTTCAAACGCAAGTCCGCTCATCCGCCCACCCCACTGGGGTTCTATTCCTATCACCACCTTCTGGATCCCCGGATAGGGCATTCTGGGAGTTGAAGTTTCCTGCTACTCAGCAAGCTGCAACAGGTGGTGGACCATCGACATAGGGGGCGGAGCCGACCTACTTCTACAAAGTGGGCGGCAGGACATAATATATTGCACATTTGAAAGCGGCAAGAACTTTGTGGGCGCTGAAGAAGGCAAATCCTGCCGAAATGCATTCGCCAAACTGATGCCAATAAAGCTGCTTCCATGGTTTCCCCCGATGTGGTCTCTACTCTTTTCTCACGAAGGAGGTTTCCTGTCATATATATATATATATATATATATATATATATATATATATATATATATTTTGATCGGGGAAGGGAATTTTAGGCAGCTAGAATAGAGGCATTCACCCCCAAAAAGAATCTGGAGTTTCCCGTCTGAATAGGGTCTGTTGGCATGCATGCTCTTGAATGTCTATTTTAAATTTCGTTTTCGTAACGGTTTGCAAGAACTGTACAACCGTGCCGTTGGCTTGAGGTCAATGTGGAGTGATCCGGCAGTGTTTAGTCCCTCTGGATGGGAGGTAGCTCGCCAGCTCCTGGTCATTGAAGGGTGGGCAATTGTCAGTGCGCAGCTCTTGGATGAGGCTATGGATTGCCATTATTTTTTTCTTGTTTTGGGATGGTTTGCTCAGCTGAGGTGGTCAAGACTACCTCTACATCAGGGTAGAAGATGGTTGCCGTATGGCAGGCTGCGGAAATCTGCACTGGCGCATTGCCAGGGGTGGCCAGGAGATGGTTCAATGATGATAGGCGGAGGATGATCACCTCCCACTCTTGGCTTGGCAGAGATGGCACTGTTGGACTGTCCTTTCAAGTATCTCATCAAGGCCGGGGAACCACACCTTACTTCTTAGCCTGTTCTTGGTCTTGACAACCTTTTGGTATGACCCATGTGCATGTTCTAAAGCTGGTACTCCACCATCAGAGGGCTTACAATTCAAGTGGACACACATACTTGAATTTCTATCTTGTGGCCCCCGTTTGTTATAAGACGTCACTTTTTGACATCAAATTCCACGCCATCTGACTGTCATGGAATCACCCTAAATGAAGTGACCATTCAATTGAGACATTACCCTATAATCTCTTGGGAAATATGTAAAACTACATCACCTTACTACAACAAGACTGATTCTAGCCAGATACCATAACATTAGTGGTCTACCCTGCACTACGGAGAAGTTCTTTATCTATCTTGGCCTTAACCATCGAATCTGAGCTCCAGAACGAACAATAGAGAAAGTTGAGATGGGTTCAACTGACGAAGGCTTTAACGCCGAAATGCGCGCTGTGTTTCTTTTTCATCGACCGTCAGACTTTGAATTGCTTAATAACTCCTTCTCTAGGTTTTTAATAGAAAATAATTGTGTATAAGATCGTTTTGTGTGTGTTTGTGAAAAACAATTTGTGTGTCTTGATATTTATGTATGAACAGAATTATCATAAAATTGATATATATAAAAGAAATATTTGATATACGTGATGAAAATATAAAAAGACTATGAAATATATAAAATTGATTAATTACAATAAAGAAATATAATTTCATAAGAAAAAACAAGTGTTCCTGTAAGTTCATTAGCAAACAATTCTAATGTGCACTGTTTTCACATAGATCCAGGCCTGATTTATTTAATTGTAAATGTGATATATATTTTGTGGTTAGCTTGTTGTCTTACCCCACCTGATATTGTGCCCTAAAACTAGCAAGATTCATTGTTTTTTCGTAGGGGTCCCCCTTTTTTAAAATCGGGACTTGGCTCTATGATATGAATGACATGGATAGTGCCTTCAGACTCGTCATCGTCGATGTCGCCATCCTCGGCTTCGAGGTCTGCATCCACCTGGTTGGTCATCTTCCTCCTACGTCCCTTTGCAGCCAGCACTGATCTACAGACTTTGGCAAAGTAGCTAATTTTTCTACAGGCCGAACACTTACGTCCTTTGGCCGAGCACTCTCCTGTGTGTGGAGTGCAGTCTCCACACCACCGGCATGGTCGAGCGGTAGGCTGTGTCTTGGGACAGTCTTTCTTCAACTTGGTTGACAGGTTAGGCTTTGATGGTCCGTTGTATCGCAGCTTCCACGTGGGCTGCTAGGGATTTGGACAGTTCTTTTCGTCTGCTCATGGTGAAGATCTCATCCATTGTCATGTGGGGTTTGCGCAGTTTTGCCAATGCACAGCCACAAATGAATTGGGTACGGATCTTATCCTGCTCATCAGGGAGGGAGCATATGGGGAAACATCCTTTACAACGAAACTTTTACAACGCACTACCATTACGACGCAACTTTTACAACGCAAACCATTACAACGCATAGCGCTGGGGGGCGCTCTAGGATAGGGAATGTATTTAATATACTATCCAACACCTTCCCTACTATCCACGGGGACTGGAGTTGGAATAGTAAATTAAATAAATCACTATCCAGCGCCTAAAAGCACTATGCGTTGTAATGGTACGCGATGTAAAAACCGCGTTGTAAAGGCATGCGATGTAAAAGTATGCGTTGTAACGTCATACATCCAAGCATATGGCTACCAGTTTGCAGAACCTTGCATAGAATTTGTTTACTGATTCTTTCGCCGTCTGTCGAGCTTGCCTGAGTAGGAACTGCTCGTAGTCCGGATTAGCAGGAGGACAAAAATGAGCTGCGAGGGCCGCTTTCAGTGCGGCATAGGTGCATGGAGGGCTGGCTTCCTGTACGTTCTTGGACATTTTGTGGACAGTAGTCCCTCTGAGGTTTAGGATCATGGGTCGTTGTCGGTCTTCTTCAAGTGCCACTTCAGTGAAGTATGTCTCCAAACGGTCAACCCACATGGCCCACTAGGCTGCTTGAGAAGTGGGTACTCCGGCTATTACAAAAGGTTCAATGGTGGGTATAGACGTCATGAGTGTGGACGTTAGATGCTTGTTCTGCTTTCAGAGGTAGTGAAAGTAATGGTGCCAATATGGTGTCCTCCTTGGTTTCATTTTCGGGAATAGCACTGCTGGGCACAAGCTGCTTGTAGGAGTGGCCTGGGCGCTTGAACTGGTTAACTGGCCACGCTTCCTGCCTATTTTGCTGTAGTTCTAGCGCTGCCTTTCTGTTCTAAAAAGGGTTTACATATGGGGCTATATGGCTGTTGCCTAGTGAGTGCCAGGTTCATAAGGGTGAAGACTTGAGAATTTTCCTAGGCTTCGAGGAACTTCTAAAAATTGTGCTCGCAGGGCACATGCCTTTCCGACCGGAACAGAGCGCAGTGTGGGCGGTGGGCAATGAACTGCAGGGCTGCTAAACTTACTAGGACCGGTGCGGTCAAGTGCTGGCAACATTGTTTCCTAATGCCGAGGGAGCTGGCGAAGCAGAGTTTGCCCCGCGCTTAGTCAGGGGTAGTGGCTCCTGTCCTCCATCGTCCGTTGTCGTATCCCCAGGAGCCCGTATGCGCTTGGACCAGGAAGCGCGCAAATCAAGATGCACACTCAAGGTTGCTGTCTAGCGCGAGGCAGCCTTTGTGCAGCCCCGCCCATTTATTTATTATATCAGTCACATGACCGCGCTAACGCAGCCAATCAGGCGCGGTCCAGTAGGGGAGTCAGCAGGAGCACCCCTGCGTGGGCATCCCTATTACATACGCCTGCATTGATCATTGGTAAAAGTACCCTTGAAAAGTGTTCTGGCGATTTAAAAGTATAAAAATAACAATAGCGCAAACTGTCGTGTTGAGAATTGTTAAGTCGCATAAATCACCATACAAGTGAAAGATAATTAATAGAAGCTTTATTGTAGCTTAACCCTAACAGCAGGCAAGTGTGGACGCAGCCGGCGAGAAGTGTGGACGCAGCCGCCGAATTCTATTACAGGACCGGAGGCTTCAGATTATGCTTCTCAATCTTTACTGCATTGAACATAGCAGCCAATGAAAATGTATATTTTCACAGTAACAGTAAAACAAAACTTCATTTCCCATGAACACCAATGGCATAGGCACGCCCCCACAGTCCATAAGAACCCCTTGCGTGCACTTCACTTCCTCTTTCTTTGCTGCTCACAAGCCAGAGTTAAGTGCACCTTCCCCCTGGTCCCCTCAATCTGCTTGTGTTTGGGGTGCTTTGGGGGTTGCTTGTAATATGTGATTGTATTGCGGGATCATCCGCTTCTAGAAAGAGTTTACGTTTTTGGCACAGGTATTTCATTTTGGTGCTGGTTTGTGACGATATTGCCATTTTCTGACCTTGTTTGCTTTTAGTCTCGGGCCGATCGGCTTTTAGCTGTCATTGGTCGCGCTGTGATGCGCGCGTCCTGTAACGCTCATTGGAACGGTTCCTGACCGGCAAGGGGCCGCCGCGCTATCCATAGAGCCCGGTACCGGCTGCCTGAAGGCGTGCTGGGCTCCCCTAGTACGCCCTGACGCTCAGGCCGAGGTGTGAGATTCATAGGGTGTTATCCCTTGTATTGTGAGGTGTTCCTCTACCATGGAAGAGTGGGTAAAATACCCAGAAGAGGATGATGCAGATGGGGAGGAGATGGTTGATGGACAGCAGGAAGCTGTCTTGGAAGACAATATAGTAGAGGCTTTGGATGCCTCGGTCCAAGCTTCGGTGAATCGAGCCATGGAGACTAAGGTCCCTCAGACAGTGCAACAGGCACTCGCAGTGGCCCTACGCCCCATTCGTAAACAACTTGAGGGTTTTGCGAAACGCCACGGATACGATAAAAAGAAGAAACAAAAGCAGACAGTCCCTTCTTCTTCAGCCGCTGGCTCGGCCGAGCAGAAACAGTGGCCGCATGCGCACTCCATGGCCTCCTTGCCGGCCAGGGAGGCAGGTGACCAGCCATATTCAGGTGGGAAGGCGAAGTGTAAAAGGGCGGTGTTTGTGGACACTGATACCGCCACCACCGATACTGATACCAATACGGACACTGATACCTCAGAGGAACGTCCTCACCCTCCCAAGAAAGCAAAGATTGCGCCCAAATCGGCGGAAGACAAGGTTGCCAAGACTTTTAGCTTTGACCCATCAGACATAGTACACCCTCGGTCTTCGGACTGGGTCCCGCCGACGGAGGTCTCTGAGTACCTTCACGAACACCTCAGGAAGAGCTTCGATAGGGAAGTTCGTAACCGACTGCGGTCGGAGTGCCCACGTCCAACTGTCCCAGATAGTGTAGCTGATACTCCGGAGATTGATGCCAGTATGTTGACCTTTTTGAGGAAGTTTTCAAAGGATCCCAAAAGGGGGTTAGACCGGGCTTGGCGGGGCTGCCAAGATAAGATGCTTGACGTTGTGGGACCCCTGGCGAAGATCCTGGAGATGGCCCTGGCGGCCAAAGAAGGGGCTACCCCGGTAGATCCTGACATCTTGGCGGGATGGGCTCAACGCGCCATTTGCCTGATAGGTAACGCAAATTGCGCGATATCTTCGGAAAGGCGCAAATCCTTGTTGCTCAGAATGGACAGTAACCTGACGGAACTGGCTGAGGCCGAACCGGGCCCCCTGGCTGGGGGGTGTCTTTTCGGGGACCGATTTGTTAAAGATGTCACTAAGTATGTGGGGACATTCACCGCCTTAGACAAAGCACAGAGTGGTATCAAACGCGCCCTCACGCAGGGTGTTTTCAACAGGACCGGGCGAGGCGGGGGTCGCTCGTCAGGCCGAGGTTTCCAACGAGGCTCCCAACGAGGAGATTTCGGTCGCGGGCGTGGAGAGTGGGACTCCACCCGCGGTGGTACCTTCTATCCGTCTAGGAGAGGATTCAACAAAGGACGTTTCCAGTCGGGGAACAACAGAGCAAGCTTCAAGTCCCACCAGAATTCCGGTGAGTGTTACAGAGGTTTCTCTGCTTCCTTTGGGGGGGCGCACGCAGCATTGTCTGATGCAGTGGCAGGCCTTGACTCAGGATGCTTGGGTTCTGCAAACCATTCAGGGGTTTCGGCTGGAGTTTTATTCTCCCCCGGCGCAAGCGTTTCCTCCTCCACCTCTCCATTTTTCCCAACTAGATCACAGTTTCATAGACAAAGAGGTGGCAGACTTGCTACAGAAAGGCGCGATTGCCCGATGTCAGGGAGGCCCTCGCGGTTTCTTCAGCAATGTCTTTCTGGTTCAAAAGAAAGGAGGTGGCAACAGGTTAGTGCTCAACCTCAAAGAGTTCAACCAATACCTAACTTACAACCATTTCAAAATGGAAGGTATTCATTTGTTAGCGGATTTGCTACAGGAAGGGGACTGGTTGGTCCGTCTGGACCTCAAAGATGCATATCTTTCTATTCCGATCTTTCCTCCTCACCGCAGGTTCCTGCAGTTTCTCTGGAACGCACGATGTTACGAGTACAGGGCCCTTCCTTTCGGTCTCTCCTCGGCCCCCTGGTGCTTCACCAAAGTGATGAAGCCGGTGGTGGCCTATCTCAGGGAAAGAGGGGTGCGCCTGATCATTTATCTGGACGATATCCTGATCATGGCGCAGGACCGGTCGACTCTACAGCAACAGCTGACCATGACTACTTCGCTACTTCAAGACCTAGGTTTTGTGATAAATCTAAAGAAATCAGTGGTGGTTCCGACTCAGGTGATAGAATTCCTAGGGTTCACGATCAATTCCCTGACAGCGCAGTTGTGTCTGCCCCAAGCGAAATTGAGAGAGTTGAAAAAGGAGATTGTGAAATTGCTGGACAAACAGATGGTCACGCTCAGAGCACTGGCCAGAGTGGTGGGGATATTGGCATTGTCAATTCAAGCTATATTCCCGGGGCCCCTGCATTACAGGGCCCTCCAGCGTCTGAAGATCAAGCATCTTCAGAGGGGACTGTCGTACACGGACTCTGTCCCCATTTCAGAAGAGGTCCGAACAGAACTTCAGTGGTGGCTAGGCCACGTGGACGCCTGGAACGGCAGGGCGATATTCGGCTCTCAGCCGGAAGTAGTGATCGAGTCAGACGCCAGCCGATGGGGCTGGGGCGCGCGCTGTGGAGATGTTTCCACAGGCGGCAGGTGGACATCGCAAGAACTCGAACTTCACATAAATTGTTTGGAACTGCTTGCAGGATCGTTTGCGATCCGCACGTTATCCCCGAAGCAGACATCCTGTTGCATCCTCCTGCGATTGGACAACGTGTCCGCAGTGAGGTATATCAACAAGTTGGGCGGCACGAGGTCGTCTCTTCTAGTCCAAATAGCCAAGGACTTTTGGCACTATTGCCTTCAACATCAGATATCGGTAATAGCGGAGTACATCCCGGGGCAGTCCAACCAGGTGGCGGACTGGAACTCCAGATATCTGCGGGATTACAGCGACTGGAAGCTGTTTCCCCAGGTGTTCCTCTGGTTGCAAGCGAGTTGGGGTCCGTTTCAGACGGACTTGTTCGCCTCCAGACTGACTTATCAGATTCCCCGATTTTTCAGCTGGAGGCCGGATCCGATGGCCGCAGCGACCGATGCCTTTCTCCAGGATTGGTCACAGGGGATTCATTATGCCTTTCCGCCCTTCTTGTTGATCCCCAGGGTGATGTCTCAAGTGATACGACAAAGGGCAGAAATAGTGTTAGTGACTCCGTGGTGGACGTCACAAGCGTGGTTTCCCACGTTGTTGCAGTGGAGCTGCGATCGACCCCGGTTGTTACCGGGGTCGACGTGGTTGTTGCAGGGCCCTCGACAGGAACAACATCCGTTGCTGTTGGAGGGCAGGCTAACGCTGATGGCTTGGAGGCTTTCAGGGAACAGTGGCAGTTGCCGGGAGTTTCGAGCGACACTGTGGAATTCATCAAACAAGCATGGGCTCCTTCCACCAGGAAACGTTATTCCGCAGCCTGGAAGAACTGGGTGGATTGGTGCGTGGGACGGCATCTGGATCCCGTGGGGGCAGAGCTGTCCCAAATTTTGAATTTTCTATCAGAGAAAGCGGCGGATGGTTTAGCTTACCGTTCGGTCAATAATTTTCATTCCGCTATCTCTGCGGGGCATACTCAGATAGACGGGAAACCGGTTGGCATGCACCCGGTAGTTTTGAAATTGTTGAAAGAAATCAGGGTGGCTAACCCTCCCAAACCCAGGTATACCGGGTTATGGGACGTCTCTTTAGTGATCTCGTTGTTCAACAAATGGCCGGCTAATGCTCTCCTGTCTAGGAAGCAATTATCGGTGAAATTGGCCATGTTGCTTTGCTTATCGTCTTGCAGAAGGTCTTCGGATGTGAGAGCGCTCGACGTAACAGGTAGAGTGTTTACTCCGGAAGGGGTTTCTTTTCATATTACAGGCCGTACTAAAACATTGTCACGACATATTTCTTATAATTCCTTCTCTGAAAATGACAAATTATGTGTGGTCCAATGTTTGAAGACTTACGAAGAATGTACAAAGGCCTTACGGCCTCAGGGCTGTACTCAATTGTTGATTGCTATTCAAAAGCCCTTTAAACCTGTGGTGGCTGCCACTATTGCCAGATGGCTTCGCTTCATTATGAAAGAAGCAGGTGTTGATACACAGATCTTTGGTGCTCATTCAGTAAGAGGCGCTATGGCGTCGAAGTCATATGGTTTGGGATCAAGTATCCAAGATATCATGCGTTGTGCAAATTGGTCGTCTGAGTCAACGTTTTAAAACGTTTTACTATAAGCCGGTGGGAGATATTACTTCAGTGGTATTTAATCAGCGTTAAACTAGCATAATCTGAAGCCTCCGGTCCTGTAATAGAATCAAAAATTTGCTAGCATTCGCGACAAGAATTTTCAATTCTATTAAGGACACGGAGGCGAGGATTATCCCACCCGGCTTAATGTACAGTATGTCATACGCTTGCCCACCCGAGTATTCAGTGATTACGGTGGTGTTATTTCCTTTATTTCAGGAGCTGAGAAAAAGTCGGACTGAAAGACGATGGACGTCAAGATGTTGATCTGACGTGTTCTTCCATGTTGGAGGATTTGTTATTGTTCAAGTTATGGACTTATCGCCTCAAAGAAAGAGGAAGTGAAGTGCACGCAAGGGGTTCTTATGGACTGTGGGGGCGTGCCTATGCCATTGGTGTTTATGGGAAATGAAGTTTTGTTTTACTGTTACTGTGAAAATATACATTTTCATTGGCTGCTATGTTCAATGCAGTAAAGATTGAGAAGCATAATCCTCGCCTCCGTGTCCTTAATAGAATTGAAAATTCTTGTCGCGAATGCTAGCAAATTTTTGATTCATCTGTCTCCTTGTAATAATGAAACAGTGCAAACTGAAGTCGAGCAGTATTCAAATACCAAGAACAAGGCATACTCACGAGCAGCATTTAAACACTAATAACACAGCATACTTACAGCATGACGAGATAGAATATTCAGGTTCTCGAGTCAGGCTCGAGAACTCTGCTCGAGACACAACCCTTCCCCTCCTATTCCAACAACAAATTGAAACAAAAACAATACAAATAAAATAAATAAATAATAAATAAATAATAATATACACATCAGTAACATACATTTCCTAAGATAATGACTGTGTTTATCCTTCTATAACTGTGACATAATCATATAGTCTCTTTGGTTTTCCACAAACACGTTTATAACGTGAAAAAATTGAAACATTACTAGGCATTTCATTACTTTGTGACTTGTCACTTTGTCTATTGCTGTTCCTGCTTTTAGGTTCAATGGAAACGTTCGTGTGTAAACAGAGTCTAGGATTCACATTCTCTTGTGGTTCCTTTCCATTTCCTTTTAATCCACTAACATCTTTCAAATCAGTATCATCAATCCAATCAAAATGTTTTCCTTCTTCCTTGGGTTGTTGTTTTCCTTTGAACAAAGCACTTCTATTGGTGTTCCATACCTTACCATCACTTAAAAGGGCAGAATTACAAAGAAATTTGATAACCTTGAAAGGAGCAGAGTACTTACTTTCCCCTTTACAAACAATTCTCCCTTTTTTGACAATATCTCCAACCTGTAATTTCACGACTTACTTCTTGACAGACTGGTTATCAATTATACGTTTTTGATTGACTTCTAGATTTTGTTTGACATCCTTTACAATATAAGGAACTGACTTAGTCTTACTAAGCCACCCCATGTTATCCTTACTGCGTGGTGAACGTCCTCTCATGAGTTCAAACGGAGAATAACATGAGGACTGGCTTTTGGTGATTCTATAAGCACAAATTATTTTCCTCAGTGCATCTTCCCAATCTCTGTCATTACTGTAACACAATTCAATAATACATTTTATCACTCTGTTGAGGTGCTCAACGCTTCCGTTTCCTTCTGGGTGGTAGACTGATGTGGTCCTATGAGCAATACCTGTGTCTCTTATGAATTTTTAAAAACCATCACCAGTGAATTGTCCTCCATTATCTGAAATTGAATCTTTAGGAAGACCTTCTCTCCCAAAAACTTCACTCAAAAAGAGCAATACACTATCAGTGTCAGCTCTTTTAACTAATTTATACTCTGGCCACTTTAAAAAATGATCAATCACAACTAAAATGTGTGTCTGTAAACCATCAATGCTCTTTGCTGGACCAAAAATATTGATGCCAACTCTCTTCCATGGCATGTTAGGGATTACAATAGGATGAAGGACAGATTTGCACGTGGTCAAGGTTTTGTCTGAGTTAGAACATTCAAAGCACTCACGCACTACACTTTCAATGTCCCTGTCAACGTCTGGACACCAGTAAGATTGTTTTATCCTGCATTTTGTCTTGACAATCCCTAAATAACCTTCATGACACAGATTGATAATTTTGTCATGGAAAACGTTAGGAGGAACTAGTTTACCTCCACGCAGTAATAACTTGTTCTCAAAAGAAAGCTCATGCCTAACTTCCCAAAATGGGATCAGGATTTTGTCAAGACTAGATTTCTCTGGCCATCCTTTCTTAGTGAACTTACATACACTCTGCAAAACACTATCATTGGACAATTTACACACCCATTCTTCATGGGGAATGCTACCAATTTCATTGCAGAAAATACTCGCTACAAACCAATTGTCCCAATCACTCTCAATATTGTCTTTCTTAGAAACAGGACATCTACTCACGAAATCTGCAATTCTATTGCGAACACCAGGAACGTACACTACATCATACATGAAATCTAAAAGTTGTACAGAGAAGCGTGATATCCTGGGTGAGACGTTGCTTAGACAATGAGAAGTGAGAACTTTAGTAAGAGGTTTGTGGTCAGTGCGTAGTGTGACACATGTTCCCCAAATGAACTGTCTGAAATGTTTCAGTCCTTAGAAACAACCAAGAGCCTCTCGTTCGATTACCGAATACTTTTCTTCAGTAGTTGTGAGAGCTCTAGACGAGAAGGCTATAACACACTCAGAACCATCACACTGTAGTTGTGACAGAACTGCGCCCAGCCCTTTTCCGCTTGCATCTGTGGTAATGAAGGTTATGGGTTTAGGATAAAACCCTTTCAATGCTGGAGCTGTGCAAATTTCTTTTTTTATATTTTCCCACTACGTATGACACTCGTCAGACCAATGAAATGTATTTCCTTTTTTTAACAATTGTCTAATGAAATACATTTTATCTGCAAAATTGCTAACAAATTTAGAAGAATATTCCGCAAGTCCTAAGAAGGATCTAACATCATTCTTATTTTGTGGGACAGGCGCGTTTAGTATAGCTTCAACTAAACCTGATTTGGGACAAATTCCATTAGCATTGATTTCATGACCTAAATAAGTTAGACTTCTCTTGTCAAATTGGCACTTAGAAATTTCAGCAGTTAAACCCTTATTCTTCAACAATGACAAAACTTTTGATAGGGATTAGTCGTCTTCATCTTTCTCTTTTCCCATGACAAGGATGTCATCTTGGAAGAATAAGACATTTTTTATATCTTTAAAAATATGATACATGACCCGCTGAAACATAGCAGCAGCTGAGGCTAGACCGAAGGGGGCACGTTTAAACTGAAATAACCCAATAGGCGTGATGAAATCAGTGAGGTGTCTACTGTCAGCATGAAGTGAAACCTGATGATAAGCAGACGTCAGGCCTATTGAAGAGAACCATTCCATATCTTTAGTGGTGGAGAGTAACTCAGAAATTCTGGGAAGGGGAAACATATCAATGAAAATGTTCTTATTTAGTTTTCTACGGTCAACACACAAACGGATTTTGCCGTTGGCCTTACGAGCGACCACCAAGAGGGCAACCCAATCTGAAGATTCTATACTTTCAATTATGTTTTTATCAAACAGTTTTCCCAACTCATACACAACTTCATCTTTGACTCCTAAAGGAATATTCCTAACCTTGTGAATGCAAGGTCTTGCATTTTCTTTAAGGATTATCTTGTGGGAGAATCCTTTGAGTTCTCCAACAATATCAGAAAACACCTTGGGGTATTTTAAAATGTAATCATTTTCCAGCTCTGTATTAGGTGCAATCACACTTAACACTGATTCGTGACTATTGGGATCTAGGCGTATTCCAAGTTCACCCTGATCCCACCAACCTAAAACACAGGGTCCAGACTTAGAAACATACAATTTACACATAGCGACCCTACCTTTAAATTCAAATCTTAGTTTCCGAAAACCTAGCAAATCTATAGGCTCGCCTGTATAACTTACAGGGTGAAGGTCTGGGATCTCAAGGTGACAACCTAAACTTGCTTTAAATAATTATTCCCATTGCATTTATTAGTAATAGTATAAGGGGAACCAGAGTCTGCCATTAATGACACCATAACTCCTCCTGCGTCAATTTCACATACAGGTTTTTTCCTTTTATATCCCGGAGTACAATATTCATCATCACTTATACAAAAAACTCTGTTGTCACAGTATTCAGAGTCATCATTATCATCATCCTCTTGCTCACACTCTTCAACTATACATTTTACAGATTTAGAATTCCGGCAAGCACGAGCAAAATGACCTTGCATCTTACAGTATGCACATTTTTTACCCAAAGCTGGACATTTCTTGTTGTTAGCTAGGTGTGACGTGCTGCCACAACGGTAACAAGCTCCTTTTATGTCAGGCAATTTGTTTGCTTATCTGGTTTAAATTTCTAATTCTCTTGTTTATTCTAGTTGGCAACTCTCACGATCTTAATAACTTCTCCATTGTCAGATTTAGTTCTGTTTATGACAGTTTTGGCACACCTGGACGTTAATTCTGCTTTACTGATAATGGCAGAGATTACACGCAAACTAGCATCACCATTGATCCACAATTTATCTTGTAAGTTTTGGTTATTACAATGCAGGACTTGTTGGTCACGAATCAATTCCTCTTCAATAACCCCAAACTTACAAGATAAAGCTAACCTTCTGACAGATGCAATGTAATCCTCAACCTTCTCATTAGATTCTTGCTTCCTGTGATAAAATTAAATCTGTGAACAGCTTTGCATACTGTAGGTGCAAAGTATGCATTCAACTCATTAATAGCTTGAGTAAAAACATTTACTTCACTGCTATCTTGGATTTTCTTTTCTATTCTGTTGTAAACACTTAACCCACCAGGACCTAAACAATGCAATAAAATTTTATTTTTCCTTTCTGGAGATAACTCTTTACTCTTAAAGGTCTCAAGGCTCTGTGCCCCTCCCCTACCCGGACCGCCCTCGGCTGAGCATCGACGCCGAGGGCAGGGATTCGAACTTGGCGGCCATATTGGGTGTGGGCCATATTGGGTGTGGGCCAGGCGAATCGCGCGCTCTAGCAGCGCTATAAAAAGGAAGTTAGGACAATCCTCTAGCGATTACCATCAGAGAACCTTCCCCTCCTGAGGCGGAAAGCCGGGAGGTCTCTTTCTTTACCTTTTTGCCTGACACCCTAGGAACTGTATTTTAACTTGTCTGCTCGTGCTTGATTAATAAGCACTTTTTAAAAAATTGAATGTCATTTTCTAGCGTGTTTACTTAGCGCTTGACTAAAAAGCGCCACAGAACAGAGACTCCTTAGCGCTTCTAAAGCGCTCTGTGCCCCTCCCCTACCCGGACCGCCCTCGGCTGAGCATCGACGCCGAGGGCAGGGATTCGAACTTGGCGGCCATATTGGGTGTGGGCCAGGCGAATCGCGCGCTCTAGCAGCGCTACAAAAAGGAAGTTAGGACAATCCTCTAGCGATTACCATCAGAGAACCTTCCCCTCCTGAGGCGGAAAGCTGGGAGGTCTCTTTCTTTACATCTTTGCCTGACACCCTAGGAACTGTATTTTAACTTGTCTGCTCGTGCTTGATTAATAAGCACTTTTTAAAAAATTGAATTTCATTTTCTAGCGTGTTTACTTAGCGCTTGACTAAAAAGCGCCACAGAACAGAGACTCCTTAGCGCTTCTAAAGCGCTCTGTGCCCCTCCCCTACCCGGACCGCCCTCGGCTGAGCATCGACGCCGAGGGCAGGGATTCGAACTTGGCGGCCATATTGGGTGTGGGCCAGGCGAATCGCGCGCTCTAGCAGCGCTACAAAAAGGAAGTTAGGACAATCCTCTAGCGATTACCATCAGAGAACCTTCCCCTCCTGAGGCGGAAAGCCGGGAGGTCTCTTTCTTTACCTCTTTGCCTGACACCCTAGGAACTGTATTTTAACTTGTCTGCTCGTGCTTGATTAATAAGCACTTTTTCAAAAATTGAATTTCATTTTCTAGCGTGTTTACTTAGCGCTTGACTAAAAAGCGCCACAGAACAGAGACTCCTTAGCGCTTCTAAAGCGCTCTGTGCCCCTCCCCTACCCGGACCGCCCTCGGCTGAGCATCGACGCCGAGGGCAGGGATTCGAACTTGGCGGCCATATTGGGTGTGGGCCAGGCGAATCGCGCTCTCTAGCAGCACTATAAAAAGAACGGTCATGACTCCGCGCAGCGGACGCGTACAGCGGACGCGCCGGACCTGCGCCGGAGTCGTGCCAGAGTCATGCCCGTTTGCGCCCGTTCGCGCACTGTCCGGCCCAGGGCCCAAGACCCCTGGTACACCAGTCCCATGCCCTTTACGATATTCCCGCTTGTCACTACTCTCGCTTAACAGGACACTTCCATCACTATGCAGCCATTCTATGGACCTAAAGTCCAGCCATTTTTCTTGTAGCAACTGCTCCTTTAGAGCCACAGAGACCATTACTAAAACCATATCAGTCCCTAAAAATGGATCAGTAGACACTGCTTTAAAGATGGCACTGGTCAACTGCCGTTCTTTACCTAAGCACTCCACGGAAATCGCACTACTGATCGGAGATTTAAACGTGGATATTTTGTTTTTAACAGAAACATGGCTTGGCTCATCCTCCGGCCCTGACATTGTCCAGGCCCTACCTGTCGGATATCTAATCCAACACAAAGATCGAGAACTTAAAACTGGTGGAGGGATTGCCATCATACATAGGGAACACCTAGCATGTCGCCTCATCAACAGCACTATCCCAGATTGTGAGAGTACACAGTTCTCCATCTCCCACTCCTCAGAACTTTCAATTTCCGGTCTCTTAATTTACCGCCCCCCTGGCCAGATCGGCCAATTTATAGAAGGGCTAACTGAAACAATTCTTGAATCCGCCACTATGGTCGCTAATTTTATAGTGTTAGGAGACCTGAACCTTCATTTTAACAACCCTTTGGATATTATCGCTACGGAACTAACTAAGGATTTAGCTGCATGTCAACTTAATTTGATTGTACAACACCCTACTCATTCCAAAGGGAATCTCTTAGACCCAATCTTTACCAATGTTGCAGAATTGTCTGCATCTGTACCATACTCAATTCCTTGGTCAGATCATATGGTAATACCCTTCTCATGGAAAATTAACAAACCATGCACCAATCAACCCTCCCATAAAATCTTAGGTAGGCGTTGGACAAAATTAGAACCCAGCGATTGGATAGAAGTTCTGAAGCAGAACGAACCTATGGCCAATCAGAATATAGATAGGGCCAATACGGACTTCAATCAATGGATAGAACAATCATTAAATAATGTGCTCCCTAAAATGTACATTTCAAAGAAAAAAGGTCCGAACAAACAACCATGGTTCAACTCGGACCTAAGATCCCTTAAACAGGAATGTAAACGGGAGGAAAGACAATGGCGAAAACATTTCGATGAGGAGAAAAAATTAAAATACAAACTTACAATTAAGAAATATAAAACTGCACTTAACTTAGCCAAAACCACCTTCAACACAGAAAAAATTGAAAAATCCACTAACGCTCCCAGAGAAATGTTTAGAATAGTAAAAACTTTGACAAAGGCCCCTGATCCCCCTACACCTGTACTCTCATCTGAAGAATCTGGCGCCCGCTGTAACGAACTAGCAAATTTTTTTGCCACGAAAATTGAAAAAATTCTTCTCTCTCTCCCTCCACTTCCAGTAGTTGAATCTAACCTCTCTTCAAGGGACGAAATTGATTCTACCATACCCCATCTGGCTTCCTTCGATCCGCTCAGTGACGATCTTTTCCCTTCCCTCTTTAATTCCATAAAGAGTGGTTCTCCCCTTGATCCCGCCCCTATGTCCATCTTGAAATTGGCTCTTCCTTATGCTAGCAGAAACATCATTGACCTGGTTAACACTTCTTTGGAATCTGGCACAGTGCCGCAAGATTGGAAATTAGCCATGGTAAAGGCTCTGTTGAAAAAGCCAAATCTCAACCCTGATGATTTCTCCAACTACCGTCCCATCTCCCTTCTCCCTGGTATCAGTAAGCTTGCTGAAAAATGGGTGAATAAACAACTAGCATCCTACATGGAATCCCACAACCTGTTACACCCCACACAAACAGGCTTTCGAAAGGGACAGGGAACCGAAACCGCATTGTTAAGGGTGGCTGAGGTATCCAGGAGGATTCTGGACGCTGGTGGCAGCGCGGCCATTATTCTCCTGGACCTCAGTGCCGCCTTTGACACGGTTAACCACCATGTCCTCCTAGCTCGTCTAGAGAAGACGGGAGTCACAGGTAAAGCCCTTGAGTGGCTTGAGTCTTTCCTTAGCAATAGATTCTTTAAGGTCTTTTCAGACACCAACTGCTCCCTCCCAGTGCCATTGCGGTGTGGGGTACCACAGGGCTCCTCCCTCAGCCCCACACTGTTTAATGTGTACATGGCACCCTTGGCAGAGATAGTGGCACCGTTCGGAATCCAACTGATAAGCTACGCTGACGACACCCAGCTAGTAGTCTCCCTCACCCAGGCAGACTCCCCTTCGAACAACCTCTGCAGCTGCCTGGCTGCGGTTGCAGAGTGGATGGATACATCCCACCTGAAATTGAATGGAGGAAAAACCGAGCTGATGATGCTCGGAAAAAAGGCCACCTTTAACATCTCCTCTATGTGGCCTCTTTGCATGGGACCTGGACCTACCCCAAAAACAGAGATAAAGAGCCTTGGGTTTTGGCTCGACTCGGAACTATCTTTCAAAACCCAGGCAAGAAAAACAGTGGCCACCTGCTTCGGCATAACCAAAACCATTCGCAAAATCCTCCCCCAGTTACCTGAAACCTCTAAGAAAACCATAGTCCAGTCTCTCATTCTGTCAAGGCTGGACTATGGGAATGCACTTTACCTAGGAGCCCCCATATCAGTCATTCGTCAACTTCAGATGGCCCAAAACTCCGCAGCGAGGCTACTCATGGGTACTAGCCATCGTACCTCAGCAGCACCCTCACTAAGGACCCTACATTGGCTCCCTATAAAGGAGCGGATCCATTTTAAAACCCTTTGTCTGGTACATAAAACTCTCCATGGGAACGGCCCCCCCCCATTCTAAATGATATGATCAGATCATATATTCCCTCTAGGGATCTTCGCTCTAAACAGCAAAACTTCCTCATAGTACCCAGAACTAACAGAGCTCGATCTGGGGACCGCCTTTTCTCCCGAAATGCAGCAAAGATGTGGAATGCCCTTCCGCTTTCACTTCGCCTAGAATCCAACTTGCTGACTTTTCGAAAACAACTTAAAACAGCACTGTTTCCCAAGGCAGGGAGAAGTTAGTTTTCACTGCCCAGATCCTGTCTATTCCCTCTGATCAGTATCAAGCGCTGGGATGCTTTCGAGTAGCCATGCGCTATATAAAAGCCTTTCCAAATCCAAATCCAAATCCAAGGTAATTAATTAAATAGTCTCTCCATTCTGCCCATCTTTGACTCGATACTTCACAATATTTAACTAAATATTTCTCAGGGGCAGGTAGGTTCATGTTTGCCATAGCCATACTTGCGCCGAAAGTGCAATAAGGAAGGTATACCTTACACACTTAAAGTAAATAATTGTAATAGATAGGTAATTGAAGCGATTTAAATTTCTAAAATGAACTTGGAAGTGGAATATACATTAAAGGTACACAATGAACACCATGTGTTAAATAGTACGTTAAAACATTTACCCAATGTACACAGTATGCTTATCGCTTGTTAAAATCAAACATAGAATATAGCTTAAATAAAATTAAAAGAGTCACCAATGGCTAATCAAAGAGATCCTGTCAGTCGATCGAGTGCACAGTAGCGACTGTTCGTGGCAGAGAACAATAAAATTGTTGACGATGAAAAAAAAAAATCCAAAATGGAGGCACGTAAACGTTCTGTGCGTGAATACGCGTTGACGATAATTTCTTGACGATGTTTCCTGCTAAGAGATTAGAGCGTGTCAGCGCATTCTATTTGTCCGTGAAGCGTGACATGCACATAAGAACTTCCAACGACTGTTGTTGCCGCTCGAAAAATGCGGCCAGTAAACAGCTTGTTTTATGGACGAAACAACAAACAAAGAGGTAAAGTTGCTGTAATTATTGTAATTCAATAAAATATAAGTTGGATGGTTACCGCTCGATGTTGCGGCCGATAACACACAGCATTCACACTATTAGGCTTTAACTGAGCTTGAGGTAAAGGTCCCACAAATCTTGTTATTCAATTAAAATATAATCTGGCTGATTTCCGCTCGATGTTGCAGCATTCACACTGCAAGGTTTCATCTGAGCGTACATAACCTCCGCTCGAAACGCAGTAGAGGTTCAGCTCCGCCGTCAAGGTTAACATCACTTTGTAATTAACATTTAAATGCCACTCGAAGATGCGGCTGAAGCATACCCAGATGTGCAGACATAACTTAAAGGCTGTTAATCAATGTTCAGCACAGATGTCACAAATAATCTTTAGTCAACACAAAGGATAGACAGTCATCAATTCCTCTATGTACGTGAGGATATTCATTACAAACAATCCTTGTTTGTAAATACATTTTCCACAAAATTCTTTTGTGACTTACTTCAAAATTTGAGTCCTCTTCCCTTATAGCGCTGTTCTGAGCAGTCCTTTGAAAGCACGATCAATCAATCAATTTCCATCAATTTTCCTTAAAATCGGAAATCGTGAATTCTTCCAGGGTTAAGCCACAGTCCTCGTCGGTCACCATTGTTAAGTCGCATAAATCACCATACAAGTTATAGACAATTAATAGAAGTTTTATAGTAGCTTACCCCTAACAGCAGGGAAGTGCGGACGCAGCCGCCGGATTCTATTACAGGACCGGAGGCTTCAGATTATGCTTCTCAATCTTTACTGCATAAAACACAGCAGCCAATGAAAATGTATATTTTCAATAAACATTAACAATAAAACTTCATTACCCATGAACACCCATGAGTATAGGCACGCCCCCACAGTCCATAAGAACCCCTTGCGTGCTCCCATCATCCTCTTTCTTTGCTGCTCAAGCCAGAGTTAAGTGCACCTTCCCTGTTCCCTCACTCTGCTTGTTGGTTTGGGGGTGCTTGGGAGACTGTTGTGTATAGCCTTTGGATTGAGGCGGGTCGCTCCGCTGCCTGATTGAGGACATACGTTTATATGGTGCGCTTGTTGGGTTTATTTGGCCTGTTCTGATGCTTTAGGACTATTTGTGGGGCAGGCGGATCGCGAGCGCTCACCTTGCGCTGCGCTCGTCTTGGGCCGGCTTTTTGCCTCAGGCAGCTCCCGCTGTGGAGCGCGCGCGTTCAGCGCTGTTACGACGGTCTCTGACCGGCGGGGGGCCGCCGCGATCAGCAGTTGGGCCCGTTTCACCGGCAGCCTGAGGGCGCACGGGAGCTCCCTAATGCGCCCCGTGTAAAGGCCGGGTGGCTCACGGCCGACGCGCGCGCCCAAAAACGCTGCTCAATTGGGCTGCTTTTTAGTAGCTTTTGGTAGCGTTTTGGGCGGCGCGCCTCAGCTCGTTCCCCAGGCTCACTGTAACGCGCGTTTTCTCGTTCCACACACCGGCTGGCCCCTCGTTTTACCGCCAGTGCTGGCTGTAATAGTCTAAGGTCCAGAGTGAGCACACACTCTTTATATATTTGGGACCTAGGTCTTTGGCCTTGCTGAATACAGCTTTGCTGAGGGGGTTTGGGTACAGTTGCCTGATTTTATTTATTGTGTGCAGTGGGCTGACCCCCCCCACCACCCCCTACACCTGCCTCAGTGATTTATTATCAGAGAGTGAGCATGGAAAATTGGGTTAAATACCCCGAAGAAGAGGAGGCAGATGGGGAGGATAATAATGACGGGCAGCAGGAAGCTGTTCTGGAAGACAATATAGTCGAAGCCTTGGATGCCTCGGTCCAAGCTTCGGTTGAGAGAGCAATGGAGACGAAGGTCCCCCAGACTGTGCAGCAAGCACTAGCAGTGGCCCTGCGCCCCATTCGCAAGCAGTTAGAAGGCTTTGCTAAGCGACACGGATATGACAAGGGTAGGAAGCAGAAGCGGGCTACTCCCTCTACCTCTACTTCTATTTCTGAAGAGCGCAAAATGTGGCCGCATGCACAATCCATGGCCTCATTGCCGGCTCGTGACGTCCCAACTGACCATCGTTCTGGGGGCAAGGCGAAGAGTAAGCGCCAGATCGTGATAGACACGGATACTACCACCACTAATACAGACACCAATACGGACACTGATACCTCGGAGGAGCAGCCTCCTCCCCCTAAGAAGGCCAAGCCGGCTTCCAAGTCAGTGGAGGACAAAGCCTCTAAGGCTTTCCACTTTGACCCTTCGGACATCGTCCACCCCCGGTCTTCGGACTGGGTTCCGCCGGCGGACGTCTCTGATTATATTCATGACCACCTCCGGAAGAGCTTCACTCGGGAGGTGCGCAACCGACTGCGGTCGGAGTGCCCGCGTCCAGATATTCCGGACTGTGTCGCTGACACACCGGAAATAGACGCAAGCATGCTGACATTTCTAAAGAAATTTTCCAAGGATCCTAAGAGAGGGCTTGACAGGGCCTGGCGGGGCTGTCAAGACAAGATGCTGGACGTCATTGGGCCCCTGGCGAAGATCCTAGAGATGGCCTTAGCGGCCAAGGAAGGGGCGACTCCTGTGGATCCGGACATCTTGGCTGAGTGGACTCAGCGCGCCATTTGCTTTCTGGGTAACGCGAATTGCGCTGTCTCTTCGGAGAGGCGCAAGTCCTTACTAATGCGCATGGACAGCAATTTAACGGAGCTGGCAGAGGCTGAACCTGGCCCTCTGGCCGGTGGGTGTCTCTTCGGAGACAGGTTCGTGAAGGACGTCACCAAATATGTTGGCACCTTCACCGCATTGGATAAGGCCCAGAGTGGTATTAAGCGCGCCCTCACGCAGGGTGTTTTCAACAGGGCCGGGCGAGGCGGGGGTCGCTCGTCAGGCCGAGGGTTCCAGAGAGGCTCCCAGAGAGGGGATTTTGGCCGCGGCCGCGGCGAGTGGGACTCTACCCGCGGAGGAACCTTCTATCCCTCACGACGAGGCTTCAACAAAGGCCGTTTCCAGTCGGGAAACAACAGGGCGAATTTCAAGGCCCATCAAAGTTCCGGTGAGTCTGACAGATGTGTCTTTCCTTCCTTTGGGGGGTCGCACGCAGCATTGTCTGCTGCAATGGCAAGTGTTAACTCAGGATGTTTGGGTCTTGCAGACTGTTCAGGGATTCAGGCTGGATTTCTACTCTCCTCCTGCGCAAGCGTTCCCCCCGCCACCTCTCCATTTTTCCCAACTAGATCACAGTTTTATAGAAGCAGAGGTGGCAGACTTGCTGAGGAAGGGCGCGATCGCTTTTTGCCAGAGAAGTCCTCGCGGCTTCGCCAGCAATGTCTTTCTAGTCCAAAAGAAGGGAGGTGGCAACAGACTTGTACTCAACCTCAGAGATTTCAACCAGCATCTGGTGTACAACCATTTCAAAATGGAGGGTATCCACATGTTAGCGGATTTGTTACAAGAAGGAGATTGGTTAGTGCGATTAGATCTGAAAGATGCATATCTTTCTATTCCGATTTTTCCTCCACACCGCAGATTCCTGCAGTTTCAGTGGAGCGGCCAGTGGTACGAGTATTTAGCTCTTCCTTTCGGTCTCTCCTCGGCTCCCTGGTGTTTCACCAAGGTAATGAAACCAGTGGTGGCCTTCCTCAGAGAGAGGGGTGTGCGCATGATCATTTACCTAGACGACATTCTGATCATGGCGCAGGACCGGTCAGTGTTACAGCAACACTTGACCATGACTACTTCCTTGTTGCAAAGCCTGGGGTTTGTGATAAATCTAGCAAAGTCAGTGGTGACCCCGGCTCAGGAGATAGATTTTCTGGGGTTCACGGTCAACTCCCTCACGGCGCAGCTGCTTCTTCCACAGGCGAAGTTGAGGGACTTGAAGAAGGAGATCAGGAAACTACTGGACAGTCAATTGGTCTCGCTCAGAACACTGGCCAGGATTGTAGGAGTCCTGGCGTCCTCTATCCAGGCGATATTTCCGGGTCCTTTGCACTACAGAGCCCTCCAACGTCTGAAGATCAGACACCTTCAGAAGGGTCTCTCGTATACGGACTCGGTTCCGCTTACGGACGAGGTTCGGCACGAACTCCAATGGTGGCTAGGCCACGTGGATGCCTGGAACGGCAGAGCGATCTTCGGGTCGCGACCAGATGTGGTAATCGAGTCGGACGCCAGCAGATGGGGCTGGGGCGCGCGCTGTGGAGAGGTTTCCACAGGCGGCAGATGGTCGTCTCAGGATCTGGAACTTCACATAAACTGTTTGGAATTACTGGCAGGATCGTTCGCGGTCCGCACGTTATCCCCGAAGCAGACATCATGTTGCATCCTCCTGCGCCTGGACAATGTGTCCGCAGTGAGGTATATCAACAAGTTGGGCGGCACGAGGTCGTCTCTTCTTGTCCGGAGAGCCAAAGAGTTTTGGCATTACTGTCTACAGAACCAGATATCAGTCATAGCGGAGTACATCCCGGGTCAGGCCAACCAAGTGGCAGACTGGCATTCCAGACACTTGAGGGATTACAGCGACTGGAAGCTGCTTCCCCAGGTCTTTCTCTGGTTACAGGCGATTTGGGGTCCTTTTCAGACGGACCTGTTCGCATCCAGGTTGACGTATCAACTTCCCCGGTTCTTCAGCTGGAGACCGGATCCGATGGCAACAGCGACGGACGCATTTCTCCAGGATTGGTCGGAGGGGACCCAGTATGCATTTCCCCCCTTTCTGTTGATTCCCAGAGTAATGACTCATGTGATACGGCAAGCGGCGGAAATTGTCATGGTGACTCCGTGGTGGACATCACAAGCGTGGTTTCCCAAGTTGTTGCAGTGGAGCTGCGACCGCCCCCGGCTACTGCCGGATTTGAAGGGGTTGTTGCAGGGCCCTCGTCAGGAACAGCACCCGTTGCTGTTGGAGGGCAGGTTATCCCTGATGGCATGGAGGCTTTCAGGGAACAGTGGCAAATGCCAGGAATTTCGGACAAGGCTGCTGACTTTATCAAGCAGGCTTGGGCACCTTCCACCAGGAAGCGATACTCCGCTGCCTGGAAGAACTGGGTGGATTGGTGCGTGGGACGACGTCTGGATCCCGTGGGGGCAGGATTACCCCAAGTGTTGAACTTTCTATCCGAGAAGGCGGCAGGAGGCCTAGCGTATCGTTCGGTCAACAACTTTCGCTCAGCCCTCTCGGCGGGGCATGCCCTGGTGGATGGTAAACCAGTAGGCATGCATCCGGTTGTTTGTAAGTTGTTGAAAGGCATCAGGGTGGCCAACCCTCCCAAACCCAAGTATACAGGTTTGTGGGATGTCTCAGTGGTGATTTCTTTGCTCGACAGATGGCCGGTTAATTCTCTCCTGTCTAGGAAGCAATTGTGGGCTAAATTAGCCATGTTGCTTTGTCTATCCTCTTGCAGAAGATCTTCAGATGTCAGAGCGCTCGACGTAACAGGTAGAGTGTTTACCCCGGAAGGGGTTTCTTTTCATATTACAGGTCGTACTAAAACAATGTCTCGACATATATCTTATAATGCTTTTCCTGACAATGAAAAACTATGTGTGGTCCATTGTTTGAAGACCTACGAGGAATGTACAAAGGCCTTGCGGCCGCAGGGCTGTTCGCAATTATTGATTTCTATTCAAAAGCCCTTTAAACCAGTGGCGGCTGCCACTATTGCTAGATGGCTTCGGTTCATTATGAAGGAAGCTGGGGTTGATACAAATATTTTTGGTGCTCATTCAGTTAGAGGCGCGATGGCGTCCAAGTCATATGGTTTAGGATCCAGTATCCAAGATATTATGCATTGTGCAGATTGGTCCTCTGATTCAACGTTTAAGACGTTTTATTACAAGCCGGTGGGAGATATTACTTCTGTGGTATTTAATCAGCGTTAAACTAGCATAATCTGAAGCCTCCGGTCCTGTAATAGAATCAAAAATTCGCTAGCATTCGCGACAAGAATTTTCAATTCTATTAAGGACACGGAGGCGAGGATTATCCCACCCGGCTTAATGTACTGTATGTATTAAGCTTGCCCACCCTTTTATGCAAGGATTACGGTGGTGTTGTTTCCTTTATTTCAGGATCTGATAAGAAGTCGGATTGATCGACTCCGGAGGTCAGGATGTTCCGCCTGAAGATGTTCTTCCACGTTGGAGGATTGTGACTGTTCAAGTTTTGTTGGACTTGTTTCGCCTCAAAGAAAGAGGATGATGGGAGCACGCAAGGGGTTCTTATGGACTGTGGGGGCGTGCCTATACTCATGGGTGTTCATGGGTAATGAAGTTTTATTGTTAATGTTTATTGAAAATATACATTTTCATTGGCTGCTGTGTTTTATGCAGTAAAGATTGAGAAGCATAATCCTCGCCTCCGTGTCCTTAATAGAATTGAAAATTCTTGTCGCGAATGCTAGCGAATTTTTGATTCATCTATCTCCTTGTAATAATGAAACCGTTCCTAACAGTGCAAACTGAAGTCGAGCAGTATTCAGATACCAATAACAAGGCATACTCACGAGCAGCATTTATCAAGCATTTGCATTGCAATAGGTCTCGCATTAGGAAAGTTTGAGTTATTTGTCCTGTACATGACAAATTTGTTATTTATGTGTTATTTTTGAAAATTGTGAAATTAATAGCTTTGTCATTTACAATGGTAATACTTTTATTTTTTGAAAAGGTGACACCTATAGCATTTTTAATGCAACATGTTTTGTTTTTACGTGACTTAGAAGTATTGATTTTACAAATAACAATGTTTAAAAAAAAATGTAATACTTAAATAAAAGTTATTGTAATTTATAATGCAACAGCTTAAACTTTTGTCAATAACTTTTGTGAAGATTATGTTCAGTGTATTTTATTGTGACTAAAATATAAGAACAGAAGTGAAAAATCAACTTTTTTTGTGACATTTGTAATAAAGCTTGAAACATTGAGAGAACATATTTGAACCAGTTGTTGTTGAATGTTTGCACAGGTTGATACTGTGGTGGCGCTGAGTGATGTTGTAGTGGCGACAAGTGATGCTGTGGCGTTCAGTGATGCTGTGGTAGCGCATAGTGATGTTGTGGGGCCCCTGAGTGATGCTGTTGTTGTGCGATAGATAGATAGAGTGAGGGCGATAGATAGATGGAGTGAGGGCGATAGATAGATGGAGTGAGGGCGATAGATAGATGGAGTGAGGGCGATAGATAGATGGAGTGAGGGCGATAGATAGATGGAGTGAGGGCGATAGATAGATGGAGTGAGGGCGATAGATAGATAGAGTAAGGGCGATAGATAGATAGAGTGAGGACGATAGATAGATAGATAGAGTGAGTACGATAGATAGAGGATAGATAGAGTGCGGGCGATAGGTAGAGTGAGGGCGATAGAGTGAGGGCGATAGATAGAGTGAGGGCGATAGATAGATAGAGTGAGGGCGATAGATAGATAGAGTGAGGGCGATAGATAGATAGAGTGAGGACAATAGATAGATAGAGGATAGATAGAGTGAGGGCGATAGGTAGAGTGAGGGCGATAGAGTGAGGGCGATAGATAGAGTGAGGACGATAGATAGATGTGTGTGGTTGTGTGTGTGTGGTTGTATGTGTGCGCGTGCATGGTTGTATGTGAGTGTGCGGTTACAGAAGGATGTATGTGGAAGAGAGCAGCAGATCAGCATATTATAAGATAACGGGGAGTTAAAGAAGGATGCGTGTTGAAGAGATCAGCTGTTCAGCACAGGAGAAGAGAACAGGGAGTTAAAGAAAGAGGCGGGTGGAAGAGAGCAGCAGATCAGCACAGGAGAAGAGAAGAGAACAGGGAGTTAGAGAAGTAGGCGGTGGAAGGGAACAGCAGATCAGCACGGGAGAAGAGAACAGGGTTTTGGAGAAGGGGGCGGGGTGGAAGAGAGCAGCAGATCAGGATGGGAGAACAGAACAGGGAGTTAAAGAAGGAGGCCGGTGGAAGAGAGCAGCAGATCAGCACAGGAGAAGAGAAGAGAACAGGGAGTTAGAGAAGTAGGTGGTGGAAGGGGAACA